>NC_092723.1:52838606-54088606 GCF_047496885.1 Scyliorhinus torazame | reverse complement strand
TTCTTTAGGTGTGCGAGTACCCGTGCCCTCTTTATCGGCCCGTTCAGCCCTCTCACATTCCACGTGATCAGCCGGGTTGGTGGGCTCTTTACCCCCCCCCCCACTTGTCGACTAGCCATCCCCTTTTATCCAGCTCCTCACCCGGTTCCCATGCAGCTGTGTCCCCCCCAGGCGGTGCCCCCCCGCCCCGCCCACCCCACCCCATACCAGCTCCCCCTTCTCCCCAGCAGCAGCAACCCAGTAAACCCCCCCCCCCACTCCCCCCGCTAGATCCCCCACTAGCGTAATTGCACCCCCCATGTTGCTCCCAGAAGTCAGCAAACTCTGGCCGACCTCGGCTTCCCCCCGTGACCTCGGCTCGCACTGTGCGACGCCCCTTCCTTCCTGCTTCCCTATTCCCGCCATAATTATCATAGCGCGGGAACAAAGCCCGTGCTTCCCTTTTGGCCCCGCCCCCAATGGCCGACGCCCCCAGCTCCTCCACCTCCCTCCCTCCCTCCCCCACAACACGGGGAAGAGAGAAAAGTTACCGGGTCGCAGGATTAACAACATAAAAATCATCTCTCCCCCCTTTTTCCCCCCTCTTCGCCCCCCATATTTGCCCCACCACTTTGTCTCAAACGTTCTTTTTTATAACCCACTTATTCCAATTTCTCTTCAACAATAAATGTCCACGCCTCATCCGCCGTTTCAAAGTAATGGTGCTTCCCTTGATGTGTGACCCACAGTCTTGCCGGCTGCAGCATTCCAAATTTGACCTTTTTATGAAGCACCGCCTTGGCCCGATTAAAGCTCGCCCTCCTTCTCGCCACCTCCGCACTCCAATCTTGATATACGCGGATCACCGCGTTCTCCCACCTACTGCTCCGAGTTTTCTTTGCCCATCTGAGGACCATCTCTCTGTCCTTATATCGGAGGAATCTCACCACTATGGCTCGGGGAATTTCTCCAGCCCTCGGTCTTCGCGCCATCACTCGATATGCTCCCTCCACCTCCAACGGACCCGTCGGGGCCTCCGATCCCATTAGCGAGTGCAGTATCGTGCTCACATATGCCCCGACGTCCGCCCCTTCTGCACCCTCGGGAAGACCAAGAATCCTTAAATTCTTCCTCCTCGCATTATTCTCCAGCACCTCCAGCCTTTCCACACATCGTTTATGGTGTGCCTCGTGCATCTCCGTCTTCACCACCAGGCCCTGTATATCGTCCTCGTTCTCGGCAGCCTTTGCCTTCACGACCCGAAGCTCCTGCTCCTGGGTCTTTTGCTCATCTTTTAGCCCTTCGATCGCCTGTAATATCGGGGCCAAAAGCTCCTTCTTCATCTCCTTTTTAAGTTCTTCCACGCAGCGTTTCAAAAACTCGTGTTGTTCAGGGCCCCATATTAAACTGCCACCTTCCGACGCCATCTTGGTTCGTGCTTGCCTTCCTTGCCGCTGCTCTAAAGGATCCACCGCAATCCGGCCACTTTCCTCTCCTTTTTCCATCCGTGTCCAGGGGGGATTCCCTTCTGGTTTACCGCACATTGCTTTTAGCCGTTAAAATTGCCGTTGGGGCTCTTATTAAGAGCCCAAAAGTCCGTCCAATGGGAGCTGCCGAAACGTGCGACTTAGCTGGTCATCGCCGCACCCGGAAGTCTTAAAAGAATAGTTATTGGAGCCCTTTCTCAGCATAATGGAGTGCAAAAGTAACAACCACAAACTTTATGACCTTCACAGGATGGGTTAACAAATGTGTGAAAAGAAGCACGACTTGACCCAGTTCGATATAATTCTGCTTATTAGGATTTTATAGTGTAAGGATGATAGCTAAACGATATAAATATGTAACACAGCCCTTTTATCAGGCAGACACCCTGTAGGAGCAGGTTGTGTCTCCCAAGCATGTTTGTGTATCAAGTCTTTGTTACTGCAACTGACAGACTTGAGCGTTTTCAAATGGACCACATTGCAAGCCTGACAGAAAAATCCTAAATGGGTTGTCAGCATAATTATTTTTAGTACACTGACAATTATTTTTGCAAATGTTGTTCAATCACAGAAACACATCTAATATTGAAAACTTTTTTTGAGTTTTGCAAGCATGGGCTGGTTGGGAACGGTCTGTGCTTTGCTCATTGCAAACAGCCGGAAGAGCACGCTGTTTTATACCATCCGCAATTATTTGGGATGTATGGCTTGGATACCTAGCATCACACTGTGTAGCGCACAAAGACTCCATGAGACGAAAACAGTGAAGTCGATGAGGCTTTATTAAGCGTGTCTGTTCCCCAGCAGCCCGATAGTAAACTGGCCTGCGGGGGAAGGCACCGGCTTCTTATACTTCGCCTTCAGGGCGGAGTATGAGGTCAACGGCCAACCAGGACCCGGGATCTGTCAGCCAATGACATTAGGGCTTCCAGTCCCACATGACCCCCAATACATACTACCACATTCACCCCTTGTCAAAAATGAACCCGGCGGGGTGATGCTTCGTATGGTGGTAAGGGTTTACAGGGCTGGTCCTGGGAGGATAGAACAGTTACATGGTAGTACAGTATTAGACAGTATCATCCTGTTACAACTATTTACAGAGGGTATAGGAAAAACAAAATGTTCATTGAACAGTCCATCTTTGTTTTACATCGACGCCACGAGTCGGTCAGGCGGTCTGGTCGTCCGTGTCGATCGCCTCGGCCCCGGCGGTGGTGGTGGTGCTTGTACCAGCGTTGTCGCCTCCGGGAGCCGCACGGTTT
The DNA here is from genome assembly GCF_047496885.1 of Scyliorhinus torazame. Lineage (NCBI taxonomy): Eukaryota > Metazoa > Chordata > Chondrichthyes > Carcharhiniformes > Scyliorhinidae > Scyliorhinus > Scyliorhinus torazame. The sequence continues at coordinate 54,085,875 of NC_092723.1, read as the reverse complement.
CAGCTGTCGGTGCAAAGGGGAGGGGGACTGATCCTCCTGGGAAGGGGGCGGTCGCGGGGTGCGGCGGCGGCAGGAAGGGGGGCGGTTGGGTTGATGGTGTCGGGGGGGTGTGCGTGGTGCCGGCGGGCGCCAGATCCCGCAGGGAGACCGTGTCCTGTCGGCCGTCGGGGTACTCCACGTAGGCGTACTGGGGGTTTGCGTGGAGGAGGTGAACCCTTTCGACCAACGGGTCCGCCTTATGTGCCCGCACATGCTTTCGGAGCAGGATGGGTCCTGGGGCCGCCAGCCAGGTTGGCAGCGACGTTCCAGAGGAGGACCTCCTAGGGAAGACAAGGAGACGCTCGTGCAGCATTTGATTAGTGCTCGTACATAATAACGACCGGATGGAATGGAGAGCGTCCGGGAGGACCTCCTGCCACCGTGAAACTGGGAGGTCCCTGGACCGTAGGGCCAGTAGGACGGCCTTCCAGACCGTGCCGTTCTCCCTTTCTACTTGTCCGTTCCCCCGGGGGTTGTAGCTGGTCGTCCTGCTTGAGGCTATGCCCTTGCTGAGCAGGAACTGGCGCAGCTCGTCACTCATGAAAGAGGACCCCCTGTCGTTGTGAACGTATGCGGGGTAACCGAACAGCGTGAAGATGCTGTTCAGGGCTTTAATGACTGTGGCCGCAGTCATGTCGGAGCAGGGAATGGCAAAAGGGAAGCGGGAATATTCGTCCACTACATTAAGGAAATATGCGTTGCGGTCGGTGGAGGGGAGGGGCCCTTTGAAATCCAGACTGAGGCGTTCAAAGTGGCGGGAAGCCTTAATCAGGTGCGCTCCATCTGGCCTGAAAAAATGCGGCTTGCATTCCGCGCAGATGTGGCAGTCCCTTGTGACTGTACGGACCTCTTCTAAAGAGTATGGGAGATTGCGGGACTTGATGAAGTGGTAAAACCGAGTGACCCCCGGGTGGCAGAGGTCCTCGTGGAGGGTTTGGAGGCGGTTAATTTGTGCGTTGGCACATGTGCCACGGGATAGGGCATCGGACGGCTCGTTCAGCTTTCCGGGCCGGTACAAGATCTCATAGTTAAAAGTGGAGAGCTCGATCCTCCACCTTAAGATCTTGTCATTTTTAATCTTGCCCCGCTGTGCATTATCGAACATGAAGGCTACCGACCGTTGGTCAGTGAGGAGAGTGAATCTCCTGCCGGCCAGGTAATGCCTCCAATGTCGCACAGCTTCCACTATGGCTTGGGCTTCCTTTTCCACTGAGGAGTGGCGGATTTCTGAGGCGTGGAGGGTTCGGGAGAAAAAGGCCACGGGTCTGCCCGCTTGGTTGAGGGTGGCCGCTAGAGCTACGTCGGAGGCGTCGCTCTCGACCTGGAAGGGGAGGGACTCGTCGATGGCGCGCATCGTGGCCTTTGCGATGTCCGCTTTGATGCGGCTGAAGGCCTGGCAAGCCTCTGTCGACAGAGGGAAGGTCGTGGTCTGTATTAGGGGGCGGGCCTTGTCTGCGTACTGGGGGACCCACTGGGCGTAGTACGAAAAGAACCCCAGGCAGCGTTTCAGGGCTTTTGGGCAGTGCGGGAGGGGAAATTCCATGAGTGCGCGCATACGTTCGGGGTCGGGGCCTATTATCCCATTGCGCACTATGTAGCCCAGAATGGCTAGCCGATCGGTGCTAAAAACGCACTTGTCCTCGTTGTACGTGAGGTTCAAGGCTTTGGCGGTCTGGAGGAATTTTTGGAGGTTGGCGTCGTGGTCCTGCTGATCGTGGCCGCAGATGGTTACATTGTCGAGGTAAGGGAACGTGGCACGTAACCCATGTTGATCAACCATTCGGCCCATCTCCCGTTGGAAGACCGAGACCCCGTTTGTGACGCCAAAAGGGACCCGTAGGAAATGGTATAATCGCCCGTCTGCCTCGAAGGCTGTGTACTTGCGGTCACTTGGGCGGATGGGGAGCTGATGGTAGGCGGACTTGAGGTCCACGGTGGAGAAGACTTTATACTGGGCAATCCGATTGACCATGTCGGATATGCGGGGGAGAGGGTACGCATCTAGTTGTGTGTACCTGTTGATGGTCTGGCTATAGTCAATGACCATTCTTTGTTTCTCCCCTGTCTTCACTACTACCATCTGCGCTCTCAAGGGACTATTGCTGGCCTGGATTATGCCCTCCTTTAGTAGCCGCTGGACTTCGGACCGAATGAAGGTCCGGTCCTGGGCGCTGTACCGTCTGCTCCTAGTGGCGACGGGTTTGCAATCCGGGGTGAGGTTCGCAAACAAGGACGGGGGTTGCACCTTGAGGGTAGCGAGGCCGCAGATAGTGAGTGGGGGTATGGGGCCGCTGAATTTAAACGTAAGGCTCTGTAGGTTACATTGGAAGTCTAAGCCCAGCAAGGTGGGGGCACAGAGTTGGGGAAGGACTTTAAGTTTGTAGTTTTTGAATTCCCTCCCCTGTACCGTTAGGGTGACTATGCAGAATCCCTGGATCTGTACGGAGTGGGATCCTGCAGCTAGGCAAATCTTTTGTGCGCTGGGGTAGGTAGTTAAGGAACAGCGTCTTACCGTGTCGGGGTGTATAAAACTTTCCGTGCTCCCGGAGTCGACTAGGCATGGCGTCTCGTGGCCGTTAATTAGGACCGTTGTCGTCGTCGTCTGGAGAGTCCGGGGCCGAGCCTGATCGAGCGTAACCGAAGCGAGCCGTGGTTGTAGTAGTGGGGTGTGATCCGTTGTTGCCGTCCAAGATGGCGTCGGGGATGGACAAAATGGCTGCCCCCATACATCGTACGTGGCTGAGGGGTCACAAGATGGCGTCGGGGGTGGACAAAATGGCCGCCCCCATGCGTCGTACAGGTCGGGGGCGGTCCAAGATGGCGGCGCCCCTCCTCCCCTCGTGGTGGTCGGGACCCAAAATGGCGGCGTCTGCGAGTCGCACATGGTGTGCTGGGGGGTCTGGGGAGCGCTAGGACCGCGCGGAGTTCCTTCACTGCGAGTGCCAGGGCCGCGGGCACTAGGACCGCGCGGAGCTCCCTCACCGGGACAGCGGTGGTCGGGGCCCAAGTCGGCGGAGCCGGCGGGTCAGGCGTGGGGCGCGGGAGGGGGGTGAGGGTGGCGTTCGGGACGCGAAAGACCCATTCCTCTCCGTGGAGAGTGTTGGCCGGCACCCAAATCGGGAGCGCCGGCGGCGGGTCGTACATGGACTGCGGGGAGGGGGGTTGGGGAGCGTAGGCGGCGTGCAGGGCTCCCAGTTCTCCCAGGGCCGCGGTGGTCGGGACCCAGAGCGGCTGTGCCTGCCGGTCGCACATGGTGTGCTGGGGGGGTTGGGAGGCATAGACTGCCTGTAGGGCTCCCTGTGGCCCCGGGACGGCGGCGACCTCGCGGGATCGGCACACCACCGCATAGTGGCCCTTTTTCCCGCAGCTTTTGCAGATGGCTGCGCGGGCCGGACAGCGTTGTCGGGGGTGGTTCGCCTGGCCGCAGAAATAACAGCGGGCGCCCCCGGTGCGACTCGGCGTTTGGGCCGCGCAAGCCTGTGGGGTGTCCGGGGGGGGGTTTGCCGCGACGGGTACGTACGGGGCCCAATGGCCTGCTGCGCGGTCGGGGCCGTAGGCGCGGGTAGCGCGGCGTAGAACTCGTCCATCGATTCTTCGGGAGCTTGCCGTCTCATCGCGAGCTGGTAGCGAGCGTAGATTTGGTTAACTGGGTGGACATAGAGACTTTTCAGTGCTGCGAACGCCGTCTGGAAATCGTCAGTGTCTTCAATGAGGGTGAAAATCTCTGTGCTCACCCTCGAGTGCAGGACCTGCAGTTTTTGTTCGTCTGAGACCCGGCCAGTGGTCGGTCTGAGGTAGGCCTCGAAGCAAGTCTGCCAGTGTTTGAAGGCTGCTGCCGCATTCACTGCGTGGGGGCTGATCCTCAGGCATTCTGGAATGATCCTGAGCTCCATAGTCCTTTTTAGGCACGCTTAATAAATTGTAGCGCACAAAGACTCCATGAGACGAAAAGAGTGAAGTCGATGAGGCTTTATTAAGCGTGTCTGTTCCCCCGCAGCCCGATAGTAAACTGGCATGCGGGGGAAGGCACCGGCTTCTTATACTTCACCTTCAGGGCGGAGTATGAGGTCAACGGCCAACCAGGACACGGGATCTGTCAGCCAATGACATTAGGGCTTCCAGTTCCACATGACCCCCAATACATACTACCACACACTGGAACTGAAATTCATATACCACATTGCTTATTTTTGTGTTAGCCAAAACACCCTTTGCGCTTGAAGGCAGCATCCTGTTAATGACAGATGCCACAAGTGTTGCTACCGCATGGTAGCAGCATGAAACAGCTAGCTTTACCTATTGCTCAATGTTTTCAGATACTTTGCCCTTCCAGGGTAATCGGAGGGAGACTGGGTACTTTTCAAGGCCGCAAGTGATGGTCTTAGGTCCGGTCATGAGTTTGTGCAATATACAAAGCAAAATGATCTGACCAATGTAGCCATTATCCCACAGGATGCCTTTCATGTGCTCTATTTCAGCAGCAAACTTGCATGGTGAGAAAATGTCGTGTTTGAAACTGCTAGGATCCGAACACATGTATTGACCAGTGAAGGTAGGCTTGCTGTAGACCGTGGTACTAAAAATAATTATGCTGACAACCCATTTAGGATTTTTCAGTCAGGCTTGCAATGTGGTCCATTTGCATTGACTGGAAGCTACATATATTAATACATAGGACCCTCTCCTTTGCAGATAGAAAGACCATGGGTGCGATTCTCCACTCCCACGCCGAAGTGGCCGCGCCGTCGTGAACGGCGTTGAGGTTCACGACGGCGCGGAACGGCCCCGATCCGGACCGATTCAGGCCCTGACAATGGGCCAGTATCGGGGCCGCGTCATCTACCCGCGCCAGGCCTTGTCGCCCGCGTAAAAGCGGCGCCGCATAGATGACGCAGCCTGCGCCGCATAACGGACGTCATCCGCGCATGCGTGGTTGCCGTCCTGTCCAAATCCGCCCCGCAAGAAGATGGGGGACGGATCTTGCGGGGCCGCGGAAGGAAGGAGATCCTCCTTCAGAGAGGACGGCCCGACGATCGGTGGGCACCGATCGCGGGCCACCCCACATTCCAGGTGAAGCTCGGTGCAGGATCCCCCCTCACCCCCCCACAGGCCGCCCCCCAGCGTTCACGAACCGCCCACGACTGCAGCGACCAGGTGTGGATGGCGCCGGGGGGAACCCGCCGTTTTGGCCTGGCTGCTCAGCCCATCCGGGCCTCAGAATAGCAGGGGTGCTGGAGAATCGCCATTTTGGATGTCTCCGGTGATTCTCCGGGCTGCGGCCCGCGAAACTCGACCGGGCCGTTCCCGCCACTTGGGAGAATCGCGGGAGGGGGTCAGACCGGCGTCCCCGGAAATTTTGGCGGCCGAGGTGATTCTCCCAACCGGCGTGGGAGTGGAGAATTGCGCCCCATGTATGCACATTGCGCCTGTTTCAGCTAAACAAAAGACGTGATAGCCGTTTTCTGGTTCATTCCTCAGGGAAATGCCTTGACAATCAGAGTCAAGCTGCCTGGTTTAAATTTTAAAACCATGATGTCAGTCGTGAGTCATCACCATCAGCTGGTGCATTCTCCATGATAATAGCTGTACCAATCAGAGTCCATTAGCAAATAACTCAGCACTCTCTTCTCATGGAAGATAAAGTTGCTGTTTCCCCTGCCATTAATATTCTTGCAATTGTCCTGATGAGTGTAAAATGAAAAACTTTGACAAGATGTCTTTTTCAATAACACTGAAGGTATAAATATCAAATTGTGCTTTGAGGATGGGGTGGGGGTCAGACATGGGCTAGTTACATATTTACTTGTCTTTTGCTGGAATTCTAGCACTTATTGGCTCTTTTTGTTCAATCTTCAGCTCAGTGCGAGAGACCTTTATGTTCTTCCTTTGCCAATAAGCTGATCTTTGGTAGTGCCAAAATAAAACAACAGCTTCAGGATTTTGCATTAGTAAACCATTGTTGGCTGGATGGCTGGTTGCGATGTGGAGTGATGTCAACAGCATGGGTTCAATTATCGTACTGGCTGAGGTTATTCATGAAGGCACTGACTTATCAACCTTGCCCCTCGCATGAGGTTTTTTCATAGATTATCATAGATTATCATAGAATTTACAGTGCAGAAGGAGGCCATTCGGCCCATCGAGTCTGCACCGGCTCTTAGATTGAGCACCTACCCAAGGTCAACACTGCCACCCCATTCCCATAACCCCACCCAACATTAAGGGCAATTTTGGACACTAAGGGCGATTTATCATGGCCAATCCACCTAACCTGCACATCTTTGGACTGTGGGAGGAAACCGGAGCACCCGGAGGAAACCCACGCACACACGGGGAGGATGTGCAGACTCCGCACAGACAGTGACCCAAACCGGAATCGAACCTGGGACCCTGGAGCTGTGAAGCAATTGTGCTATCCACAATGCTACCGTGCTGCCCCTCAGGTTAAATCACCACCAGTCAGTTTCCTCTCTTTCAAAAGGGAACAGCAGCCTATGGTCCTCGGGGACAATAGTGACTTTCACTTACACACTCATTGTTGGAGCATGGGAGAAAAAAGGTGTCGGATTCTCACATTAAAGGCAATATTGAGCACCCTGGCACTGCAGCCTTGCCACTCTGGCAGTGCCCCCAGGTATCCTGGCAGTGCCACAGCACCTGGGGGAAGTGCCATGGTGCCCGGACAGCAGTGTTGCAGTACTACATGCCCTGTCCCCGACCACCTAGGGTCTCTAATGGTCAGTGAGAACCCCCAAGGTGCTGTTATGCCTGGTGCTGTTTGCGTAGACCAGTATTAAACGGGGCCCTGGCAAAGTCTTGCAGGCATGGCTGTTGACTCCCAAGCGGCAAGTGAATCTCGGGTCCGGTATTTAAATGAGCCCAGCAAGGGCCAGGTCCAGATTTCACTGGGGAGGAGCGAGTTGGGTGACTCATGCCAGGAACAATTTGATTGCTGAATCACACCTGAAGTTGTTAATTTCCTTAGGCCTGAATGCTTAAATGTCTTCTGCCTCACGGCGCTGTGGACCCGGGTCGATCCTGGCCCTGGGTCACTATCCGTGTGGGCTTTACACATTTTCCCCTTGTCTGCGTGGGTCTCACCCCCACAACCCCAAAGATGCACAGGGTAGGTGGATTAGTCAGGCTAAATTGTCCCTTAATTGAAAAAAAAGAATTGTGCACTTAAAATTTTTTTTAAAAGAATGCTTAAATGTCTATCCTTCAATTATCAGCAATTTGTGTTAGATTTTAAGAAGGTAAAATATTAAGATTTACTCTCTTAAACCTCACACTTACCTCAACTCCAGAGTGTCACTCACTGAAACTAGCACTCCGTTAACCATTGCTAAATGTTTAGAAATGTTGTGGTTAGTTTCACAGCATGCTACTTGAGATCCACTCAAGCGTGAAGAAAAATGAGATTAAACAATCCAGACAGTGGGTGTGTGCAACCTGTCAATCACAGCCCAGTAACATAAATTTCACATTGATGTGAATGAACGACTTGCAGATTAATGATCTGAGGGGTGTTTAAACCCAGTTGATGTGAGTTTTCCCTTTCTAGGAATTTACAGGTGCTGCTTCCTTTGCCTGAGCCAGTAGGTGTAGGGCACAGGTGAGTTTTAAAGCAGTAATTTTTTTTCTTACTATCTTTGTCTGGATTACTTTCTAGCCTCCAGGAAGAGGTCTCTAATGGGGGGCTTCCAGGCAGGGGTCTCTGTAATGGGGGGTTCTCGTGAAGTTCTCACTTATGGGGTTTTCTATTTGGGGTCTCTGAAATGGATGGGGTTTATGATGAGGTTTCTTGTGGGGGTGTCTGCAATTGGGGTTTCTGGCGGATATCTCTCTTATAGGGGGTCTCTGGTGGGGTGCTCTATTATGGGGGGTCTCTGTAATGGGGATCTCTGGTGACAGGTCAGTGGGGGGAAGGGTCACCTTCATACTGCGGAGGGGACGGGTGACTCAGAAAATACCAAGGTGGTAGGGGATGAATTGTGTTGTGGAAGGGTGGCAGGGGAAGTGGCCCAGCTGCTGGACCTTGCTATCAAGCCACTCGCTCAAAATGGCGACCTGATAGCAAGATTCACAACTAAATCCCTTGCAATATCAACCGTGCATAAATTTGCATTAAAAAGGATTGTGAATCCTCTCTGAATTTGTGCTCCCAGCACAAGCTCAAATCAGAGATGATTCATCTCTGGCAGGAGAACATAGGGCTGGATTCTCCATTGCCCAACGCCAAAATCGGGAATGGCGATCGAGCGGAGAATAGCTCCCGATGCCGAGATCGAGCCAGGTGCCGGTTTGATGCCGAATCGCGATGCTCCGCCCCCTCCAAAACGGCATCATTGCGACGCATGCCGTGCACAGTTGCAACTGCGTTCACATCTCATTAGTGGGCCAACCCGCGATGCTACGCCTCCAATGGGCCGAGTTCCCGATTGCATGGTCCACATGTGCTCTCAGCGGTCGTGAACCTGGCGTGGTGCCTGCGGAGAGAGATAGGGCGCATGGACAGTGTCCAGAACCGCCATACTTCACCGACATTTGTGCTGCCCGCAGGCGGCTTCTGCCAGGGCTGGGGAGAGTAATGGGGGGTGGCCAAGCGGTGGGCTGTGGGGTTGGATTGGATGGGGAAGCGGTCCAGCAGAACCAAGGCCACCTTTCCAGACACGATCGGTGTGTGTGTGTGTGTGTGTGTGTGGTGGGGGGGTTGTGTATGCTACAGCTTGCACTGCGCATGTCCATCACGGACCAGGTGATTCCTGCTCTATTTTCCACCTGTTCTGCGGTTGTTCCATGCGGTGCTAGCCCCTCACTGGTAGCGGTATTGGTGCGGGTGTGGCGGTGATCTTTCCGACGTTGAACTCCACAGATACTCCGTTGGCGCCAGCATTTAGGCTCAGGAGGAACGGAGAATCCAGCCCATAGTCTCCTAAACAGAGACTGCCTGGCCATGATATTGTCTGTACTCGCATTTCCACGCACAATGAGCTCCAGATTTCAGGCAGGCCAAAGTGAGCATTGTGAGCTTTCCAAACAAAAAGAAGAATTTAAAGTAGAGAACTAGTCTAATCAGGAAGTTACATCGGCAGCATGGATGCTGGAATAGTCTCCAAATACCAATATTTTGTTTTCTCTTCCCTCTCTGTTTTACTCTGCGGGAAGATAAATAAAACCGATTTACAAATTTATAAATCACTAGCTAGGCCTCAGCTTGACTTGTGTCAAATTCTGGTCATTATACATTAGGAAGGATGTTAAGGCCCCGGAGAGGGTGCAGCGGAAATTTACTGGAGTGGAGCCAGGGATGTGGATCTTCAGTTATGTGGAAAGACTAGAGAAACTGGGATTGGTCTCCTTAGAACAAGATAATAGAAACTGGGAGATTTTGTTCCACTGGCAGGAGGCCAGGCAACCAGAAGAGGCAGATTTAAAAGAACTGGCAAAAGAACAAGAGAGGAGATGAGGAGATATTTTATTGTTATAAACTAAAAGGCATTGTTTGAAAAGGTGCTGGAAGTCAGATTTAATGATAACTTTAAAAATTGAACTGACTAATTTTTTGACGGGGAAAATAGTTTCAGAGCAATGGGGAAAGAGTAGGGGAGTGAATTAATTGGGTCAATTTTCCAGAGCCTGCACAGGTAAAATAGGTCGAATGGCCTCCTCAGTGATTTATCATTCCATGATCTTTGCAAGTTACTCTCTCTCTAAAGCAAGCTAAGTTAGCAAAACCACTGGAAAAGGAAACAGGGCAGCTTCTGAGCTAAACCAAAGAAAACACGAAAATCTCCAAGCCGACCATGCACTTGCAGAAATCACTACTGAAATCACAAATTTCAATGGCTGCAACCTTCCACCATCTATTCCTCCCAGACACGTCAAAGACTGATTCATTTTTTTAAAATTACTTTTGGACTCAATTCCCATGTCTCACCTTTGATACAGAAATATAACATGGGTCTTATCATTTTTCTCTCATTTGGTGGATAATAAACTCAATCTTTCTTTAACTCAAGAAAGACTGATTAAATTAACTCCTTTTAAAACATAAAAATAATGGGCTGGGAACAGATATCCGCAAGGGAAGGGATCCTCTTTAAATGAATCTTGTTGTGAACAACCAATGGAGTTAAAAAAAGACCATGAGCCAGTTCATCCCGCCATACCCTGGATAACAAATTTGGGCAACCTCGCCTGAGGACAGGTTGTATCATAGAACATGGAACATAGAACAGTACAGCACAGAACAGGCCCTTCGGCCCTCGATGTTGTGGCCAGATTTGTCCGAAACCAAGATCAAGCTATTCCACTCCCTATCATTCTGGTGTGCTCCATGTGCCTATCCAATAACCGCTTGAAAGTTCCTAAAGTGTCCGACTCCACTGTCACAGCAGGCAGTTCATTCCACACTCTAGCCACTCTCTGAGTAACGAACCTACCTCGGACATCCCTCCTATATCTCCAAACCCGAACCTTATAGTTATGCCCCCTTGTAACAGCTACATCCACCCGAGGAAATAGCCTCTGAACGTCCACTCTATCTATCCCCCTCATTATCTTATAAACCTCTATTAAGTCGCCTCTCATCCTCCTTCGCTTCAATGAGAAAAGCCCTAGCTCCCTCAACCTTTCCTCATAACAATGTGACCGCTCCTTTTCTATTTCTAACTTCAGCCCATATTGCCTCAGTAGGCAGATCACCCTCGAACTGCCTTTCTGCAGCCGTTAAACTACCCTTGATTAACAATGATACTCCTCCACCTCTTTTACCACCTTCCCTACTCTTACTGAAACATCTATACCCCGGAACTTCCGACAACCATTCCTGTCCCTGTTCTAACCATGTCTCCGTAATGGCCACAACATCGTAGTCCCAAGTACCAATCCACGCTCCAAGTTCACCTACCTTATTCCGGATGCTCCTTGCATTAAAGTAGACACACTTCAACCCACCTTCCTGCCTACCGGTACACTCCTGCGACCTTGATACCCTCCTCAGTACCTCACTACTCTCAACACTGGCTTCTGGACTACAGCTCGTTTTTCCATCCCCCTGACAAATTAGTTTAAACCCCCCCGAAGAGCCGTGGCAAATTTTCCTCCCAGGATATTGGTGCCCCTTTGGTTCAGGTGCAAACCGTCCTGTTTGTACAGGTCTCACCTTCCCCAGAATGTGCTCCAATTATCCACGTAACTGAAACTCTCCCTCCTACACCATCCCTGCAGCCACGTGTTTATCTGCACTCTCTTCCTGTTCCTCAACACGCTAGCACGTGGCACCGGCAACAAACCTGAGACGACAACATGGTTAGTCCTGACTCTCAGCTTCCACCCTAACTCCCTAAATTCCTGTTTTAAATCCCCATCCCTACTCTTATCTATGTCGCAGGTACCGATGTGTACCACGACTTGTGACTGTTCCCCCTCCCCCTTAAGGATTCTGAAAACACGGTCTGAGATGTCAAGGACCCTGGCACCCGGGAGGCAACATACCATCCGTGAGTCTCTTTTGTTGCCACAGAACCATCTATCTGTCCCTCTAACTATCGACTCCCCAATAACTATTGCTCTCCTGCTCTCCCTCCTTTCCTTCTGAGCCACAGGGACGGACTCAGTGCTGGAGATCCAGTCACTGTGGCTTACCCCTGGTAAGTCCCACCCCCCCCCCCCCCCCCCCCCCCCCCCCCCCCCACCACCAGTATCCATTGCGGTATACTTGTTACTAAGGGGAACACCACAGGGGATCCCTGTACTGACTGCTTCCTCCCAGCCCCTCTCACCGTCACCCATCTATCTTCATTCTTCGGAGTAACTACATCCCTGAAGCTATTATCTATGACCACCTCTGCCTCCCAAATGATCCGTAGTTCATCCAGCTTGAGCAACCGCCCAACTTAAATACAGGTAAAAATAAAACACTTAACCAGCAACCACTGCGTCCCGCACTATAACAGCAATCAGCTGTTATGGGCCCGCGCAAACAATTTAAATCTGTACTACTTACCCAGCAGCCACTCTGTCCTCACTCCTCACTCCATCAGGATTCAGTTGGAAACCCCCAACGGTAAGTTTTTTAAAATTCACTCACCGTCCCAGCAAACACTCAGCAACCACTGCGTCCCGCATTATAACAGCAATCAGCTGTTATGGGCCCGCGCAAACAATTTAAATCTGTACTACTTACCCAGCAGGTAACCCATTCGTCAAACTTGTGGGTTTGGATGGTGCTTTTGAAGGGCCTTAGCAAGTTTCTGCAGTGCATCTTGTAGGTGGCACACACTGCTGCCACTTAGCACTGGTGGTGGACAGGGTGAATGTTTAAAATGGTGAATTGGGTACCTATCAAGTGGCTGTTTTGTCCTGGATGGTGCAGAACCTCTGGAGTGTTGTTGGAGCTGCACTCATGCGTCACATTCCTGCCTTGTGCCTTGTAGATGGTGGACAGACTTTGGGGAGTCTGGAGATGAATTACTCACTGAACAATTTACAACGTCTGGCATTAATCTGATCTAGTAGTAAAGCAGAGATTGCTGACACTGATTTCTGAACAAATTTAGGTTTCTCATCAGTTGCGGAATGTCTAATTTACTCCTGTATGTGGATGCCTCGAGTGTGCCCACTCCTGTTGAGTGAAGCCTATTTCACTTCTGTTTGCAGAGACATTCAATGGTTACAGCACAGGAGGAAATAATCCAGCATGTTGAAACCAACTTTATTATTAACACAGTATTAAACTACACTAACATCACAGAAATATAGCTTCCAATTACCAGTTGAAGAATGCTTAACAATTAAAGGAAATACTTTAATGTCTAATTGATTTCTTCTCTATCTCCAATCAAGAAAAAACCATCACAGGTCAAAAAACACTTTTAAAATAAAGTTAGAAAACATAGGATTACTTTCCATTTTCTCGATAGAAAGTTCTTTGAAAGACTACTTGGAGAGAGAGAGATCCTGTCAGATTAATGCTGAATATAACAGCCTTCTGCAGAAGCTGCTGTTCAGCTCACAGGTTCCAGCCAAAACTAGCTTAAAAATTACTGATACAGACCTGGCTCCTCCCATTACTCTCATCATTCTTTTTTTCCACTCAAATCCTATGCTTATTTACTTAAGTTTAAACACAATGGGTGGGTTTCTCCGGTCTGCCAGCCACATGTTTCTTGGTCGTGCGTTGTTTGCTGGTAGTGGGATTCTATTTTCCCACTGATTGTCAACGGGATTTCCCATTATAACCACCCCGTGCCGCTGTGAAACCTGCTGGTGGGGGTGCGCTGCCGGCAGGAAAATTGAATCACGACTGGCAAATTTCAGCCAAGGTCTCTAATTTTCTACTCCTCAGAAATAATAACAAAACTCCTTTTGTTCTCTCCTTGTAAACGTAAGCATGGCTTGAAAGAATGATGATCTCATGTTTACAACATCTTAATTGCACCTTTTGGAGCCACAAAGTCTGTCTGTCTTTTAAACCAGGATTTTAAAAAAGTATGACTGCAGCAGATATATACACACCCTAACCCAAGCTTTTAAAACATTACTGCAACAAATACATATAATACAATATATATATACCAATTTATTGCATTCATCATAATAGGCTGCAGCTCTTTATCATCCTCCTCCTGCTGCTGCCACTTTGTTCTACCAGACAAACAATATTAAGGGACTGAATTTGAAAACAAAATATTTCTCGGCCAGAATCTCATCACTATTACTTTGAAAGAACTTCATAATACATTTTCAGCCTGCTTGAAATATTTAAACTTTGGTTTGGCTGCTTCTTACAACTTTAATCACGTACCTTTCTGCAAGAAGCTCAAAGCCACACAATTATAAATTCAATGCTACACTTCTCGGAACCTGCCTCCTATTGCTCCATGTCCCTTTCAACCAGCCTGCAACTTTTAAAGCTCAAAGTGTCCCTCGTGTCACTCACCTTTCCTGATCTAATTGTGGTGCCTCCATGAGCAGATAACATGGGCCAGCTCTATTCTACTTAGTGGTCTCTATACAATAACTCGGTGTTTCAGTTCAGTGCAGTTATTACCCCTGACCAGGACCCACCTTAATATCTTTAAAACCACATCGCTGAACAATTTCCAACTTCTGGCACCAATTTGATCTAATAATTAAACAACGACTTCAAATACCGATTTACAAACAAATTAAATTTTTAATTCCTTTCTACTTTGAGCACGATTGTTGCTGTGTACCTTCTCTGTTGACTATGATATTCCTTCCACGTTTGTATGGTGTTATAGTCACTTCTGTAAAGGTAGGGAAAGTACTCATTCTGGATTGGAATATCTCAAAAGCAGGCTAATGTCACTCTTAAACAACTTAAATGGATAATCCACTCATTGTGTTCAAGCAGTCAATGGTTAAACTGGAAATCATTCAACAAAATTCAGAAAAACTGCAGTACAGCCTTTGACTTATTCTTGCAACCTTTCATACACAACAAAGTGCTGTAGTAACAGCCACTGGAAAATGAAAAGAAAATCGCTTATTGTCACAAGTAGGCTTCAAATGAAGTTACTGTGAAAAGCCCCTAGTTGCCACATTCCGGCGCTTGTTCGGGGAGGCTGGTACGGGAATTGAACTGTGCTGCTGGCCTGCCATGGTCTGCTTTAAACGCCAGCGATTTAGCCCAGTGTGCTAAACCAGCCCCTAATAATAATCGCTTATTGTCACAAGTAGGCTTCAATGAAGTTACTGTGAAAAGCCCCTAGTCGCCACATTCCGGTGCCTGTTTCGGGAGGCCGGTACAGGAATTGAACCCACGCTGCCGGCCTTGTTCTGCATTACAAACCAGCTATTTAGCCCACTGTGCTATACCAGCCCGCGTTATAGTATATGGAGCTAATATTGAAAACAATTATCAATTTGAGGGGCTGAATTTTCTAACAAATACAGCGTGGTATTTTTGCATTTGTGAAGTGGATCAATTCTTATGGATAGGCTGAAAATAGCTTTCTTCAGACAATGTTTCAAAGTGAATGTCCGATATTGGTGCACACTGTTGCAGGAATGCAACAATAGTTAAAAGCCATTGAATCAATGAATCAGGAGTTTTCAAAAAATTATCCAAGTGCAATTGCTAACCAAAACATGAAACATATGGAAAACAGCTGAATGAAGTCTTCAAGGCGGATGAATTTAGTGCTCCACTCCTGGTCTAGTTCACTTGTCATAGAATAGCGAATGCAGTTTTACTTGATAAAAGCAAATTACTGCAGATGCTGGAATCTGAAACTAAAACAGAAAATACTGGACAATCTCAGCAGGTCTGACAGCATCTGTGGAGAGAAAAGGGAGCTCTTGTCCTCAAGAGTAAGCCAATCGGATTGGCTGGCAGCTCTGGCAGTCCCAGCAGAGCCAGAAATCAGTAGTGGACACTGCCTGGACTGCCAGCAGACTCTGGAAGAAGATAAATGGTGTGCAGAATGGTGTCCACGGCTTTTAGGACAGGAAGGCATCAGGCACCTAGGGAAAGGGTCAAGGAGGTGAGAGGGGTGTGTTCTGGGGCCAGACTCTTTGTCAAAGCTAGTGTTACTTGAACTGTACTCGATGACAAATCTATCTCCAGTGATCAAAACATCCCACAAATATACTGCTCATTTCATAGTTTGGTTTTCTACTATTTGACCCTCTGAGAAACATGGAGAGCTGGCCATGTTGTATATCGTTAGGTGATGATACCAATGGATTTTGCCAATGTGACTCAGCATCTTTGCCCATCACAGAGAAAAGGGAGCTCTTGCCCTCAAGAATAAGCCAATCGGATTGGCTGACAGCTCTGGCAGTCCCAGCAGTGCCAGAAATCAGTAGTGGACACTGCCTGGACTGCCATCAGACTCTGGGAAGACGATAAATGGTGTGCAGACCCAAAAAGGGTTATTCCCAGTGTTTCTGCCTCACTGATGGGCAAAGATGCTGAGTCACATTGGCAAAATCCATTGGTATCATCACCTAACCATATACGCCATGGCCAGCTCTGCCAACATCCAAACACTGAGATCCAAGAGCTGGCCACAGCATTTAAATTTCAAAGAGTGCTGAGCTGGGTTTCTGACCCTGTCCGATCAACCATCCTGCCTACTTTCACCTCATAATACCTTACAACTCCATTTGTACCTCAACTCATTTCCTGCTGAAACCCTCGTCCATGCCTTGGTTCCGTCTAGATTAAATTATTCCAATGTTCTCTCAGCTGGTCTCCGATCTTGCAACCTTCATAAACTTGAAGTCATTCCAAAATTCCACTCACTGGTAGGGTTGGGGGGGAGAGAATATTGTTTGCCCCACCCTCGAAAGAAAGATCATTCCCAAACGACAGACTTTAAACATGGCCGCCATGTTGCAGTAAAACATTGGGGGCGGCCTAAACAAGCTGAGGGTCGAACTTCTGTCCCACAGTGGGGGGAGGTCTTGCCTTCAAGAGTAAGCCAATCGGATTGGCTGGCAGCTCTGGCAGTCCCAGCAGTGCCATAAATCAGTCGTGGACACTGCCTGGACTGCCAGCAGACTCTGGGAAGAAGGTAAATTGTGTGCAGAATGGTGTCCACGGCTTTTAGGACAGGAAGGCATCAGGTAGCTAAGGAAGGGGACAAGGAGGTGAGAGGGGTGTGCTCTGGGGCCTGGGGTGCAGAAACAAAGGGATTAACATCTTGGAGGTGACTCCAGTGCACACATCAACAGGAATAACTGCTCTCCAATTGGGGTGTCATTTTGATCGGTAGCTCCGATCCCCCTGCCACATGGCTTTAATGGCCCCCCTCACCCTCTTAACCTTGACAAAGCCCCTGTGAAGCCCCCTCTTACCACCCCCAACTATTTGGCAAGGCTCCCCCCCAGGTCTGACCTCTGGCAGTGCCAACCTGGCACCCAGGCACCTTTGCACTGCCCCTGGCACCCTGGCAGTGCTAGGCCCGAACTGCCAAGGTGCCCAAGTAGCACTGCCAGGGTGCTAGGCTAGCAGTGCCAAGGTGCCCAGATAGCAGGGGGAGTGCCAGGGTACCATTCTGCCCTGTGCCTGACCACCCAGGAGTCTCCAATAGCCTGCGAGACCTCCAGATGTGCTGTTGCAACTAGTTCACGTTTCTGTGAAGCAGTACTAAACGTCCTGGTGAGATCTCGCAGGTTCAGCCATTGAATCTGGGTGCAGGGTGAATTCAGTGAGGGAGAGATCCATATCTCACCAGGCGGAGCGAGTCGGGTGACTCACAATCGGCCCGGTACGGAGCCCGATTTGGAGCTCTCGTGTGATTCACCCGTTGCCAGGCGCAACGGGATCGCTGAATCAGACCCTAAACCTGCTGCGTGTTTGAGAAGTTTTGCCCTGGTACAACATTTTCAAAAAATTAGCAACTTGCAAAATCAATTCGCCGAGGGGCCATGTGCACAATTTTACTTCACTGCTCATGAAATGACTGAAATTTGTCCTTGTGGGTTACTTGATCAAGATAGTTATGGGCAATCTAATCACATGGGATCATATCTCTTCTCTTCTGCACATCTCTCTCTCACAAACTTTCCACACCCTGACTGTGCATAGGTCAGATCATCATCTGTTTCTATTGCTAATCATTCCTGGAACAGGGGCTTATAGGTTGAGGGGCATTATACCATATCAAGTATAGCCACACTCACACACATGCAAATTATGGGGTAATTAATCATAACCAACCTACCTAACCTGCACGTCTTTGGACTGTGGGAGGTAACCGGAGCACCTGGCGAAAACCCAGAGGGAGACCGTGCAAACTCCACACAGATAGAACCCAGGCCGGAATTGAATCCAGGTCCCTGATGCTGTGATGCAATGGTGCTAACCACTGTGCCACCGTGCCACCCATTTTACACATCAATTTACAATATTTGTAACTGGTATAGATTTTCATGCAGATTTACATAACAACCTGTTGTCAGAAGTACTCGATAAATTCACAGTCCTTTCAAGGAAGGCAATTGGTGGGAGTAAAAATTCAATCTGGTGGCATCACGGAAATGTCAATGCTAACATGGAACTTGAACAGGAATTGTACTCTTGACATTGGATTTGAGTAGACAAGTGGGTGTGAAGTTACGAGTGACTAATTTTGAGCGTATCTATTGTAATAGGATGGGAACCCATCCAAAAACGCATGAAGGATCCAAGGAAATTACACCAGGGTTCGTATGGGTTATTTGAATGAAGGAATGCCAAGTCAGGGAAACATTAATCAGGATCCTTGGTTTAAAGTTGATTTCGACAAACAACCATATAAGGCAGAGACCAATATAAAAATCATCAAATTGAATGCTACAGAAATGACTCAACAGTGAGACAAGAGCTAATGGACCATTCGACTGTCTAAAACTTTGCAAATAATTTTTAAAATGCAGCATGGTAGTTTGTCGAACTTTGCTGAGCAATTTTACGTATTTAGTTTGCGTATTTTTTGTCACATTTATTTTGTTCGAAGACCTCTTACTTTAGCTATGGGGAGTGAAAAAAATGAGTCTTCTATATAGTGTCAGGCAACAAGGAATTTCAGTGTTAATTTCTGAAGAATGGGCAGAGAATTCAAGTCAAGATCCAAACCCATTACTCAATCTAGATGTATTGAGAAACTCTACCAAGTTTTGAATTGCAGTTTAATGAATATTGACACCAATATGTGAGCACATGAAATCTGAGAGGGGAATAAGTTGGAACCACAAAATAAGTCAAATTTCTTGCAACCTCCTACAAAATATAAATATGTACAGATTAATTAAACTGCCATTCTGAGCTTCAATGTTCCTGGCAGAAGCCAAATAACTCAGCAGTGACATTCTGTCAGCGGGCCACTGTCTGCTTGTACACAATGCCAATTTTCAGATTGAACAACGTTGCTTCCATTTTCTTCACTTCCAAGTCTGTAACTTTCAAAAGCTATCATTCCCTTCCAACTCACAGGGAGTTAAAAACTGATTTCTGCTGCATGTGTCAATGGTCAGATTAATATCAGGTATTGGTCAAAATGTAATCCCAAGGTATTTTGCTCAATTGAAATGATGTAGAAAACAAACAAAATGCCTTAAGATAATTATAACACATATCTCTTAAACCGTGTGGTTAGGGCGGCATGGTAACACAGTGGTTAGCACTGTTGTTTCACAGCTCCAGAGTCCCAGGTTCAATTCCCGGCTTGAGTCACTGTCTGTTCGGAGTCTGCACATTCTCCCCGTGTCTGCGTGGGTTTCCTCCGGATGCTCCGGTTTCCTCCCACAAGTCCCGAAATACGTGCTGTTAGTAATTTGGACATTCTAAATTCTCCCTCTGTGTACCCGAACAGATGCCGGAATGTGGCGATGAGGCACGATCAATTGGACAAAGACCATGGCCGAAATTCTCCTGAAACGGCGCGATGTCCGTCGACTGGCGCCCAAAACGGCGCCAATCAGACGGGCATCGCGCCGCCCCAAAGGTGCGGAATGCTCCGTATCTTTGGGGGCCGAGCACCAACATTGAGGGGCTAGGCCGACGCCGGAGGAATTTCCGCCCCGCCAGCTGGCGGAAACGGCCTTTGTTGCCCCGCCAGCTGGCGCGGAAATGACATCTCGGGGCGGCGCATGCGCGGGAGCGTCAGCGGCCGCTGACAGTTTCCCATGCATGCGCAGTGGAGGGAGTCTCTTCCGCCTCTGCCATGGTGGAGACCGTGGTGCAGGCGGAAGGGAAAGAGTGCCCCCATGGCACAGGCCCGCCCGCGGATCGGTGGGCCCCGATCGTGGGCCAGGCCACCGTGGGGGCACCCCCCAGGGCCAGATCGCCCCGCACCCCCCCCCCCCCCCAGGACCCCGGAGCCCGCCCACGCTGCCTTGTCCTGCCGGTAAGGTAGGTGGTTAAATTTACGCCGGCGGGACAGGCAATTTATCGGCGGGACCTCGGCCCATCCGGGCCGGAGAATTGAGCGGGGGGGCCCGCCAACCGGCGCGGCGCGATTCCCGCCCCCGCCGAATCTCCGGTGCCGGAGACTTCGGTAACCGGCGGGGGCGGGATACACGCCAGCCCCCGGCGATTCTCCGACCCCGTCGCCCCCGAGTTGGATCCAACTGAGGCTTTATTGCGATCAGATGTGTGGCCTCCCACAGCAGCTGACGAAATGGAGGACACGCATATTTATACCCCGCCTCCTGGGCGGAGCCAGCAGGCAGGGACTACCGGCGAACCTGTAGTACAGGTCCCACCGTACATCACCTAATACAGGTGCAACAGTGGTTTACCACATTCACCCCCTGCTAAAAATTGAGTCTGGTGGGGGTGGTGGATAACTATATACAACAATGAGCTAATATTTGCAAGATTTGGGCAAACAAATGTCCTTTGATGTCCGGTGGATCAGTCAGAGGTTTAGCCGGTCCGGGGCCTTGATGTTCCTCTGGGAGCGACGCAGTGGTGTCGGCGATGTTGGTGCTGATCTGGTCGATGGTGACTCCGGGAGCGTGCCAAAATCCTCTTCATCATCGGGCGTGGGCAGGGGGGGATGGATGGTCCTGGGGGAGGTTCTGTTGGGAGCGACGGGGGAGGGGAGGGTGGCGCTGGGGGCGGAGAGGGTGTGGGGATGGAACCTGCTTGTGCCAGGTCCCTGAGGGAGACAGTATCCTGGCGGCCATCGGGGAACGCCACGTAGGCGTACTGGGGGTTTGCGTGGAGCAAGTGCACCCTCTACACCAACAGGTCCGCCTTGTGGAGTCGGACGTGCTTACGGAGAAGCACGGTTCCCGGAGCTGCGAGCCAAGTCGGGAGCGACATCCCGGATGTGGACTTCCTGGGGGAAGGCAAAAAGACGTTCATGGGGTGTGTTGTTCGTGGCAGTGCAGAGTAATGAGCGAATGGAATGTAGTGCATCAGGGTGGACCTCCTGCCAGCGGGAGACCGGGAGGTTTCTGGACCGTAGGGCCAGCTGGACGGCCCTCCATACCGTCCCATTCTCCCTTTCTACCTGTCCGTTTCCCCGGGGGTTATAGCTTGTCGTTCTGCTGGAGGCGATACCCCTGCTGAGCAGGAACTGGCGCAGCTCATCACTCATGAATGAGGATCCCCTGTCACTGTGGATGTAGGCGGGGAAACCGAACAGAGTGAAGATTGTGTTGAGGGCTTTAATGACGGTGGCAGACGTCATGTCGGGGCATGGGGTGGCAAAGGGGAATCTGAAGTATTCGTCGATCACACTGAGAAAATATGTGTGACGGTCGGTGGAGGGGAGGGGGCCTTTGAAGTCCACGCTGAGGCTTTCAAAGGGGCGGGAGGCCTTCACCAGGCGCGCGTGGTCCGGCCGGTAGAAGTGTGGCTTGTACTCCACACTGACCTGGCAGTCCCTGGTGATTGTCCTTACTTCCTCGACGGAGTAGGGCAGATTTTGTGCCTTAATGAAGTGGTACAACCGTGTGACTCCTGGGTGACAAAGGCTGTCGTGCAGGGCCCGGAGTCAGTCTACCTGTGTGCTGGCACATGTACCTCGTGATAGGGCGTCGGGAGGTTCGTTGAGTTTGCCGGGGCGATACATAATCTCATAATTATAGGTGGAGAGCTCGATTCTCCACTGCAAGATTTTATCATTTTTGATCTTGCCCCGCTGTGTGTTGAACATGAAGGCTACCGAGCATTGGTCAGTGAGGAGAGTGAATTTCCTGCCGGCCAGATAATGCCTCCAATGCCTCACAGCTTCAATGATAGCATGGGCCTCCTTTTCGACGGATGAGTGCCGAATTTCTGAGGCATGAAGGGAGACCAGAGACAAGGGAAGGTAGTCCTCACAATCTTCCACTGGTGCCTCACTCGAAGCCTGCGCAGGTCGTTACGGGACCGAATGGAGATAGAGACGCTGACATGACGGAGGCAGCAGACTCTGACTCCGAGATGGAGACACAGGATGCATCAGAGGGGGAATCCTCGGGTCCACGGGCCGTGGATGTACAACCGCGCCATTCATCACGGAAGCGGCAGTCTCCGTCTCGTTACACGCCGCCTGATCCAGCGCCGCGTGCAAATGGCGTACGGCCTGCGGCCAAACGAGTCCAACGCCCTCCTTCGCCAGGGTCTTCGGTGGATTCCTTGGACTTTGGGGGGGAGGGATGTTATAACCTGCCTACTTACCATTGGCTGGGTACTAATGACTATCCCACAATCCTGTGGGAGTATGAGCTTCCCCAATGAGGGGGGCGGAGAAACCACTAGTAAACTCCTAGTATAAATAAGCTGGCCAGTTCAGGAACCAGGAGGGAGGAGTATGTAGCAAGGGAAGTTACTGCTACTGTTATGTATATATGTTATAGTAAATAAATGTTATTTCTTTGTATCCTTAAAACTCGTGCTGGATTCTTCGTGGCCCTTACAAAAAGAAAACAAACCAAATTCTTCTACTATGTACTTGTTAAACGACCAAGATTATAGTGGATGAAAAGTATTTCCAGCCGTTTTGAACAAACAACAGCCTCGTGTAAAGGTTGAAGTTAATCAATTCCATGACGGTATATCTGTGTAGTATGAATCATTACAGAGTGGTGTGTGGATGTGTGTCCCCTGTGCACACCCAACGTTACTGGAAGTGCACTGTAATGATGTAAATGGGCTGATGCAATGCCAAGAGAACAGAATTGTTCAACAGATCTGCAGGGAATGCCTTGCTTATTCATTTCTGAAGCAATAAGCACTGAAGTAAGATGTGCCCTGTTCTGTGGCTGTTTAAACAGCCACTCAAGCTTCAGCCAAGGTGCTTTTGACTTGTGTTGAGGCGAAGTTGGTATGAGTTACTGGAGAAGTTTGGATGATTCTGCTGACCACTGAAAACAGAATAATATAAACTTGCACGGGTATTTTGTTCCAGTGCCACAGGTTCTTCAACATGAGCAGGAGGAGACAGGGACGGAATGCTCCGTGAGGAGACGGTCTTCTTGAAGTACAACTGAAACTGGGTTGAGCCAAGCCCAGTGCCACAGGAAGCTTCACTTCACTAAGGAGATAGTGAGAGTTGTGTCAGCTTCCTCATGATAACTGGAGCCTCGAACCAGGGTGAGGTTAGGGCTGCAAAGATTACCATCGCCATTTCTCCCTGCAGTCAGATCGTTTCACAGTAATGTGTGGCAATTCTCTGTCCATAGAGCTATCCGGAAGGTGACAGGGGCTCTCCGCAGGAGAGAAGACTTCATCCTTTTCTCTCCGAGGAGGAAAGACCAGGATGAAAGGGTAGAAGGGTTCTCCAGGATCATTTGCTTTCTGATGGTGTTCTATGGTGCGTTTGTCCTGTGGCAGTCAAAGTTTCTCACTATCTTCAGGCCTTCATGACAGACAACAGAATGCGGCTCAGTAACAAAGCATCACAGCACTATGCCAGGTCAAAGGGATCACAATGAAATCAATAAAGCCACCCACAATCCTGTGAAGTATGCCAGTGGGCTCCTAAAATGGAGATTTTGCTGCTTTGAATATTTGGGGTGAGAAGCGGCCTCTGTGCTACATGGCAAAGAAAGTTTCCATGTTCATGATGATTTGCTACATTCTCCACAATCATGCAATTATAATGGCTCAGCCACTACCTCATAGTATCCAGAGGCCGACTTGGGAGGAGGAGGAAGAGGAAAAGGAGGAGAGCATCGGGAAGGAGCAGAAGGAAGGGAGGAGATCATATGTATCATTTGAAGCCAAAGAAAGCGTGAGGGTCCTCATTGTCAGGTTTTGCTGCAGTAAAGAAACCCCTCACCTGCAACATCGGCCCACCATTCCTTAACTGTACATCTGTAGCAGACTGCACTAGGAAGCCCCTTTGGCAATATAATTCAAAGGCTAACAGCAAAGCGTTTACACAACTTTATCCTGCAATACAGTCCTTGTGGAGATGAAGTCCGATCTTCACGTTGAGGGTACACCCCATCATGTTGTGTACTACTACCACCAGGCTAAATGGGATAGCTATTGGACAAATCTAGCAACTCAAAATTGAGCATCCATGAGGTGCTGTGCGCTATCAGTAACAGCAGAATTATATTCAACCACAATCTGTAACTTCATGGCCTGGCATATTCCCCAGTATCGCACTACCGCCAAGCTGGGAGATCAATACCAGTTCAATGAAGAATGCAGGAGGACATGCCAGGATCAGCACCAGACATACATGAAGTGAGGTGCTAACCTGGTGTAGCTACAAAACTGGAGTATGTGTGTGCCAAACAGTGTAAGCAGCTTGCGATAGAACTAAGCAATCCCATACCAACAGATCAGATCTAAGCTCTGCAGTCCTAACAACACATCCAGTCGTGAATGGTAGTGGACAATTAAACAACTCCCTGCATGAGGAGGCTCCATGGATAATGTCCTGATCCCAACTATCTTCAGCTGCTTCATCAATAATCTTTCAAATGCAGCAAGATCAGGATAATATTCAGGCTTAGGCTCATAAGTGGTAAGTAATATTTGTGCCACACAAGTGCCAGGCAATGATCATTAATGAAAGAGACTCTAACCATCTCCCCTAAACATTCGATGGTATTAAGATCACTGAATATCCCACTCTTAGCATCCTGGGGGTCACGATTGACCAGAAACTGAAGTAGCTATAATAATGCTGTGGCTACAAGAGGAGGTCAAGGGCTGGATTTCTGTCCACCACGTTAGAAGAATCATCATTTGCGTCCATGTGGATTGGGCTTAGGAAAAAAAATAGGGGCAGTCACACTACCAAGACTACTATAGACTCCCCAAACATTTGCGATGGAAGAACAAATAAATATGCAAATCTCTGAGAAGTGCAAAAAGATTAGAGCAGTAAAGGTAGGGGAGTTTAACTGCCCCAATAGGAACAGAGATAGTTTTGTGATTAATGTAAAAATTGACATGTAAAATTTAATACTTTTTCAGTAACTATTAAAACCTGAGTTAAGATGCATGCAAACAATATAACTGTTAGAGCTGTGATTAAGGTGTCGTAGATGTGAAGTAATCATTGATTTGCAGGTGAAGTGTTCTGCTAAAGATCTTGAGAACCATTTACTTGATTACAGATAGTTAACTAATAAGATATTGTTTACGTTTGAAGAACTGTTAAAATACGTCAGGAAGGAAATTGCACAGGGTCTGCCTATAATTTTAATCCTCACTGGATGCAGATGAGGTGCTGGAGGAATGGCGATCTGCTAAAGTTTACCTTTCATTCTGTGACCTAGAAGGCACAATTCAGGGTGTGATGGAATAGTCTTGACTTGCCTGCTTAAGTGCATCACCAACAAGCTCAACATCATCGAGCACAAAGTAGCTGGGATTGGCGCCCATACGCCACCTTGAACATCCACTCCTTCCATCACTGATGCACAACAGCAGCAGTGTGCACCATCTACACAAATGCACTGCAGCAACACCCCAAGGCTGCTTCAAAAGCAGCTTCCAAACCCATGATCTTTACCACTTAGAAGGACGAGGGCAACGGATGCATGGGAACATCTCAAGACCCCCTCCAAAACCGCACACCATCCTGACTTTGAATTACATCACCTTTACTTCACAGTTTCTGGGTCAATATCTTCCCTTCCTAACAGCCAACAGAGCAGATTCATTTCCCATATCAGCTGAGGTTACTCATGAAGGCCCCACCTTCTCCATCTTGCACCTCTCCCGAGGTGTGGTGACCCTCAGGTTAAATGACCACCAGTCAGCTCTTTCTCAAAAGGGGAGAGCATCCTATGGTCCTTGTCATGATATGCACTCATGCACATAATGAGATACAGACACCCAGTACAGCCAATCAACACACAGGACAGAACACAACCAATCACCAGGCAGAACACTAGAGGGGGATTCCCACTATAAAACACACGAGGCATCAGCACTCTGCCTATTTCCACTGGTGACAACGGTAGTGACAGTCAGGGTGTATATATCAGTTAGCACCTTCTACACGTGGCTCAGAGCTAGTCTGGTCTAGTTATTTATAGTTAGCACGCTTAGATTAGTAGAGTGTCAACCCACAGCGAATTGTGTGCGCTGCTCAGCAAGTTCAATAAAACTTATTGAACTAACGTCTAACCTTGGTGTCTACTTTACAGTACAACTGCATCCAGTTGCAGTCCGCATTACCCCAGGGTGAATAACATGACATGGTACCAGTAGGCTACTTTATCTAAGTGGTTTACCTCGAGTGATTCAGTGACGACCAGCGAGTGCCTTCCAGCGGCATATAGAAGATCCAGGCCCTTCCACAGCTATAGATCTCCGGCAATCCCAGCCCCAACTGGCGGGTCTTCAAGCAAAGGTTCCTTCTCTAACTTGAGGCCTCGGGCCTCGAGGATGCGTCCGATGCCAGAAAAATCATGCTGCTCCTATCAACTACGGGGGACCAAGCCATCCAAATTTTCAACTTGCTCACTTTTGCCGACGGCGAGGACAAGACCAAATTCAAGACCGTTTTAGGTAAATTCGATAATCACTGTTAAGTCGAAACGAACGAGAGCTTTGGGTGCAATGTCTTCCAGCAACGCCAAGGATGAACCTTTCCAATCCTTTATAACTCATCTCCGTATATTAGCACAGTCCTGCAACTATAGTGACACCGCTGATTACATCATCAGGGATCAGATCGTGTTTGGGGTCCACTCCGACTCTTTGCGGGAGCAGCTCCTCAGAATTAAAAACATGACCCTGCCAGTCGCAATCGAGACGTGTAAAGTCCATGAACAGGCGAGAAATCGGTACTCCCGTTTCAAACCGGCAGAACAGGAACAACTTGCCTCCCACGAGGCAGAGAGTGTACAGACCATCGCCCGGATGCGGCGCCTCAATATCGATGAAGGTGGCCATTTTGCACGCTTTTCCCGGGGTCCCACGCTTGCGCACCACAAACAGGAGAACAAAGCGGCCGTGTTACCCCAGGGTGAATAACACGACAGTCCTATGGGACTACGGTGACTTCCATTTATTTCAATCAATGAAAGCAAAGGAAGTGCAGACAAACCGGTTCCAGCAAGCAGAACTATCGCAACAGGGAGAGATTAAAACTTGTTATACCTTTAGAGATACTAATAGTCACCTCATTTCCATTCTAAGTGGGGATAATGGGTTCAGGTCAGAATAACTGAAACTGATGGTTAAGCAGCAATCAACCCAATAATGGGCCACATCACATGACCCAAGCCTCTAACCTTTTGGAGAATTTTAACATTACATCTTTGGCCTCACACGCAGTCTGCTGTTTAACATCCAACCTGTGAACGCCAAGAAACAGGACTCTAGACTGAACAACAGCCTACTCCTCAAAACCTGCCCCTGCTGAAAGATTTCCTACCCTTGCCTGTAGAACTGACCCAGTCTCTGTGTGCCAATTTTACCTTGCGGTAACAGCACCAACTGAACTAACCAGCTGAAACATAGTAAAAAATTGGAGCAGGAGTAAGCCATTCAGCCCTTTCAGCCTGCTCCGCCATTCATTATGACCATGACTGATCATCTAATTCAACAGCCTGTCCAGCCATCTCCCCATATCCTACGATGCCTTTAGCTCCAAGAGGTGTATCTAACTCCTTCTTGAAAACATAATGTTTTGACTTCAGCTACGTTCTGTCGTAATGAATTCCACAGGCTCACCACTCTCTTGGTGAAGGAATTTCTCCTCATCTCAGTCCTACAGTCCTCCCCGTATTCTCAGACTGTGACCCCTGGTTCGGGACACCCCCACCGTCGGAATCATCCTTCCTGCATCGATCCTGTTTAATCCTTTTAGAACTTTATAGGTTTCTATGAGAACCCCCAGCCCTCCCCCTCAGTCTTCTGAACTCCAGTGAATATAATCCTAACCGACTGAATCTCTCCTCATATGCCAGTCCTGTCATCCCAGGAACCAATCTGGTAAACTTTCCAATAACTCCCTCCACACCAAGAACACCCTTCCTCAGTAAAGGAGACCAGAATTGCACACAATATTCAAGCTGTGGTCTCACCAAGGCCCTGTGTAATTGCAGCAAGACACCCCTGTTCCTGTACTCGAATCCTCAACTATGAAGGCCACCGTATAATTTACCTTCTTTACCACCGGCTGCACCTGCGTGCATACCTTCAGAGACTGGTGTACAAAGACACCCAGGTCTCATTGCACACCCCCTTCTCTCAACTTATAGCCATTCAGAAAATAATCTGCCTTCCTGTTTTTGTTACCAAAGTGGATAACCTCACATTTATCCACATTAGAACTGCATCTGCCATGCATTTGCCCATTCACTCAGCTTGTCCAAAGCACTAAAGCATCTCTGCAAACCCCTTGCAGCTTACCGTCCCACCCAGCTTTGTGTCATCTGCAAATTTGGAGATATTGCATTTAGTTCTTTCATCCAAATCATTAATATATATTATGGATAGCTGGGGTCCCAGCACTGATCCCTGCGGTACCCCATTAGTCACTGCCTGCCATTTGGAAAAAGACCCGTTTATTTCTACTCTTTGTTTCTGTCCACCAACCGTTTTTCTATCAAACTCTGACATGAAAAAGCTCCTCACTGGACTCTGACAATCATGTGAACTAATATTAATTTCTGTGGTTCTTTCACTGTTATTATCCTTAGTGTGCAACTTTTTCTATCCTCTCCTTACTGTGTGTGTGTGTATTTGTGTGTAGTGGAGTGGGACATTGCAAACATCTTCCTCAGGTTTGAATGTGAATAAACTAACGGTTACATTTCTTTGTTGCCGCAAAGAGAAACGGTGTGGTGATGCCCACACTCTGGATTCTAGTAAAACACAATAAGAGGTTTAGTAAGGGTGTTGCTCATTCAATCAAGATAGTGATCCCCGCTCAAAGCCCAAGCAAACACTCTGCTGACATCACTACACATCACATGATGCACCATCAGCAAGAATGTATTCCCAGGTGCTAACCTTTTGAGTCAAACATAACTGCTGCGAGCTATCAGTAAATTAGATGAGATAAACTGAGGGTTTGGAATCATAAACATATGAAGCCAACATAAAACAATTCAAAAATTCCTCCGGTTTACAGACAGTTGCTGTGAAGATAAAAACTTTTAGTTTGCCTCTCTTTCCTGTCAATAACAGCTTCTATATCATAGAAATAACAGCAATCACACCCTATTTTACAAAAGCAAATCTGATTTAACTCTCCTAGCATTTTCCAAGATGGCACCGGAGCGAGGCGACTCTCTGCGAGCTCTCCCCAACAGATCCACTTTTTACTTAACTCGTTCTAATCTTTTAAAAATTAATTCTAAAACTAACATTATTACTAACCTCTCTCTTTTATCTTCTCTTGCAGGCTTGAACATCCTCCGAGGTCCTTGGAGACCTTTTGACCCGACCCGACCTGACCTCCGCGACATGGAAGAAGATCGGGCTCACACCGGAAGTGAGGCCCCGACCTCGATTTGGAGCCGACCCGGACCTCGGAGCTCCCAAACCGGCCTAACTACCGACGCCAGCTCCCGGATCGCCTTGCTCAGTCCCCGGAGCTCCCAACCCGACCCCCGATGGCAAGACCCAGCCCAACACGACCCCACAGACCCCCCCAGCGACCCGACACAGAGAGGCCCGCCCAACAACCCAACATACCTGGTGATGGAAGAAAGAAAAATCCACGTGGAGGCCCAACCGGGCCTACTTCAAGATCCGACTCCAGGAGCGCCCAGGGAGGGAACAGACCACGGGACCCAGCCCAACCTGCCTCAGGAGGCCCCTGCCCAGGACCCAGGACCCCCGAAAGGGCGGAGATCCCGCGTGAGGACCCAAACGCGCTGCAAGGTATTCCCGCGCAAGCAGAATGCCGGGACCCATCCGGATCGCAACCCCTCTACTTCAACCAGTGCCCGGGACCCTGCCAGACATGACCCCAGATACGTAAACAGCGCCCTGGTCCCCGCCAGTGCCCTGGTCTCCACCAGACGCAACCACCTACCTTCCACAAGAGCTGACATCTCCCATCGGATCCCAGGATCATCCAGCAGCAGCCGCGACCGAGGAAGCGAGGGAAACGCGGCGGTCTGCAGGTTAGACTGAAGCAATGCGGTTTCAAGACCCCCCCTCCCCAGCATACTCCTGGCAAACGTCCAAGCGATCGAAAACAAGCTGGATGATCTTAACATCAGACTTACCTCTCAGAGGGAAGTAAGAGACTGCTGTGTGCTCTGTTTCACAGAGACATGGCTCACCTCCGCCTCACCGGACTGCCATAAAACCTGAAGTCTTCTCAATTCACCGGGCGGACAGCACTGCATCATCAGGCAAAGCGAAGGGTGGAGGGGTGTGCCTCCTCATCAACTCCTCCTGGTGCTTGGATGTGGCGACTCTGGCGACCTACTGCTTGTAGCACCATCGATCACACACGAGGCGAGACGTAGAGAACGTCAATCGAGGCTTTATTGAGCAGACTTGTTCCCCAGCAGCTCAGTCACAGAATGCAGCTGCTGGGAGCAAACCGGGTTCTTATACCCCGCCTATCTGGGTGGAGCCCAGTAGGCGGCAGATCCAATCAGGACCCAGCATCTGTCCTCCAATAGCTCCTTGGCATTCATGATGTACCGTATTACCCTAATACATACCACCACATTCTCCCCTTGTTAAAAAAGAACCCGGCGGGGTGGTGGGTGGTATGGTGGTAGGGGTTTACAGGGTCGGTGTCTTAACCATTTAACTATATACAACCATGCCGCTTTTACTGGGCCACTGAATTATTCACATTTAACCCGATTAGCAGCAGTAACTATTTACAACAATGCCGCTTTACTGGGCCACTGAATTATATACATCTTAAGTTGATTCAATGAGTTGAGATGGTGCTCTGGTCGCCCTTTCCGACCGTCTCAGCCCGGGTGGTGGTGGTGGTGCTGGCTCGGGTCCGGTCGACTCTGGGAGCATCGCGCTGTCCATCCCTGTTTCCTTACTCGTGGGCGGCCCTGGGAGGAGAACCGATGCCCCCGGGAAGGGGGTGGCTGTGGGGTGCACCGGCGGGAGTGAGGGGGTGTTGATAGGTGTTGGGGGGGTGTGGGGAACTACGGCGGGCGCCAGGTCCCGCAGTGAGACCGTGTCCTGCCACCCGTCTGGGTACGCCACGTAGGCATACTGCGGGTTTGCGTGGAGTAGATGTATCTTTTCCACCAGCGGGTCTGATTGGTGCGTCCGCACATGTTTCCGGAGCAGGATGGGTCCAGGGGCTGCCAGCCAGGTCAGAAGTGACGTTCCAGAGGTGGACTTCCTAGGGAAGACAAGGAGATGCTCGTGAGGCGTTTGGTTCGTGGTGGTACACAGCAGGGACCGGATAGAATGAAGGGCATCCGGTAGGACTTCCTGCCAGCGGGAAGTTGGGATACCCCTAGACCGTAGGGCCAGTAGGACGGTCTTCCAGACCGTTCTGTTCTCCCTCTCTAACTGCCTGTTCCCCCGGGGGTTGTGGCTGGTCGTCCTGCTCGAGGCTATGCCCTTGCTGAGCAGGAATTGGCGCAGCTCGTCACTCATGAAGGAGGACCCCCTATCGCTATGGATGTAGGCGGGGAAATCGAACAGGGTAAAGATGGTGCAGAGGGCTTTAATGACCGTGGCCGCGGTCATGTCGGGGCAGGGGATGGCGAAGGGGAAACGGGAGTATTCGTCAACGACGTTAAGAAAGTACGTGTTGCGATCGGTGGAGGGGAGGGGGCCTTTGAAACCAAACTGAGGCGTTCAAAGGGACGGGAAGCCTTTATCAGGTGCGCTCTATCTGGCCTGAAAAAATGTGGTTTGTATTCTGCGCAGATTTGGCAGTTCCTGGTGACTGTTCGGACCTCCTCGACGGAGTACGGGAGGTTGCGGGCCTTTATGAAGTGGTAGAAATGAGTGACCCCCAGGTGGCAGAGGTCCTCGTGGAGGTCTTGGAGACGGTCCACTTGTGCGTTGGCACATGTGCCGCGAGATAGGGCATCGGACGGCTCGTTCAGCTTTCCGGGACGGTACAAGATCTCATAATTATAGGTGGAGAGTTCGATCCTCCACCGCAGGATCTTGTCGTTTTTTATCTTGCCCCGCTGTGCATTATCGAACATGAAGGCTACCGACCGTTGGTCAGTGAGGAGAGTGAATCTCCTACAGGCCAGGTAATCTCTCCAATGTCGCACAGCTTCCACTATGGCCCGGGCCTCCTTTTCTACTGAGGAGTGGCGAATTTCTGAAGCATGGAGGGTCCGGGAGAAAAAAGTCACGGGTCTGCCCGCTTGGTTGAGAGTGGCCGCCAGAGCTACGTCGGATGCGTCGCTCTCGACTTGGAAGGGGAGGGACTCGTCGATGGCACGCATTGTGGCCTTTGCGATATCCGCTTTGATGCTGCTGAAGGCCTGGCGGGCCTCTGTCAACAGGGGAAAAGTAGTGGACTGGACTAGTGGGCGGGCCTTGTCTGCGTATTGAGGAACCCACTGGGCGTAATAAGAAAAGAAGCCCAGGCAGCGTTTCAGGGCTTTGGAGCAGTGGGGGAGAGGGATCTCCATGATAGGGCGCATGCGTTCGGGGTCGGGGCATATCACTCCATTACGCACTACGTAGCCCAAGATGGCTAGACGGTCGGTGCTAAACACGCATTTTTCCTTGTTGTAGGTGAGGTTGAGGGCGTTAGCGGTCTGGAGGAATTTTCGGAGGTTGGCGTTGTGGTCTTGTGGTCGTGGCCGCAGATGGTGACGTTGTCGAGGTACGGAAACGTGGCCCGTAAACCGTGCTGGTCAACCATTCGGTTCATCTCCCGTTCGAAGACCGAGACTCCGTTCGTGACGCCGAATGGAACCATTAAAAAGTGGTATAGCCGCCCGTCTGCTTCGAAGGCAGTGTACTTGCGGTCACCGGGGCGAATGGGGAGCTGGTGGTAGGCGGACTTAAGGTCCACGGTGGAGACGACCTTGTACTGTGCAATCCGATTGACCATGTCGGATATGCGGGGAAGAGGGTACGCATCTAGCTGCGTGTACCTGGTGATGGTCTGACTGTAGTCTACGACCATCCTCTGCTTCTCCCCGGTCTTCACAACTACCACCTTGGCTCTCCAGGGACTATTGCTGGCCTGGATTATGCTTTCCTTCAGCAGCCGCTGGACTTCGGACCTGATAAACCTCCGGGGGAGGTTCGCAAACAAGGAGGGCGGTTCGACCTTGAGTGTCGCGAGGCCGCAGATAGTCAGTGGGGGTATAGGGCCGCCAAATTTGAATGTTAAGCTCTGGAGGTTGCATTGGAAATCCAACCCCAGGAGGGTGGGAGCGCAGAGGTGGGGGAGGACATACAGCCAGTAATTTTTGAACTCTCTCCCCTGCACCGTTAGGTTTCCGATGCAGAACCCTTTGATTGCAACGGAGTGGGACTCCGCCGCCAGGAAAGTTTTTTGGGTGCTTGGACGAATTACAAGAGAACAGCATCTTACCATGTCCAGATGAATAAAATTCCCCGTGCTCCCCGAGTCGATCAAACACGGCGTCTCATGCCCGTTCACCAGCACCTTCGTCGTTGTCAGCTGGAGCGTCCGGGGCCGCGACTGGTCCAGGGTCACCGATGCCAAACGTGGTTGGTGCATCTGATCGGTGTCTTCAGGCAGTGTGGAGCCGTCCATGCTGGGGTCCTTGCCTGTCAGCCAAGATGGCGGCGTCCATGGATCGCACGCGGTCGGGGGTGGACAAAATGGCCGCTCCCATGGATCGCACGCGGCCCGTGGGTAGGAAGATGGCACCGCCCGTCCCCCCCTTGTGGTGTCCGGGGTCCAAAATGTCGGCGCCCATTGGCCGCACATGGGTCGCTGGGGGTGTTGAGTCCGTGGTCCCGTTTCTTCCCCGGAGATAGCGGCGACCCCACGGGACTGGCACTCCGCTGCGTAGTGCCCCTTTTTGCCGCAGCTTTTACAGGTGGCCGAGCGGGCCGGAATTTGCGACGATGCCAAACCTGCTACGTTCGCGTCTCTGATCAGGAGCTCCGTATGTTCATTCGCCGTTACCGCTGGGCAGTTGCAGTTTCTTCCCAGGATCGTTAGAGCATTGTAGAATTTGTCTAGCGATTCCCCGGGGATTTGTCATCTCGTCGCGAGCTGGTAGCGTGCATAGACCTGGTTGACGGGCCGAATGTAGGTCTCTTTCAGCAAGTTGATCGCCGCTGGGAAATCTTCCGCGTCCTCGATGAGTGAGTAGATTTCGGGACTTACCCTGGAATGCAGGACCTGCATCCTCTGGTCTTCTGTTGGTCTGCCGGGGGCCGTTCGGAGGTATCCCTCAAAGCACGCCAGCCAGTGCTAAAATGCCAATGTAGCGTTAGCTGCTTGGGGGCCGATTCGCAGGCACTCCAGGGCGATCCGGAGCTCAATATTCCTTTGTAAGTCTGCTCAATAAATTGTAGCACCATCGATCACACACGAGGCGAGACGTAGAGAACTTCAATCGAGGCTTTATTGAGCAGACTTGTTCCCCAGCAGCTCAGTCACAGAATGCAGCTGCTGGGAGCAAACCGGGTTCTTATACCTCGCCTATCTGGGTGGAGCCCAGTAGGCGGCAGATCCAATCAGGACCCAGCATCTGTCCTCCAATAGCTCCTCGGCATTCATGGTGTACCGTATTACCCATAATACATACCACCACATTGCTCCCCAGACTTGGAATACGTGACCATGAAGTGCCGCCCATATTACCTTCCACGTGAGTTCACTTCAGCCATTATCACAGCGGTCTACATCCCACCACAGGCAGAAGTGAGGAAGGCGCTGGACGAACTGTACACAGTTATAAACAATTACGAAACAGAACACCCGGAGGCCTTGTTCATCGTGGCCGGAGACTTCAACAAGGCCAATCTCAAGAGTGTACTGCCAAAATTCCACCAGCACATCTCCTGTCCCACCAGGGGCGACAACACTCTTGACCACTGCTACTCAAAAATCAAGGGCGCCTACCATTCCATCCCCCGACTTCACTTTGGGAAGTCAGACCATAAGACGTGCTCCTTCTCCCGGCATACAAGCAGAAACTCAAGCGGGAGAATCCAGCTAAGAAGGTTGTGCAGTCCTGGTCCGAGGAGACAGAAGAGCTCTTACGTGACTGCTTCGAGACAGTGGACTGGTCCATATTTAAGAACTCAGCGACCAACTTAAATGAGGATGCCACCACCGTCACAGACTTCATCAGCAAATGTGTGGCCGACTGAGTGCCAAAGAAAGCAGTACGCATGTTCCCCAACCAGAAACCATGGCTCAATCGCGAGAATGATCCCCTACTGAAGGACAGATCTGAAGCGTTCAAGACAGACGACCCTGACCTATACAAGAAATCTAGATACGACCTCCGCAAAGCCATCCGAGATGCCAAGAGAGAATATAAAACCAAGCTAGAGTCACAGACAGACTCTCGGCGGTTGTGGCAAGGACTAAACAACATAGCAGGCTACAAAGCGAAGCCGGGCAGTATCTTCGGCAGCAGCGCATCCCACCCCGATGAACTCAATGCATTCTATGCTCGGTTCGTGCAGGTAACCAACAATCCGCTTTCAAGTGCCCCAGCAGCCCATAATTCACCCATACCCACCATCACAGCTTCCAAAGTCAGATTGGCCTTCCTGAAAGTGAACCCTCGGAAGGCGACGGGCCCGGACGGGATCCCTGGTCGTGCACTCAGAGCCTGCGCGGACCAGCTGGCAGGGGTATTCGCGGACATCTTTAACCTGTCCCTACTCCACTCCGAGGTCCCCACCTGCTTCAAGAAGATCACCATCATACCAGTACCAAAGAAGAACCAGGCAACGTGCCTCAATGACTACCGTCCAGTGGCCCTGACTTCAGTCGTAATGAAATGCTTTGAGAGGTTGATCATGAAGCACATCATCTCCATACTCCCAGAACGCCTTGATCCACTGCAATTCGCATACCGCTGCAACCGGTCCACATCTGACGCCATTTCCCTGGCCCTACACTCATCCCTAGAGCATCTCGAAAAGAAGGACTCCTACATCAGTCTCCTATTTATTGACTACAGCTCCGCCTTCAGCACCATAATCCCAGCCAAGCTCATATCAAAGCTCCAAAACCTAGGACTTGGCTCCCCACTCTGCAACTGGATCCTCGATTTTCTGACCAACAGACCACAATCAGTAAGAATGAACAACAACACCTCCTCCACAATAGTCCTCAACACCGGCGCCCCGCAAGGCTGCGTACTTAGCCCCCTACTCTACTCCCTGTACACACACGACTGCGTGGCAAAACTTGGTTCCAACTCCATCTACAAGTTTGCTGATGATACGACCATAGTGGGCCGGATCTCGAATAACGACGATCAGAATACAGGCGGGAGATAGAGAACCTAGTGGAGTGGTGTAGCGACAACAATCTCTCATTCAATGCCAGCAAAACTAAAGAGCTGGTCATTGACTTCAGGAAGCAAAGTACTGTATTCACCCCTGTCAGCATCAACGGGGCCGAGGTGGAGATGGTTAGCAGTTGGAGATGTGTCTAGGGGTGCACATCTCCAAAAATCTGTCCTGGTCCGCCCACGTCGACGCCACCACCAAGAAAGCACAACAGCGCCTATACTTCCTCAGGAAACTAAGGAAATTTGGCATGTCCACATTAGCCCTTACCAACTTTTCCAGATGCACCATAGAAAGCATTCTTTCTGGCTGCATCACAGCCTGGTATGGCAACTGCTCGGCCCAGGACCGCAAGAAACTTCAGAGAGTCGTGAACACCGCCCATCCATCACACGAACCTACCTCCCATCCATTGACTCCATCTTCACCTCCCGCTGCCTGGGGAAAGCGGGCAGCATAATCAAAGATCCCTCCCAACTGGCTTACTCACTCTTCCAATGTCTTCCATCGGGCAGGAGATACAAAAGTCTGAGAACACGCACAAACAGACTCAAAAACAGCTTCTTCACCACCAGACTCCTAAATGACCCTCTTATGAACTGACTTCATTAACACTACACCCTTTATGCCTCATCCGATGCCAGTGCTTATGTAGTTACATTGTATATGTTGTGTTGCCCCATTATGTATTTTCTTTTATTCCCTTTTCTTCCCATGTACTTAATGATCTGTTGAGCTGCTCGCAGAAAAATACTTTTCACTGTACCTCGGTACACGTGACAATAAACAAATCCAATCCAATCCAATCTGCAGTATTTTATTTCTGGTTAATCTTTTTGTGTTTTTCCTTGCGTCTGCGAATAACGAAGGAAACCTATTGCATTTACATATCGCCTTTCACACCCTCAAGTTGTTCCAAAATGTTTTTTAGTCAAATGGTTATCTTTTTGAAGGGTAGTCGTTGTTATTTTACAGGCAATTTGTAAACTCTTCCATCAAGCACCAAATGCAGTCAGGAAACAATTCCGTTTAATTACAGGAAATGAGCCATTGACTTTTGACAATGCTTCAGAAAGCATTTTCATTTGGAATAGCTTGCAGGACATGATTCAGAAGTGAACCATGATATTATGAGAATATTCTGACAATTTAATAAAACACTGTTATAAACAAAGGGAATAAAGCATCAAGACCTATCTCCACGTCAGTTGAGAACTGAATGGCTCAGATAGAATTTGTCCTAACATTTTGACAGACATCCAATTCTGAAGTCCTGAGGAGTAAGGGCAGAGAGGTGAGCAACTGAAATATTTTTCCTGCAACAACCAAGTGAACATCACTAATTGACTGAATGCATAAGCACGATTGCACAGACACCCGGTCTTGAGTCAAAGTTTTACACAGACTGGTTGTTACAAGCAGCTTATTGGTTCACAGATATTGATGATCTTTGGCAGGGCTGATATCTTTATTCCAAATCTCTCCAGACATGATTGGTCCCCCTTCTGTCTTACCGGTTTGTGATGTTCTCACTTTTCACAATTTCTGTACCTCCTCTAGGTGCTTACCCTTCTCCAAGTCTGGCTTCTTGTGCATTGCTATTTTAATCGTACCACCATTGACTGTTGTGCTTTCAGCTGCCTGTAACTCCTGATCATAATTTCAACTCTGCCATTAACTAGGACCAGAAACAAATGAGTGACTGATGAATATAATCAATCTGGGGCCTCACAGTGTGATTAAAACCTGGTTGCTATTTTAACTGGGCAGAGGGAAGTCAGTAAATGCTTATGTGATTGGCCTAGAGCAGCCAAACCTCCAGACATCTCCAGGGATTAAACCCACTGCCGAGAGGGACATGTGTAAGTGATGGAGCAGGCTGTACTGTACACTGCTCGGTGCTGGGTATCTATTTATCTTGCATTTCCATAGCGTGAATACTCATTAAATGGGAATTGACTCCTACCTTCAAGGTTAAGTCAGCAGCAGAAGGGAAACTTGTACTTACAGGTCCCCAACTGTTTAAAGGTGGAGTACATGAGGCGAGGTTGTTCAATCCTTGGATTTGAGGTGAGGTCTTTGTCTTTGTCTAACTCAGTGGCACAGGGGAGGGCAGCAGGAGAAACTGGACAGTCTAGTTAGAGGCAAGAATGGGGAAGAGAGAGGGGCTGGTGCTGCTCAGGACCTCAAACAGCACAGTAACTGGGCTGGCAAGTTGGTGGTGGTTGGGGCATCAAATGTCAGTGCAAGAAGGCCCTAGCATGTTTGTCTTCGGGGGAGTGGAGGGGGTCTGTTATTTGTGAATTCTGGGCCCGCATATCCAAGGGAGACAGCTGAACCATGCAGAGCAGGTCTATGGTCAGAGAAGGGCAGTTCCAGCTGGAGGCAGAGCAGATCATGGGCCACTGGGGGATGGTCAAGAGGTACCAAGGGCAGGTCAAGGATAATGGGGGGAGAGTCCAGGGTGAGAGATGGAAAGTCAAGGGTCACTGGCACTGGGTCAAGAGTGATAATTAGAGATTTGAGGACCATTGCAGAGAGTGATATTGGGAATGTCAAGGACGATGGGAGGAAGCTTGAGAGTGATGAAGGATGGAGGTTGATGTGTTGCAGCTGCAGGGTCACACTGAATTTCAATCGACATGGTTGCCAATACAGATTGAATTGGCAGGGAACCAGATTTTGAGAGAGAAGATGACTGTGGAATGGGAGGTGTCCTAGGTGTGGCCCATGGAAGGACCATGCACTCCCATAGGCCAGCTGCAAATGCTCTATGGATGCAAGACATGCACATATATTTATCTGCCTTCTTTGTGGAATCAAAGTGGGTCTCATACATCTAATTTTTCCACCACCTTGGGAGGAAATGGAGAAATTCACCACAGGACGGCTGTGGTCCAACAACAACAGAGACCACAGGGTCATCAGGCGGTACCAGCAAAGGGGGAAGTTGATCAGGAGGAAGACAACCAGGACTGTCATTGTCACGAGCAAGCATTGATGCATCAGCGTGTGTTCAGAACGCAGACAAACCACTTTCAATAGTCTGGGAGGCATGCCAGAGATGGCTGAGACCTCGCTGGGAAGTGGTCACTGCTAAGACCTGCCCGGGAAGTGGTCATTAGCCTGTGTGTGCTCCTTCACCAAGACCTGCAACCTTGTGGATTTGGAGGGAACCCAATACCAGTCAATCTGAAGGTGAGTGCGATGCTAAATTTCTCTGCGGACATTCCAGATGTCGACGGGGGGACAAGTGTGACACATCCCAGGCTGCAACACGTTGATGCACCAGGGAAGTGACCAATGCCATGTTCAGCAAGGAAATGAAAATGAATGAAAATCGCTTATTGTCACAAGTAGGCTTCAAATGAAGTTACTGTGAAAAGCCCCTAGTCGCCACATTCCGGCGCCTGTTCGGGGAGGCTGTTACGGGAATTGAACCGTGCTGCTGGCCTGCCCTGGTCTGCTTTCAAAGCCAGCGATTTAGCCCTGTGCTAAACAGCCGCTAATGAATTCATCCAGTTCGTAACCAAGAGCAGTGAGCTTCAGGCCATATTGCGGCCACAAAGGCAGGGGGTAATTGACTGCACTCATGTACCCATTAGTGTTCCATGTGAACAGCCAACTACAT
Organism: Scyliorhinus torazame; assembly: GCF_047496885.1. Lineage (NCBI taxonomy): Eukaryota > Metazoa > Chordata > Chondrichthyes > Carcharhiniformes > Scyliorhinidae > Scyliorhinus > Scyliorhinus torazame. The sequence goes on along the minus strand of NC_092723.1, from coordinate 54,045,895 downwards.
TTATGCATCAGAAGAGGTTTCACTCCCTTAACATTCAACCAACCTGTGAACATGAAAATCAATTATGCCAGTCAGCGTTCATTTACCAGGGAGCTCTCGCATGATTCCTACATTTTATGCAACTACCAGAGCTAGTTATGGCCCCTGCCCAAGCTCAAGAATGGATCCTGAATGACTAAGGCTACCCCCTCAGGATATGGTTCAAGGCACCATTAGGTCACCCATAGCCCACAAAGGAGTGACACAATGCAACACATGGATCAACCAGGGCAATCATACAGTAGAACATTGGTTTGTTGAAAATGCTCTTCCGTCGCATTGACCAGTCAAGTGGATCATTGCAATACTCACCACAGAGGGTATCCAGAATTGTTGTGATCTTTTGTGCATTGCACAATGTGGCATTGCAACAGGAAAAGGAATTACCATGCAAGGATATGAAGGAACTGCTCTCCTCCTCGGATGAGGATGACAGTGAGGAATATGGAGATGAGGCCACAGATATCGCAGGAATGGAAAGATGTGTCATGGCAATGGAGAGATATTCCAGGGCAAGGGCTGTCAGAAATAATATCATCTTTAATCAGTTTATGCAGGCAGGATGCACCTCCCTAACCGGCAGTACATCGCCTGCAAACCATTGTCTGCTCTAGTGTGCGCCCACCTCTGCCAGCCTCCACCTGCTATTATCTTACGATTCACGTGCTTTACCCAAAAGGCTAAGTTGAGTGGACGTTTATTGCACAAAATCAAAAGATAAGACTGCCTTTGAGGATACTGGCCTCATACGTTCACATAAATCACTGAAACTCTAAGCGCCGCCTTTCTGCTCCTTGTCCACAGTGACAGCACCACGAGTGCATGAACAGCACATCACTTCTCGTGCATTGCAGTCCCACCAGAGGCTGCATATTCAGACATATTCCCCTGCTAATACAACGGAAGCCACACACATTAGCACACAATAAGGATTGAACTCTAATACATCACAAAATTGTGCCTACACAGTTATTAAGTGAAACAAATATAATATCAGATATATACACGCACATATGTTTTGTGTCCCAACAACTGTGCCACCATTGTGCCTTCAAAATGTCCCACTAGGGTCTGGTACATACAGGGTTAATGTGGGACTGGGCACAGTACCACCCACACAACACTATAAGAAAGCACATGACCCAGACCAGAGTCAGTGTAATGCTGGCCAGAAATACGTTACGAGGTAGAGATAATTACTTGTCTTTCTGTACGCTTTACTGTATGTATGTATAATGACAAGTAGGTAATAAAGACTTGCTGTAAACACACAGAAGTCTATGAAGGCTTCCTTAACTAACATATCCTGGAACCAATATCATTACGACACCAGCACATCACTGCTCGTTCATGCAGTCCCACCAGAGGTTTAATGTTCAGCAATGATACATTGCCCTGCTAATACAAAGGAAGCCACACACATTACCACACAATAAAGACTGAGCTCAAACACATAGCAAAGTTGTTGCCTACACTAGTGAACTGTCCCTCAGTGTCCTTGATTTATCAATGATTGTTAATCATGAAGCATGATATCATCATAAGCCCTCTGAATGAAACATCCCAAACAGTGAACTTGTACATAAGTGAAACAACAACCCAAAAATGCACGAGTGAAATAAATATAATGTTAGATATATACATCTACTTACATTTACACTACCTGAACACCAGTGCCCCATTGTGTTATCAAAACGTCTAAGTTTCCTCTTAAGCTCACTACTCTTTGGTGCAACTCCGACATCCAGAGTTGAGAATGAGGCAGACTAATGAGAGCAATATTCTGTTGCATTCAATTACCTTGGCGGGCATTCTCTGGTTGGTTGAGGCCTTGATAGCAGCCTCCTGCTGGGGGTCTCCTACATAGGGGCATCGCCCTCAGCCCCGCTTTTTGGAGGCTCCGGGGTCACCAGCAAAGGGGATGAAGAACCACTGCTCTCAAATTGCAGCAGCCGTGCATTCCTCCTCTCTCTTGTGCTTCATGTATCGCTGAGGGTAAAGGGCACCTGGAGAGAGGCACATGTGCTCCGTTCTCCTCTTGCCTAACCATTGATGTACTGGGCCTATGGCCAGAGCGATGGAATGTCGTTCTTCATGCATATGATCTCTGTGGCAGTTGCCAATCTCTTCATGGGGGGAGCCATACGTTCACATGCCAGGACCATGGCAGAATTAATGGAACTCATGAATGGACTCCGTATCCATCCATGCAAGATTCTGCCTAGACTCTGACACCTCCGTTCGATTTACCACTGCCTGTCTGATTTTCATCAGCATCTGACCCCGATTCTATATGCAAACCCTCCAAATCCTGTGTGAGTGTAACTGCGCTGGTGGAAGATGAGGGGTATATATATAAAACGATGCATCCCCTAGGTATTGTGAGTTTTTATCCGAGAGATAATGGGCGGGATTCTCAGGTCACCGACTCCGAAATCGCATTCAGCGTTCGGCCGGACAATCCTCGTTTGCACTGAAATCAATGGCGGCGCCACTTTTGTGATGCTACACCCCCTCAAAAACAGCGTACGCCGCACGCCGTATGGACGACCTCAGGACGGCCTCAGGTCGTCACCTGAGTCCCTCCCCCGATGCTCCGCCACCGATGGGCCAAGTTCCCAACAGCGTGGGTCACGCATGCTATTTTTTTCGTGAACCCTACATGGCGGCTGCGGACTGAGTCCAACGCCGCCACAGTCGGGTGGGACCCGTCGTCCGGACTGGGGGGCTTTGGACGGGGCTGGGGGCACTGGTCGGGGGTGGTCCAGGTTTGTCCAGGCGGGTTTCTGGGGGACAGGTTGTGGCAGCCCTGGTCCACGCACAGCCGGCACCATGTTGCACGGTCACGGACCCTGCAATTCTCCGGCCGTATCCGCAGGTAAAGCAGGGGGCTTTATGCTGCATGCCTGCTAGCTCCCCACCAGACGGAGGATCGGTGCAACATTTGCGCCATTTTTTCTGGCGTAAAACGCCACTGTTCCCACACCGGCATCAGCACTTAGTCTTCAAGTCGGAGAATCCAGCCCGATGTTGTTGCTTTTCCATGGCCTTTGATCTTCACACCCTATAGCAACAACCTGCAATGGAGAACAAAAAGACTGTAAAGAGAAGCTCAGTCTATCAGGAAACCACAGCTTCACATGTGCCTCTAGTGTGCCTTTGTCTCAACATCAGGTTGGAGGTATTCTCACTCTGTGACTGACTAATCAGCCTCACCGGCTGCAACAGAATGGCCTTCCAGCTCTCCTTCAATCTCCGAGGCTTCTTCCTCACATTGCATTTGAACCTTCAACTCAGGAATGCCTAATCCCATTTTATCCTCCCCCCCCACCCCCCCCACCCCAACCCCCCACCCCCCCAAACCTTGATATTGAAGCCCTCCTCGTCCTGCATAATGATGTGGAGACTTAAAAGGCATGCCAAGTGGCTCCTAATTTCATTTCCTCCATGCATCGCCATGGCACATACTGGCCCCACATTCTCCCCCTGGTGCAAAGTTCTACACCCTCATAAGGAGTCATTTGATGCATCACCATATTGTCACTGACACTGGTGGATCTTAGGAGGTTATCACCCCTTCTGCTGCACTGGATTTAGAATCATGGCTGGACCGCCACGGCTGCTCACTTCCTCTATGATATCTGTCCAGGCTGCCTTGGTCAAATGGCAGGATCTCCTATTGCCATCCCTGTGGAAAAAAACCTGCCATCTTTCCGGGCTGGCCTAAGGAGAATCTGCAGGGAAGCATCGCTGAACTGTGGGGCCATTCTTGGTCTATGTGTAGACATGTTACTGATGGAGGGAAGGGGAGTGATGGAGACCAGGAAGGTGCTTGCTGTAGAGGAGAGGGCTCAATGAAGGGGGTTATTCACAAAAGCTGTCAGGGGGGGTGGAGGCTGTGGTTCAGAAAATAACTGTTCACTGGCCCTGTAGGTAAAATATCTTGATGCCAACATTCTCTCAATTCTCCCTGCCTGCAAATACTAGATGCTTGCAGTGGTGGGACCTTTATAGCCCACCCCAAAATTTAAATGAGTCAGGTGAAGGCAGGGACAGTCACTTCCTGCCCACCCCCATATATGTGATTACACATGGATCATGTACCTTCCACAGAGGCTTTTGATTTGCATCATAATTGGGAGCATTGTGGCTTCTGACACATGAGTGGAAGGGACATCCACTTCCAGTCCCACCATCAGGGTATGTTATAGAGCCATACAGTACAGAAGAGGCCCTTTGGCCCATCGACCCTGCACTAATCTGCCCATCTCACCAACCCATTTATATCTTCCTGCAACCTAAGACCTTCTTCCTCACTGCCAATCTTCGTGTCATCCGCAAACTTACTTATCATCCCCCCCACATTCCCATCTATATCATTTATGTATGTCACAAACAATAAGAAACCTAGCACTGATCCCTGTGATATGCCACTGGATATCGGCCTCCAGTCACACCTTCTATCACCTTCCTCTATATCCTACCGCTAAGCCAGCTTTGAATCCAACTTGCCAAGTTACCATGGATCCTATGTGTATTTAATTTCTTTACCAGCCGCCCACATGGGGCCTGGTCAAAGGCTTTGTTGAAATCCCTGTAAGCCCATCAACTGCACTACCCTCATCTACACACGCAATCACCTCCTCGAAAAGTTCAATAACATTTGTTAGATATGACCACCCTCTGACAAAACCATGCTGACTAGCCTTGCTCAACCCCTACCTCTCCAACTGGAGATTAATTTTCACCTTCAGAATTTTCTCCAATACTTTTCCAACCACTGATGTGAGACTCGCTAATCTGTAATTCTCTTGGTTTGTCTCCACTATCCTTCTTGAAAAGTGAAACCACATTAGCTGTCCTCCAATCCTCTGGCACCTACCCTGTGGACAGAGAGGAATTAAAAATTTGGGTCAGAGCCCCTGCAATTTCCTCCCTTGCCTCCCACAACAGCCTCGGATTCAACTCATCCGGACGTGGGGATTTCTCCACTTTTAAGCCCGCCAAAACCTCCAACACTTCTTCACTCCCTATGTTAAACTGTTCAAGAACTTCACAGTCCTTCTCCCCAAATTCTGTACCTACATTCTCCTACTCCCGAATGAAAATGGATGTGAAGCATTCGTTTAACACTCGAACAATGTCCTCCGGCTTCCCAGACAGATTGCCCCCCAGATCCCTAATGAACACTATTCCTTCCCTGGTTATCTTCTTCCCCTTAGTATACTAATAGGATATCTTGGTATTCTCTCTAATCTTACACGGCAGTACTTTTTCGTGCCCCCTCTTTGCTCTCCTAATTGCTTTCTTAAATTCCCCTCTGCACTTTCTATACTCCACAAAGGCCTCTGCTTACTTGCTCCCTTTGTACCTGCTAAAAACCTTTATTTTCTTTCTTATCCAGTCCTGAATATTCTTAGACATCAAGGGTTCTCTGGGCTTGTTTTCACTATTTCACCATTTTCTACTTTTCACTTTAAAGGGGACATATTGAGCTGTCACTCTCCTCATATCCTGTTTGAAAGCACCACCATCCCCCCCCCCCCCCCCCCCACCCCACTGCTCAGAAACCTGCCTTCCCCAATGCAAAACCATTTTTTGCAGACTAACTTTTTTTTTTCTTTTTCCATAACAAAATTAAACCGTACTGTGTTGTGGCGCAATCACTAAAGTGTCCCCTCACTGACACATCGAACACCTGTCCATCTTTGTTCCCCAGAATTAGATCCATTGCGCCATCCCTTGTTGGACCTTCTACATATTGACATAAAAAGCTTTTCTGGGTACATTTCTAGAAATCCACCCCCTCTAAACCCTTAGCACTGATCATAGAATCATAGAATTTACAGTGCAGAAGGAGGCCATTCGACCCATCGAGTCTGCACCGGCCTTGGAATGAACACCCGACCTAAGCCTACACCTCCGCCCTATCCCCGCAACCCAGTAACCCCACATAACCTTTTTGGACACTGGGAGCAATTTATCATGGCCAATCCACTTAACCTGTATATCTTTGGACTGTGGGAGGAAACCGGAGCACCCGGAGGAAACCCATGCAGCCACGGGGTGAACGTGCAGACTCCGCACAGTGACCCAAGCTGGGAATCAAACCTGGGACCCTGGAGCTGTGATGCAACAGTGATAACCACTGTGTTACCTTATCGTCCTCACAGTGCCAGGGACCCAAATTCAATTCTGACCCCGGGTGATTATCTGTGTGGAGTTTGCACTTTCTCCACATGTCTGCTTGGGTTTCCTCCGGGTGCTCCGGTTTCTTCACACAGTCCAAAGATGTGCAGGTTAGGTGAATTGGCCATGCTAAATTGCCCTTAGTGTCCCAAACGGTTAGGTGGGGGTTACTGGGTTGCAGGGATGGGGGGGGGGGTGTCCTAGGTAGGGTGCTCTTTCCAATGGTTGGTGCAGACTTGATAGGCTGAACAGCCTCTTTCTGCACTGTTGGGGTTCTAAATAAACTAATTTGAGAGCGAGACCCCAGGGAATTCCAGCACCACCTGCCTGTTTCTCTTGGACTTCCTGGGGCTCCCCCTTCTTTCTTCCAGTCCCTTGAGCTGCAGTGTGACTACCCCCCTAAACATGCTATCCACGTAACTCGCAGCCTCGCAGATGCACCACAGTTACTCCAGCCACCACTCGAGCTCCAAATCCCGGAGCTCAAATTTCTTCTGATTAAATTCCACCTATTACTTAATTGAGAGTGGGAGGGGTAGTTGGAGGCAGAAGATCATGTGATGAAACATCGACGAGTTTTGAGTTGTCAACCATGCATTGGCCTCAGAAACTAACTGGTATGACTTGATGAACTGTTTAAAGAACCAGGGAAGCAGTCATGTGGACTATTAGGGCATGTGTACTTCTACAATTATTGGATTGTCAAGCCATTTCGGAGCTTGCAGATTGCTTCATTTTGCTCTTCTTGCTTTTCTTGTCCTGACTAAGCTTTTTCACTTTATCATGGGTACTATTTTTACTCTTCTAAATGACTTGCTAGTTGGAGATAGTGCAGCAGTCTCAGCAATCAAGGAGACCAAATGGCTCTTATCGAAGTCAAAAATAACAAAGGCAACCTCTCCCTTCTCATCTTTTGTGAACTGTCGGCAGCCTTTGACACAATTGATCACAACCTCCTCCTCAAACACCTCTCCTCTGTCATCCCTCTCGCTTTGCACTCCCCTGCTTCCATTTGCCTCTATCGAATCATAGCCAGGGAATCACCTGCAATGGTGTCTCTTCCTGCACCCGCGTCATTACCTCTGCTGTCCGTCAAGGATCTCTCCTTGGTCCCTTTCTATTTATACACAGTCATTTGGCAACACCATCTGAAAGCACAATGTTAATTTCCACATTTGATGCACCTTGCTCGATCTCACCACTCCCTTTCTCAACCCCTCCCTCATCTCTCTCGGCCCCTCTAATGTCTCTAAATTGTCAGACTGCTTCTCTGATATCCAATATTGAATGAGCAGAAATGTCCTCAAAATAAATATTGGGAAGACCAAAACCATTGTCTCCAAACTTGTTAACTAGTGACTACACCCCTCTCCATGGCAACCACCTGAGACTAAAGCAGACATTTGCAACCTTGGTATGATATTTGTCCCCAAAATGAGTGTCTGAACATGTATCCATGTTGTTACCTATTTCCGCCTATTTCCATCGCCTTTAAATCACCTGAGTCTATCTCTGCCTCAGCTAATCTACTACTGAAACTTTCATCCATGCCTCTATTACTTGCAGACTTAACTATGCACTTCTGGCTGACTTCACACATTCTATCCTCTGTAAACTTGAGGCCATTCAAAACTCTGCTACCTATATCCAACTCATTCCAAGTCCCATTCACCCAATAGCCCCGTGCTTGCTGACTTATATTGGATCCCAGTTAAGCAATGCCTCAACTTTAAAATTCTCATCCTTGTTTTCGAATAATGATAATAATAATCACTTCTTGTCACAAGTAGGCTTCAATGAGATTACTGTGAAAAGCCCCTCGTCATCACATTCCGGCGCCTGTTCGGGGCAGCCGGTACGGGAGTTGAACCGGCGCTGCTAGTCTTGTTCTGCATTCCAAGCCAGCTGTTTAGCCCACTGTGCTAAACCAGCTCCATCTCTGTGTGCATGCCCCCTTATCTCTGTGAGCTCTTTTAGCCTCTTAATCTCCCAAGACATTTTCTCTCGTCTAATTCTAGCACCTTGACTACCCCTAATTCTAAACAGTCTACAATTGTCTGATGTGCTTCCAGTTGCCTTGGCCCTCAGCTCTGGAATTCCCTCCCTAAATTTCTCTGTCTCTTGGCCTCACTTTACTCCTTTCGGATTTTTTTTTTCAATCTCCCGCATTTGCCAAGCTTTGGTCATCTGCGCCAATATGTGGTTCAGTGCCAAATTTTGTTTTATAATGCTCTTGTGATGCACCTTGGGACATTTTATTAAATTAGTATTTATATATATAGCAGTTGTTGTTTTTGTTGTTCAATTGAGCCTGTGGACCATCGATGCAGTGGGAGTGGGGGACAGGCGGGAAGTGGTGGGGTGCTATTTGTAGAAGGCCTTAACCAGCCCACAACATCAAACTACCAAGAAGCTGTGAAAGCCACCACTAAACTGAACCTTATTTCCTGAGGCTCCTTTCAGATTGCTACAGAAGATATCACATTCATCTCCCAGTCTGAAATGCATATGCACATCTGCTTTGAGCAGCGCTATAATGCTGTCTTAACCAAGCCAGTCAGTTTATTCTCTCTAATGGTTGCCAGAATGAAAGAGCTCTGGGCTTGCAGCAGTGGCTGCCTTACTTTGTGCACAAGACATCACTGGCTGCACACACCTAGCTGTCAGAGCACTGGGGGGTGACCAAAATGTTTTTTTTCTCAGCAAGAAGGGTTAGCATTCCCATCAGTGTCAACATTCAAAGATCACACAATTTGCAAAGGTTCTGCTGGCAGTTTACATGGTGCTTGCAGCCTCATTCATCTTCCCACTCTTCCACCCACCCAGAAATGTAAGACTTTGATAAGAGATGTTACTTCCATAGGTGGTCAATGACACTCTCTGCATCCCCGCCACACCTAAACAGCACAGGAACAAGAAGTGTCATGAGGCCGAGAAACATTATTGAACACACACACTATTGGCATTTTGAAGCTAAGGTCCCAAATGTCTTAAATGGTCTGGGGCTCCAGGAAAAATGGGACATATGATGAGGTGCTGCATTCTGCTCAACATGGGTATGGAACTAAAATTGGAATTTGAGGAGGTACTGCAATCCATACATCCAGTCCATACTCCTCTGTACACTAGTGCTAGGTGAATCCCCACATGCAAACCACTCCAGCTAACACTCTAACCCAGCCACAGTGCGAATCTCTGTCCCAGTGTTTGGGAGTGATGAAGAATGTAGGATGCCTCCTCAGAAGAATCCTATGAGAAGTCTTCTTCATGGCTCTGCCTGCTGGGATGGGAAAAGGGCTAAAAGTTAGGAATGCATTGGGATACTGCACAATTGCAGAAGTCATGCATCAGAATATAGTATTTTATAGTAAAAATAGCAGAGTGTGCAGCTCTTTAGCTTAATGAAAGGGTGTGAGTAATTGTCAGGGGCCCTCGTTCTGACACCCTGGGTTAGTGCGCGGTCAATTCCAGACCCACTTGGCCATGAGTCACAACACAATTGAATTAACCAATAATTCTAAAAATACCCAAAGTTTTTGGTCTTTGGTTGCCCAATAATTTCAGTCACCAGGTTTGTAAATTTAAACACAATTACTTTTTATTTACACCAAAAACTATAATGAAATATGCAGCAGACACAAATGGTTAACTATAATCTGATCCCTAATCCACCACTTTGACTTGCCCCCATCCCCTACACAAGACACAAGACAGACAAACACAAAGGGGTGAAAGGTGAAAAGAGAGGTGTCCCTGGGGAAATATGGAAATCAGTAGGAAGGATCCTTACACCATGTTCAGCCTCAAAACCTATGCTATGCACAGCTGGCCACATGGTTTTCTGATCCGGCTTACTCAACCTCATGAGGTCAGATGGTCCTCCTACCGAGGCTGACGTCACTCTTAATTAGTGTGCACTGTCATGTCCTCTACAGAGAGATGGTGGGGGTTGGTGAGTGACTATCTGATTAAACTTTATTGACTTGTAGAATCATAGAATGGTTAAAGCACAGTAGGAGGCCATTCAGTTTGTCATGTCATGTTGGCTCTCAGGAAGAACAATCCCCTACCGTTTCCCTGTCGCCCTGCAATTCTTTTCTTTACAGATGATAATCAACTTTCCTTTTGAAAGCCTCGATGGAATCTTTCCTCCATTACACTTCTAGCAGTGCGTTCCAGATCCTAACCACTCACTGCAATAAAAATGTTTTTCTTCTGACACATGTAACTCTGTTTTTCTCTCCACAGACCTGCTGAGTGTTTCCAGCAACATCTTCTTTTAATTAATAACAAGTTTAAGTTGTGGCAAGATATGGAAAACACTAAGTTTGGGGAATGAAATCCAATCAACAGCATCAAATACATAAAACATTGACTTTTAAAAAGGAAATGAGTCCTGATTTTAAAATAATGCTATCAAATGATCTTCCAGTGAGTTTCTTCAGAGAGCATGTGAATTTACTTATTGATGCACTATCAATTACGACGAGACGAGAGTAGAGAGTAATCGAGGCTTTATTAAGCAGAGATGTGTTGCCTCTTGCAACTGCTGCCGAAATGGATGCAGCTCGGTGAGCTCACACATTTATACTCCGCCTACTGGGCGGAGCCAGCAGGCAGGGATCTACCCCCGTACCTATAGTACAGGAGCCTTACCGTATTACCTCTCATATACGTATTATACAAACGGTGGTGACTGCCACACTTATATATATGAAAAATAGGCTGGCACAGTGGTTAGCACGGCTACCTCACTGTGCCAGGGACCCGGGTTTGATTCTAGCCTTGGTTGACTGTCTGTGGGGAGTTTGCACTTTCTACCCCTGTCTGCATGGGTTTCTTCCGGGTGCTCCGGTTTCCCCCCCACAGTTAAAGATGTGCAACTGAGGTGGATTGGCCATACTAAAAATTGCGCCTTAGTGTCCAAAGATGTCCATGTTAGATGGGGATATGGGGATAGGGAAGGGATTGGGCCTAGGTATGGTGCTCTTTCAGAGGGGCGGTGCAGACTTGATAGGTTGAATGGCCTCCTTTTTCACTGTATGGATTCCATGGAACTCATTTCCCATATTCAGACCAGGGTCGTTATTGGTCCATTTAATGACCTCAAGTGCTTATGGTTGGAGGCAGGAAGGAGGAGGAGTGCTCATCAGCCACTCTCCCACCTCCCTACCTCCAAACGTGCAGCTATAGAGGATAGAAGATTCCACCCACGGTTACAGTTCATGAGATGGTTAGATTCTGTCTTGATCAGCACATCCTGAAGTGCTTTCAAGCCTTTGAAGCATAGTTACTGAAATAAAGTAGGGAAATGAGCCATACAATTTACTCACAGCAATGTGTTCTTGTTGGCTTTTGATTCCCAGACGTTGTTAATAATCACTTTAAGCTTGGAAATATCAGAAACTCTCGGCGGAATTCTCCGCTCCTGAGAGTAAGAGTTGACGCTGGGGCAGTGATGCACGATCAATTACACAAAGACGAGAGTTGGATGCAACCGACGCTTTATTACACTAAGATGTGTGGCCTCCTACAGCAGCTGGCCAAATGGCTGCTGTACGAGGAGCACTCATATTTATACTCTGCCTACTGGGCGGAGCCAGCAGGCAGGGAACTACCCCCGTACCTGTAGTACAGGGCCTTACCACAAAGCACCTAATATATACATCAGTGGTGACTATCACATTCACCCCCTGTTAAAATTGAGTCAGGCGGGGGTGGTGGAGAACTATATACAAGTAGATGTTTTAAAGTACAGGAGAAAAATTGACTCCAGCGGGGGTGGAGGAGAGTTATACAGAAGGATGATGTTTTTTTAAGAGTCCCGATCAAGTTACAGGTTCAGTCGATCCGGAGCCACAATCTGCAATTGGGAGCGCCGCAGTGCTGGCGGCGATTCCGGTGTCGGTCTGGTCTTCGGTGACTCCGGGAGTGTGCAAAATCCTCTTCATCCTCGGGCGTGGGCAGGGGAAGATGGATTGTCCTGGGGCGGGGGTTGTGGCTGGGTACGCCGGGGGAGGGGAGGGTGGCGCCGGGCCGGAGGGGTGTGTGTGTGTGGAACCAGCTTGTGCCAGGTCCCTGAGAGAGACAGTATCTTGGCGGCCATCGGGGTACGCTATGTAGGCATACTGTGGGTTGGCGTGGAGTAGCTGTACCCTCTCAACCAACGGGTCCTCCTTCTTGTGGAGTCGTACGTGCTTACGTGTCCTGGAGCTGTGAGCCAGTCTGGAGGTGGACTTCCTAGGGAAGGCAAAGAGATGTTCATGGGGTGTGTTATTACTCGCAGTGCATAGGAGTGACCAAATGGAGTGCAGTGCGTCGGGGAGGACCTCCTGCCAGCGGGAGGCCGGGAGATTTCTGGACCATAGAGCCAACTGGATGGCCCTCCAGACCATCCCCTTCTCCCACTCCACCTGCCCGTTGCCCCGGGGGTAATAGCTGGTCGTCCTGTTCTAGGCGATACCCTTGTTGAGCAGGAACTGACGCAGCTCATCGCTCATGAATGAGGATTCCCTGTCACTGTGGACTTAGGCGGGAAAGCCGAACAGAGCGAAGATGGTGTTGAGGGCTTTGATGACGGTGGCAGACGTCATTTCGGGGCATGGGATGGTGAAGGGGAATCTGGAATATTCATCGACCACACTGAGGAAGTACGTTTTACGGTCGGTCGAGGGGAGGGGCCCTTTGAAGTCCACGCTGAGGCGTTCAAAGGGGCGGGAAGCCTTCACCAGGCGTGCACGGTCTGACTGTTGAAGTGCGGTTTGCACTCCGTGCAGACCTGGCAGTCTCTGGTGATTGCCCTGACTTCCTCGACGGAGTAGGGCAGATTGCGGGTCTTGATGAAGTGGTACAAACGTGTGACACCCGGGTGACAAAGGTTGTCGTGCAGAGTCCGGAGTCGGTCCACCTGTGCGCTGGCACGTGCACCTCGGGATAGGGCATCGGGGGGCTCGTTGCGCTGCTGTGTGTTAAACATGAAGGCTACTGACCGTTGGTCAGTGAGGAGAGTGAATCTCCTGCCAGCCAGGCAATGCCTCCAATGCCGCACAGCTTCAATGATTGCTTGGGCCTCTTTTTCGACGGAGGAATGCTGAATTTCGAAGGCATGTAGGGTTCGTGAAAAGAATGCCACGGGCCTGCCTGCCAGGTTGAGGGTGACGGCCAGAGCGGCGTCTGATGCGTCGCTCTCGACTTGAAATGGTAACGTCTCGTCGACTGTGTGCATCGCGGCCTTGGCGATGTCAGCCTTAATACGGTTGAAGGCCTGGTGAGCCTCGGCAGTTAGGGGAAAAAGAGTGGATTGAATGAGTAGGCGGGCCTTGTCTGCATAATTTGGGACCCACTGGGCGTAGTAAGAAAAGAACCCCATGCAACATTTCAGGGCCTTGGGGCAATGGGGAGGGGGGAGTTCCATGAGGGGGCGCATGCGATCGGGATCGGGCCCCAGAACTCTGTTCTGGACCACATAGCCGAGGATGGCAAAGCAGTTCGTGCTGAACACGCACTTCTCCTTGTTATAAGTTAGGTTGAGGAGAGTGGCGGTGTGGAGAAATTTGGCAAGGTTGGCGTCATGGTCCTGCTGATTGTGGCCGCAGATGGTGACATTGTCTAGGTACGGAAAAGTGGCCCGCAGCCCGTACCGATCAACATTTGGTCCATTTCCCGTTGGAAAACCGAGACCCCGTTGGTGACGCCAAAGGGAAACCTAGGAAAGTGGTAAAGGCGGCCATCTTGGATTGGATTGGATTTGTTTATTGTCACGTGTACCGAGGTACAGGGAAAAGTATTTTTCTGCGAGCAGTTCAACAGATCATTAAGTACATGAGAAGAAAAGGGAGTAAAAGAAAATATATAATAGGGCAACACAACATAAACAATGTAACTACAAAAGCACTGGCATCGGATGAAGCATACAGGGTGTAGTGTTAATGAAATCAGTCCATAAGAGGGTCATTTAGGAGTCTGGTGACAGTGGGGAAGAAGTTGTTTTTGAGTCTGTTCGTGCGTGTTCTCAGACTTCTGTATCTCCTGCCCGATGGAAGAAGTTGGAAGAATCTGCCTCAAAGGCAGTGTATGGGCGGTCCGCCTTACGGATGGGAAGCTGGTGGTAGGCGGATTTTAGGTCGACAGTTGAGAAGACCCGGTACTGCGCAATCTGATTAACCATATCAGATATGCTTGGGAGGGGGTACGCGTCGAGCTGCGTGTACGATTGATGGTCTGAAAATATGCCACAACTTGTAGTTGTACTACAGAGACTAGCCAAGAATTTGGATTGACCCTTGAGGCCACACTGCAAGACAGACTTGTGTGTGGATTGAGAAATTAGACAACCCAAAAACGATGGGACCCAGGTGGGGCATTCTCCACAGGAATGTTGGAGACGAGAAAAGAAATGTTGTAATTACGGCAAGAAAGGTCGTATAACCAAGTCGTGCGGGGCCAGGCAAAATCCTCAAACCTCAAAGATGGGTAAACGCAAGAATGCACCCAAATTTTAAAAAAGAATCTGCAGAATGATCAAAGAAAAGGAAATTCTCAGGAAGACACGATGTCTGTGGAGATCAAAGAACTAAAACTTGATGTATTATTGATACAAGGTGTAGGAATTCCATTAAGTCCCCCAGCCATACTGAGGCACTGGGCAGGGAAGCTGACCTCCACCAAACAGCACCTGCCTGCGAGCAATCAGTGGGGCAAAGGGATTTTGGGTCTATTCAAAACTAAATGGGAACTAAATTAAAATGGAAGTGGATACAGGAACTGCTGTATCTCTTATCTCTGCAAAATTATATCAACAGTGGCTCAAGAACATATCGTTAAAACCGTCTAACATAATCATGGGAATTTATGTGAAAGTGGTGGTTCCAATGAATGGTTAAAGCTTGGTGCAAGTTTTCTGAAAAATTGCCATTACATGAAGTAAAAGTAAATTTTCCTGCACTTTTCAGAAAAGCATAGTTGAACAAAATCAAAATAATTTGGCAAGTTGTGAACCAATTGATTGATGGAAAGAACACATTATAGAGAGTCTTAGGGAAGTACAAGAAGCTATTTGAAAACACTTTAGGGGAAATGGTCAGATGCAATGCTGCGGGGAGAGAGGGTGTGCGGACAGTGTCCAGCAACGCCATACTCCACCGAGAGCCGCTGGTCGTGGGTCTTCTGCCAAGGCTGGGGGCAGTAGTGGGGGGCAGCCAGGAGGTGGACTGTAGGGTCGGGGACTGTATATGGTCCAGCACAACCGCAGCCATCTTATCCGGCATGCTCGGTGCGTGTGTGGGGGGTGTAGGCGTGTGCGCGGCTGCAGCTTGTCAATCCTGCGCATGTCCAGCGTGGACCCAACGATTCGGCGACAGTTCTTTGCGCATTCCGCGGGTGTTTCACGCAGTGCTGGTGCTAGCCCCTCACAGGTAGCGAGTGTAGCGCCGATTTGTCCGTTGTGACCTGAAACACCACAGATCCTCCGTTGGCGTCAGCACTTAGACGCAGGAACAAAGAATCCAGCCCATAGACTATTTCTGAATGGGAAAAGGCTTCGGAAATCAGAAGCACAAATGGACTTAGGAGTCTTAGTTCAGGATTCTCTTAAGGTTCAGTAGACAGTTAGTAAGGCAAATGCAATGTTAGTATTCATGTCGAGAGGGCTAGAATACTAGAGCAAGGATTTACTGTTGAGGCTATATAAGGTTCTATATAAGGCTCTGGTCAGACCCCATTTGGAATATTGTGAGCAGTTTTGCACCCAGTATCTAAGAAAGGATGTGCTGGCTTTGAAGAGGGTCCAGAGGGGGTTCACACGAATGATTCCCGGAATGAAGGACTTGTCATATGAGGAGCGGTTGAGGACTCTGGGTCTGTACTCATTGGTGTTCAGAAGGATGTGGGGGGATCTCGTTGAAACATACAGAATATTGAGAAGCCTATATAGAGTGAACATGGAGAGGATGTTTCCACTAGTAGGAGAAACTAGAACCCGAGGGCACAGCCTCAGGCTGAAGAGATGATCCTTGAAAACTGAGATGAAGAGGACTTTCTTCTGCCAGAGGGTGATGAATCTGGGGAAGTCATTGGTGCATAAGGCTGTGGAGGCTAAATCACTGAGTGTCTTTAAGACAGAGATAGATAAGTTACTGACTAATAAGGGGATTACAGGGAGAAGAGAGGAGAACTGGGATGAGAAACATATCAGCCATGATTGAATGGCGGAGCAGACCTGATTGGCTAATCACCTAATTCTGCTGCTATGTCTCATGGTCTTATGGTTGTGTGCTGACCAGTATCCCTTAACATTAATAGAGGCCCTATTTGTTGGATTGGCAGGTGGACACAAATTCAGCAAGTTCATCATCGCTATCTGGATTTTTGATTGCCCTCTCCCGTTTACATAAAAGAACAGGACCATGCTATGAATTTGCAACTAACCTTGCGGATGAATGAGGCCATCAGACTCTGTAATGGGCTATGGCTGGTCAGATCAAAGTGTCCTGTAGGACAATGGATCTTGAGTGAATCACCCATCAACTGAACAGGGGTATCCTGTTTATTCCTGCGAATGGGTTTATGTCTGAATGGGACAATGTAACTCAGTCTGGTTGTGGGCGTGTACCTCTGACTCAGTGCTAGCAGTTTTACCCTCAGTCTGTTAACCCCTAAATTGCCCACTGCATTTTCGATCCGATTCCGCGTCTAATTTCCTAATATCTCCCTATCACAACAGGCACCCTAGCACTCCCTCTGGAACCTGGCACCTTGGCACTGCCAGCCTGGCATGCTCTCAGTGCCACATAGGCACCATGGCATTGCCAGGGTGACAGTGCCAGGATGCCTGGGTGCCAGGTTGGCACTGCCATTGATTGGGCCCATGGGACCTTGCCAGGTAGAGGGGGGTGGGGGTGAGGGGCTGATCCTGGGACCTTCCTGAGGTTGGGAGGGTGGAGGTGGCGGGGGGGGGGGGGGGGGGGGGGGTCACAAAAGGGGGAGGCGCTGTAGGCAGGGGGTGGGGGGGGGGGGGGGAGGGGGGGAGATCGAGGCAGCCTTCCAAAATGGCACCTCAATCTGCGAGGAGCCTGCAGGAATTGACTGAAGTAATAACCTTTATTGCCACAAGTAGGCTTACATTAACACTGCAATGAAGTTACTGTCAAAAGCCCCAATCGCCACATTCCAGTGCCTGCTCAGATAAAAAGAGGAAAAATTCAGAATGCCCAAATGACCTAACAGCACGTCTTTCGGGACTAGTGGGAGGAAACCGGAGCACCCGGAGGAAACCCATGCAGACACGGGGAGACGTGCAAATCCTGCACAGACAGTGACCAAAGTCGGAATCGAACCTGGGACCCTGGCGCTGTGAAGCAACAGTGCTAATAGAGAGAAACTCCCCGAGGCCAAAAGAAACGGCAAGTTTCTCAGTACCGCAGCTGCCGAGAATCACCCCCTTAAACACGCCCAACACCTGACATAGAATTCTTTCCATTGAATCACACCCTACATCTTCTTACATGAGTCCCGCAGGTTTGCTGTGTGCTCTGATCTCTGCGGCACGAAGGAGCTCATATGTTGGATAAGCCAAGGACTCCTCTCAGCTCTCTTTCAGCTCTTGGGTCATCCAAACCTGAGATAGCTTTAATTTTTTCAGGGCTTGGCTTGGTTCCAGCAGTGTGTGTACATCATTCCGAAGCACTGGAATTCTGTCACTTTCACAATGAACTTGTCTACATTTAATTTGGCCATAACTTTCCTGGTTCACTCCAAGGCTTCATTTAGATGATAATCATAATCTTTCTCATCTGCACCACACATCTGAATATCATCTGCTATTCCGACTGTCCCTTTGCATCCTCGGCATGTCTCATTTACTTTCTGCTGGAACACATCCCGGCTCACTTTAAGGCCAAAAGCTAAATGGAGGGATTTGGACTGTCCAAAGGGTGTGCTGGATGTTATTAGCAACAAAGATTCTGCATCTTGTGTCATTTTCCAGTAGCCGTTTCTGACATCCAGTTTCCTGAAATCTTTTGTCCTTGCCAGTGCTGGTGCCACCTGTTCCAATGTTATGATGTGGAGATGCTAGCGTTGGATTGGGGTGAGCACAGTAAGAGTCTTACAACACCAGGTTAAAGTCCAACAGGTTTGTTTCGAATCACTAGCTTTCAGAGCACAGCACCTTCCTCAGTTGTAAGACTCTTACTGTTCCAATGTTGCAATGGAGGGGTGCGGTTCAACCGCTGATGACGCTGGTACGGAGGCCTGAGACGAGGACGTTATAATAAGGCCCATGCTGCCCCCATGCTGTCATTGAGTGGTGCACGAACTGCTGAAAATGCAGTGTCAATGCCTGGATCGCTCAGGTGGTATCCTATAACAAACCCACCAGAGGGCTCCCACTTTGTGGTGGCCTGTTGTGTCCTCCACAATCTGGCACAGCAGCGGGGAGACATGCTGGAGGGGGAGGAAGGACATTCCATCTCATCTGAGGAGGAGGGGTGGCAGTCCAGGATGGACTGGAGTGAAAGCCCAAGGAGTAGCCGGAGGATGGAGGACAAGTGACAGCAAGAATCTGACATGTGAGGAGGACAAGGGAGACTCTCCTCGTCTCCAGAGTGTCCTAGGCCAAGGCTATGTCCATCCACTCAACCCCCACATTTCCCTCCCTCCTCCCCAATCCCTTCCCTCTCCCATTTCCCTCCCTCCCGATTCCCCTCCCAGATTTCCCTCCATCCCCCAATCCCCCTCCTCCCATTTCCCTCCCTCCCCATCCCCCCTCCCCAATGTCCCTCCCTCCCCAAAAAAATGTCCTTCCTCAATTTCCCTCTCTCCCCCCAATCACCCCCTCCCACCCATTTCCTTCCCTCCCCCAATCCTCCCTCCCTCATTCCCCTACGTTCCCCCATCCCCCTGCCCTCTCCCCCATTCCTACCCTCCTCCAATCACACCACCCTCTCGCTGACCACTCTGTTTCCCCCTGCAAGGGTCAGTCAATCATCACTTCAGGGTGATGAGCCTGTGTCGGCACTGTCAGCGGGCCAATATACAAGGTAGGAGAGCTATGATCACTCGCTGTGAGGAAAGCTCTGGAGCTCCTCAGTTTCTGCCAAAGTCTGACTCTTGCCTCTCTGCTGACAGCGTGCTCACACCCATCCTCTGAACGGGGTTTGCATTAGGGGCATTTGATCTTGAACCACTGTGCCTGAGGGGCGGGGGAGCGGAGGGCAACAGGGGCTGGGGGTGCAGGCAGGCCCACTGTGAAGATGAATGTGACAGAAGCTTCACATGTATGAGGTGTGACATGTTTTAATAATGAACATTTTACTGCAACAGTTTTCCATTCCCTCTAGCTACAGATAATGACCCCCCAGTACCCATTCAGTGCTCCGCACTCTTCTTGACATTTTGTGGTCTAGTGTTATGTAGGTATGTCCCCAGGATGCACATCTGAGGTGGAGGCAGCCTGTTGCTTTCTGCACCCTGTGGCGGGTGCCCCCTGGTGGGCAAGGGTCCTTGTTCGACTTACCGATGTCACTGGTGTCGCCATGCCACCCTGTTCTTCCCGCTGCCCCTGAAAGGCACCAGTGTTAAGAGTGGGGATTCTGAAGAACTGGAGACTTCCGTCGTTTCCTTGGTGGCAGGCCCCGAGTTGGCTTCCAGCGCTTCCTCCTCCCTGATGATGTCCGTAGGGCCCTGGGGAACTCCAGCTGGACTGAGCTCCAGAGGTCTCCGAATCATCTGGCACTACCAGACCTGGAGGCTCCTCATTGCCTGAACCACATGTCAACACCCTCAGCGATGCTTCTCACTGACTGGGCCATGTTCTACAGTGCGCCGGAAATGTCCACCTGTGTCTGGCACACGTTCCTCAGTGACTGGGACATGATGTCGAGGCCCTCAGTCATACACTAAGCCATGCCTTGGACATCACCACTCTTTTTTTTTTTATAAATTTAGAGTACCCAATTATTTTTTCCAATTAAGGGGCAATTTAGCGTGGCCAATCCACCTAACTTACATATCTTTGGGTTGTGGGGGTGTAACCCACGCAGACACGGGGAGAACGTGCAAACTCCATACAGACAGTGACCCAGGGCCGTGATTCGAACCCAGGTCCTCAGCACCGTAGGCAGCAATGCTAACCACTGTGCCACAATCCTGCCCGGACATCACCACTCATAACACAACGTCGTGTTCCAAGTTTTCTACTGCAGTCGGAACTCGCAGTGTTGGCCTCAGTGTCATGCATTGTTGGTAATATCTCCTGCGCCTGCAGCCTTTGGGATTCCTCCATTCGGCCTTGCAGTTGCTGGAATGTCACGGCTTTGTCCTATCATCTACACCAGCTCTGGGAGAATCTTGTCCTGAGGCTTGGCATCTGGCTGGGATCCAGCTGAGCCCTGAGACCAGCAGACCTCCAACTGCTGTCTCCTTTGGATGTTTCTGCCTCCACCTGATGTGCATCAGCAATGTCGTACTCACCAGATTGTGCCCCAGGCGACTGTCCACTAATGTCACCCACCAAGGTATGTGTCTCTGCACTGATGGATTGTGGGGGTGACAGCTCTGACACCTCGATGGTGGCATTCCTCTTGGGTGGCAGGTGGGGTGGTGGGGCGGGGGGGTGGAGCATGACACTGAATGCCCAGCCCCATCAGTTGAAGATCCTGTGTTATGGGCCAGAGTTTAGAGAACCCCAAAGTGTATCATGGAGTTCACCTGACCCACAATTTTTAATAGTTTGTGGTATGGGGAGCACACGGCCCACTCTACAGGTGTGGTACAGCAGAAATAGAAAAGTATTTTTTAAAGCAGAACAATGTTTATTCTATGAACTCAAGTTAACCTTTTTAAAACATACAGTGAACATCTTAGCAACCATCAATTCAAATACAACCCCCAAAGACTACAACACTAAGTAATCCTTTCAGCTGTTCTTTTAACATCCATTCAATTTAAAAGCAAAACCTTTAACCGAAGCACATCAGGTTAAAGTCACTACTGAAAACATTTATAATTCTGAATTCACCAAATGATCAAGGGATAGGCTGTTCATGGCAGAGAGTTCAACAGTACACCTGCTTTGCCTGGCTTCAGCTCCAACACTGAAAACGAAACTAAAATACAACCTGCAGCAAACAGCCTAAAACAAAAGTAAAAAGCTGACAGACAGCCCAGCTCCACCTACACTCTGACATCACTGATAAACACCCATTTCTTAAAGGTAAATTTATGAAGCACCCATTTCTTAAAGGTACTCTCACATGACACCTCCCCCCAAGAAAAAAAAATAAACCATCAGCTTCAAGATGGTTTCATTTTTCACCTTTTCACTATGCTTTAACAAATGCACACAGTAAATATACTTTTTCATTTCAAAAAAACAACACACGCAAATAGGTATAATAATATAGTCCATTTTTGTTCTTCTTCCTCCAACTGAAATCCTTCTCGATTGACAGTCTGTTTGAACAAGAAGGTCTCTGCATGATCTATCCATTCCTCTACGCCTCGGCATTTCTCTTTAAAGTCAGATACTTTAGTTCAATCTGATCACAGAGTCCCTTGTAATTCTCCAACACACGCGCATTGGTTATCACAGCTTTCAGGCAGTCAAATGCCTATTGAAAGTCCGCTGTCCAGTGAAATTTTCGACGTTGCTTCAGCAAGTCTATCAGTGGAGCAATCACTCTACAAAACGTTTGCACAAATGCTCGATCAAATCCACTCATGCCAAGAAATCGCATTATTTCCCTTTGTCTTGAGAGTATTGGAAACTCCTCAATAACTGTTGGTTTCACATCCCGTGTGACCATTCGACCCTGTCCGATTGTATGGCCAAGGAAAGTGACTTGGGCTTTTCCAAATTCACTTTTGGCTAGGTTTATCACCAAACCCGCCTCCTGAAGTCAGTTGAATAACTCCATCAGATGTTTTAAACGTTCTTTCCATGTCTGGCTGAAAATTACCAGATCGTCGATGTATGCCGCACAATTGGGTAATCCTGAAACTGCTTTGTTAGTTAACTGTTGAAATGTGGCAGGGGCGTTTTTCATGCCAAATGGCATAACTTTGAATTGGTATATAACATCTGGAGTCACAAAAGCTGAAATCTCCTTCGCCCTTTCGGATAAAGGTACCTGCCAGTAACCTTTAAGTAAATCCAATTTGGAAATAAAAGCTGATTGTCCCACTTTCTCAATGTAATCCTCCAAACGTGGGATACGATAAGAGTCCGTTCTTGTAACTGCATTAACCTTTCTATAGTCCACACACAACCGTTGGGTACTGGCTGGTTTAGGCACCATCACTATGGGTGAGCTCCATTGGCTGCAACCCACTTCAATTATGCCATATTTAAGCATACTCTCAGTCTCTTTGTTAACCTGTGCCAATTTTAAAGGGATAAGTCTATATGGATGTTGTTTGATTGGAACAGCATTTCCCACATCTACATCATGTATAGCCATTTTAGTACTTCCCAATTTATCTGTACAAACTTGCCCATGTGATATCAATAACTCTTTCAAGTCAGTCTGTTTTGCCTCTGGAAGGTAACTCAACAATTTATCCCAATTTTTAAGAACATCCTAATTTTCTAATTTAATTTGAGATATGTCAAATTCACAGTCATCTGGATTTGGTTCATTACTTTGAGTTAGAGTCATTATCCTAGAATTTACAGTGCAGAAGGAGGCCATTTGGCCCATCGAGTCTGCACCGACTCTTGGAAAGAGCACCCTACCCAAAGTCAACACCTCCACTCTATCCCCATAACCCAGTAACCCCACCCAACACTAAGGGCAATTTGGGATACTAAGGGCAATTTATCATGGCCAATCCACCTAACCTCCACATCTTTGGACTGTGGGAGGAAACCGGCGCGCCCGGGGGAAACCCACGCACACACGGGGAGGATGTGCAGACTCCGCACAGACAGTGACCCAAGCCGGAATCGAACCTGGGACCCTGGAGCTGTGAAGCAATTGTACTATCCACAATGCTACCATGCTGCCCCTAATAAAAAAATGAAAATCGCTTATTGTCACAAGTAGGCTTCAAATGAAGTTACTGTGAAAAGCCCCTAGTCACCACATTCCGGCGCCTGTTCGGGGAGGCTGGAACGGGAATTGAACCCACTTTGTTGGCCTGCCTTGGTCTGCTTTCAAAGCCAGCGATTTAGCCCTGTGCTAAACCAACCTCCTTTTTCACTCCTTCCCTTTTAAAGTAGGTTTTAAGCATATTCACATGACACACTCGGCGAGTCTTCCTTCTATCTGGTGTTTTTACCACATAATTTACCTCACTTAATTTCCTTTCAATCTGATAAGGTCCACAAAACCTAGCTTTTAAAGGTTCACCTACCACTGGTAACAATGTTAAAACTTTATCTCCACTGGCAAAACTACGAACTTTGGATTTCTTGTCCGCTACCCGTTTCATCACATTTTGTGAAACTTTTAAATGTTGTCGAGCCAATTCACCTGCTCTATTTAATTGTGCGCTAAAATCTGACACGTAATACAATCATGTAATTTCCGATTTCTCACTCAACAATTGTTCCTTAATTAAATTAAGTGGTCCTCTTACCTCATGACCAAAAATTAGTTCAAAAGGACTAAATTTGGTTGACTCATTAGGTGCATCCCTAATTGCAAACAGTACGAATGGAATTCTTTTATCCAATCCTCTGGATAATCTTGACAATAAGCCCTGAACATTGTCTTTAATGTCTGATGCCACCTTTCTAACGTCTCCTGCAATGCTGGATGGTACGCAGTTGATATAAATTGTTTTATTCCTAAGCTATCCATAACGTCTTTGAATAACCTTGAGGTAAAATATGATCCTTGATCCGATTGTATTTCTGTGGGTAGCCCATATCTAGTAAAGAATTTAAGTAACTCCTCCAAAACCTTTTTTGGTTTTAATATTACGTACTGGAATGGCCTCTGGAGACCTAGTAGACACATCCATTATAGTCAAAAGATATTGATTCCCACTTTTCGTTTTAGGAAGCGGTCCTACGCAATCAATTAGGACCCTTGTAAAAGGTTCCTCCAATGCTGGAATGGGTATTAAGGGCGCTGGTTTTATTACTGCTTGAGGTTTCCCTGTCACTTGACATGTGTGACATGATTGACAAAATTTAACTACATCTTTATGTAGTCCAGGCCAATAAAAATGTTTCTGGATTTTAGCTTGAGTTTTCCTTATTCCCAAATGACCTCCCACTGGTGCCTCATGTGCAACTCGCAACAATTCCTTTCTATACCCGATTGGCAATACTACTTGATGAACCTCTGCCCATTTTTCATCCGCCTCCATATGTAAAGGTCTCCATTTTCTCATCAAGACATTACTTTTACGGTAATAACATTCTGGTATACACTCAGATTCCTCTTCCGAATATGCTTTCTGATACATCCGTTTTATTTCTACATCTTTCTGTTGTAACTCCGCCAATTTTCTTGAACTAAAAATTTCCGCCTCATCCTCCACCTGTTCTTGTTCTTTTTCAACCATCTGGTCAAAAATCGTTTCTGATAATTGCACTTCAACTTCATCTTCACTCTTTGATTTCTCCTCTTGTCTTAGCCTGTGACTTTGCGACCTTGTTACTCCACAATCCGGAAAAATCCCAGGATATTTGTCCTTCAACACTTCAGTTGTCTGATTTTCCACTGGTTTATCAACCACAGTAGGCATCACCCCCGCCTGTGATCCAGCTATATCATTACACAAGATAAACTGTATTCCTGGACAGGATAGTTTCTCTATAACTCTTACTACCACTTCACCACTCTTCACTGGACTTTCCAACCTTACCTTATATAATGGAACACTACTCCTATCACCCTGAATTTCACATATTACCACCTTTTTTTGCAACATTCTTCCCAAACTGCATAACTCCTCATCTCTTACCAGTAAAGATCGACCAGCTCCCATATCTCTTAAAATTGTGACTTCTTTACCTGCTCCTCCTGATACACATGAGTAAACTTTACCCACACAAGTAAATTCTTTAAAGAGACCTGGCGCCTTATTATCAATCACCTCTTGATCAGGCTGTACAATCTTTTGCACCTCCTTCGCTTCACTTGCGCTTTCCTTCACCACTTTCACAAACCCCACTGTCTTATCCTGTTTTACCACATCAGCCTTCCCAATGCTTTTCTTCAACCACCAACACTGTGACTTTACATGGCCTAGTTTATTACAGTGAAAACATTTGAAACTTTTCATGTCTCTTCCACCCTCCTGGATTTCTTTTTTAATCTGAGGTACGCTCTCCTTATTATCTCCCATCAGATCACCTTTACGTTTACCACTTGAGTATTTCTCATGTCCCCAGTTTCCATTCCTCACAGGCTGAAACTGACGTCGGAATCCAAGCTTTGTTTTATGAACTAATTCATAATCATCTGCCATTTCTGCTTCTAACCTCACAGTTTTAACCCTCTGCTCTTCCATATGAGTTCTCACAACATCAGGAATTGAATTTTTAAACTCTTCCAAAAGCATAATTTCTCTGAGAGATTCATAAGTTTGGTTTATTTTCAAAGCCATTATCCACCTATCAGAGCTACTCTGTTTGAGCCTTTCAAACTCGATGTATGTTTGACCAAATTCTTTCCTTAAATTTCTAAACCTTTGTCTGTCGCCTTCAGGCACTAGCACATATGCACCTCAGGTGGATTTTTTCACCTCCACATATATCCCAGATACCTCCTCCGGCAGTGATGCAAACACTTCCCTAGCCCTACCTATCAGCTTTGGTTGAATCAGTAATACCCACATGTCCTTTGGCCATTTCATTTGTTTAGCTACCTTCTCAAATGAAATGAAACATTTTCCACCTCCTTCTCGTCAGACTTTGGCAATGCTTGGACATATTTAAATAGATTCCCATCAAGCCTTTAACTTTGACGCTCTTTCTCACTATCCTCATCACTATCATCCAACTGTACGTTTCCCTTTACGTCTGCCAATTTTAACTGAATGTCATGTTTCATGGCCATTTTCTGAAGTTCAAACTCACTCTCTTTATATTTTTCCCTGATCTGTATCTCCCTTTCTCTCTCTTTTTATTCCACTAGGGCTATCCTTCCTTTTCTCCTTTCTTCTCTCTCCTTTTCTTTTTCCTCCCTCTCTCTTTCTTTTTCCTCTCTTTCGTATTCAAGCTGCTTTAATTCTCTCTCATGTTCCATTTGTTTAAGTTGTAACTGAATGTTTGCCATTTCCAATGAGTCAAACTGTATCTCAGGCAACTTTAAATGCTTAGCCACCACCATAATTACCTCACCTTTTCGCATTTTGTCAGTTAATGTTACCTGCAATGTTTTTGCCAAATCTAACCGTCTGCTTTTAGTCTCTGTCCGTAAGGTACTGCGTGTGACCGTCTCCACCTCCAAAAACTTCAGAGCCTCTGAAAGAGCCATTGTCCACAACACATTCCCCACTTAAACTAGAATACCACACCTGATAAGCAACCAAAATATGCTCACCCCTCACTGTCTTTAAGTTCACTAAGCCAATCCAATAGATAGACTTTCATCCCCCTTGAGCCCCCAATTTGTTATGGGCCAGGGTTTATAGAACCCCAAAGTGTATCATGGAGTTCACCTGACCCACAACTTTTAATAGACTGTGGTATGGGGAGCTCATGGCCCACTCTACAGTGGTGGTACAGCAGAAATGGAAAAGTATTTTTTAAAGCAAAACAATGTTTATTCTATGAACTCAAGTTAACCTTTTTAAAACATACAGTGAACATCTTAGCAACCATTAATTAAAATACAACCCCCAAAGACTACAACATTAAGTAATCCTTTAAGCTGTTCGTTTAACATCCATACGACTTAAAAGCAAAACCTTTAACAGAAACATATCAGGTTAAAGTCACTACTGAAAACATTTATAATTCACCAAATGATCAAGAGATAGGCTGTTCATGGCAGAGAGATCAACAGTACGCCTGCCCTGTCTGGCTTCAGCTCCAACACGGAAAACAAAACTAAAACACACCCTGCAGCAAACAGCCTAAAACGAAAGTAAAAAGCTGACAGACAGCCCAGCTCCTCCCACGCTCTGACGTCACTGATAAACACCCATTTCCTAAAGGTACATTTCTGAAGCACTCATTTCTTAAAGGTACTCTCACATGACACCTGTGCAACAATGGACATATGGTCAGTGAGAGGGAAGGATCATTTTGTCTGACATGAACAACTCACTTGAGGCAGTTCATCTGGGTGAAGGGGCAGTGGATCCACACCTCGGTGACAGAGGCCAACCTCACTGTCGGTAACTGCTCTCTCCTCAGGCAACTCTGCGATTTCCAGGGCCTGTCCCTCACAGGGGGTGCAAACTCAAATCTCTGAGACTCCGCACTCCAGTCTTGGCCCTTTCCCATTTATTATGGGCTATCTTCTCCTGTGGGGACAAAGAGAGGGCATTGCGAGTCACATGTTTGATGGGTTAGGGGAGCTAAAGGAGGTGGCAAGTTTGGGTACCGCACCTGGACATGAAGGGGCTGTGCTGGTGGGTGCTAGCAGGTTCTGAGGATCAAGAATGAAGATCGGATTTGGGGAGGGTGCAAGGTGTTTGGGGGGAGGGGTGGCATTGGGGATTTTGAGGGGTGACAGGCAGAACTGATGCCAGGAGAGAAGTGGTAACTTACCCTTACAGCTCGTTGGAGGTCATTTGTCTTCTTCCAACATTTGACAGCTGTCCTCCCTCTCATGCTGCCCACACAGAAAGCCACTGCCACAGCCTCCCAGGCAGCATTGCTGACTCTGCTGCTCGTCCTCAAACTCCCTCAGGGGAATAGGGTGGCCCGCCTCTCATCCACATGTAGAGAAGCCTGGCCATCCACAAAGCGAGGGTATGTCTGCGCGCTGCCATGCTTGTGTGTTGACTGAGAGTGAGTGGTGAAGGAGCATTTAAAAGCCGCTCCCCCTTGTTAGCGACGAGCTGCCAAGGGGTGAGTTGGACAGATCAGACAGCGAGGGAGCCATTAATGTTGAGAACCACATGGGGGCTCATTTTGAGCAGTAAGGGCCACTGAATATGGGCCGCCATCTTGCCAATGCAGCCATTGCAAAACACTCCGCCAAACACACCCAAAAGGGACTTTGAAATGTTTCAGTTGAATCGCACCCGGGGCAGTGATTCCTCTTAATGGCTTTAACAATGTCTTTGACATCCAGGCAAATAAAAGTAGCCATAATTTTTGTTCCTCTTGCACCACAAAGGTAAAGATTAGGGCGGGATTCTGTGATCTTGAGGCTAATGTTGACGCCGTCGGAAACGCCGTCGCTCTTCTTGACGGTGTCAACATAGCCTCAGGATCAGCATTTCTGGCCCCTACAGGGGGCCAGCATGGCACTGGAGCAGTTCACGCCACTCCAGCTGCTGATCCTGTCGTGAACTGGGCGCCACGCGATCCGCGCATGCACAGTGGCACCGGCGCCAACGCACGCATGCGCAGTGGCCTCCTTCAACGCGCCGGCTCCGACGCAACATGGCGCAGGGCTACAGTGGCCAGCACAAGAAAGGTGGCCCCCAGCCAGAGAGGCCGGCCCGCCTATCCGTGGGCCCCGATTGTGGACCAGGCCACATCGGAGGCCCCCCACAGGCCACCCCCGGACCCTTCAACGCCAAGGTCCCGCCGGCTGAGAGCAGGTGTGAACGGCGCTGGTGGGACTCGGGTTTTTAACGACGTCCACTCGGCCCATCCTGGGCCGAGAATCGGCGGGGGGCCCCATAGAGTGGCCCCCGACCGGCGCTGCGCCAGCCACACTGGCACCAATGGCTCCGATTCTCCACTCTGCGGAGAATTGCGTCCCGGCATCGGGGCAGCGTGGCGTGATTAACGCCGGTCGCGGGGAATATCCGGCCCAGCACCGGGCTGAGAGAATCCCGCCCTCAGTATCTCGTGATCATCCTCCTTTCTTCCATGTCTTGGAGCTCCCTTTCAAGCTTTCCTTGGACTGGTATTTAAAGTGCAGGATACATCCCTGGTTTCATCACTGGGTCAATAGTGAGGATTACTCAAAACCTTCAAATCATCCAACCATCTCATCCAAGCTCTCTGGGTGTATCTGCACCAGATCTTCTTTGCATCTGATTGGAAGGTGCTTTTCAATGTTGTATACTCTTCAACTTTCAGTATCGCCTCTTTTACCTCATGGATTATAGAGATAATCTACAGCTCTTCACAACTGTACAATACCAGGATAGCAGGACCATCTGATTCAGTGATGAAGAACATACAGTTGAAGTATTTTCCTTTGTGTCCCCCTCTGATTTGGGTTGTTCCTTGCTGTTGAATTTTAATTCTCCCATATGCTGTTACCATGACATGTTCGGTTTCAGAACACCTTCCTTGGAATAACATAAGAACATAATAACTAAGAGCAGCAGTAGGCAATTCAGCCCCTCGAGCCCGCTTCACCATTCAATATGATCGTGGCTGATCTCCTCTTGGCCTCAACTCCACTTTCCGGCCCGTTCTCCACAGCCCTTCCACCCATTACTAATTAAAAATGTCTCGATCTCCTCCTTAAATTTACTCAATGTACTGGCATCCACCGCCCTCTTGGGTAGTGAATTCCACAGATTCAGAAGTAATTTCTCCTCATCTCTGTTTTAGATCTGCTATCCCTCATCCTAAAACTATGATCTTTAGTTCTAGATTGCACCACACAAGGAAGCATCCATTCCACCTTTTATCATCTTATATACCTCAATTATATTTCCTCTCATTCTTCTAAATTCAAGATGATATTGTGCTAAACTGCTCAATCTCTCTTCGTAAGACAAACCTCTCATCTCTGGAGTCAATCAAGTGAACCTCATCTGAACTGCCTCCAATGCAACTACGCCTCTCCTCAAATAAGGGGACCAAAACTGTACACAGTTTTCTTACATATTTCAAGGAAAGATCTTCTGGTATAACCCGAGCAGGATGATGTTACTCTGTGCTCTGGTGTCAATTTTCACAATCAGATTGTAAGCCTTTATCTCACCCTCTTCCAGATCTGAACAGTTGTGTGAATTTCTTTCCTTGGGGAACTTGCATTCGGTCATTTTATATAGTAGTATGAGCCATGTTCTCAGATTCATCATCATCTTCCAGGGTATTGATTTCTGCTCCTGTCACATCACCCAGTTGCTTTAGCTCTGGTTCCTCATCTACCAGCCTCTCCCGTTGTTCTGCCTTTGATTGGCCTTTCCACAAACTCTGCAGATTGATCATTTATGGGACATTTCCATCTGTCTGTGAATTGATGTGGTTATCCACAGCTCCTGCATGTCTTTCTCTCTGTTTCTTAGTGTAGCCATCTGGGATGGCCACGTCCCGATTACAAAATGGACACTTGGAAAGACTGCAGGGAAAGTTGGACAAAGCTAAGAAACAAGCAGGTGCAAGCTCTGTCTGTTGATTAGAACCTTAAACACTCAGACAGGACAGAAACTACCAAACGATTTACATACTAATGAGCCATCTCCGGGGACAAAAGGGAAACATTTAGATACACAATGTTAGGACAGACTCCCTGGCGCCAGAAGAAGCTAAGACTTCTCCTGGTGATTGACAGTAACCAGGAGACGCCCAGCGATCAGGGAACCACCCCGCTATTGGAGGAAAATCGATACCGATGATTGGGAAAGACCCAATTAATTGAGGCCAAGTTCAAGGCCCGCTCAAAAGAGGTATACTTTGCAGTATAAGAGGTATCACCCAAGGGAGAATCTTTCTCTTTTGGCTTTGGCTCTCAGCGAAGAGAGAGACCAGCCTGGCAGCTACAGTAGACCAAGTAAGTTCCAAGTCAACACATGCTACGAGATAGACGCTCCTAGTTGCTACCCTGTAAACAGCTCAACCCAGCAGCCTCAGAACCGAGCAACGGCCATTGTTCCTCTGACTGAGTGGGCGCCCAAAGCTAAGTATAGGCCTTAGTAATAGTGGTAGTTTAGTTTGTAGACTTTATGCATGAGTAGATTTGACTGTGTGTAAATAAATGAGCATTGCTTTTGAACTTACTAACTGGTGTATCGAGTCATTGATCAGTATTCGGTTCTGAGCCTTGTGGCGGTGTCGAAAGATACCTGGCGACTCTTGAGCAAACGTGATTAAATAGAGCCAAATTAAGAACCAACCAAAAGTTAGCAACATTATACATTCTGTTGTTCCTGCTGCACTACATCAACTTTACTACCTTTCTCTTGGCTTAACCGAAGGTTAGTTGTTGGGGTAATCGGTGTCTTCCTCTATCTGCTCGTTGCTTTGTGTACTTTGGCAGTGTCTACAGCCTATAATATTGAGAGCTCGTCCTTCCCCATTAGTGCTTTCTGTGCTTCAGAACCCAGAATTAGTTGGTCTATCAGCCTTTCATTTATGTACTTAAACAGACATTTTCTGGCTGCTTTTTTAAAATCTTGTTACAAAGTTATCAACGGGCTAGCCTAATTCCTGTCTGAGGCCTTGAAATTCACAGGGATGGATCTCAGGTTTCAATTTTGGCTGGAGCTGGGTGCTAGGTTTTTCAAAAATATTGTCTAGGTCTTTGCTGTCCTCTTAAGTAAGCTCCCAGCTGTTAAGTAAATTTAATCATACAGTTCCTGCCCACAGGAGAACATAGCTGGCCCTCTCTTCAGGAAACTACTAAATGTCAATCTGCTCTTTTGTTTAAACTTTGCAAATGCCTCTTCAATATCCTCAGTTTTCCATTTTGTTGCGGTCTTTGGCTGTGCATTCGTTGCTGTGGAGGTTAATATTTTGTTTTTCATTTTCACATGATTACGAACTTAAATACAGGAGTACGAATCAGGAAGAGGAGTAGGCCATTCACCCCTCATTGATGCCCGGTTTTGAGCTGCTATATCTGTTCTGAATCTATCCCATATAGCATGCTGGTAGTGATAACACAATGGAACTATGTCTCTACAAGGATTGTGCATTGGTCACTCCTACCTATGCTGTCATGGACAGATGCTTCTGCAACATAAGGAGCGGGAAGGATGAGGACTAGTAGGTTTTTCCTCTTGTTCATTCTCTCACCACCTGCCAGAGGCCCAGTCTGGCAGATATATCCTTAATGACACTGCCAGTTTGGTCAGCATTGGTCCTACAGAGCCACTCTTGTTGATGGACGATGAAATCCTCTACGCAGAGTACATTCCGTGCCCTTGCCATCCTCAGTGCTTCCTCCAAATGGTTTTCAACACAGAGGAGTACTGATTCATCAGCTGAGGAAGGGTGGTATAGGCGGCAGTAGGATGTTGACCTAATGCAATGAGACCTCATGGAGCCTGGAGTCAATGTTGAGGACAACAGCTAGAGCGACCGAGCAGGTGATCTACCTCAGCCTTCCCAACAGGACAACTCCTTCATGCAGTGTATAACATTGCAGCACCACCTCTGCTGGTGGGACAGGACTATGTCTGCGACAGATACTCACAAAATCATATCTTATAGACAATGTCAGGCTGCTGCTTGACTAGTCTGTGGGACAGCTCTCCCTATTTTGGCACAAGCCCCAGATGTTAGTAAGAAGGGTTATTCAGGACTAAGTGTACTGCTGTCATTTTCCATGGCTAAGTCAATGCCAAGTGATCCATCTGGTTTTATTTTTTTTTACCTTTCTCGACAACTGAGTGACTTTCTCGATCAATCTCAGAGGGCAGTTAAGAGTCAACCATATTGCCGCATGTCTGGAGTCACACGTAACCCAGACCAAGAAAGGACGGTAGATTTTATTCCCTAGAGGGCATCAGTGACCCAGATGTGTTTTTAATGAAGTCGATGATAGGTTCATGGCACCACTACACAGACTAGCTTACAATTCCAGATTTTTATTAATTCATTGAATTTTAATTCCACCAGCTGCTGTTGTGGAGTTTAAACTTGTGTCTCCAGGGCATAAGCCTGCGCTCTGGATTACTAGTCAGGTGACATTACCACTACGCCAATCACCTCCCTGTAAGTTGTATTTGGAGATGTTAAAGCATTGCGGTGCCAGAATAATTCTTGGGAGTATTATATTTGCAGAAAAGTTCATCCAGTACAGTATTTCAATGTCATTTATGCTTTTCTTCTTCCAAAATAATTTCAGCTGCTCAAACACATCTGTTTCATTCACAGACTTGTGCAGACCACCCTTAACAGTTGAACCTTATCATCCTTTCCTGTTGTTTCCTTAAGGATGATTTTCTTAATTTCAGGACCTTTAATTAATTTTCCAACTGCCGAGAGAAATCCCAATTATCCCACCACAGGTGTATTGAAAGGAAAATGGGCCCAGTGAAAAGACTGAGCGATCATCTGCAGCTTCTTACTCATTAACCTGAATATAACAGGATTCTTCATCACAATACAGTGGATTCCTATTATTTGCGTTAATCTA
This sequence comes from Scyliorhinus torazame, assembly GCF_047496885.1. NCBI lineage: Eukaryota > Metazoa > Chordata > Chondrichthyes > Carcharhiniformes > Scyliorhinidae > Scyliorhinus > Scyliorhinus torazame. The sequence goes on along the minus strand of NC_092723.1, from coordinate 54,012,263 downwards.
TACAAATAGAAATGCGATCGAGTTTTACCATCATTTTCTTCAAATCAACAACATAGGAAGCATAAAGAAAATAGTGGATTTCTAAACTATTGTTATAGCCTCTTACCAAAGCTGGTGACTATTTAGCAAGAACACAGGGCATGATTCTCTGATCCTGAGGCTAAGTGTTGACGCCGTCGTAAACGCTGTCGCATTTTACAATGGCGTCAACAGGCCCCTAGGGGCAGCGATCCTGCACTGCACAGGGGGCCAGCATGGCACTGGAGCGCTTCACGCAGCTCCATCTGCCGATACCGGTGTCAGAACGGGCGCCGCGGGTTCGCGCATGCACGCTACGGCCGGCCCGAATTCGTGCATGCGCATGGGTTGCCTACTCCGTGCCAGCCCCGAAGCAACCTTGCGGAGACCTACAGGGCCCCGGCGCGGAGGAACATAGGCCCCCACCAGAATTACCCCACCCGCCGATCGGTAGGCCCCGATCGTGGGCCAGGCCACCGTGGAGACCCCCCCTCGGGGTCGGATCTCCCCTCCCTCGCACCAGGCCGGCCCCCACAACATGAACGGCGAGGTCTCGCCGGGTGGGACCACACGTGAATGGTGGCGGCGGGACTCTGCCTATCTCGGCAGGCACTTGGCCCATCGCGTGCAGAGAATCACCGGGGTGGGGGGGCCACGTCAGCCAGCGCTCCTGGTCCGGTGGCCGGAGAATCGGCGGACCAGCATCGGAGCGGCGTCGCGTGAATCGCACCCCTCCCCCAGCGTTTCTCCGAGCCGGCCCACAATATCAAACTGAATTGTATCACAAGTAATACATTTAAAACCAGAGAACTACTGTCCTATTTATTTTACAATTTTGCAGCCTGCCGATAACTACTTATGTTAAACACAAGCTGTTAAAAGTAAAGTAACCTGTTGTCAAACCATGCCCTGTAAATGCACAAGAATTAACATTGATGTCAATTAATTTTTAATAATTTGTTTGTATTCAATCATTAATAGTCTGAGTATGTTTCTCAGGTTTGAAGCGGCTGTATGCAAATTCTCAACTTTACAATAAATCTCCTAGATCCTAACTATTTATTTGAAAATTTGACCATCAGTCATGATGAACAAATCACATTTTTATGTATCAAGTGAACAGGGGATACGTGATAACCAACATAAAAACCGAAAGTGTTAGGAAAGCGTAAGGGGTCAAATCATTACCTGAATGAGAAATAGAGATTAGTGATTTGGTTCTCAAATTTTGTCCGATGATCACAATGTTCTATATAGTTTGTTGCTGCTGCCTGTTGCTTTTTTGAACATAATTACATCATTATGTGTACTAAAAGTAAATAAACAATTGGTTGCAATTCTGCTATGAATCATGCTTACAAAGTCCCACTCATTTTAAACTGTCTCAATAAACTGGGATTCTAGATAGTCTTCCTTTGCTATTTCCTTCAGTGCCTTCCTTTTCTGAAGATGTTAAATATTTGCTGAGAGTGTTGTTCCACGGATACATGTTGGTCTTTCATTGTACAAAAGTGTGGCCTTTGATAGCGAACGGCAACAAGTCATTGCTGTCACAATCCTTATCTAATACCCGCATTTGTTCAGTTCCAGTTGTGATCAGGAGAAAACAGTTCAAACCTAAATCACAGGACACGGTCTAGTATACTGTTTTTCTGTCCACGGAAGACTCCCATAGGAGATTGTGTGATTTCTAAAAAAGTAAGGTGAAACAAAGTGAGTTCATATGGCATTTTCCAAAGTAACCTTCAGGTCTTGATAAGCCATATCATTTCTTAGTTAACGGCGAGCGAAGACCCACCAGTTCGGGTGAAAGTTCATTTTAAGGACAGAAAACGCACTAAGAGCAAGTTCACCTGCAGCACTAAAGGCACATCAACAGCAGTGAGAGATCACGTATATCATGGAAAGATCATCCACATCATGGAAAGATCACCTAGAGCAGCGAAAGATCATCTACAGAAATGAGATCACCAATAGCAGTGAGATAACCTACAGCAGTGAGATGACCTACAGCAGTGAGATCATTTACAGCAGTGAGAGATCACGTACAGCAGTCAGATCACCTCCAGCAGGGAGAGATCACCTACAGAGGGGAGAGATCACCTTCAGCAGTGAGATCGTCTGCAGAAGTGAGAGATCAACTACAGCAATGAGAGATCATCTACAGCAGTGAGATCATCTACAGCAGTGAGAGATCACCTACAGCAGTGAGAGATCATCTACAGCAGTGAGAGATCATCTACAGCAGTGAGAGATCACCTACAGCAGTGAGATCATCTACAGCAGTGAGAGATCACCTTCAGCAGTGAGATCATCTACAGCAGTGAGAGGACATCTACAGCAGTGAGATCATCTACAGCAGTGAGATCATCTACAGCAGTGAGATCACCTACAGCAGTGAGAGATCACCTACAGCAGTGAGATCACCTACAGCAGTGAGATCACCTACAGCAGTGAGGACATCTACAGCAGTGAGATCATCTACAGCAGTGAGATGGCCTACAGCAGTGAGAGATCATCTACAGCAGTGAGAACATCTACAGCAGTGAGATCATCTACAGCAGTGAGAGATCACCTACAGCAGTGGGAGATCACCTACAGCCGTGAGAGATCATCTACAGCAGTGAGAGATCGCCTACAGCAGTGAGATCATCTACAGCAGTGAGATCATCTACAGCAGTGAGATCACCTACAGCAGTGAGAGATCACCTACAGCAGTGAGAGATCATCTACAGCAGTGAGAACATCTACAGCAGTGAGATCATCTACAGCAGTGAGATCACCTACAGCAGTGATAGATCACCTACAGCAGTGAGATCACCTACAGCAGTGAGAACATCTACAGCAGTGAGATGACCTACAGCAGTGAGAGATCATCTACAGCAGTGATATCATCTACAGCAGTGAGAGATCACGTACAGCAGTGAGAGATCACCTCCAGCAGTGAGATCATCTACAGCAATGAGAGATCATCTATTGCAGTGAGATCATCTACAGCATTGAGAGATCATCTACAGCAGTGAGATCATCTACAGCAGGGAGAGATCACGTACAGTGGTGAGATCACCTACAGTAGTGAGAGATCACCTACAGCAGTGAGAGATCACCTACAGCAGTGAGAGATCACCTACAGCAGTGAGAGATCACCTACAGCAGTGAGATCATCGACAGCAATGAGAGATCACCTACAGCAGTAAGAGATCATCTACAGAAGTGAGAGATCACCTACAGACGTGAGAGATCATCTACAGCAGTGAGAGATCACCTACAGCAATGAGAGATCATCTACAGCAGTGAGAACACCTACAGCAATGAGATCACCTACAGACGTGAGAGATCATCTACAGCAGTGAGAGATAACCTACAGCAGTGAGATCATATACAGCAGTGAGTTTACCGACAGCAGTGAGGTCATCTACAGCAGTGAGAGATCATCTACAGCAGTGAGATCATCTACAGCAGTGAGATCATTTACAGCAGTGAGAGATCATCTACAGCAGTGAGATCATTTACAGCAGTGAGAGATCACCTACTGAAGTGGGAGATCACCTACAGCAGTGAGAGATCACCTACAGCAGTGAGATCATCGACAGCAATGAGAGATCACCTACAGCAGTAAGAGATCATCTACAGAAGTGAGAGATCACCTACAGACGTGAGAGATCATCTACAGCAGTGAGAGATAACCTACAGCAATGAGAGATCATCTACAGCAGTGAGAACACCTACAGCAGTGAGATCACCTACAGACGTGAGAGATCATCTACAGCAGTGAGAGATAACCTACAGCAGTGAGAGATCATCTACAGCAGTGAGAGATCATCTACAGCAGTGAGACAACCTACAGCAGTGAGATGACCTACAGCAGTGAGATCATTTACAGCAGTGAGAGATCACCTACAGCAATGAGAGATCATCTACAGCAGTGAGAACACCTACAGCAGTGAGATCACCTACAGCAATGAGAGATCATCTACAGCAGTGAGAGATCATCTACAGCAGTGAGATCATATACAGCAGTGAGTTTACCGACAGCAGTGAGGTCATCTACAGCAGTGAGAGATCATCTACAGCAGTGAGATCATCTACAGCAGTGAGATCATTTACAGCAGTGAGAGATCATCTACAGCAGTGAGATCATTTACAGCAGTGAGAGATCACCTACTGAAGTGGGAGATCATCTACAGCAGTGAGAGATAACCTACAGCAGTCAGAGATCACCTACAGCAGTGAGAGATCACCTACAGCAGTGAGAGATCACCTACAGCAGTGAGATCACATACAGCAGTGAGAGATCATCTACAACAGTGAGAGATCACCTACAGCAGTGAGAGATCATCTACAGCAGTGAGATCACCTACAGCAGTGAGATCATCTACAGCAGTGAGAGCACCTACAGCAGTGAGAGATCATCTACAGCAGTGAGATCATCTACAGCAGTGAGTTCACCTACAGCAGTGAGAGATCACCTACAGCAGTGAGAGATCATCTACAGCACTGAGAGATCACCTACAGCAGTGAGAGATCACCTACAGCAGTGAGAGATAACCTACAGCAGTGAGAGTGACAAAACATAAATTTCTTTACCCGTCAGTCTGGCCTCAATAAAAGTCGAGATGGATTTGCAGGTACGGCATTAGTTATTTTATTTGACTTGCAAGCCTGACTCAGTTCACAGCGGTACAAAACACATCTTGCTTTCTGTACCTCCGGAATCAAGTGAGTCTGTAGGACAAAGGAATCTCTACTGATACACACAAATGGCATCAAGTTTCACATACACGATTCCCATAGGTCATCCTATACCCCTCCTGACCTGGCCATACATCCTAATTGGCTCACTTCCAATCCCTTCCTCTGGCCCCCTATTACCCAGCATCCTTTTCCCCTCCATAGCTGGACACACCTCCTCCTTACTTTGCCATGCATTCTGAAATCCTTTGTCTGTGAAGTCACCAGAATGCGATTGGCCTATCTCTACATTACAGTAACTAATATCTCTAAAACAATTATTTTATATCACATTCGTCATTCCCTCCTTTTATCATTCCATGATAACCGAACTATTCAATCCATAGCTACGGTCCCTCATCTAAAAAGATCCGTCGCTGCATTTCCAATTCCTGTAGTAGCCCCCTTCAGGCAGCACGGTAGCATTGTGGATAGCACAATTGCTTCACAGCTCCAGGGTCCCAGGTTCGATTCCGGCTTGGGTCACTGTCTGTGCGGAGTCTGCACATCCTCCCCGTGTGTGCGTGGGTTTCCTCTGGGTGCTCCGGTTTCCTCCCACAGTCCAAAGATGTGCGGGTTAGGTGGATTGGTCATGATAAATTGCCCTTAGTGTCCAAAATTGCCCTTAGTGTTGGGTGGGGTTACTGGGTTATGGGGACAGGGTGGAGGTGCTGAACGTGGGTAGGGTGCTCTTTCCAAGAGCCGATGCAGACTCGATGGGCCGAATGGCCTCCTTCTGCAGTGTAAATTCTATGATAATCCGCTGCACTCTCGTGGATTTTAACAGCCAAGATTCTTGGGGCGTCTATCTGTTCCAGTGCACCCCGCATTCTACCCATCACGCATTTAAGGATGGCTGGGCCCACAAAGATGCAGCCAATAGCCACTGCTAAATACATGGCCATATTTATCAACCAGTCCTTCCAACCTCCAAATCCCCAGTTACCCCAAGAGCCAAGATCCTGCATTCCGTCCAGGTGATCCCGTATGTGATCCATACATTTAGTGATGTTAGCGGTTAAGTCATGAACTGCCATGATACACTTGCCCTTTACTATGGCGCATGCCCCACCCTCACGGACCAGAAGATAGTCAAGAGCATACCTGTTCTGCATTGCAAACAACCGCAGCTACAAGACGCTCAGAATTCCCCCACCCGGCTGAGTGGCCCCGGTTGGGTGCGAGAACCTGAGGTTTTTTCCAGTTCTCGCAGAATTCAGCTGAGACTGCCCGGCGGGTTAACTGAGTATGCAGCATCCACGCCAAGGGGCAGGGGACTGTGGTAGGGACTAGAGTCCCAATAGCAATTTGGCGGGGAAATGGGGCTGACAAAACATTGGTCACTGTGCCATTAAATAAAAAGTAGTATCCTTGCTCCGTGTGCAGGCTAGCATCACAATCAGCATATCGATTGCGCAGGGATCCCCCAGTAGCCCAGTTTATCCAGCTTTGAAACGCCCATTCGGGCCGCCTAGCAATGCGGAAAGCCCTAGTCCTAACAGTGATATGAGAGACATTCGCCCAGCCACAAAGGAGCTGGAGGCCGGCGTTCAATGGATCGCAGGTGGTGTTATAACAAACGCATTGGCCAGACACCTGGGTGACATGACACCTCCTGTCCGTACAGGTGGGGAACAGACATGTTATATTTGTTTCCACCTCTACCAGCAAACAGCCGTATCCTTCACTTCTGAAACAATTCTCGTACGACCGGGAATCCCTATTGGGAGTGAAGTGGCTAGGTATGTATGCCCTCCACCGTTGCGGCCTATCATACTGTGAGTGGGAATTATCCCGAGGAAGGGGAAGGCAAATAGCCGGTGGTGCTGAACCCGGATCGTAAGGAAGAGTGACTTGCTCGGGTGGTGGCTCGGAACGCTGTCAATGAACCACCGTTTGGGGAGTGCCCCAAAGCGGTGAAACAGAAAATAACCTAGACACCGCTGCGGGGTTTGGGTAGCAGACAACCCGTCCGTGGCCATACAAGTGGTGGTAGATCTGGTAGAAGAGATTCATACTACCCGGGTTTCCCTCAGTTTGGCCTTTAACTAAATTAAGTGTATCTCCTGATAACCTACGTTCTAGTTGTACTTCCCTTCTCACACGCTCCGTCGTCTCTCGAGTCCCCCTCTCTCTCTCACAACCTCTTTCTACTCTCTCCTGACGGTCTGATGTTACCTTTATCGCACCAATCTTAACACATCCAAAATCAAATTTACATGTACTCCAAAAACAAGGCAATGTCCATGTAATGGTTCCTTCGCATCGCCGGGACCGTTGCAATTGCTTCATGAGTCCTGCATTTTCCCTCAACCTGATGACATTTCATGAGTCGATACCATGTCCTCGTATATGGGGGCAGCGAAGAACATCACCTCTGCATAAACAAAATGTCCTTGTAGTTTGGTTGGGGTTACAAATGTAGATAATATTTCCCTTTTCCATGTCCGTCGCCGATGACACTCCAAGTGAGGTGAGGCCGAAGATCACACAGGCAGTGCGTAGCCACCCCATCATGCTCCACACCTGTAAAATAGCACTGGAGAAGGGAGGCAGGTTAATCTGTCCAAGAAAATGAGGCCCGTTATCAGAACTCAACTGAGCTGGTATTCTGTACCGGGGAATGATTTCCCACATCAGAACTTTAACCACAGTTGCAGCTTTATTATGGATAGTCGGATACGCCTCAACACATCTGCTGAACACATCCACAATGACCAAAACATATTTATAACATTGACATCTTTCCAACTCAATGTAATCCATTTGGAGCGTCTCAAAGGGACCACTGGGCAACGGGGTTTGCCCCATACCACAAGGGATACCTTTGCCGGTGTTATATTGCTGACAAATCAAACACCAAGTGTTGATATTCTGAGCCAACCCCTGCATTTTAGGGTGCCACCAAGTGTCCAGCCACAAATCACTAGTCCCCCGAGCCCCACAATGAGTTGCAAAGTGCACACATTCAGTGACCCATAAAGCCAGTACATCAGACATACAAGTCTGATGTGATGGCGTGGTCCATAAAGAGGAAACAGAATCATATGTACAACCTAACCGTTTCCACATTTGTTTATCACTCTCAGGAGCGTCCTCCTGTAACCTTATGACGTCTTGGATGGTTGGTATTGGCTTGTCAGAAGCAGACATATTTATAGTAGATCGTTTAGTCTGACTTAACATTTTAGGCACCATCACTTGCTGAATTTGCGCGGCTGTCTGCACTGCACAATCTGCTCGTTCATTACCAATGTCAACTGGGGTCTTACCGTTTGTGTGAGCAGCGCATTTAATGACGGAAATCTGCGCGGGCATAAGGAGGGCCTGCAGTAGGTCATTAACTAAACCACGGTGGGATATTTGACCACACATAATCATGTCAGGTTGTTCTGACAAAATATCACTCAAATCGTCCCTTATTGTGGTAGTTTCCTGAATCAAGGCTAAACAGTCGTGGCCAGGTGCGTCTTCATGGACAGGGGGACCACTAAGAAAACAGGCTGGATTGATAGTGGTACAGTGTTTAAATGTCACACGTGGATTGTTCAAAAGGTACATCTCATACCTATTCTGACGAGCTGCGGTAAGATGCTGAGTCTGCAGTTGCCTCAGTAGTGCGATGACCGAGTGGGAGCTATACACCGTAATATCCTGTTGGAGAGTGAGAGCATGTAACGGCTGTGCGATGGCATTGATTGAACGTAAATCCTGTACTAATCGGTACTGGTCTGGCTTGGCTGGTTTAGGCACAGCAAGTATGAGGGTGTTACATTCTGATTGGCAAGGGACCAAAATACCCTGATGCAACAGCTCTCGGATTAATTTGTCTATAGACGGGGCAGCTTGGGGTTTCAGGGGGTATTGCCGAATGGAAGGCAGCTTTACATGGTCCTTAATCATCGTTACCTTAATAGGTGTAACATTTGTCTTTCCCACTTGTGATGGGTATTCCGCCCAGACCTGTGGATTGACATATTCCAAAACATCATGTCCCCGGTGATGCTGCAGTCGAGTGTTAATCGTTTCAGGGACCTCAAAATATTTTATGGCAGTGCCGTCTGGCGTGACTTGAAGTGCGTACTCTGTTGGATCTGAATGATCCACTGCCCTCCTTACCATAGGCCCCAGATCCCTGGTCTGGTACTGGTCGTGGACCTGACGTGTAATATGAGGGCTTACCGAAGCTGACTGTGGCCATAAATGTGGTGGTATTGTAACAAAATCGGCTGTACCTTCTTTTCCCGTGACTGTGGCTGTAACTTTGACTGGCCATTCGGTCCCAATTAATGGCCGGTATTTGTCCTCCAACTCCCTGTTTTGTCCGGTTCTGTCATAGGCCAGGGTAACGTGATGCAGTGAATGTTCAATGTCTAACGTCCACCACTGGGGGGGTGATAGAAATATAGCACTGTTGTCTCATCCTCCATGATTGAACCGTTACCCCTTCGTCTCCGTACTCTAGCTGTAGCTGGAAGATACACAGTAAATCTCGGGCCAACAAGTTACAGTCCAATCCAGTAGTCACTAAAAACTGATGATCTGCAGACTTATTCTCGTAAGTGACTGTCACAGGTTCAGAGATAGGATACTCACACACCTGTCCTTGGGACCCTGAAAAATGCTGGGTGTGGTCGGATAGTGGTAGTCGAAGTTCTGATTGTACCGAAGACATGGCTGCTCCAGTGTCGATTACAAATGGGTGATGTTGATCTCCTATCTGCAGAGAGATAATAGGCTCCCTGTCCGATTGGAGAGTCCTTACGACTAAATTAGCTAGTCAATCCTGTGTTGGGAAAAGGTTTGCCTGGGAGAAGTCAGTGTATCTTGTCTGTCCTCCCCTTGGTGGGTACCCCCTCCTTTGGGTCGGGTAGTCTCCTTCTGCTGCCCATCTTTTAAAGGGGCATTCCTGTTGCCAGTGATCTGCACGGCCGCAATTAAAACATGCATTGCTCCCTCTATATCTGCCCTGTCCTTTTTTCCCAGTAGACCAATGGCCCCTCAACGGGGGCGACGGTTGTAAAGCTGTTGGTGCTTACGGTGGGCCATAAAGAGGAGCTGAGGGTCCATTTGGGTGGGTTTGATATCCTCCCCCTCGCTGATCCACCCACCCAAAGTCACAATATTGGGGTTCCAGCTGGTACGCTACCGTTTCTGCCGCATGTTGGGGTCTCAGATCATCCTTTTTTATTACATACTCAGTCTTAACCTTTGTAACTGAGCCTCCTTCCTGGCCTACACCGTCCTTCCAATAAAATCTGACTGCCCTGGCCATCTGGGAAGGGTCGTTCTCTGTCCAATTCATGTTATTACATTTCACAGCAGTAGCCACGGAAGGTGGTAGGCAATGCATTAACATAGCACAATATTGAGGGGAATTCTGACCATTTTGATATGGCAAGTCGCCTGACTGCCCACGGTAGATTTCATTAAAACGTTCCAGAAATTCCTCTGGCTCATCAATCTTTTTAGGTTTGAGGTCTAAGATAGCAGAAATATTTATGGGCTTTTGAAATGTGCTATTCAATGCATTCAGGATTTGTGTCCGTCTATCATCGTCCAACGCATGGGCTTGCTGAAGTGCGGCGTGGCTAGCATAATTCAAGTGATTAAGATGATTGCGGTACTCTGCTGGGGTTAAAACCTGCTGGACTAGGGACCTCTGAGCTTGATAAATTGAGATGGTAGTTCTCAGGGAATCCACAAAAGCAGCAGGAGATTTTTTTCTATCTGTGATTGTAGCCATAATAGCCATCATCTCACTGGGTGTCCATGGGAAATAAACATCTATCGTGGGCTGGGCCCCGGCGGTCACTGCATCAAAGTTTGGTATCTTCCTAATCGGCAACTGTCTCCGAGTCTCACCAGGGGGCACTCTAGCTATTTCCTCTGGTTCTTCCAAGACTTTGACGTCCCTCCCTGTCACTAGAGGGAGCTCTTTCTCTTCAGAACCATCCCTTTCCTCCCTCTTTGTTCTCAAAGTTTGCGGTTTCCCCTTGGTCTGAAGGGATTTAGGTGGTATGCTTGATTGTTTCTGGTTAGGATCAGGCCCTTCTCTCGCTGTCCGAGATCGGGTCCTAGAGCTAACTGGGCTTGTGGAACAGAGCTCCTCTTCCCTCTTAGATCGTGAAGATGGTAAATTAGGACCCACGCTATCAAGCAAAAGTGACTGGCATGATTGGAATCTGGGGAGCCGTGACTGGATATAAATTATTATACTCTGGTGGTTCTGGAATTAGTGCAGACAATGCTACAGGTGCCGTCGGAACCTTTGCTGACATAATCAAATCATCCAATTTGTCATTTTCTGTCAATTCAAGGCCAGCCATTGAACTATGTAGCCCATTGTTTGTTTGTTTTTTCTTCACTAATTAGAATCCCCATTTTAAGGGCATTTTCTTGCCAACTTAATAACATGATCTTATCCCTCTCATGTTGACAATATTGTCTCCATAATCTAATTAACTCTTTAGCTTTCATACTTTGGCTCTTTCTTTTTAAAAAATTTTTTTTAAATTATATATATATATATATTTTGCTTATTTATAACCAATGGCAATTTTTTGCTCCTTGGCAAAATTATTTAAAAGGTTCTAACAGTGTTCTTTTAAAACTTAAAATGTTTGAAAATTCAAATTGAATTACTGCAACTTGCAAGCTTAGCTCTGATCTCAACTCAGAACTAAATTTACGATTTGCTTAACACAAACTTGTATAACATTTACAACTTAATTAATTCTTTATCTTAACAATTTTTCTTTTAACAAGTTTTTCTTACATTCTCAAAAATGTTGGCTGCTATCAATGAGGGAGCAGTTAGCTGCGGTGATGTATACCGGAGCAAAGTCAACTGTCATCTCCAGATTTACACTTTTTAAAATGGTGTCAGTGAGTTTCTTTCAGTTTCTATTAATTCACAAATAAAATGAGATAAACATTATTTCAAGTAAGTAAAACTTAAGATTCTGGCAATTTCAATCAATTGCTTTTGAAAATAATAACTTTTATCAAAGAGGTGGAGAAACCCACTGGTTTCCTTTAATTAATTCAAAATGTAACTTTGCTGGAGTTCACTGACTCAAAGGAAAGGTATCCGATTACACCACAGGCTGCTGCTGTTATCTCAAGGCCTGTGTGAGAAGCACTGTCTGTAGTCTTTAACTTTGGCTGCTGCTGTTAACCCTTTGAGAGACTTCTGCTTTAACTAACATGCAGCATCCAGTTCTATGGATGTTCTTTGTTTTGAAATTTATCCAAGCAATTCCCCATAATCTCAACTAGTCCTCAGAACTGCGTTTTTCGCCACTACAGTCCAAGGGTACAATTTTAGCTTAATCAACTATAGATTTAAAACACTCACACATGGAATTGAATCATCTGTTTTAGATGTTGCATCAACCCAAAACCTAACCCAAGCCGAATCAGAACTCACACATGGAGTTGAACCATCTTTGTTTAGATGTTGCATCAACCCATAACCTAACACAAGCCGAATCAGAACTCACACATGGTTGAACCATCTTTGTTTAGATGTTGCATCAACCCATAACCTAACCCAAGCCGAATCAACAATATGAAATCCCATCAATTAAATTTCTAATCCCCAGACTGACCTTTGATTTCGTCGAGACAATCTTTCCGTACCAACCGCGAGTGACCAGACTAATCAGACGATAAGAAGAGGGGAAACAGCAATGCGCGGTCATTTTCCAGCTATACATTGTGGGCCCCTTCTTCCCACTCTCCCTGTTCATAATCAGTCTAATTCTGATTTTGCAGTTGGTCAGAACCGTCTTGAGAAATTCCGGGTTTCGGGCACCAAATGACAAAACATAAATTTCTTTACCCGTCAGTCTGGCCTCAATAAAAGTCGAGATGGATTTGCAGGTACAGCATTAGTTATTTTATTTGACTTGCAAGCCTGACTCAGTTCACAGCGGTACAAAACACATCTTGCTTTCTGTACCTCCGGAATCAAGTGAGTCTGTAGGACAAAGGAATCTCTACTGATACACACAAATGGCATCAAGTTTCACATACACGATTCCCATAGGTCATCCTATACCCCTCCTGACCTGGCCATACATCCTAATTGGCTCACTTCCAATCCCTTCCTCTGGCCCCTTATTACCCAGCATCCTTTTCCCCTCCGTAGCTGGACACACCTCCTCCTTACTTTGCCATGCGTTCTGAAATCCTTTGTCTGTGAACTCACTAGAATGAGATTGGCCTATCTCTACATTACAGTAACTAATATCTCTAAAACAATTATTTTATATCACATTCGTCAAAAGATCATATACAGCAGTCAGAGATCACCTACAGCAGTGCGATCGTCTACAGCAGTGAGATATCACCTACAGCAGTGAGAGATCGTCTACAGTAGTGAGAGATCATCTACAGCAGTGAGAGATCACCTACAGCAGGGAGAGATCACCTACAGCAGTGAGATCACCTACAGCAGTAAGATCATCTACAGCAGTGAGATCATCTACAGCAGTGAGAGATCACCTACAGCAGTGAGAGATCTCCTACAGCAGTGAGATCACCTACAGCATTGTGAGATCATCTACAGCAGTGAGAGATCACCTACAGCAGTGAGAGATCATCTACAGCAGCGAGAGATCACCTACAGCAGCGCAAGATCATCTACAGCAGCAAGAGATCACCTACAGCAGTGAGAGATCATCTACAGCAGTGAGATCACCTACAGCAGTGAGAGATCACCTACAGCAGTGAGAGATCATCTACAGCAGTGAGAGATCACCTACAGCAGTGAGAGATCATCTACAGCAGTGAGAGATCATCTACAGCAGTGAGAGATCACCTACAGTACTGAGATCACCTATAGCAGTGACACCATCTACAGCAGTGAGATCACCTACAGCAGTAAGAGATCACCTACAGCAGTGAGAGATCATCGACAGCAGTGAGAGATCATCTACAGCAGTGAGATCACCTACAGCAGTGACATCATCAACAGCAGTGAGAGATCACCTACAGCAGTGAGAGATCATCTACAGCAGTGAGAGATCATCCACAGCAGTGAGAGATCATCTACAGCAGTGAGAGATCACCTACAGCAGTGAGAGATCATCTACAGCAGTGAGAGATCATCTACAGCAGTGAGAGATCACCTACAGCACTGAGATCACCTATAGCAGTGACATCATCTACAGCAGTGAGAGATCATCTACACAGTGAGAGATCATCTACAGCAGTGAGATCACCTACAGCAGTGAGAGATCATCTACAGCAGTGAGAGATCACCTACAGCAGTGAGAGATCATCTACACAGTGAGAGATCACCTACAGCAGCGAGAGATTATCTATAGCAGCGAGAGATCACCGACAACAGTGAGAGAATATCTACAGCAGAGAGAACTCACCTACAGCAGTGAGTGATCACCTACAGCAGTGAGAGATCATCTACAGCAGTGAGATCACCGATAGCAGTGAGATCACCTACAAACCTACAGCAGTGAGATCACCTACAGCAGTGAGAGATCATCTACAGCAGAGGGAGATCTACAGCAGTGAGAGATCACCTACAGCAGTGAGAGATCACCTACAGCAGTGAGAGATAATCTACAGCAGTGAGATCATCTATAGCAGTGAGATCATCTACAGCATTGTGATCATCTACAGCAGTGAGAGATCACCTACAGCAGTGAGAGATCACCTACAGCAGTGAGAGATAATCTACAGCAGTGAGAGGTCATCCACAGCAGTGAGAGATCACCTACAGCAGTGAGAGATCATCTACGGCAGTGAGATCATCTACAGCAGTGAGATCGCCAATAGCAGTGAGAGATCATCTACAGCAGTGAGAGGTCATCCACAGCAGTGAGAGATCACCTACAGCAGTGAGATCACCTACAGTAGTGAGAGATCACCTACAGCAGTGAGAGATCATCTACAGCAATGAGATCACCTACAGCAGTGATGTCACCTACAGCAGTGAGAGATCGCCTACAGCAGTGAGATCACCTACAGTAGTGAGAGATCATCTACAGCAGTGAGAGATCATCTACAGCAGTGAGCGATCACCTACAGCAGTGAGAGATCACCTACAGCAGTGAGTGATCATCTACAGCAGTCGGAGATCGCCTACAGCAGTGAGATCATCTACAGCAGTGAGAGATCATCTACAGCAGTGAGATCATCTACAGCAGTCGGATATCGCCTACAGCAGTGAGAGATCATCTACAGCAGTGAGATCATCTACAGCAGTCGGAGATCGCCTACAGCAGTTAGATCATCTACAGCAGTCGGAGATCGCCTACAGCAGTGAGATCATCTACAGTAGTGAGAGATCATCTACAGTAGTGAGAGATCATCGACAGCAGTGAGTTCACCTACAGCAGGGAGAGACCATCTACAGCAGTGAGAGATCATCTACAGCAGTGAGATCACCTCCAGCAGTGAGAGACCATCTGGAAGAGCATGGCTCATTTACAGCAGGGAAGTCCACGGATAGGAATTCAATCTCATCTACACGAGATAATGCTGAGTCAGCAAAAGTACAGCGTATGAAAATCGCACAGGATTCAACATTGAATATCTACTGGACAGAATATTGTACAGAATTCTCTTTAATTTAGTATTTAACTCCTTTTCTTTTAAGGTCTGTTCATAGTACACTTTTGCACTCTAAAAAGGACTCTGAATCACATGAAGTTAAGATTTAAATCAAAATATTCAGGCTCAGAATACATCTGTAGATAATTTAAACTTTGGTGCGATGTTGATTGCAAAATCAGTGTACTATCTGTTGAACTGATGCTGATCTTGCAGCTCTCTTGCATGCTGCTGATGTAGCATTCCCCTCAGGTTCCTAATGGAATTGTGTTTATTATTCAATTAAATAATATCCATGATGACGCACTCTACTGGGTAAAGAAAACCTACCTCACCACTGATATATTTAGAATCTGGCATTTCTACAAACCAGGAAGTCCAAATTTAAAACTCGTCAAAGCAAAGGAAAGAGCTCCAATTTCCTTTGTAAGGGTATGCTATGTTACAGATTTATCTTGAACTGTTAGATAGACTGGATGGGGAACCTTTTTTAATTTACAAAGTGTATAATGAAAATAATTCAATTCTTCACACAGAAAATTGATGAGAGTAATTTTATTGGCTCATTCCTTTACTCGGAAGGTTTTGTTGACTTGGGAAAATAAGTATTATGTTACCGGATGAGAACCCAACAGTTGCCTGGATACCGGACAGAAACCCCATTATTTCATTTCATTTGTAAAACTGTGAGGAAAGGATACTTCACTCCAGGAGTGATTCCACGCACAAATATTGATATGGTGTATTAAAATAAACTTTATTACTAACACAGTATTACTAACTTTAACGTCATAAAGACAAATAGCTTACAATTATCAGTTAAACAATGCTTCACAGTGAAATTAAATGCTCCTAACTGCTGTCTTTTATCTGCACTCAAACAAAACCCATCTCAGGTCAAAATCCACTTTTAAATACAGTTAATCGACCCTGGCATATGTACTTAATTTGAGATAGAGATATCCTTCAGGGCCCAGCTTGCAGATTCTTGCCTGTCTCAAACTACTGTTTAAACTGCCAGTCTGAGAGACTGCTTCTTTCCTATTCACAGGCAAATATTTAACTCACTGTTCTGAGAGCAGCTGCTTTGCTGGTCTGTCCCAGTCAATCTTCAACTGAACTGTTTTGAAGGAAACTGCTAGTCTGTCCACAGACGGATCTAAACTCACTGTATTGAGAGGAGATGCTTGTCTGTTCACATCCCAAACTAAAATGGAATTTTAAAACTAAAACCTCAGCACCTGACTGCTTCAGCCCCTGGCTCCTCACATTGACTATATCATCTTAATAAAACTAAACACAGTGTCCCTAATTATCTACTCACCAGGGAACCCTCTTAATATGAATACAATTCCAATGGACCAATTTCATCAAACAATGTCCATGGTTGGAATGTATTATGATCTTACTTTTACAATGTTTATATTGCACCTCTGTCTCCAAAAGGTGCCTGCTGCCTTTCAAGCCAGGATATTTAAAAACATGACTGCGGCAGTCATACACACATTAACCCAGTCTTTTAACCCTTACTGTGCCAAATAGATATATTAGAATATATCTGGAATTCCTACATTCATCACAGAAGGTTCAGGAATGATTTGATCTAACTTCATAATATGGGGGGGGCTGATAAGCGAGCAGAGAGAAACTATTTCTGCTGGTGTAAAAGTAAGAACTGGAGCTTTCAGGAGTGAAATTAGTAAACACGTCTAAGCAGTCGAAGGTCGGAACTCTCTCCCCCAAGGTAATTGGGGCGTGATCAATCGTTAATTTTAAACCTTAGATTGAGAAAGTTTTGTTAACCAAATGTATTAAGGGATATGGAGCAAAGGCAGGTATGTGGAGTTAGGCTGAAGATCAGCCATGATCTCACTGAAAGTTGGAGCAGACTCAAGGGGCTAAACGGCCTACTCCTATTCTTATGTTCTGATGATTAGCACAAGTTAAACTATGGATAATATTATCCAGAAAATGCTGGCATTGTCTTTATTCCTACATTTCTGTACCAGAGAATGGGTAGCCGTTTCAGATTTATTCATTAACATGATATTGGGGTGGGGGGGGGAGTGATAAACTAGGCAGAGAGAAACTATTTCTGAATTATAATTCTATTATAATGAATAAATGCCAGTATAAGCTTAATAGGCTGAACGGCCCTCCTTCAGTGCTCGAACATTCTGAGTCTACGATTCACACATAATTTGTTCCTCTCATGTCTCATAGAAACTCCTCTTTATTAATGTATCCATCCTCTTCTTTTGCATGTGCCTGCTCATTTCCTTCTTTTGATTTGAACCTTCAATCAGTTTGAGAAACACAAAACTTGAGCCAATCAGCTGAAAGAAATTGGAGGCACTGATGTGACATTGAATGGAGTGCACCTACTCGGCATATACTGATTTCCAGTGGCACTGTCACGGTGAGTCAGAGGTTCTTCAATGTCTAAAAGGCCTTGGGAAAGGGCTCACCTCTTCAGTTTTAAAACTTGGATAAAATAACCTTTCCAGATTCAGTGAAGCAAATATTTCTGATTGATCCTTGGAACACGATCGAGTAATTTTTCTTTCTGACTAACTGAGCAGACATCACCACTATATAAAGACATCTGAATTGTAATGTGAGAGGGCAATCTGTTTTCACTCTTTTTTTTCCAAATTTAGAGTACCCAATACATTTTTTCCAATTAACGGGCAATTTAGTGTGGCCAATCCACCTAGCCTGCACACTTTTGGGTTGTGGGGGCGAAACCCACGCAAACACGGAGAGAATGTGCAAACTCCGTATGGACAGTGACCCAGAGCCGGGATCGAATCTGGGACCTCAGCACCGTGAGGCAGCAGAGCTAATCCACTGTGCCACCGTGCTGCCCCTGTTTTCACTATTAAAGTGTGGTGTGTTTCATTATGTATGCCAAAAACAATATAAAAGTAAAATACTGCTGGAAACATGAAATAAAGATCGCAAATATGGCAAATGATCATCAGGTCAGACAACATCTGTGGAGAGAAACAGAGTTAGCAGGTGTAATCTTGTGTGCTCCCCTGTTTAAATTTATTATTATTTTCAGTTCCTTCTAAACACAAATAAAGGAAAAAAGACTGATATAAGCATTCAGAATATATTTTTCAAAATTGTTTTTGTTTCAATCTTAATCTAGGGGATGTGTAACGTGTTGTGAAAATTCTTTAAATATTATCATTTACAGTTTTGACAGGAACATTTTCCCAAAGAGAGGTGGAGTTTATGTTTTAGAACGTGGATGGTGATAAAATTAAAAGGTCTTAAAATGGTGATCAACATTAAATAAGACGCTGGTGTCTATTGCATGCCAAATGCAAATAGCACGGCAAGACATAACCCTCAAGCAATCTTGTGTGCCAAGAGTCTGTAGACGATCATTGTGGACGGCTTACTGCAGTCCATAAATCAGTGAGGATTCCTACTCATAAGATCTTATTATATATATCCCAATTTCCTGCATTAGCCTTCTGACTCGAGGAGCTGAACCTGAAGGTATGGTGGACCAGTTGCACTGATTTCTTGTCAACATTGCTGGCAAGACAACTGAACGTTTGTAAACGTTATGCTGTTGGATATTTCAGTGCGTGCAGACTTTTCTGTAGGAGTTCATTGATTCCTTCTAAATACTGATCAGGGAACAATTGACAGTGCATGTCTCACTTTTAAACTAAACTTGCTGAAAAGCAGTAAATGTTTTCATATTAATATAGTATCAATTTCGGTCATATATCATCCCTTCGACCTACTCTCAACAGCAACGTAATGGAGGGTGTCATTGACGTGTCTACAAAGCGACACTTACTCAGCCATTACTTGCACACCACTTCTCAGTTTGGATCCTTCCAGATCTTCTTGGCTCCAGATCCCGTTACAGCCTTGGCCCAAACTTGGATAAAAGAGTTGAATTCCAGAGGTGAGGTGAGAGTGACCACCCTTGACAGCAAGGCAGGATTTGATCAGGTTGTGCTACCTAGCAACACTAACAAAATTGAAATCTCTGGAAATCTGGGGACGAGGAGGGGGGGGCACTCTCCACTAGTTGGAGTCATACCGAGCACAAAGGAATGTGGTTGTGACTCTTGGAGTCTAATCACCTCAGTCCCCCAGGACATTGCTGCAGAGGTTGGTCTGTTGTGTTATGCTGCTTCGGATAACACAAGCTGCTTCCTTGCTGTAGTCTCTACAAAAGGATGCTCCAGACTATGAAATGAGGTCAACGTGTTCATTGAACTATTAACACAGTTCTTAAATGAGTTCGACACTCTGCTAATCTATCTCTCTAGTAACTCAGTCTAACTATACGAGCTTGCTCTAAGCCACGTGCTGGAGTGTGATGCTGCTGATCAACCCTGTCTAACTCTCTAGATGTCTGTCCGTGGAAAGAGGCAGAGCCTGTGTGCCCTGTCCTTTTATATGGGTCGTGTAGTGCCCCCTTGTGGTAATGCCACCTCTGGGTGTCCTGATTACCCATTGGTTGTGTCCTGTTCTAATGACCCATTGGTTGTATGCCTGCATGTCATGACATCTCTGGTGTTCCCTCTGGTGGTTACTTAGTTGTAGTGTATTTACATTACCCCTTGTGTATATACAGTGATGCATATCACTACATCCCCCTTTTTTTGTGTTACATATTTTCTGTACTTTGTTAAAGAAAATTGTACAAAACAGGTAGATAAATGATGACATGTACAAGTTGTGATGATATTGATGATTATACAATACCAATTAACATTTATGATACCAAACTTTAGGAATTGGTACGGTCGAGTGGCTTGCTTGTTTTGTTGTTGAAGTGGTGATGTTGATGCTGTCATTTTCTTGTGAATGCCGTCAGTGTTCCTGTGATCATGAGGTGTTCGAATGGTCGATTCACTTTGTTGTCTGATTTGGACTCTTTTTTTCTATGCTTGTGGTAGCAATTCTGTATGTCATCTTTCCTGAAAGCTGGTTTGCTTGTTTGTAGTGGAGCAAACGTGAATCGGTGAGATTCGGTTCATGCCATGGTATGTCTGCACTCTTGCCATTGTCTTGAGCTGTGCTGTCACATTGTCCTTCATGTGCAGAGTTGTACCATGTCGTACAAGTCGTTGTTCTATTGTTGTTGTTTTTGTTGTGTTTGTCATGCTTGTTGTTGCTGTTGTTGCCTTTGTTATGCTTCTAGTCGTTGTTTTTGTTGTTGTTCTTGTAGATTTTGTTGTTGTGCTTGTTGCGCTCAAGACTTTCATAGTCTTCTTCTGGTGGCTCAAATAAGCAGGGTAGACTGTCATAGTCTTTTTGTTGTTCACGTGAGCTTGGTAGACTTGGATCGTCTGCTGCTGGTTGCTCAGATAAGGTGGATAGACCTTCATGGTCTTGTTCATGCATGGACTTCATTTTCATTTCATTTCATGGAGTCTTGAGTTGCTTCCATTGTGGAGTCTGTCAACGAGCTTGCTGTGGAGGCTTGCATCGCTCTCTCTGTGGAGTCTGGCATCGTTCCCTATGTGGAGTCGTGCAGTGGTCTCGCTGTTGAGTCAATCTGTGCGCTCTCAACGAAGTTGTGCAGTGGTCTCGCTGTGGAGTCTGTCATCACTTTCTGTGCGGAGTCGGGGACTCTTCGTGGTGTGTGGACCACTCTCTGTGTGGAGTCGGGGACTCTTTGTGGTGTGTGGACCACTGGTTTGGCATCAGGCTGCTCTCTGTGGGCTTCGCCTTCTTCTTGGGGATTTGACAGGTTGCTGTCATCCAATGTATCGACGATCTGCCATGGCATCATGGTATTGGATTTGTCTACCATGACTAGAGTCGTGTTGAGCTTTGCAACCGTTTTGCTGATGCAATGATCATCAAATCCGAAGAACTCATCCATGTCTGAGTAGTATTCTTCAATGTACAAATCATCTCTTTGTGTTTCGGATTTGTTATTGTACGCTCCATGTCCAATGATGAAATCATCTTCTGAGTAGTATTCTTCAATGAACAAATCATCTCTTTTTGTTGCGGACTTGTTATTGTGCTCTTTATGTCCAATGTTGAAATCATCTTCTGAGTAGTATTTTTCAATGAACAAATCATCTCTTTTTGTTTCGGATTTGTTATTGTGCTCTCCTCTTTGGATGGTGCTAACTGCTTGTTTCAGGGTGCGGCGGAGGTCATTTTAAACTGCTGGTAGAAGTTCAGGCATTGTTCTGTCTTTTGAGATGAAGGAATTGTGTTTTCTGGCTTTAAAACTCTTCTTTTTTATTTTCGGACATTTCCCCTTTAAGTGGGTGTGGTTCGGGGGCCGTTGACGTCATGGCGCTCATGACATCATGCGTAGGACTCCATTGTGCATGCTCACGCCGAAGTTCTTTTACTGTGCGCTCTTTTCGCAATTGCGCATGCGCGGCTTCTCGTGCATGCGCAAAACACCGTTTTGCCGGTTCACGTCTTCTAGGGAAATGCGCATGTGCGGACTGGTCTGGCTGGATTCGCGCATGATGGCTGCCAATCAAAACTGCCGTCTGCTTCTGTTGCAACCCTATCTCTGCCTCGTGGTGAGTATTTGCGCCAGTTTTACCGATTCCTTTTGTGTCTGCCTCGCAGTGGCTGTCGAATTTGTCCAGGATGGTCTGGAATTTCGTTCTTTCCTGCCCGTCGGAGTGTTTAAAGGAGTTGAAGATCTCTATTGCATGATCACCTGCAATGGTGAGTAGAAGAGCTATTTTCCGAGCATCGGTCGCGCCATCGAGGTCGGATACTATCACATATAGTTGAAATTTCTGCTTGAATGATCGCCAGTTGGCACTAAGATTGCCGGTGGCCCTGAGCTGATGAGGAGCCTGAATCTTGTCCATTGTGCCTGTACGCAGTAGCTGGTTGTCACGGATCTTGCTGAGTTGAACTAAATAGATTGAACAGTCACACCTGGTATCATGTTTTGTTATGCTGTTTTGGATAACACAAGCTGCTTCCTTGTTGTAGTCTCTACAAAAGGATGCTCCAGACTATGATATGAGTTCAATGTGTTTATTGAACTATTAACACAGTTCTTAAATGAGTTCGACACTCTGCTAATCTACCTCTCTAATAACTCAGTGTAACTGTACCAGCTTGCTCTAAGCCACATGCTGGGGTGTGATGCTGCTGATCAATCCTGTCTAACTCTCCAGATGTCTGTCTGTGGGAAGAGGCAGAGCCTGTGTGCCCTGTCCTTTTATATGGGTCGTGTAGTGCCCCCTTGTGGTAATGCCACCTCTGGGTGTCCTGATTACCCATTGGTTGTGTCCTGTTCTAATGACCCATTGGTTGTATGTCTGCATGTCATGACATCTCTGGTGTTCCCTCTGGTGGTTACTTAGTTGTAGTGTATTTACATTACCCCTTGTGTATATACAGTGATGCATATCACTACATCCCTCTTTTTTCGTGTTACATATTTTCTGTACTTTGTTAAAGAAAATTGTACAAAACAGGTAGATAAATGATGACATGTACAAGTTGTGATGATATTGATGATTATACAATACCAATTAACATTTATGATACCAAACTTTAGGAATTGGTTCGGTCGAGTGGCTTGCTTGTTTTGTTGTTGAAGTGGTGATGTTGATGCTGTCATTTTCTTGTGAATGCCGTCAGTGTTCCTGTGATCATGAGGTGTTCGAATGGTCGATTCACTTTGTTGTCTGATTTGGACTCTTTTTTTTTCTATGCTTGTGGTAGCGATTCTGTATGTCATCTTTCCTGAAAGCTGGTTTGCTTGTTTGTAGTGGAGCAAACGTGAATCGGTGAGATTCGGTTCATGCCATGGTATGTCTGCACTCTTGCCATTGTCTTGAGCTGTGCTGTCACATTGTCCTTCGTGTGCAGAGTTGTACCATGTCGTACAAGTCGTTGTTCTATTGTTGTTGTTTTTGTTGTGTTTGTCATGCATGTTGTTGCTGTTGTTGCCTTTGTTATGCTTCTAGTCGTTGTTTTTGTTGTTGTTCTTGTAGATTTTGTTGTTGTGCTTGTTGCGCTCAATGACCGTTCCATGTGGATAATTCGAGTCATTCTCAAAGTTACTTGTGTCAGTGTCGTTTGTGGTATCTGATGCTTCATTGAGCATTTCTTCTTGAGGATTGTGAGAATGACCTGATGTGGCATTGATCTTGGTGACATCACTCCTTTGTGGTTGATGTGATTCCTCTTTGATTCCTTGGTGCTCCTTTTCTGGATCATTTCTGGTTCACTTGAATCGTCTTTGGTTTCTTGATGCTCCTCGTCTGGAGTCAAAATCTTCAAGATTTCATTTTCTTGTAGATAGGCTCGAGTGGATGAGGTTTTAATTGACGTGGTCTCACTGGACGCACGAGTAGTTTCACTTTGATTGTCGAGTGCCTCTGTACATACGAGCTGAGATCTGTCAGTCTCGCTGTGCTGTTGCACATCTTGTATGGGAATCGTGATTTCTTCGTCACTTGTCTCACATACAGTGGGTGGACATTCAGTGTCTTCTTGTTGGTTAAATGAGCTGGGTAGACTTTCATAGTCTTCATCTGGTGGCTCAAATAAGCTGGTAGACTTTCATAGTCTTCTTCTGGTGGCTCAAATAAGCTGGGTAGACTGTCGTAGTCTTTTTATTGTTCACGTGAGCTTGGTAGGCTTGCATCGTCTGCTGCTGGTTGCTCAGATAAGGTGGATAGACCTTCATTGTCTTGTTCATGCATGGACTTCATTTTCATTTCATTTCATGGAGTCTTGAGTTGCTTCCATTGTGGAGTCTGTCAACGAGTTTGCTGTGGAGGCTTGCATCGCTCTCTCTGTGGAGTCTGGCATTGTTCCCTATGTGGAGTCGTCCAGTGGTCTCGCTGTTCAGTCAATCTGTGCGCTCTCAACGAAGTTGTGCAGTGGTCTCGCTGTGGAGTCTGTCATCACTTTCTGTGTGGAGTCGGGAATTCTTCGTGGTGTGTGGACCACTCTCTGTGTGGAGTCGGGGACTCTTCGTGGTGCGTGGACCACTGGTTTGGCATCAGGCTGCTCTCTGTGGGCTTCGCCTTCTTCTTGGGGATTTGACAGGTTGCTGTCATCCAATGTATCGACGATCTGCCATGGCATCATGGTATTGGATTTGTCTACCATGAGTAGAGTCGTGTTGAGCTTTGCAACCGTTTTGCTGATGCAATGATCATCAAATCCGAAGAACTCATCCATGTCTGAGTAGTATTCTTCAATGTACAAATCATCTCTTTGTGTTTCGGATTTGTTATTGTACGCTCCATGTCCAATGATGAAATCATCTTCTGAGTAGTATTCTTCAATGAACAAATCATCTCTTTTTGTTGCGGACTTGTTATTGTGCTCTCTATGTCCAATGATGAAATCATCTTCTGAGTAGTATTTTTCAATGAACAAATCATCTCTTTTTGTTTCGGATTTGTTATTGTGCTCTCCTCTTTGGATGGTGCTAACTGCTTGTTCCAGGGTGCGGCGGAGGTCATTTTAAACTGCTGGTAGAAGTTCAGGCATTGTTCTGTCTTTTGAGATGAAGGAATTGTGTTTTCTGGCTTTAAAACTCTTCTTTTTATTTTCGGACATTTCCCCTTTAAGTGGGTGTGGTTTGGGGGCCGCTAATGTCATGACGCTCGTGACATCATGCGTAGGACTCCATTGTGCATGCTCACGGCGAAGTTCTTTTACTGTGCGCTCTTTTCGCAATTGCGTATGTGCGGCTTCTCGTGCATGCGCAAAACACCGTTTTGCCGGTTCACGTCTTCTAGGGAAATGCGCATGTGCGGACTGGTCTGGCTGGATACGCGCATGATGGCTGCCAATCGAAACTGCCGTCTGCTTCTGTTGCAACCCTATCTCTGCCTCGTGGTGAGTATTCGCGCCAGTTTTACCGATTCCTTTTGTGTCTGCCTCGCAGTGGCTGTCGAATTTGTCCAGGATGGTCTGGAATTTCGTTCTGTCCTGCCCGTCGCAGTGTTTAAAGGAGTTGAAGATCTCTATTGCATGATCACCTGCAATGGTGAGTAGAAGAGCTATTTTCCGAGCATCGGTCGCGCCATTGAGGTCGGATACTATCACGTATAGTTGAAATTTCTGCTTGAATGATCGCCAGTTGGCACTAAGATTGCCAGGGGTTCTGAGCTGATGAGGAGCCTGAATCTTGTCCATTGTGCCTGTGTTCAGTAGCTGGTTGTCACGGATCTTGCTGAGTTGAACTAAATAGATTGAACAGTCACTCCTGGTATCATGTTTTGTTATGCTGTTTTGGATAACACAAGCTGCTTCCGTGTTGTAGTCTCTACAAAAGGATGCTCCAGACTATGAAATGAGTTCAATGTGTTTATTGAACTATTAACACAGTTCTTAAATGAGTTCGATACTATGCTAATCTACCTCTCTAATAACTCAGTGTAACTGTACCAGCTTGCTCTAAGCCACATGCTGGGGTGTGATGCTGCTGATCAATCCTGTCTCACTCTCCAGATGTCTGTCTGTGGGAAGAGGCAGAGCCTGTGTGCCCTGTCCTTTTATATGGGTCGTGTAGTGCCCCCTTGTGGTAATGCCACCTCTGGGTGTCCTGATTACCCATTGGTTGTGTCCTGTTCTAATGACCCATTGGTTGTATGTCTGCATGTCATGACATCTCTGGTGTTCCCTCTAGTGGTTACCTAGTTGTAGTGTATTTACATTAACCCCTTGTGTATATGCAGTGATGCATATCACGGCAGGTCAGGGCGGTGTCCTAGGAAAAACCATCGTCAGCTGTTTCCTCAGTGACCTTCCCCCATTATAAAGGTCAGGAATGGGGGTGTATAGTATATGTTTAGATCCATTTTTCAGCTCATCGGATGAGAAGTAGGTCATGTGTGTGTACTGCAGGACCTGGAGGAGGACATTCAGAATTGAGCTGACGTGGCTGAGTGCAAGTGTTTGTGTAGAGCACCATCTTGTGGCTTGTGTTGGTGTATTACACATAGCTGAAGCAGTGATTGTACAACTTTTTTAATAGAATTTGTAGGTCTTTATTAATGATACAGATCTACAAAATAATGTTTTTGAACAATTGTTTTTTCATGGAAATTATGAGCCTTATTTATTTTCTGAATTGTTTCGGTTTCAGACTTCTTTACTCAGTTGTTCATGTTGGTATTTGAAGAGGTATTTTGGGATAAAATTTGGGGCTTGTACATACAAACCGATAAAAATGCTGGGACAAGAGCAGATGAACCAATGAACACCGACATAGTTGTGATACCTTTTGATCGCTCAGGAGTGACAAATAATTTTGTTTTTAAAAAACAACCCAAGATACAAAAATGAAATATGGAAAGCTCCTCTTTGGCCTCCTTTGGGTGATTAGAAACTAGACCAGGAGACCATTTTAAATTGGATTTGTTTTATTTAATTTTTCACCTTGCCTGCCTTTGTTTTGATCAAAAACTGCCTGCAGCAGCCTTTATTGCTTAAATCTTCATATCATCCACAAATGATATGACCGTTCCTCCAACACTTACATTTCGGACAATAAGAAGTCTTACAACACCAGGTTATAGTCCAATAGGTTTATTTGGAATCACAAGCTTTCGGAGCGCAGCTCCTTCATCCAATGAGTGAAGAGGTAGGTTACACGAACACAGCATATATAGACAAAGTCAATGATGCAAGACGATACTTTGAATGTGAGTCTTTGCAGGGAATTAAGTCTTTGCAGGTCCAGATGGTGCGACTGGAGAGAGGGATACTCACAGGTTAAAGAGGTGCGAATTGTCTCAAGCCAGGACAGTTGGTAGGATTTTGCAAGCCCAGGCCAGATGGTGGGGTGTTAAATGTAGTGAGATATGAATCTAAGATCCCGGTTGAGGCCGTACTCATGCGTGCAGAACTTGGCTATCAGTTTCAGCTCAGCGATTCTGCGTTGCCGTGCGTCCTGAAGGCCGTCTTGGATAACGCTTACCTGCAGATCAGAGGCTGAATGCCCTTCACTGCTCACTATTCCCCGACTGGAAGGGAACATTCCTGCCTGGCGATTGTCACGCGATGTCCGTTCATCCGTTGTCGCAGTTTCTGTATGGTCTCGCCAATGTACCACATGTCGGGACATCCTTTCCTGTAGCGTATGAGGTAGACAACGTTGGCCGAGTTGTACGAGTATGTACCATGTATCTGGTGGGTGGTTTTCTCACGTGTAATGGTGGTATCCATATCGATGATCTGGCAAGTCTTGCAGAGCTTGTCATGGCAGGGTTGTGTGGTGTTGTGGTTGCTGTTCTCCTGAAGGCTGGGTAGTTTGCTGCAAACAATGGTCTGTATGAGGTTGCGCATTTTCTTCGGAGCCTTCAACACGTCACCGATGAAGGTGAACATCTTGTCAAGGCCAACCCACACCTCCACTACTTGCTTTCAAACAACCACGCAACCTGATTTCACACTCAACAGCCTCCAGCTTAGACATTGACACTGCGCATAGTTTAGAGGATAGGACAGAGGCAGGATCTGCACATGGTGAGACACCGTGCATAAGCTTGTTCCCTGCCCCGAGTAGAAGGATAGTACAGCCACCAACTCACCAGAGGGCAAGGTCACCCACAAGTTCTGCTGCAGAGGACTGAGATGAGCACTGCAATGGAGTAACCTACAGTTAATACTGATGGATATGCAACAAAATGCTTTGTACATTGGGAAATCTTTTAAGGAGCATTGAGGAGTCCAGTAGCAACTTTGCACAATGCTTGATGTAGGGCTTGGAGCTTATCCTTTCCAGTGGGATAGTGGTGGCCAACTCCATCCACTCAATTGCGAACCCAAACATGATGTGGCATCCAACGGCTAATGGCGCAACTTCCATTGCAGAGAAAGTAGTGACTGCAGTGAAAGCTCAGGCTATTGAGCTTATTGTCATGCAAGCTTAGACTGCGTTCATCACAGTTGTGGACTGCAGTGTGCAAAGGGGCTTTCAGGGTCTCGCAGCTGTCCAGGAATATGCCCCCCACAGAATACTAGGATTCCTGCGGCACCAATCTGAGGGAGCAGCCTGGATCACAAACGATGTTATCTCTCAGGAAAGCATCTTTTATCCTCCCACTTCTGCTACCTGTAACTTTCTTTCTGTTGCCTGTCAGCCAGGCAGCTGAGACAGCAGTTACCCCCACTGCTCCACGAGGTGCAATCCATTGCCTCGTAGGACCAGAGCTGTCTCTCTTCAAGGCTACCTGCAGTCTCCTCTACTAAAAGACAGCAGCCTTTCATCAGCCATGCTACAGCCACTGGGGTAGCACTGGGGAGCACCCGGACACACAAGAGCACACAGCAGACAGACAATGATGCACAATGGTCATTAGTGACTTCTGTATGCTGAATGGCATACTTTTATTGAAAATTAGATTTAGATCATTTAGGTCATTTAGATAATTTATTTTGTGCTGTTGTTTTATTTTTGCAGTGAGGCTACACAGTGATGTCCAGTAACAAAGGGAAGATACGCTGTGGGACAGATGGTGAATGTGGAATTGGGGTTTATAGTCATCGGCATCAAACTCAAATGATTTCTACATCGACAGCCCAGCCAGGAAGTGCCTGCGCTGATTGCTTCCTCTTCACCTATCCTGCTCCTCATCACCCACCTTCTCCCACTCTTCAGCTGCTCGCCATATATTTGGTTGCAAGAGCTGTGCTCTCGTGATGATGAGTCTACTGCAGCATGCAGTAGACTACCATGAATCTGGACACCCACCTTGCTGAGTACTAAAAGGCTCCTCCAGAATGGTCCTTCCAGTGAAAGCATTATTTCAGCATTACAATGGTCTGTCTGAATGCATTTCATATGGCAGGATAACGTCTATCGCATGCATATCCTGTAATTGTGAGTGAGCATCCCACCAGAATAGTGCGCTCTTGACACCCAATAGCTACCCTTGGGGTGGTATTTTATCTGTGATGCCAGAGGAGTGAGTGGAATTTCCACTTCTGTATTGAGATTCAGTTCCGATGCAATTCTAATTAAAATGTAAAATGCCGGCGACCTGCACAGGAGATCAAACAGCATACTTTCATTGGTGAATCCTGCTGTCACCAGGGCTGGGACCTCAAAATGTTCTAGAAAATGCAAGTTACACAAAATGAATGAGCCATAAGAGCCCTCTAGGAAACAAGCGTAGTCATGAATGATCACATTCAATGATAGAAAGTTAGAGGAATGGCAGGGAAGGGAGTGCAATGTTCCTCCTGCAGGATGTTTGAGGTGAGGGATGCAGTTAGTGTCCCTGCTGATTTTACCTGCAGGAAGTGCTGCCATCTCCAGCTCCTCCAAGACCGAGTTAGGGAACTGGAGCTGGAGTTGGAAGAACTTCGGATCATTCGGGAGGCAGAAGGGGTCATAGATAGCAGCTTCAGGGAATTAGTTACACCAAAGATTGGAGATAGGTGGGTAACTGTAAGAGGGACTGGGAAAAAACAGTCAGTGCAGGGATCCCCTGCGGTCGTTCCCCTGAGAAACAAGTATACCGCTTTGGATACTTGTGGGGGGGGGGACTTACCAGGGGTAAGCCATGGGGTACGGGCCTCTGGCACGGAGTCTGTCCCTGTTGCTCAGAAGGGAAGGGGGGAGAGGAGCAGAGCATTAGTAATTGGGGACTCTATAGTCAGGGGCACAGATAGGAGATTTTGTGGGAGCGTGAGAGACTCACGTTTGGTATGTTGCCTCCCAGGTGCAAGGGTACGTGATGTCTCGGATCGTGTTTTCCGGGTCCTTAGGGGGGAGGGGGAGCAGCCCCAAGTCGTGGTCCACATTGGCACCAACGACATAGGTAGGAAAGGGGACAAGGATGTCAGACAGGCTTTCAGGGAGCTAGGATGGAAGCTCAGAACTAGAACAAACAGAGTTGTTATCTCTGGGTTGTTGCCTGTGCCACGTGATAGTGAGATGAGGAATAGGGAGAGAGAGCATTTAAACACGTGGCTACAGGGATGGTGCAGGCGGGAGGGTTTCAGATTTTTGGATAACTGGGGCTCTTTCTGGGGAAGGTGGGACCTCTACAGACAGGATGGTCTACATCTGAACCTGAGGGGCACAAATATCCTGGGGGGGAGATTTGTTAGTGCTCTTTGGGGGGGTTTAAACTAATGTAGCAGGGGCATGGGAACCTGGATTGTAGTTTTAGGGTAAGGGGGAATGAGAGTATAGAGGTCAGGAGCACAGATTTGACGTCGCAGGAGGGGGCCAGTGTTCAGGTAGGTGGTTTGAAGTGTGTCTACTTCAATGCCAGGAGTATACGAAACAAGGTAGGGGAACTGGCAGCGTGGGTTGGTACCTGGGACTTCGATGTTGTGGCCATTTCGGAGACATGGATAGAGCAGGGACAGGAATGGATGTTGCAGGTTCCGGGGTTTAAGTGTTTTAGTAAGCTCAGAGAAGGAGGCAAAAGAGGGGGAGGTGTGGCGCTGCTAGTCAAGAGCAGTATTACGGTGGCGGAGAGGATGCTAGATGGGGACTCTTCTGCCGAGGTAGTATTGGCTGAAGTTAGAAACAGGAAAGGAGAGGTCACCCTGTTGGGAGTTTTTTATAGGCCTCCTAATAGTTCTAGGGATGTAGAGGAAAGGATGGCGAAGATGATTCTGGATATGAGCGAAAGTAACAGGGTAGTTATTATGGGAGACTTTAACTTTCCAAATATTGACTGGAAAAGATATAGTTCGAGTACAATAGATGGGTCGTTTTTTGTACAGTGTGTGCAGGAGGGTTTCCTGAAACAATGTGTTGACAGGCCAACAAGAGGCGAGGCCACGTTGGATTTGGTTTTGGGTAATGAACCAGGCCAGGTGTTGGATTTGGAGGTAGGAGAGCACTTTGGGGACAGTGACCACAATTCGGTGACGTTTACGTTAATGATGGAAAGGGATAAGTATACACCGCAGGGCAAGAGTTATAGCTGGGGGAAGGGCAATTATGATGCCATTAGACGTGACTTGGGGGGGATAAGGTGGAGAAGTAGGCTGCAAGTGTTGGGCACACTGGATAAGTGGGGCTTGTTCAAGGATCAGCTACTGCGTGTTCTTGATAAGTATGTACCGGTCAGACAGGGAGGAAGGCGTCGAGCGAGGGAACCGTGGTTTACCAAGGAAGTGGAATCTCTTGTTAAGAGGAAGAAGAAGGCCTATGTGAAGATGAAGTGTGAAGTTTCGGTTGGGGCGATGGATAGTTACAAGGTAGCGAGGAAGGATCTAAAGAGAGAGCTAAGACGAGCAAGGAGGGGACATGAGAAGTATTTGGCAGGAAGGATCAAGGAAAACCCAAAAGCTTTCTATAGGTATGTCAGGAATAAGCGAATGACTAGGGAAAGAGTAGGACCAGTCAAGGACAGGGATGGGAAATTGTGTGTGGAGTCTGAAGAGATAGGCGAGATACTAAATGAATATTTTTCATCAGTGTTCACTCAGGAAAAAGATAATGTTGTGGAGGAGAATGCTGAGCCCCAGGCTAATAGAATAGATGGCATTGAGGTACGTAGGGAAGAGGTGTTGGCAATTCTGGACAGGCTGAAAATAGATAAGTCCCCGGGACCTGATGGGATTTATCCTAGGATTCTATGGGAGGCCAGGGAAGAGATTGCTGGACCTTTGGCTTTGATTTTTATGTCATCATTGGCTACAGGAATAGTGCCAGAGGACTGGAGGACAGCAAATGTGGTCCCTTTGTTCAAAAAGGGGAGCAGAGACAACCCCGGCAACTATAGACCGGTGAGCCTCACGTCTGTAGTGGGTAAAGTCTTGGAGGGGATTATAAGGGACAAGATTTATAATCATCTAGATAGGAATAATATGATCAGGGATAGTCAGCATGGCTTTGTGAAGGGTAGGTCATGCCTCACAAACCTTATTGAGTTCTTTGAGAAGGTGACTGAACAGGTAGACGAGGGTAGAGCAGTTGATGTGGTGTATATGGATTTCAGCAAAGCGTTTGATAAGGTTCCCCACGGTAGGCTATTGCAAAAAATACGGAGGCTGGGGATTGAGGGTGATTTAGAGATGTGGATCAGAAATTGGCTAGCTGAAAGAAGACAGAGGGTGGTGGTTGATGGGAAATGTTCAGAATGGAGTACAGTCACAAGTGGAGTACCACAAGGATCTGTTCTGGGGCCGTTGCTGTTTATCATTTTTATCAATGACCTAGAGGAAGGCGCAGAAGGGTGGGTGAGTAAATTTGCAGACGATACTAAAGTCGGTGGTGTTGTCGATAGTGTGGAAGGATGTAGCAGGTTACAGAGGGATATAGATAAGCTGCAGAGCTGGGCTGAGAGGTGGCAAATGGAGTTTAATGTAGAGAAGTGTGAGGTGATTCACTTTGGAAGGAATAACAGGAATGCGGAATATTTGGCTAATGGTAAAGTTCTTGAAAGTGTGGATGAGCAGAGGGATCTAGGTGTCCATGTACATAGATCCCTGAAAGTTGCCACCCAGGTTGATAGGGTTGTGAAGAAGGCCTATGGAGTGTTGGCCTTTATTGGTAGAGGGATTGAGTTCCGGAGTCGGGAGGTCATGTTGCAGCTGTACAGAACTCTGGTCCGGCCGCATTTGGAGTATTGCGTACAGTTCTGGTCACCGCATTATAGGAAGGACGTGGAGGCTTTGGAGCGGGTGCAGGGGAGATTTACCAGGATGTTGCCTGGTATGGAGGGAAAATCTTATGAGGAAAGGCTGATGGACTTGAGGTTGTTTTCGTTGGAGAGAAGAAGGTTAAGAGGAGACTTAATAGAGGCATACAAAATGATCAGGGGGTTGGATAGGGTGGACAGTGAGAGCCTTCTCCCGCGGATGGATATGGCTGGCACGAGGGGACATAACTTTAAACTGAGGGGTAATAGATATAGGACAGAGGTCAGAGGTAGGTTCTTTACGCAAAGAGTAGTGAGGCCGTGGAATGCCCTACCTGCTACAGTAGTGAACTCGACAACATTGAGGGCATTTAAAAGTTTATTGGATAAACATATGGATGATAATGGCATAGTGTAGGTTAGATGGCTTTTGTTTCGGTGCAACATCGTGGGCCGAAGGGCCTGTACTGCGCTGTATTGTTCTATGTTCTATGTTCTATGAGTGAAAGCTCTTCCAATTCACAAATGCCACCCGCTGGTCCCAGGAGGCTCTAATGGCCACATGAGTGCAGGTGATGGCCCCTTGCATGCTAAAACAAACAATGATCGCAAATCCCAATGCTCTTGCTACCTGGCTGTCCTGGCCTGTGATGTGTTGGGTATGCCGGGTCTGCGAGGACTGCGTTTACTGCAGCAGTGAGGGAAACAGGCTTCCAACACTTGAAGAAATGCAACTCGATTTTATTGAACTCTTAACTATCATACATACTTTAACTGTGGGTTGACACTATGCTGACTTGACCGGAGACCTGAGGCTAACCTGACCAGACTATATTACTACCACATGGTGCATGTTCTAGTTGCTGCTCACGGGCTCTGACTGTCTCAGAGGCTGCATCCCAAGAGAGCGGGAAAACTAGTGCCCTCTGGCTTTATAGTGGTCGTGTCTTGTCTGGTGATTGGCTTCTGTGTTCTGTGTGTTCACTGGTCATCCTGTGTGTCAATCACTGCCTGTCTGTGCACCATCATACGCCTGTGTGTATATTATGACATCTCCCCTCTTTTTTTTACTTATTTAAAAGAATGTGTGTAGGTCAATAAATAGTGAGTGTGTGTGTGTACAGGAGCCTGACTATATACAAAGTATGCTAACGTATTCACATGGGAAGGTGTCTAGTGCAGATAGAGGGCAGATAAAAAATTAGGAAGAAACAATATGTACAGATGTGTAAACGGATTACAAGTTAATGCAACATTCAGTCTATAAATCCAGTCTCTGTGGCGGGCGACGAGTTCTGGTTGACCGCCTCAAGGGTGGGTCAGGGGCCGCCTGCACTTGAACGGGCGGAACTACCTCCAATGTAGAGGTCGGTAAAAGAACTGGCAGATCGGTGGCCTCGTGGAAGGGCGCGTCCTGAGGGACCAGCATGCGGGGCGCGACATCACGTTCAGGTGGCGGGCATGGAAGCAGCCGCAGTGCCCACCAATTACGCCGAAGAAAGGAGCCATCATGCATGCGAACGAGGAACGATCTCGGGGCCACTTGCTTAACCACCACAGCCGTGGCAGACCAGCCACCGTCAGGTAGCTGAAAACGAACTTGGTCAGCAGGAGCCACAGCAGGGAGATCTGTGGCATGGGCGTCGTACGCCGACTTGCATTGATCCAGAGACTGTCGCATCCTCTGCAGGACCGGAAAATTGCCAAGGTCCGGGATGTGGATAGCCGGCACCGTCGTCCATAGTGTGCGGTTCATTAGCAGCTGTGCTGGGGACAGGCCAGCGGACAAAGGAGTCGCCCGGTAGGCTAACAGCGCCAGGTTAAAATCTGAACCCGAGTCAGCAACTTTGCACAATAGTCTTTTAACAATGTGGACCCCCTTTTCAGCCTTCCCATTCGACTGGGGGTAATGGGGGCTTGAAGTGACGTGCGTAATATTGTACAGCCGGGCAAAATCCGTCCACTCCTGGCTGAAGAAACAAGGGCCATTATCAGTCATAACTGTAAGTGGAATGCCATGACGGGCAAAAGTCTCTTTGCATGCCTTGATGACTGTTGCTGATGTGAGGTCAGTCAGTCTTGATGTGTTGGGTGTTCTGGATCACATACAGGTCACCAACACTTGAAATAGTGCAACACTATTTTATTAAATCATTAACTGTTTAAACATACTTAGACTGTGAGTTAATACGATACTAGCTTTAATTAAAGACCTCTGCCTTGTCCTAACCAGTCGATGCACTCAGCACATGGTGAATGTCTGTGTTGCAGGCTGTGAGCTCTGTCCTCCTAGCTAGCTGCAACTCGAATGAGCGGGAACTCTGATGCCCCCTGTCTTTATAGTGCGTGTGCTCTCTCTGGTGATTGGCTGTGGTGTTGTGTGTGTTGATTGGTCCCACTGTGTGTCCATCAGTGTGTGTCTGCACCATGATATACTGGTGTATATTATGTCAAGTCTGACCACCTCGGGGTAGTTGGAAAAGTAGTCCACGAGGAGGACATAGTCTCGGCCCTTTGCATGAAAGAGATCAATACCAATTTTGGACCATAGGGAGGACACCAGTTCATGCGGCTGTAGAGTCTCTTTGGGCTGAGCCGGCTGGAACCTTTGACACGTTGGGCAATTGAGAACCTTGTTGGCGATATCCCGACTGATGCCTGGCCAATATACTGCCTCTCGGGCGCGACGGCGACACTTTTCGACCCCCAGGTGACCCTCGTGGATTTGACCGAGGACCAGCTCTCGCATGCTCTGTGGGATTACTATCCTGTCCAGCTTCAATAATATGCCGTCCACTACCGCTAGATTGTCCTTAACATTATAAAACTGGGGGCACTGCCTCTTTTGCCAACCATCCGTGAGATGTCGCATTACCCGCTGGGGTAAAGGATCTCTGGCCGTCTCCTGATGAACTTGCACGACCCTTTCATCAGTGGCCGGAAAGTTGGATGCACAAAACTTCACCTGAGCGTCTATCTGACAGACAAAGTCCGACTGCTCACACGGCGTGGTGATGGATTTAGAGAGTACGTCGGCCACAATCAGCTCTTTACGCGGGGTGTAGACCAGTTCGAAATCGTAGCGGCGGAGTTTGAGGAGGATACGTTGTAGCCGTGGCGTCATATCATTGAGGTCTTTTTGGATGATGTGAACCAATGGTCTGTGGTCTGTCTCGACCGTGAATTTGGGGAGCCTATACACATAATCATGGAATTTGTCAATCCCTGTGAGGAGGCCCAGGCATTCTTTTTCAATCTGAGCGTATCGTTGCTCAGTAGGTGTCATGGCTCTAGAGGCATATGCGACTGGGGCCCAGGAGGAGGATTCGTCCTGCTGGAGGAGTACTGCCCCATGCCAGCCTGGCTCGCGTCGGTGGAGATCTTTGTCTCCTTGGCGGAGTCGAAAAACGCCAGTACCGGGGCCTTGGTGAGTTTCGCCCTGAGCTCACACCACTCTTGCTCATGAGCGGGGAGCCACTGGAAGTCCGTAGTTTTTTTGACAAGATTGCGGAGAGCTGTGGTGTATGATGCAAGGTTGGGGATAAACTTCCCAAGAAAATTGACCATCCCTAGGAAGCGGAGGACCGTCTTCTTGTCCTCCGGGGTCTTCATGGTGTTGATCGCTGACACCTTGTCTGCATCTGGCCGCACACCGAACTGCGAAATATGGTCATCAAGGAACTTTATTTCTGCTTGACCAAATGAGCATTTGGCTCTATTGAGTCGGAGGCCATGCTCGTGGATCTTGTGGAACACTCGCGTGAGGCGATCGATGTGCTCCCGAGGAGTTGTGAACCAGATAATAATATCATCGATGTATACTCCCACCCCCTCGATGCCCTCCATCACTTGCTCCATTATGCGGTGGAACACCTCCGAGGCGGAGATGATGCCAAAGGGCATCCAGTTGTAACAGTAGCGACCGAACGGGGTGTTAAATGTACACAACTTTCGACTGGACGCGTCCAGCTGTATTTGCCAAAACCCCTTGGAGGCATCCAGCTTCGTGACAAACTTGGCGTGAACCATTTCGCTGGTGAGCTCTTCTCGTTTAGGTAAAGTGTAGTGTTCCCTCATGATGTTACGGTTCAAATCTTTGGAGTCTATACAAATGCGAAGTTCCCCTGACGGTTTTTTGACACAGACCATGGAGCT
This sequence comes from Scyliorhinus torazame, assembly GCF_047496885.1. NCBI lineage: Eukaryota > Metazoa > Chordata > Chondrichthyes > Carcharhiniformes > Scyliorhinidae > Scyliorhinus > Scyliorhinus torazame. The sequence goes on along the minus strand of NC_092723.1, from coordinate 53,975,220 downwards.
AACCCAGTCCGTGGGTTCAGTGACCTTAGGAATGACGCCCTGGCCCTGGAGGTCTTGCAGCTGCTGCTTGAGGCGGTCCTTGAGGGGTGCCGGCACCCGACGTGGTGCATGAACCACAGTGTGGCATTCGGCTTCAGCAGTATCTTGCATCGGTAAGGTAGTGTACCCATACCTTCGAAGACGCTGTGGTATTGCGCTATGCTGACATCTAATTGGGCTTGGACATTGACATCTGGCGAGGTCGTTGCCTCTGCGGACGACATGGTGTGAACCCACTGCACAAGATTCAGGATTTTGCAGGCCCGAGCACCGAGCAGGGAAGCTCTGTTGGTTCCTACAATTTCAAAATGCAGGGTTGCTTGTGAAGAACGATGGGATACCGTAAGCTGGCATGAGCCACTGGCAGCAATGGCATTGCCATTGTAGTCGAGGAGCTGGCAGGCCGCTGGAAGAATGCTTGGCTTGACGCGGATGGTGTCATGGTCAGACTTTGAAATGAGGTTCGCTGAAGCGCCGGTGTCCAGCCTGAAGCGTATGCGAGCCTTGTTGACCGTGAGGGTGGCACACCACTCGTCGTCCGGATCAATGCTCATCACTGGGAGTTGTTTCGCCTTCTTCACTGAAAGCATCTTATGCTTGGTGATGATGCTCACCTGGAATGGGGATGTGAGGCCCTCGGTGTCGGAATCTGGAACCATGTCGGAGTCGGAGTCTGCAACGGGTTGCTGTACTGACCGGACGTTCCTGCGCTGCGACTGGGATCGCTGTGTATTGGGCAGTTGAGCAGATCTGCACCGGGCTGCGTAGTGGCCAAGCTTGCCACACTGGAGACAGCATCAAGATTTCGCGGGACATTGCCATTTTATATGGGCGGAGGCACAGTTGTTGCACGTCATGGCGCCGACGTCAGGACGCCCCGTGCGCCACCGCACATGCGCGGTGCGGTCAAACGATGTGCGCAGTTCGGTCATCAGCCTCGCCGTCCCCTTGGTCGTGGCGCGCATGTGCAGGAGCCCGGGAAAAGCGCGCGAAATGGCCGCCCTCATCCAGACTCAGGCCCTGGAGCTGTTTTACGGCCTGCACCCGCTCCGCATCGTGGGGCTCCTGCCGCGCCATCTCTGCCGCCTTGATATGGGAGTACCGGTTGTTAGCGTGCTCGTGGAGGACGCAGATTTCGATGGCGATGGTAAGGGTGAGCTGCTTAACTTTAAGGAGCTGCTGGCGAAGGGGATCGGAGTGGACTCCGAAAACGATCTGGTCGCGGATCATGGAGTCGGAAGTGGAGCCGTAGTTGCAGGATTGCGCGTGGATACGGAGATGGGTTAAGAAGGACTGGAAAGGTTCATCCTTACCCTAAAGCTTTTGCTGGAACACATAGCGTTCAAAGCTCTTGTTGACTTCGATGTCACAGTGGCTGTCGAACTTCAGCAGAGCTGTTTTAAACATTGTCTTGTCCTCACCTTCAGCAAAGGTGAGGGAGTTGAAGATGTGGATAACATGGTCCCCGGCTGTAGAGAGGAAGAAAGCGATCTTCCTGGCATCCGATGCGGTTTCGAGGTCGGTGGCGTCAAGATACAGCTGGAACTGCTGCTTGAAAATCTTCCAGTTCGCACCGAGGTTGCCGGCGATGCGGAGCTGCGGGGGAGGGCGGACGCTGTCCATGTTACTGATCGCTGGTAAAAGGCAGACTATCGCAAGGTAGGTCCGTCAAACTCGAGCCCCACTCAAACTGGTACCATGATGAGTTGGGTATGCCGGGTCTGCGAGGACTGCATTCACTGCAGCAGTGAGAGAGACAGGCTTCCAACACTTGAAGAAATGCAACTCGATTTTATTGAACTCTTAACTATCATACATACTTTAACTGTGGGTTGACACTATGCTGACTTGACTGGAGACCTGAGGCTAACCTGACCAGACTATCTTACTATCACATGGTGCATGTTCTAGTTGTTGCTCACAGGCTCTGACTGTCTCAGAGGCTGCATCCCAAGAGAGCGGGAAAACTAGTGCCCTCTGGCTTTATAGTGGTCGTGTCCTGTCTGGTAATTGGCTGCTGTGTTCTGTGTGTTCACTGGTCATCCTGTGTGTCAATCACTGCCTGTCTGTGCACCATCATATACCTGTGTGTATATTATGACAGTCTGTGACGTAATTGGTGAATTACTTACACACAAAGGAAGAGGGCATTGGTCACTTCCTTTATATAGCTATGTGGCAGCCTGTGGTATGTGACCTAAGTCAGTAATGGAGCCCTGGAAAGCACCAATGGCAAAACAAATTGAGCACAACAGTCACCTTGAGGACCATTGGATTGAAGTTACCATTAAATCCACATGGCTGCAGGTCTTGGTGCACAACCCTACACATCACTTACTGGAATAACCCTGATTGTCTTTGGCAATGTCTGTCCAATATCTGCAGATAGTTAGTTCTTGTCCTGAGGTTGCAGTAATGTCTTGGTGCCTGTGTTCTAAAATACCCTTTCAAGATAGATGCATTTGCGTCTCTTTGCATCAGTTCTGATGATGCTACCTTCCACAAGGGCGCTTATGACATGTCTTCCTTATTCCTCAGCCAAGGATTCCCCCGCACCCCATCATAATTGATAATGTCTTCAACCAGAGAGTGCAAAACAGCGCACAGCGAGGTGAACCCAGAAAGTTCAAACACTGGGGAAAGGGAGAGGAGGACTTGGTGTTGCCTTTTCTCCTTATACTCTTTTACTCTGTCCTTTCTGTGGTTCTGTTCCAATTACGGCAATCAGTAAATTTGCCTTTCTTTCTACATTATCTATGTCCGAATGCTTAGAGTCGCCAGGTATCAAATGATACCACCACAAGTTTCAAACGGCTATTGATCAAAGAGCCAAACACCAGTTAGTTAGTTCAAGGTCAAGGGTACTTTATTTACACACAATTAGTCATGCAACATAAACACTACTAGTTAACTACACCTATCGACTAAGACAACCTGTACTTAACTTCGGGCACCCGGCTTAGGTCAGAGAAACAGTGGCCACTGTTAGATTCTGGATCTATCGAGTCCGAAGGAGTAGCTGCTGCTCAGCTAGGCTCATCGTCTGGTAGTGGGCGTTGAACTTGTACTTGCTTCTGGTGTTGCTGCACTTGGAGATGGCCGCGACCGGGGTACCAGGTTCAAGAGAGGACGAACATGTGGCGAACACTTCTTCTTATACTTGGGGGTTTTCACGCTCTTTTGAGCAGTCCTTCAGTTTGGACCCCACTAATTGGGTGATCCCTGATCACGCCGTTCGATTCCTAACCAATAAGTGGGCGGGGATCTGGATGGCTGGGCGTGTCCCAAGTGGTCACTGACCCCGTTGTTTGTGTTTCGCTTGAGCAGGGAGTGGCGCCAAAATGTCTGGGACTGTACCGGTCGCTCGAGTACCAGTCCTTTGTTTTGGTGAAGTTGGGCCATCAAATGCTAATCAGCCCCATTATAATGCTAATTGGACGGAGTTTCGATACCATCTGGACTTCTTGCTTGCAACCCGGGGAGAGAGGGGGGACCCGGGGAGAGATCGGGGCCCAGGGAGATATGGGGACACAGGGAGAGAGGTCGTGCGGTGGTGAGAAATAGACCCGGGGAGAGAGGCATGCACGGGGAAAGAGGCGGACCCGGGGGAGAGATGCGGACTTGGGGAAAGAGGCGGACCTGGGCAGAGAGATGGACCTGGGGAGAGAGGTTGACCTGGGAAGAGAAATGGATCCGGGGAGAGAGATGGCCCCATGGAGTGAGTGGGACCCGGGGAGAGAGATGAACCCGTCGAGAGAGGCGGATCCAGGGAGGGAGGCGGACACGGGGAGAGTGGGAGACCCAGGAAGAGAGGTGGACCCGGGGAGAGAGGGGGACCCGGGGACAGTGGGGGAGCAGTGGCGAGAGATGGAACCGGGGAGAGAGGGCAACCAGGGGAGAGAGGAAATGAAATGAAAATCGCTTATTGTCACGAGTAGGCTTCAATGAAGTTACTGTGAAAAGCCCTTGGTCGCCACATTCCGGCGCCTGTTCGGGGAGGCTGGATTAACCCGGGGAGCGAGGCGAACCAGGGGAGAAAGGCAGACCAGTGGAGAGAGGGGACCAAGGGAGAGAGGCAAACTCGGGGAGAGAGGTGTTTTGGGGGTGAGGGATGGACCCGTGGAGAGAGGTGGACCCGGGGAGAGAGGGGGACCCGGGGAGAGAGGGGGACGCGGGGATAGATCGGGGCCCGGGGAGAGGTGCGGACCCAGGGAGAGAGGTCGTGCGGTGGCGAGAAATAGACCCGAGGAGGGAGGGTGACCCAGGGAGAGAGGGGGACCCGGGGAGAGAGTGTTGCTTTCTTTGGTTGGCTCTTAATTTGGCTCTGTTTAATTACATTTGCTCATGAGTCACCAGGTATCTTTCGACACCTCCACAACGTTCAGAACCGAATACTGATCAATGACTCGTTACACCAGTTAGTAAGTTCAAAAGCAATGCTCATTTATTTACACACAGTCAAATCTATTCATGCATAAACTCTACAAACTAAACTACCACTATTACTAAAGCCTATACTTAGCTTCCGGTGTCCACTCAGTCAGAGGAACAATGGCCGTTGCTCGGTTCTGAGGCTGCTGGGTTGAGCTGTTTACAGGGTAGCAACTAGGAGCGTCTATCTCGTAGCGTGCGTTGACTTGGAACTTACTTGGTCTGTTGCAGCTGCTAGGCTGGTCTCTCTCTTCGCTGAGAGCCAAAGCCAAAGGAGGAAGATTCTCCCTTGGGGAATATCTTTTATACTAAAAAGGGCTTCGCGCGCTTTTGGGCAGGCCTTGAGCTTGGCCTCAACTAATTGGGTCTTTCCCAATCAGTTGTATCGATCTTCCTTCAATAGAGGGGTGGTTCCCTGATCGCTGGGCGTGTCCTCGGTGGCTGTTGGTCTGCTTTGTCTTAGCTTCTTCTGGCGCCGGGGAATCTGCCTTAACATTGTGTATCTAAATGTTTCCCTTTTGTCCCCGGAAATGGCTCATTAGTATGTAGATTGCTTGGCAGTTTCTGTCCTGTCTGAGAGTTTAAGGTTCTAATCAACAGACAGAGTTTGCACCTGCTTGTTTCTTAGTATTGTCCAATTTTCCCTGCATTCTTTGCAAGTGTCCATTTTGGAATCGGGACGTGGTCATCCCAGATGGCTACAATCCCTCCTTGTGATCCTCAACATGAAGCATGAAGGATCACACTACTACGTCGTCTTCATCCTCTGACCAACCAGGGCACCCATACTTAGGTTCTACACTGTCCTATCCTATGCAACACAATTTTACCTAAACCATTTTACATACATTCATTATCATAAACACTCTGCGGGGCGCTATGACATTAATACATGCATTACAGAAAAATAAAAAACTGGAACCTCTAACTATTCTCACTAAACTGTCCGCATTCAAACAATCCAAAAATACAAACAGTCCAAAAATTATCTCTACATCTTTAACTGTACAAAATAGCAGCACACAAATTTCTCTGGCCTGGCAGTCAGACACAGAGGTTTACATCTCTTTATTCCACAGAATACATCAAGAAAAATGGATGCTCTTTAATCCGTCCCAACGGGTTCGGGGGTCTGGTGAAATCCGAAAATGGGGGACCTAAACCTGTATACCGGGGTGCGAGAGGGATATGCTCTCTTTCGCCATTTCCTAACTCTAAACGTTTGCATGACACTGCAAAGTATCGCCAGCACTAAGAGTGCTTCGACAACATATGAGAGTGAGTACCAGGTGATAAACTTATCACACCAGGTCGGGGTATTGCTAGCTGTCGCTGGGCTAGTTATCTCAGGGTTCCGTGTAATGCAGGAGTGCGAATCATTTACGGTTTGTGTGGTAGGGGTCAGGGGGGTAGCGTCCATGCGCAACTGAAGGGATCCCGCTAAGATCCATGTGAACACGAAGGCTGTCTTCATCTTTGTCGGTCTACTTCTTTGTCTTCCTCTGGGGTTCCTGGGTTTCTGGACTTCTGTGAACACAAGCATAATTTCTGTTATTATCTTGCTTAAGATCTCGTATGTCTGTCTGTCTGTCCTTTATTGCCAATTTCCCTTTATAATTGGTCACCATCTGTGACTCCCTCATTTTTTTTTTAAACCGAATATTTGGACTAGACATCTTAGAAAAATACTGCGGTACTGCTAGCCGTCTCGCAGCCTGTGTGATTTACCATCCCAGTGTTCGAGGATGTAAATAGCATAGGGAAGCAACCTAAGAGTTGCCAAAACCAAACTGAAGAATTTTGAACGTAATGAGCCAAAATGGGGTGCATATGGGCCGCGGCGGGTAAGAAATGGGTGGAATCCCCGGGTAGGACGGTGATCAATGCCGTTTGTGTTCTACCCGAGCGTAGCTGACCAGAGGGGGAGTCCTCAGGCAGGGCGGGGACCAATGCCGTTTCTCCACTGCCTGAGCAACCGGCAAGAACGGGTAAGAATGTGGTCATCGTGGGGGGCTGCCTCTCGAATTAGGAGACCAACTATGAGTCGTGTTGTGTCGACAAACTAGTTCCTCTGAACTATTGTCTGGGGACAAGCTTGTTCCATTAACAGGTTTCTGGGGACAAACTAGTTCCTCTAACAGCAAGGGGGCGTCAAAGGAGTGGTGACGTGGGGCCATGAAAACTTTTGCGTTTACGAACAACACTTAACATTAACACGAACGAACAAACATTCAACAAACATGGTGCAGGTTCCATCAGAAAGGACACCGTATTTCTCCAGCGGTTCCTTTTTTCTCCATCATCTGGACACCTCACTGCTCAATAGCGAACAGGGTCGCAAAAGGATTGGTTTGGTGGGAGTCAGACTCTAAGTCATCATCTTTTCCCGGCTGCCAAACTCTTGTCTGTAGTAACCGTGCTAAAGCTGCTTGGGGCGAATTGGGGTCCATCTCATCATTCCGGATGAGCCTGAACGAATTGTCTCGGTGCCAGAATCGTGTGTCAAGGTTGGAGCTACTATGCATCAATCCGTAATCATCGGGCGGTGGGTCTGGGGCAGGGGCTTTGATATAAGTGATCTCAAATGGGTCAATAGAATCATGCTCAGATTCACTGGGAGTGGGGCCTGCTACAGGGGTATAGTCGTAACGTGGTGTCCTGTGGCTATCATCATCGTGAGTGCTATCACTGTCGCTGTCACTGCTGGTTCAGGGAAGGGAGAGGTGGGGAGGTGCCTCTGGGGCGGAGTTGAAGTCGTGTCTGAGGGCGGGCTGGAGTGGTTGGGGGAGGCTAGGAATACGTCATCTGTGGACGGAGCGTGATCGTCTGCTGCTGCGACCAGGATGTGGTGTGTGTGGTTATTCTGCGAACCGTAAGCCTTGAGCTGGTTTATATGAAACTACGCAGACTTACCATTGGGATAGGTTATTTTATATACTGAGGGGCTGACTTTGTCCGAAATGGAGTACGGATCAGAAAATTTTGGGGAAAGGAATGAACTGGGGTTGTAAAGGGAAAGCATAACTTCTTGCCCTACTGTAAACTCAGTGGCGTGTGCTGTTTTTTCGAAACAGGCCTTGCTCTGTTTCTTCCTGGTTCCAGGTCTCACTGCTGCTGCGAGTTGGGCTGCCTTTATGTTCTGTACCAGTTGTGTAACCGCATTTTCATGCGTGAGGGCTGTAACTGCGGGGCTGGCCAAATCCCGTCCTAATAAATACTCAGTGCCTTTCATGGGGCGTCCGGTCATGAGGATGTGGGGGGTGTATCCTGTGGACGTGGATACCGTGTTTCTTAAAAGCATTAACGCAAATGGGAGAACTGAATCACAGGTGCTGTTATTCTGCTGTACCATTTTTCTGAGGGTGGCTTTTAATGTCCTATTCAGCCACTCTACAATACCACTTGACTGGGGGTGGTATGCGATATGGAACATTTGTCTAATGCCGAAAATCGTGAGGACGTTTTTCATTACACGTCCGGTGAAATGGGAGCCTTGATCGGACTCTATACTGCATGGGAAGTCCCATCTTGTAAAGATGTGGTGTGTTAATATTTTAGCTGTTGTCTTGGCCGTATTAGTTCATGATGGAAATGCTTCCACCCATTTTGTGAAGGTGTCTATGACCACCAACACATACTTGTAACCATTTCTGCATGGGGGTAGGGGTCCTATATAATCTATCTGGAGATTTGTCCAGGGTCCATTAACGGGGTGGGTATGGCTAAGTTGAGCCTTTTTCGCATATCTGTCCGGATTGTTCTGGACACAGATTAAGCAATTCTCTATGTAGTGTGTGACATCAATTTTTAAATCAGGCCACCAGCAAAGCGGTCTGAGGTGGGCTAGGGTGGGTTCAATTCCTTGGTGTCCATGATTGTCATGGAACTGACAAATGATCTGGTTCCTGTCCTGGCTGGGAACTATATAAATGCCATCCTTTAAAATCACACCGTCCTGTCTGGTTATTGAGATTTTAAACTTGTCGTACTGGGCTGGGAAGGTTCCCTTTAAAACTTCCCTGAGTTTCTCGTCCTCTTTCTGGGCCTTCGCTAAATCCTGAATGTTGGTCTGTGAGACCTGAACTGCGTGTACTGGGGTGCTTTCGGGGGGGTTCCACAAATAACCATGCCTGGAGCCTTCCTTCGCTAGGGCGTCTGCTTTAACATTACCAGGGGGGGAAGAACGGTGATGACTGCGAACCTTAATTATTCCGTATTTCCTATAGTTCACTGTCTCTAAGATATGGCGGAGTAATGGAGCTGAAGGTAGGGGTTTACCGTCCGCAGAAACAAATCCTCATGTTTCCCAGAGCGTTAGGAACTCTGTCAAACTATTGCAGACATACATGCTGTCCGAATAGATGTCTGCTGGGGTCGGGAACGAGTCTGGGTCGTCTACACTATATGCAATGGCTGCTAGCTCTGCTGCCTGCGAGCCTAAGTGTCCTGGCAACTTTAATGAAATTTCATCTAGAGTGTGTCCCTGCGCGTCCTCTACATATATACCGCAACCGGTAATTCTCTCTCCATTTAACTCTGTGGAAGAGCCATCCACATAAATCTTCAGGGGTGCGCACGTGTCTGTGGGCTGGGGTCTCTGGGGAGTACTACCTGTTTTCCTGGGAGGTGTCTTGGGAATAAATGGGCCTGTGTTCTGTTTCGTGGTGATGATCTCACATTCATGAGGGGTGCCTGCATACTGCAAATTATCGGCTAGGAAGGTATGGGGTTTGGTTCTCTTTACTGTGATGTCCCCTCCCTGTAAAAGAAGGGACCAACGGGCTACACGGATTTGGCTGACGGTGCCATCTTTAATTCGGCCGTCTAACAATAGCTGTGTCGGGGTGTGTTCTGTGAGGATGGTGATGGGGTTGAGTCCTGTAATGTAGGCGAAGTATTGTACTGTCCAAAATACTGCAAGCAGATGCCTTTCACAGGCAGAAAAATCCTTGCTCCACAGGGTCTAACACGCGTGAGGCGTATGCTACAGGGCGTAACTGGTCATGGCATTCCTGGAGGAGTACGGCCGAAAGGGTTCGGTCGGTGCTTGCAACTTCGATTGCGTATGGGGAAAGTGGATCTGGGACCTGTAGTGCGGGGGCTGCGCTGAGTGCTCTTTTTAAAGCGTCCACAGCATCTGTATGCTGTGGAAGCCATTCCCAAGGTGCCTGCTTCTTGAAAAGGTCGGATAGGGGCGCTGCTTAATAGCGAAACTGTCAATATGGTTTTGGCAGTAGCCAACCAGTCCTAAAAATTACCAGAGAGCTGAGACATTGTGGGGAAGGGGCAATTTGACGATCGAGTCAATTCTCTTGTGAGTTTACCATGAGTGATCACTGTTCCTAAGTAAATCACTTTTTCTTTCAAAATCTGGGCCCAGATTTACAACCAATTTCTTTTAGGAGTTCTAGGAGTTCGGCGAGAAGCGAAATGTGCTCTCCCTTTGTGTCTGTCTGTAGTAACACGTCATCTACGTACTGGACCAGACAATCGGGGCAGGAAAATTTTGCTAAACCATTTTCCAGCTGTCGCTGGAAAATGGAGGGGAAGTTGTGGAAGCCTTGTGGAAGGCACGTCCACGTGTATTGTTGCCCTTAGAATGTAAAGGCAAATTTGTACTGTAGCCACCTAAAATGGCTGATTCCCGATTAGAATGGTCAAACCCCGATCTAAAATGGCGAACGAAAGAGGCTGATGGGAAAATCAGCCAACAGGACTCAAACGGACAGCTGCAGGTAAAACAGTGTATTCGGCTCTGGGGAAGTCGGCCCAGACCGATACCTGCACCCATTAACATCACAACAACCCAGCCATCTGCATAATAAGCAGCCATCCCCGGGAACAATTGCTACACATTAGCAACATAAAGCCGATCCAGACTTTTCGGCGCCAGCAGTGGATGAGACAAAGAAAGATGGACAACCACCCCCCGATCAAGGAATCGCCCCATTATTGGAGCATATCGAACCAAGTGATTGGGACCAAGTCCAATCACTTGGAACCAGGGTCAAGGTCCGCCCCAAGAGGCGGGAAGCCCCTGGGAACTATAAGAATAGGGGCCAAGTTCAGATCGACCCTTCTCTTCCTGCTCTCAACCTTCGACACCCTTCGACAAAGAAACAAGTAAGTCTTACACCAACGATCGCTACCAGATAGGTGCTCCAGACTATCGACTCGTAGCAGCCTTTTTGAATCCCGCAGGCCAGACCCAATTCGATAGACCATTCATTTCTCTGACCTGGTGGGCCATCTCCAAAGTTAAGTATTGGCCTTTAGTGATAGGTAGTAGTATAGAAGTAGGATTATTGTATAAGTATATATTGCTGTAAATAATAAATGATCGTTGATTTAACTTTTACTAAGCGGTGTGCTGCATTATTAATCATTACTTGAGCTTGAACCACGTGGCGGTATCAGAAAGATACCTGGCGACTCATGAGCAAATGTGACAGAATTAGAGCTAATAAAACTAAGGCTAATAAGAGCAACAGTACTGGCACACTTTAGCCAATGGAATGGACCAAAAGCCATTACTAATGTCCAAAACCGAAAGAAATTTTGACTGGAGTCTCTGTTTGAGCATGGTGTCGGGACTCATGGCTATGGTGGGGGCTGCTGCTGGGGTTACTTTGTTCAGTTCCCGGTAATCAATGGTCAGTCACCATGATCCATCCGGTTTCCTGACAGGCCAAATTGGTGTGTTGTTTGTGGAGGCTACTGATCTGAGTACGCCTTGATCCAACAAACTCTCTATTACTTTGGAGATTTCTCCCTCTGCTTCCTGGGGAAATCCATACTGCTTCTGGAGTTTAGGGTCGGGACCTGTAATGTTCACAAAGCCAGCCAAATTGCCACAGTCGCGCTTGTGCTGTGCAAATGCTGCTTTATGTTCCTGCAGGACTGCCCTAACCTGTTTGTCTGCACTAATGGCTCGAGGGTCGAACCAGAAGTCTCCTACTAAGTTAATCGTATTTACATACTCTCCTACTTTGAGCATGGCGGGGGCTCGTGCTGCCTTTGCCATTTTCCAGACACACTTGTTAACTGGGTCAAAACAAAGGTTATGGGAGCTCATGAAATCGATCCCAAGGATATGTTCTGCTGTCTGGGGCAGATCAACTAAAACTACGGGGTGCTTAGTTGTGATGTTCCCTATTTGTATTGCTACAGGGGCTGTGCTGTGTCCCTGTTGTAAATGGCCTGTAAAACCGTTGAGTGTGATGGTGCCTGTTGTGTGCCACATGTCTCGCTGGAACATCGTGGAGGAATTGAGTGTGGTGCGGGACCCTCCTGTGTCCCAAAGAAATTCTACGGGTTGTCCCCGGACTTTGCCTACTACTACTAGTCCACCGGACTTGTCCCAAAGGGTGTCGCAGACCCAAGTTGGGGAGCCCGAATGCCGTTAGTCGCTGCCGTTCATGTCTGCATTCTCTGAACGGGCGCTAACGCTATGGATCGGCTTTGCCCTATTCCTGTTTAGGGTGCCTGTCTGTTGGTTTCTCTGCTGCTTCTGGGGCACGTTGCACTCTCGTGCAAAGTGTCCTAGCTGTCCACAGTTGTAACATTCCTGAGCTTTGGGCTGGGGTGGGCTGTTCCTGCCCTCATTTACCCATGCGGGGTTCTGGTGTGCTTTAGCTGGGTTCATCTCTGCCTGCTCTTCATCAGGTGTTATAAATGTGGTTTTGCCTGCAATTAATTGCTCCCAAGCGTGGGACAATCTCTTCAAAACCCATTTTTCATTGTGGGCCTCATCTGAGGGGTGATAATTTGCACAAGCTTTTCGTCCTGCTTCTGTGGCGTGGGAGACTAGAATTCGGGTCCATTTGGCCATATTATCTGGGGACAAATGGGCGCGGGCTAACTCCCCAAAAACTGCAGTGAAGTGAATCCACAAACGTCCAGCAAATGCTGTGGGGTGCTCTGTCATCTTTTGCCTACACTTATTTAGGCCTTCTATGGGGTCTCCTCTGTTAAAGCCGATCACATCAAGGATCGCTGTGTGCATCTCTTGGAGTGTGCCTCCTCCTACATTCTGTGGGTCGGGAAGGGCTGCCATGACTGGAGGGTTGAGGCTTAAAACTGTGAGTTTCACTAGCTCCTTTTCGTCCAGGCCGTACATGGTAGCCTGGTGTTTGACTTTCGCGAAAAATTGGTGGGGGTCTGAAGTGGGAAGGAACGGTGTAATTTTTCCACACGCGTCCTGTAATTGGGTCACGGTTAACGGGGTTGTGTAAAGGAACTCTGTTTCTCACTCTCCTGCGGCCCTGCGGTGTGTGGTTACAGGGTTCATGGGGGGTGTTCTGCCTGTTCGGTTGGGGGTTGGGGCGCTTTCCTTTTCTTGGGTTTTCCCTGTGTTCATGTCCCATGTACGTATTTATGGGCAGTCTCATTCAATTCCTGCCAGTCAGGGCCGTTTTCTTAATCTAATTGGGGTCCGAATGTACTTTGAAAGCCATTTTGAACGGAAAGCAGAGATTGCAATTCTGCAATTTGCTTCTGGCACTTTGCGTGGTCTACGGAGCTCTGCCTTTGTTCCGCTGTGGAAGTATGGACTGCTCGTAGGGCTGCTTTTAAATCATTGCACTGTTTCTGCAATTTCTCAATTTGCTGTTCTGTTTCTTGCCTTACCAAGACCGCACGTTGCATGTCCTGGTAGGCCTTATCATATTGCGTCTGAAAACTGTTCAAATGCGCGAGACAAGACTGATGTGCCCACTTGGCATCATCTACCTCTCTGTCCCTTGCCGCTAACTGCTCTTTTAAATCTCAATTCTGCTGCTCTACCTCACTCACGTCTACCTCACTGGTTCTGTCTCTCTCCCCTATCTCTCTATGGCGCGTCCTAACGACCTCCTCTGTGCCTCGCAATTGTGCCAAGCAGGACACGATTGCCATCGGCTTGCGAGCTTTTCCCAAGCTCTTCTTGTGGATCTCTGACAGGTTCTCCCACCAAGTATGTCCTATACTCCCGGGTCCTGTTTCCTCATTATTGCAGAATTCACTCCAAATTCACTCCATTCTTTCCCTTTGAGATATTTTCTGATCTAATCTTCCCAAATGGGACACTGTCCTACTCTACTGGTTGCTGCGACCTCGAATTCCTGGGGGTTCATAAGGCATTCCATTGCCTTCATTGCCATTTTCTCTATCTGGGTTCTCTACTGAACTTGGAACAGGGGGCGCTAAAGTGGTGATGTAAACATGGGTACGGCTTACGCTAATGTCCGGCCTACAAAACTCCCGACAGTTTTACGCAACAAAATCTCTCAGGTTTACCTAATATCCCTGTTAATATGCCTGCATTAACACACTTCCGAATCTCAGAGGCTTGATCGGTACTGTTTTGACGCTTGCGGTTTTTCTTTCTGTTCCCAATTGGATTCTCAATTCAAATTTTGGGTTCTCTCAGAGTGGTTAGGCCACTTCTAAGTCAAGTCCTGTCAGATGTTGCCAGTAAATGTTGCTCTCTTTGGTTGGCTCTTAATTTGGCTCTGTTTAATTACGTTTGCTCAAGAGTCGCCAGGTATCTTTCAACACCGCTACAAGGTTCAGAACCGAATACTGATCAATGACTCGATACACCAGTTAGTAAGTTCAAATGAAATGCTAATTTATTTACACACAGTCAAATCTACTCATGCATAAACTCTACAAACTACACTACCACTATTACTATAACCTATACTTAGCTTCGGGTGCCCACTCAGTCAGAGGAACAATGGCCGTTACTTGGTTCTGAGGCTGCTGGGTTGAGCTGTTTACAGGGTAGCAAATAGGAGCGTCTATCTCGTAGCGTGTGTTGACTTGGAACTTACTTGGTCTGTTGCAGCTGCCAGGCTGGTCTCTCTCTTCGCTGAGGGCCAAATCCAAAGGAGGAACCGCTACCCATCTCTCCCCGGGTACCCCTCTCGCGGCACCACTACCCCTATCTCCCCGGCTACCCCTCTCTCCCAGGGTACCCCTCACTCGGCACCGCTACCCCTCTCTACCCGGGTACCCCTCTCTCGGCACCGCTACCCCTCTCTCCCCGGGTACCCCTCTCTACCCGGGTACCCCTCTCTCAGCACCGCTACCACTCTCTCCCCGGGTCCCCCTCTCTCCCCGGGTACCCCTCTCTCCCCTGGACCCCCTCTCTCCCTGGGATCCCCTCTCTACCCGGGTCCCCCTCTCTCGGCACCGCTACCCCTCTCTACCCGGATACCCCTCTCTCCCCGGGACCCCCTTTCTTCCCGGGTCCCCCTCCCTCCCTGGGTCCAAGTCTCTCGGCACTGCTACCCCTCTCTCCCCGGGATCCCCTCTCTCCCCAGGTCCCCCTTTCTCAGCACCGCTACCCATCTCTCCCCAGGATCCCCTCTCCCCCGGGTACCCCTCTTTCCCCGGGTCCCCCTCTCTCCCCGGGTCCCCTCCTCTCCCTGGGTCCCAGTCTCTCGGCACCGCTACCCCTCTCTCCCTGGGTCCCCCTCTCTCCCCGGGTTCCCCTCTCTCCCCGGGTACCCCTCTCTCCCTGGATCCCCCACTCTTGGCACCGCTACCCCTCTCTCCCTGGGTCCCCCTCTCTCCCCGGGTACCCTGGGAGAGAGGGGTATCCAGGGAGAGAGGGGTACCCGGGGAGAGAGGGGTAGCGGTGCCGAGAAAGGGGTACCCGGGGAGAGAGGGGGACCCGGGTAGAGAGGGGTAGCGGTGCCGAGAGAGGGGGATCTGGGTAGAGTGGGGAACCCAGGGAGAGTGGGGTACCCGGGGAGAGTGGGGAACCCGGGGAGAGATGGGTAGCGGTGCCGAGAGAGGGGTACCCGGGGAGAGAGGGGTACCCGGGGAGAGAGGGGGACCCGGGTAGAGAGGGGTAGCGGTGCCAAGAGAGGGGGATCCGGGTAGAGTGGGGAACCCGGGGAGAGTGGGGTACCCGGGGAGAGTGGGGAACCCGGGGAGAGATGGGTAGCGGTGCCGAGAGAGGGGTACCCGGGGAAAGAGGGGTACCCGGGGAGAGTGGGGAACCCGGGGAGAGATGGGTAGCGGTGCCGAGAGAGGGGTACCCGGGGAGAGAGGTGAACCTGGGGAGAGAGCGGATGCGGTGCTGAGAGAGGGGGAACCGGGTAGAGAGGGGGACCCAGGGAGAGAGGGGTAGCGGTGCTGGGAGTGGGGTACCCGGGGAGAGAGGGGGACCCGGAGAGAGATGGGTAGCGGTGCCGAGAGAGGGGGATCCGGGGAGAGAGGGGTAGCGGTGCCGAGAGAGGGGGATCCGAGGAGAGAGGGGTACCCGGGGAGAGAGGGGGACCCGGGGAGAGAGGGGGACCCGGGGAGAGAGGGGGACCCAGGGAGAGAGGGGTAGCGGTGCCTAGAGTGGGGGATCCATGGAGAGAGGGGTACCCGGGGAGAGGAGGGGACCCGGGGAGAGAGGGGAACCCAGGAAGAGAGGGGGACGATGGGAGAGAGGGGGACCCGGGGAGAGAGGGGATCCCGGGGAGAGATGGGTAGCGGTGCTGAGAGAGGGGGACCTGGGGAGTGAGGGGATCCCGGGGAGAGAGGGGTAGCAGTGCCGAGAGACTGGGACCCAGGGAGGGAGGGGTACCCGGGAAGAAAGGGGGTCCCGGGGAGAGAGGGGTCACGGGGAGAGTGGGGGACCCGGGGAGAGAGGGGGACGATGGGAGAGAGGGGGACCCGGGGAGAGAGGGGATCCCGGGCAGAGATGGGTAGCGGTGCCGAGAGAGGGGGACCTGGGGAGTGAGGGGATCCCGGGGAGAGAGGGGTCACAGTGCCGAGAGACTGGGACCCAAGGAGGGAGGGGGACCCGGGAAGAAAGGGGGTCCCGGGGAGAGAGGGGTACCCGGGTAGAGAGGGGTAGCGGTGCTAAGAGGGGGACCCGGGTAGAGAGGGGATCCCAGGGATAGAGGGGGTCCCGGGGAGAGAGGGGTACCCGGGCAGAGAGGGGGACCCAGGGAGAGAGTGGTAGCGGTGCTGAAAGAGGGGTACCCGGGTAGAGAGGGGTACCTGGGCAGAGAGGGGTAGCGGTGCCGAGAGAGGGGCACCCGGGTAGAGAGGGGGACCCGGGTAGAGAGGGGAACCCAGGGAGAGTGGGGTACCCGGGGAGAGGGGGGAACCCGGGGAGAGATGGGTAGCGGTGCCGTGAGAGGGGTACCCGGGGAGAGAGGGGTACCCGGGGAGAGTGGGGAACCCGGGGAGAGATGGGTAGCGGTGCCGAGAGAGGGGTACCCGGGGAGAGAGGGGTACCCGGGGAGAGTTGGGAACCCGGGGAGAGATGGGTAGAGGTGCCGAGAGAGGGGTACCCGGGGAGAGAGGTAAACCCGGGGAGAGAGGGGATGCGGTGCTGAGAGAGGGGTACCCGGGGAGAGAGGGGATGCAGTGCTGAGAGAGGGGGACCCGGATAGAGAGGGGGACCCAGGGAGAGAGGGGTAGCGGTGCTGAGAGAGGGGTACCCGGGGAGAGAGGGGGACCCGGAGAGAGATGGGTAGCGGTGACGAGAGAGGGGAATCCGGGGAGAGAGGGGTACCTGGGGAGAGAGGGAGACCCGGGGAGAGAGGGGTAGCGGTGCCGAGAGAGGGGGATCCGAGGAGAGAGGGGTACCCGGGGAGAGAGGGGGACCCGGGGAGAGAGGGGGACCCGGGGAGAGAGGGGGACCCAGGGAGAGAGGGGCAGCGGTGCCGAGTGTGGGGGATCCATGGAGAGAGGGGTACCCGGGGAGAGGAGGGGTCCCGGGAGAGAGGGGAACCCGGGGGGGAGAGGGGGACGATGGGAGAGAGGGGGACCCGGGGAGAGAGGGGATCCCGGGGAGAGAGGGGTAGCAGTGCCGAGAGACTGGGACCCAGGGAGGGAGGGGTACCCGGGAAGAAAGGGGGTCGCGGGGAGAGAGGGGTCACGGGGAGAGTGGGGGACCCGGGGAGAGAGGGGGACGATGGGAGAGAGGGGGTCCCGGGAAGAGAGGGGATCCCGGGGAGAGATGGGTAGCGGTGCCGAGAGAGGGGGACCTGGGGAGTGAGGGGATCCCGGGGAGAGAGGGGTCGCAGTGGCGAGAGACTAGGACCCAGGGAGGGAGGGGGACCCAGGAAGAAAGGGGGTCCCGGGGAGAGAGGGGTACCCGGTTAGAGAGGGGTAGCGGTGCCGAGAGGGGGACCCGGGTAGAGAGGGGATCCCAGGGATAGAGGGGGTCCCGGGGAGAGAGGGGTACCCGGGCAGAGAGGGGGACCCAGGGAGAGAGTGGTAGCGGTGCTGAGAGAGGGGTACCCGGGTAGAGAGGGGTACCTGGGGAGAGAGGGGTAGCGGTGCCGAGAGAGGGGTACCCGGGTAGAGAGGGGGACCCGGGTAGAGAGGGGAACCCAGGGAGAGTGGGGTACCCGGGGAGAGTGGGGAACCCGGGGAGAGATGGGTAGCGGTGCCGAGAGAGGGGTACCCGGGGAGAGAGGGGTACCCGGGGAGAGTGGGGAACCCGGGGAGAGATGGGTAGCGGTGCCGAGAGAGGGGTACCCGGGGAGAGAGGGGTACCCGGGGAGAGTGGGGAACCCGGGGAGAGATGGGTAGCGGTGCCGCGAGAGGGGTACACGTGGAGAGAGGTGAACCGGGGAGAGAGGGGATGCAGTGCTGAGAGAGGGGGACCCGGATAGAGAGGGGGACCCAGGGAGAGAGGGGTAGCGGTGCTGAGAGAGGGGTACCCGGGGAGAGAGGGGGACCCGGAGAGAGATGGGTAGCGGTACCGAGAGAGGGGGATGCGGGGAGAGAGGGGTACCTGGGGAGAGAGGGAGACCCGGGGAGAGAGGGGTAGCGGTGCCGAGAGAGGGGGATCCGAGGATAGAGGGGTACCCGGGGAGAGAGGGGACCCGGGGAGAGAGGGGGACCCGGGGAGAGAGGGGGACCCAGGGAGAGAGGGGTAGCGGTGCCGAGAGTGGGGATCCATGGAGAGAGCGGTACCTGGGCAGAGGAGGGGACGATGGGAGAGAGGGGGACCCGGGGAGAGAGGGGATCCCGGGGAGAGATGGGTAGCGGTGCCGAGAGAGGGGGACCTGGGGAGTGAGGGGATCCCGGGGAGAGAGGGGTAGCAGTGCCGAGAGACTGGGACCCAGGGAGGGAGGGGTACCCGGGAAGAAAGGGGGTCGCGGGGAGAGAGGGGTCACGGGGAGAGTGGGGGACCCGGGGAGAGTGGGGGACGAAGGGAGAGAGGGGGTCCCGGGGAGAGAGGGGATCCCGGGGAGAGATGGGTAGCGGTGCCGAGAGAGGGGGACCTGGGGAGTGAGGGGATCCCGGGGAGAGAGGGGTCGCAGTGCCGAGAGACTGGGACCCAGGGAGGGAGGGGGACCCAGGAAGAAAGGGGGTCCCGGGGAGAGAGGGGTACCCGGTTAGAGAGGGGTAGCGGTGCCGAGAGGGGGACCCGGGTAGAGAGGGGATCCCAGGGATAGAGGGGGTCCCGGGGAGAGAGGGGTACCCGGGCAGAGAGGGGGACCCAGGGAGAGAGTGGTAGCGGTGCTGAGAGAGGGGTACCCGGGTAGAGAGGGGTACCTGGGGAGAGAGGGGTAGCGGTGCCGAGAGAGGGGTACCCGGGTAGAGAGGGGGACCCGGGTAGAGAGGGGAACCCAGGGAGAGTGGGGTACCCGGGGAGAGTGGGGAACCCGGGGAGAGATGGGTAGCGGTGCCGAGAGAGGGGTACCCGGGGAGAGAGGGGTACCCGGGGAGAGTGGGGAACCCGGGGAGAGATGGGTAGCGGTGCCGAGAGAGGGGTACCCGGGGAGAGAGGGGTACCCGGGGAGAGTGGGGAACCCGGGGAGAGATGGGTAGCGGTGCCGAGAGAGGGGTACCCGTGGAGAGAGGTGAACCGGGGAGAGAGGGGATGCAGTGCTGAGAGAGGGGGACCCGGATAGAGAGGGGGACCCAGGGAGAGAGGGGTAGCGGTGCTGAGAGAGGGGTACCCGGGGAGAGAGGGGGACCCGGAGAGAGATGGGTAGCGGTACCGAGAGAGGGGGATGCGGGGAGAGAGGGGTACCTGGGGAGAGAGGGAGACCCGGGGAGAGAGGGGTAGCGGTGCCGAGAGAGGGGGATCCGAGGATAGAGGGGTACCCGGGGAGAGAGGGGGACCCGGGGAGAGAGGGGGACCCGGGGAGAGAGGGGGACCCAGGGAGAGAGGGGTAGCGGTGCCGAGAGTGGGGGATCCATGGAGAGAGCGGTACCTGGGCAGAGGAGGAGATGATGGGAGAGAGGGGGACGATGGGAGAGAGGGGATCCCGGGGAGAGATGGGTAGCGGTGCCGAGAGAGGGGGACCTGGGGAGTGAGGGGATCCCGGGGAGAGAGGGGTAGCAGTGCCGAGAGACTGGGACCCAGGGAGGGAGGGGTACCCGGGAAGAAAGGGTGTCCCGGGGAGAGAGGGGTCACGGGGAGAGTGGGGGACCCGGGGAGAGAGGGGGACGATGGGAGAGAGGGGGTCCCGGGGAGAGAGGGGATCCCGGGGAGAGATGGGTAGCGGTACCGAGAGAGGGGGACATGGGGAGTTAGGGGATCCCGGGGAGAGATGGGTAGCGGTGCCGAGAGAGGGGGACCTGGGGAGTGAGGGATCCCGGGGAGAGAGGGGTAGCAGTGCCGAGAGACTGGGACCCAGGGAGGGAGGGGTACCCGGGAAGAAAGGGTGTCCCGGGGAGAGAGGGGTCACGGGGAGAGTGGGGGACCCGGGGAGAGAGGGGGACGATGGGAGAGAGAGGGTCCCGGGGAGAGAGGGGATCCCGGGGAGAGATGTGTAGCGGTACCGAGAGAGGGGGACATGGGGAGTTAGGGGATCCCGGGGAGAGATGGGTAGCGGTGCCGAGAGAGGGGGACCTGGGGAGTGAGGGGATCCCGGGGAGAGAGGGGTAGCAGTGCCGAGAGACTGGGACCCAGGGAGGGAGGGGTACCCGGGAAGAAAGGGTGTCCCGGGGAGAGAGGGGTCACGGGGAGAGTGGGGGACCCGGGGAGAGAGGGGGACGATGGGAGAGAGAGGGTCCCGGGGAGAGAGGGGATCCCGGGGAGAGATGTGTAGCGGTACCGAGAGAGGGGGACATGGGGAGTTAGGGGATCCCGGGGAGAGAGGGGTCGCAGTGCCGAGAGACTGGGACCCAGGGAGGGAGGGGGACCCGGGAAGAAAGGGGGTCCCGGGGAGAGAGGGGTACCCGGTTAGAGAGGGGTAGCGGTGCCGAGAGGAGGACCCGGGTAGAGAGGGTATCCCAGGGAGAGAGGGGGTCCCGGGGAGAGAGGGGTACCCGGGGAGAGAGGGGGACCCAGGGAGAGAGTGGTAGCGGTGCTGAGAGAGGGGTACCCGGGTAGAGAGGGGTACCTGGGGAGAGAGGGGTAGCGGTGCCGAGAGAGGGGTACCCGGGTAGAGAGGGGTAGCGGTGCCGAGAGAGGGGTACCCTGGGAGGAGGGGTACCCGGGGAGAGAGGGTTACCCGGGTAGAGAGGGGTAGCGGTGCCGAGACAGGGGTACCCAGGGAGAGATGGGTAGCGGTGCCGAGAGAGGGGTACCCGGGGAGAGAGGGGGACCCGGGTAGAGAGGGTTAGCGTGCCGAGAGAGGGGGATCCGGGTAGAGTGGGGAACCCAGGGAGAGTGGAGTAACGGTGCCGAGTGAGGGGTACCTGGGGAGAGAGGGGCACCCGGGGAGAATGGGGAACCCGGGGAGAGAGGGGTAGCGGTGCCGAGAGAGGGGGATCCGGGTAGAGTGGGGAACCCGGGGAGAGAGGGGTAACGGTGCCGAGAGAGGGGGATTGGGGAGAGAGGGGGAGAGGTGGCGAGAGATGGTCTGGCCAGTGGGGGAGGAGCTCACAATGAACAGAGTGGGAAAAACAAAGAGTGATGTGATAAGAAAGCGGTAAGTTCATTGATTGATAAGAAACTGCGAATTTGCATTATCTATTCTAATTTACTTACAGTTAGAGGTGAAAAGGAGAAATATTTTATAGGTTAGAAAGACTAAAAGCCAGCTCGAAATTTAAAATTAAAGAACCAAATTAAAAACAAATAAAATAAAATAGAACTGCCAGACTAGACAATGAGTTTTTCCTGCATGATGTGGAGCTGGTGGACCCCTTGCGGTTCCTTGTGAACCCAACTGTCGCAAGTGTTCGGTCGTTGGGCCCCAGCTATTTACAATCTATATAAACAATTTTGATACGGGGTTAGAAGGTTCTATAGCCAAATTTGCAGACAACACAAAAATAGGTGGGACAGTAAGTTGCAGTGAGGAAATAAGAACCTTACAAATGGATATGGATAAGTTACGAGAGTGGGCCAAAATGTTGCAGATGGAGTTTAACATGGATAAGTGTGAGGTCATGCATTTTGGTCTGAAAAATGGGAAGGCAACTTATTATCTAAATGGGGAGAAACTTTGGGTTGCTCCATTGCAGAGGGATCTGGGGGTCCTCGTTCAGGCGTCACAGAAAACTAGCATGCAGGTACGGCAGATAATAAAGAATGCGAATAAAATGTTGGCATTTATAGCTAAAAGGAATAGAGTATAAAGTTAAGGAAGTGTTGCAATTGTACAAGGCATTGGTGAGACCACACCTGGAGTATTGTGCACAGTTTTGGTCCCCTTATTTGAGGAACGATGTAGTGGCATTGGAGGCAGTTCAGAGGAGATTCACTAGGTTGATTCCAGAGTTGAGGGGTTTGCCGCATGAAGAGAGATTGAAAAGTTTAACCCTATACTCTTTAGAATTTAGAAGAATGAGGGGAATTTAAATTGAGGTATACAAGATGGTAAAAGTTATGGATAAAGTAGACGTGGAACGGATGCTTCCTCTTGTGGGGCATTCTGGAATGAGACTTAGTGTAAGAGGAAATTTAAAGTGGAGATTAGGAGAAACTACTTTTCCCAAAGGGTTGTGAATCTGTGGAACTCACTACCCCACAGTGCAGTGGATACTGGGACAGTGAGTAAATGTAAGGAGGTGTTGGACAGATTTTTAATTAGTAATGGGTTCAAGGGTTATGGAGAATGGGTAGCATGGTGGAGTTAAGGGCAGGGTGAGATCAGCCATGATCATACTGGACGGTGGAGCGGGCTCAAGAGGCTCACAATGCAGTCTCCTCGATACTGGGTAGACTAAATTCAAACTGGGTGACCACTTTGCAGAACACTTCAATCAGTCCACAAGCCCGTCCTGTCATTTGCCATTTCAATGCGCCATATTTCTCTCATGCTCATTTTCTCTCTTTGGCCTGATACAATTTTCCAGTGAAGCCCAACGCAAACTGGAGGAACAGCAATTCAACTTCTGATTAGACACTTTACAGCCTTCAAGACTCAACATTGGGTTCAACACTTCAAACCAAGAACTCTGTCCTACATTTGCAATTTTTTTGCCTCTATGGCCAGTCTGTATGTTGTTCTCATGTATTGTTTTCAACCAATGTTGACCCTATTTCTGCTATTAATATATTCCGCTACTTTGCTTTCTATCTTGATCATCTTTGATCTTCTATTCTGCTTTCCTTTTATTCAACACATACAACCCATCACTAATTCTGAAGAAAAGTCATATTAGACTCAAAATGAAAATGAAAATCGCTTATTGTCACAAGTAGGCTTCAAATGAAATTACTGTGAAAAGCCCCTAGTCGCCACATTCCGGAGCCTGTTCGGGGAATTGAACTGTGCTGCTGGCCTGCCTTGGTCTGCTTTCAAAGCCAGCGATTTAGCCCTGTGCTGTTTCACTCTCTGGGGATGGTGCCAGACATGGTGCGTTTTTCAGCATTTACTGCTTTTATTTCAGATATCAGATTGGGCGGCACGGTCACACAATGGTTAGTATTGCTGCCTCACCGCGCTGAGGTCCCAGGTTCTATCCTGGCTCTGGGTCACTGTCCGTCTGGAATTTGCACATTCTCCCCGTGTTTGCGTGGGTTTCGCCCCCACAACCCAAAAATGTGCAGTGTAGGTAGATTGGCCACACTAAATTGCCGCTTAATTGGAAAAAATAAATTGGGCACTCTAAATTTTTTTTTAAAGCAATGCTGCCTCGTAGTGCCAGGAACACAGGTTTGATTCCGACCTCGGGTGACTGCGTCGAGTTTGCACGTTCTCCCCGTGTGTGCGTGGGTTTCCTCCAGGTGCTGCGGTTTCCTCCCACAGTCCAAAGATGTGCAGGTTAGGTGGATTGGTCAAGGTACATTTCCCTGATTGCAGCTGGTGATAGATTTCAGTGAGGATTGTCATGATATTCAAACACACACATCATGATAGACACACCAACAGACAAATCAGAACACACAACACCACAACCAATGACAGAAAGATATAAAAGCATAGACACGACCCCCGGTGGTCAGTATTAGCTGCAGAGGAGAACCAGGACACATCTATTGCCAAACACACTCAGGGAGACAGCACGTGCAGAGTATCCAGAACGAACTGTATTATAAGAGTTATAATAAAATAGAGTTGTACCACATACAACTGTGTTGGCTCATCTGTGCACCAGAGCACCCAACACCACATGGTACAGGAGTGGATCGATACCTGCCGGCATACCTCAGTGTACACAGACAACCAGCAGTGCCCAGGCATGATGTACGAGCTCCCGGTTCCGCAGGCGCTCCAGTGCCACGGCGACCTCCGCGAAAACTGGCGGCGATTCCGGCAAATGTTCGAATTGTTCCTGGTGGCAGCTGAACTCAAAGACCTGGATGATAGGGAAAAAATTGAATTTCTCCTCACCATCGCCGGTGCAAGGGCAAGAGAAATATTCAGAAGGTTCAGGTTCTTCAGGAGGCAGCAAAGGTACGATTACCAGGCAGTCCTGGGCAAATTCTCCAAGTACTGTGAAGAAAACGCAATCCAATCGGCACATAAAGGTAAGAAAAGCTGCAGTACTCACCTCGTGGCTGGGATCCCGGAGCCCGAATTCCCAGAGGCCGAAATCCCGGGCCTGAGAGAAGGCTGGGTCGAGGTCGGCGGCCATCTTGCTAAAGGTATAACGCTAGCACAGTTGCGCGAGAAGTGCGCAGAACCGGAAGTTTCGTTTGCGCATGCGCGAGATGCTGCGCATGCGCAGTCAAGAAAACGGCCATCGGTAAAGGAACAGCGATCTGAGCATGCGCAGTCGCTTCCTACGTGCTACATACCGAGCGTCAGGATGTCAGAGGCCCCAGACTGCACCAATTTAAAAGGGAAATGTCCCAAATCCAATTTAAAAGGGAAACGTCCCAAATCAAAAAAACAAAAATCTGTTAAAGCTGTGAAACAACCTTCCCTCACCTGGAATGACAGCACAGTGCCGCAAATTGACCCAGGAGATGAATTTGACCTCCGAAGAACCCTCCGACAAGCAGTTACCTACGCACAAGCCGATGATTCCGACCTTGAATACTTCGATGACGATCTTTACAGTGTTTCCGGACCTCGCGAGCCCAATGATAGCTCCGTGGTCCTATATGACTATGACTCGGACGAACCTTTCGTGTTGCACATTGGCGGCCCCCACATTGAATCCGACGCAGATGCGGATTCATTTTTCGGATTTGAGGATCTTCAATCCAGCAGATATGACGTTCCAACTTATCAGTACCGGATGATGCTGCAGCCTGACATTAACAGACAGGGAGCGGTGCAAGCACACGGAGAGTGCCCTGCTGCCACACAGAGCGTGGTCCACGTCCCGCTCAACGTTCCCGACTCTATGAAAGAAGACATGCAAGACTCCAGAGTGCAGTCCTCGCATGAACCAGAAGTGACTCCAGTGTCACAAGCTTCCACAGCAAGCTCGTGGACAGACTCCACAATTGCAGAAATGCAAGACTCCAGAGCGCAGTCCTTGCACGAACAAGAAGTGACTCCAGTGTCACAAGCCTCCACAGAGAGCTCGTGGACAGCCTCCACGATAGAAGCAACGCAAGACTCCAGAGCGCAGTCCTTGCACGAACAAGAAGTGACTCCAGTGTCACAAGCCTCCACAGAGAGCTCGTGGACAGCCTCCACGATAGAAGCAACGCAAGACTCCAGAGCGCAGTCCTTGCACGAACAAGAAGTGACTCCAGTGTCACAAGCCTCCACAGAGAGCTCGTGGACGGACTCCACGATGGAAGGAACGCAAGACTCCAGAGCGCAGTCCTTGCAGGAACAAGACCATGAGGGTCTAGCAACCTCTCCTGACCAACCAGCGGCAGACGATGCAAGTCTGCCATGCTCACGTGAACAGCAAGAAGGCTATAACAGCCTACCATGCTCCACTACACAGCAGCATGAACATGACTGTCTCTCATGCTACAATGAAGGGCACAGCGCCGAAGACTGTTCAAGCCCAACTGAAGACAAGCCAAAGGAATCGCCTCGTCCAAGCCCGAAGAAAAAAGGTTTATGCGCTGACCTTCAGGATCATTATAGCCGAACAGAGATTAATAATGCTGCACGGCCACAGAAGGATGCTGAGGATTTGCTAACGAAATTAATTGAATGTTTAACTTGCAAGGAGCAGACTGAGAATTGCCAGTGTTTTAGTACGGATCGAAAAAATGGACAAGACATTGATCCTCAGGTAATGGAAATAACACAACCTGAATCATATCTACAGCAGGGACAAATGTCTCCCTTCAACACAACACCGCAAAATCCCAACTTCGGAGACCAGCAGTTAGTCAGTAATGACTCTTCAAACCTGGAGGGGAACATTAATTGCATTGAACCTATACACGCTCCACTGATTATTGAGCAGAACATTGGAGCAAGAATCCTGAGGACACCGACATCGAGTAGCCAGATAACGAATTTAAAACCCACAGCAGTGTCAAGTGAACCAAGTGTGCTTTCCACTAATGGTGAAGATGCAGATAAGGTCGACCCGATTATCCATTGTACCACACTAACCCCAGTGATTAAGCAGTTATGTATGGGGAGTATAAGGTGGGCAATTGAGAACAGTAAAAGAGAGACTGTGACCATGCCAGTCCCAGCAAAATCAGACCCAGAGACCATGAAGGCATGTACATTAGACAAAGATACACATGAGGCACCTGAGAAGAAAAGTGAAACGGAATGTTCTTTGGAAAATAGTACAATGTCGATAGAAACATTGGATCCTATATTCGAGCCCATACCTATGGGAGAATTTGGGGGTAATAAACAAGGTTCTGCAATGTCTGGGGGAAGATTTAAAATTCCAAAGAAGAAAAGCCCAAATGAAGGACAACGGCAAGACAATGACAGTCCACCGACATGGTGTGCACCACCAGATGAAAACTCTGACAATTTACCCAACCCTAGTGAACAGCAAGCTGCTAATGAGGATCTATCCACGGGATGTGAGACGAGTGACGACAGCATCCCACTTCCCATGCAAAAGGTGCAAGGTGACAGACCTCGCCTAGTGCGTACCGAGGCACTCGACGATCACGGTGGGACCACTGACGACTGCGGTGGCAGCGCACCGCTTCCACCCTCGATGGCTCGACCCTCTCCACTGGTTGGTGCATTCCTGCATGTTCCGACTCCAGAAGTGCAGCTTCAGGGAATCTCGGCTGCCTCCAGTGAACCTGTTGGGACTCCGGACGGGGGGCATCGACGGAAGGCAGACCGGACTCCAGATGGGGAGCAGCCAAGCGCCGACTCTGATTCGCGCACGCCAGACCTTGCTCCGGACGGGCGGTGTCGCGGCCTCGGTGATGGCACGCTCAGGGTGACGGCGGATGCCACGGCGACAGGGAATGGATCGCGTGGCAGTCCCACTGGGTCGGCAGTGGCAACCAGCACCGGCGGTCCAAGATGGACACACCAATTCGCGCCATCGCCAGACGTTGATGCGAGCAACAATTCTCTCTCCAAGGCGACATGCTTCGACGTTTCTCTGCGGAGTCACCCTTCCGGCACAGCAGGTGGCCGGAACCAGCGTACACGGTCTCGGCCAACTTCCACATCTGGCACAGTCATCGCCTTGCATGATATTAGTGATGGTGCTACTTCGATGGCAACGACCCATCGGCTACAAGATGCCGTCCACCACAAACATAAAAAGAAAAAGACTCCACCTTGTTCCTGGCATGCAGGGCGGATGGATTGGTGCGTAGGCGCAATCAGCGAGCTTTGCGCCGCCTTCCACGCTCGCAACTGAACCGTACGCACACGCCGGATCCTCCACGGGTTCCCAAGGATGACTTCGTGGAGATGCCACGGATCATGCCCCTTCCATCGCCACCAGAACCAAATCTCCACAGCTGAACCGGCTTGAGGACCAGCCCATTCTTGAGGCGGTCACCCATTAGACTGGACTTATAACGCTGTTCATACGTTCAAAAAGTCAAACACTTCTGTATTATAACCTGTTGTTGTTTATTGTTCCAGATATCGTCTGACCAGACCAATGTTCAAGTTTTTTTTTCTCTCGCATCCAAGTTTTGTTATGGTACAACCTTGTTAGTGTGACGCACCCGACATCGCCCCATGTAAATAGTTACGTCATATACACACGCTGTACATAACACACACACACACTCTTCGATGCACTCACGACACAATTATATTTATAACCACGTAGGCACATATCTTTGTAAAAAGGGGGGATGTCATGATATTCAAACACACACATCATGATAGACACACCAACAGACAAATCAGAACACACAACACCACAACCAATGACAGAAAGATATAAAAGCACAGACACGACCCCCGGTGGTCAGTATTAGCTGCAGAGGAGAACCAGGACACATCTATTGCCAAACACACTCAGGGAGACAGCACGTGCAGAGTATCCAGAACGAACTGTATTATAAGAGTTATAATAAAATAGAGTTGTACCACATACAACTGTGTTGGCTCATCTGTGCACCAGAGCACCCAACACCACAAGGATCTCCTTACTGAAGTTCAGATGTTTTGTTTGTTGCTCTCACTGAGATTCAGAACAGGAAATTGTTCCCTGATCATGATGGGCAGATGTGAACTCCTGTTGAGTGCTTTTCTGCCCATTCAAGCAGTTTCTGCTAATTTTCCCAGTCATACTTTCCAAGGGGAATGCTTGCTATCATCTGTGAGCAACTGATTTGCGTAGAAGCCTTGAAGTGAGCAAAATCTCCACCAGCACCTCCCACATAATTCACTGCAGGCACTTCAGAGCATTAATCACTTGCAGAATCAAAACAACATCCAGAAGAAATCAACCAGGAACTAACTTGTAAGTTGTTGATCATGCCATGTTATAGCACTGCTGGAAGGTTCTTCCTTCTGTTGAACACATGTTCAGCTACACAGATTTAACTTAGCTGGAACGTTGAGCTCCAAAATGGCACCACTGGCACAGACTAAGCATTCCACACTGATTGGCATCATGACCTGTCCGCAGCAAATTACCGTGCGCGTGCTATCTCCCTCAACAATGCGTCATCCAGCGTGATTAACCCTGAAAATGTGTACACATGCTGCAAACACCGTTTTTAAACTCAAGGACACTAGCACATCCCAAGAAATGTGCACAAACTATCTGGATTTCTCACTCAAAGTGTAAAGAAAGAACCATAGGCAATCAAACAGTATGGTGTCCGAGGTGCCAGCAGTAGTTGCTGGGCCACTATAGGGCCCAGCACAATGAGATATATGGCCACACAAATTGGACTAAGTTTCCATTGAAAAGCAGCAGTTTTCCAAATACTAAAATTCTGAAAAATAGTACATGAGTGTGGTAGTCACCACTAGTGGCATAGTATATGCATTACGGCACTGCCCGTGTATTAAGGGTACAACGGTAAATCCCTGCCTGCTGGCTCCGCCCAGCAGGCGGTGTATAAAAGTGTGTGCTCTCCGATGCTGCAGCCATTCTGGTTCCAGCTACAGGAGGCACAACATCTTGCTCAATAAAGCCGGATTGTTCCACCATTCTCGTCTTGTGGTAATTGACGATGCATCAATGAGTACCTTCTTTCATTGAGGTAGCACGTAGAAGGGGCACTGATTAGAAGGCAGAAGCATCACACTTTGATCTCCAAGCAGAAGAACCCAGGAAGGAAATAGCAATGGCACACACTTTAAATACTTGTAAAAAATAAATTGGTTTTGCTCAACTTCAGTATATTTCAAATGCTGCTTTTGGGAAGTGCATAGGAAGGTGGAATGAGAAAGGTTGAAGGCTACATATGATAGTTGACTATAATTGTACAGTTGTCTGCAGTGAATGGTATTGTGTTTACAGGCCTACTCGACGGCTGCATGAGTAGAGTAAGATTTACATGAACATCCTGTCTGTATAATTGGTTCCCTGTTCCAGGCTGTATGTCAGCTTCAGCCATTTCTTCCTCATCCTCTGTCAAGGACCAATGATGCACTTGCTGACCTTATGACTCCCAAAGCACATTCTCTCGAGATAACAGTATTATGTAATAAGCAGCAACACAAATGATATTTAGATAATGGAGCATGGCCCATCTGCTTGATCTATCTGAACAACAGAATCGCTACTTCAGGAGGTCATTGGTACATTCTCCCATAATTTTTTTACATTTTTTTTTAAATGTTTTTATTCTCCATTTTCACATATTCCTTCAAAATTTACACCCCACCCACAAACAGTAAACGGTAAGAAATACAAAATCAATCCCCTTAACAATACCAACGATCCCATCTTCCCACCACCCCAAACAACGGCCCACCTGTCAATATATGCATCCAATAAAACAAACCCTCCTACGGTGGCAACAAAAAAACAAAGGAGAAAATGAAAAAGGAGTCCGGGACCGCCCATGGTCACCATTGACCTATAGAGTCCACTCCCCCTCCACCCCCCTACACTCAACGCCCTCCAACCTCTGAAAGAGTACCGTACTTGATACCCAAGAATTGTACCCCCCACCCCCCCCCCCCTCTCCAGTCTCCAACTCCTCCCGTCCACTGCCTCTTGTAAAACTTCTCCCCCCAACCTCGGTTCCTTCCCCCCAACTTTTCACCCCGGCTAGACCACTCGGACCCTGTTCTGCCAGGCTCCGATGGCCACAGCCCCTCCCCCCACCTCACTCCCGTTCACTGGATGGCTAAAACCAGCCAGCGTGGAGGCCCCCCGCCCGGGTCCCTTTTACCCTTGCCCGGCCCTAGGAAAGCCCAGAAATCCCCTTTTAGCACACAAACCCCGCATATCCACCTACACCCCAAAGAGCCCTCATTTTGAGTGAAAATCCCATCACTTCCCTTGTCCAAATATACACCCGCACGCAGTGAAACAAAAAAGAAGAAAATACAGTCATGAGGTTACATCGGCACATGGCCATTTCTCAACTTCTCAGTTCTGCCACAGTCCTTCTGCCTTCTCAAACTCCTCCGCTGCTTCCGCCGTTCCAAAATAAAAGTCCCTGAGCTTGTAAGTCACCCTCAGCTTCGCTGGATATACAATGCCGCACTGCACCTTGTTAATGTACAGTGCCCTCTTCACCCGGTTGAAGGCAGCCCGCCTCCTCGCCAGCTCCACCGTAACGTCCTGGTATACACGTATACCAGCTCCAGCTCACTGCACCACCCACTTCTGCTTGGCCCAGCTCAGGACCTTCTCCTTCACACTGTACCTATGGAAGCACATAGTCACTACCTTGGCGGCTCACTCGCCTTTGGTACAGGCCTCCACGACCGATGAGCCCGATCCAGTTCATATCGGGAGGGATCCTCCCCCTCCCCCAATAGTTTCGCCAGCATCGCGGCAAAATACTCAGTCGGCCTCGGTCCTTCAACTCCTTCGGGCAGCCCCAGAATCCTCAAATTCTGTCGCCTGGATCTGTTTTCCATTTTTCCTCGCAGATCCTTGTTAATGTCCATCACCTTCCGCATCTGCTTCCCCATCGAGGCAAGTTGATCACCGTGCTGCAATAACGTCTCCTCCACTTCCTTCAGCGCCTCCCCTTGCTCTCGCACCTCCGCCACTGCGCTCGCCACCTCCGTCCTCATCGGGGAAACCGCCTCCTCCACCAGCGCACTCAAAACCTCTCTCATCTCCTTCCTCATTGTCTCCATGTATTTCGTAAACTGCCTTTAGAATTCCGCAGCCATCACCTTAGTTATTTCTCCAGCCGTAAGCAATGCGGCCTCCCCCGGTGCTCCAGCCTCTATTTTCCTTGGTGACCCCGCGGTGACCATTCCACTCCCCGACGGACCTTCAGCTGTTTTCCTTACGGACGTTCTTTTGCTCACCCTCGACATTTTTCTTCACTGTGCCTTCACTCTGCCGCCTCTGTGCCTTCTCCCTGTTTTTGCCACCTCCGTGGACCCTGGGACCGGGCTTAAAGCCCCGAAAATGTCGTTCCCGAACGGGAGCCCTCCATTGTGCGGCCGCCTCCCGCCCGCCGTCACCGGAAGTCCCTATTCTGCCATAATTTGAATGGAGCCGTGAGCTGTGGGGTGTTTCTGCTCCACATGTTTATTTTGCAATCAGTGGAAACAATAACTTGGCTTTGATAGGATTGTCTTGTTCTCCTGGCAATCACTATCTCAGTCTGCTTGTTTCTTCAAATAATTATGGATTAGAATGGCTGCATTATGAAGGAATGTGGCTGTGTCCAGGGTATTGCCATTTACTTACCTGTTCTCGTGGTCTAAGACCTCTTACAGATTAAAAGAACAGAACCTTTTACTATTCATAAAAAAATATGGGACTGCTGTCAGGGATTATTTGGGCCATCGATGATGCTTGCACTTTCTGGGAAGCCACCATTATTTGATAGAATTTCATAGAATCTCTACTATGCTTGTAGGAGGAGTCCATTCAGCCCATCAAGTCACACCGACCCTTCGAGTGAGAACACTACCCATGGCTATTCCCAGTTCACCCGCCCTATCCCCGTAACCCCATAACTTAACCTGCACGTCCCTAACAGTAAGGGGCAATTTATCATGGGCAATCCACTTAACCTGCATATCTTTGGACTGTGGGAGGAAACCGGAGCAGCCGGAGGAAACCCACGCAGACACAAGGAGAATGTACAAACTCCTGTCACCCAAGGCCAGAATTGGACCCCGGTCCCTGACTCTGTGAGGCAGCAGTGCTAACCACTGTGCCACCGTGCCACCCTATGTATATGGTGAAATTGCTATGCCCTCATACTGTCATACTTTATAGAAAAAGAGATGAAAGTGATTCTCCTGGCAAACAGAATTATGACTTATTTGGTGTCTTGTTGTTCTGAATACTGATAATTGCTTTCTTCAGTGGTAACTCTGCAGGATCTAATAGTATAAAAATAAAATGCTATAGCCCCAGGCAGAGGTGTCCCTTGGTGGAACTTGTGTGGAGGTCTTTTTCAAGGTTATTACCTTACCTGTGAATCATAGACAATGAAAATAGGTCTCCATACACATATCCTGGTAACTGCCCTTGGGTCTGATAATTCAAATTCTGCAATGATATTGAGTGGGCAGCAAACATATTAGATGTAATTGCAGCTCCTTTTTATCTCCCAACATTAAGTATGTTTCCTCTTTTAAATCGAGTGTTGCATTTGGAATTTCCACACTGCTCGTGAGATAACAGCCGTCAGTGAAAATGTTGGGAAAAAGATGGCACAAAAATAGTCTTGAAATGGAGTTAAACCTATGAAGCAAAAGCACCAGCTGAAGCATCAAGGATAATACATAAATAGATATTCAAAAATAGCCATTCGATAACTAATTTCAAAAGTAAAGTACCAAAACTACAGCAGCAATCTCAGCGCAGGAAAAGATCGGGATGCCATTTAAAAATGCGAGTCTCGACATGACCCCCGAAAGCCCCAACTCACTGTAAAGGCCCCTCCACCCCCTCACCCACGCAGGGCATCCCCGTGCCCAATCATCACTGTGCCAGAAATGCCAACTTGGCACATTGGCAGTGTCAGCATGGCACATTGGCAGTGACTCTGCCCGCCTGCAGTGCCACCTGGGCACTTTGTCTGTGCCAGGCTAGCACCCAGGTGGCACTGCCAGGATGCCAGGGTGACACTGCTAGGTTGCCAGTCTCGCAGTGCCAAGGTTCTCAGATGGTACCAGCAGTGCCAGGGTACCACCCTACCCAGAGGGCATGTCCTGGAAGACCCCCATGAGTGCCATTCCATCTGGTCCCCATTTGTGGAGACCAGTTCTGAACGGCGTTTGCCTGAGGTCCCCAAGGCAAAGGGGATAGATCCTAATGCCTTGGATATCTCAGGGAACTGTACATTAAAATGAGATTAGCTGTCTCGCTCTAATATGCAGATTTGTCAAAAGTTAATCCCGCCCACAATGGGAGGACTTCACAACATGACGTCTCACGAAATTGCGTTAGATCTCACGAGGTGTGGTGAGCTGGGTAGATCCTGGGAGTGGGGTCTCCCGCCATTTAGTGGCCATGTTGCACTGCGGTGCTCTGCTTTTCGGGTGCAGAGTGTCCGACAGATCACACCCTCAGATTTTCAACAATCTAGTCCTTGGCCGATAATTTATCACGACATCTCAGCAGCTATTGATTTGTTAAATCATTCCTTCTCTGGTACTTTCGATGCCCTTGTCCCTGATAAAACTCTTTCACACCCAATTCACCCCCCTGTTTTCCTCTCACCTCCACTCCCTTAAGTACAAGGAATACAGATTTGGCGGCCGTCAGGGAACGCTACGTAGGCGTACTGGGGATTGGCATGCAACAGGTGGACCCTCTCGACCAATGGGACCGACTTGTGCGCCCTCACATGTTTCCGCATCAGGACGGGTCCGGGTGTGGCTAGCCAGGTTGGGAGCGAAGTCCCGGAGGAGGACTTCATGGGGAAGACAAGGAGACGTTCGTGAGGTGTCTGGTTTGTGGTAGTACAGAGCAGCGACCGAATGGAGTGAAGGGCCACTGGGAGGACTTCTTGCCAGCGGGAGACTGGGAGATTCCTGGACCGAAGGGCCAGCAGGATGGTCTTCCAGACCGTTCCGTTCCCCCTCTCTACCTGCCCGTTTCCCCGGGGGTTGTAACTGGTCGTCCTGCTGGAGGCGATGCCTTTGCTGAGCAGGAATTGACGCAGTTCGTCGCTCATGAAGGAGGACCCCCTATCACTGTGTATGTACGCGGGGAAACCGAACAGTGTAAAGATACCCTGGAGGGCCTTGATGACGGTGGTTGTGGTCATGTCTGGGCAGGGGATGGCGAATGGGAACCGGGAGTATTCGTCAATCACGTTAAGGAAGTACGTGTTGCGGTCGGTGGAGGAGAGGGTGCCTTTGAAATCCATGCTGAGGCGTTCAAAGGGACGGGAAGCCTTTATCAGGTACGCCCTCTCTGGCCGGTAGGAGTGGTGTTTGCACTCCGCGCAGATTTGGCAGTCCCTGGTGACGGTCCTGACCTCCTCGATGGAGTAGGGCAGGTTGCAGGTCTTGATA
The DNA here is from genome assembly GCF_047496885.1 of Scyliorhinus torazame. Classification (NCBI taxonomy): domain Eukaryota; kingdom Metazoa; phylum Chordata; class Chondrichthyes; order Carcharhiniformes; family Scyliorhinidae; genus Scyliorhinus; species Scyliorhinus torazame. The sequence goes on along the minus strand of NC_092723.1, from coordinate 53,940,451 downwards.
AAATGGAAAAAGCGAGTGACCCCCGGGTGGCAGAGGTCCTCGTGGAGGGATCGGAGGTGGTCCACTTGTGCTGTGGCACAAGTGCCGCGGGACAGGGGATCAGGAGGCTCATTTAGCTTCCCCGGACGGTACAAGATCACGTAATTGAAGGTGGAGAGTTCTATCCTCCACCGCAAGGTCTTGTCGTTCTTAATCTTGCCCCGCTGTGCATTGTCGAACATGAACGCCACCGACCGTTGGTCCGTGAGGAGAGTGAATCTCCTGCCGGCCAGGTAATACCTCCAGTGTCGCACAGCTTCTACTATGGCCTGGGCCTCCTTTTCGACCGAGGAGTGGCGAATTTCGGAAGCATGGAGAGTACGGGAGAAGAAAGCCACGGGCCTGCCCGCTTGGTTGAGGGTGGCCGCCAGAGCTACGTCGGACGCGTCGCTCTCGACCTGGAAGGGGAGGGACTCGTTGATGGCGCGCATCGTGGCTTTTGCGATGTCCGCTTTGATGCGGCAGACGGCCTGGCGGGCCTCCGTCGACAGGGGGAAGGTTGTGGACTGGATTTGGGGTCGAGCCTTGCCTGCGTAATTAGGGACCCATTGTGCATAATAGCTAAAGAAGCCGAGGCAGCGCTTTAGGGCCTTGGGGCAGTGAGCGAGGGGGAACTCCATGAGGGGGCGCATGCGTTCAGGGTCGGGGCGTATGACTCCATTTCGCACTACGTAGCCTAGGATGGCTAGATGGTCGGTGCTAAACACGCATTTCTCCTTATTGTAGGTCAGATTAAGGAGGTTCACGGTCTAGAGAAATTTTCGGAGGTTGGAGTCGTGGTCCTGCTGGTCATGGCCGCAGATGGTGACGTTATCAAGATACGGGAACGTTGCGCGTAAGCCGTACCGGTCAACCATTCGGTCCATCTCACGCTGGAAGACCGAGACCCCGTTCGTGACACCGAAGGGAACCCTTAAAAAGTGATAGAGCCGCCCATCTGCTTCGAAGGCAGTGTATTGGCGGTCCCCATGAGGGTTAGCTGGTGGTAGGCAGACTTGAGATCCACCGTGGAGAAGACCTTGTATTGCGCAATCCTGTTTACCAGGTCGGCTATACGGGGGAGAGGGTACGCGTCCAGCTGCGTAAACCGTTTGATGGTCTGGCTATAGTCGATGACCTTCCTATGTTTCTCCCCGGTCTTTACCATCACTACTTGAGCCCTCAGGGGCTGTTGCTTGCTTCGATGACCCCTTCCTTCAGCAGCCTTTGGACCGCGGACCTGATGAAGGTCCGGTCCTGGGCACTGTACCGTCTGCTCCTGGTGGCGACGGGTTTGCAATCCGGGGTGAGGTTCGCTAACAGGGAAGGCGGGTCGACCTTAAGAATCGTGAGGCCGCAGACAGTAAGGGGGGGAATAGGGCCGCCAAATTTAAAAGTCAGGATTTTCAGATGGCACTGGAAATCCAGCCCAAGGAGGGTGGCTGCGCAGAGGTGCGACAGAACGTACAGGCGGAAATTGCGGAATTCCCTGCCTTGTACAGTGAGGTTCGCTAGGCAGAACCCCTTTATCTTCACTGCGTGTGACCCGGAGGCCAGGGAGATCCGTTGGTTTACGGGATGGGTGACAAGGGAACAGCGCCTTATCGTGTCGGGGTGGACGAAGCTTTCCGTGCTCCCGGAGTCGATCAGGCACGACGTCACGTGGCTGTTGATAGCGATCGTTGTGCTGGCTTTCGCTAGCGTCCGGGGCTGACTCTGGTCCAGGGTCACGGAGGCCAGCTGCAGCAAGGGGAAGATCTGGTCAGACAGCGTGGAGTCGGCAGTGCTGGGGGGTTGAGGCCGGTTCCGGGTTACGGAGGCCAGCTGTAGCAAGGAGGAGTTCTGGTCAGGCAGCGTGGAGTTGGCAGTGCTGGGGGGTTGAGGCCGGTTCAGGGTAACGGAGGCCAGCTGTAGCAAGGGGGAGTTCTGGTCAGGCAGCGTGGAGTCGGCAGCGCTGGGGTCTTCTTGAGGCCCCATCCAAGATGGCGTCAGCCACAGGTTGCACATGGAGTCCGGGGATACAGAAGATGGCGTCGGCGAGGGACAAAATGGCGGCGCCCATCCACCCAGCGTGGTGGCCGGGGGCAAAATGGCCACGCCCATGGGTCGCACGTTGCCTGTGGGTAGGAGGGCGGCGGTGGGCCTTGGGCGGCCGGGACCTGGAACAAAGGCTGATGATAGTCGCTGGCGACCGCTGCCACGGCGGGGCCTGGCAGACCACGACATAGTGGCCTTTCTTGTCGCACCCTTTGCAGGTGACGGTGCGGGCCAGGCAGCACGCGCGGGGATGATTCGCTTGGCCACAGAAGAAGCAGCGTTGGCCGTCAGTGAAAACGGGCCGTCTAGCGGCGCAGGCCTGCGGGGTTAGCGGGAAAATCTGGGGGGCTGCCGCGACGGGGTGCCACGCGCCCGGGAGCAAAAGCCAGTGCGTTTTTGTACGCAACGTCCATAGACCCTGCCAGGGCCCGTGCCTCAGTGAGGCCCAGCGTGTCCATTTCAAGGAGCCTTCTGCGGATGTCGGGAGAAGACATACCTGCCACGAAAGCGTCCCGAATTAAAAGTTCCGTGTGCTCATTCCCCGTGACTGGTGGGCAGCTGCAGTTCCGGCCCAGCGCTAGTAGAGCCCAATAGAAGTCCTCCAGTGTTTCTTCAGGGCTCTGCCTTCTAGTTGCCAACAGATGACGGGCATAGACCTGGTTCAGAGGATAGATGTAATGTCCTTCTAGCAGCGTGATAGCTGCAGCATAATTCTCCGCCTCCTCGATTAGAGGGTAGATTGCAGGGCTGACTCGGGAGCGTAGAAGGTGCATCTTCTGCCTTTCCGTGGGGGTGTCGGCGGCTGTGTCGATGAAGCTCTCAAAACACGCCAGCCAGTGCTTAGAAATAGCAGCAGAATTGGCTGCGTGGGGACTGAGCCGAAGGCACTCCGGCTTGATGCGGAGGTCCATCCTTTCAGAAGTAATAGCTGATTAAATTGATGCACAATCAATTACTCGTGAGTCAAGGAGAGTCATACTAATCGGCTTTAATCAGCTAGAACTGTACCCAGCAGCTTCAATACAGAAAGTGAAGGCTGCTGGGACAGCATTGGTTCTTATACCCCGCCTCTCAGGGCGGGGCTATGTGCGTTAGCCAATGGTAGACTCCTAGGTCTAGCCAATGGGCATCCACCTCTCAGGTACTGCAATACCTGGTATTACCACACCACTCAACCTCCCATCTGGCTTCTATGGTAATTAACAACATTCTCCTCAGATTCTTTCATCTTGAAATCTGCCATCATCACCCTCCTCAATCAACCCTTGACCCCTCCATCTTTGCGATCGTCTTCAAATTCCTATCTTCTCCAAATCCATTATCGCCTCCCAAATTCATACCCAGTATCTTGCTTGAATCCCCCCCAATCAGGTTTCCATCCATATCATCACTGTACCGAAACAGCTCTTATCAAAGTCACAAATGGCATCCCAGTTCACTGTGACAAAGGTAAAATATCCCTCCTCGACTGCACTGGCCCGTCTGCAGCCTTTGACAGCAATTTTGCTCCAACATTTTTCATCGTCATCTCACTGGGTGGGACTGTGCTTGATTGGTTTCACTCCTATCTATCATGTCATTGCCAGAGCAATGGTTTCTCTTCTTACTATCCTTGATCATCTCCTTTTTTGCAGCTATATACTGCCCCTGGGCAACATACTCTGAAATTAAAGCATCAATTTCCACAGGTAGGCTGACGTTACCCAGCTCTATCTGTCTTCTCCTCCCCCCCACATTTTGATCTCTCCCCCAGCTCTAAATAGTCTGACTCTTTGCACAGCGCCCAGCATTGGATGACCAGAATTTTTCTCCAATTAAGCTAGCATTTTTGGTCTGTGCCACAAGTTTTGTCCCCTCATCACCAGATCCATCCCTCTCCCCAGCAATGATCTGTTGCTGAACTATACTGTTTGACACGTCAGCATCGTACTTGAACATGCAATATATTTGAACCTGCCACATTTCCATACCTCACAAAGACTGCTGATTTTCATCTCTGTAACATTGCTCAACTCCACCCTTGCATCAGCTGTTCAGCGCAAACTCTCAAAAGTGCCTGTTTTTAATTCCAGACTTGATTGTCCCACTGCAATCATGGCCTGCCTCCCATGTTCTACTCTTTGAAGTGGCAAGTTATTAGAAGAAATTCTGTGGAACAGTAGAGGGGTGGGTGTTAGCACTGCTGTCTCACAGCGTCAGGGACCTGGGGTCAATTAGAGTGTGACAACACAACGACAGTGTGAATTCTGAATAAACTGACTGTCTGCGTGGAGTTTGCACATTCTCCCTGTGTCGGCATGGGTTTCCTTTGGGTGCTCCATCCGCCCACAGTCCAACAATATGCAAGTTAGGTGGATTGGCCATGATCAATGCATGGAAATACGAGGATAGGATGAAGGAGTGGGTCTAGGTCGAATGCTCTTTTGAAGGGTTGGTGCAGAATCGATGGGACAAATGGCCTCCTTCTGCACTGTAGGGATTCTATGGATCATTTAGAAAGGCATGTATTATTGAAGGACAGTAGGCATGGATTTGTTAATGGACGTTTACGTCGACGAACTTGATTGAAGGAGTGTAATAGGAGTGTAGATGAGGGTAGCACACCTGATATAGTTGACATGGGTTTTAGCAAGGCTTTTGACATGCTTCCACACATAGACTAGTCAGAAAAGTTAAAGCCCATAGGGTTCAAGGGAAAGAGGTAAATTGAATCCAAAATTTCCTCAGTACCAGGAAGCAACAAGTAATTATCGCAGGACGTTTTTGTGACTGGAAGCATATATTACCATAAATGGAAAGCATCATTTAAAAAAACACCAAACACAAACCACTGAAAAATCTGGTGGGATTGTGGGGGGGTGGGGATATCAATTTGATTATGTCGCATTTCAACTGATTACAGAACATGTTGCCATGAATGTATACAAGGGTTTAGCAGATGAAAAGGTCTGTGGTAATTTATTAATGCAAAAATCGGGGGCAGCATGGTGATGCAGTGGTTAGCACTGCGGCCTCACGGCGCCAAGGTCACAGGTTCGATCCTGGCCCTGGGTCACTGTCCGTGTGGAGTTTGCACATTCTCCCCGTGTCTGTGTGGGTTTCGTCCCCACAACCCAAAGATGTGCAGGGTAGGTGGATTGGCCATGCTAAATTGCCCCTTAAGTGGAAAAATGAATTGGATACTCTAAATTTTAAAAAAAGATTAAAGCAAAAATCAAAACTAGGGAAGGTTTGACAACTACACAGTGAGATTTGTCAAGAATTGATAAAGTATTGGAGTTGGGGCAGTTAAATGAGGGCACTATATTTGAGATCCCGCCATGTGGTTGTCGCTACTTACAAAAGTGGTTCTGCAAAAAACACTTAACTCTCCTCATTTTTGACCCGCTCATCTCCCAGCTGTAGGTGGATGCCTTCCTCCTCCATCTACCCTATATTTATGTGTTGTTGTTTGTTATATACTGCTTGCTACAATATATTCCCAATGAACTTGGAGACCCTGGCTATATTGTTGCGCACACCAAGTCTCGCAGGAGATATAAAGAGCTGCTTTAAGGTGTCTGTGTTCTGTGACCTGGTGCCTCCACAGCCGTCGATGTTATGCACTGTTCATCACTGTCCCCGAAGTGCCACGAGTAGACCTGGTCTCATTGCAATCAATGTGATGCTCCTTTACAGCTTGACAAAACCTAGCACTGTGACCTACTTCAAAATGAAAGTATCACAACTTGAACTTAATGTTGAATCTGGGAAATTATTAACCATCATAATCCTGCTTTGTTCATAATCAATCTGCAGTCCAGCAAGATAAAAAATTGTGCTCAGGAAATGTTAGAGCTGTGCGATTTTCTGGACTTAAAGATATCCTGCCAGGTGAAAAGAAAGACTGTAGTACCCTCATATTCTGCTATCGATTGTTCCGGAGGAAATTAAACTAATTGCTTGGTCTGAAGACAACTCATCAGTCAACAGCTTGATACCTTTTTGGGAATGCAGATTGACTGATGTTGTTGATTTCATCGGCAGAAACTTGGAAAGCAGTATAGATATACTGGTTCAGACCTCTGGAGACTTTGGCAGCCATTAGCAATACTGTCCACGTAGTGCAAGTTGGTTAGTTTATAGGACCCTTCATATGTATGCCAGTGGCACTGAGCTCCACATCTGTAACTCTTCCATCTACTGAATCCATGAACGGCCCCGGTCCCAACCAATTCAGGCCCTGACAATGGGCCAGGATCGGGGCCGCGTCAACTACACGCGCCAGGCCTTGTCTCCCGCGTAAAAGCGGCGCCGCATAGATGACGCGGCCGGCGCCGCATAACAGGCGTCATCCGCGCATGCGCGGGTTGGCCGGCGTCAACCCGCGTATGCGTGGTTGCTGTCCTCTCTAAGTCCGCCCCACAAGAAGATGGGCGACGGATCTTGCGGGGCTGCGGAAGGAAGGAGGTCCTCCTTCAGAGAGGACGGCCCGACGATCGGTGGGCACCGATCACGGGCCACCCCTCATTCCAGGTAAAGCCCGGTGCTGGATCCCCCCTCGCTCCCCCCACAGGCCGTCCCCCCAGCGTTCACGCACCGCCCACGACTGCAGCGACCAGGTGTGGATGCCGCCGGGGGGAACCCGCCGTTTTGGCCTGGCCGCTCGGCCCATCCGGGCCTCAGAATAGTGGGGGTGCCGGAGAATCGCCATTTTCGGTGTCTCCGGCGATTCTCCGGCCTGCGGCCCGCGAAACTCGACCGGGCCATTCCCGCCGCTTGGGAGAATCGCGGGAGGGCGTCGGACCGGCGTCCCCGGAAATTCTGGCGGCCCATGCGATTCTCCCAACCGGCGTGGGAGTGGAGAATCGCGCCCTCTATACCGTCAGATATCAGGGGCAAAATTCTCCCGAAACGGCGCGATGTCCGCTGACTGGCGCCCAAAACGGCGCAAATCAGTCAGGCATCGTGCCGCCCCAAAGGTGCGGAATGCTCCGCATCTTTGGGGGCCGAGCCCCAACCTTAAGGGGCTAGGCCCGTGCCGGACGAATTTCCGCCCCGCCAGCTGGCGGAAAAGGCCTTTGGTGCCCCGCCAGCTGGCGCAGAAATGACATCTCCGGGCGGCGCATGCGCGGGAGCATCAGCGGCCGCTGACGGCATTCCCGCGCAAGCGCAGTGGAGGAAGTCTCTTCCGCCTCCGCCATGGTAGAGACTGTGGCAAAGGCGGAAGGGAAAGAGTGCCCCCACGGCACAGGCCCGCCCACGGATCAGTCCACCCCGATCGCGGGCCAGGCCACCGTGGGGCACCCCCCGGGGCCAGATCACCCCGCGTACCCCCCAGGACCCCGGAGCCCGCCCGTGCCGCCTTGTCCCGCCGATAAGGTAGGTGGTTTAATCTACGCCGGCGGGACAGGCATTTTAGCGGCGGGACTTCGGCCCATCCGGGCCGGAGAATCGCGGAGGGGGGCCCGCCAACCGGCGCGGCGCAATTCCCGCCCCCGCCGAATATCCGGTGGTGGAGAATTTGGCGACTGGCGGGGGCGAGATTCACGCCAGCCCCCGGCGATTCTCTGACCCGGCGGGGGGTCAGAGAATCTCGCCCCAGATCAAGAACAAGGCAAGATTTTATTACAATAGAAGGAGAAATGATTTCTTTTAACCCTGTGATAAACTCTGTACCCTTGGCTTGACTCATGTTCCTTTCAACAAAGAACAACAAAGAACAAAGAAATGTACAGCACAGGAACAGGCCCTTCGGCCCTCCAAGCCCGTGCCGACCATTGACCGTTTCCTTGATACTCACTCAGAATAAACCAGACCTTTAAAAACCTTCATATCCTGCTTGTATGTTTTGCATGTGAAGCACTTTGGGATGTCATAAAACCCTTCTTAAAACCCACCTCCAAAGCCAAACTCTTAACCATCTGAGTGATCATCTGACTCCTCATGCCACTTGTTTCATACTACTGCCGCGATGAATAACTCTGGAATTCAGAAAATATTTGCCTGTAACTCCCTCAGAAGGAGCATAGGGGGTGCTGGACTCAACAGGTAGGGAGGGGGCATCTGTCCTGGAGATGGGTCATTCGGGATGGGAGGAGGATGTCCGACTGGAGGGGAGGCGGAGGTCAGTCCGGGGGAGGGGGGGTCAGTCTGGGAGGGGGGTTTGCGTCGGACTGGATTGCAACGGGGGATGGGGGCCTGGGGGAGGGGGGTGGGTGGGAGGGTTTGTTCAGGTCAGGGGTGGAGGTGATATGGTGGGTCCTCAGTGTGTCCTGTGCCAGGCAGGGTCTGGATTTTTAAATGAGGCCCTCTTGATTTAGAAATAATTTTTGTTCGCTAACTCTTTCAGAGTAACTATCAAGGTAATACTGACAGAACCATTTGAAGTGATTTAAATCAGGTGACATGGTGGCACAGTAGTTAGCACTGCTCCCTCGCAGTACCAGGGAGCCTGGTTTGATTCTGGCCTTGGGTGATTGTGTGGAGTTTTCACTTTCTTCCTGTGTCTGCTTGGGTCCTCTCCAGCTGCTCAGATTTCCTCCCGCAGTCCAAAAATGTGTAGGTTAGGTGGATTGGTTATCCTAAATTTCCCCTTAGTCTCCAGAAATGTGCAGTTTAGAGTTGGAGAAAGTGAACCGATATAGGATGCCCTTTTGGTGAGTCAGTGCAGACTCAATGGGCAAAGAACCGCCAGAGGACGTCTTCCAGGTTGCCCAGGTATTCCTTCTATGGATTCTATGGTTCCCAGCCCAGTACAATTGTCCAAAGGAGGTTCCTAGCGGGATTCCCCAACGCATCACTGGGGTACTCCCTAAATGCAATGTTGAGAACCAGGAGCTATTATCTCTAATATTATTTATCATTGATGGAAAAGTCTCCCCAAGACTCCCGAAAGCATGTCAACCATCTACAAGACACAGGGCAAAAGCAGTGCTCAGCATTGGATTCTGGCTGAGGCTATTGGTGGAATTATCTTGTCTTTCTTAAAGAGGCCGAGTAAGTGCTTATGGTCCATGATCACCATGAAATGACACCCATAGATGTACTGGTGAAATTTCTTTATTGCGTATATCACAGCCAGTCCATCCTTTGCGCTCTGCATCAGCCAGCGTTCTGGGCACAAACTCTATCAGTCTTTCTGTCCTGTAGTCCCACCGGTGGGACAACACTGCCCTAATGCCATACAGGGAGGCGTCACATGTTAGGACAAATGGTCTTGTGCATTGAAGTATGTCCATAGCTGAGATAACACCAACTACTGCTTCACTCTGGTGAGTGCCTCCTCCTGTGGCGCTTTCCACACTCAATTTTGTTTATTCTTCAATAGTGTGTGCAAGGGAGCTAATAATTTAGCCAGATACAGGACGAACTTCATAGAATAATTTACAAGCCCGAAAAATGACCACCGCTCCGCTGTGTTTTCCAGTTTAGGGGCTCCCCGATACCCTGGATGTTACTTCCACTGGGTGCAATCCATCCTTATCGATGCAGTACCCAAGGTACGTAACCTCTTTCGTCTGGAGGACATACATTCCCCTCTTCAGTTGGACACACACACCAGAAAACCATCAGAGGAGCTCTTCCAGGTTGCTCAGGTACTCCTTCTCAGTGGTTCCTGTAATGAGCACATCGTTCAGATAGACAGAAACCCTGGGAAGCGCTTGGAGGATGTTTTCCATAACACACTGAAAAATCGCACACGCTTAACAACACCCCAAAGGGGAGACAAGTGTACTCGTACAACCATCTGTGGATTTTGATGGTGACATATTGCAATGACGCTGTGTCTAACTCCAATTGGAGCTACGCATTGCTCATATTGAGCTTCATGAACGAGTAACCGCTGGAAAACTTTGCGTAGAGATCTTCTACACATGGCATGGGGTACCGGTCCAAGTGTTTACTGTCATTTAAAAATTGCCACGCAGGTGGACGAACTTGTCAAGTTTCAGCACCAGGTCCACTGGCGCTGCCCACTCTGCAAACTGCACCCGGCGAGTTTAGCCCAAGCTCTCTAGCCGTCTCAATTTGTTTTCTACCTCTGTAGGCATGGCATATGGGTCTGGCCGGGCCCTGATGTGCTTAGACTGGGCCTCTGGATCAACATAAGTTTTTGTTCTGGCTCTCTTTATGTTTCCCAGCCCCTCCTGGAAAACCTCTGACTATTTTCCGAGGACTTCATACGGGTCGCCAGTACCATCCAGAAGATTTCTTGCCAGTCCGGGTGGAGTCTTTGTAACCAATCGTGGCTGAGAAGATTGGGTCCAGGTTCTTGTACTACTTCCAGTGTTGCCTAACTGACTGTGGTCCATGGGTGACCAGGTCACCGTGGTACTGATGATGTTCAACAATTCCCCGGTATATGTTGCCAGCCGAGTCTTGGTATCACTCAAACCCAGGGATAGAATTCCCATACGGAGCCTACGGAAAGTTTGTTGTCCAATAATAGGGACAGCAGCCCTGTGTTCATAAAACCATAGAATCCCTACAGAGCAGAAGGAGGCTATTTGGCCTTTTGAGTCTTCACTGACCCTCTGAAAGAGCACTCTAACTAGATCCACTCCTCCACCCTTTCCCCATACCCCAACCAAACGTATAAATGGTACCCCTACCTAATCTAAGGGCAATTTTATCATGGCCAATCCACCTAACCACACCTTTGGACTGTGGGAGAAAACCGGAGCACCCGGAGGAAACCCGCACAGACTCAGGGAGAAAGTGCAAACTTCACACAGACAGTCACCCGAGGCCGGAATTGAACCTGGGTCTCTGGCACAGTGTGGCAGCAGTGCTAACCACTTTCTGTGGGTCTCACTCCTCACCCCTCCAATAGGTTTCCAGTTTGTCATCGGAAGGAGCAAATTCCTTTTTTTGATCAGCTCATATTTGCTTTCATCATCGTTTCAACAAGAATGAAATCACTCCAGCCACCTCGATCACATTGTGTAGGATATATCAACCCGGCTTGTTCATTAAATCAAACTTATTTTTCTTCTGAGTACTGCTCTAGATAAAATCAGAGTCAGTTTCTCTATATGCCTCCTGAATTCTGCATTCTGTTTCTTGTCTTCCTCCTGCATCTTTTTCAGTCTTGCACTGCGCAACGGATCTTCAGAGCATGCAAAATGGCGACATGGAGGGCAGCACGGTAGCGCAGTGGTTAGCACGGCTGCCTCACGGCGCCGAGGTCCCAGGTCGATCCCAGCTCTTGGTCGCTGTCCGTGTGGAGTTTGCACATTCTCCCCATGTTTACGTGGGTTTTACTCCCACAACCCAAAGACCTGCAAGGTAGGTGGATTGGCCACGCTAAATTGCCCCTTAATTGGGAAAAAATGAATTGGGTACTCAAAAATTATTTTTTTTTAAATGGCGGCATGGTTCATAAGTTAGGGCAGGAAGCTGCAGTTAACAGTGGCACCAACATTTAAGATGGTAGTTTTAAACAGGAACAAATGTAGCCGCAAGAAGAGGCAGAAAACTGTTGACCTGAAGTTTTATCCTAATTGCGGCTACTTTGGGAGCCATAATGCAATTTAGCTGCATCAGGTCTTCCTCCTCAGGCAGGAAAATATGCAAGGGGTGGCTCAGGGTGTCATGGTATGCAGACATGCACATAATGAGATACAGACAGGCAGCTAATGAACACAGAGAACAGGACATAACCAATCAGCAGGCAGAACACTTGGGGGTGGTTTCCCACTATAAAAGGCACGAGGCACTCACACTCCACCTCTTTCCACTGGGGACATCTACAGAGTGAGTCAGGGTGTATATATCACATAACACCTACAGCACGTGGCTAAGAGCTAGTCTGGTTCAGTCAGACAAAGTAATCACACTTAGGTTAGCAGAGAGTCAAACTCACAGAGAACTTTGCTAACTGTGTGACAGGTTCAATAAATCAGATTGAACTAACTTCAAGGTCTGGAGTATCTTTCAGTTAAAGCTGCATCCAGTTGCAGCCTGTGTTATCTCAAGAACAATCAAAGAACAAAGAAATGTACAGCACAGGAACAGGCCCTTCGGCCCTCCAAGCCCGTGCCGACCATGCTGCCCGACTAAACTACAATCTTCTACACTTCCTTGGTCCGTATCCCTCTATTCCCATCCTATTCATGTATTTGTCAAGATGCCCCTTAAATGTCACTATTGTCCTTGCTTCCACCACATCCTCCGGTAGCGAGTTCCAGGCACCCACTACCCTCTGCGTAAAAAACTTGCCTCGTACATCTACTCTAAACCTTGCCCCTCTCACCTTAAACCTATGCCCCCTAGTAATTGACCCCTCTACCCTGGGGAAAAGCCTCTGACTATCCACTCTGTCTATGCCCCTCATAATTTTGTAGACCTCTATCAGGTCTCCCCTCAACCTCCTTCGTTCCAGTGAGAACAAACCAAGTTTATTCAACCGCTCCTCATAGCCAATGCCCTCCATACCAGGCAACATTCTGGTAAATCTCTTCTGCACCCTCTCTAAAGCCTCCACATCCTTCTGGTAGTGTGGCAACCAGAATTGAACACTATACTCCAAGTGTGGCCTAACTAAGGTTCTATACAGCTGCAACATGACTTGCCAATTCTTATACTCAATGCCCCGGCCAATGAAGGCAAGCATGCCTTCTTGACTACCTTCTCCACCTGTGTTGCCCCTTTCAATGACCTGTGGACCTGTACTCCTAGATCTCTTTGACTTTCAATACTCTTGAGGGTTCTACCATTCACTGTATATTCCCTACCTGCATTAGACCTTCCAAAATGCATTACCTCACATTTGTCCGGATTAAACTCCATCTGCCATCTCTCCGCCCAAGTCTCCAAACAATCTAAATCATGCTGTATCCTCTGACAGTCCTCATCACTATCCGCAATTCCACCAACCTTTGTGTCGTCTGCAAACTTACTAATCAGACCAGTTACATTTTCCTCCAAATCATTTATATATACTACAAAGAGCAAAGGTCCCAGCACTGATCCCTGTGGAACACCACTGGTCACAGCCCTCCAATTAGAAAAGCATCCTTCCATTGCTACTCTCTGCCTTCTATGACCTAGCCAGTTCTGTATGTGTGTTTAACACGACATGGTACCAGAAGACTGCTATCCCTAGGTGGTTTACCTCAATCTGTTCCGTGACGACCAGAAAATGTATCCCAGCACCATGGAGAAGATCCAGGCTCCTCAACAACTGCGGACCTCCGGCAATCTCAGTGCCAACTGGTGGACTTTCAAGCAAAGGTTTCTGCTGTACATTGAAGCTTCAGACCTCTTGGGTGCGTCTGACGCCAGGAAGATCGCGCTTCTCCTCTCAACTGCGGGGGATCAAGCCATCCAACTCTTCAACTCGTTTAACTTCACCGAAGGCTAGGACAAGACAAAGTTTTAGACCATCCTGGACAAGTTTGATAGTCATTGTGAAGTGGACACCAATGAAATCTTCGAGCGCTATATATTCAAACAACGCCTATAAGGTAAAGATGAATCTTTCAACTCCTTCTTAACTAATCTCCATCTACTAGCGCTGTCCTGCAACTTTGGTGATATTGCTGACTCCATGATCAGGGACCAAATCATTTTTGGAGTGCGCTCTGATCCTCTGAGAGAGCAGCTTTTAAAAATCAAGCCTATGACCCTGTCAGTTGCGATTGAAACATGTACAGTGCATGAGCATGCCAAAAATCAGTATTCCCAATACAAATCGGCTGAAAATGAGATAATTGCCTCCAACGAGGCAAAGAGTGTGAAGGCCATCGCCCGGATGCAACACCTCAGCATTGATTAAAGCGGCCATTTCGCGCGATCTTCCCGGAGCCCACATATGCGCGATGCGAATGGGATAACGAAGCGACCGATCACCACACTGCGCATGTGCGAACGTCTGCCGACCGCACTGCGCATGTGCGACGACGTACGGAGCATAACGACGTCATGACGTGCCCGAACTGCGGCACCGCCCACTTAAAGAAATACTACCCTGCAAGAGGCAGGCGATGTTTAAATTGCGGAAAGCCTGGACACTATGCAGCCTTGTGCAGGTCTGCACCACCAGTCAAGGGCCAGCGCTCCCAATTCCAATGCAGGCGCATTCGGAGTGTCCAACAAGGTTTACAGGATTCTGATCCTGTCAGTACAACGGATCCAGAGGACGATTGCCTGGAGTCCCCCTACCGTGTGGGCATCATTACCACACGTGATCATGCCTCACCGACATCATCACGAAGCCTGTCTATCCTCACTGTAGATTCTGCGGACAAATGGCGTGCGGTGATGCAAGTAAATCAATGCACTATCTAGTTCAAGCTGGACACAGGTGCTTCTGCCAATCTCCTTTCACAGGCAGATTTCAACCGCATCAAGAAGCCACCCAAGCTCCTTCCAGCAGCCTGTCAATAACGGCAATGCCATCACAGCACTGGGATCCTGCCATCTGCTCGTCTCCAACAAGGGCATTCACACAAGGCTAAGGTTTGAAATCGTCAAGCCAGACAGGGCCTCCCTGCTTGGCGCACATGCATGCAAGCAGCTAAACCTTGTGCAGCGGGTCTACACAATAACCTCCCCCAACGTGGATCTTCAAGCTGGCATTGATGACATCCTCGCTCAGTATCCGGATGTGTTTTACAGGATGGGCACTCAAGATCCTGCTACGGCCTGATGCCATGCCTGTGGTCCACGCACCACGCCGGGTCCCGGCTCCACTGAAGGTGCACCTGAAGGCACAGCTCAAGGATCTTCAGAACCAGGGCATCATTTCCAAAGTTACGGAACCAACTGACTGGGTCAGCTCGATGGTATGTGTAAAAATGCCTTCGGGGGAGCTGCGCATTTGCATTGATCCCAAGGATCTCAACCAGAATATAATGCGGGAACACTACCCCATCCCGAAGCGGGAGGAACTCACAAGTGAGATGGCACACGCCCAGTTTTTCACAAAGTTAGATGCGTCACATGGATTCTGGCAAATCCAGTTGGATGAGTCCAGCGGAAGGCTCTGCACCTTCAACACACCGTTTTGCAGGTACTGCTATAATTGTATGCCGTTCGGCATTGTCTCAGCCTCGGAGATCTTCCATAGAATCATGGAGCAGTTGATTGGAGGGCATTGAAGGGGTTCGTGTGTATGTGGACGATGTTATCATATGGTCCACGACCCCTGAAGAGCACATCTCTCGTCTCCAGCAGGTATTCCGCCGTGTCCATGTCAATGGCTTCAAGCTGAACAGGGCCAAGGGTTGCTTTGGCATGTCGACACTTAAGTTCTTAGGTGACCAGATATCTCAGCAGGGTGTGCGCCCTGACACAGACAAGGTCAAGGACATCGAAGCCATGAAAACCCCTGAAGACAAGAATGCGGTGCTGCGCTTCCTCGGCATGGTAAACTTTTTGGGCAACTTTATCCCAAACCTGGCCTCACACACCACAGCCCTCAGACACCTGGTGAAAAGGTCGACTGTCTTTGAGTGGCAGGCAGCTCATCAAGCAGAGTGGTTGGAGCTGAAAGCCAAGCTCACCGCTGCACCTGTATTGGCATTTTTTGGCCCTGACAGGGAAACAAAAATCTCGACAGATGCGAGTCAGGTCGGCATCGGCGCGGTGTTGCTCCAGTGCGATGACACCCCATCCTGGGCACCTGTTACCTATGCATCACGGGTGATGACACCCACCGAGCAGCGGTACGCCCAAATTGAAAAGGAATGCCTGGGCCTGCTCACTGGAATTCTCAAATTCCACGGTTATGTCTACGGCCTGCCGACGTTCACCGTCACCGTCGAGACGCACCACAGGCCTTTGGTCCACATTATCCACAAGGACCTGAACGACATGACGCCCCGGCTGCAGTGCATCCTCCTCAGACTCAGAAGGTACGACTTTAAACTAGTGTACACGCCTGGCAAGGAGCTCATTATTGCGGATGCCTTGTCCCGCTCCATAACCTTGCCCAGTGAACTGCCGGCATTCATCCAACAGATTGAATCACAGGTGCAGCTGTGGGCCAACAACCTCCCGGCGTCGGATGAAAACGTGATTCGCATTCGCGATGAGACAGCCAAAGACCCTCTTCTGCAGCGTGTCATGCGCCACCTCGCCAATGGCTGGCAAAAAGGGGGGTGCCCTCAATTCTTCAATGTGAAGGACAGTGGTTGATGGTATCCTCCTCAAGCTGGACCGCATTGTCATTCCACTCAGTTTCCAGAGCCTGGTGCTCCGGCAAATCCACGAGGGACATCTGGGTGTCGAGAAGTGCAGGCGCAGAGCCCAGCAAGCTGTCTACTGGCCTGGGATTAGTCAGGACATCTCGAATATGCTCCTCAACTGTCCGACCTGTCAATGCTTCCAGCCAGCACAGAACAAGGAGACGCTTCAGCAGCACAAAATCATGACCTCCCCGTGGTCCAAGGTGGGCATCGACTTCTTTGACGTCAATGGGCATGATTATGTGTTAATCATTGATTATTTTTCCAACTACCCAGAAGTCGTGAAACTCTCAGACCTCACATCCAAGACCGTCATCAAGGCCTGTAAGGAGACGTTCTCCAGGCATGGTATTCCACTCACTGTCATGAGTGACAATGGTCCTTGCTTCAGCAGCCAAGAGTCGTCAAGATTTGCCCAGTCATATCAGTTTAACCACTGTACTTACAGTCCACATTACCCGCAGTCCAACGGGAAGGTTGAGAAAGGGGTGCACATAGTGAAGCAGCTCATCTGAAGGCCACGGGTTCTGCTTCTGATGTCAACCTTACGCTGCTTGCGTACAGGGCAACTCCTCTGTCTACTGGCAAGTCACCGGCTCAACTCCTGATGAACAGGGACCTGCGGACGACTCTTCCAGCCATACATTTGCCTGACCTGGATCACCTCCCGGTGCTGCAGAAGGTGCAGAAACTCAGGGACCGGCAAAAGCAGGGCTACGACGCTCATGCCACTGATTTGCCTGTGCTGTTCGGATCAAGCTACCTGATGGAGGCTGGTCAGCTCCAGCTTTTGTTGTTCGACAGGCTGCTCCTCGATCGTATGTTGTGTGTATGACTGATGGCTCTGTTGTGCGGTGAAACAGACGGGCACTGCGTACAGTTGCCTGCCCACAACCACATTCTTCGTTGTTTCCATCTGTTATTGTGCCACCTCCTGATACCTTGACCCACGAGGCCACCAGTCAGGCTTCAATCCCACCGGTCAAGGCGCCATCGTCCCCACCACCACCTCTCCGGCGGTCGACCAGGATCAGACGCAAGCCCCAGAGACTGGACTTATGAATATTTGTTTTGTTTGCTATGTTCTGTTTTCGCACGTTAGACACCTGTTTTCATATGTACATATGTTCCCATCTGCCATAGTATGTAAATAAATTAGTTTTTCGGCCTACACATGTAAATACTTTCACATATGCTACAGAAAAACATTTCAAAAGGGGAGATGTCATGATATGCAGACATGCACATAATGAGATACAGACAGGCAGCTAATGAACACAGAGAACAGGACATAACCAATCAGCAGGCAGAACACTTGGGGGTGGTTTCCCACTATAAAAGGCACGAGGCACTCACACTCCGCCTTTTTCCACTGGGGACATCTACAGAGTGAGTCAGGGTGTATATATCACATAACACATCCAGCATGTGGCTGAGAGCTAGTCTGGTTCAGTCAGACAAAGTAATCACACTTAGGTTAGCAGAGAGTCGAACTCACAGAGAACTGTGCTAACTGTGTGACAGGTTCAATAAATCAGATTGAACTAACTTCATGGTCTGGAGTATCTTTCAGTTAAAGCTGCATCCAGTTGCAGCCCGTGTTATCTCAGTGTGCTTAACACGACACAGGGCATCTGCGTTAACTGACCAGGGCAATTGCGTTCACAGTTGATTCTGGTAATCTCAACCATTGCAGATCATGCGACTGCAAATGCAGCACTGTTGTGGGTACTCCTCATCATTCTCCGGGGAGATGTCCCACTGGACCGTGGTGGCTCTCAGCCATCAGGCCTGACCGTGATGTTGTTTTGGCGGTGACCGGGTCACCTGAGCCCTGTCCTTGGAAGTACCGCTCTTCAAACATGGGCCACCCAACGCTGTGTAGACCGCAGTCCAAAGAATCCTGGAGCTCCTAGACCCCCTTTCCCGCATTCTTGCGTGAGAGTGACAGTGGATGGTCGTTTTCAGGTCCAAGGTCGGTTTTGTTAATATCTTCCTCTGAGCTTGCCATATTGTTGATTCCACACACCAAACGATCTCTTAACATCTCGGGGAGGATGGAACAAAGTCACAATATTCTGCTAAATTACGAACGTGCGTCAGAAAATCCGTCATAGATTCCCAGCCATATTGAACCGGTACCTCTGCATTATTACAGATAGCTTTGGATTGTAATGATTTGCAAGAAGTCCCATGAGCTTGTTGAAGGATTCTGAGTCCAGAGCCGCTGGAGGCTTTTTATTACATTGAATGTCAGGGACCTGCAGGTGGTCAAAAGTATTACCTTCTGTCGGTCATCTCCAACAATACCATTTGCCTGGAGGAAATACCTCATCCATTCAGTATACTGGACCCAATCTTCTACACCTTAGTCAAAGGCCTCTCGGCTCCAAAAAGTGGCATTTTAAATATTCCGCTGACCTCGCTCCTGCGCTGATGTATTCCAGTGTGGTCAGGACTTCCAGAATCACAGCTGCAGTTTTTTTTCCTCGTCGCCAGTATAAAAGCTTATGAGGCCCGAGAAGGTAGATTAAACAACATTTAATTTCAAAGTAAAAGCCGCAACATGGCTTCAGCTCACGGGTCCCATTTGGAATAACCGGAAGTGTCGGTCCCAGTCCGGGTTGGTTTTAAAGGGTGAATTTACGAGCCCCAGCTTGACGGGCCTCTGCCCAATAGCGGAGCAGTTCATATTCTGTGTGTCCCATAGGGAGATCGATTGATGTGTCCCAGGGGTCTGTTGAGGGTTATAATATAGACTTACAGTCTAATCTGCAGCCTTACATCCCTGAATGCACCCAATTCTAGTTCATTCACAGAGATAGTGAATTTGGTGAAGGCATATTTTCAACCAAAGCTCTCAGTCATTTTGCAGCGTTTCAAGTTTAATTCCATGGGGAGAGCTCCAGGAGAAACCATTGCAATCAACATAACGAAGCTAAAGTAAATCATAGAGCACTGTGACTTAGGGGCCACCCTGAATGACATGCTGAGAGATCACTTAGTTTGTGGAGTCAATAATGAGGCTATCCAGAGAAAGATATTAACGGAGACAGACATCAATCTGAAAGAGATGCCGTAGATAGCGCTAGCAATGGAGAGCAATGAGCAAGATGCACAGGAGGTTCATGGCAGCATGGTTCATCAGTTAGTGTGGGAAGCTGCAGTCAGCAGTGGTGCCAAAAGTGAAGATGCTAGTTTTAAACGGAAAGCAAATGGAGCTGCAAGCAGAATCACTTATAAGATTTAGGGGAATGAATGCAACACCAAGAATTGAAGCAGAGTGTTACCGGTGTGGAGCTAATCACTCCCCAGAGTCTTGCAGACTTAAGGAAGCTGAATACTATTCATGTCACAGGAAGGTGCACTTTAGGCACCGGTGTAAGGACAAACCAAGCCTGCTAGTTGCTAAAGGCACCAAAACATCACAAGTACATAGTGTCGAAGATTTCCCTGCAAATGATTTGAGAGTATATTCACTGAGCAACGTGAAAATGGGCAAGGTAGCCCCCATTGGTTAATGGTAAACCCATAGAGATGGAAGTAAACATGGGAGCATCCGCTACAGTAATAGGAGGACTCATGTGCAGGTACTTACGAGAAGGGGTTCAGCTATTGGGTTTAAAGAATACATCAGCCTATATGCTTAGTTCATTCGATGGGTTGGGTTTTAGAGTAGTGTTGCTGGGGGGGGGGGATGGGTTCTGCTGACGTGGGAGGGACTTCAATGGAAGGTCACTGAGGGGGTCGTGGGTGGGGGCCGCCTTGGGGCGGGCTGGAGGAGGCGCGGCACATGGGCTGGAGGCATCCCCAAGAAAGAGGATGGCTGACCGGCGGATGGGGGGGGCACTTTGCCCCCCAACTAGGCTGGTCATCTGGAATGTCCGGGGGTTAAATGGGCCGGTAAAGAGGGCACGTGTGTTTGCACACCTGAAGGCGGACGTAGTAATGCTGCAGGAGACACCCCTTAAAGTAGTGGATCATGTCAGGTTGGGGAAAGGCTGGATTAGTCAGGTTTTCCACTCGTGGCTGGATACAAAGACTAGAGGGGTTGCAGTTCTGATTAACAGGCGGGTGGCATTTGAGGTGGGGACAATAGTCTCGGATGTGGGAGGTCGATATATCATGGTTAGTGGCAAGCTGCAGGGGATGAAGGTAGTGCTGGTCAATGTATACGCGCCAAATTGGGATGGTGGGGATTTTATAAAGAGGGTGCTAGGGAAGATTCCGGACTTGGATTCGCACATGCTTATTATGGGAGAGGATTTTAATACAGTTATCGATCCCGGCCTGGACCGGTCATGCTCGAGAACGGGTAAGGTGCCAGCAATGGCAAAGGAGCTGAAAGGGTTCATGGAGCAGATGGGGGGGTGGATCCATAGAGATTGAGGCAGCCGAGGGCCAAGGAATTTTCTTTTTACTCCCACGTACACAAGGTGTATTCCCGGATTGATTTCATTGTCGTGGGTAGGGCCCTATTGGCGGGGATGGTGGATACGGGGTACTCGGCGATTACGATCTCGGACCATGCTCCGCACTGGGTGGACCTGCAGGTTAGTATGGATAGCAAGCAGCGCCCGCAATGGAGGTTGGATGTAGGGCTATTGGCGGACGAAGCGGTGTGCGAGAGGCTGAGGAAGTGCATGCTGAACTACCTACAGGTAAACGATACGGGAGAGGTCTCAGCAGCGGTGGTCTGGGAAGCGCTGAAGTCAGTGGTGAGAGGGGAGCTGATCTTGATCCGGGCTCACAGGGACAGGACGGATAGGGCAGAAACGGACCGACTGGTACAAGAGATTCTACGAGTGGGCAGCAGATATGTGGAGGCTCCAGAGGCAGGGCTTCTAAGGGAACGCTGGAGGCTACAGGTGGAATTTGGTTTGTTAACCACCGGGAGGGCAGTGGAACAGCTCAGAAAGGTGAAGGGAGCGATTTACGAGCACGGGGAGAAGGTCAGCAGGATGCTTGCACAGTAGCTCAGAAAGAGGGAGGCAGCTAGAGAAATAGGCAAAGTTATTGACGGGGATGGGAACTTAGTTGGGGATTCGGCGAGGGTGAGCAAGTCCTTTCAGGATTTTTATAGCACGTTGTACAGGTCGGAACCCCCTGCGGGGTCGGAGGGGATGAGGCACTTTTTGGACCGGCTGACTTTCCCGAAGGTGGATGGGGAGCTGGTAGAAGGGCTGGGGGCCCCGATCACGTTGGAGGAGATAGTGTAGGGTCTGAAGGCCATGCAGTCGAGCAAGGCCCCGGGACCGGACAGGTACCCAGCCGAATTCTATAAAAGGTTCTCTGGAATATTGGGGCCGGTGCTGATGAAGGTGTTTAATGAGGCCAAGGAAAGGGGGACTCTGCCCTATACGATGTCACAGGCCATGATCTCGCTCATTCTGAAAAGGGACAAGGACCCGGAGCTATGTGGGTCTTACAGGTCGATTTCCTTGCTGAATGTAGATGCCAAACTTCTGGCCAAAATGTTGTCCTCCAGGATTGAGGACTGTGTACCAGACGTTATAGTGGAGCATCAGACTGGCTTCGTTAAGGGCAGGCAGCTGGTGGCCAATGTAAGAAGGCTCCTAAACGTGGTTATGATGCCCCTGGAAGGTAGGGAAGTTGAGGTGGTGGTCGCGATGGATGCAGAAAAAGCCTTTGACCAGGTCGATTGGGATTACTTATGGGAGGTGCTGGAGTGGTTCAGGTTTGGAAGGGGCTTTGTTGACTGGGTTAGGTTGCTGTACCATGCTCCGGTTGCAACTGTACGGACAAACAGGACGGTTTCGGACTATTTTAGACTGCACCGGGGGATGAGACAGGGAGGCCCCCTCTCCCACTGCTGTTTGCGCTGGCGGTAGAGCCACTGACGATTGCTCTGAGGGCCTCAAGGGGCTGGAAGGGGTTGGTTCCTGGGGGTGGGGGGGGCAGGGTGTGGGGGGGGGGGGGGGGGGCAGGGGAGAGCACAGTGTCTCGCTGTATGCGGATGACACCCTGCTGTATGTCTCAGACCGAATGGAGGAGATGGAGGAAATTATGGGAATTTTAGTGGAATTCGGCCGGTTTTCGGGGTATAAGCTCAATATAGGGAAGAGCGAGATGTTTGTGGTCCTGGCGAGAGGTCAGGAGTGTTAACGTGTGACGTCTCCCCTTATGACGTCAGTGAAGTTTCGTCTCATTCAATGGGTGATAAGTCTGAAGGATATGCCTCTCAAATCCTCTCAAGAGACCAAAAATGGCTATTCTCAGATTGAAAAAAGAGTTGGTTGTTGTGTATGGAGTAAAGAAGGTCCACCAGTATGTGTATGGAAGGCATTTTACCATTGTAAGGGGTCTCAAACCACTTTTGGGTCTTTTTACGGAAGCTTTGGGCATTAATCTTATCAGCATATAAGTATACATTCCAACACCAGCCTGGAATGCAGATAACAAATGTGGATGTACTGAGTTGCCCACCATTGCCTGAGTCCAGCACCTCCCCCCCCCCCCCCCCCCCCCCCCCCCCCCACAATACTGCAGGAAATTGTGATGCTGCTAAATTTCTTGGATACGTTGCCATTTTGAGCACAGCAAATCAAGTATTGGACTAGCAGAGACTGGCCATTGTCCAAAGTGAAGTGCAGAATATTAACAGGATGCACCAATGAGCCAGTGTCTGAAGAGGTGAAGCCGTCTTATTCAGAAAGACAAATTAAGTTGTGAAGATGGCATCATACTTTGGAGAGCAAGAGTAGTCATCCCTGTACAAGGAAGGGATTGCTCTTGGCTGAATTAATTAGTGGCCATCTAGGTATTTCAAAAATTAAGATGTTCACCAGGAGTTATGTTTGGTGACCTGACATAGCTGCCGACATCGAAAGGTTAGTGAAGCACTGCGGTCAGTGCTCGTTTCAACAGAAGTTTCCTGCTGCAGCCCGTTTGCACACTTGGGAGTGGCCTGGTTGGCCATGGGTGTGGGTCGACGCTGATTATGTGGGGCCATTTTTCGGCACAATGGTTTTGCTCCTGATAGATGCCCATTCGAAGTGGATGGAGGTTGTAGCCACCCGAGTTGGCCACTTCCTGACTTAAAATGGAGAACCGCAAAGGTTGAAGGGAAATTCAGCCAACACAGGCAAAAACTAGCAGGTGCAAGTTTACTGTGTATTAGACTCTGCAGAAACCCAGACAGCATTGATACAAGCAGCCATCTGCATAGTAATGTAGCAGCCATCTACATAGTAATGAGCGATCCCTGGGAACAAACAAAACATTTTAAGGTAAACAAGGCCAAGCCAGACTCCTCGGCGCCAGCAGGAGCCAACACAAAAGAGGTTAACGGACACATAAAGACCGCCCAACGATCAGGGAACAGCTCCAGTATTGGAGAAATCGAACCAAGCGATGGGAACGGTGTCCAATCACTTGAAACCAGATACGGGGTCCGCCCCGAAGGGTGGGAAGCCCCTGGGGACTATAAAGTAATGCCCCCAAGTTCAAATCGTTCTTCTTGACAGGGTCACTCAGCAACGCGAAGCAATCCCCGAGAGTGAACTATCCAGCGGCCTCCAAGCAAGTCAGTCTCAAGTCAACGCTCGCTACGAGATAGGCGCTCCTAGCTACCAGTCCATACCAGCTTTGAATCCCGCAGACTCAGGACCTGAACGAAAGGCCATTTGTTCCCCTGACCTGGTGGGCCAGTCCGAAGCTAAGTATAGGCCTGTTAGTGATTGAAATAGTTTAGAAAGTAGAGCTTATGCATGAGTAGTGATTTACTGTGTATAATAAATGTGCTTTGATTTGAATCTTACTAATTGGTGTGTTGAGTCATTGATCATTACTTGAACTTGAACCTTGTGGCGGTATCATAAAGATCCCTGGTGACTCTAGAGCAAAGGTTATAAAACAGAGCCAATTGAACCAACCAAAAGTTAGCAACAAGGTGTTCAACATGAAGACTATGATGGCGCATGCCATAGTTGATAAATTACGTCAGTGTTTTGTATCCCATGGGATACTTGAAATAATTGTTTCGGATAATGGAACGGCTTTCACGAGTGCTGAATTTCCGAATTTCACCTCCACGAATGGTATAAGCATATCTGGACTGTGCCATACCACCCAGCATCCAATGGACTGGCTGAATGAGTAGTCCAAGCGTTCAAGGCAGGTCTTAAACAGCAGTCATGTGTGACTCTGGAAACCAGAATGTCTTGCTTTCTTCTAGGGTATCAGACAACGCCGCACTAGTAGTGCCGCTAGTGGAATTATTGATGGCCCGGCATCTTGGGACCAGACAAAGTCTGATGTTTCCGAACTTGCCAGGGAGGGAAGAGGCCAGTCAGTGCTACCAGAAGACAAACTATGATTCAGGCAAAGCAGCAAGATCATTTGTAATAGATGAACCAGTGTATGTCAGAAATTTCGGAATCGGACAAAGCTGTGTCCCAGGTGTTGCTTCAGCCAAGACAGAATCTCTGTCTTAGGAAGCGAATGTATGAGATAGAATTGCCAGGAAACAAGACAAGAGTTGTCCCAGCAACCAGTATGACAGCTGGAAACCGTATTGCCAGCAGGGAACATACTGGTTGTCCGAGTAGTGAAGTACCGAGTTAATCTGTGACAGGTGTGCCTGCCATCACCACAAAAACGGATGAGGCCGATTTTTCAGTACCTGAGGCGATAACAGTTGAAGCAGTGTCTGCATAAAGTTCCCCAGCAGGAGCACCCAAGTTGGTGGAGTTACACCGCTCTGCCAGAAAGCGGAACCATCAAAGAGACTAAATCTATGATGGACTGGTTGAATGGATTAATGTTAACTTTATCGGAGACCGTAGAGTTTAATTGTTATCATTGTAAAAAAGGACTTAGAGCGGGAGGGATATGGCATCTGACTCCTTTAAGGGGCGATTGGCCGATAGGGTCACATCACCCAGGAAAAAACAATCAGGGGGCTAGGGTGAGGGTTCATTATAACAAGCGCGGGCTTTTGCTTCAGATCGATTCCGGACGCTGACTGACAGCCACAAAGCTGCAAGAGCTGGTGAGCGAACATTATTACATTGGTTAACAGTATAAAGCTGACCACAAGGTTTATACAGTACTTCCATTATGGGAAATGGTGCAAGGGTGGATATGTTTGCAAGAAAGCAAAATCACCGGATGAATGTAAATGAACGCAGAGTCATTGACTATTTACTGGACAGTAAATCAATGGGAATATATTCATACTGTTGGTAAGCCAATACCATTAAATAAAATTTCCCCATGAACTATTACTTTGCAAACCGGTATTTGCTACGTAAGTTATCCCTTTAGGCTTGCCTCTGTCCATTTTAAAACGTGCTCAGGGGACAGCTGCAAAATTTGATATTAGTCTGAATCAAAGGTCTGCAATCAACAAAATAGCTCCTTAAACAGACCAAAGGGTATATTTTACCACAAACAAATATTGAAATTGATGTTACAATTTCATCAACATAATACCAATAAAATAAAATGTAATCTATGGAAATATGCATGTTGGTTAGCTCAATACATTTATTTAATGCCTTTGCACGATCATTGTATCTTCAACTCAATCCTTCAGTACTTCACTCTGTAAAAGTCTCCCCAAGGAGGATTTAAGTTATCCATCAAAGTTATTTTTCTTCTTTCCAAATATAGAGGGAAAAACAAACATTTTATAAATGTGCTCCTTTCAGAATAGTCTCTTCCACACTTGTCCAACATAAATTATGTGAACAATCTCCATTTGGTCATTCCTTTTGCACTATTTCAATGTTTTTATTGCTGGAATTATTTTTAAATGGTAATGTAAATGTGAAATATATAAGCTGGTTAGACAACAATATTCAGTGTAAACCATAAACGCCATAATCACAAGTCTGGTTACAATGTTTCCTTACAATGTCAACCAAATTCTAATTCTACTGTTTGTTGCATATGTAAAATTAATCATGCATATTCCAGTGAATATGGTACCAAAACTATCTTGGGATATAGCTAGATTCAAAGTTTGGCTATTAAGATATTCATTTTTGAAAAAAATATTTTTATGCAAGCAAATTTTCATTATAACAAACAAACCCACCAACAATACAACCCCATCCTATCCTTAAACTATCCCCAGCATGACCCCCCACAAACTTCCCTCCCCATAAAGAAAACAAAACCTTAGCAAATCCTTAACCCAACAAAGAAGACAAACCCCCTCCCCCTAACAAATGATGGTAATCAACCCCCCCAAAAAAGAAATGAAAGGCTGCCAACTCGAGTAGAGCCCTTCCACCGACCCCTTCAAGGTATGCTTAATCTTCTCCAGGTGTAGAAGTTCCATCAAATCCCCCAACCAAGTCAAGGACTTAGGCGGCACCGGGGATCTCCACCCAAACAGACCTTGCCTCCAGATATTCATGCTACATTTCACTGAAAGGGCAGTACATTACAATGTTTTTTTTCAATGGGACCTATTGCTTCAATCTACTTGAGGCAATTGGCCAAATTGCATTGGTTTAGTAATAAAAGAATATTATCAACTAGGATCAATGCCAAGACCATTGGCAAAACCATTTTATACAGTAGCAGAAAAGACGGCTGTCATAAGAGTTATCTGATAAACTTTATGGCCATTTGAGAAATTAACAATTCTAAGTGGACTTTAAGTGAATGGTGAGAAACATATAATTATGTGAGTTGTATCAACATTTCTGCTGCTTTTGGCACATCCAACCTGGTTAAAAAGGATAGGGCCACACTAAATACTTAATAGGAAGTTCCCAATCTTCCCTGGCCATAACGAGAAGGTAGTAAAGTGGTGAATGGCAGACATTATACGCTGCTCGGTAAGCGAGATGAAACCACTAGCTAAGTCACCAAGGCTACCTGTTCCAGTTCTGAATACAAAAGACCAAGAAATCAAGGGGGACACTGTCATTACTTGCCAATACGAATGACAGACAACAATTATTTCCAACAAGAGATTCTAACTATCTTCCCTTGATGTTCAGCAGGATTATTATTACGACCTCCTCAGGGGCCAAACCCTTCTACGGTTCCCCTCCTACACCTTTGAATAGAAACTCCCCAAGTGATTGGGGGGGGGGGGGAGGGGGGCAGAGCCTCCCACTAATTGGGAGGATATCCTCACAGGATATAAACTCCAACCTGGAAGCAGGTCAGGGAGGGTGACCCTGCGAGATGAGGAGTAGTGTAACTGTAATATTGTGAGTAGAGTAAATAAGCCTAGTTGTTATCCTGCCTACCTGGTGTCATATGAAGTCCTTACTATCGGCTATCACAATTATCATATCTGAGTTCCCTATAATCGATATCCAGGAGGTTAGCATTGATCAGAAACTGAACTGGGCCAGCCATATAAAGACCATGGCTACAAGAGCAGGTCAGAAGCTGGGAATTCTGCAGCAATTAACTCACTTCCTGTGTTGCTGATTTTCTCCTTGGTTCAATTGCTCTTTTTTATTACCTTTGCTCTTGAGTCGCCAGGTATCTTTATGATACCGCCACGAGGTTCAAGTCTGAGTAATGATCAATAACCCAATACACCGATTAGTAAGATTTAAATCAAGGCACATTTATTATACACAATAATCGCTACTCATGCACAAATTCTACGTCTAAGCTACTTCTACAACTAACAGGCCTATACTTAACTTCGGACTGACCCACCAGGTCAGGGGAACAAATGGCCTTTCGTTTGGGTTCTGAGACTGCGGGATTCGAAGTTGGTATGGATTGGTAGCTAGGAGCGCCTATCTCGTAGCGAGCGTTGAATTAAGACTTACTTCTGTCAGGAGTCACTGCACCGGTCACGGTCAATGTTGGTTCGTGTTGCTGGGTGACCCGGGCAGGACGCAGAGGTGAAGGAAGCTGAAGAGAGCTGAAGAGAGCTGAAGAGAGAGCCGAAGAGAGAGCGATTTGAACTTGGGGCTCAACTCTTATAGTCCCCAGGGGCTTCCCGCCTTTCGGGGCAGACCCTGTACCTGGTCCCAAGTGATTGGACTTTGTCCCAATCGCTTGGTTCGATTTCTCCAATACTGGAGCGGTTCCCTGATCGATGGGCGGTCTTGAGGTGCTCGTTCACCTCCTTTGTGTTGGCTCCTGCTGGCGCCGAGGAGTCTGGCTTTACTTTGTGAGTCCAAAATGTTACTTATTGTTCCTGGGGATTGCTCATCAGTATGCAGATGGCTGCTACTTTGTTATGCTGAAGGTCGCTGGTATCGATGTTGTCTGGCCTTTGCAGAGGTAAATACAGAGCAAACCTGCAGCTGCTGGTTTCTGTCTATGTTGGCTGACTTTCCCATCAGCCTTTGCCGTTCGCCATTTTAAAGCAGGAGTTGGCCAATTTAGGTGGCTACACTCCCTCCTTGTGATCCAAACGCGAAGCGTGAAGGAACACATAACTACGTTGCTTTCCATTCCCTGACCTGGGGAGCACATCTTTCATGGCCTCTACACTGACCATAACTATGCAAAAAAATGTTAACTGACAATTCTAAGGGGCGCTATGTCAAACAGGGACATGCATTACAAAACAAAAAAAATGTGGGAACCTCTAACTATTCTTAATATACTACACTCACTTAAACATTCCGTCACTCTACCTTCCTCAACCATACAAACAAAATCATAGCAGTTTATACACATGTTTCCTGGCTTGGCAGTCAAGCTCAGGATCGTACAATTGCTAATGAACATTTCTTTACATTTCTTTATTTACAATAAAACCGCAAATGGATGCTCTTTATTATAGATCGCGGGGGTCGGGGGTCTGGTCGTATCCAAAGATAGGGGATTTGATCCTATATACCAGGGTGCGAGCGCGGTAGGCTCTCCTTCTCCATTTTTTTAGATGCATAGTCTGCACGATGCAGCAGAGTATCGCCAATACCAGTAAGGATTCTATTACATAGGACAGGGAGTACCAGGTTATAACCTGGCACACCAAGATGGTGTGGTGTCGCTGGTGACTGGGCTCTGGGTACTGTGGGGCAGTGAATCATTAACGGCTGGGGGGCTTGAGATCATGGGGTTCGCGTTCATGCGCAACCAAATGTCCATTGTGATGATGAACCATCCGAAGGAAGCCCTCATGGTGCTTCTTCTTTCCCTTCTGTTCCCTTCTCTTCTCCGGTCTTGGAGCTTCTTGAGTTCTGTGGAATCAAGCATAGTGTCTGTAACTATCTTGGTTTAACATCTTGTACGATAGTCTGTCTGTCCTTTAGTGACAATTACTCCCTTTATAATTGGTCACTATGTGTGACTCCCTCATTTTTGTTCTCCAAAAAGCGAATTGTAGGACAAGACACACTTTAAAATAATGAACCAGTGCGAGCCGTCTCGCAGACTGTGCGGTTTACCATCCAAATGTTTCAGGATGTAAATAGCATGTGGTTGGCAACTTAAGGGTCACCTGAAACAAGCAAAACATTTTGAACTAAAATTTCCAAAATGAGGTGCGTATGGACCGCGCCGGGTAAGAGTTGGATGGAGTCCCTGGGTAGGATGGCTACCAATGCCGTGTCTTCCCTGCCCGAGCATAGTTGACCAGAGGGGGGGGGCTCCCAGGCAAGGCGGTTCCCAAGCCGTTTCTCCACTGCCTGAGCAACCGACAAGAACGGGCAAGAAATGGAGTCATCGCGGGGAGGCTGCCGTATTGGTTCTTTCCTTGAACCAGAAGAGCAGTTACGAACGGGCGTCTGTCAACAGACGAGTTTCACTGAACTGGCGTCTGGGACCTTTACAAGTCTCTGCAGACAAACTAGTTCCTCTGAACTAGCGTCTGGCCAATAGCGAGTCTCTGTGGGCAAGTCCTCAGAGGTTTCTGCTGAAAAGG
This sequence comes from Scyliorhinus torazame, assembly GCF_047496885.1. Classification (NCBI taxonomy): domain Eukaryota; kingdom Metazoa; phylum Chordata; class Chondrichthyes; order Carcharhiniformes; family Scyliorhinidae; genus Scyliorhinus; species Scyliorhinus torazame. Next base: position 53,910,397 of record NC_092723.1, on the reverse strand, counting down.
CGTGGGGCCGTGAAAAAAATAAAATTTGCGGTCTGACAAACAACATGTAACAAACTTAAAAACAACGTAAAACATGAGGCAGGTTCCATCAGAAAGGACACCACTTCTCCCAAGCGGTTCCTTTTAAAACATCATCTGGACACCTCAGTTATCGGTTGCGAACAGGGTCGCAAAGGGGTTCTCGTTCTGGGAGTCAGACTCAAGGTCGTCATCTTCTCCTGGGTGCCAAACTCTTGAAAGTATTAAGGTTTATAGTGCTGCATGGTGTGATTTGGGGTCGCTCTCGTCGTTTCAGGCGAGTCTGTATGAGTTGTCGCTGTGCCAATAGGTGGTGTCTAGTTGTGTGGGGACGAAATCGGGGTCGTCAGTGTAGTTCGGTGGTCGGTGGTGGGGTTTGTTCAGGAAAGTGATCATGAAGGGATCACTCAGATCGTAGTCGGATTCGCTGGGTGTGGGTCCTGTTGCATAGTAGGGAGGCGTGCTGTGGCTATTGTCTGAGTCACAGTCGCTGTTGCTGCTGCTGCAGTCGGTCGGCGTTCCGGGGCGGAGTGTATATTTCGGGGGTGGAGTTGAGGTTGAGTCCGTGGCTGGGCTGGACGTGTTGGGGGATGGTAGGGTTACGTTGGCTGTGGGCGGGGTGTGGTGTTCTGCGTCGAGCATGACGTGATGTGCGTGGTTAGACTGTGTTCCATATGCCTTCAGCTGGTTGATATGGAACCACGCAATCTTTCCGTTGGGATACTTTATCTTGTGTACGGAAGGGCTTACTTTGTCCGCAATGGAGTACGGATCCGAGTACTTTGGTGACAGGAATGTGCTGGGGTTGTATACGGAGAGCATGACTTGTTGTCCTACACTGTACTCAGTCGCATGCACTGTCTTGTCGAAACAAGCCTTGCTTTGTTTCTTCCTTGTGCCCAATTTCATTGCGGCTGCTAGCTGAGCCGTTTTAACATTATTCACTCGTGTGTGAGGGACGTCACTTCAGGGCTGGTCAAGTCTAAACCTAATAAAAATTCTGTGCCTTTCATGTGGCGTCCGATCATGAGGGTGTGTGGGGTGTAACCTGTGGAAGTTGAAATTGTATTACGCAAAAACAGCGCAAAAGGGAGGACTGAGTCCCAAGTGGTGTTGTTTTGCTGGACCATTTTTCTGAGGGTGGATTTTAGGATCCGATTCATGCGCTCCACGATACCACTCAACTGTGGGTGGTATGCTATGTGGAATTTTTGGGTGATGCCAAATATCGTGAGGACGTTCTTCATGACATGTCCTGTAAAATGGGAACCTTGGTCGGATTCAATGCTGCGGGGGAGTCCCCATCTCGTAAAGATGTGTTGGGTCAAAATCTTGGCTCTGGTTTTTGCAGTGTTTGTTCTGGCTGGGAATGCTTCCACCCATTTTGTAAACGTGTCTATCACTACGAGTACATATTTATAACCATTCCTGCAAGGGGACAATGGTCCTATAAAATCAATCTGGAGGTTAGTCCAGGGGCCATTAAAGGGTCAGGTGTGGCTAAGCTCAGCCTTTTTGGCATATCTGTCCGGATTATTCTGGGCGCAGATAAGACAATTCTCGATGTAGTGATTAACATCGTCCTTTAAATTCGGCCACCAACAAAGCTGCTTGAGGTGGACTGTAGTGGGATCGATTCCCTGATATCCATGACCGTCATGGAACAAACAAATCAGTTGATTCCTGTCCTGTTCAGGAACCACATAAAGGGTGTCCTTTAACACCACACCGTCATGCGTGGTCAGAGCATTTTTAAACCTCTCATAGGGAGCTGAATATTTTCCTTTTACAATCTCCCTGAGATTGCTGTCCTGCTTCTGGGCCTCCACTAGATCCTCGATCCTAGTCTGCAAGACCTGAACTGCATTCATTGGTGCGCTTTCGGGGGGTGTCCAAAAATATCCATGACGGGAACCTGCTTTAGCCAGTGCGTCGGCTTTCACATTTCCAGGGGGGAGAGGAACGATGGTGACTTCGAACTTTGATTATCCCAAATGTCCTGTTTTGGGCTCTCTGTAAAATATGACGGAGCAATGGGGCTGAGGGGAGGGGTTTCCCGTCTGCGGAAACAAATCCTCTTGCTTTCCACAGGGACAGGAATTCCGTGAGGCTGTTGCAGACATAGAGGCTGTCCGAGTATATGTCTGCTGGGCTGGGGAAGGAATCTGGGTGTTCCACTATATATGCGATGGCCGCAAGCTCTGCTGCCTGTGCGCCTAAGTGGCCTGGAAGTTTTATTGCGATTTCTTCGAGGGCGTGTCCCTGCGCGTCCTTGCCATAAATGCCGTAACCTGTTATGCGCTTCCCATCCAAGACTGTGGAAGATCCATCCACATAGATCTTTATGGGCTCACACGTGTCTGTGTGCTTGGGACTCTGGGTTGAACTGCCTATCTTTCTGGGGGGTGTTTTAGCAATAAAGGGGCCTGTGTTGTGGTGTGGAGAGATAATTTCACATTCATTGGGGGTCCTGGGGTACTGTAAGTTGTCGGCTAAAAAGGTGTGCATCTTTGTCTGTTTAACAGTGATGTCCCCTCCCTGCAAGAGAAGGGTCCACCTAGCTGCTCTAATCTTTCTCACCTAGCTGCTCTAATCTTTCTAATCATCCTTGAGTCGTCCGTCCAGTAAAAGTTGGGTGGGGATGTGTTCGGTGAGAATTGTGCTGGGGTTCAGTCCGGTAATGTACGAAAAATATTGAACAGCCCAAAATACTGCGAGCAGGTGCCTCTCACAGGCTGAAAATCCCTGCTCCACAGCATCTAAAATTCTGGAGGTGTAAGCTATGCGCCTTAACTGGTCGTGCCGTTCCTGGAGGAGCACGGCCGAAAGGGTGCGGTCTGTGGTTGCTACCTCTATAGCGTAAGGGGAAAGCGGGTCTGGAACTTGTAGTGCGGGGGCTGCTATGAGTGCCTGTTTTAAAGAGTCCACAGCATCCGTATGCTGCGGAAGCCATTCCCAGGGGGCTCCCTTCTTTAGGAGGTCTGAGAGGGGTGCTGCCTTGCTGGCGAAACCGTCAATGTGGTTTCGGCAGTAGCGAACCAGTTCTTAAAATGACCGGAGGGCTGAAACGTTCTGGGGAAGGGGCAATTTAGCAATCGAGTCAATCCTTTTATGCTCGATCTCGCGTTTACCATGTGTGATAATTGTTCCCAAATATATCACCTTATCTTCCAAAATCTGGGCCTTTTTGGGGTTGAATTTACAGCCGATTGAGTGTAAGAGTTCCAGGAGTTCGGACAAAAGCTCAATGTGCTCTTCCTTGGTGTCTGTCTGCAGTAGTAGGTCGTCTACGTACTGGACCAGAAATTCGGGGCGAGAGAATTTGGCTAAACCATTTGCCAGCTGTCGGTGGAAAATGGAGGGGGAGTTGTGGAATCCTTGTGGCAGGCATGTCCACGTCTACTGCTGTGTTTTAAAGGTGAAGGCAAATTTGTACTGGCACGTCTTTGCCAATGGAATGGACCAGAATCCATTACTGACATCCAAAATCGTAAAGAATCGGGAATTGAGTCCCTGCTTGAGCATGGTCTCGGGACTTGTGGCTACTGTGGGGGCTGCTGCGGGGGTGATTTAGTTGAGTTCCCGGTAATCGATGGTCAGTCGCCATGATCCATCGGGCTTTCTCACTGGCCAAATTGGGGCATTATTAGTGGAGGCTACTGATCTAAGTACGCCCTGCTCTAATAAGGTTTCTATTACCTTTGAGATCTCTCCCTCTGCCTCTTGGGGAAATCCATACTGTTTTTGGGGTCGAGGGTCAGGTCCTGTTATTTGTACGGAGCCAGTCATCCGTCCACAGTCGTGCTTGTGGGTCGCGAATGCTGCCCTGTTCTTTTGCAGAACTGCCCTAACCTGCTTGTCCGTACTAAGCGTGGTCGGGTTGAACCAAAATTCGCCTGCTGCGCTAATTTTGTTCGCGTATTCTCCTATGTTGAGCGTTGCGGGGGCTCTTGCAGACTTTGCCATTTTCCAGACACACTGGTTGAATGGATCAAATGATAAGTTGTGGGAATTCATAAAATCGATTCCCAGAATGTGTTCTGCTGTGTGGGGCAGATCAACTAAAACTACGGGGTGCTTGGTGGTGATGGTGCCGATTTGAATGGGTACAGGGGCTGTGATGTGTCCCTGCTGTGAGCGGCCTGTAAAGCCGCTGAGGGTGATAGTGGCTGTAGTGGGCCACGTGTCTTTTTGAAACAGGGTGGGGGAATTTATTGTGGTGCGGGACCCTCCTGTGTCCCATAGAAATTCGATGGGCTGTCCCCGAATTTTCGCTGCAACTACCGGTCGTCCGGATCTATCCCAAAGGGTGTTGCAGACCCAACTGGGGGAGCCCGAACACCGTCAGTCCGTTCCGGTCAGATCCGTCTGATCTGAATGGGCGCTAACACTATGAATGGGCTCTGTTTTCTTCTTGCTCAGAGTGCCCATCTGCTGGGCTCTCTGTGGCTTTCTAGGGGCATTGCACTCTCTTGCGAAGTGTCCCAACTGTCCACAGTTGTAACACTCCTGTGACTTGGGTGGGGGGCAGTTCTTTCCTCCATTCACCCATGCCGGGTTCTGGTGTGTGGTAACTGCCTGTATAATCTGCGGCGGCCTGCTTTTCCTCGGGATTCTTGAGTGCGGGTTTGCTTTGTATAGATTGCACCCAAGCGCGGGACAATCTTTTCACTACACACTTCGTGTTATGGGCCTCCTCTGAGGGATCATAACTCGCGCAAGCTTTATGTCCTGTTTCTGTGGCATGGGAGATAAGGGTGCGGGTCCATTTGGCCATGTTGTCTGGGGCCAAATGGGCGCGGTCTAAGTCTCCAAAGACTGCTGCAAAGTGGATCCACAGGCGTCCAGCAAACTCTGTGGGGTGCTCGACTTTCTTTTGCTGCATTTGTTGAGGCTATCTACGGGGTCACCCCGATTATACCCGATCGCATCCAGGATCGCAGTATGCATTTCTGCAAGGGTGCCTCCTCCTACATTCTGGGGGTCAGGAAGGGCTGCTGCTACTGAAGGGTCTAAGCTTAAAACTGTGAGCTTTACATGCTCTCGCTCATCCAGGCCGTACATGGTCGCCTGATACTTTACTGTGGCAAAGAAATGGTGGGGGTCTGAGGTGGGGAGGAACGGTGTGATCTTATCGCATGCGTCCTGTAATTGGGTCACTGTTAAGGGGGTGGAGTATAGAAATTCCGCATCGTCCGATGTGGCTGTGCGGTGGATGGTGACTGGGTTCATTGGAGCCTGAACTATCTGCTCTGTGGGGGGTTGGGGCGCTTTCCTCTTTTGTGGTTTTCCCTGCGCACATGTTCCCTGAACATATCTCTGCGCTGTTTGATTCAACTCTTCCCAATCAGGGCCGTCTTCCTGATCTAATTTCGCTCCAAAGGTTTCCTGGAAGCCTTTCTAAACTGAAAGCAGCGATTGCAGCTCTGCAATCTGCTTCCGGCACTTTGCGTGATCTAGCGTACTTTGTCTTTGCTCTGTGGTGGCAGCATGGAGTGCTCTTAATGCTGCCTTTAGGTCGCTGCACTGTTTCTGCAATGCTTCTACCTGCTTTTCTGTTTCTTCACGTACCAGGACTGCACATTGCGTGTCCTGGTAGGCCTTTTCATATTGAGACTGGAAGCTGCTTAAGTGTGCCAGACAAGACTGGTGTGCCCTTTTGGCATCCTCCACCTCTCCATCGTTTGCTGTCAATTTCCTTCTCAATTCTAAGTTCTCCTTTTCTACCTCGCTTACATCGACCTTACTCATTCGGTGTATGCCCTCTACTTCTTTCCAGAGCATCCTAACGACCTCCTCTGTGCCTCGCAATTGTGCCAAGCAGGACACGATGGCCATCGGCTTGCGAACTTTCCCTAAGCTCTTTTTGTGGATCTCGCTCAGGTTCTCCCACCAAGTATGTCCTATACTCCCGGAGCCTGATTCCTCATTGTCACAGAATTCATTCCAAAGGGGCCATCCTTTCCCTTTGAGATATTTCCTGATCTCTTCCTCCCAAATGGGACATTGTCCCACTCTACTGCTGCTGGTCGCTGCGACCGCAAATTCCTCTGGGTTCATGAGGCGTTGCATTGCCTGCATTGCCATCTTTCCTATCCGAATGCTGCTCTTCAAATTTGGGACAGGGGTATTAAGGCGGTGCTGTAAATACGGGTACGGCTTTCGCTACTTTCCGATATACAAACTCCCGACAGTTTTGTCACACCAAAAAATTTATCAGTTTTACCTTATCGCCCTGTTAGTTACGCATGCATACACACACTTCCGAATTATGAGTATTGATCAGAACTGTTTGAACGCTTGTGGTTTTCTGTTTCCAATTGGATCTCTAATTCAAATTGTTGGGTTCTCCCGGAGTGGTTATGCCACTTCTAGATCGGGTCCCATCAGATGTCGCCAAATAATGTTGCTGATTTTCTCCTTGGTTCAATTGCTTTGTTTTATTACCTTTGCTCTTGAGTCGCTAGGTATCTTTGATACCGCCACGAAGTTCAAGTCCGAGTAATGATCAATAACCCAATGCACCGATTAGTAAGATTTAAATCAAGGCACATTTATTATACACAGTAATCGCTACTCATGCACAAATTCTACGTCTAAGCTACTTCTACAACTAACAGGCCTATACTTAACTTCGGACTGGCCCACCAGGTCAGGGGAACAAATGGCCTTTCGTTCGGGTTCTGAGTCTGCGGGATTCGAAGTTGGTACAGATCGGTAGCTAGGAGCGCCTATCTCGTAGCGAGCGTTGAATTAAGACTTACTTCTGTCGGGAGTCACTGCACCGATCACGGTCAATGTTGGTTCGTGTTGCTGGGTGACCCGGGCAGGACGCAGAGGTGGAGAGAACTGAAGAGAGAGCTGAAGAGAGAGTGATTTGAACTTGGGGCTCAACTCTTATAGTCCCCAGGGGCTTCCCGCCTTTCGGGGCAGACCCTGTACCTGGTCCCAAGTGATTGGACTTTGTCTCAATCACTTGGTTTGATTTCTCCAATACTGGAGCGGTTCCCTGATCGATGGGCGGTCTTGAGGTGCTCGTTCACCTCCTTTGTGTTGACTCCTGCTGGCGCCGAGGAGTCTGGCTTTGCTTTGTGTGTCCAAAATGTTACTTATTGTTCCCGGGGATTGCTCATCAGTCTGCAGATGGCTGCTACTTTGTTATGCTGATGGTCGCTGGTATCAATGTTGTCTGGCCTTTGCAGAGGTAAATACACAGCAAACCTGCAGCTGCTGGTTTCTGTCTATGTTGGCTGACTTTCCCATCAGCCTTTGCCGTTCGCCATTTTAAATCGGGAGTTGGCCAATTTAGGTGCCGACACCTGCCTCCCTAAAACCTGTCCACCATCTACAAGGCACAAGTGAGGAGTATGATGGAATGCTCTCCACTTGCCTGGATGAGTGCAGCTCCAACAACACTGAAGAAGCTCGACAACATCCAGGACAAAGCAACACCTTCCACCACCTTTCAAACATTCACTCCATCCACCTGCATTGTGGTAACAGTGTGTACCATCTACAAGATACACTGCAGCAACTCACTCAGGTTCCTTAGAAAGCACCTTCCAAACCCAAGATGTCTGGAAACATAGGATCATAGAAACATAGAAACTAGGAGATGGAAGAGACCATTCAGTCCTTCGAACTTGCTCCACTGTTCAGTATGATCGTGGCTGATCCTCTATCTCAATACCATAGTCCCACTTTCTCCCCATACACCTTGATACCATTAAAATCTATTTAAAATTACCTGTCTCTTTCTTGAATGCATTTAGTGACTTGGCTTCCACAGCCTTCTGTGGTAGAGAATTCCACAAGTTCATCCTCTGAGTGAAGCAATATTTCCTCATCTCAGTCCTAAATTATCTACCTCGTATGCTGAAACTGTGTCCCCTGGTTCCCCGCAACCAGGAAAAACATCCTCTCTGCATCTATAGTCTGTCCAATTTTTAAAAATTTTATACCTTTCAATCTGATCTCCTATCATCTTTCTAAACTCGAGAGAATACGGGCCCAGAACAAATCTCTTCATATAGGACAGTCCCACTAACCGGTATCAGCTTACTTCTGCTGCATTCCTTCTGTGGTAAGTATTTGGTGGAGTATATCTCCAGCTATCGTTGACCCTCTGATCACCCCATCCACACCCCCACAACAGTATAGATCTGATCCTATTTCCAGTTCTCTCTAGCATTGACAAAGAGTCAACCAGACTCGACATGTTAGCTCACATCTCTCTCTGGACAGATGCTGTCAGACTTGCTGAGATTGTCCAATATTTTCTGTTTTTGTTTCAGATTCCAGCATCCCAGTAATTTGCTTATATCTTTCTTAGGTAGGGAGTCCAAAAATGCATGCAATACTGCAGGTGTGTGTGGTGATATGCCTATGGGCTATACCATAGTTAAATAGTGTGCAACCTCCAACCAGCAGGTGGCGGTAGACACAACATGCAGTCTCCAGACCAAGGTCACGTGACCTGGGACCCAGATATAAAGGGAGACACATCCGACCATCTTCAGAAGAAGATTGAGAGGATAATAAGACGTACATGGTAATTGATCAGTGCTAGGTGTAAGTGCCAGAGGAGTAGCAAGACTCCATGATAACGTGCTCATTATCAGATGACATCTTACCACACGAGACACAATAAAAGGATCCTGGTTTGGACAGATCCAACTATTTGGTGAGTTACTCCATAAAGTACAAGGGACTTAACGTAACAGTGTGATCTCACCAAGACCCTGTATAACTGCAGTAAGACATCCCTATTTCTTTTAAAAAAATGTTTTTATTCTCCATTTTCACATTTTCCTTCAGAATTTACACCCCACCCACAAACAGTAAACGGTAACAAATGCAAAATCAATCCCCTTAACAATATCAATGATCCCATCCTCCCACCAACCCAAACAACGGCCCACCTGTCAATATATGCATCCAATAAAACAAACCCTCCCACGGTGGCAACAAAAAAAAAGGAGAAAAAGAAAAAGGAGTCTGGGGTCGCCCATGGTCACCATTGACCTATACAGTCAACTCCCCCCCCCCCCCTACACTCAATGCCCTCCAACCTCTGAAAGAGTACCGTACATGATACCCAAGAGTTGTACCCCCCCCAGTCTCCAACTCCTCCCATCCACTGCCTCTTGTGAAACTCCTCCTCCCAAACTCGGTTCCTTCCCCCCAACTTTCCACCCCAGCTAGACCACTCGGACCCTGTTCTGCCAGGCTCCGATGGCCGCAGCCCCTCCCCCTACCTCACTCCCGTTCACTGGCCGGCTTAAACTGGCCAGCGTGGAGGCCCCCGCCCGGGTCCCTTTTACCCTTGCCTGGCCTCAGGAAAGCCCAGAAATCCCTTTTTAGCACACAAACCCCGCATATCCACCTACACCCCAAAGAACCCTCATTTCGAGTGAAAGTTCCATCACTTCCCTTGTCCAAATATATACAACATTGGCTCCTTTAGCCCATATACCCGCACGCAGTGAAACAAAAAAGAAGAAAATACAGTCATGAGGTTACATCGGCACATGGCCATTTCTCAATTTCTCAGTTCTAACACAGTCCTTCTGCCTTTGCAAACTCCTCCGCTGCTTCTGCCGTTCCAAAATAAAAGTCCCTGAGCTTGTAAGTCACCCTCAGCTTCGCTGGATATACAATGCCGCACTGCACCTTGTTAATGTACAGTGCCCTCTTCACCCGGTTGAAGGCAGCCCGCCTCCTCGCCAGCTCCACCGTAAAGTCCTGGTATACACGTATACCAGCTCCAGCCCACTGCACCACCCGCTTCTGCTTAGCCCAGCTCAGGACCTTCTCCTTCACACTGTACCTACGGAAGCACAGTCACTAACCTTGGCGGCTCACTCGCCTTTGGTACAGGCCTCCACGACCGATGAGCCCGATCCACTTCATATCGGGAGGGATCCTCCCCCTCCCCCAATTGTTTCGCCAGCATCACGGCAAAATACTCAGTCGGCCTTGGTCCTTCAAATCCTTCGGGCAGCCCCACAATCCTCAAATTCTGTCGCCTGGATCTGTTTTCCAGGTCTTCCATTTTTCCTCGCAGATACTTGTTAATGTCCATCACCTTCCGCATCTCCTTCCCCATCGAGGTAAGTTGATCACCGTGCTGCAATAACGTCTCCTCCACTTACTTCAGCGCCTCCCCTTGCTCTCATACCTCTGCCACTGCGCTCGCCACCGCCTTCGTCACCGGGGAAATCGCCTCCTCCACCAGCACACTCAAAACCTCTCTCATCCCCTTCCTCATTGTCTCCATGTATTTTGTAAATTGACTTTCGAATTCTGCAGCCATCACCTTAGTTATTTCTTCAGCCGTAAGCAATGCGGCCTCCCCTGGTGCTCCAGCCTCCATTTTCCTTAGTGACCTCAAGGGGACCTTTCCACTCCCCGACAGACCTTCGGCTGTTTTCCTTACGGACGTTCTTTTGCTCACCCTCGACATTTTTCTTCACTGTGCCTTCACTCTGCCGCCTCTGTGCCTTCTCCCTGTTTTTGCCACCTCCGTGGACCCTGGGACCGGGCTTAAAGCCCCGAAAATGCCGTTCCCGAACGGGAGCCCTCCATTGTGCGGCCGCCTCCCGCCCGCTGTCACCGGAAGTCTACCACCACTGACATCCCTATTTTTGACCTAAAATCCTCTTGCAATGAAGGCCAACACAACATTTGCCTTCCTAATTGCTTGCTGCACCTGTCTCTCCACTTTCAAGTACATCTCAATCCCTTTGTACATCCACACTTCCCAATATATCTTAATTTCCTTTCTGTTTTTCACACTGAAGTGTATAACTTCACATTTAGCCACGATGTACTGCATCTGTCATGTGTCTGCCCACTCTTAACTTGTCTAAATTGCCTTGCAGCCTCCTCACAACTCACAATTCCACCCAGTTTTGTGTCATCAGCAAATCACTACTTAGAAGGAGAAGGGCAGCAAATTCTTGAGAACTCCACCACCTACAAGTTCCCTCCCAGGCCACACACCATTCTGACTTGCAACTGAATCGCTGTTCCTTCACTGTCGCTAAAATCCTGGAACGTCCTCCTTAACAGCACTGTGGGTGTTCTTACAACACATGGGCTGCAGCAGCTAAAAGAGGCACACCACTATTTTCTCCAGGAGGATTAGGAATGGCCTTGCCAGAGATTCTCCCGTCCCATGAAGGAATTAAAAAAACTTTACCAGATTTAATTGGAGATGAACACTAAAGTTTGTACCAAATGGAAAATAGCAACATTTTATACATTTCTGTTCTTTCTAGTGTGTGCAATTAAAGATCAAGAAATGTCAGTTTCTTAGCCTTGGGAGAGATTGGAGTATCCTGGACCTCGCTGCCAGAGAAGGTGCTGGAAGCAGGTACGATAGTGATAGTGATAGATCTATGATAGTGACGTTTAAGGGGTATCTTAACAAATACAAGAATAGGATGGGAATAGAGGGATATGGACCCCAGATGTGTAGAAGGTTTTAGGTTAGATGGTCGGCGCAGGCTTGGAGGGCCGAAGGGCCTGCTCCTGTGCTGTGCGTTTCTATATTCTTTGTTCTTTCCAACAGTGTCTTGATCCTATAGTGGTTGTATTTCTCCTCAAAACCCTTGAATGTGTTTCTCCTCAAAACCCTTGAATGTGTTGTTTTATAGGATTTCCAAAATGTGAAGTTTAATTATCAAGCATTAAAAATTCTTTGAATAGTTTGCAGGCCCTGCTATTTCTTCTGTGCAAGTGTCTGCATTGTTTCTTCTGGGTAAAGGTGCCATAGTCCCAGATGACCATAGCTGACTGGTGGTGGTTTAACCACTCCACACGTGGGGGGCAAGATTCAGAAGGCAGGGCCTTCGTGAATAACCTCAACCAGTACAGGAAATGAACCTGTGCTGCTGGCCTTGTTCTGCATCACAAACGAGCTCTCTAGCACACTGAGCTAATCCGGCCCCCAATTTAACATTGTATCACCTGAATCTTCTTAACCCCATGTTTGAATTCTACCATTACCACCAAGGTTGCTTTAAGCCAAGACTTCAAATGTATAATACTACCATTGCCTTGCTTCCAAAGCACAACGTTGCCAGGTTTATACAAATAACTTGCATGTTTTCGCCCCGTTGCAACGAGTACATCTGTAAACAAAATGCTAATAAATGTCACAGAGCTTTGCAGTTCACCAGTGTCCGATCCAATATTTTGAATATAACACAATGGAAGCAACTATTTGGTTTACTGAGCCTCATATAGATATTTAAGATAGTGATCGATACAGAAAATGTAATCCAGCATGTTACTTCAAATTAAACTGAGGGGCGAGACTGAGGAGCCACCGTGAAGGTGGGAAATTCTAACTTTAGGATTCACAGAATCACAGAATAATTCAGTGGTTAGCACTGCTGCCTTATGGTGCTGAGGACCCGGGTTCGATCCTGGCCCTGGGTCATTGTCCGTGTGGAGTTTGCACATTCGCCCCGTGCCTGCGTGGGTCTCACCCCACATCCCAGAGAAGTACAGGGTAGTTAAAGTGGCCTCACTTAATTGCCCCTTCATTGGAAAAGAAAATTGGATACTCTAAACTTAGAAAAATAGAAAAACACCTTACCTGCTTACCTAATCCCATTTGCCAGCACTTGCCCCATAGCCTTGAATGTAATGATGTGCCAAGTGCTCATCCAGGTGCTTTCAAAAGGATGTGAGGCAACCTGCTCTAGCACCCTCCCAGGCAGTGCGTTCCAGATCGTCACCACCCTCTGGGTAAAAAGGTTTTTCCTCAAATTCCCCCTAAAACACCTGCCCCTCACCTTGAACTTGTGTCCTCTCGTAACACCCTTCAACAATGAGGAACAGCTGCTCCCTATCCACCCTGTCCATGCTTCTCATAATCTTGTACACCTCGATCAAGTCACCCCTCAGTCTTCTCTGCTCCAGAGAAAACAACCCAAGCCTATCCAACCTCTCTTCATAAGTTAAATGTTCCATTTCAGGCAACATCCTGGTGTATCGCTTCTGCAACCCTTCCAGTGCAATTACATCCTTCCTATAATGTGGCAACCAGAATTGCACACAGTACTTCAGCTGTGGCCTCACCAAAGTCCTATACAACTCCAACATGACCTCCCTGCTTTTGTAACCTATGCCTCGATTGGTAAAGGCAAGTGTCCCATACACCTTTCTCACTACCTTATTAATCTGCCCTTCTGTCTCCAGAGATCTATGGACAAACACACCAAGATCCGTTTGTTTCTCCAAACTTCTCAGTGTATTGCCATTCATTGAATACTTCCTATAAACGCCTGGAGAATTGCCGGGTCCGTGGCCGTGCATGGCGACAACCTGCAGGGGTCACGTCGTACATCGTGGCACTGGCCGCATGCAGAGCCGACCTGCCAGATGATGCCCCCTGGACACCACCTCGCCACCCCCGGGCCACCCCACCAGTTCCCCCCAGCCCTTGCCGAAGCCCCCCCAGCCAGCAGCATGGCTCCCCCCCCCCCTGACTGTGGCGGAGTTGGACACAGTCCGCAGCCGCCACGCCGGGTTCACGAAAACTGAGAGAACACGTGTCATGCGCCGTCGGGAACTCGGTCCATCAGGGGGCAGAGCATTGAGGGAGGGCCTTCAGGTAACGTCCTGGGGCCATCCCAAAGGCATACGGCGTACTCCTCGATGAGGACATTTTGGAGGGGGTGGAGCATCTGAAAACAGGCGCTGCCCCCGATTTAGTCGTAAACAGGGATTCTCCCTGTTCCCCGATTACGATATCAGCGTCAAGCAACGGAGAATCTTGCCTCATGATGGGGAGGTTGCAGGCTGTTTTTGACTCAACAAGGTTGAATGACCTTCCTCATTCACAACTTCTCTTGTCATTCCGCTCCAACTTCATGATTCCCACTGTGCTTTTGTCAGAGACATGCTTGTCACAGGTCTGCTGCTTATATTGGTGGTTCTATTGTAGGAATTCACAATGACCTGGGAAATACACTTTAAAGGCCTTTCAAAAGCTGAATGAAACACATTTAATTGCAAAATTGAAATCAGCTAAAATCAAATAGTTGAAAAATACTTTATTGAACTGGATCCGAAGCTCGCAACATGCCCTCAGTCTGAGAACACTCACTTTAGGTCAATCTACGAGATACGTGACCCACACCCCCCGGGATCAATAACCAATTTTCCTTGATTTGAAACTTCACAAGCGTCGTTCTGTAAGAATGAAAAAGGACAAAAAACGTTCAATCCTCAAACTTAAAACAAAAATCCGTTAAATATGTCATGTCGCAGTTAGGGTTGAAGACAGCGAGGTGAGGCATTTGCAATGAAGAAGCCATGTGGACTCGAGATGTTAACCCTTTGCCCACCCACATATCTTTCTGCCTTGATTGCAAACGAATGTTAATTCCGCATTTCGCCGAATTTCCACAAGATGGCACGCCAGGGATTTCCCTTGTGCTGAACGGTTTACAATGATGGGTGCAACCTTTCTTAACGTTGACGGGCATATAGTATTCTTCAGGCATTTATCTCTCACGATGTATGCGCCTGGCGACTGGAAAAACTTCTAAATGTAAGCAGGAGGTCATTTGCATTGTGGGGCTGCAAAGTTTACTAAATATTGTTGATCAAATCTCAAACATAAGTTTAGTTATGTGACTTTTTTTTCAATTGGGGACTTATTTCTATGGCCTACTCCTGCTCTTAGTTCGTATGTTCATGCTTTACACATTCCTTTCCTCACGGAAATTGCACTCTAACTTTTAACTACACACCATAAACAATGATTGTTTGTACCCCCCCAAAGTCTTTGTTATTGTGGTTTCAGATAATGGTATCAATATTGAATGTGAACAGTCAATTTACAAATATAAAGAACAGATTCTTATTCCGTTCTTTCTGCTGCGGTTTGCTAAAACAGAAACTTTGATAGGTCCTAACTTCATAATGAAATTAGGCATTAATATTTTTGTTGCCGCTCTCCACAATTGAACTTGAACTGGAATGTTTGACAGCAATTGGTAAAGCAGTGAATTTGACAAATAGATCTAATATCAATGTTATATTTCATTATGAAAATCCAAATTGACAAGCATGGCAACCAAATTGGCCATTGGTGTGACATAACAAAAGTTAGAGTAATAAAGCGCTATACCGCTTAATGAAATGAGTCGATCAAAGGCTTTCAGCAGGACACTTTTTTTTGTAAGTTGGATACATTACAGTTCCAATGCAGTTATAGACATTACAGAAAAATCACAGTGCAGAGGTAAGAGGAGGTCAAAAATCAAATGAATAAAGCAGCCCCAGGTTACCAAATGTTGATCTGGCAACTGCACTGTAAACATTGAAAAGCAATTGCTGCTGGGTGTTTGAGATTCTTATTGGGATGTTGGAAAATGCCCCTCTCCAATCTACTACATATCTCAGATCAACTGTGTGTTTAAAGAATGCGAAGACTGGAGCAGTCTGCTGCTTCTCCTGTCATAGTAATGGAACTTAAATCCCTACATGGTAATGAATGTGGTGCAATATGTCATGTGTTTACCATGTGAAGCGTGTTACCAACTTTAGAAATAATCAGAATCCACAAAGAGCTGAATGAGTTCACTTCAGATCACAGATCTCCAATGACAATTAGGGTGGGGGGGTTAATGTAATTGTAGAATGGATTGCTGATTGCTTATTAATCAAAATGATTGGCTGTTACTCCTTCATTTACTGTCTGGGGAGTGATTTGTTCCAATGCGTGCTTATAATTGAATCACGTAAATGATTTTCTGGCTATGTTGTATTTCACCATTGAGGTATGATCATACTAAATTAATAGTTGCAGCTTTTTTCTAAAAAAGTAACAAATTTTAATGTCATAAGTAAACAATTAGATCACAGTTTAGGAAATTTCATTTCGCTGTGAGTACACAATCCCACTGATTACATTGCAATAACTTATTTTCAAACTCTTATTTCAGTGTTGAGATATTGGCTGTATATGTGTAATGGCACATCGTTAGGACGTAATTTATTAAGATGATTGACATTACATTAGGTGCCCTTCTCTTAATTTCCTGAGAAGGATAAAGGTGTGTAGAATAAAGTGACATTGTTCTAACTTATAATTTTACTTATGTTTGATGATATCACCAAGATAAAAGCAAATTACTGTGGATTCGGAATCTGAAACAAAAGCAGGAAATGCTGGAGAAACAGAAAAACAGAGTCATCCAGACTCGAAATGTTAGCTCTGTTCTCTCTCCACAGATGCTGTCAGATCTGCTGAGATTTTCCAGCAATTTTCTGTTTGTGTGTGCGCTGATGATGTCACTGGCCATTTTGGTGAACAGTCGATGCCTTGGAGTTTATTTTAATGTAATTTAAATCTTCTGGTGATTACTTAGGTATGATTGATTATTAATAATGTTTCATTTACTTCTCTGCATTTTCCCCGTTTTCTGCTTCTTTGAGTAAAAGTAAAATATATGGATGGTTCTGTATGCATGCATTATATGCAGAAAGTAATCAGAAAGCACCGTATCTTTCATCTTGGCACTCTGCAGCTTTCTGGACTTAATACTGAATTCAATAAATTTAGATCATAACTGTTGACTCCATCTTTTCTTTGCTAACTTGTTTCTTTATCCTTGCATGTTACATTCAGACAGTTTTTTATGTCATCATTCACATCTCATCTGGACCCAACCTTTGTTGCTTCACAGTGTCAGGGCCTCATGTTCGATTCCCGGCTTGGGAGTTTGCATGCTCTCCCTGTATCAGCGGGTGTTCCGGTTTCCTCCCACAAGTCCGGAAAGGCGTGCTGTTAGGTAATTTGGACATTCTGAATTCTCCCTTCGTGTACCTGAACAGGCATCAGAATGTGGCGACTAGGGGCTTTTCACAGTAACTTCATTGAAGTGTTGATGTAAGCCTACTTGTAACAATAATGATTATTAATTATAATGATACTCCGGCCCAGCCCATGTTATGAAGTGTAGTCAGATGAACACTGCTGTAATGTTTGGTGGCTTTTAGAAACAGCTTTGTTGTAGACAGTACTCAAAAATTACTTTATACCTTTTTGACCACATTATTCTAAATACAATGACATAAATAAGATTAATCAGGGTGAGAGTTCCTTTTGGATTGTGACAAATGGCATATGTGTCACGAGTGCATTTGGTCAACTGTGCAGAAATTTGTTCAATAACTATTTTGCATGTAGGTACAGTAAATCTTTGGGACACAGAATTTTCAAAGCAATAAACAGGCTGAAAAGGTGAATGTGTGTTGCCAAAGATGAACGCAACCAGATGTTTGAGGACAAACCGTCATACAGCAATAGATTGGAATCATGTACAGACATTACACATTGGAGCATTAACTGGTTAAACCGACATCCATCCAGCTGTCATTTGTGGATCAATTTCTTACTCTTCCTTCTGTGTTTAATTCATGAGAAACTAACAATTTATCTTGAAGTGATATGATTTGATATGATTTATTATTGTCACATGTATTGGTATACAGTGAAAAGTATTGTTTCTTGCATGCTGTACAAACAATGCATACCGTACATAGGGAAGGAAGGAGAGACTGCAGAATATAATGTTACAGTTAGAATGAAGTTTTAGAAGCATAGAACAAGAGTAAAAGATAGAATTAGAGGGCATGCTGGGCACAGCTTGCAAGAAGTCGCCTCGCCGTCCGGTGCCATCTTGGAAAGACATGAATGTAAGTTGAACAAAAAATAAATCATGTGTAGGTAAGATAATTTAAAGTGCACTTCTTAAAAAATGCCACTCTTTTAAAAGGTGCCACTCATTTAAGATTGAGAATCTTGCACACAAGATTATAAATTAATTACTTTGTTACATATTGAAATATTTTGACTCAACTTTTTTCACTGGTAGTAAGCTGATTCACAAAATAATGTATTTCACTAGAAAATAGTCTATGAGACTCTATACAATAAGATATATTGATATTGTTTACAGATTCAAATGTTTATTTTTCTGTAGATTTAATCTCAGTTATGAACATTTCTGCAATTTTGCATTTGATTGGGACTTTAAAAAAAAATGCTTGTAATTGCATATGCCCATTCATGTTTAAAGTTACTATACCTCAAAGGGTTTCATTCAATTCCCTATTGACGTAAGTCTGTTACACCAAATGCATAATCACATTAGGTGTCTTTAATTTTACAGGACCTATATTTTGTATTTTATTTTCTGCAAACGGGTTGGGCAACATGATTGTAAAATTGGGGGTAATGCGCATTGTCGTAAACTGCTCTGGGATTAAAAAGTTTTTTTTAAATTCTGATCTTTTTCAGATAAATACCAGTATCAAACATATATAACTGCAATCATGGATGCCTGATAAAGAGTTAATATTGCTACCTTATACAAGATTGTGGATAATCAATGACATCATTAAAAGTTACATTGTCAATTTAAAAAGTGAATAAAAGTCAATGTGTGGTATTTTAAGACTGAAAAGGAATTGCACACGAGAGACAAATAAACAGGTCTGTTTACAACAGTTGCTGCTGCACAACACATGATGGATTATGAACCTTTCACTGCACACCTGCGCCTCGGCTTCATTTGCAGCCTCGGCCTCCTCCTGCACTCAGGTGGCGCTGTGGTTGGCGCCCGCGAGTCTGAACCAATGTAAATAATGCACCCTAACCTGATGGCTGAGAAGTCTGCTGCCCGACAGTCGCCTCGACCAATAGCCGACCGGTGAGGGCGGTACAGCCAGCCGCTATTGGTTCTGAGCGGGAAGGCGGTGCCCAATGAGCGCGGAGGGAGGGAGTGGGGCGGGTAGAGTTAGTTAGACGGGCAGTGGCGGCGGCGGTTTTTTGGTGCGGTGTGTGTCTGGGGGGGCGGGGAAGGGGGTGTGTGAATTGTTTTGGGAAGCGGAGTGCGGCGGGAAGATGGCGGACGATCGCAAGCGGGCGGATAACGCCAAGCATCGGCGGGGCGAGCAGCTGAAGCGCTGGCTGGGCTCGGAGACCGACCTGGAGCCGCCCGTCTTCAAGAAGAAGAAGACCCGAGTCAAGTTCGACGACGGCGCCGTGTTCTTGGCTGCCTGTTCGAGCGGCGACACCGAGGAGGTGAAGCGGCTGCTGGACCGCGGCGCCGACATCAACTACGCCAATGTGGATGGGCTGACGGCGCTGCACCAGGTACCTGTCGAGGGGAGGCCGGGCTGCTCACCAACCCCTCCAATCATCCCCCCCCCCCCCCCAAGGGCTCTGGAGAAGGGCTGATGTGCCCCCACCATCCACCCACTCCCAGTTAATGGGTACAACAGGAGTTCCCGTTGATCCATCACTTCATCCAGGGAGCTGCTGTGCCCATTGCCAGGGCGGCTGGTTTGTTTGCATTAGCGGTTCGGCAGGTTGTCCTGGGCTAGCTTGAGCACATTGGGGAGGAGGGGGGTCTCTCCCACCACCACCTTTTTTCCTCTCTTTCCTTCACTGAGACCAATTGTGATGTGTTTTGCTTCTGTCCTTGTAGAACACGAGTTGCATTTGCTTCATCCCCATTCTACCCCTCCCCTCAGGCTATCGGTACTTGCGCTCATACGACCCAATTCCTTCCATCTCTCGCTCTCATCCCCGCCAACCTGATTGGCAAAAGTCACCAGAAAGGACAACTCGGTCCTGCAGCGAAAGGCTCATTTAAAACGCCTTCCAGATGCGAAGGACATGCATGGGTGGACAGATTACTCCACAGGGCGCAGTACCTGGTGCACCAGGAAACCCCTCTGGGCGTCATCGGGCATTTTGCAACCGTGTTCAATGTTAAATCTCCGGTTAACAAGAGTAGCGCTTTACGGCTCCATTGTCTTGTTTCAAACAACGCATGTTGATTTGAATGTGAGCTCATTTATTTTTGCAAATTTCAGTCTCGCTGTGGCACCCCCTTCCTCCCACAGAAACCAAAACTAATTTGAGATTCAGAATGTTCGCCCTCCCAAAAGAAAGTGAGCGCTCCTGCGTTTACCTTTTTGTACACACTGCACCATGACATGTAGGTTTAATTCCATGTGATCAAGATTACATGGTTGGTTGTTTCTCCTCGAAGTGCGACTTAAAAAAACTTTCACTTGGCAGGAGCAAAGACGATTGTTTTCTCACCCACTGTTACTATACTGTTATTTGAATTGGGGAAAATACAGCAACAGGTTTCTGTTGTGGTTAAGGTGCTTGATTCAGCTTTTCAACTGTACATATGTTTGGGAAGTTGCAATAATTTCTTATATTGTTATGATTATGGGTGGCGGACCTGTGTAACCTTGCTGACTCTTGTTAGTTTGCCAGGTACTTAATGTAAAAATGCCATGCTTTTGACCTCTTGTGCAAAAAATTCACTTTATGGGACGTGAGCACCAGCATTTATTGCCTGTCAATAACTGCTCTCTATTTCGGAGGACATTTGAGTCAGCCACATTGCTGTGGATCTGGAGCCACATGTAGGCCAGACCATGTAAGGACGGCAGATTTCCTTCCCTAAAGGACATTAGTGAGCCAGATGGGTTTCCTAATCATTGCTCCACCACTGCTGGCCGTGCCTTCAGTTGCCTGGGCACTTAGATCTGGAATGCCCTCCATACACCACTCTGTCTCCCTATCTCACTTTTCCTCCTTTACGGCATTTCTTAAAACCTACCTCTTAACCCAATCTTTAGTCATCTGACTAATTACCTTATTGTGGCTTGGTGACATTTTGTTTTCGAATGCTCCTATGTAGAATCCTGGGATGTTTTATTATGTTAAAGGTGCTAGATAAACATGATTTGGTATTTTAATCCTGCCACTACATCATAACTATCTCTGAAACTGTCACATGGCTTAAAGGCAAGCAATTAAATTTATCAGCTGTAATGACAGCCGGTGACCTTAAGGGAAAAAAGCTTGCGCTAATGGGAGGTAGGAGTTCCAATGCCAAAATTTAGTAATGCAAAAATAACACCCTTAATGTGCAGTATGAGGGCATGTGGGAAGATTCTGGTAATGCCCTTAACTGCTTTCTAATTATTTATTGCCAGATTCCTTTAAGTGCTAATGCACACATACTGATTTCAACCAATGTTTGATTATTTGTATATATATATAAAATGTAATGGTTACAAAATTAGTGTTTGTACAAAATCTGCCTTGGCTTTTATCGGCAGTGTAAATGTAGTTGCTTCCTCTGCACCAATGTGGAGGAAGTTATCATCTGTTACAGTAACTAGCCGCTGTTACAGTTGATATGCTCTGTTTAGGAGCGCACTATATTGGCACTTGAACTTGCAACAAATTACAGTAGGACAGATTGCATTTTCAAGGACTTGAGCATGGATATTGACATCACAAAACCAAGTCAAAAGGTCGTGATGGGAACTAATCAAAAATGTCGTGGATCTTTCTCGGAGTTGATTTTCACATTCCAATTTGCTTGTATTCATATTTGTTGGTGGACTTTCACAGGATTCTGAGAAAGAATGAGGACGCATATGAAAATACAATGTTTTTAAGAATATGCTAGTTGAGTAGAGGGAGAAACTCAAGACAGACTTCCTTTAGTTGGGCGCTAGAAATGGCAATACTGGGTGCACATTGCAGATTAAAATCTGTAATGTGTGCTGCTGCTTTTGAGTTCTGTGATGTATGAAAACTGTTTTTGTTTTGGGGTTCCTGGTTACTATACTGAAGTTTAACCTTCAGTATGTTAAACTTGCCATACTTTGCAAGTCTACCATTTTATCAGTTGTGTATGGAGTGACCTTCATTTCACATTTTCCATGAACATTTAATTAAGTTGTACTCCGCTGCGTGACAGCAGCAATCCAGAATTAGAGAACTATTGTTTTCAGACACGTATGCATACATTGCTGAGTATCATCTGCAAGCATAAAGTGCAATTAGAGAATAATCAGTGCCAATGAAGTGCTTTGCATGGATTAAACAGCTAATAGTGCTGTATTAGAACAAATGACCATCTGCAAATGTGAACATCTTTGTGTGTAGCTGATCTTAATATAAGCTTAGGAAGCATGAAAATTGTTACAATTTTGGAATTTGTTTGGCATGTGCTCAAAAGTATTATAGAGCATTAGGCAGGATTAATTTTGCAAGATACTTGCAGGGCAGCCCGGTAGCGTTGTGGATAGCACAATCGCTTCACAGCTCCAGGGTCCCAGGTTCGATTCCGGCTTGGGTCACTGTCTGTGGAGTCTGCACATCCTCCCCGTGTGTGCGTGGGTTTCCTCTGGGTGCTCCGGTTTCCTCCCACAGTCCAAAGATGTGCAGGTTAGGTGGATTGGCCATGATCAGTATTTAGTATCCAAAATTGCCCTTAGTGTTGGGTGGGGTTACTGGGTTATGGGGATAGGGTGGAGGTGTTGACCTTGGATAGGGTGCTCTTTCCAAGAGCCGGTGCAGACTCGAAGGGCCGAATGGCTTCCTTCTGCACTGTTAATTCTATGATACTTTGAGACTTATTTATAAATTGTTCCTGTTAGTTTTTATTCTTTAAATCTATTGAAATTTGTGAGTTTAAACTTTGAACATTATTCCCCTACCTATTGGCAATTTTTGTAGAAAATAAGATCCATCTATTGGGAAAGCAGTACAATTGTGGGACTAGAGATGAAGTTGTATTTTATGTAATGTTGATCATAAGTAACTGTAATGAATATACCTATTTCACTTCTCTTTTACCCCCACTCCCCAGTTATTTCTTTGTAAAAATACATTTCATTTTTGAGTAATGCTTTTGTATTGTAGGCACTTTATTATACTGTATTTTATTCATTTACGGGATGTGGGCGTCATTGGCTAGGCCAGCATTTATTACCCATTCCGAGTTGCCCTTGTGAAGGTGGTGGTGAACTGCCTTCTTGAACTGCTCCAGTACCTGAGGTGCGAGTACACACAGGGAATTCCAAGATTTCGACAAGTGATCGGATAAGTGAGTGGTTTGGAAGGAACTCCCAGATGGTGGTGTTCCCAGATATCTGCTGCCCTTGTCCTTTTTAGATGCTAGTGGTCATGGGTTTGGAAGGTGCTGACTAAGGAGTCTTGGTGAATTCCTGCAATGTATCTTATAGATGGTATACACTGCTGCTGTTGTTCGTTGGTGGTGGAAGTGAATGTTTCTGGAATGGGTACCAATCAAGAGGGCTGTTGTCCTGGATGGTGTTGAGCCTCTTGAGTGTTGTTGGAGCCACACTCATCCAGGCAAGAAGGGAGTATTTAATCATAATCCTGACTTGTGCTGTGTAAATGATAGGTGGATTTTGGGGACTCAGGAGGTGAGTTACTTGCTGCAGGATGTGTAGCCTCTGACCTGCTCTTGTAGCCACAGTATTTATATTGCTAGTCCAGTTCAGTTTGTTGTCAGTGGTAACCTCCATGATGTTGATGGTGGAGATTTGCCAATGTTAATGCCATTGAACGTCAAGAGACAATGGTTAGATTCTCTTGTTGGAGATGGTCATTGCCTGGTACTTGTGTGGCTTGCATATTACTTGCCACTTGTCAGTCCAAGCCTGGATATTGTTCAGGTTTTTCTGCATTTGGGCATGGACCGCTGCAATTGCACGAAAAAGAAGTGCACTGAATGATCAGATATATTTATAGCTATGTTGGCCACGTTAATAGAATCATAGAAGTTTACAGCATGGAAACCAGGCCCTTCGGCCCAACCAGTCCGTGCCGCCCAGTTTTTACCATTAAGCTAGTCCCAGTTGCCCGCACTTGGCCCATAACCCTCCATACCCATCTTACCCATGTAACTATCTAAATGTTTTTTAAAAGAAACAATTGTACCCGCCTCTACTACTACCTCTGGCAGCCCATTCCAGACACTCACTACCCTCTGAGTGAAGAAATTGCCCCTCTGGGCCTTTCTGAATCTCTCCCCTCTCACCTTAAACCTATGCCCTCTAGTTTTAGACTCCCCTACCTTTGGGAAAAGATGTTGACTATCTACCTTATCTATGCCCCTCATTATTTTATAGACCTCTATAAGATCACCCCTAAGCCTCCTACGCTCCAAGGAAAAAAGTCCCAGTCTATCCAGCCTCTCCTTATAACTCAAACCATCAAGTCCCGGCAACATCCTAGTAAATCTTTTCTGCACTCTTTCCAGTTTAATAATATCCTTTCTATAATAGGGTGACCAGAACTGCACACAGTATTCCAAGTGTGGCCGTACCAATGTCTTGTACAACTTCAACAAGACGTCCCAACTCCTGTATTCAATGTTCTGACCAATGAAACCAAGCATGCCGAATGCCTTCTTCACCACCCTGTTCACCTGCGACTCCACCTTCAAGGAGCTATGAACCTGTACTCCTAGATCTCTTTGTTCTATAACTCTCCCCAACGCCATACCATTAACTGAGTAGGTCCTGGCCTGATTCGATCTGCCAAAATGCATCACCTCACATTTATCTAAATTAAACTCCATCTGCCATTCGTCGGCCCACTGGCCTAATTGATCAAGATCCCGTTGCAATCCTAGATAACCTTCTTCACTATCCACTGTGCCACCAATCTTGGTGTCATCTGCAAACTTACTAACCATGCCTCCTAAATTCTCATCCAAATCATTAATATAAATCACAAATAACAGTGGACCCAGCACCGATCCCCGAGGCACACCACTGGTCACAGGCCTCCAGTTTGAAAAACAACCCTCTACAACCACCCTCTGTCTTCTGTCGGCAGCCAATTTTGAATCCAATTGGCAACCTCACCCTGGATCCCGTGAGCTTTAACCTTCTGCAACAACCTACTATGCGGTACCTTGTCAAAGGCTTTGCTAAAGTCCATGTAGACAACGTCTACTGCACTGCCCTCATCTAATAGTTAATAGTTTGACTGATTAACTTCAATTGGTTAGTGTAGCTTCTAGCACATTCAGGATTGTTCAAGTGTTGCTGAATCACGTTTAACATATATATTGTTTGGGCTTGTTGTGTGGGCTGGTTGAGGTTGGTCTGTAATGTGCTTATTCTGAACAACTGACGGAACATGCTGTTTGATCAGCCAGTTTCTGGGATGTATGGCCTACGTAGCTGGTATCGCACTGGCACTGAAGTATATACATGACATTGCTGAATTATGTGGTAGGCAGAATGTCTTTTTGGATTGACGTCATACATCTTGTTGGTGGAAAATACCATTTGCCTAGCCACTATGGCAGCAGTCTGAAATGGCTTGTTTAACCTGTTGTTCAAATTCTTGATGCTTTCTGGGAAATTTGAGATAGACCGGGTACTTTTAATGATTGAAAGTGGCGGCCTTGGGTTCGTTTGCATGAAACATGGCGCACAATGATCTGATCATTGTCCAGCAGGATAGCTTTGCATTCAAATTTTGCATCTACCTTGCTGTTTTAAATGTTGCACCACACAAAAGACTGTCCAGGACAAAACTGTCCATTTGATTGGCACTCCAGGCACCACCTTCCAAACATTCTTGACACAGTGGCAGTGGTGTATACCACTGCAAGGTGCAATACAGCAGCTCACCCAGGCTCCTTCGACAGCATCTTCCAAACACGTGACCTCTACCACCTAGAAGGACAAGGGCAGCAGATGTGTAGGAGCACCACCACCTGCAAGTTCTCCTCTAAGCCGTCCTGACTTGGAGCCATATCACAGTTCCTTCACTGTTAATGAGTCAAAATTTTGGAACTCCCTTCCTAACAGCATTGAGTGTGCCTACACCACATACACTGCAACAGTTCAAGAAGGCCGCTTACTATCTTGGGAAATTAGGATTGGGCAATAAATGCTAGCCTGGTCATTGCCCACGTTCTGTGATCGAATAAACAAATGGGGGTTGAGGTTACTCACTTCGGTCATTTCAATAGAAAAGCAAAACATTTTTTAACGCCGTGCAATTTGTAAATGATCATAGGAGCTAGGGTTTACTTGTCCAAGTTAGGTTGCAGGTACAACAAGCAATTGGGAAGAGAGTTGGCATGTTGGCCTTTTTTTGTAAGGCATTGGAAAACTAGAATGAGGGCCATAAGCTATAGGAGCAGAATTAGGCCATTCGGCCCATCGGGTCTGCTCTGCCATTCGATCATAGTTGCTATGTTCCTAATCCCCATTCTTCTGCATTGTCCCCATAACCCTGAACGTCTGAGGATCCTGGGATTATATTCATTGGAGTTTAGGAGGTTGAGGGGAGATCTAATAGAAACTTACAAGATAATGAATGGCTTAGATAGGGTGGATGTAGGGAAGTTGTTTCCATTAGCAGGGGAGACTAGGACCCGGGGGCACAGCCTTAGAATAAAAGCGAGTCACTTTAGAACAGAGATGAGGAGAAATTTCTTCAGCCAGAGAGTGGTGGGTCTGTGGAATTCATTGCCACAGGGGGCGGTAGTGGCCGGGACGTTGAGTGTCTTTAAGACAGAAGTTGATAAATTCTTGATTTCTCGAGGAATTAAGGGCTATGGAGAGAGAGCGGGTAAATGGGGTTGAAATCAGCCATGATTGAATGGTGGAGAGGACTCGATGGGCCGAATGGCCTTCCGCTCCTATGTCTTATGGTCTTAACCCCTGATCACCCCTGTGCAGACAAGCTGGCACATTTGTTCGCGGACATCTTCAACCTCTCCCTGCTCCATTCCAAGGTCCCCGCCTGCTTCAAGCAGACCACCATTATACCAGTGCCAAAGAACCAGGCAACGTGCCTCAACGATTTTCGTCTGGTGGCACTGACATCGATCGTAATAAGTGCTTAAAGAAGTTGGCAATGCAGCACATCCAACTCCATACTCCCAGAATGCCTAGATCCACTGCAATTCGCACACTGCTGCAACCGGTCTACAGCAGACGCCATCTCCCTGGCACTGCACTCATCCCTGGAGCATCTCGACAACAAGGACACCCACATCAGACTCCTATTTATTGACTATAGCTCCGCCTTCAACACCATAATCCCAGCAAAGCTTCTGTCAAAGCTCCAAAACCTAGGACGTGGCTCCTCACTGCAACTGGATCCTTGACTTTCTGACCCATAGACGACAATCAGTAAGGATAAACACAACACCTCCACGATAATCGTACTATACTCCCTAAACATACATGACTGCGCGGCAAAATTCGGCTCCAATTCCATCTACAAGTTTGCTGACGACATAGCCATAGTGGGTCGGATCTCGAACAACATTGAGTCAGAATACAGGATGGAGAACCTAGTGGAGTGGTGTAACGACAAAAATCTCGACATCAAATCTGAAAAGAGCTGGTTGTTGACTTCGGGAAGCAAAATATTGTACACACTCCTGTCTGTATCAACAGGGCTAAGGTGGGGGTGGTTGAAAGCTTCAAATTCCTAGTTGTGCGCATCACCAAAAATTTGTCCTGGTCCACCCACTACGTACTACGACCAAGAAAGCACAACAGCGCCTATACTTCCTCAGGAAACTAAGGAAATGCGGCACGTCCACATTGACTCTTACCAAACTTTACCATGTAAACCATCCTGTTTGGCTGCATCACAGCCTGATATGGCAACTCTCAGTCCAAGACCGTAAGAAGCTACAGAGTCGTGAACACCGCCCAGTCCATCACACAAACCCGCCTCCCATCCATTGACTCTGTCCAAACCTCCTGCTGCCTTGGGAAAACGGGCAGCATAATCAAGACCCCTCCCACCCGGCTTATTCACTCTAGCAACTTCTTCCATGGGGCAGGAGGTACAAAAGTCTGAGAATGCGCACTAACAGATTAAAAAACAGCTTCCCCACTGTTATCACACACCTAAACTACCCTCTTAGGACTGATCTGATCTCTTCACACACCTTTTCTACCGAGTAGTACTACACTCCTGTATGCTTCACCGATGCCTGTGTCTATGTATTTATGTTGTGTATTTTATGTTTGCTCTAGGCATTTTCTTTTCATGTACAGAATGATCTGTCTGAGATGCACGCAGAACAATACTTTTCACTGTACCTCGGTACACATGACAATAAATAAATCCAATTCTTACTAATCAAAAGCACTAGGTTTGTGCTTGAGGTGCTGTTAACTACAGAGCTACAGACCAAGAGGTGGAATTAGACAGAATAGTTCTTTCTTAGAACATTAGAGCAAGAGTAGGTAATTTAGTGTCTTGAGCCTGCTCCACCATTCAATACGAGCATGGCTGATCTCATCATTGCCTCAACTCTACCGTGTTGCCTGTTCTCCATAACCCTTCAACCCATTACTAATTAAAAATCTGTCTAACTCCTAAATTTACTCCGTCGTAGCATCCACCGCATGCTAGGGTAGAGAATTCCACAGATTCACGACCCTTTGGGAAAAGGTAGTTTCTCCTAAATTCCATTTTAAATTTGCTACCCCTTATCCTAAGACTATGACCTCTCGTTCTAGAATGCCCCACAAGATGAAGCATCCGCTCCACGTCTACTTTATCCATACCTTTTATCATCTTGTATTGCGCAGTTTGATCTCTCCTCATTCTTCTAAACTCTAGAGTATAGGTCTAAACTGCTCAATCTCTCTTCATTAGACAAACCCCATGAGACTGGAACTCCAATGCCACTACATCTTTCCTCCAATAAGGGGACCAAAACTGTGCACAATACTCCAGGTGCGGTCTCACCAATGCCTTGTACAATTGCAACACAACTTTCTTACCATTATACTCTATTCCTTTTAGCTATAAATGGCAACAGCCCATTCACTTTCTTTATTATCTGCATGCTAGTTTTCTGCAACTTGTGTACGAGGGCACCCAGGTCCCTCTGCACCCCGAAGTCTCTATCTATTTCAATAATTTGTCTTTCCATTTTTTTACGACCATTTCCTCATTGCAACCTACTGTCCCACCTATTTTTGTGTTAACTGCAAATTTAGCTATAAAACCTTCTAGTTAATATAGATTGTAAATTGCTGGGGCCCAAAGACACCCCACTTGTTATACCTTGCCATCCAGAAAAAGACCCATTTTTGCACATTCTCCCCCTGTCTGCGTGGGTTTCACCCTCACGACCCAAAAGACTTGCAGGTTAGGTGGATTGGCCACGCAAAATTGCCTCTTTATTGGAAAAACAAAATTGGATACTCAAATTTTTTTAAAAAAGGACCTATTTATTCCTACCCTGTCTTCTGTCCGTCAGCCAGTCTTCTATCCATGCTAATAAATTACCCCTAACCCCATGTGATCTAACCTTGTGTATTTAACTGCACCTTCTGGAAGTCCAGATATATTACATGTACAAGATTCCCATTATCCACTTGGCTCGCTACATCTTCAAAGAGCTCCAGCAAATAAGTCAAACATGATTTACTCTTAATACCATGCTGACTCTGAAGGATTCTGTTTTTACTTTCCAAATGTGTGATATTACATCCTTAATAATGGATTCTGACAATTTCCCAACAAATGTTAAACAAACTGGTCTGTAATTTCCTACATTCTGCCTCCCTCCCTTTTTGAATAAAGACGTTACATTAGCATTTTTCCAATCCATTGGAATCTTTCCCATGTCCAGGGAATTTTAGAATATTATAACCAATGTATACACTGTCTCAGCTGCAGCTTCCTTTAAAATCCTAGGATGTAGGCCATCAGGTCGTGGGAATTTGTCTGCCTTCAATGCCAATAATTAGTTGCGTACTGTTTCCCTATTGATGCTGATTGTTCCAAGTTCCACCCTTTCTATTACCTCCTGAATTACCCGTGCCTATAGGGATGGTACCAGTGACCTCTACCTTGAAAATTGAAGTAAAATATTGATTTAGCAGCTCTGCCATTTCTGTGTTCCCCACTATTAACTCTCCGGTTTTATCTTCCAAGAGACCTTGGCTCTTATTATTCCTTGTTTTAGTAGCCCTTTGTTTATGTTTGAAAGTTTCCCAATCTTCCTGCCTGCCTTTGCATTTAGGTGCACCTTAGTTTTTGTCTTTATGTTGTCCTTGACCTTCTTGCTTAGCCATGGATGTTTTCTTTACCCCTCCTACCATGTTCCTCTCTGGCATATATTTTAGTTGTGAGGAATTGAGTATCTCCTTAAACATCTGCCACAGCTCATTCGCTGTGCTGCTTTTCAGTCTTCCTGCCTACTCTACTTGAGCCAAATCTGTCCTCATGTCTGTATAATTACCTTTGTTTAATCCCAGAATGCTAGCGTGGGATTGTACGTTCTCGCCCCAAAATTGAATTCTGAATTCTATCATACAATGGTCACTATTATTATTCCCTCGAGGATCTTTAACTATGAGGTCATCAATTAATTCCTCCTCATTACACAGCACCAAATCCCTGCTCCCTGGTTGGTTCCACAACATATAGTTCCAAGAAACCATCTGTAATGAATTGTTCCAGGAAACAATCTCTAATACATTCAATAAACTCTCCCTCGAGGCTACACTTGCCAATTTGATTAATCCAGTCTATGTGCATATTAAAATCATCCACTATTATTGCTGTACCATCTGTACACACCCCTAGTATTTCCTGGTTTATACTGAGCCTCATTATGGAACTACTGGTTGGGGACCTATAGACTACTCCTACCAGGGACTAATTCCCTTTGCTTTTTCTTATTTTACCCAGACTGATTACACATCTTGATCTCCAATGCTTGTATAATTTCTCATTACAGCACCGGCCCCTTTCTTCACCAGCAAAGCTCCACCACCTCCTTTTCATTTCAGTCTATCTTTCCGAGATACTGATTACTCTTGGGTGTTCAATTCCCAGACCTGGTCGCCTTGTAACCATGTCTCCATAATAGCCACCAAATCATACCCTTTTGACTCTATTTGCATCGTTAACTCATTAATTTTGTTCTCTATGCTTGAGCATCTGGATATAAAGCTTTTAAATTTGTCGTACTGTTAAATTTCCTCTCTCTTTTATTATTCATTGTTGCAGAAAGGCATTCACCCATTCTGTCCCTCATCTTTATTTTATGTGAAGCCTAGTTTCATTGAATAACCTTTTGGTATAATTACAGGAATCATTTTTTTTGGTGTGTAGTTCATTTTAATTGTAAGCAAAAACTTTTTTTTTCATCTTCTGCAACACAAAATTATCAGTTTTGATAACACATTCTATACTTTATGAACCCATAAGCCCCAGCAGGCTCAATGAGCATATATAGATATTTTGAAAGTGGCAGCATATTTCTCAACTTGGCTTCATACCATCCAAATATCAGGTGATTTGGATTATTCATGAAGGTCCGCCTTCTCAACCTTGCCCCTTGCCTGAGGTGTGATCCTCCGGTTAAATCGGCAACAGTCAGCTCTCTCCCTCAAAAGAGGAATGATGTGGAGATGCCGGCGTTGGACTGGGGTGAGCACAGTAAGAAGTCTTACAACACCAGGTTAAAGTCCAACAGGTTTGTTTCAATGTCACTAGCTTTCGGAGCGCTGCTCCTTCCTCAGGTGAATGAAGAGGTATGTTCCAGAAACATGTATATAGACAGATTCAAAGATGCCAGACAATGGTTGGAATGCGAGCATTAGCAGGTGATTAAATCTTTACAGATCCAGAGATAGGGTAACCCCAGGTTAAAGACAGCCCTGGCTTGACACAATTCACACCTCTTTAACCTGGGGTTACCCCATCTCTGGATCTGTAAAGATTTAATCACCTGCTAATGCTCGGATTCCAAGCATTGTCTGGCATCTTTGAATCTGTCTATATATATATATATGTTTCTGGAACATACCTCTTCATTCACCTGAGGAAGGAGCAGCGCTCCGAAAGCTAGTGACATCGAAACAAACCTGTTGGACTTTAACCTGGTGTTGTAAGACTTCTTACTGTGCTCAAAAGAGGAAAGCAGCCTATGGTCATTTGGGCCTATGGCGACTTTACCGTGGCGAATTGGGTCATGAGGCCCATCGGGTCTGCACCGACCCTTGGAGCACTCTGCCGAAGCCCACACCCTCCACCCTGTCCCCGTAACCCTGTGACCCCACCTAACCTTTTTTGGACACTTAAGGGACAATTTAGCATGGCCAATCCACCTAACCCGCACATCTTTGGACTGTGGGAGGAAATCGGAGCACCAGGAGGAAACCCATGCAGACACGGGGAGAATGTGCAGATTCCGCACAGACAGTGACCCAAGCCGGGAATCGACCCTGGGACCCTGGAGCTGTGAAGCAACTGTGCTACCGTGCTGCCCAAATGTGAAATAAAATACAAAATGTTGTTAATATGAAGCTGAAGAAACACATTTGCTTAATAATGGTTTAATAGAACTTGAAAGCTAAACAGCTATTTAGTAAGAAAAGGGGAGAGAACCAACATGAGTTCAATGACCTGCGTACTGCTGAGTACAAAACTGTTGGGGCAGCTTAGTGTGTCCTATCCACCTACCCTGCACATCTTTTTGGGTTGTGGGGGTAGGGCCCACGCAGACACTGGGAGCATGTGCAAACTCCACACGGACAGTGACCCAGGCCCGGATCAAACCCAGGTCCTCAGGGCTGTAGGCGGCAATGCTAGCCACAGTGCAGATCCTAGGAAATGTATTATTATTTGTAATAGGTTTGTTGTAAATCAACAGCTCACGTGAAAAGTATGCAAAATGATATTTTTCCAGTACAAAAAGTGACAGTTTACAAATTTTGATTATCTTGACCAGTGATTTTCCAAACCTTTTTTCCTGGGACCAACTTTGCCAACCAGCCAACCTTCGTGACCCATACCAGCTGACCGTCATGACCCACGGCAGCCGACCTTCGCTTCACATTTGAAAGGGGAGCCTGCTTTGTCCGCACGATCTCGCTCTAATCAGGTTCAAAGAGGGAGTGGGCAATGAGCATGTCGGGTGCAGAGTTTAGCCAGTCCCTTTGTGCCATCTTCATCTTTATGATGACCGAGAATACAACCTTGCACATGTGGGAAGTCATGAAGGGCAATAGCAACAATGTTTGACTCAGCACTGGAAACTCCTGGGAGATGCTACTGCAGAGTGCTGACAGCCTCCTGGGCTTTTGCCGTGTTTTTAATGTGCTATTACAGTCAGTTATAGCAGCGTAGTATTTTCATTTGGAGTCAGCTGTAAGTTAATAACTGACTCTGGGGGGACGTCCGGTGGCGGCTATGAAGGAGTAAGTCGCATATTTGGTGGCTCCCGCTTGGTTCGGACTTTTGGACCTTTTCCCCTGATTTTCTACCGGATTTGAATTGAAAAATTGATGACCGAGGCAATTGTGTACTGAATTCCCACATCAGTGTATGGAGAGGAGGACTAGAAGTGCTCACAAAGGCAGAAACAGAAAGACAGAGAAGGCTTGGGCTGAAGCTGCAGGGGGAGAAAGCATGGCGGAGGACCGGATCTCTGGCTCGGCGACCCAGTGGTCAATGGAGCAGCTGATGCAAGTTCTTCAGGAGGGCTTTGCTAAGCAGAAACGGGACTGCTTGGACCTGATAAAAGAGTCAATTGAGCGGATGGAACTTAGATTGGATGCCCAAGATCGGGCGATCCAGAAAGTAGAGAAGGCGCTGGCTGACCAGGAGGAACATCAAACCGCAGTGGAGTTGGAGGTGGGGATGCTGAGACCAGCAGAAAAAGCTGGAGAAGGTGGAGGACCTAGAGAATAGGTCCCACCGGCAGAACTTGAGAATCGTTGGGCTCCCGGAGGGGTCCGAAGGAGTGGATGCTGGGGCATACATCGCAGACATGTTTGAGAAGCTGCCGGGGGATGGGGCATTCTCCCAACCGTTGGGAGGTGGACAGAGCTCACAGAGCATTCGCGAGGAAGCCGCGAATGGGAGACCCCCCCCCCCCCCCGAGGGCCATGGTGATGAGATTTCATAGGTATTTGGATAAGGAACGTATTTTACAGTGGGCCAAGTAGACACGGAGCTGCAAATGGGACAACAGTATCCTGCGGATCTACCAAGACCTGAGTGCGGAGGTGGCCAGGAGAAGAGCGGACTTCAACCAGATCAGGTTGACCCTTTTTCAGAAAAAGGTGAAGTTCGGACTGTTGTATCCGGCCAGTCTCTGGGTCATGTACGAGGAACAGCACTTTTATTTCTAGTCGGCTGAGGAAGCGCTGGACTTTGCGAAAAGGAAAGGACTGGTGGTGGACTGAGAACTTTTGAACTTTGCTGCAACTTTAAAAAAAGTTTCTCGTTTTTTGTTTTGTGGATGCTGTCTGTAATGCCTTCTGTACTGATTTGGGGCTAGTTGCAAAGATGAGTAAGTTAAGGTTTACATTTGCACTGTTGGGGGTTGGAGGTGTGCTTGTTTCGATTTTGGATCTCTTTCTTGATCTTTATTTGTGTTTTGATTTTCCTGTTTTTTTCTGTTGGAGATTGTGTTGGGATTGTTTGTCATTGGAATATGTATGTATGAGCGGTGGGGAGGGAACAATAGGTGGGAGACTTTTTGGCGCCAGGGGTGGGGGCCACCAAGCTAGCTGGGTGGGCAAGCTCACGGAAGCATAGTAGGGGATGTGCATGTTAGGTTTATTAATTGGGGTTGAGTTATATTGTGTTGTTACTGGCGGGGGGGGGAGGAAAATGTTCTGCTGACGAGGGAGGGACTTGTGCCAAGGGACAGAGAGGAGGTTGGGGGCGGAGGCTGCCTGTGGGCGGGCTGGTGGAGGTGCGGAGCACGGGCTGGAGGCTGGCCCAAAAAAAGGGATGGCTGATCGGCAAAGAGGGGGGGGGGGGGGGGAATGAGCCCCCCATCTAGGCTGATTACCTGGAATGTACGAGGGCTAAATGGGCCGGTCAAGAGGGCTAAATGGGCCGGTCAAGAGGGCATTCGTGTTCGTGCATCTGAGGGGACTGAAGGCGGACGTAGTAATGCTGCAGGCGACGCACCTCGGAGTAGCTGACCAGATTAGATTGAGGAAAGGCTGGGTCAGTCAGGTCTTTCACTCAGGGCTAGATTCAGAGACTAGAGGGGTCGCGATCCTGATCAATAAGCGGGTGGTGTTTGAGGCACATAGAATAATTTCGGATGTAAGAGGTCGGTACATTATGGTCAGTGGGAAACTGGAGGGGGTGAAGGTGGTATTAGTAAATGTGTATGCGCCAAACTGGGATGATGTGGAGTTCATAAGGAGGATGCTGGGGAAGATACCGGACCTGGACTCGCACAGGCTGGTCATGGGAGGGGACTTTAATACCGTTATTGACCCTGGCTTAGACCGGTCAAGCTCAAAAACAGGCAGGGTGTCAGCAATGGCAAAGGAACTAAAAGGGTTCATCGAGCAGGTGGAGGGGGTGGTGGGGGGTAGACCCATGGCGATTTGGACAGCCGAGGTTGAAGGAGTTCACCTTCTGCTCACACGTGCATAAAATGTACTCCCGGATCGATTTCTTTATTCTGATCAGGGCTTTACTGACGGGGGTGGTGGACACGGGGGACTCGGCGATCACAATCTCAGACCATGCTCTGCATTGGGTTGACCTGCAGGTTAGTAAAGACAGTAACCAGTGCCTGCACTGGAGGTTAGATGTGGGACTTTTAGCTGACGACGGGGTGTGCGAGCGGCTGAAGAAATGTATTCAGAACTACCTACAGGTCAACGACATGGGGGAAATTTCAGCAACGGTGGTCTGAGAAGCACTGAAGGCAGTGGGTAGAGGGGAACTGATCTCGATACGGGCCCACAGGCCTCGATAGGAGGTATGCGGAGACCCCAGAGGCAGGGCTTTTAAGGGAATGGCGGAGGCGACAGGCGGAGTTTGGTTTGTTAACTACAGGGAAGGCGGTGGAACAGCTGAGAAAGGCGAGGAGGGCGATCTATGAGCATGGAGAGAAGGCCAGCAGAATGCTTGCACAGCAGCTTAGAAAGAGGGAGGCAGCCAGGGAGATAGGGAAAATAAATGATGGAGATGGAAACTGCGTTGGAGATTCAGCAGGGGTGATTAGGCGTTTAAGGATTTTTACATAGGCTGTATGGGTCGGAACCCCCAACGGGACTGGAGGGGATGAGGCACTTCTTAGGGGGCTGAATTTCCCAAAGGTGGACGGGAAGCTGGCAAAAGGGCTGGGGGCCCCTATCAGGTTGGAAGAGGTAGTGGAGGCCCTGAAGGCCATGCAGTCGAGTAAAGCCCTGGGGCCAGATGGTACCCAGTAGAGTTCCAGAAAAGGTCTCTGGGATATTGGGACTGTTGTTGATGAGGACGTTCAATGAGGCAAGGGAGGGGGATGCTGCCCCCGACGATGTCACAGGCCATGATTTTGTTGATCCTTAAGCGGGACAAGAACCCGGAGCTGTGTGTGTCCTCCAGGATGATATCCTTGTTGAATGTGGACGCCAAACTGCTGGCCAAAGTTTTGTCCTCCAGAATTGTGTTCCGGACGTTATTGGGGAGGGCCAGACAGGGTTTGTTAAGGGTAGGCAGTCGGTGGCCAATATAAGAAGGCTATTAAATGTGATCATGAAGCCCCCCCGGAAGGTAGGGAGGTGGAGGTAGTGGTCGCAATGGACCCAGAGAAGGCCTTTGATCGAGTAGAATGGGAATATCTGTGGGAGGTACTGGGACGGTTCGGATTTGGGCGGGGCTTTTTTGACTGGGTCAGGTTGCTGTATCAGGCTCCTGTGGCGAGCGTACAGATGAATAGGACAACATCGAACTATTTTAGACTGCATCGGGGGACGAGACAGAATGCCCCATCTCCCCTCTGTTGTTCGCGCTAGCTTTCGAGCCGCTGGCAATTGCTCGGAGAGCTTCAAGGGGCTGGTCGCCGGGGGGTGGGGGGGGGGGAGCACAGAGTCTCACTTTATGCAGATGACCTGCTACTGTATGTAATGGACCCAATGGAGGGGATGAAAGAAATCATGTGAATTCTAGGAGAATTTGACCAGTTTCCAGGGTACAAGCTAAATATGGGGAAATGTGAGATGTTTGCGGTCCAGGCGAGCGGACAGGAGAGGCGATTAGGGGAGCTGCTGTTTAGATTAGTAGGAGGAAGCTTTAGGTATCTAGGCATCCAAGTGGCGCGCGAATGGGATCGGCTGCATAAATTAAATCTGGCCCGACTAGTAGACCAAATGAATGACTATTTTCGGAGATGGGACGCGCTTCCTTTGTCACTAGCTGGGAGGGTACGGGCGGTGAAGATGACGGTCCTCCCGAGATTCCTGTTTGTATTTCAGTGCCTCCCCATCTTCATTCCGCGGTCCTTTTTTAAACGGGTTAACAAAGTGATCACTGGCTTTGTTTGGGTGGGCAAGAACCCGCGAGTAAGGAAGGTAATGCTTGAGCGGATTCGGGGAGAGGGCAGGCTGGCGCTGCCAAATTTTAGTAACTAGTATTGGGCCGCGAATATAGCCATGATCAGGAAGTGGGTGGTGGGGGAGGGGTCGGCATGGGAGCGTATGGAGGCGGCTTCATGGAAGGGCACCAGTTTGGGGTGTTGGTAACTGCGCCTCTGCCGTTCCCGCCGGCACGGTACTCCACCAGCCCCGTGGTGGTGGAGGCCCTGAGAGTCTGGGGGCAATGGAGGAGGCATGTGTGAGTGGATGGACCATCGGTTTGATCTCCAATCTGTAATAATCACTGGCGGTTTGCCCCAGGGAGTATGGATGGGGGTTCCGGAGATGGCGGAGATCAGGGATTGAGAGGCTGGAGGATATGTTTATAGAGGAGAGCTTTCCGAGTTTGAGGGCACTGGAGGAGAAGTTTGGATTGGCGAGGGGAAATAAATTCAGGTACCTGCAGGTCCAGTACTTCCTATGTAGACATGTTTCAACCTTCCTGCTCCTACCGTCAAGGGGAATTCAGGACAGGGTAGTTTCCAGTGTGTGGGTAGGAGAAGGGAGCGTCTCTGACATTTACAAGGAACTTATGGAGTCGGAGGAGCTGAAGCGCAAGTGGGAGGAGGAGCTGG
Organism: Scyliorhinus torazame; assembly: GCF_047496885.1. Lineage (NCBI taxonomy): Eukaryota > Metazoa > Chordata > Chondrichthyes > Carcharhiniformes > Scyliorhinidae > Scyliorhinus > Scyliorhinus torazame. The sequence continues at coordinate 53,872,532 of NC_092723.1, read as the reverse complement.
GAGGAGAGATAGAGGATGATCTATGGGCGGATGCGTTGAGTAGAGTCAACGCGTCCACAACATGTGCCAGGCTCAGCCTGATACAAATCAAGGTCGTTCATCGGGCTCACATGACAGTGGCCCGGATGAGCAGATTCTTTCGGGTGGAAGACGGGTGTGCAAAATGTGCGGAGGGCATGTCCACATGTTCTGGACATGTCCCAAGCTTAGGGGATTTTGGCAGAGGTTTGCAGATGTCATGTTCATGGTGTTAAAAACAAGGGTGGCACCGAGTCCAGAGGTGGCGATTTTCGGGGTGTCGGAAGATCCGGGAATCCAGGAGGAGAAAGAGGCAGACATTCTGGCCTTTGCTTCCCTGGTACTGCTAACTTGGAGGGACTCAAAGCCCCCGAAGTCGGAGACCTGACTATCTGACATGGCTAGCTTTCTCTGTCTGGAGAAAATTAAGTTCGCCATGAGAGGGTCAATGTTAGGGTTCGCCTGGAGGTGGCAACCGTTTGTCGACCTTTTTGCGGAAAATTAATCGTCAGCAGAAAGGGGAGGGGGGGGGTTAGTTTATCTTTGAGGTGGGGGCTAATAAAGGTGGGACCTGTAAGGGAGGGAGATGGCTTTTGCACTATGTTTATACATTCATGGACATTGTTTATTTTGGTGTTGTAAAACCAAAAATACTTCCATAAAATATTTACAAAAAATAAAATAACTGACTCTGGGATCTCAACCTCAAAAGGAATTTTTCACCCAGCACTTTTTCAAAATCTGAAACCTTTTTCATTTGCCAGTACTTTCCTGCTTATAACACACATGGCCTTTGCATCTTTATTTGCATTGGCACAAACCATAACTCAAGAAATCATTTTGATGCTGATTTGTTCCCGAATTAAGTTTTTTCTTTGTGGGCTGTTAACCAGAGACCCTGAAACTCTGTACAGAGGTAACACTAGCACTACTCTGTCCTGCTGTGGACTGTGCTGGGCAGCTCTCTCCAACAGATTCAGTAGTGAGATCTTGGCCAGAAGATACACTGCCTAGTTGTGTCTCTGACCTTTTTCTACTTCTAAGAAAACTATTTATCTGCACAGTCCTCTTGCCTTGCTTGCCAGCAGCTGGAAAATGGAAGCTCTCCACGATCTACATATGCGAGGTTGTATTCTCTGTCATCACAAAGATGAAGACGGCACAAAGGAACTGGCTGAATTCTGCACCGATATTCTCCACCAAAAGCACGTACATACATGGCTCTTGACGTCAAGTGTATATGCCGGGCTCGTGACCTCACTGCTGCTGCTTCTGGCTAGAGCACTGCACACCGCCTCATTTCTGTCTTAATTAAAAGACTGCAGCGGTTGCCATTTTCAATAAATACACCAATAGCGGCATTGGGTGCTTCTCCTGTGATCGGGACCACTGCGACCAATCGCTCCACGACCCTCCCGACACCTGCCTGTGACAACCAGTGCGTCGCGGCCCGCACTTTGAAACATCCTGATATTGACTACGTCAAGGAATTATTAATTTTTTGTCTGATCAGTTGAAAGTGATCAGCTGTACTCTACATTGTATGTAAATCAAAAATCTGTGTCACAGACCAGAAGAGACTGGTTATTCTTGGTTCCTTAATCGCATGCTGTAATTAGGTCTGTGTGAATTAGATATTCTTCTGTGTAACCTGTTATGGATCTCTCTAATTGTAAGCTATGTCAATTGAAGTCTACAAGCAAATTAAATCAGGATCATTGTTTTTCTTGCTGTTTTCAGTCTGCACTGTTATATTCTGACTGTGCTGTTATGTGACGCCTTTAATCACTATATTTGTGGCAATGAATGTTACGTTATTGAGGAGTTACTGAGAAATGTTTTGTCGAATTTGAGCTGTGACCTCTAATATATAATAATGCTGATATCAGCAGAGACGCTTTGTATCTGTCATGAAATCTATGCACAAGTTTTGATTGTGCGTAAAATATGAATGTTTTCCTACGGACCTATTTAGTAAAGGTGTTTCTAATGTATGATTATAGAGGCAAAATTGTTTGCAAAATGATAAATCTAATTAGTTCAAAGAGTATTGTGGCTTTGTTCATATTTTGAACCAAACCATATTGGAGGAATTAATAGGGGCTGTTTAGCACAGGGCTAAATCGCTGGCTTTGAAAGCAGACCAAGGTAGGCCAGCAGCATGGTTCAGTTCCCGTACCAGCCTCCCCGAACAGGCGCCGGAATGTGGCGACTAGGGGCTTTTCACAGTAACTTCATTTGAAACCTACTTGTGACAAGTGATTTTCATTTCATTTCATTTTCATTTCATTTTCAATAGCCCAATTGACAAGTTGGTATCATGACACATTCCAGGATCTTTGTTGCAAAATATGAGACTTGCGTCAGTTTGCAACATGTGGCATTTCACTGGCGAAGACATGCCAAATTTGGGTTTAATGGGATTTTGTTATTTAATTTAAGGTGAGGAATATAATTGAACTAGATGCCATTTATAGATGCCATTTTTTTGAAAGTTAAGATACAAAGTATCCATGCCTGGTACTGCTAGATAAGGAATAACCAGAGTAAAGTTTTGCTTTGCTTCAGCAATTTAGATTATGCAACTTCTGCTGTACTTCTACACATAGTTGCACCAGTTATCTTTGTGACCCCTGAACTCATTGAAAAACTGTTATAACTTGTGCTTGATAGCAACCTGGTTAAGACTGGTTTAACTTGGCTTCATACCCTTAAGTTATTTTTGAGAAAGTGCATAAATCCAAACACAGACCTCGAGGTCGGTGTTTTTCACTACCCACTAACGCAAAAACACTTTTTTGGTATTTTGCTGTGCGACGTCTTTAGGTCATTTTTTGCTGCATCCAATGTGAGGCTGTTATATCTCTTGTGCTAGAGCTGGACAAAGAGTCCCATTTGCTAAATTTCTTGACACAAATGTATTTGTGTTTATTTTCTGCTTGACTGCAATGTTAGTAATTCCTGTCACCGAACTCTCTAAGGCATGTTCGTAATGTTTTGAGGTGCACTTCATTAAGAATTTTATTCACGTTTAATTTAACCTGATAAATGTTGGCTTATTTACCAGATATGTAATTTTTCTAGCATTTGATCACCAGGAATTCCATAAAATATTTATCACGTGCTGAAAGTGCGTTTTGAGCCTTTGTGAATCCTTTTAATTTTAAATCTTGAATGATTTAACTGGACAACTTGAAATGAAAGTTGAATTGAATAAAAGCTGTTTGCCAAGATCAGAAATTTCCTTGTAACTGGTTGAATCTGCAGTTGTTTTAAATTTCATTGCTTTATTTTTGAAATCTAAAGTTCTGGTACCTTTTTATGGAACGTTAATTAGATAGTTTTTTTCGTTTTTCTGTAGTTCCTTGAATATTAACATTTTGATTCTGCCGAAGCTGTAACTAGCTAAATTTGTTTTGGTTGTCTCTCTACACCAGACACCTATTTATGGTGTTGTATTGTGTAACACCAATGTGCTGAGATTTTAATGCAGAAACAACTGATGAAGAATCAGAACTTGCTGAAGTAGGGCATTTTCTCTGTTAAATATTTGTTTCCTGTGCCTTGAGGCAAAACATTTTAGAGCTAAATGTTGCCAAAAGTTCATGCTGATAATGTGGTGAGGGCTTCTGAGACCTTGCTGAATGGAGGATCCAGGAGTGTACCTCTGAAGGTGTTCTAAAATGCCATCAAATGTACTTTGTAGTTTGTGATTCACTACTTGGTCATTTAAGCTGTACATATTTCACTGGTCTTGAGGGAGGACAGTCAGTTCTACTTTTTAAGTCTGTTGTCAATATCTGAGGTATGACAAAGCATTCGAGTATATGTTCTCATCTCTTCTTGATTACATGGTGCAGGAAAAGGCTGAAATGTTAATTCATAATTTCAGTTATGCCATATGTCAGAAGTTAGTCTTGCATCATAAAAATCAATTTATGACGAAGATCCAAACTTTCTTTGCTGATTCATGAATAAGAAAAATAAAAAATATTGTTTTTTATATATATATATATATATATATATATATATATATAAATCAAAAGATATTGGGCTACAATTGCATCATCAGTGGCAGTTAATGTTAGACGTACACATTTGTGTTTATATTTTCTGTGTGACAAGTTGATGAAAGTGAGAGCTGATAATGCAGTGAGGAACACCGGAATCTGGGATCTGAATGAAGAGGAGGGCACGCAGCATGCCTCTCTCCAACCAATCTGATTTAAGTATTGTGAAATTAACAGAGCAAGGACTTGGAAGAAAGTGTAAATGAAAGTGAGTGAAACAAATTTGGTCGGGAAAGAAGAATCAAGAGAAATATCAAGACATGGAAGGGAGAACACCAATTTTGAGATTTAAAAAAAATCTGCAGCAGTTATAATCTGAAGGAATGAAACTTCACACTTGTTAAGTTTTTTTTTGATTCCTTCAGGTGCAGTGCTGGAAAAGTTATCATTCTTGCCAATCCCCAATTGGCTTTGAAAGTGATGGTGAGCTGCATTCAAGAATCACTGCAGTTTGGTGTACGTACACAGTGCTGTTAGTGAGAGTTCCAGGTTGTTGACCAAGTGATAGTGAGGGAATGATACAGTTCCAAGTCCAGATGGTGAGTTGGCAAGAAACCTGCATGTGGTGGTGTTCCCATGAGTCTCCTGTCCATGTCCTTCTCAGTGGTAGAGGCTGCAGGTTTGGGAGTTGCTGTTGATGGTGGCTTGCTGAGTTGCTGGAGTATCCTGTGTACAGTACACACTGCTGCCACTGTGCATCATCGGTGGTGGAGGGAGTGAATGTTTAAGCTGGTGAATGGGGTGCTGATGAAGTGGGTTCTTTTGGCCAGGGCTTGTTGAGCTAGTCCGAGAGTTTGACGAGATGTAACTAATGCACACCATGCTGTTAAAAGGGTGCTTGGACCGATATGGACCAGACTTGATTTTCTGTGCTGAGTTTAGTTTAAATCATTCAATGTATTTCAGTAGTGAGACAAACAACATTTCTTTCCTAAAATGACAATTTGGTCATCAACATTCGGATGTTTGTGTTTCAGCACGTATGCCTGAAACTGCCATACACAATTAAGTGGCTTTAGTGTCACTGATTTTGATAAGGAAAATCTGGGCCATAGTACAATGGTTGTAATTTATCAGGATCTTGTACAGAAAAGAGCTAAGTGTGCAGCAAACTCTCTTTCTGTAAGCGGTCAGCCTGCTTTTTTAAAATATAAATTTAAGACTACCCATTTTTTTTTCTCCAATTATGGGGCAATTTAGCATGGCTAATCCACCAACGCTGCACATCTTTGGGTTGTGGAGGTGAGGTCCACGCAGACAAGGGGAAAACGTGCAAACTCCATACGGACAGGGACCGGGATCGAACCGAGGTCCTCGGTGCCGTGAGACAGCAGTGCTAACTGCTGACCCCGCCCCTCATCCGCCTGCTTCTTGTATACTATCGTATGTTTGCCACTATGCAAATCTAACTTCGGTCCTCGGTGCCGTGAAGCAGCAGTGCTAACTGTGCCGACCCCCCCTCATCTGCCTGCTTTTTGTATACTATCATATGTTTGCCACTATGCAAATCTAACTTCGGTGCAGATCTGAACTATTAATTCAGTACTGGAGTCTGAATTGACAGCAAATTGTAACCATATAGCTCAGTTTTGTTCTTGTATCCAGATGCAGGCTTCGAGCTTCATTTACTTGTTTAGAGTAGCAAACAACTATTGATGGTTGCGCATGTTTCATAAAATGAACTTTTATTAAAAGTCTGATTTTATTAAAATCTGAAGTGATTTTGTTCTTGGGAGAAGGTTTGAAAACACTGTACTACTCTTCTGTTACATTATTAAACATTAAGGGGCTGATTTAGCACAGTGGGCCAAACAGCTGGCTTGTAATGCAGAACAATGCCAGCAGCGCGGGTTCAATTCCTGTACCGACCTCCCCGAACAGGCGCCGGAATGTGGTGACTAGAGGCTTTTCATAGTAACTTCATCGAAGCCTACTTGTGGCAATAAGCGATTATTATAACTGAGTGGCGACAGACCCCAAATCATGACTGGCATGGGTTGGTGCTGAACGTGATAGTTTTGCCATGTTTTCTATTTTGACTAATCATTCGACTGAAACAGATTTTTAAATGAGACACCCAATCTTGGTTTGCAGGGTGGTTGGCTTTAATGTAGCCATTGTGAGTATCTGCTCCATATTTTGTATGTTAAAATATTTTTTGTTTTGGGAATTAATGTTTTAATTAAATAATTGGGAACATCTGATTGAGAAACTGATGAGCCAATTGGGAACATCCGATTGAGAAACTGATGAGCAATCTTGAAGTAAATGTAATTCAAGTTAATTTGGAGTTAATTACATATAAAAGCTAACCTGAGTTTAGCTTATAAGGTCAGAGCTGATGGAGAAAAAAATACTTAAAGAAAAGATGATATATGTCTGGAACTGTGGTTGTCGGGGTGTCCATTGTTATCTTCAAAGATAAGCTAAAAGCTGGCAATCCTGGGAAAGATATCTGTAAGATTATTTTAGAGATATAATTATTTATGAGTTGCAGAAGCAAAGAAAATAAATGTGTTGAAGGTGAAATAATTGGTTTGCATTTTTATTTGATGTAGCTCAAAACATTTCTTGTTGCCATAGAAATAATTTATATTGGTGTTTTGGTTGGAATTCTTTGTTTTAGTTTATCTGTTTGTGCTTTCTGCGGAAGCGTGCAATTCAGTTTGGACTTTTGAGGGTAAAACGACTTGAAGATTTCTTCTAACTTGTACCTTGTGGAAGGAATCTACAGGGGCCCTCACAGTGCCTTTCTAATAACTATTTAGCTTGAATTGTTCTCTTAGAAAGCGCTAGAGAAATAGTGGGAACAGATTGTGGGAAAACAGTCTATGCATGTTGAAAGCCAGGACAAGAAGCTGAAGAGCCCACAGTTGTAAAGTCTTTATGGAATATGGCTTAGCCAAAAGTTGATGGAAGGATCACCAATGATATTTGTACCCCTTGGAATTGCTGGAATACCAAGGTGAATTAAAGTAACTGAGGGCTGTGCTTTTGGGTTGATCCGAGGAAAAGTGAATGAAGCTTCAACATTTTGTAACAAAAGAGAATACTTGGGGAGGAGAACTGGGGAAAGTAAAAAGTAAACCTGTGTCTTAAGTTTTTATAAGCTACAGTGTTAAGTTAGCGGTGTTTGCTTTGTTTAATTTTTCTATGGAGAATACCGTTTTGTGTTTAAAAACATTAAAATCTGTGGCATAGCTCTGCGGTTATTTGCTGGATGTTCAGATTTCTTTAATCATTTAATGGTCCTTAACAGGATCATTGCATTCTTCATATTTATTCAATGATTGCAATTGGAAGTAAAATGTACTCCTGTTGTAGTGTGGGGAAATGATTATGACTATAAAGTTATAAAACTATAAATGATACTTAAAACATAAGTTGTAAAGGAAGAGTCGACTTTGATGTTGGCACTTCCTATAAAAAGGCAGCTTTTGGACTATAAAAAGGCAGCTTTTGGACATGTTATTTGGGGAATTAATTTTGATGTGGGTACCAGTAACTTAACTATTATGTTCCATTTGAAGTTATACTTTTACTTCACAATCACTTGTCTTTTATAAAATAACTAATGTCTTTTGGTGGTTTGCTGGTGTTCTTCATTTATCCCATCTAAAGGGTTGCAGCCTTTTTTATGGTTACTCCATAGCTGTGTGACCAATTGCATATCTTGTTGACCTGATGTGCTTTTTGCTCCAAAATTATTCCTCTTAAACTCTAGCCCTTTCAGAAATGAAGGAGCCTCCTGTTGTGTACTACTGGTCCACTTTTATCATCCTGTCTGGGAATTATTACAATGTGTGCTGATGCTATTATGGTTAGGAATTTGTATTTGCACAACTAATGGAGGTTTAATGCTCACTTGGAATGATGCCAATTTCTCTTGCATTTTGAGATGTTTTGAAGCTGTGGAGGGGGAAGAGCTGAAGGTCAACATTGGAATTAAAAGAACTTGTCTAATCATTTTGTAAACACGTGAAACCACTTGTGCAAGGAAAATCATATTTTCCCAGTTTGAATTTTATAACATTTAACATAATTGATCCTACTTTGTGGATGAATAGCAACCCAAATGTACAAGTCAATTCTGTGAAGCATATTGAATGTTTTGATCTGTTGCAACATGAAAAGTGACTGATCTGATATTCACTGTACAAATACACTAATACTTCCAAAAATAATGACCAAAACCAAATGCAGAAAAATCAGATTTAACAAAATGGGTAATATTTCATGTGGTCCTTTATAAATCTGAGACCTGAATTGTGTTACATGTCTACATGCTGATTTTCCTGAACAACCATTGCAGATTACATTCAACTGTCCATTTTTGTGGCAAAAGTCACAGGATGGAATAACCCTGTTTGGCATCTGTTACTACAAAATATTTTCGATCTGTTATTATAGATAACATATTTTTAAGCCCTTGGCTATTGCTCTGAGGGGTTGGGACCTATGGAGGGGGATACTGAGGGGTGTGGAACATAGTTGCTAAGGTGATTTGGGTGGTTTTTTTGGGTAAAAATTGAATTTGGGGAAGAGTGAGTATTTTGTGGTGTTTTCTCCAGGTGGAAGGGTTGCCATTTTGGGTAGTGACAACTCACTAGGTATTTGGGGGATGCAGGTTGCGTGAGACTGGGCATTGCAAGCTAAATTTCACAAGTCTGGTGGGGAGGGTGAAGGAGGATTTGGGGAGATGGGACAGTCTCCCTTTGTCGTTGGCTGGCCAGGTACAGGCAGTTAAAATGAATATTTTGCCACGGTTTCTGTTTTTGTTCTGATGTCTGCTGGTCTTTTTGCCAAGGTCTTTGTTTCAAGGGGTGGACAGGCTGGTCTTGTCATTTGTGTGGGCATGGAAGGTAGCGACGATAAGGAAGGCGGTGCTCCAAAGGGGGCGGCAGTTGGGGAGGGGTTGGCCCTTCCGAACATGTTGCACTATTACTGGGTGGCAAATGCAGAGAAGGTGTGGGGCTGTGGGCGTGGATGGAGATGGGTTCTTGTAAAGGGCTGGGGTTGCGGGCAACGGCACCGCTACCGCTCGCCCCGGGAAGGTATTCTTGCAATCCTGTAGTGGTAGCCATGGGCGGCAAAGTCGCACAGTGGTTAGCACTGTTGCTTCACAGTGCCAGGAACACTGGTTCGATTCCTGGCTTGGGCCACTGTCTCTGCGGAGTCTGCACATTCTCCGCGTGTTTGCGTGGGTTTCCTCCCACAAGTCCCGCAAGACGTGCTTGTTGGGTGAATTGGACATTCTGAATTCTCCCTCCATGTACCCAAACAGTAACAGAGTGTGGCGACTAGGGGATTTCATAGTAACTTCATTGCAGTGAATGTAAACCTACTTGTGACACCAATAAAGATTATTATTATGCTGAAGATTTGGGGGCAATTTCGATGGCACTTCATGTTGAGGGCAGGGTCGAGGGTGATGCCGAGAAGAGGGAATCACGGGCCTGGGGAAATGGATGGGAGCAGATAGGGATAAAAGAGATGAAGGATTTTTGTCTGGAAGTTTGGAAGAGCTGGGGGTGAAGTATGGGCTTCAGCATGAGGAGGACTTCAGGTATTTGCAGGTGCGGAATTTTGCAAGAAGGCTTTTCCTGAGCTTCCTGGTGTCACCGCCCTCATGGAGGAGGTGTGGTCGGTTGGGGGAGGGGGGGGGGGAAAGGGCAGTTGGAGAGTGGGGTCGTTTCCGTGATCTAGAGCAGCATTATGCAGAAGAATATGGAGTCCATGGAGGGGATTAAGGCCTAGTGGGAGGAAGAGTTGGGGATGGGGCTGGATGAAGGATTATGGTGCGAAGTGCTGTGAAGGGTCAGTGACTCGACCTCGTGTGCGAGGCTGGGGTTGATTCAGTTAAAAGTGGTGTATAGGGCACACTTAACTAAGGCGGGGATGAGCTGGCTGTTTGAGGGGGTGGAGGATAGTTACGAGCCGTGTGGGTGGGACCCAGCCAATCTTGTCCTGGTGCTGCTCGAAGTTGGGGAAATATTGGAGGTCGCTTTTCAGCACCGCGCCCAAAGTTCTTCACGTGGAATTGGAGCCGGGCCCCCTGGAGGCCATATTCTGGGTGTCAGACCTGCTGGAGCTGCAGATGGGAACAGTGGAGGACATTTTAGTCTTTGCCTCGTTAATTGCTTGCAGGAGTGTTCTGTTGGGGTAGAGGTCAGTTTCTCCCCTAGTGGCGGTGGACCTAATGGAGTTCCTGTATTTGGAGAAGGTGAAATTTGCTCTGAGGGGCAGGTTAAGGGTTCCACCGGAGATGGGGTTCGTTTGTTTTACATTTTGGAGACCTGGTTGTTGTCAAGGGGTGTGGGAGGGGGCAGTTGTGCATTCTTGTAAAAATGTGGAAAATTTGAATACAAACATTTTAAAATATAGATAACATTTTACTGAACTGCTGGAGTCATTATTTTAATTGTGTGTGCGCTATGTTAATGAATTGTGAGGGAATAGATACAATTTTAAGTAATTTAAATTTCTATTTGTGTTGGGCATAACTTGGGCTTTTAGTACAAGTTTTAGCATTATTTATATTTTGCAGTTTTTTGTTACCGGGCAGCATGGTAGCACAAGTAATTAGCACTGTGGCTTCACAACACCAGAGTCCCAGGCTCGATTCCCCGCTGGGTCACTGTGCGGCGTCTGCATTTTCTCCCCGTGTCTGCGTGGGTTTCCTCTGGGTGCTCCGGTTTCCTCCCACAGTCCAAAGACATGCAGGTTAGGTGGATTGGCCATGATAAATTGCCCTTAGTGACCCAAAAAGGTTAGGAGGGGTTATTGGGTTACGGGGATAGGGTGGAAGTGGGGGTTTAAGTGGGTCGGTGCAGACTCGATGGGCCGAATGACCTCCTGCACTGTATGTTCACTTTAAAAGATGCCTGCATTTTGATAAGGCATTTACAACTCTAACAAGAATACTGGGTATAAAAGAAATTAGTCTGTTTGAGGAGAAACCGCTTCACTCAGGATAGTGAACCTGTGGCATTCTCTACCAGAGGCTGTGCAGGCTAAGTCATTGAATATATTTCAGAAAAAACAGGTTTCTCGATGCCAAGGGGTATGGGAGACTGCAGGAGTATAATGTTGGGATAGAGGATTAGCTATAATCATATTGAATGGTGGAGCAAGCTTGATGGGCTAAATAGCGTGTTATTTTCTATGAAGTATAATGTGGGAAAATAGGAATTTGTCTACTTGGCAAAAAATGGAAAGTGGTGTATTACATGCACCATCTTTTGGGTTGTGGGGGTGAAACCCATGCAAACACTGGGAGAATGTGCAAACTCTGCATGGACAGTGACCCAGAGCCAGGATCGAACCTGGGACCTCGGCGCAGTGAGGCAGCAGTGCTAACCACTGTGGCACCATTGTTGCTGATTTTCTCCTTGGTTCAATTGCTCTGTTATATTACCTTTGCTCTCGAGTCGCCAGGTATCTTTATGATACCGCCACGACGTTCAAGTCCGAGTAATGATCAATAATCCAATTTACCAATTAGTAAGATTTAAATCAAAGCACATTTATTATACACAGTAATCGCTACTCATGCACAAATTCTACGTCTAAGCTACTTCTACAACTAACAGGCCTATACTTAACTTTGGACTGGCCCACCAGGTCTGGGGAACAAATGGCCTTTCGTTCGTGTTCTGAGTCTGCGGAATTCGAAGTTGGTACGGATTGGTAGCTAGGAGCGCCTATCTCTAGCGAGCGTTGAGTTAAGACTTACGATTTTGATGATCACTGGAGTCACTGCACCGGTCACGGTCAATGTTGGTTCGTTGTTGCTGGGTGACCCGGGCAGGAAGAAGAGAGTGACGAGGAGCTGCTGAAGAGTGAAGAGAGCGATTTGAACTTGGGGCTTAACCCTTATAGTCCTCAGGGGCTTCCCGCCTTTCGGGACGGACCCTGTACCTGGTCCCAAATGATTGGACTTTGTCCCAATCGCTTGGTTCGATTTTCTCCAAATACCGGAGCGGTTCTCTGATCGATGGGCGGACTTGAGGTGCTCGTTCACCTCCTTTGTGTTGGCTCCTGCTGGCGCCGAGGAGTCTGGCTTTGCTTTGTGTGTCAAAATGTTACTTATTGTTCCCGGGGATTGCTCATCAGTATGCAGATGGCTGCTACTTTGTTATGCTGATGGTCGCTGGTATCGATGTTGTCTGGTTTTTGTAGAGGTAAATACACAGCAAACCTGCAGCTGCTGGTTTTTGTCTTGTTGGCTGACTTTCCCATCAGCCTTTGCCGTTCGCCATTTTAAATAGGGAGTTAGCAACTTTAGGTGGCTACACCGTGCTGGGCAGGAAAAAGAGTGATAGAGCTATAATGATAGGGGATTCGATAGTAAGGGGAGTAGACAGGCATTTCTGCGGACACAAACGAGACTCCAGGAAGGTATGTTGCCCCCTGGATGCAAGGGCCCTGGATGTCTCAGGGTGGCTGCAGGACTTTCGAAAGGGGGAGGGTCAACAGCCAGCTGTCGTGGTGCGTATAGGCACCAACGATATAGGTTTAAAAAAAAAGAGAATTTAGGGAGTTAGGAGATGGACTAAAAAGTAGGACCTCAAAGGTTGTAATTTCAGGATTGCTACCAGTGCCACATGGTAGTCTCTCTGAGTAGGATAGACAGGATGAATGCGTGGCTTGAGAGATGGTGCAGGAGGGAGGGATTCAGATTTTTGGTACTTTGGAACCGGTTCTGGGAGAGGTGGGACCATTACAAATCGGATGGTCTACTCTGGGCAGGACGAATCCATGTCCTAGGGGGGGTTGTTTACTAGCGCTGTTGGGAAGGGTTTAAACTAATGTGGCAGGGGAATGGAACCAATGCAAGTCGGGGAGTAGTAAAGAGGGGACAGAAGTAAAAGTTAGTAAGGGGAAAGGTGGAATGCAGAGAAACAGATTGAATTGCCTAGTATGGCAAGGGGGTGGGAACCAGAGTAGGAGGTCAGTGGGAAAAATAACTGAGGGAGAGCTAAGGCCAGTAAGATGAAGAGGAAGAGTAGGCAGGGAGTGGTTGGTCAACGCTGCGGGGCTGGTGGGCTGAAGTGCATTTGTTTCAATGCGAGGAGTATTTCGGGTAAGACAGATGAACTTAGAGCGTGGAATTATGATGATGTTGCTATTACAAAAACTTGGTTGAAAGAGGGACAGGATTGGCAACTAAACATTCCAGGATTTAGATGCTTCAGGCAGGATAGAGGGGGATGCAAAAACGGTGGGGAATTGAATTATTGGTTCAGGAGAATATCACAGCTGTGCTGAGGGAGGATGCCTTGGAGGGTCCAGGCAGCGAGGAATATGGGTAGAGCTCAGGAATAGGAAAGGTGCTGTCACAACATTGGGGGTTTACTACAGACCTCCTAACAGCCGTAGAGAAATAAGGAGCAGATATGCAGATAGATCTTGGAAAGATGCATAAACAATAGGGTTGTTGTGATGGGTGATTTTAACTTTCCCTATATTGACTGAGACATACTTACTGCTAGAGGCATGGGTGGAGCAGAATTTGTAAGGAGCATCCAGGAGGATTTCTTGAAACAATATGTAAATAGCCCAACTCGGGAAGTGGCCATATTAGAACTGGTGCTGGGAAATGAGCCCAGCCATGTGATCGAAGTTTCAGTAGGAGATCATTTCGGGCACAGTGATCATAATTCTGTAAGTTTTAAGCTGCTTATGGAAAAGGACGACAGGTCCTCGGGTGAAGGTGTTAGACTGGGGAAGGCTAATTACATCAGCATTAGGCAGGATCTGGAGAGTGTTGACTGGGAGAGGCTGTTTGCGGGAAAATCAACATCCGGCATGTAGGAGGCTTTCAAACGTCAGTTGATTAGAATTCAGGACCGGCATGTACCTGTGAGGATGGAAGATAAGAGTGGCAAGTCTAGATTACCCTGGATAATGAGGGATATTATGAACCTTGTCAAAAAGAAAAAGGAAGCATTTGTAACTTCTAAAAGACTTAGGACAGATGAAGCCCTTGAAGAATATACAGCAAGTAGGAAGGAACTTAAGGTAGGAGTTTGGAAGGCTAAAAAGGGTCATGAAATGTCGTTGGCAAACAGGCTTAAGGAAAATCCTACGGCGTTTTATATAAATGTAAATAACAAGAGCGTAGAACATAGAATATACAGTGCAGAAGGAGGCCATTCGGCTCATCGAGTCTGCACCGACCCACTTAAGCCCTCACTTCCACCCTATCCCCATAACCCCTCAACCTTTTTGGTCACTAAGGGCAATTGATCATGGCCAATCTACCTAACCTGCACATCTTTGGACTGTGGGAGGAAACCGGAGCACCCGGAGGAAACACACGCAGACATGGGGAGAACGTGCAGACTCCGCACAGACAGTGACCCAGCCGGGAATCGAACCTGGGACCCTGGCGCTGTGAAGCTACAGTAATATCCACTTGTGCTACCGTGTAGCGTGAGAAAGGGTTGATCCATTCAAGGATATTGGAGAGAATCTATGAATGGAACCAGAGGAAATGAATACTTGTCCTCCGTAATCACCAAAGAGAAGGACTTGGTGGATGAGGAGTGTAGGATAGAGTGTGTAGATATTTTGTGTCATGTTGATATTACTAAAGAGGAGGTGTTGGGCATCTTAAAAAGCATTAAAGTAGATAATTCCCCAGGGCCTGATGGGATCTACCCCAGAATATTGAGAGGGCAAGGGATGAAATTGCGGGGGCCTTGACAGTAATCTTTGTATACTCATTGGCTACAGGTGAAGTTTCAGAGGACTGGAGAGTGGCTACTGTTGTTCCATTGTTTAAGCAGGGCAGCAGGGATAATCCAGGAAATTATAGGCCGGTGAGCCTTGCGTCAGTGGTAGGGAAATTATTGGAAAAGATTCTTAGAGACAGGATTTACTCACATTTGGAAAGAAATTAACTTGTTAGTGATGAACAGCATGGTTTTGTGAAGGGGAGGTCGTGCCTCACTAATTTGATAGAGTTTTTCGAGGAAATGACAGATGATCGATGAGGGACTGCAGTAGATGTTGTATACATGGACTTCAGTAAAGCCTTTGACAAGGTACATCATGGTAGACTGGCACAAAAGGTGAAGTCCTGTGGGATCAGAGGAGAGCTGGCAAGTTGGATACAGAACTGGCTAGCACAGAAGGTAGCAATAGACAAGTGGTTTTCTGAATGGAAGGCTGTGATTAGCGGCATTCCACAGGGATCAGTTCTGGAGCCTTTGTTGTTTGTGGTGTATATAAATGATTTGGAAGAAAATGTAGCTGGTCTGATTAGTAAGATGACACAAAAATTGGCGGAGTTGCGGATAGCGATGAGGACTGTCCGAGGATACGGCAGGATATAAACTGGTTGGAGTCTTGGGCGGAGAAAGGCAGATGGAATTTAATCAGGACAAGTGTGAGGTAATGCACTTTGGAAGGTCCAATGCATGTAGGAATTGCACAATAAATGGTAGAACACTTGCAAGTACTGACGGGCAGAGCGTTCCGGGCGTGCATGTCCACCGATCACTGAAAGTGACAACGCAAGTGGATCAGGTGGTCAAGAAGGCATACGGCAACTGGCCTTCATCGGTCGAGATATTAAATATAAAAATTGGCAAGTCATGTTGCAGTTTACAGGACCTTAGTTAGGCCTCATTTGGAATATTGTGCACAATTCTGGTCGCCACACTACCAGAAGGATGTGGATGCTTTGGAGAGGGTACAGAAACGGTTTACTAGGATGTTGCCTGGTATGGAGGGCAGTAGCTATGAGGAGCGGTTGAATAAACTCTGTTCAAATGGATTACATCTCCTAATTCCATGTTCATATGAATGTACTCTCCCCTACTACCTGTGTTGTTTTTCTGCTTACCAGTTCAGTTCTCTCCTTAAAATCCATTCCAAACTTGTCTTTCGGCATGGTTTTCAGTCGCATCCTGTTGTCGACCTACCATTTCAAATTCTCTGATTATTTCCAACCTTTGTGACTTGCTTAACAAAGGTAGAAGTGTCAGTTGTTGAATTGTGTAACATGCTGAAATTTCAGCTTTTCTTCATTCGCTAATCTGAGTATCAAAATGTACACTAGTTTAGTGGAGAAGAGAATAACTTGATTTCATTGGAAGGGAATTGTGTGGTTTTGAATCTGTCCTTGTAAGTATAGATGGATGATTTATGTTTGGTGTTGTCATCTGCATATGTCAGTATGCATTTGGCAGGATGTCTTTGGCATATGGCTTTTACTCAACTGGAACACAATTTGGAAAGGAGCTCCTCTTCCTGGTGTGTTGAGTAATGAGGGTTTCATCGAATTCCTACAGTGCAGGAGGTGGCCATTTGGCCCATCGATTCTGTGGCGACCCTCCGAACGAGCACCCTATCTAGTCCTATCTCCGCCACCTCGCCTAACCTGCACATCTTTCGATTGTGGGAGGAAGTCGGAGAACCTGGAGGAAACCCACACCGATATGGGGAGAATGTGTGCACTCCACACTTGCAGTCACCCAAGGCTGGAATTGAACCCCCGTCCCTGCCCTGAGGCAGCAGTACTAACAATTGTGGCACCATGGGCTAGTGGTAAATTACTGAATGGAAATTGAAAGAAATTTAAAAGTATGTTCATTCACTTGAAGTGAATGATATAAATACAAATCCAAGTCCTGGGGTATTCAACACCCTGACCCTTTTGGGGAAATTAGGTGAAGAGATCTTTTGAGATTTTGCTTTCAGAATTTTCTGATTTTTGAATTCAAACTGACTCTGCTGCTTGAATTGTCTAAATTGGAATCACAACCTTGTGGAATGCAAATTTGTAACTGATTCTGGTCCTTCGACAAATACTTTGCACTGTATTACCATGGGAAAAGCTTTCTGCAGTGCGCAACCATACTTATTTTTTTTAATAGAAAAAATAGCAATCTGTACATTGTGCATAGAACCAATCTAATTAGAATGTGTTATGCAAATCTCTCTCAATTTATTTTTAGCATCCTTCCATGATTTCAAAGTTAAAATCTCAATATCATATCGTGGGCGAGATTCTCCGTTTGGGAGACTGTTCTCGTGCCAGAGGTGGATTGCAACTGATTTGCGCTCCCACTTGGAAGATCATGAAGCAATTCACTATAGTTCGCCATGCAAATTTATGCATGTTGAGGAATGCGAGAGTATCCCGCTATCAGGCTGCCATTTCATAGACTTTATCATAGAATTTACAGTGCAGAAGTAGGCCATTTGGCCCATCGAGTCTGCACTGGCTCTTGGAAAGAGCACCCCACCCAAGGTCAACCCCTCCACCCTATCCCCATAACCCAGTAACCCCACCCAACACTAAGGGCAATTTTGGACACTAAGGGCAATTTATCATGGCCAATCCACCTAATCTTCACATCTTTGGACTGTGGGAGGAAACCGGAGCACCCAGAGGAAACCCACGCACACACTGGGAAGATGTGCAGACTCCGCACAGACAGTGACCCAAGCCGGAGTCGAACCTGGGACCCTGGAGCTGTGAAGCAATTGTGCTATCCACAATGCTACCGTGCTGCCCTTTTGAGCAGGCAGCCAGATAGTGAGGCCCTGTAGCTCTTTCTCTCTCTCTCAGGAAAACAGCTGTATCGAAGGTGGTTAGTGTGCGATGTCCTTGTCAGCAATGCTATTTTTAGTTTGAATTCATGATTTAATACACACTCAGTTCCTGTCCCTGGGAGGAAGATGATAGCAGGTTTGTACATTCCAGCAGTCACTAAGCAAACTTTGCATTTCAAAGCAGGTATGTTTCAGTTTCAAAATAAATTGCAGGAAAAGCTTGGCCATCTGAATTTGCGTAAGTAGGTATTTGTTGTGACTGGATATGATTATCATTCTATGTGTCAAGTGGAAATAGTTGTGCCTTCCCTTTGTTTAGTGAGACTGCAAAAGAACATGGCTCATTTAACTCCACATTCACGTATCATAATTCACGTCACACTGCTATCTTTCATTCCAGTTTGTATTTCGAATCTGTCCATTTCTCTTTGTAAGTACTAAGTGCTAACTTAAGGCAAAACATTGAGCTAAGTCATTTTAGAATTCTCTACAAAGAATATCTCCACATTCCCCTGTTGTTTGCCAGTGCGATTTCATAAATTAAGACTTTTTTTTCTGATGCTGCCTTGTTTCCAGTGAAAATTGATGAAATACTGTTCATGTAGTTTGTGACTGAAAATGAACGTTACTGCAAAGTGATTAACATTGGTATTGATTTTGGTGGGCGAGCCTTCAGGCTGTTGGTCCAACTTATGACCGTCAAAAATTAGCACAACGGCCGTTGAGCAAAGGAAATTATTGACCTTCGTAAAACTTTAAACATCATTTTCTTGCTTGAAGCAAAGTTTCTCAAGTCAATGATTTAGTATGAAGTCTTCTGATGAGAGTAAGTGATCTTTTGTTTTTAACTGATGTAAGACCATGAGAAATTGGAACAGACATAGGTCATATGTCACCATGACCATGCTGCGGCATTCAATATGCTCATGGCCAATCCTCACCTCCATTCCATCTGCTCCTCATATTTCTTGTTTTTCTGAGACCAAAAATGCCAAATTTCAAAGGGAATAACAAGTTATACTGCATGAAAAAATATGCTGTGGTTGAGATGTTGCCATGCTGAATGCACCAGGGAACTATTGTCCCTATGTTTTTATTCAAAAAAAGTTGCAAAGTTTGGTGTTCGGGACAGGAGGGAATTTAATTTAAAAGGCCTTGATTTCTCCTCTCACCGCTCGTCTGCAAACAGGTGTTTTGGTTTTCATTTCCCCCTTTATAAGAGGTGTAGTTTCCAATGCCTCAGTTCTGGTGTGTCCCAATTTTTATTAATAACCTAAACTTGGAGGGTTAGATTATTCGCCCACACTCCATGCAGGAGGAGGGTGTTGCTATGTCGCCCCTGATGTATTCAAACAATGAAAGAAAGATTTGCAGGGCAACTACTGCAGAGCAAAGAATTCTTGTTTCATATGAGTCCAAAGTTCAGAATCGAAGTCCTATGTTGTATTCCTTTAGAGGTCTGCAGGCTGAAGACTGATGCCAGATACTTCACTTTTCCAATCGAGATGACTTCTAAAATGGAATAGACACAGAGATGAATTTGTCCAATAGGCGATGGTATAGACGTTCAGAAGTTGCAATAGAAATAGTGTAGATGGGAGCAGACATTCACCCACCCATGTCTTTTCCTGAGCTACTGCTTGCTAGATGGAAGGTTTTAGACTGGGCTTTGCAGCTCCACAAAAGCCAATATTACAGGTTCCTCCAACTGGAGGGGGGGGGGGGTTGTCATGTTGCATGACTCCCTCCTCCCAACACTTTGCCTTTGACAAGAGGTGTATATTCCTTTGAATTATTGGAGTTTGTTGATGTTCCAACCATTATGAATTTGAAAGGAGTATGTAGGGTCCTCTGCCCTAGCAGCCTAGGAAATATACATATTTCATAAATACAGGAGGAGGCCTTAGCTCCAATACATTGGACATATTCTTTTTGCCTGCTAATGGGTTCTCTGTTACTGTCCACTTCAACATTACTTTCATTGGTCATTATACATGTTGGGATTCTGGCACTTCCTTGCCCTAAAATATTGGACTTATCAGCAATCTTGTAAATAGAGCCCCAGCCATTTGCTAACCGCAAGCTTGATGTTGAAATAGGGTGCATCAAGTCTATCCTGTGGGTTAATGGGCACCCCAATCAGATCTTTACCCAGGGCATATCGTTCATACTACAAAAAGGGCCTAAGGTTGCCACTTTTGAACCTGAAGCATGTCCAACCTACATCCGATTACCCTGGAAGGATAAAGTCTCTCAACTTATAGCAAGAGGATAAGCTAGCCGTTTAATGCTGCGAATGCAGTGGCAACTCAAGTGGTGTTTTCCACTAATAGGATGCTACGTCAAGCCAAAAAGACATTTTGCCATCACCCAAATGAGTCATGTTGGTGTTGCTGTGATGCCAGCTACACAGGCCACATGGCTCAACAACTGGATCGTAACAAACAGCACTTTGGCTCTTTGCAACAGGCAGCGTACTAACCATACTCAACAGAACATAATGTCCATCGTTAGCTGGGATACTGAGATTGGGCAGTTCTTGCTGAACAATCTCACGTGTACTAAGAATTAAACTGATACCAATTTAAGATCATGACTCCGGTTCACAATTTAGTTCACTGGATGCTGCATGTCTTCATATGCAAGTACCTGTTCTCTGCAGGCAAAAGGAATTTTTACAGACATTGCACCATTTTTGAATTAAAAACGCATGGGGGACAATAAGCTCCCTGGTGCATTCGCCATGGTAATATCTCAACCAGTCAGCACCATTTTCTCATGTGTAACTTGTTCCCGTTGACATTTGGCACTCTTATTCAGCAATACTAAGTCGTTGATATACATTGTTAATGGATGCTGAACACTGATATTTGTGACCAACCTGCCAACTTGAAAAACGCCCCATTTATCCCTATTCTTTTCTTCCTGCCCGTTGACCAAATCTTTCCATGCCAATATATTTCCCGCAAACCTGTGAACCTTCATCTTGCATATTAACTGCTCATGTGGCACCTTATTGAATGCCTTTTGTTTTTTTTTTAATTTCAAGTGCCAAATTCCTTTTTTTTTCCAGTTAAGGGTCAATTTAGCCTGGCCAATCCACCTAGCCAGCCTGCACATCTTGGCTGTGGGGATGAGACTCCAGTAAATGGGGGAGAATGTGCAAACTCCACACACAAGTGACCTGGTGCCGGGATCGAACCTGGGTCCTCCGTGCCGTGAGGCAGCAGTGCTAACCACTGCACCACTGTGCTGCCCTATTGAATGTCTTTTTGATATCCAGTTATTCTACACCTCCTAATTCTTCTTTAACCAACCTATTGTTGCATTCTGAAAAAACGCAAAATTTGTCAAACACTATTTCGCTTTCATAAAACCATGTCGACTTTGATCGTGCTAGGGTTTTCAAAGTGCATTATAGACTTCCTTTAGTAATAGATTTTCCCGATGACTGATGTCAGGTTAACTGACTTGTCATCCGTGTTTTCTTTTCCTCCTCTGAATGGCGAAGGCACATTTGCTAACTTCCAATCCATCCTAGTAACTAATGAATTTTGGAAAAACGTAATCAGTCCATTTGCTACTTCTGCAATTACCTGTTTTAGAACTCTAGGATGTAAACCATCAAGTCCTGGAGATTTGTCAACTTTTTAATCCATTAAGTTTCTCTCCTATATTTTCTCTGATATTAATTACCTTAAGTTCTTAATTCATTATCAGTCCCTTGGTTACCTTTTATTTCTGGTATGTTGTTTTGTGTCATCTACAATGCAAACAGATGCTAAATATGTTAATTAAACAATTGATATGCACATGATTTCAGCTGTCAATTCTCTAAATTTGTGTTAATTGCTCAGCAATTTACATTTCAGAAGATGAGTGTTTTCTGGCACCATATGTAAAGTATTACATTTTTAAAAACCTTAACGTAGGAATGTATTACTTTGCTTAGATTTTGACTAGAAGGTAAATAAATTGTATATATTTGCTTTGAGCAAGGTAATTGTTGACCAAAATATTTTCAGAATGCATTGTAACCTCTGATATCTGCTTTCCCATAATCTAGTACAATTTTGTCAGAGCAAAGCCTCATCGCACATAGTCTGCTCCTGTTTCACACAGTTTACTTCACAATTTACCATTACGTTTTAAAAATATTTTGTGTTGCCTTCATTCTTTTAGTTCAGGTAACTTTGTGTCTAAATACATAAACAAAATGTGTGCACAAGGTGGACTGAGATCCACTCCCATTATAGCAACAATGGAGGTTTTGGTTTCTTGGTTAATACTGGCAACTTCTAATACATTAAATAAAAATCCAATTTAAATAATTGCACACAATTTGTTGATGTAATGCTGGTCACAGTTTAACATCTGTCAGATTCATTATTACTGTTGGTTGAAAGTTAAATCTCAGCACGTATTGAGAACTATTGCAAAAATAATAACAATACAAATGGAGTCCTGATAATGTAGCTTTGAGCTAATTCTTATTAATTTGCCATGCTGAGCCTTTTGAGATGCCACCGTTGGACTGGGGTGGGCTGAGTAAGAGTCTTACAACACCAGGTTAATGTCTTAATGTCCAACAGGTTTGTTTGGAATCTCTAGCTTTCGGAGCATAGCTCCTTCATCAGGTGAGTCACACTCGCCTGATGAAGGATCTTCGCTCAAAAGCCAGTGATTCCAAACAAACCTGTTGGACTTTAACCTGGTGTTGTAAGACTTCTTACCGAGCCTTTTGAAGTTCAACTAAAAGAAATGCGTGTTTACATTTCTGCAGAATGGTCTAAAATGAGCCAAATTATCTACCTGGTGAAGCCGTACTTTCTGGATGTTCAGGTTTTGCTGCTTGTGGCATTTGACATTTTAAAAATGATGGGTTGTGCTGACTCAACACCAATTTAGCAATTCAAACTCGAGCTTTTAGATCTTTTCAAGTTTGTAGCTAACTGGTATTGTAGTAAAAATCTTTCCATGTAATTGGTACAGGTTTTGAACACAATTGTGAGAGAAATTAAGCACATTTATGATGGTAGAGATTACAATTATGGTCAACTGGATTAAGATGCTTCATCAACGATCTTCCCTTCCACATAAGGTCAGAAGTGGAAATGTTTGCTGATGATTGTGCTGTGTTCACTTGAGGCTTGTCACATACTGAAGCATCTCTTGTCCATATGGAACAAGACCTGGACAATGGATTTGTGTTGATAAGTGGCAAGTAACATTCCTATCACACAAGTGGCAGGCAATTGCCTTCTCTAAGCAACACAGAATCTCCTCATGGCATCCAGTGCATTTCCATCACTGAATCCCCACTATCAACATCATGTGGGTTACTATTGACCAGAAACCTAACTGAACCAACAATATAGATGCTTTGACTGCAAGAGTAGATCAGAGGCTGGGAATTTAGCGACGAGTGATTGAACTTCTGACTCTCCCAAAGCCTGACAACCATCTACAAGATAAAGGTCAGGAGTGTGATGGAATACTCTTCACGCGTGGATGAGTACAGCTCCTACAATACTCAACGCTTGGCATCATCCAGGTGTCACAATTGTGGGCTAAGGCGTGGTCAATTCCAGCCCCTCTTGACGTGGAGTCGCAACACACCATAGAAAAATACCTGAGGTTTTTGGCCCTTGGCTGCCCAATAATTATTGTCACCAGATCTGTAAATTTAAACACAATTACTTTTTATTTATGACCAGAAGTATGATGAAATATGTAGCAAATATAACTGGTCAACTATTATCTGACTCCTAAATATATATACAACATTGAGTTTGTCAACTTTAGATTGTGGTGAGTGCTGCATTTAATCAATATTGCAGTTTATCACCAAGTTTTGAATCCATTAGTTCTGAAGATCACTGCTAGCTATGTTTCTGTTTCTTTTTAGCTCAGTTAGTGGAGTGAGTGGAAATATCTCAGATTGGTAGTGGATACCATCTTGCCCTTCCTATGTGGTAAGATGACTTTTCCAAAGGTAAATTGAGAGCTATTGTGAAGTCTACAATTAGATGAGAGCTGCTGGCTTTTTCTTTGTTCAAGTCTACATGCTAGAAGCATGGCATGTTCAATACTGTATGGTTGAAACTGCAGTGCCAGTATACCTTTTCTGCTATGTCCATTCCAAAGCATTTAAGAATGTAGGAACACAGGAGTTAGGAGCAGAAGTTGGCAATTCAGCCCTTTGAGCCTGTTCTGCCATTCAATCAGACCATGGCTAAATTCTAAATTCTGCAGTTTCATGGGAATTAAGAAATTACAAATTCAGATCTGCAGCAAAGCTTTATTTAAAAAAAAAAAAGACCACAGCACTCAAGCGGCTGAGTGTTTATGATTCTCAGTACGAGCTGCAATAGGTAGAAATTTTCAAATGGCAAATATTCATGTTGATTGAAATGTGTTGGATTAAAAGTAAGCTTTTTAAACAAATTGACTCTGGGCCCCCAGAAAGCTGTTGATTGTCTTGTGACAGCATAGTATTAAATTGTTGGATTTGTATTCTTAAACTCTTGAATAACTTCAGAAGTTAAAGTCATATCTTATTTATGCTGTTTATTGCTTCTAAGTCATGTATTTCTGAGGGGAGGGCTGAATTTTAAGGTAAAACACACAGATGAAATTGAAGGGAGCAACTGCCGAGCAATGAATTTCATGAGCAAGCATCATTGTGCTTTTATAAAGTCTGAAAACAGCTTGCTTTTGGAGGGAAAAAGTTAGCTAATGTGCATGTTATGTAGGATTTACTCTTGTCATTGCTGCTGACAGATGCTGTGTTTAAATGATGAAAAGGTCAAGGGATGGCGTGACCTCGGAGATGATTCCTTTTCTGTTTCGTCTTGGTGTAAAATAATTTGTTTATTTAAGCTCCTAATCTCTTTATGAAAGAAAAGGACTTAAACATTCACTTCAATCTTTCAATATGAAAAGAGCTTTCTGATAGTTTTAGGATATTAATGCCAAAAACTTAGTTTGTGGTATGAAGGCTAAAAGGGAATCTGAGATCTGTATGGGCAGGTGCTTGCCTCAATTGGTGAGATTGAAGAATCCTTACTGGGGCATGCAAGGTTAAAAATGTGTTTGCTTAGTGTCAATTCAAAGCAGTGCTACACAGACTACCTTGATTCACCAGGCCAACAGTGCCATGGACCATCACTGTGTGCCCGTCTCGGTCTCTTTAATGGTACCGTACCATTTGGAATGCTGAAGCTGTTGTATACAACTGTCTGCTCACCAGAATTAGAGGTCATCTATCTAGTGGCAATCTGAAACTCCACTATACAAACTAAGGTCTAGTCTGCACAGTCTAAACTAGAGTGTGTGACTTTAGAATAATGTTGCTAACTTTGCCTTAGTTCAATTGCTCTGTTTTATTACCTTTGCTCTCGAGTCGCCAGGTATCTTTATGATACCGCCACGAGGTTCAAGTCCGAGTAATGAACAATAATCCAATACACCGATTAGTAAGATTTAAATCAAAGCACATTTATTATACACCGTAATCGCTACTCATGCACAAATTCTACGCCTAAGCTACTTCTACAACTAACAGGCCTATACTTAACTTTGAACTGGCCCACCAGGTCAGGGAAACAAATGGCCGTTCGTTCGGGTTCTGAGCCTGCGGGATTCGAAGTTGGTACAGATTGGTAGCTAGGAGCGCCTATCTCATAGTGTGCGTTGAATTAAGACTTACGATTTCGATGATCACTGGAGTCACTGCATCGGTCACTGTCAATGTTGGTTACTTTTGCTGGGTGACCCGGGCAGGAAGAAGAGAGCGGTGAAGAGAGCGAAGAGATGGAGAAGAAGAGAGCGAATATGAACTTGGAGCTCAATTCTTATAGTCCCCAGGGACTTCCCGCCGCTTGGTTCGATTTTCTCCAATGCTGGAGCGGTTCCCTGATCGATGGGCGGTCTTGAGGCGCTCGTTTACCTCCTTTTGTGTAGGCTCCTGCTGGCGCCGAAGAGTCTGGTTTTGCTTTGTGTGTCTAAATGTTGCTTCTTGTTCCCGGGGATTGCTCATTAGTATGCAGATGGCTGTTGTTTTGTTATGCTGATGGTTGCTGGTATCGATATTGTCTGGCCTTTCCAGAGATAAATACACAGCCAACCTGCAGCTGCTGGTTTTTGTCTTGTTGGCTGACTTTCCCATCAGCCTTTGCCGTTCGCCATTTTGAATCGGGAGTTGGCCATTTCAAGTGGCTACAACATATAATTAAATTCCAATTCATGTATGGAAATCAAAATAAGAAAAAAGGAAACAGATAAAAGAAAATATTTTAAAAACTTTTTAAATAATTCAAAGTCTGAAGCAATGGGGCTCCTTATTTGTAATAGTTAATTTTCAATTTCATTTTTTTTTTTGTTAGTAATAACTTGAGTATTGCAGAAAAAAGACAAGCCATTGAGCCTTTTCATCTTGTACTCGGGTGCAAGAATGCCAAATTACAAAGGGAGTAACAGTTTATGCTGCATGAGAAAGAGGTGCGAATTGGTTGGAACATTGACTCTGCATAATGCATAAGGGAGAAAGTTGAACATAGAACATACAGTGCAGAAGGAGGTCATTCGGCCCATCGAGTCAGCACCGACCCACTAAAGCCCCCACTTCCACCCTATCCCCGTAACCCAATAACCCCTCCTAACCTTTTTGGTCACTAAGGGCAATTTATCATGATCAGTCCACCTAACCTGCACTTCTTTGGACTGTGGGAGGAAACTGGAGCATCCGGAGGAAACCCACGCAGACACGGGGAGAACGTACAGACTCCGCTCAGACGGTGACCCAGCAGGGAATCGAACCTGAGACCCTGGCGCTGTGAAGCCACAGTGCTATCCACTTGTGCTACCGTGCTGCCGAGTTGGCTCATGGTGTGACATGATCCGGAGGGGGAGTTCCATAGCATATGTTTGGGGTGGCTCTGTCAGTATGATGTGTCTGACCACCGATTACCTATTGGTTTACACAGACTATACTTATTGTGAATATTAAGAGTATGAGATAGATATTGTAACTTACATTACCTCCATATGCCTGTAAAAGTTACAGTTGAGGGTGATGAAGTCAGGTAAGGTTTCTTCGGGAGGGTTTAAACTAGTTCAGGGGCTTGGGAACCTGAATTGTAGCTCCAGTATACAGGCGGTTGAGAGTAGTGAGGTCACGAGTAAGGTTTCAAAGTTGCAGGAGTGTACCGGCAGGCTGGAAGATGGTTTAAAGTGTGTCTTCAGTGCCAGGAGCATCTGGAATAAGGTGGGTGAACTTGCGGCATGGGTTGGTACCTGGGACTTCGATGTTGTGGCCATTTCGGAGACATGGATAGAGCAGGGACAGGAATGGTTGTTGCAGGTGCCGGGTTTTAGATATTTCAGTAAGCTCAGGGAAGGTGGTAAAAGAGGGGGAGGGGTGGCATTGTTAGTCAAGGACAGTATTACGGTGGTCAAAAGGACGTTTGATGAGGACTCATCTGCTGAGGTCGTATGGGCTGAGGTTAGAAACAGGAAAGGAGAGGTCACCCTGTTAGGGGTTTTCTATAGGCCTCCGAAAAGTTCCAGAGATGTAGAGGAAAGGATTGCAAAGATGATTCTAGATAGGAGCGAAAGCAACAGGGTAGTTGTTATGGGGGACTTTAACTTTCCAAATATTGACTGGAAACGCTATAGTTGGAGCACTTTAGATGAGTCCGTTTTTGTCCAACGTGTGCAGGAGGGTTTCCTGACACATTATGTAGATAGGCCAACGAGAGGCGAGGCCATATTGGATTTGGTACTGGGTAATGAACCAGGACAGGTGTTAGATTTGGAGGTAGGTGAGCACTTTGGTGATAGTGACCACAATTCGATTACGTTTATTTTAGTGATGGAAAGGGATAGGTATATACCGCAGGGCAAGAGTTATATCTGGGGGAAAGGCAATTACGATGCGATAAGGCAAGACTTAGGATGCATTGGATGGAGAGGAAAACTGCAGGGGATGAGCACAATGGAAATGTGGAGCTTGTTCAAGGAACAGCTACTGCGTGTCCTTGATAACTATGTACCTGTCAGGCAAGGAGGAAGTGGTCGAGCAAGGGAACCGTGGTTTACTAAAGCAGTCAAAACACTTGTCAAGAGGAAGAAGGAGGCTTATGTAAAGATGAGACATGAAGGTTCAGTAAGGGCGCTCGAGAGTTACAAGTTAGCTAGGAAGGACCTAAAGAGGGAGCTTAGAAGAGCCAGGAGGGGACATGAGAAATCTTTGGCAGGTAGGATCAAGGATAACCCGAAAGCTTTATATAGATATGTCAGGAATCAAAGAATGATTAGGGTAAGAGTAGGGCCAGTCAAGGACAGTCGTGGAAAGTTATGCGTGGAGTCCAAGGAGATGGGAGAGGTGCTAAATGAATATTTTTCGTCAGTATTCACACAGGAAAAAGACCATGTTGTCGAGGAGAATACTGAGATTCAGGCTGCTAGACTAGAAGGGCTTGAGGTTCATAAGGAGGAGGTGTTAGCAATTCTGGAAAGTGTGAAAATAGATAAGTCCCCTGGGCTGGATGGGATTTATCCTAGGATTCTCTGGGAAGCTAGGGAGGAGATTGCTGAGCCTTTGGCTTTGATTCATCTTTGTCTACAGGAATAGTGCCAGAAGACTGGAGGATAGCAAATGTTGCCCCCTTGTTCAAGAAGGGGAGTAGAGACGACCCCTGTAACTATAGACCAGTGAGGCTTACTTCTGTTGTGCCTCACAAACCTTATTGAGTTCTTTGAGAAGGTGACCCAACAGGTGGATGAGGGTAAAGCAGTTGATATGTATATGGATTTCAGTAAAGTGTTTGATAAGGTTCCCCACGGTAGGATACTACAGAAAATACGGAGGCATGGGATTCAGGGTGATTTAGCAGTTTGGATCAGAAATTGGCTGGCTGGAAGAAGACCAAGGGTGGTGGATGATGGGAAATGTTCAGACTGGAGTCCAGTTACTAGTGGTGTTCCACAAGGATCTGTTTTGGGGCCACTGCTGTTTGTCATTTTTATAAATTACCTGGAGGAGGGCGTAGAAGGATGGACGAGTAAATTTGCAGATGACCTAAAGTCGGTGGAGTTGTGGACAGTGCGGAAGGATGTTACAAGTTACGGAGGGACATAGATAAGCTGCAGCGCTGGGCTGAGAGGTGGCAAATGGAGTTTAATGCAGAAAAGTGTGAGGTGATTCATTTTGGAAGGAATAACAGGAAAGACAGAGTTTCGGAGCCATGAGGTCATGTTGCAGCTGTACAAAACTCTGATGCGGCTGCATTTGGAGTATTGCGTGCAATTCTGGTCGCCGCATTATAGGAAGGATCTGAAAGCATTGGAAAGGGTGCAGAGGCGATTTACCAGAATGTTGCCTTGTATGGAGGGAAGTTCTTATGAAGGAAGGCTGAGGGACTTGAGGCTGTTTTCATTAGAGAGCAGAAGGTTAAGAGGTGACTTAATTGAGGCATACAAGATGATCAGAGGACAGTGAGATTCTTTTTCTTCGGATGGTGATGTCTAGCATGAGGGACATTGCTTGAAATTGAGGGGAGATAGATATAGGACAGATGTCAGAGGTAGGTTCTTTACTCAGAGTAGTAAGGGCGTGGAATGCCCTGCCTGCAACAGTAGTGGACCCGCCAACACTAAGGGCATTCAAATGGTCATTGGATAGACATATGGACGATAAGGGAATAGTGTAGATGGGCTTTGGAGTGGTTTCACAGGTCGACGCCACATCGAGGGCCGAAGGGCCTGTACTGCGCTGTAATGTTCTATACAGTTTATTATTCGTGTTTAATAAATGTAAGCACGGTGGCACAGTGGTTAGCACTAGTGCCTCACGGTACCGAGGACCCGGGTTTGATCCCGGCCCTGAGTCACTGCCTGTGTGGAGTTTGCAAATTCTCCTCATGTCTGCGTGCGTCTCACCCCCGCAACCGAACAAGATGTGCAGAGTAGGTGAATTGGCCACGTTAAATTGCCCTTTAATTGGGAAAAAAAGAATTGGGTGCTCTAAATTTTTGAAAATGTTCAATAAATGTTTCTTTGTTAAAAGTTCATCAGCCTCCTGTGACTGTGAAAGTTAGGATCTATCAAGCCAGGTTCCACTCTGGAACTGACTTTAGTAGTAACATCAACTGGGATCGTAACACACTTCTTTTGAATTAAATAAAAGCTTGGGGGGTGGGTTGGGGGGTGGCGGGTGTCAAGTTTGAAAGTGGTGATGGGGCAAGTACAGAAACAAGATGTGTCTGAAGGAGATGTGAATGGCAGAATATAATGAACAGCTGGTGTCCAAAAATAAAAGGAACAAACAATAGAAAAAATACAAGGGGAAAATCGAAACTTGCAAGATAAAAGAAAATTGTTTGGGAGCGAAAGGCTATGATTTGAAATTGTTGAACTGTTATGTTCAATCTGGAAGGCTACATATAACTTGCATAACTAAAAGATGAGGTGCTGTTCCTCAAGCTTAAAAGTTTAATTGGAATGCTTCAGGTAGTGGAAGTAAAAATAATCTTTATTATGGTCACAACTAGGTTTACATTAGCACTGCAAAAGAGTTACTGTGAACTTGAGGGCAGCGAGGTCAGAGTGAGAGCAAAGTGAAGAATTAATAAACTGATATTAAAAAGCTAAATAAAGTAGGGGTGGCATGTGGCGCAGTGGATAGCATTGGGACTGCAGCACTGAGGACCCGGGTTTGAATCCCGGCCCTGGGTCACTGTTCGTGTGGAGTTTGCACATTCCAAAAATGTGCAGGGTAGGTGGATTGGCCATGCTCTTATTGCCCCTTAATTGGGAAAAAAAAATTGGGTACTATTAATTTATTTTAAAAAGCTAAATAAAGTAAACTGAAATTGATTTTAAACTCTATGCAGTCAATACATTAGTAGAAATTTCACAACTCTGTAGAAGTTAGTAGACCCTCCCGCACGTCCTCTCCTGGCTCCTCTCCTCTCTTTCCCCCCGCCTCCTATCTCGTGCATGTCTTCTCCCGGCTCTCTCTCTTTCCCCGGCTCTCCACCTCCTATCTTTCGTTGCTTCTCCCCCCCCCCCCCCCCCCCCCCCAACCACATTCCTCCCTCCCCCTGGCCCTTCCTTGCCAAATCTCTGAGCATTAATTTTTTAGATAATTCCTTGCTATCTAAAATAAAATTTGCTTGGCTCTTCTTTCCACTGCCGTGGATGATCTTACAGTTCCTCACATTATCCTCCATCTACCACCTTATTCCCCACTCATTTAACTGCCTATACCTCTTTGCAGCCTCTTTATGTCGTTCTCATAGATCACTGCTCCACCTAGATTTATATTGTCAACAAAGTTCGAAACATTGCACTTGTCTAAGTCAATCATTTTGATTGTAAATAGCTGAGGCTCCGACTCTGATCCTTGCGGACCCCTCTTAATTACAGCCTGTCAACATCTAAGTGTCCATTTATTCTTACTCTCTGTTAACAAACCCTCTATCCATGTTAACCCCATGAGCCCATATCTTGTGTAAAAAGTAAACAACTTGCTTTTTCCCCTTAATTTCCCGTCAGAACTTGTTTCCAATATGCAGAAGCTGCAAATTTGCTGATGAAATGATGTTGAATCCAATTTACCTCCTTGACGTTAAAAGTTCTGTTTAATATAAAAATATTCCTCCTTTAAATTGATTTCAATGCAAGGCATGAAGGTGTGGCATTACTGTCTGCAGGAAGCAGAATTGCACTGTTAGTGAATGTCATTCTGGCAAAAAGAACCTTGTGCTTTAACACTTGAATAGAGGTTTCTGTTAAATACAAAGTCATTAGAATGCACAATCACCATTATTTGGGGTCATGAGGAATTGCGCATAACATTTTTTACATTTAAAAATGTCTGCTTTTATTTTGTAAGTGTGTTCATTCAGCGATGTATCAAATACTTTCCCCATTTCCCCAAAAGATTTTGATATTGCTTGTGAGATTCTAGCATGGTATAGTTATGGACACGAGTATTGTTGAGAGCGCGGTTAACATATTCCTGGACAACTGGTGTCTCCTGAGCTATATGCGATCCCTGAGTAGCTGAAGTATGACTCTTAAACACCATTCTTAAAAATAGGTCAGCGAGTGAATTCTTTTGCAGCTGATATTGCCTCAGAGGTACGTTTGGTTGGTCTCTGGCGAAGACCAATCCACTCTCCGGACAAGAACTGAGCATAATTTGGCTGCAACAGCAACTCTGAACAAAGTACCCATGATACTAAACTGTGGCAGCCAACTATGCTCAACTAATTCTCTAGTAAATGAATGTACTTTCAGACACTGACTCTGCCCTGTCTCTCTATTAGTTGTCAGGAGTTCAGTGATGGGATATGTTCCACGGTATTAGCAGTATGTTGCTTCTCACCTGGTTTATTTCATTACTTGCTCAAAAGGAAAACAAATTTGTTTTTATTTCAAGCTATGGATTAATAGCAGGGCTATAAGTTGTACATTTAAATGTTTGAATGCTTAAAATGATGTGTATGGACTCTAGCTGTTACCATTGTTATGAGTTTTTAATGGTTTCAATTTGTGTATTGTGGCTCATGGTTCTGTGACTTTTGTTTCATATATGTGTATTAAATACATTTATTTGACCACTGAATTCTAATTTCATGATCATTTGTCAGGATTCACACAGCTCCAAGCTCTATATTGATAGAATCAATACTCAACGAACAAAGAAAAATTACAGCACAGGAATAGGCCCTTTGGCCCTCCAAGCCTGCGCTGATCCAGATCCTCTATCTAAAACTCACCTATTTTCTAAGGATCTGAATCCCTCTGGTCCCTGCCCATTCATGTATCTGTCTAGATACGTCTTTAATGACTCTATCGTGCCCACATCTACCACCTTCGGAGGCAATGCGTTCCAGGCACCCACCACCTTCTGCGTAAAAAACTTTCCACGTATATCGCCCTGAAACTTTTCCCCTCTCACCTTGAACTCGTGACCCCTAGGAATTGAGTTCCCCACTCTGGGGGAAAAAGCTTCTTGCTATCCACCCTGTCTATACCCATCATGATTTTGTAGACCTCAATGAGATCCCCCCTCAACCTCCGTCTATCTAATGAAAATAATCCTAATCTACTCAACCTCTCTTCATAGCTAGCACACTCCATACCAAGAAATATCCTGGTGAACCACCTCTGTACCTTCTCCAAAGCATCCACATCCTTTTGGTAATGTGGCGACCAGAACTGTACGCAGTATTCCAAATGTTGCCGAACCAAAGTCTTATACAACTGTAACATGACCTGCCAACTCTTGTACTCTATACCCCTTCCGATGAAGGAAAGCATGCCATAAGCCTTCTTGACCACTCTATCGACCTGCGCAGCCACCTTCAGGGTACAATGGACCTGAACACCCAGATCTCTCTGTACATCAATTTTCCCCAGGACTCTTCCATTGACCGTATAGTCCGCTCTTGAATTAGATTTCCAAAATGCATCACCTCGCATTTGCCCGGATTGAACTCCATCTGCCATTTCTCCCCCCAACTCTCCAATCTGCTGTATTCTCTGACAGTCCCCTTCACTATCTGCTACTCCACCAATCTTCGTGTCATCTGCAAACTTACCAATCAGACCACCTATACCTTCTTCCAGATCATTTATGTACATCACAAACAACAGTGGTCCCAGCACGGATCCCTTTGGAACACCACTGGTCACAGTTCTCCATTTTGAGAAACTCCCTTCCACTACTACACTTTGTTTCCAGTTGCCCAGCCAGTTCTTGATTCATCTAGCTAGTACACCCTGGACCCCATGAGACTTCACTTTCTCCACCAGCCTACCATGGGGAACCTTATCAAACGCCTTACTGAAGTCCATGTATATGACATCTACAGCCCTTCCCTCATCAATCAACTTTGTCACTTCTTCAAAGAATTCTATTAAGTTGGTAAGACATGACCTTCCCTGCACAAAACCATGTTGCCTATCACTGATAAGCTCATTTTCTTCCAAATGGGAATAGATCCTATCCCTCAGTATCTTCTCCAGCAGCACTCATTAGAAGTGTTGAAAAATTGACGACGAATGAACTGATACAATGTTGATCTGTTTTTTCTTCAGTGATTTTCTATGTGAGATGAACTCCTCATTGTATGTTTGCCAATGACCAGACAGATTTTATTCAGCAACGTTTGCTCATTAGCTCCAAAATGAAGCAGGATCTCAGCAGTTATGTAGAATATTTGATGTTTTGGATTAAAGAGAAAAATAATCTGCATTTTCTGTTGCCATTTGTACATTATGTATGGTCCACCTGGGCGACCTCTGTTCAGTGAAAGTTGTGATTATTTTAAATTCCATGTGAAGAATTTGTAAAGATTATTGTGAAATCAGAACCCCAAAATGTATCATGGAGTTCAACCAACTTCTCCCTTTAATGTATTTGTTGCTTTTCCTAGCACATGTTTCTGATAATTGCACTTCAACTTCAACTTCATCTTCACTCTTTGATTTCTCCTTTTGTCTTAACCTGTGACTTTGCGACCTTGTTACTACACAATCCGGAAAAATCCCAGGATATTCTCCCTTCAACCCTTCAGTTGTCTGATTTTCCACTGGCTTATCAACCACAGTAGGCATCACTCCCACCTGCGATCCAGCTATATCATTACCCAAGATAAACTGTATTCCTGGACAAGATAGTTTCTCTATTACTCCTACTACCACTTCACCACTCTTCACTGGACTTTCCAACCTTACCTTATATAATGGAACGCTACTCTTCTCACCCTGAATTCCATATATCACCATCTTTTCTGGTAACATACTTCCCAAACTACATAATTCCTCATCTCTTACCATTAAAGATTGACTAGCCCCTGTATCTCTTAAAATTGTGACTTC
This sequence comes from Scyliorhinus torazame, assembly GCF_047496885.1. Classification (NCBI taxonomy): domain Eukaryota; kingdom Metazoa; phylum Chordata; class Chondrichthyes; order Carcharhiniformes; family Scyliorhinidae; genus Scyliorhinus; species Scyliorhinus torazame. Next base: position 53,837,979 of record NC_092723.1, on the reverse strand, counting down.
TTTACCTGCTCCTCCTGATACACGTGAGTAAACTTTACCCACACAAGTAAATTCTTTAAAGACATCTGGCACCTTCTTAATAATTTACTTCTTGAACAGGCTGTACAATCATTTGCACCTCCTTCGCTTCCCTAGGGCTTTCCTTTACCACTCTAACAAACCCCACGGTCTTATCCTGTTTCACCACATCAGCCTTCCCAGTACTTTTCTTCAACCACCAACACTGTGACTTTACATGGCCTAGTTTATTACAGTGAAAACATCTGAAACTTTTCATTTCTTTTCCACCCTCCTGGATATCTTTTTAAATCTGAGGTACACTCTCTTTTTGTCTCCCATCAGATCACCTTTACCTTTACCACTTGAGTATTTCTCATGTCCCCTGTTTCTATCCCTCACCGGCTGAAACTGATGTCGGAAACCAATCTTTGATTTATGAACTAATTCATAATCATCTGCCATTTCCGCTGCTAATCTCGCAGTTTTAACCCTCTGTTCTTCCACATGAATTCTCACTACATCAGGAATTGAATATTTAAACTCCTCCAAAAGTATAATTTCTCTGAGAACTTATATGTTTGGTTTATTTTCAAAGCCCTTATCCACCTATCAAAATTACTCTGTTTGAGCCTTTCAAACTCCATGTATGTTTGACCAAATTCTATCCTTAAATTTCTAAACCTTTGTAAGCTTCAGGCACTAGCACATATGCACTTAAGATGGATTTCTTCACCTCCTCATACGTTCCAGATACCTCCTCCGGTAGTGATGCAAACACTTCACTAGCTCTACCTACCAGCTTTGTTTGAATCAGTAAGACCCACATGTCCTGTGGCCATTTCATTTGTTTAGCTACCTTCTCAAATGAAATGAAAAAGGCTTCCACTTCCTTCTCGTCAAACCTTGGCAATGCTTGGACATATTTAAATAGATTCCCACCAAGCCTTCGACTATGACGCTCTTTCTCACTATCCTCATCACTATCATCCAACCGTACTTTTCCCTTTACATCTGCCAATTTTAACTGATTGTCATGTTTCATGGCCATTTTCTGAAGTTCAAACTCCCTCTCTTTATCTTTTTCCCTGATCTCCCTTTCTTTTTCTTTTTGTTCTGCTAGGGCTATTCTTTCTTTTCTCCTTTCTTCTCTCTCCTTTTCTTTTTCCTCTCCCCCTCTCTCTCTCTTTCTCTTTTTCCTCTCTCTCACTCTCGTATTCAAGCCGCTTTAATTCTTTCTCATGTTCCATTTGTTTAATTGGCAACTGAATTTTAGCCATTTCCAATGAGTCAAACTCTATCTCAGGCAACTTTAAATGCTTAACCACCGCCATAATTACCTCACCTTTTCGCATTTTGTCAGGTAATGTTAACTGCAATGATCTTGCCAAATATAACAGTCTGCTTTTTGTTTCTGTCTGCCAGGTGCTACGTGTGACACTCTCCACCCCCAAAAACCTCTGAGCCTCTGAACAACACTCTCCCCACTTAAACTAAAATACCACACTGGAAAAGCAACAATCCTTCACTGTCTTTAAGTTCATAAAAGCCAATCCAATAGGTAGACTTTTATCCCCCTCAAGCCCCCAATTGTTATGGGTGAGGCGTTTTCAGAACCCCAAAATGTATAATGGAGTTCAACCAACCTCTCCCTTTAATGTATTTGTTGCTTTTCCTAGCACACGGCTTGTTCCCTAGGTGTGGGATTACAATTATGGACACGTGGGGTATTTAAACATAAAACACTGTTTATTCCATGAACTCAACTTAACATCTTAAATAAACATTGGATCCCTTAACACCCCTTACTTCAAAGATAACCCTGAAAATATTGCAACAGTAAATAATTCCTCAATGTTCCTTCAAACTTCCAAGAGACTAAACACCTTTAAACAGAATCACATCAGGTTAAAGGCTTTACTATTATGAGTTTAAATCACCCTAATGATCCAGAGATAGTCTTTCATGGCAGAGATCCAGCTCACTGCAAACACAGACACTCCCAAGCTCTCTTCCTCCAAACTGCAGCTCTCTGGAAACACATAGACACACACAAGCGCTTTTTCAAAACTGCAAAACTAAACTGCAAAATGGCTGATCTAAAGCCCAGCTCCACCCACTCTCTGACATCACTGTTTTCTTAAAGGTACGTTGCTTAAACATCTATGCCTTAAAGGTACTCTCACATGACACTTGCACAAATTGTTCTAATTAAATCTACCCACCTTGAACTTGAAATAAGTTAGATTGCAGAGTAATTTAAAGCTAACATTAAGTTGATTTGTCTTCGGACAGGTTTTCATTGGTGTTTCGCTTTTTAGAGTTTAGGATTTTAATTTTGCAGAAGATCATAAATTGCTGCTATTTGTTCTTAATGGGTGACTTAAGTTGGTGAATACAGTTGCACGCTTCATATTATTTATCTGTGGTTAGAGTGCTCAACATTCATTGCTTCCCTCCTATTTTGTTTTAATAAGTAGTTCAAGCTTGCATCGTAGAGTACTGTAAATCTACTCTAAAACCGTGTTTAATACAGGTCACCATTCCTGCTCATCCATTCAGCAAGAACCGATAGGCACCCATGGCAACGTTGAAACATCCTCTTAATGACTTTAGATTTCTCATCGCCATGATTCTTCAATTCCCTGTGTTGCTACCTTGGTTTGTATAATGCGCGTTTGATTTTTAAACTTCATTGTTCTGAAGTTTGGTGACTAATTTATAATCTGTATTTCCTTTTGTTTTATAACCTCATGGATTTCTGTGCTCATTTAAGCCCTCCCAAGTATCAATGTACGTTTGTATTGCCAGCTTGTCGTTCTTTGGAAGAAGACGATCATGGAACTAAGTAGCTTTTCTCATCCTCGCTAGACAAATCGGAAGCCAGAATAGTTGTAAACACATGGGGCTGTTCAAAGGACTGTTCCAGTCACGCCCTTCCTGCGCTTACTGGCTAATGCAAATGTGGTGCCCCTTGGTTATAACAATCATTTATAAAAATCAAGCCCATTAGCACAATAACCATCTGTAGTAATCAGCATGTGGTCCTGTGATATTTTTAAGATTTTCTTCATAAATAATAACTTAAGTCCCTTCTGCACTTCACTGGGTACCTCATGGAATGCAAAATAAATCTAGAGCATGTGATCTATAATAAGTTCAGCTTCACCCTGATGTACAGGGGAATAATGTAATTATAGACTGCGTTATAAGCAGCACAGAAATAGGTGATAGCAATCAGTTCAAACCTTAGGAGAATATTGAGGCAAAAATCTGAACACTGTCGCATTTTAACCCAAAACATATTACGGAATCCTTAGCGCTGCTATTTTGATTTTTAAAATATAGTTCCCATACAGGATTTTACACTCTAGAGAGAAAAAAAAAATGACATTTGCATTTTCTTTGCACGGTGGCTGTTTTGTGGATTCATTAAAATAGTGTTTTCAAGCTAATAATTTGTTGGGAGTTGCCGAATGATTTTCTAGTCCTTATAAGGCCATATTATGTTGCTTTAGGGAGTCCATAATGGAGTGCAATTACCCATGAAGTTAAATCCTGTCCTTTTCCTACTCTCATAATGAACCATTGGCAAAGCTGCTGGAGTTCAGGATTCCTGCAGCTTTTGTCTGGTTGGACACGCATTGTTTTGGCATCGCCACAGGCATAGACTTATTTTAATATTATCAGAACCTTTTCCTTAGTTACATAGGTAGTAGGACTTTCCTCTTTCCATTTTACCATCTCTCCCATATCTCATGCTCACTTGTGCTCACATGTACATGTAAAGAATATTGTACTTTCTGTGCATTCTAAGCTGATAACCACAGCCTAAGAAAGCTGTATATTTATGCTGCACTATTAGTCGTAGCTGGTAGCTACAGGATATAAAGCATAACTAGGCTTTCCTGTGATTCTGAGTGGCATGAGAATTTTTCTTTGTGTTATTTAAGTAGATGTGTAGAGCTCCTTTGAAAGTGTATTTTTGTATGTTTTAAGATATTGGATAGAAGCATCTGATTTCTCAATATTTAAAAAAAGTTCACAGTAAGGTTATAAAGAGCTCCAACCACTGAACACCTTTTAAAGCTACCCTATAGTTATGTAATTTTTTGAAGTGTTCTTTATTGCACTTCCAAGACTGGTCAGAAAAGTGACTCACTCATGCTGTAAATGTAACGATGGCAGTGTAATTTCAGCCACAGAAACTGCATTCGAGTTCAGGTTCATAATGCAAAACATAATGGGCTGGATTCTCCATTACCCCAGCTCTGTGTTTCTCTGTGATGTGGCATTCACTGGCATTGGGATCTTCCCGCCACTTGTTAATGGGATTTCCCATTGAAACCCACGGGCAGGGTGCGTTGCCGGTGGGAAGAGGGCAGGAAAAGTGAATCGCCAAGGTGGAGATTTCCGGCCAATGTTTTCGCAATTTAATCATAGAAAAGGTTTCAATTGCAAAATTGAGGTGAGAAGTCATCTTGAAGATTTCAATTGCAGAATTGCAGAAATTTGATGCACTTTTGACTGAATAACAGTGTTAACTATATATAGGAATTTGTGATGGCTGAAGTGTAATTTAAGTAAAATCACATTGCTATGTATTCTAATTAAATTTTCTCTAATGGGTTCACACATTCTACATAGAGTAAGCTCTTAAAATTATAGTTGTGTTCCTGAAAAGTGCAACTTTAAGTGAAATGACTAAGCAAATCACATTTTACCATCAAAACCAATATAAGAGCTCTCGTTGAGTTCATGTAGGACCTTCCTCCATGGGGAAAATATAAAACATGTAAGGTGATGTACTTTACCAATATATGAATTTAACTTTTTAAAATGAAATCAATTAAAAAATATAGAAGTACAGTATGGTGACTTTCTCTTTGCCTCCTGCTGGACTTGCTTCCTGAACTTCCCAATTGCCCCCTACTGAAGTGACCAATCAAGCCACTCAGTTCTAGGGCAATTAAGGATAGGCTGCAAACGCTGGTCCAGCCAGCGATGCCCACACCCGATAACAAATTTTTAAAAAACCCTACAATTGATAGCCTCTCCTGCTCCAGAAACGGTGGTGAAAGTAAGCGGTCTTTGTGATGGAGAATATAGGAACACAAGATTAGACCAATTTGAGTTGGTTGTGAACAGTAAATTTCAGGCCTACACAATGGTCGGGAAGGGGGGAGAAAAAGAATTGGTTTGTGGCAGAGGCTGAAAACTACTGTGTAACTTCTTGGAGGCAGTGTAAGGTTGGGAGAGATGAAGCTGAGTATTATTACTGAGTGTTCATGTGGAAGTTGCATATTCCATCCCATTTCCTCAATATTAAAATATCCTGCAGCTGGTTTGTTCTGACTTTGGAATTTGGTTTAACAAACCATATACCACAGAGCATAGAGATTTACCATAAAAAATCCTGAAACAATAGGTTTAAGCTAACTGTGGATGAAGCATTTCATAGATTATCATAGAATTTACAGTGCAGAAGGAGGCCATTCGGCCCATCGAGTCTGCACCGGCTCTTGGAAAGAGCACCCTACCCAAGGTCAACACCTCCACCCTATCCCCATAACCCAGTAACTCCACCCAACAGAGGTGGATTGCAACTGATTTGCGCTCCCACTTGGAAGATCAGGAAGCAATTCGCTGTAGTTCGCCATGCAAACTTATGCATGTTGAGGAATGCGAGAGTATCCCGCTATCAGGCTGCCATTTCATAGAATTTATCATAGAATTTACAGTGCAGAAGGAGGCCATTTGGCCCATCGAGTCTGCACTGGCTCTTGGAAAGAGCACCCCACCCAAGGTCAACACCTCCACCCTATCCCCATAACCCAGTAACCCCACCCAACACTAAGGGCAATTTTGGACACTAAGGGCAATTTATCATGGCCAATCCACCTAACCTTCACATCTTTGGACTGTGGGAGGAAACCGGAGCACCCGGAGGAAACCCACGCACACACGGGGAGGATGTGCAGACTCCGCACAGACAGTGACCCAAGCCGGAATCGAACCTGGGACCTTGGAGCTGTGAAGCAATTGTGCTATACACAATGCTACCGTGCTGCCCCATTTGAAGCACATTGAATCTCAGAAATGCAAGATTTGTGTTTAGTGAAAATCTGTTAAACAATAGAAACACTAGGTAACACTATAAACACTAATTTTTAAAAAGCTGTTCATTGTGTGTGAATATTGCTGGCAAGGCCAGCATTATTTCCCATCCCTAATTGCCCTCGAGATGTTGGTCATGAGGACCCTGAACCCACTGGGTACATAGTGGAATGCAGCGAGCGAGGGAGTTCCAGGGTTTTGACTGAGTGACATTGAAGGAACGGTGATATATTTCCAAGCCGAGGAACCTTCAGCAGGTGGTGTTCCTATGTGTTTGCTACACCTTTTGTTCTAGTAGAGGTCATGGGTTTGGGAGGATGCTTTTGAAGGAGGCAAGGTGAGTTTCGGCAGTACATTTTGCAGTTGGTATGCACTGCTGGTGGGGATTCCCATCAAGTGGGCTGCTTTGTCTTGGTTGTTGTCTTGCTGAAGTGTTGTTGGACCAGCACTCATGCAGGCAAGTGTGGTGTATTCCACTATACTATTAACTTGTGGAATCGTTTTGTTCGAGTGCATTATGTAGGCAAAGGTATTTTGTGGTTGATTGCTTGTTACTAATAGTAATGACATTTAAGCTAGTGGTTAAACATAGTTGGAACTTATAACCTGATCTGAGATGTTGAGTTTCATATTACTATTCTTAAATCACATTGTCATCCTGACTGTTTTGGGAAGCTACCTTGATGAGAATTATTATCTGTATATGGGTCTAATGCAAATAGAGAGGGTAACTCAACTTTTTTTTGAATTGGTCAGGATTTCATCAATCCTCAAGGAAGCAAGCAGTTTGCATGTCAATTTTAGATTAAGAAAAAGGCACATGATTTCCATGCAGGAAAACTGATACTCCTTCCAGCTGTGTCAAATGATACAAGAGATTTAATAACACTTTTACCCCTTTCAGGTAGATACCATGTTGCTTAATTAGAATTCTATAATACAATTTATTTCACTCGGTGTTCTTCCTCTATCATTCCAGTTGTGTAAAAGTTAATTTCATTCCTCTATTTGTGCAAGTGTGGCTTACAGAAATCCTTTCAAGTTGCTTACAACTAGAGCATTTCAGAGAAACTTTTATTTTGAGCAGTAGAACTAAATTGGTGTAAAAGCATTGAGTCTAACCTGAAAGATTGTAAAACCCATTTACTCCAGATCCAAGAAGAAATTATGAATGAGGGATAATTAACCTAAAGTTAAGTTTGGGAACATCCAAGAACATATGTTGTTATGGAGACGAGTGGAGCTACGGCAAGCTTTCTGGTTTCAGTTTATCTAAGTGCAGAAAGTGAGTTGCAGTTTGGACCTCCATGTGGTTTGCAGCTCACAAGATAACCAAATTAAATGATGATCAGATCTCTGCTGTAAACAGACTGAAAAAATTAACTTGAATCAGTTGCATGGAATGTGGGTGAGGCTAAATCTCAGTTTGAATTTTGTGGAGGGACACACTAAGATTGCCTAGTTGGAAATCAGTGGGAGAATCTAGTCGTCCCAACTGTGTCTTGTGATAAAGAAAGCAACAAGCACGTTAACTTGCCAGTATTAAAAAGGAACCGGAACAAGGGACTAAGGCACCCACAGGCAAGCGATGGTAAATGAAAGTTTTACTTTTGAGAATTTCAGGAGTTGAGGCGAATTCTCCAGAGATCTATGGCATACTTATGGATAGTTCCGACAGAAGGAGTTAGCACGAGTGATAAGAGAATTCTTGGCAGAAGTAAGAAGCAAGCCTGAGTGCATAACATACATAGTTATACTATATTGTTAAGTTAATAGTGATTGTTTTGGTTAAGCTGTATATACATTAAAGGGGGTTTTGTTTAAAAGAAATGGTGAAAAATATTGATTAAAATGAGATATTTGGATTTCGATGTGAATGTTGATGGTCCCTAATCGGATCGTACCGATGAGATTACAGATATTGGGATGGCAGCTCAGGCCATTGGGGGTGGGGGAAGATTTGGAAACTAGGATAAGAATTTTAAAATGAAGACTGCTCGACCAGGAACCATGAGTTAAAACATGAGCAGCAGAGTTTTGGATAACATCAAGTTTACAGAGGGTAGAATATAGAAGACCAACCAGGAGTGCATTGAAATATTTGAATCAAACATATGATTGAGGGATTTGTAATGGTATGAAAGAGATTGGAAGTTCATCTCAGGATCAAATGTGACACCAAGGTTGCCAACAGTTGGATTTTGTCTTGGACTGTTGTCAGGGCTGGAGGCAGTAGCTGGGCCACGGAGTTTGGAGCAGGGACCAAAAGCAATGTTTCAGTCATCTCAATATTGGAGGAGTGAGAGGTGATGTTGAGGTAAAGCTGAGTGTCTTTGGCATAGATGTGAAAACGAGTGACACCACACTGATCTTGATTTATGTTGTCTCTTGCTTTTTAGGAATTAGTTTTATGCAATCTGTGAGGTTGACTTAGGCAGTTGTAATTAAGTGGCTTCAATGATACATTAAATCCTGAACAATTATTGAGGTATTTTGGTATGCTGCACATATTTGTAGTGTAACAAAAATCAGTGCAATTTAGCTTGTAGCTGCATTCACTGAACAGCTGCTGTAAAATATTCCTGCAACAAAGATTTTGTTACCAGCCGACCGGGTTGAAGGATTATGAAACAAATGTTGGAAGGTCTAGATTTGCTTGGAATTTCTTGGATCATGTGGTGGATTACGAATTGTGCTGTGGTTGTAATTCGTAGCTGTCATCCTGAAATGATGAAAATAATGTTTGTGTCTTTCCATAAATGTTTTGAGTCCCATCACGGTGGCACAGTGGTTAGCACTGCTGCCTCAGCGCCAGAGACCCGGGTTCAAGTCTGACTTCGGGACTGACGTTTGCACATTCTTCCTGTGTCTACATGAGTTTCCGCCGGGTACTCCGGTTTCCTCCCACAGACCAAGGATGTGCAGATAGGTGGACTGGCATGCTAAATTGCCCCCAGGTGGGATTGCGGGCGAGGGCAAGGGATTGGGCCTGTGTTGGATGGTGCTCTTTCAGTGGGTCGGTGCAGACTCTGGGCAAATGGCCTCCTGCACTGTAAGGATTCTATGATCATCTTTATTTAGGTTGGATGATGGCGATTAATAGTATATTTTATTGCTCATTTATGAAAGGGTGCGCAATGTTTTAAAGATTGTATTTTTGTTCGCCAGATCTGCTCCTAGAATTTCTATCAGGCTATCATGTGTCTGAAATCCGGAAGTGAAGCTTTACCATCTTTTCAAATTTCCATCAACATGTAAAATAGATTTTTAAAATCGTTAAATTGTGCTATTGAAATGAGGAATGACCTCCAAAATAGTTATTTTTGAATGTTTTATTTAGGATCTTGACTATTGTTAGCTGAATGAACTTGTGCAATAATACACTAATGTAGCGCTATCAATCTAAAAGCTTACATAAGATTTGATTTAGCCAGTGTCCACAGTTTACATAGTTCAGTTTTTTTCTGGCCAGTGTTCTTGGTAGTCAGTAAATATTAACATACAAGTTGGAGCTATACATTTTAAATAAAGATGCCAGTTAATATTGATTTGTATTTGCAGCCTAAATTGTTTTCACGTGTGGCCGTTATTTATGTAATTGTTTACTTCTGATTTGATTTGAACACGTGCTTTGAGGTGAAAGGCTTGTCACTCTTATACAGACCGTTTGTTTGAACGTTCATACTTTGCGACAAAAGAAACTCCTGTTCTATTTCTTCAATCCTTCAATCCTATGTGCAATAAGTTAATGGCGAAGCTAAATTGCTTTTTTGTTTTACAGGCTTGCATTGATGAGAACCTTGAAATGGTGAAGTTTCTGGTGGAGCACTGTGCAGACACTAATCAACCAGATAATGAGGGCTGGACCCCGCTGCATGCTGTTGCATCCTGTGGATATATAAATATAGCTGAGTAAGTGAAAATTCGCAGAGTAGCTTTATAGTCATGTCTATGTGCAATGGGGAGAAAAGCTGCAAGTGTGTTTCTGTTAGAATGTGAAATATCTCAAAAGAAAATGTTAAAGTTAAGCTGATGAAATGCTGTATTGAATATTAGTGAATGTTTTATTGTGCATGTGCAAGTATAGCTTTTCATTTTGTACATTCCAACCACACTAACCTTGTAATTACTGGTTTCTATGAAATGTTTAGAAAAGCAAACCACGCTGTTATTTTAAAGATGATTTCTAATTCATCTTTCTCCAGCTAGGAAAGCCTGTGTGACCGGTGCTAGTGACTTGAATATTTGTTTCTTGAAGAGGTTACATGTTCCTTGCATCTGGTACTGAGATGTTCCTTTGTGAGAAGCTGTTGGAACATGGCTGATAATCTTCCACATCTTTGTCTTGAGTATTAACCTGGTTTAGGAACTAGAAAAATGTCTGGATATTTTGATTTTCTCGCTCGATTGTTTACGTCTGATGCTATATAACTTTGAAACCGCAGCAGTCCATTTAGCCCCTATTCTACCATTTCATTAGATCATGCTGATCTCCTCATACTGTCCTTTGCTTTGCAAGCTTTAATATCCTTACCGAGCAACAAAAACCTGTCACAGTTTTGAAATTTTCAATTGCCTCACTCAAGAGTTTTTTAAAGAGATGATTGATTATGATGTGAGAATTTATCAAGATTCACTGGCTGCTAATATATACAGCGCATACATTAATGATGTATTAAAAATTGTGTCTGCATTCAGTTTGTCGGCTTTTTCTATTATAAATGCCTGTGACATGAATCTCAGCTGCCTATGTGAACTCACCTTGCTATAATTACACCTCATGCCAGTCAATGGTGGTGCAGTGGCACCTCCGTTTTCTAGCTGTCCTTTGATGCTTCCTAATCGTCACTTATTTTATAATTTAACATTAATAATATGATTAAGAAATAAGTACTGATTTTACAGCTTTGAAGTGGTGACTGAATTACATCTGTGCACCCTGACTCAGTTATCACTTGCCATCCAATCCCACATATATGAAAAATGCACATGGTTTTTATCTTTGTGTGCAGTACTTTGAAAAATTGACCTGTATGCATAAGTGTATTTTTCTCAATGTCAATCTCCTAGATAACAGGAAGTTATGAATCTCCCTGTGATTTGATCCTCCTGAGAACTTGATATTGCCTCATCTATCCTAAGTAAATTTACTTGATGTCAATTTAAAAGTCTTTTCTCAGACCAGAATAGCTCTTCGACTGAGGAAGATGAGATTCTGATCTCTGACTTGACTTCGTCTTTGTCAATCTTTCTGATGCATTCAACTCACCAAGCTTCAGTGTAGAATGTGAGAGTTTTTTTGCTGAGTCATGGAACCCGTGCTTTCAATTTCATTTCTAACAGATTATAACTTCCATCCTCTTGCCAGTCTACCCACCTCTCCAGACCACCACAAAATATGAAACAACATTTCCTGTAAGCACACTTCCCCCTGTGCAGAATGTGAAAAGTATTTCTGCCCCTTGAATGCATTTTAAAATCTTACTTGGCTGTTAATTATGTATTTCTAGTTGACATGCACCAAATCAGCCATCCAGAACATGTATGTTTTCTCAGGATGTTCACTATTGTGGCATTCAATGGACAAAATTCTGTCAATGGGTGCTCACTTGTACATGGCTTTAATTTTTTTAGACAATCCCTTGAGACTGGATGCGCCAAAGAATCAAATGGGTTTTGTGCTTACAACTTATTTGCTGTTGATGCGCATGGCTGATAATTCTTGCCTTTCACTTGGAGTTGCAAGCTGAACTGCTAATAGAAGAACTTTCACCACAAAGGAAACATTGAATCTGTAAGGAATTACAAGCAACAGAGGTTGAGTTACTTAGCAAACATTGCAAAAGGCAGAGCCAATTCAGCCAGGCAAGATTTAATGCCTCAGATCTTACGGTCCCTGGACAGTCTGATGCCGGTTATCCTATGGGACCCCATGGAAGTCCAAGCACACTGACTCTGGGAATTGCATGGGAAATTTTAACTTTGATGGACAATTCCCCTGCTCCACGGGACCCTCTGGAAAAAGTCTCCAACTTTTCAAGTCTGAGACTTTGGACAGTTTTGAATTACTGACCTGGGTAGTTACCCAGGGAATGTTGGACTAAAATCTATCTAACATCTGTGTAAGTACAGAATTGACCCCTCCCCCCTCAATCACTCATACTGGCCCGCCCTGACTACTCCTTTGACCTTTCCCAATTCTTCCTTTCCACTCTGCCTCATATTCTTCGACATGTTTTATGTTCACCTGAGTGGACAGGTGGGGCCTAATTTTGGTCTCTTGCCTAAAAGAAGGCACCTCTAACAGTTCAGCAACCCCCTCCCTGCTCCCGGTTAAACACTGCCTCAAATTTTAAAACCCTCTTTATTCCAGTCCTATAATCCTAAAAGATATCTGCACCTTTCTAATTGTATCCTCTTTAGCCACCTAATTTTTAATTGCTCTACCATTGGTGGCTGAGCTTTCAGTTGACTAAACTCTGGAGGATCCTCTAAATATTTGTCCTTTAATACACTTCAAAACCTGCCTCTTTGAGCAAATTTTTGGTTGCATGTCCTATATCTCCTTATGTGGTTTGGTATCATTTTGGTATCAATGGACTTTTCACAGTGACTTCATTGCAGTGTTAATATAAGCCTACTTGTGACAATAAAGATTATTATTATGTCTTATAATGTCTCTGAAGGTTTGGTATCATTTTGATATGAAGGGACTTTTCACAGTAACTTCATTGCAGTGTTAATGTAAGCCTACTTGTGACAAAGATTATTATGTCTTATAATATCTCTGAAGTGCCTTGGAACGTTTTATGTTAAAGATACAGGGCTCGATTCAACTAAGTCCCATAGTGAGCGCATTTAGCCGCACCTTTCCTGGCGCTCGCAGCGCTTGAAACATGGCTATACGATGCGACTCACTTTGTATAAGGGGCCTCAGCAGGGAGTACACGGCCGAGGCGTCACATAGCCCTGGAGCTCCCCAGTGTAGCGAGAGATCTGCACTGCCAGGGTGCAAGGTTGGCACTGCCAGGGTGCCCAGGTGGCACCAGCAATGCCAGGGTACCACCCTGCCCAAAGGACATGCAGCTGGGGCCTCTGATTCCCTGCGAAACCCCCACAGGTGCCATTCCGTGTAGTCCCTGTTTGTGGGGACCAGTGCTGAACGTCGCCCGCCCAAGGTCTCCGAGGCAAAGGGGATGAATCCCAAACCCTGATGTACCTCAGGAATCTGCACATAGAGTGAGACTAACTGATGATTGATGCAGGTAGGGCAGTGGACGTTGTCTATATGGACTTCAGTAAGGCCCTTGACAAGGTCCCTCATGGTAGACTGGTACAAAAGGTGAAGTCACACGGGATCAGGGGTGAGCTGGCAAGGTGGATACAGAACTGGCTAGGTCATAGAAGGCAGAGAGTAGCAATGGGAGGGTGCTTTTCTAATTGGAGAGCTGTGACTAGTGGTGTTCCGCAGGGATCAGTGCTGGGACGTTTTGCTGTTCGTAGTATATATAAATGATTTTAGGAAAATGTAACTGGGCTGATTAGTAAGTTTGCAGACGACACAGGTTGGTGGAATTGCGGATAGCGATGAGGACTGTCCGAGGATACAGCAGGATTTAGATCGTTTGGAGACTTGGGCGGAGAGATGGCAGATGGAGTTTAATCCGGACAAATGTGAGGTAATGGATTTTGGAAGGTCTAATGCAGGTAGGGAATATACAGTGAATGGTAGAACCCTTGAGTATTGAACGTCAGAGAGATCTAGGGGTACAGGTCCACGGGTCACTGAAAAGGGTAACACAGGTGGAGAAGGTAGTCAAGAAGGCATACGGCATGCTTGCCTTCATTGGCCGGGGCATTGAGTATAAGAATTGGCAAGTCATGTTGCAGCTGTATAGAACCTTAGTTAGGCCACACTTGGAGTATAGTGTTCAATTCTGGTCGCCACACTACCAGAAGGATGTGGAGGCTTTAGAGAGGGTGCATAAGAGATTTACCAGAATGTTGCCTGGTATGGAGGGCATTAGCTATGAGGAGCGGTTGAATGAACTGTTCTCATTGGAACAACGGAGGTTGAGGGGCGACCTGATAGAGGTCTACAAAATTATGAGGGGCATAGATAGAGTGGATAGTCCAAGGCTTTTCCCCAGGGTAGAGGGGTCAATTACTAAGGGGCATAGGTTTAAGGTGCGAGGGGCAAGGTTTAGAGGAGATGTACGAGGCAAGTACTTTTTACACAGAGGGTAGTGGGTGCCTGGAACTTGCTGCTGGAGGAGGTGGTGGAAGCAGGGACGATAGTGATATTTAAGGGGCATCTTGACAAATACATGAATAGGATGGGAATAGAGGGATACAGACCCAGGAAGTGTAGAATATTTTAGTTAAGGTGGGCTTGGAGTGCCGAAGGGCCTGTTCCTGTGCTGTACTATTCTTTGTTCTTCGTAACTGCCTCACTCTTAATATGCGGATTTGCCAAAAAGTGATCCCACCCACAATGGGTGGGATTTATATCGCAACATCTCACGAGATCGCGTTGGATCTCACGAGGTGTTGCAAGCCGGGTAGATCATGGGAGCGGGGTCTCCAGGCTTGTATTGGCCACGCAGCACTGCGGCGCGCTGCTTTTCCGGCGCAGCGTGGCCGTTGGATCCTGCCTAAAATATAAGTACAAATTGTTGTAACGTCTTCCTTTTTGCAAGAAAATAATACAGAAAATGAGATGTGAAATGTCAAGAAGCTAAGCAGTTCATCAAATCTAATCTTTCTGCAGATAGTTGCTATCAAGCTTGCCATTGAACCTAATAATTTAAATTTCCTTGTTAAATTTGAAAAACGTTTCTCTTGACTCTCAACTACACGAAGCAAAATTCCAAAATAATTGCACTGTTCCACAACTTAAACTCTGGCTGACTGAGTTCTGTGGGATGGTTCTTTGGTCACAGTTACCTTAAAACCCCAGGGAACAGCCTGATTATAACCATTGATGCGATCCCATTCCTGAACAGTTGAAATATTCTGTTGCTAATTAGATTCTAATCCTTTTATTTATAGTTAACTATTAGATTTTTTACTTGATTGTCTGTCCTGATTAATTTGGGTTTTGCTTCAGGCAAAATGTTCTGTTTTTGTTTTTTTACACGTGCTTGAAGTTAAAAGCAGTGTTTACATTTATGTATCTATCTGTTAGAATTTAAAGCCTTTCATGTTTCCCTTATTTCCCCTGAATTTTCAAATGTAAACCAACTAACATTGCTTTGCAGGTTTCTTCAAACATCAGTGAAGTGAGCAAGAGAAACTGCACTGTCTTCTACTATAACTGCATGAAAGGCTGTTAATCCGAAAATATTAGAATGCAGGAGAAAATTAACAGCCATTTGGACAGTTGTGGACTAATAAAAGAGAACCATCATAGATTTATTCAGGAAAGGTTGTTTGACTAAAAGGAAAACAGAAGATGCTGGAAATAGTCAGCACCTGTGTATTCTCATAGAATCCCTACAGTGCAAAAGAAAGCCATTCGGCCCATCGAGTCTGTACTGACCCTCTGAAGCAAGAGTCCTATTCCCATGACCACACCTAACCTTTGGACACAAAGGGGCAATTTAGCATGACCAATCCACCTAACCTGCACATCTTTGGACTGTGGGAGGAAACCATGCAGACACTGGGAGAAAGTGTAAACTCCATGCAGACTGTCTCCAAGGTCAGAATTGAACCTGGGTCCCTGGCGCTGTGAGGCAGCAGTGCTAAGCACTGTGTCACCCACTCTAACATTTTTCATTTTGTTTTTTGATTTCCAATAGCTGTTAAGTTTCTGCTTCTGGAATTATTTGATTAACTTGACCAATTTTTCTTGATGAGGTAATTTCAGTTGATTTTGACTTTCAAAAAGTACCAGATATTAGCTTGATTTGCAAAATTGAAACCCATAGGATTAAAGGAACAGTAGCACCATTGTCGCAAAATTTGGCTGAGGGATAAAAATAAGGTGTGAATGACATTTTTTCTGGAGCTTGATGAACATCATAACTTGGATTTGGGTACAGGCCCAATTTCCAAATTTGCCGATTACACAACATAAGTGTAATAAACAAAGGAGAAGATAGTAATTGATTTCAAGAGGTCATGGACAGGCTGTAGAATGGGTAAATGTAGAAAAGTGAGACTTGGGGGGTGTTTGTGCACAAATCTTTGGAGGTGCCAGGATAGATTAATAAAGCATATGTGATTCTTAATTTTATAAGCAGAGGAATAGAGTAGAAAAGCCAGGAAGTTATTAAAGCTATATAAAACACTAGTTCAGCACCAATTGTAGTATTGTGTCCAATTCTCAACACCAAACCTTTTAAAGATGTGAACAGTTGGCGAAGATGCAGAAAAGATTTAAGGAAATGGATCCAGGAATAAGCGATTATAATTATGTGCAAAGACAGATGAAATTGGGTTGTTCTCATTAAAGAGGAGAGAGATGTACTTATAATCATGATTAAAACTAAATAGAAACTGTTCCTAAAGGGTCAGTTACAAGAAGAGACCGATTGTCAAAAGAACCAGAGGCAATTTGAGGAAAAACGTCTAAATGTGATGAGTTATTAGGATTTGGAATGTGCTCTTTAGAATGCTGGTGGACATGGATTCAATAATAGCCTTTGAGAGAGAATTGGATAAATACTTGAAGAAAAAAATGGGAGTGGGACAGATAGGGCTGCTCTTTGAAAGAGGAAGCACGGACTTAATGGGCCAAAACCCCTTTTGTGCTGCTCTATACTGATTCCTCATCACTGAGCTGTGGTTAATAGCTTGTCCATTCATTGTTTTTATTAGCTTGGTGTTTTCAGAGAAACCTCATCTTCCCAATCCTTTCATAATGGTTACCCCCTCCTCATTGTCTATGCCTGTCTGTTCTTTTGAGAAATTCAATTCTACAATCAAGTTTTATCAGATGCCCTCCATTTTAATGTTGATGTTTAGATTCCTGATTGTGCCTGGTGTATTGACTGAATCACATCCTGAGCAGCATCCCCACTTTTTGTCTTCAAAAGATAGTTTATTTCAAAGATTGTTTTTTTTGCTGCGAATGAGATTTAACAGCAATTTTCATAGTCTATATAGCTGTCTATTCATGAACTCTCGCCTTCTCAATCTTGCCCCCTCACCTGAGGTGTGGTGATCCTTAGGTTAAATCACCACCAGTCAGCTCGCTCCACCCCCACCCCACCCCAAAAGGGGAAAGCAGCCTATGGTCATCGACTTTACCTTTACCTCTAGCTGTCTCCGCAGTCCTCTTCTGTTGATCACTTTGGCTCTACTCGTTCCTGTAATCTTAATTGAATTTCTCCTATTTCTCCATTGTTGAAACTGTCATGAAGAAGCTGCATTTACTGTTTAATCCTTAGTATTTCCCTGCTGAAATAACACAATATATGCACTTCTCCCCCCCCATAATTTTGTACTAAGTAAAATACAATAAAAAGTTCAGTGTAATTGGCAGTGTGCTATTTCTATCCTGTCTTTTTATATTTTGCTGCTTATTTGTGCTTCTAATCTTGTCCTGTTTTGTTCCATTTAGTGCTGTTTAAGCTGAATGTCTATTCCACATTCATTAACATAAGGATTTGTTGCCTTTGTAAAAGCATTTGCAAACAGCTAATATATTTGGCACAAGAGGCCCATTGAAACAGGAATTTTGTTTAGTTTAAAAGCATCATACTGACTATAGAAGGCTAAATGAGGATTGCAGTGACTAAATAAGTGTGAGTGGCTTCATGGTACTGAACCTGCCTTCTCTTTACATCATACACAGCTGTCCACAACCAAACAATGATTTTTTTTATTGTCAACTATTCTGATGGGAGAAAACCAGTTACACAGCCCTTTTCTTCACATAATTCAGTTTGTTGAAGACACCTCACTCCTTGGCTGAGTGACAAAGTGGAGAACAGTGGTGCATGGTTGCATACCTTCCTTCAGTTCCCTTGGGGGTCAGTATTAAGTTCAATGCTTTTCTTGGTATATATTAATAACTTCGACCTGGGGTATACAGAGCACAATTCTGACACAGGACTTGAAAGATTTGTAAGTAAGATAGTGATAGATTTCCAAAGGACATGGACAGGCTGGTGGAAAGGGCAAACATGTGGTAAATGAAATCCAGCACACATTTGAAAGTGATACAGTTTGATATGAAGAATGAGGTGAGACAATATGAACTAACAAGTGCAATTCTAAAATGTGTAGTGTTAACTCAAGTCAGCTGTTAAGTAGGAAGCTAGATACCAATCTTTTAGATGTATTTACAGAACTCAGCATACATATGTCTTCCTCCTCAAACAACATCTAGTGTCACAGCTGTCTTTCTTTATAACTCAACTGAAAACCAATAAGTAAATTATCAACCTCCTTTTTGGAAAGAATAAATCTTTCTTTTTGTGCTCAAGGTACTTGAGCAATGCCCTTCACTTGTGTATTCTTAATCTTGATACTACTAACATATAATTAGCATGGAGGATCAGAGAGAGTTGGGGTATTTGCACAAATTGTTAAAGATGATAGAGCAGATTGAGAAAGTGATTAAAAATGCATTACACAACTGTGGACCTTTATAAATAGAGTAATCGAGCACATGAACAAGGAAGTTATGGTTAACCTCAATAAAATACTACTTCCACATCAGCTGGAGATTTGTGGCCCATTCTGGGCACCAAACCCAAGGAAGCAATACTTTCCAAACTGTGGTTCGCAAACCCTGTTGGTGTTGTCGAAACAGTGGGCATGGTCACAAGCTCCACCTCCAAGATTGCGATCTGGCACCAAGCCCAGGCAATTTCTGGACCTGCTTCACTCTTGGTTTCTTTCCCATGTGATTCAGAGTTGAATGATGGACCTGATGTATGTGAGGGGAGGATTCACAAACATCTTGTGTAGGCTGCAAACTCTAAATCTGAAGCTGTTGGTCCTGCATTTGCAGTGAGCAGGGCAGAAACTGCTGGACTTCCAGTGATAGGCCTGGATTAACAGCTGCTATCTCTATAGGGGTTTTTTTACAGCAGGGGTCATGTGTGGCCATTCTGTGCCAGAAAGAATGATGAGGACGTTACTGAATCTTCTGTCATCCGGGAATAGGAAGGAGCTGACTGAAACCTATGCAAATGCATTAAATAACATTTTGATATGATGTACTATCTGATAATCTATAACACGTGAACTGTCTCTATTGTCGACACCTAGGGTCATGTTAATTTTCAAGTTTTAAAATTAAGTGACATTGGAAATATAGTTTGGGATGCACTGATGCAAAGTCTTTAGATAGGGTGCAGAAACGTTTGAGAGTAGCTTCGTGGTGAGGGATTTAAGTTAAGAGTAGATTTGAGAAACTGGGCTTCTTCCTATTAGAGAGGGGCTTTGAAAGTATTAAAAATTATGACAGTACATCTTAAAAAAAATTATTCCATTATTGGAATCGAGAACCAGTGGATACCGATTCCAGGTGATTGGCAGAATAACCAGAGGCACCTGAAAACATTAGCGCAGCAAATGGTTATGATCTAGAATGCATGCCTGAGAATGTGGTTGGGGCAGATTTACTTGTCGCTTTAGAAATAAATTTGACAAGCATCTAGAGGGAAAATATTTGCTAAGCTACAGGGAAATGCTGGGGAATGAGATTAGCTGAATTGCTTGTGTAAAGTGCTGTCAGCCACATGGCTGAATAAAACGTATCCTATGCTGCAGCCATTCTAAGATTCTTTGTGGTTGTATATTAAATATTTTTGGAATTTCCCAAACACATATAGTACGGATATAGTTTGTCATTGTGCTGCATTTTATACTGATTCATACCAATCTAGTCAGGAGACTCCTTTCCTATAGTGCGTTTGCAACTTGATTTTTGCATATCACAGGAAAATCACCATTAGCTGTAATAATGGTAGAAACTCTGAATAATAAAGAACATTAGCATTTTTAAAAATTCATTGACTGAAAGTGAGTGTCGCTGGCTAGGTTAGCATTTATTGCCCTGCAGCCTTTGAGAAGGTGTAGTCAGCTGCTGCCCTGAACCACTACAGTCCCTGTGGTGTAGGTTCACCAACAGTGCTGTTGGAGAGGGTGTTCCAGGATTTTGACCCAGCGACAGTGAAGGAATGGTGATGTATTTCCAAGTCAGGATGGTGAATGACTTGAAGGGACACTTCGAGGTGAGGGTGTTCCCCTGCATCTGCTGCATGTGTCCTTCTAGATGGTAGTGGTCATGGGTTTGGAAAATACTGTCTTTAGGCACCTTGGTGAGTTACTGCAGTGCATCCAGTAAATGATACACACTGCTGTCACTGTGCGTTGGTAGTGGAGGGAGTGAATGTTTGTGGAAGGTGTGCTAATCAAATGGGCTGCTATGTTCTGGATGGTGTCTAGCTTCTGGAGTGTTGGAGCTGCACTCATGTAGGCAAATAGTGCCGAATATTGTGAAGCCACCAGCAAAGACCCCCACTTCTGACCTTGTTTTTTTAAAATTCATTTACATGGTGTGGGCATTGCTAGTTAGGCCAGCATTTATTGCCGATCCATAGATGCCCTTCAGAAGGTGGTGGTGAGTTGCCTCTTGAACTGCTGCAGTCCCTGAAGTGCAGGTACACTCGCTGTGCTGTTAGAGAAGGAGTTCCAGGATTTTGACTGGGTTACAGTGAAGGAACAGTGATATATTTCCAAGTTGGGGTGGTGAGTGACTTGTAGGGGAACGTCCAGTTGGCGACTGCTCTTGTCCTTTTAGGTGGTAGTGGTGGTGAGTTTGGAAGGCGCTACCAATGGAACCATGGGGAGTTCTTGCAGTGCGTATTGTAGATGGTACACATGGCTGCCACTGTTCATCAATGGTGGAGGGATTGAAAGTGGAAGAGGTAGCAATCAAGCAGACTACTTTGACCTAGATGGGGTTGAGCTTCTTGAGTGTTGTTAAAGCTGCATTCATCCAGGCAAATGGAGAGTATTCCATTACACTCCTGACTTGTGTCTTGTAGATGGTGGACAGGCTTTGGGGGTCAGGAGGTGAGTTACTCACCGTAGGATTTCTAGCCTTTGACCTGCTCTTGTAGCCACAGTATTAATATGGCTAGTCTAATTCAGTTTCTGATCAATGATAATCCCAGGATGTTGATTGTCCTTTTAGATGGTAGTGGTCGTGTGTTTGGAAGATGCTGTTTAAGGAACATTGGTGAGTTCCTGCAGTGCATATTGTAGATGGTGTACATGGCTGCCACAGTTCGTCAGTGCTGGAGTGATTGAATGTTTGTGGAAGAGGTAGCAATCAAGCGGGCTGCTTTGTCCTGAATGGTGTTGAGCTTCTTGACTGTTGTTGGAGCTGCACTCATGCGGGTAAGTGGAGAGTATTCCATTACACTCCACTTACCTGGATGGGGGGGGAGGATTCATTGATGCAATTGCCATTTAATGTCATGGGGTGATAGTTATAGAATCAGAGAATTTACAGTGCAGAAGGATGCCATTTGGTCCATCGAGTCTGCACCAGCCCTTAGAAAGAGCACCCTACCCAAGCCCATACCTCCACCCTATCCCCGTATCTCAGCAAATCCAGCCCACCTTTTTGGACACTAAGGGCAATTTAGCATGGCCAATCCACCTAACCTGCACATCTTTGGAATATGGGAGGAAACCGGACCATCGGAGAGACACTGGGAGAACATGCAGACTCCGCACAGACAGTGACCCAAGCCAAGATTCGAACCTGGGACCCTGGAGCTGTGAAGCAACTGTGCAAACCACTATACTACTGTGCTGCCCCCTTTAGTTAGATTTTCTCTTGTAGGAGATCGTCATTGCTTGGCACTTGTGTATGCAAATATAACTTGCCACTTGTCAGACCAAGCCTGGATATTGCCCAGGTCTTGCTGCATTTGGACATGGACTGCTTCATTATCTGAGGAGTCGTGAATGGTGCTGAACATTGTGCAATGATCTGCGAACATCCATACTTCTGACCTTATGATGGAAGGTAGGTCATTGATGAAGCAACTGAAGATGGTTGGACTTAGGAAATTGTCCTGAGGAACTCCTGCAATGATGTCCTGGAATTGAGATGATTGACCTCAAACCACCACAATCATCTTCCTTTGTGCCAGGTATGACTAACCAGCAGATATTTTACCCCCTGATTCCCGTTGACCCCAGTTTTGCTCGGGCTCCTTGATGCCATACTCTCAAATGCTGCCTTGATATCAAGGGCAGTCACCCTCCCCTCACACCTGACATTCAGCTTTTTTGTCCATGTTTGAACCAAGGTTGTAATGAGGTAAGGGGCTGGATGACCCTGGTGGAATCCAAACTGAGAGTCCATGAGCAGGTTATCGCTGAGTAACTGCTGCTTGATAGCACTGTTTATGACTTTCCATCACTTGCTGATGGAGAGTAGACTAATAGGGCGGTAATTGGCTGTGTTAGATTTGTCCTGTTTCGTGTGTACAGGATATGCCTGGGCAATTTTCCACATTGCCGGGTAGGTGCCAGTGCTGTAGCTGTACTGGAACAGCTTGGCTTGAGGTGTGGCAAGTTCTGGAGCACACGTCTTAAGTACTATTGCCAGAATATTGACAGGGCTCATAGCCTTTGCAGCATCCAGTGCCTTCAGCTGTTTCTTGATATCATGCTAAGTGAATCGTATTAGCTGAAGACTGACATCTGTGATGCTGGGGACCTCTGGAGGAGTGAGATGGATCATCCACTTGGCACTTCTGGCTGAAGATTGTTGCGAATGCTTCAGCCTTGTCCTTTGCACAGATGTTCTGGGCTCCTCCATCATTGAGGATGGGGATATTTGTAGAACCTCTTCCAGTGAGTTGCTTAATTGTCCAACACCATTCATGGCTGGATCTGACAGGGCTGCAGAGGTTAGACCTGGTGCGTTCGTTGTGGAATGGCTTAGCTCTGTCTATTTCTTGCTGCCTAGGCTGTTTAGCACACAAGTAGTTAAGTGTTGTAGCTTCACCAGGTTAACACCTCATTTTTCGGTATGCCTGATGTTGTTCCTGGCATGCTCTCCTGCACTCTTCATTGAACCAGGGTTGATCCCCTGGCTTGGTGGTAATGGTGGCGTGGGAGATATGCTGGGCCATGAGGTTGCAAATTGTGTTTTGAATACAATTCTGCTGCTGATGGCCCACCGCGTCTCATGGATGCTCAGTCTTGAGTTGCTAGTTCTGTACGAAGTTGATCCCGTTTAGCACGGTGGTAGCACAACATTGAGGCTACCCTGAATATGAAAACAGGACTTTGGGTCTCCACAAGGACTGTGCAGTTATCACTTGTTCCGATACTGTCTGCAGCAGGTAGTTTGGTGAGGAGGAGGCCAAATATGTTTTTCCCTTGGAGTTTGCGTGTGTTTTCGCAGTGGTTAAATACAGCTGAGTGGCTTGCTCAGAGGGTGTTTAAGAGTCAAACCACATTGCTGTGGGCCAGGAGTCTGATGTAGGCCAGACAGGTAAGGATGGCAGATTTCCTTCCCCAAAGGACATTGGTGAACCAGATGTGCTTTTACGGCAATCGACAATGGTTTCATGGTTGAAAGACTTTAATTCCAGATATTTTATTGAGTTTAAACCGTGGTGGGATTCGAACGCGAGCCCCCAGATCATACCAAACCCTGGGTCACTGGTGTACCAGTCCAGCGACAATACCACTACGCCACCGCCTCCCCTGGATGCAAAGATGGTTGGGCATAGGACGCAACCCTGAGAAACTCCTGCAGTGATGCCCCGGAATGGAGATGATTGGCCTCCAACCTCCACAAACAACATATTTTGTTAAATATACTATTCCAATCCATGTGTATGTGTAAAAACATGGAATTATGGCACAGATCAGTCAGAAGCCTTTGTATCTATTTCCTGATCCTTTACTTGGCTGTTTGTGTTGGAATATTGAATGGTGATCTATTATTGGTATTTAAAATAGTTTTCTGATATTTTTGTCCCCAGTTCAAGTTGTAACATTTATGGATTTTCAGCACTGTTACTAATTCCATAGCAAATTGCAGTGTTGTGCATATCTGTATCGGGTAATGACTTTAGTTAGAGGACGTTTTTCTCACTCGTTAGTGGAAATACCACCATTTGAATTCTCTGGGCTTTTACTTTTGCAAGGTTATGGAATTTATTTTTAATTTAACATGGGCAATTTACCGTCTATACTTCATATTGCAATCACCATAACTTAGTTTTTTTCAAATATCAAGATAAAACTTATGGTGACATTCACATGGTACTTTGGAAAAGCTGCTTTCAGTCCTGTAGGGGCTGAATTAAAAGGGAAATTATTGTCATTTTACTGATCGGGCGAAGATGGTGTGTAACTGCTCTCTGCTATCTTTTCAGTGCTCAGTAACTCCTTCAAACCAACTGCATTCCATGTTTTAACAAAACATGTTGAAACTGTCTATTTTTCAATCTGATCATTTAAGTGTTGATAGGGGATGCTACAATTATTATCTAGCTTTTATGAATTTTGTAATAGTGGGCGCGATCTACCAGCCACTTCTTGCCGGAAGCAGGGCACAACGCGGCCGGTACATCACGGAAGAGGCCTCTTCCGGGATTTAACCGGCTCAGCATGCCAGGGGCACTGCCAGAGTGGGGAGAATGTGGGCAGCACGGTAGCATTGTGGATAGCACAATTGCTTCACAGCTCCAGGGTCCCAGGTTCGATTCCGGCTTGGGTCACTGTCTGTGCGGAGTCTGCACATCCTCCCCGTGTGTGCGTGGGTTTCCTCCGGGTCCTCCGGTTTCCTCCCACAGTCCAAAGATGTGCAGGTTAGGTGGATTAGCCATGATACATTGCCCTTAGTGTCCAAAATTGCCCTTAGTGTTGGGTGGGGTTACTGGGTTATGGGGATAGGGTGGAGGTGTTAATCTTGGGTAGGGTGCTCTTTCCAAGAGCCGGTGCAGACACGATGGGCTGAATGGCCTCCTGCACTGTAAATTCTATGAAAGAGTGCCAGTTTGGTGGTGCCCGGATGTTATATTGCCTGTGCCGGAGATCTGGCCTGGGGGGTGTCCTGCCCTTGATAGGTGGAGTGTGGGGGGCTTCGGGCGGCCTCGTAGCACAGTGGTTAGCATTATTGCTTCACAGCGCCAGGCTCCCAAGTTTGATTCCCGGCTTGGATCACTGTGCAGAGTCTGCACGTTCTCCCTGTGACTGTGTGAGTTTCCTCCCAGTGCTCCAGTTTGGGACCTGTTAGGTAATTTGGACATTCTGAATTCTCCTCCATGTGCCTGAACAGGCGCCGGAATGTGGCGACGAGGGGCTTTTCACAGTAACTTCATTGCAGTGTTAATGTAAGCCTACTTGTGACAATAAAAATTATTATTATAGATGACCCCCCTTATAGGTGAATTGTGGCATTGATGGAGGGGGATCAGGTGGTCTCGAATGGCACCCCAAACTCTTCCTGCACTGGCAAGCGGAGTTCCTCAGGGAAGAAATGAGATCAGATCGACCTCGGCAGGGTGTTCCCCTCTGAGGCCCTGAAATAAAACCAAATCCTGTTGGATAGCGGGGTCTTTCTCGGCACTGTGAGAAATCACCACATCTCTCTGTGCGCATATCAGCTCCCATTCTCCTCATGTCCTTGAGCCTGCTGCTTCCTCTGATATCTGCGCTTTTATTTCTTATAATTCCATTTTGTATCTGTCCAGTCGGGTTTCCATCTGCCATAACACTGACATGGCTGTAATCAAAATCATATAAAACCTGCTCAGTGAATGTGAACATAGTGCAATATTCCTTCTTGATTTCTGTGTAACCTTTGATTTTTTTAAAGCATAAATTTAGAGTACCCAATTATTCTTTTCCAACTAAGGGGCAATTTAGTATGGCCAATCCACCTACCCTGCACATCTTTGGGTTGCGGGGGTGAGACCCACGCAGGCATGGGGAGAATATGAAAATTCGACACGCACAGTGACCCAGGGCCGGGACTGAACCTCGGTCCTCGGCACCTTGAGGCAGCACAGTGTACCCTTTAATATGGCCATTCACAGTACTTTGTTCCAGCTGAGATTGCTCCCATTTTGTTCTACTCTCCATTGGAATCAAAGCATCTGCAGCTGTGGCTTCACTTTCTATCCACATTGCCTCTTGAAGCACCCAAGGCTTTGTATTTGGCTCACACCTCTTACTGAACTACATGCTGCAAAACTGAGACATCATCTGGAGATGGGAATAAGCATCTACACATGAGTTGATGGTGCCCAGATGAACCCCTCAACCAATTCTCTTCTTGACTCTTGCTATTTCATTTGATAACATTGGAAAAGTTCACCTGCACAGGTAGGGTGTGTGGGATTGCCTCTTTCTCATCGAATCAAACATTGGTTTCAGTTTTGTCTGTGCTGGCTCTCCAAGTGCAAATTAGCTAATCCCGCTGCCCAGACATTCCCCCATACCCCTGCTATTTTATTTTCTTGCGATTATCCAATCTCTTTCTGAAAGTCATAATTGCATCTACCTCCAGTGCATTCAGATTGTAACAACTTTCTGCATAAGATTCTTCCTTATGATGTCTTTTGAATCTTTGCCTTTTCAATCTTTTGCCAATGACTAGCCAACATGTGGCACAGTAATTAGCATTTCTGCCTCCCGACGCCAGGGATCCGGGTTCAATTCCGAACTTGGGTGACTGCATTTTGCACTTTCTCCCTGTGTCTGTGTGGATTTCCTCCGCGGTGCTATGGTTTCCTCCTACAGTGTGCAGGTTAGGTGGATTGACAGCGCCAAAATTGCCCCTTAGTGCTCAGAGATCTGCGGATTAGGAAGGGTTATGGGATAGGGCGAGGGGTGGGCCTAGGTTCGGTACTCCTTCAGAGGGTTTATGCAGACTTGATGGGCTGAATGGCCTCTTTCTGCACTGTAAGGTTTCTATGGACTTAAATCTGAGTCCTTCAGCTTTCAGTCCTTCCGCCAGTGGGAATAGTTTTTCTCTTATCTCCTGTGTGGAGTCCTCATGATTTTTGAAGCCTCCCTGATTATCTCTCAACCTTCTCTAAAGAGAACAAGCCTAGCTTCTCCAACGTATCCATGTAATTGAAATCGCTAATCTCTGGAACTATACTCATAATGTTCCTGCACGCTTTAAAGCTTTCAACTTCTGTGCTTAAATGTGATGCCCAGAATTAGCCACAATATATTTTGCTTTTGAACTTAATGCCTCTATTTATAAAGCTTTATATTGTCACGTGAGAGTACGTTTAAGAAATGTACCTTTAAGAAATGGAGCTGCTCATGTTACTGGAGTGGTGTCAGTGTGGGTGGAGCTGAGCTCCAATTCTGCTTTTTAGTTTCAGTTTGAGAAAGAGCTTGGGTGTGTCTGTGTTTTTCAGTGAGCTGAATCTGAAGTTAAAAGTGAGCTGCACTGCTGTTGATCTCTGCCATCCAAAGGCATTTTGGGGAGAGGAGCAGAGCATTAGTAATTGGGGACTCTATAGTCAGGGGCACAGATAGGAGATTTTGTGGGAGCGTGAGAGACTCACGTTTGGTATGTTGCCTCCCAGGTGCAAGGGTACGTGATGTCTCGGATCGTGTTTTCCGGGTCCTTAGGGGGGAGGGGGAGCAGCCCCAAGTCGTGGTCCACATTGGCACCAACGACATAGGTAGGAAAGGGGACAAGGATGTCAGGCAGGCTTTCAGGGAGCTAGGATGGAAGCTCAGAACTAGAACAAACAGAGTTGTTATCTCTGAGTTGTTGCCCGTGCCACGTGATAGTGAGATGAGGAATAAGGAGAGAGAGCATTTAAACACGTGGCTACAGGGATGGTGCAGGCGGGAGGGATTCAGATTTTTGGATAACTGGGGCTCTTTCTGGGGAAGGTGGGACCTCTACAGACAGGGTGGTCTACATCTGAACCTGAGGGGCACAAATATCCTGGGGGGGAGATTTGTTAGTGCTCTTTGGGGGGGTTTAAACTAATGCAGCAGGGGCATGGGAACCTGGATTGTAGTTTTAGGGTAAGGGAGAATGAGAGTATAGAGGTCAGGAGCACAGATTTGACATCGCAGGAGGGGGCCAGTGTTCAGGTAGGTGGTTTGAAATGTGTCTACTTCAATGCCAGGAGTATACGAAACAAGGTAGGGGAACTGGCAGCGTGGGTTGGTACCTGGGACTTCGATGTTGTGGCCATTTCGGAGACATGGATAGAGCAGGGACAGGAATGGATGTTGCAGGTTCCGGGGTTTAGGTGTTTTAGTAAGCTCAGAGAAGGAGGCAAAAGAGGGGGAGGTGTGGCGCTGCTAGTCAAGAGCAGTATTACGGTGGCGGAGAGGATGCTAGATGGGGACTCTTCTGCCGAGGTAGTATGGGCTGAAGTTAGAAACAGGAAAGGAGAGGTCACCCTGTTGGGAGTTTTTTATAGGCCTCCTAATAGTTCTAGGGATGTAGAGGAAAGGATGGCGAAGATGATTCTGGATATGAGCGAAAGTAACAGGGTAGTTATTATGGGAGATTTTAACTTTCCAAATATTGACTGGAAAAGATATAGTTTGAGTACAATAGATGGGTCGTTTTTTGTACAGTGTGTGCAGGAGGGTTTCCTGAAACAATATGTTGACAGGCCAACAAGAGGCGAGGCCACGTTGGATTTGGTTTTGGGTAATGAACCAGGCCAGGTGTTGGATTTGGAGGTAGGAGAGCACTTTGGGGACAGTGACCACAATTCGGTGACGTTTACGTTAATGATGGAAAGGGATAAGTATACACCGCAGGGCAAGAGTTATAGCTGGGGGAAGGGCAATTATGATGCCATTAGACGTGACTTGGGGGGGATAAGGTGGAGAAGTAGGCTGCAAGTGTTGGGCACACTGGATAAGTGGGGCTTGTTCAAGGATCAGCTACTGCATGTTCTTGATAAGTATGTACCGGTCAGACAGTGAGGAAGGCGTCGAGCGAGGGAACCGTGGTTTACCAAGGAAGTAGAATCTCTTGTTAAGAGGAAGAAGGAGGCCTATGTGAAGATGAAGTGTGAAGTTTCGGTTGGGGCGATGGATAGTTACAAGGTAGCGAGGAAGGATCTAAAGAGAGAGCTAAGACGAGCAAGGAGGGGACATGAGAAGTATTTGGCAGGAAGGATCAAGGAAAACCCAAAAGCTTTCTATAGGTATGCCAGGAATAAGCGAATGACTAGGGAAAGAGTAGGACCAGTCAAGGACAGGGATGGGAAATTGTGTGTGGAGCCTGAAGAGATAGGCGAGATACTAAATGAATATTTTTCGTCAGTATTCACTCAGGAAAAAGATAATGTTGTGGAGGAGAATGCTGAGCCCCAGGCTAATAGAATAGATGGCATTGAGGTACGTAGGGAAGAGGTGTTGGCAATTCTGGACAGGCTGAAAATAGATAAGTCCCCGGGACCTGATGGGATTTATCCTAGGATTCTATGGGAGGCCAGGGAAGAGATTGCTGGACCTTTGGCTTTGATTTTTATGTCATCATTGGCTACAGGAATAGTGCCAGAGGACTGGAGGACAGCAAATGTGGTCCCTTTGTTCAAAAAGGGGAGCAGAGACAACCCCGGCAACTATAGGCCGGTGAGCCTCACGTCTGTAGTGGGTAAAGTCTTGGAGGGGATTATAAGAGACCAGATTTATAATCATCTAGATAGGAATAATATGATCAGGGATAGTCAGCATGGCTTTGTGAAGGGTAGGTCATGCCTCACAAACCTTATTGAGTTCTTTGAGAAGGTGACTGAACAGGTAGACGAGGGTAGAGCAGTTGATGTGGTGTATATGGATTTCAGCAAAGCGTTTGATAAGGTTCCCCACGGTAGGCTATTGCAAAAAATACGGAGGCTGGGGATTGAGGGTGATTTAGAGATGTGGATCAGAAATTGGCTAGCTGAAAGAAGACAGAGGGTGGTGGTTGATGGGAAATGTTCAGAATGGAGTACAGTCACAAGTGGAGTACCACAAGGATCTGTTCTGGGGCCGTTGCTGTTTGTCATTTTTATCAATGACCTAGAGGAAGGCGCAGAAGGGTGGGTGAGTAAATTTGCAGACGATACTAAAGTCGGTGGTGTTGTCGATAGTGTGGAAGGATGTAGCAGGTTACAGAGGGATATAGATAAGCTGCAGAGCTGGGCCGAGAGGTGGCAAATGGAGTTTAATGTAGAGAAGTGTGAGGTGATTCACTTTGGAAGGAATAACAGGAATGCGGAATATTTGGCTAATGGTAAAGTTCTTGAAAGTGTGGATGAGCAGAGGGATCTAGGTGTCCATGTACATAGATCCCTGAAAGTTGCCACCCAGGTTGATAGGGTTGTGAAGAAGGCCTATGGAGTGTTGGCCTTTATTGGTAGAGGGATTGAGTTCCGGAGTCGGGAGGTCATGGTGCAGCTGTACAGAACTCTGGTACGGCCGCATTTGGAGTATTGCGTACAGTTCTGGTCACCGCATTATAGGAAGGACGTGGAGGCTTTGGAGCGGGTGCAGAGGAGATTTACCAGGATGTTGCCTGGTATGGAGGGAAAATCTTATGAGGAAAGGCTGATGGACTTGAGGTTGTTTTCGTTGGAGAGAAGAAGGTTAAGAGGAGACTTAATAGAGGCATACAAAATGATCAGAGGGTTGGATAGGGTGGACAGTGAGAGCCTTCTCCCGCGGATAGAAATGGCTGGCATGAGGGGACATAACTTTAAACTGAGGGGTAATAGATATAGGACAGAGGTCAGAGGTAGGTTCTTTACGCAAAGAGTAGTGAGGCCGTGGAATGCCCTACCTGCTACAGTGGTGAACTCGCCAACATTGAGGGCATTTAAAAGTTTATTGGATAAACATATGGATGATAATGGCATAGTGTAGGTTGGATGGCTTTTGTTTCGGTGCAACATCGTGGGCCGAAGGGCCTGTACTGCGCTGTATTGTTCTATGTTCTATGTTCTAAAGACTATGGATCATTCGGTGAATTCCGAAGGATTATAAATGTTTTCAGTCTTGAATGTAAACCCTAATGTGCTCCTGTTTGAAGGTTTGTTACGTCTTTTGTATGTAAAAGGACAGCTTACAGGTTATTTAGTGTGGTATTCTTTGGGGGGTGTATTTGATTTTACTGGTTGCTGAGATGTTCATGGTTTATTTTTAGAAAGGTTAACTTGAGTTCATAGAATAAACATTATTTTGTTTTAAAAACCACTGGTCCATTTCTGCTGTACCATACCTGTAGAGAGGGCCGTGTGCTCCCCATACCACAAACTATTAAAAGTTGTGGGTCAGGTGAACTCCATGATACACTTTGGTATTCTCTAAACCCTGGCCCATAACATTATACCTTTTAACCATTTTTTCAACCTAATGTGCCACCCTGATGTATCCTTTGGTTTATGTTGTTCCTCCTCGTTTTCCATACCAAAAGTGGTTCACTTCACACATCCTGTGTTAATTTTCATCTGCCACCTATCTACCCAGAAGTCTATCACTTACCACCTCAGCTCTTTCTTCAACAGCAGATTTGACATTGTGCCGTCTGTACTGAAGGCGCCTAAGATGTTAATATAGATCAAGAGAAACAGTGATCCCAGTTCCAAGCCCTGGGGAGCACCGCTGTATGCCTTCCTCTGATCCAAAATGCAAATGTTCTCCACTCCGTCAAGTTAATATCCTTGTTACCACAGTTCATAGATCATAGAATTTACAGTGCAGAAGGAGGCCATTCAGTCCATCGAGTCTGCACAGGCCCATGGAAAGATCGCCCTATCTAAGCCCACACCGCCAACCTATCCCCGTAAGCCCATCTAACCTTTTTGCACACTTAAGCACAATTTAGCATGGCCAATCCACCTAACCTGCACATCATTGGACTGTGGGAGGAAACCGGAGCACCCGAGGAAACCCACACAGTTCATTTATTCCATGGACTTTTTACTTGCTGACAACTCTACAATCACCTTTGTAAGTCTGCATACAGCACACCAACTGTATTACCTTATCAGCACACTGCCACTTGAACAACTTTATGCTGGATTTTGACAATAAGTCGCACTTATCTAAGTGTCAATTTTGCTCAGGATTTTCATTTCCGAAGGTTTTCCCATCTGGCCTGCAGTTGCTGGATTGATTGTTTAAACCCTTTTTGAACAGGTTGCGAAGAGGTTTTTATGGCCATGTAATATTTGCAATTCTCCAGTCTTCTAGAACAACCCCTGATTATCCAAGGAGGAATGGAAGATTATAATCCGTACCTGTGCAATTTCCACATTTACTTCCTTTAACCTCCTTGTATGCATCCAATCTGGTGAGGAGTCCTGGTGATATAGGAACCTCTAGTGCAGCCAGCCTTTCTTGGACCTCCTGCTTTTATCAATTGTTAACCTGTCTAGCATTGTAACTGCATCCTCTTTCATTATGATTTTGGTGGCATTCTCTTTGGTAAGACAGATTCAATCTGCTTATTTAGTACCTCCGCTCTGTATTTTCCCCAATGTTGTAGTTCTTTTTTTGTCCCTGATCGTTCTCACCCTTTTACCTCATGATTTTATTATGTATCTGCCAATAGAAGACTTTTGGGTTCATTTTTATGTTGGCTGTGAAGAGCATTTATAAACTAGTTGCGTTTTTATGTCCATGTAACATTTTTGGTGGTATTTTTTAATTGAATGTCATAGAATTTACAGTGCAGAAGGAGGCCATTCGGCCCATCGAGTCTGCACCGGCTCTTGGAAAGAGCACCCTACCCAAGGTCAACACCTCCACCCTATCCCCATAACCCAGTAACCCCACCCAACACTAAGTGCAATTTTGGACACTAAGGGCAATTTATCATGGCCAATCCACCTAACCGGCACCTCTTTGGACTGTGGGAGGAAACCGGAGCACCCGGAGGAAACCCACGCACACACGGGGAGGATGTGCAGACTCCACACAGACAGTGACCCAAGCCGGAATCGAACCTGGGACCCTGGAGCTGTGAAGCAATTGTGCTATCCACAATGCTATCGTGCTGCCCCACAATGCTACCGTGCTGCCGCTAGCACCAAGCTGCTAGGGGTTGTGACCTCTTTCTCTGGATTATTATTGAAGCCTCTGGACTACTAGAGGGGAGACTAGTGGCGTAATGATAATGTCACTGGGCTAGTAATCCAGAGGCCCAGGCTAATGGTCTGAGGACACCATTCAAATTGGTAGCTGGTGGAATTTAAATAAATTATGCACATCTGGAATTAACAACTGGGGCGAGATTCTCCGACTCCCCCCGCCGGGTCGGAGAATCGCCGGGGGCTGGCGTGAATCCCGGTTGCCGAATCCTCCGGCACTGGAGATTCAGCGGGGGCGGGAATCGCGCAGCGCCGGTTGTCGCCCCCCCCCCCCCCCCCCCCCCCCCCCCCCCCCCCCCCGCGATTCTCCGGCTGTCCGCCGAAGTCCCGCTGCTAGAATGCCTGTCCTGCCGGCGTGGATTAAACCACCTCTCTTACCGGCGGGACAAGGCGGCGAGGGCGGGCTCCGGGGTCCTGTGGGGGGCACGGGGCGATCTGGCCCCGGGGGGTGCCCCCACGGTGGCCTGGCCCGCGGTCGGGGCCCACCGATCCGCGGGCGGGCCTGTGCCGTGGGGGCACTTTTCCTTCCGCCTTCGCCACGGTCTCCACCATGGCGGAGGAGGAAGAGACTCCCTCCACAGCGCATGCGCGGTGATGCCGTGAGCGGCCGCTAACGCCCCCGCGCATGCGCTGCCCGGAGATGTCATTTCCGCGCCAGCTGGCGGGGCACCAAAGGCCTTTTCCGCCAGCTGGCGGGCGGAAATCAGTCCGGCGCGGGCCTAGCCCCTCAAGGTTAGGGCTCGGCCCCCCAAGATGCGGAGGATTCTGCACCTTTGGGGTGGCGCGATGCCGGACTGATTAGTGCCGTTTGTGGCGCCGGTCGGTGGACGTCGCGCCGATACTGGAGAATTTCGCTCCTGGTCTCTGCAATGGTGACCATGAAGTATCATTGTTGTAAAAACCCACTTGATTCACTAATGTCCTTTTGGGAAAGAAATCTATGTTTGCCTGGCCTACACATTACTCCAGACCCACAGCAATGTGGTTGACTCTTAACTGCCCTCTGAAATGGCCTGGTAAAACAGTGTTCAAGGGAAATTCGGGATGGGCAACAAATGCTGGCCTTGCCTGTGATGTCCACATCCCATTAAAGAACAAAGGAAAAAAATAACCTGGTAACATAGCACTGCATTACTGAGCTGTATTATTCTACTAACTGATTCCAAGTGAACACAAACTCCACTCCTGCCGGAAATTCCATCTTAAACATCATCCTCAACCACTGTAACAAGTTGCTGATTGTTTACAACTTCAACACCCTAATCAATAGTGAGATGAGGTTCTGTCACCATTCCCATGTCAGAGATCACTTGTTCCACCTTTAATCTATTAATGCAGATTTCATCCATGCCTGTCTCCTCCAGATCCGACTACATCAGTGCTTGCCTGGCAGACTTACCATCTAAGTCTGTCCACAAATTTGACAACTTCAAAACTGTACTGCACCATGTTCCACTTATCCATTACTTGTGCCCATGCTTATCTACATTACCTCCCAGTCCCCTAACATTTGCAATTTAAAATTCTCATCCGCTGTTTTATGGCTTTATGGCCTTGCTGCTTATTTTTGTAATCCTCTCTTGCCCTATTGTCGGTTCTGAAATTTTTCCTCCCATCTATGGTCTCTTGAACATTCCAGTCTCACTATCCTCTGCTATCGGTAGCTGTCCCTACCCTCTGCTATCAGTAGCTATCCTTAGGCTCTGAAATTTCATCCATCCAGCTCTTCGCTTTCCCTGCCTCTTCTGCTTTAAGATTCTCCTTCATAAACCAAGCTTTTTGTCATGTGCCCTAATGTCATCTGCCCTAGTTGTCAGCTTTGTTCGATTATACTTTTCCGTCATTTAAACCCTACGTATAAATGCCCAGTGTCATCGTTGTCCTGTGACCTGATGAATGCTAATGGGTATGACATTGTTTTAGTTGATAACTATTCAGTAACCAACTTTTTGTGGATAATTTATCCTTACTGATTGGTTGGCAAGTGGCAATACCAAGGAGTATGCAGCAGTTGATGTTAACTGCCAATCATTATTTAAAATTTATGCCAAGGAGCTTGACATGGTCAAGGCATTGCCCTGAGGAATGAACCAACGAATGGTTGGCACTTAATGTGTGTTCTTTTTTGAACAAGGGTAAGACATTTTCATTCTGTAGATTTATGGCACTGCCCCACCACTCCCCAAACCCTGTATCTAAGGAAGATTTGAAGATTTTGGGCAGTACCTCCTTTCCTCCCGCAGCAGCCTAGGAAGCATCCTACAAGGAACTAGTAACTTGCAAGTGGATTTAATAAAGCTTGCGATATGTGTTCTACAAAACTTAAACATGCTGTGATTGACTCTATCTATTTTTATTGTTCCTGAACGATGTGTAACCCAAGAAAAGCAGAATTAAAATAGAGTAGAGTTTCTGCAAAGGTTTGCCCTATATATATCACTAAAATACTTTAAGTAGGCTACTGCTCTTCTAAGCGGCTGATCAGAGAACCAGTGCAGAAACCACTAGGCTACTGCTCTTCTAAGCGGCTGATCAGAGAACCAGTGCAGAAACAACTAGCTTAGGTCATTGGGAAATGGGCTATCTTATTGCTACTCAAGTATAACTTTTAAATGGTTGCCCTAATTATAAAAGGGATAAAACTCTGGAATGCTGTCCTTCTACTTATAAAGGTGAAAAGTCTTTGTTCCAAGGTAACCAAAATAGGTTCTGTAATCCAGTGGGGCACTTAGCGGTTTTACTGGAGGTGCTTTATTTTTTCTTTACTGAGATTTAATGAATATTAGAAATTGAAAACAACTAAAATGGAAGATAGTCGTTTGGGAGTACAGAACTTGCGTATTGCTGAAAAAATAAGTCTTTGTCAAAATGTTTGCCATTGCGCTCATCAGAACATTTGCAAAAATACAATGCAAGAGAAATCATCAAAATTATACTGAAGAGGATGAGAGTGCTGTTTGGTTGGCAAGTGGACTCCGGTACAGGCATTACCCTGGGGAATGCACCAGTTGATGGTGACAGACCGTTAACTACCAAGTGTTGTTCAAAATTTAAACCAGGCAGCTTGACTGGTCAAGTCATTGCCCTGAGGCATGAATCAGCGAATGGTTGCCACATTCAGCTGAAACAAGTGCAGTGTGTGTACATGTTCTTTCTGTCTGCAAAGGACAGGACCCTGTACATTAATATTTGTAGCTTCCACTGTGAATCTGACTGTAAATCTTAAATTATCAGTGTAATTTTTAGCACATTGCCGATTATTTAGGAATTCATGTCCAATCATGGAATCGCAATAAATGTTGGACACTGTTTTGAGTTTTGCAAACACAGGCTGGTTGGGTACGTGCTGTACCTTGCCTGTTGATAATGGTCAAATTTCTGATGTGTGTTGCCTTGTCTTCATTGCTGACACTGTACGCACACAAACAAAATATTCACCATGTACAGTTCTTATAGATGTTTGGATATCTTAAGTAAAATTGTTGATTTTGGTGTAATGTTGACTGCAGTGCTGAGAAGCTGCATATTGAAGCAAGCAATAATGCACTCAGTTGGACAACATCCCAACTTTTAAAGTATTTAATTTGTCCTTTATTGTCAGAAGCATGTTCTGGTATCTTCTACCTAATGGCACTTATTTACATTTGCAGCAATGTTTGAGGAATTTGGGAATGTCACAACTCAACAAGATTATAAATTAGCAAAGCCAAGAAATAGGTTGTTTTAACAATAAAATACTGAAGTATGGCAAAGCAATGCATCTTGCTTGTTCGAGATTGAGCCTGGCTAGCTTCTAATTGTGGTTAGAAACCTTTTCATTTACTGCTGTAAAAAAGTTACCAGATGCAAGTTATTGCAGTTGCTAAATTGTATCCGTTTTGAAAGTTAATTTTCATGTTTTGGTTATGTAGTTGGTTTTACCTTCAATTTATAATATGATGAGCCTACTGCATGTGCACATAACCATTGAGGAAGAGATCAAACACTGAGCTTTGACAAAGGGTCACCTGGACTCAATGTTAGCTCTTTTCTCTCCCTACAGATGCTGCCAGACCTGCTGAGATTTTTCAGCATTTTCTCTTTTGGTATGAGATCAAACATTGGATCAGTTGTGCCACGTCAGCCTACTACAATCTACAATGACCTCCCAAAGTCATCAAAAGTCTTAGTTGTCAGAGCAGTTGGTGTTGCCACTCCTGCACTGTGGTGAGGCCTAGATTGTGAATCAAAGCTAGAGAGATTACTTAAATATCTCTGTTACATCCTCTGGATTGATTGGGCAGATTGTCGAATAAAGGCTAATGTCCTCAAAGTCAGCTCCTTAAACATTCAGGCAAAATTCCCAAAACAAATTTGATGGATGGACTTTATTGAAATGTCCAAGATTTTGGGGGGAGGCATGATACAATGCATACTGGGAGGATGAATTCTTTTGTGCAGGAGACTAGAATTAGGGGTCACAGTTTGCAAATAGAATTAGGGGCCACGGTTTATGAATAAGGGGCCTCTCTTAGGTTAGGTTCCTGAGGGTTGTTAGTCTGTGGAATTCTCTTTCTCATAAAGCAGTAGAGGCTGGGTCATTGAATTTTTTCAAGGTCAGGAGACTGGAGTTGAGAGCATAACCAGGTCATCCATGATCATCTTGAATGGCAAAACAAGCTTGAAGTGTTGAATGGCCTACTCCTCCACATCTTATGCTCCCATGTGTCCGGGTGGCCATAAACCACCTCCCCTGCCAGGTCCTGTTCTCTCAACTCGTCAATGTTTCAGAGAGGTTAAAGAAAACAATTCAAAGACACTTGTCACTCTGAAGTGGGCAGCACTGACCTCAATGACTGGGAGGAGATTGCAACCAATTGTTCAGAATGGTGGCAATTTGCCCACCAAGCTGCATCACACTTCAAGTCACAACATCTTAATGATGAGGCAGGACAGCGGCAAAGGAGGAAAAAATAGTAAGCATCTTGTGCAACGTCCTGTCCCATGTGCCCAAAGATATGTGGATTGAGAATCACATGTTTAGTCACACGAAAACCCATGACCGAAACCTGGGGCCTTAATGCACGTCATCCATGAATCAATGAGCAAATGCTGACTTCAATGTATTTGGATTATCTTGCTCGATCAGCATGTTCTTTCTGTAAATTTTCCCACTAACCTGATGATATTATGTTTCTCATAACCAAAAGACTGATCCAGTGAATTAACAACACATGAGCAGTTGCATTAAAATTTATTCTAATAGGGGAATTGCTTCCTACTGTGCTTAAAATTGCCACAGTCTCTGTTAGACCAAGCTGCTTTATTTTAAAATTTTTGACCAAGATTGAAGAAAATGCATTTCCAATGGGCCTTCACAATGCAACCTGTAATGTAGATTATCCTTTAACCTATTCAGTGATAGCTTTGTAGCGCTTGCTCTTTTATGTTGAACTCTATTGATACCATTATCGATGACCGTTTGACCAAAAATCATTCTTGGTGATAGAGCAGAAATACATTTCCAAATCCGCTGTTTGAGGAAGAGTTAGAAAACCTCATTTTTCTGAAGAAAACAATTCTCCTCGTCTGTCTTATACGAGTGAACCTTTATTTTCAAACCGTGACCTCCTAGTTCTAGTTTCTCTCGTAAGAGGAAACATCCTCTCAACATGCATCCTGTCAATAGCCCTCAAGATTTTAGAGCTTCGAATCAGGTTGACTATTATTCTTCTAAACTCCAGTGGATGGCAAGTTTCATAGAACTTATAGTGCAGAAGGAGGCCATTTGGCCCATCAAGTCTGAACCAGCCCTTGGAAAGCACACCTACTTAAGCCCACACCTCCACCCTAACCCAGTAACCCCACCCAACATTTGACACCCAAGGGCAATTTAGTATGGCCAATCCACCTAACCTGCACATCTTTGGACCATGGGAGGAAACCGGAGCAACCGAAGGAAACCCACGCAGACACGGGGAGAACGTGCAGACTCCGCACAGTGACCCAGCCGGGAATCAAACCTAGGATCTGGAGCGGTGACACAACAGTGCTAACCACTGTGCTACCATCTCGCCTGTCCATCCTCTCCTCACAAGACAGGCCACTCATTTATGTTATTAGCCTAGTAAACCTTCTCTGAACTGCTTCCAATGTTTGGGATCTTCTTTGGGACCTTCTCCCTGTCACACTTCCTGTACTCTGCTCCCTGGGGCACCTACTCCTGAATGGTGTTCCTCTTCAGGTCTCCTGACCTGCAGTTTCGTGCTGTTTCAATTTTCTTTGTTTTCGTCTGCGTTGGTGAGCAGGGCAGGTTACCAGCCTAGAGAATGTAAAAAAAGACAAACCGTGCATGTGTGACCAGCTCATGCACACAGGAAACATGGAAAAAGACTAATTATGAGGTAAGTATTCGAGTTTTACAACAAAGCCCTTCATAGTTTTGAATAGCTCCCGTCAAATCTCAGATTTTGATTGCCATATCAAATCTTCCGCGTATCATCTCTGCTCTGTAGAACCATCCCAGCTTCACATAATTGAAAACGCCCATCCTGGGCATTATTCTGGTAAACCTCTTCTACCTGGATATTCTTCCTAAAATGTAATGCCCAGAAGTATGCATGCTGCTCCAACTGAAACCTGACCAGTGATTTGTAAAAATGTTTCATGACAATCAGCAATGGTTTCATGGTCATCCTGAGACTTTTAATTCAAATCTTTTTTTTAACTGAATTCAAATTCCACCCTCTGTCATAGAATTAAGCCCAGGTCCCCCAGAGCATTAGACTGGGTCCCTGGATTGCCACTCCACGACAATACCACTACATCACCGCCTCCCCAAATTTAAATATAAAATTAAATACACTTACCTTTTCACTGTTTTGGAACAGGAGTTGGGTCTAAACAACGGTCAGTTATGTCACTTGCATTATTTTTAAAAGGAAGGATTTAAGGATGCCTCGCAGCTATGTCCACTCTTTCGGAGCTCCACGGCAGCCATTTCTGCTTTGGAGCTTGTGACTCCAAAATTGTATCTTGTTACCTCACTTGAGATCGTGACTGAAGTTTGGAAAGCCTTGATCTAAATGCACAACATCCGCTGCATTGCCTTTATGGATACTGTTTCTTCATCATGTAACTCGGTCTGGATCTTCAGATATAGTTTGACTTTAACAAATATGTACTGATGTTCCTTTCTGGAAGGGAAGATTTGTTTGTCCTTGATGATCTTGCCCCTTGTTATTTTCCCACCACTGACATTGTACTGAATGGTCATATTTCTCCCCTCCCCTGTTTGGAACAGGAATGTAAAAAGTGGTAATTCTTCCTCCTTTGCTCCCACCTTGATCATTGAGAAACTGGTATCCATGACTTGTGTGCACTTTATAAGTAATTGTGATTGGACCTCTGCTGTGCAGTTGAATACAGTAAGCTACATGGATGATTGTAGGACTGGTCTAGTTTAGGTACAAGTTGTTGGCTTTTAATAGGTTGAATTGAGGTTAAAAATAACAATTATACTGACCTAATCAAAATATTTGTTCCTCTGAGTTGCTTGCATGGTTGCAAAACTTGTATAGAAAGGCGACCAAAAGAAGATGGTTAATGCTTTAGAATGGTTGAATTCCATTTTATACCAATTCTGTCTCCTGTCTTTTGTCTGTCTTTAATTCTTTTGGTTTTCATAATCTCCAAACTCTAAAAATTCAGTTATTCTTTTAAAAATAATCTTATTAAAGGCCACCATCAAGAATCTTGGGTTGCCAGCACTGACGTTGACCAAATCTGTAGTTGTACATTGGAAGTCCAAGTGCACGTTTAGAGCAAGACATTCGTGCATCTGCCAGTTAAATTTTCAGAGAGCACTGCAGAAATAGCAATTCTTGGAATGCTAGGAATGTCGTAAAATGCACATTCAAACAATTGCCTTGTAGAGCTGACAGTTTCGCTGTTTTGTTCACGCAACCCTCTGTGTACGTGTCCGTTAAAACGACCTGATGTTTTACAAACACACGGGACAGTTCTAGAGCAGTTTTTGTAAATAGGGCATCAGTTTTAGTACTAATAGAGACTTTCATCACGGAAACATTTCTGTTTGTTCCAGGATAACTAAATTCATAAACATTCTACGTTATAATACGAGATTCAATATGTAAAATAAGATTACATAATAATCGCTTATTGTCACAAGCAGGCTTCAGTGAAGTTACTGTGAAAAGCCCCTAGTCGTCACATTCCGGCGCCTGTTCGGAGAGGCCGGTACGGTAATTGAGCCTGCCCTGCTGGCATTGTTCTGCATTACAAGTCAGCTGTTTATCCCACTGTGCTAAACCAGCCCCCAACATTTGGAGTTAACAAGGAGAAATGTTGTTGCTTTCAAAGATGCATGGCTACCAGCATAGACTTTGTTCTAGTTCACAGTGGCGCCCCCCTTTTCAAAGGGAGGTTTACTGAAATTGGACATTCAGAAGTTATAACTGTCTTTTGTCTTTGTACAGGTATTTAATAAATAATGGAGTCAATGTTGCTGCAGTTAACAGTGAAGGAGAAATCCCATCAGATATTGCAGAGGAATCAGCAATGAAAGACCTTCTGCAAGATGAAATTAATAGGCAAGGTACAGTACGATATTCTAGAATATTACTTTTTTATGCTGGTCTTTGACTCATTTGTGAAAATGAGCCCATTGCTCGTGAGTGCCTGGAATGAATAAGGTGAAATTGTCCTGCTTGCAAGTTTAAAATCTTTGCGTAGTTGTTGCTGAGATGTTTTGTACATTTTACTTACTGTGGTACTGAATCTTTGCATAGTTATTATAATCTAATTGTGGAACACTGTCGTATTTTGCCCAGTTTGGACTTCATTTTTCCTCCGGATGGATTATTACTAAATTTGACATAGTGAGATATTTAAGGTTATGTCCTTTAAAGAAAATTTTTCATGATCATGAAATATCAAAGTTCACTCGGAAATGTTCCACCTGATTTACTGTTGAAATATCAGTACAGGTTCCATTTCAAATTGCCAGATATATTTCCACTGGATGAAACCACCTCCAAAAATATTGTTTGGAAAACAAAGGTAGTTTTAAGGGATTTATATTTGTATTGGTAAACGTTAGGAGTAAGGATAGTTTTAAGTGGGTTTAATTTAATGTTTTAGTGGAAGGGTAAAACCTATAGTTAAGAACGGGTTGTATTGAGCTCAGAGAGGGTTTTGGCTTGAAGAGTAAACTAGCAGTGGTTGTTTAGCAACTTGGCCCTAGTAAGGTAGTAAAGCTTTTAAGTTTTAGCTGGGTAATACAGTTGAAGACAGGGCACTGGAGAGTGAACATCTCCCAACTCTGCCAAAAGATAGACAGGACAGAGTGGGAGCTGCAAAGAGGCAAAAAAGGTACTGCCCAAATACCCAGGGAATTGGGACAGAAAGAATGTCTTAAGAAAGCATGGTAGCACAGTGGTTAGCATTGTGGCTTCACAGTGCCAATGTCCCAGGTTCGATTCCCGGCTAGGTCACTGTCTGTGCGGACTCTGCACGTTCTCTCTGTGTCTGCGTGGGTTTCCTCCTGGGTGCTCCGGTTTCCTGCCACTAGTCCTGAAAGACGTACTGTTAGGTAATTTGGACATTCTGAATTCTCCCTCTGTGTACCCGAACTGGCGGGGCTTTTCACAGTAACTTCATTGCAATGTTAGCCTACTTGTGACAATAAAGATTATTATATTATAACTGAAATTGAGAACCGAGACAAATGTATTCAGAAGAATTCATGGCAGTGTTAAACCGTGCCCTGAGACAATTGCAGTAATTATATTTAAAGTGGGAAAACAGATTTCAGAGGTAAATTGTTTGATGCTATTTTAATAACAAATAAAGAAGTACTGTATCATAACCCAAGCCGGGACTTGAGAAAACATTGAGTTATAATAAAATACGTCTTTACTCCCTTAGCTTAACAAATACTCAAATTTTATTAAATGTTTTCCCCCTGTTAAAACTAATTTGCGGTCACGTGACTCTGTTCCTCCATACTTTAAAAATAAAAGTAAAGGCCCTTTGAGCCAGGGTACCATTCTGTGATCTTCAACCAACTCTAATCGTAACATTACGAACCATAGATTTTTACATTAATACCAATTGAAACAAGGGAATCCTCA
Organism: Scyliorhinus torazame; assembly: GCF_047496885.1. Classification (NCBI taxonomy): domain Eukaryota; kingdom Metazoa; phylum Chordata; class Chondrichthyes; order Carcharhiniformes; family Scyliorhinidae; genus Scyliorhinus; species Scyliorhinus torazame. The sequence continues at coordinate 53,794,652 of NC_092723.1, read as the reverse complement.
CTTGATATTTCTTTATCCTCCCCCATCCCCAATCAATCCCCACCATTCATCCGTGGTTGGGCATATAAAATCAAGAATTACTGATTTTCTAATGTTTTCTATCTTATGTACACAACGGTGTTCTGAAATAATGAGGCTATTTTTCTTTGGGTGGCTGATGTCTTTTGCAAGGTGGCACAGGGTGAATGGTGCAGTGAATTGTGATCACTGGAGTGTATCAGTATTTGTTCAGTGTCCTGGGTGTGTGCCACCATAACGCTCCCAGCAATGCATCATTAATTTGCATGGGGTGCTTGCATGTGTTTTGATGGTCATTAATGTAGTAGACCATTGTGAAAGCTATCTAAACAAACTGCTGAGGTTATTTGTATCTTCTGATAATTTCCCCATTGTCTCCTGCCCCAGAAAGTCATGTGTTAAAACATGTTGCGATATAATCCAAGGTGGTGCAATGGTTAGCACTGCTGTGTCATGGCGCTGAGGACCTGTGTTCGATCCTGGCGCCAGGTTACTGTCCGTGTGGAGTTTGCATATTCTCCCCGTGTCTACGGGGGTCTCCAACCCCACAACCTAAAAATGTGCAAGGATTGGCCAAGCTAAATTGCCCATTAATTGGAAAAAAAAGAATCCAACCATCCTTTATTCAGATGTTCGGATAATCTGGCGGTAATTGGGGATAGGTAGGTATGTGGAGTTGAGGTTGCAGTCCGATCAGCCATGATCTCATTGAATGGCAGAGCAGGCTCAAAGGGCCAAGGGACTGCTGCTAATTTTTATACCCTTATGTTGTGCTAACAGTCTTCCACTTTTACTTGCTATATTTAATTAACTCAGTAGACACAATTTCTGTCATGAATGTGCACAATTGTCAACAAATGTTCCACCATTTAGTAACCAGTTTTTGAATGGGTTTCCATCCTTGGGTTATTACTTGAAATGAGTGTCTTGGTTTGATCTCAACTATTGAAACATTCCCAGGGTGCTTACTGGTGCTGTGCGCTTAACACTTGTTCAATTAAACTTGTCCTTCCTTAGAATCATTTGAATATTTATCTGAGAATTTTTAACGTAATTTTGGACTTTCAAATATAATTTGTAAAGGCATAATTGGGGCTTCATTGCTCATCAACATTGAGATTTTGAAATTATGATCAGACGCAATTTTAGCAATTGCTAAACTATCGGAAACAATAGGACAGCCAATATTCATTAATTGCAACCTTACTTACCTGACTTCTCACTATACCCTCATTCTCTCACGAGATTTCAATTGTCTTTCCAATCCATTTATGGAAATTGAGTTTGAGCTTCCCTGACAATTGTATTTTGTTCAAATTGATAAGAATGTTGTATCTAACATCTTTCATAGCCCCCAGTTTCTCATTTTTAACTTGCATGCCCAGAATTGAAACACTTTCCAGAAATCATTCTGGCAGTGTTGGGGATCATACAGTTAAATGCGTTCAAGAATGGCTTTAATTGTAAAAAGTTTTTTTTGCATATATCGACACAAGACGCAGTAGTAGGGGGGAGGTGGTGGCATAGTGGTATTGTCGCTGGACTAGTGATCCAGAGACCCAGGATAATGATCTGGGGAGCCGGGTTCGAATCCCATCATGGCAGGTGATGGAATTTAAAAATGCAATAAAATTCTTGAATTAAAAGTCTAATGATGACCATGAAACCATTGTAAAAACTCATCTGGGAAGACCCATTAGAAAAGAAAATCTGCTATCCTTAACCTGGTCTGGCCTACATGTGACTCCAGACCCACAGCAATGTGGTTGACTCTTAAATGCCCTCTGAAATGGCCGAGCAAACCACTCCCTTGTATTCAATCACTACGCAAACACGGAACAGGCATTTCCGTGAGTGTGCCTTCATCTCGGGGCCTACAGCAGTTCATGAAGGCAACTCGCCACCACCTTTTGAAGGGCAACTAGGAATGGGCAATAAATGCTGACCTAACTAGCAATGCCCACATCCCGTAAAGGAATTTTAAAAAAAGTACTCGGAAAATCAGTTCCCGATTTTCTGTGCATTAGTTCGAAAGATTTTAATCAAACAAATAAGTTTCTCATTTTAATAACCTGAGCTTGTGAGTAAGCCCCCTTTCAAAGTTTTGTTGACTTTTCGTTCTGTATGGTACCAGCTTTCAAGAACGAAGGTATCATTGGGCTATCGATTCCGATTTTGATCCTCCTCATGCACTCCGCTCACCCACACACACTTCTTCTATGCTGCAGCTGCTTGTTTGCTCATAACAGTCAGCATTTTCAACATGGAGCTATCCTGGAATCATGAGCACGAGTGACAATAATAGAATGACATAATTCTTCCTGACCTCTGTTATGATCCCAGTTGGTGTTATAACTGGATGGGAAGATCCCCGAATGGAACCCTGGTTCAAAAGATCGTAACTTGTTTTCAAAAAATGTGGAGAGAGAGAGAGTCACAGAACCGCTAATTAGTTTTAACAACAAGAAAAAAATCATTTATTAAACATGAAAAGTTGGATTATTATACAATACTCATTTACCCCACCATCCCACCCCAGCGTAACAATTAACATGCAGGTCCTAGGAGTAACATGGGTTACAAAATACATTTTAAGCTACAATGATCTCATTAAGCACACAAGGTGATTGTGGTCAAATACACACACTCTGCTCTGTTCTGAATTTAAGTTGGTGTCTGTGGATTTCTACTCCAAATCCCTCCAGATGAGAGTTTGAAAACGCCACTCCCAAAAACACACTTCAAAATCACCTCTCAGAATAATGTTTTCCCTTAGCGGTTTGCACTCTGAAATCCAGTCCAAGTTTTACAAATGACACTTTTAAACAAAGCTTTTGCTCCACTTTTAACAGCAAATACAGTATGGGATTTTATGCTTACTCCTTTATGATTTCTTTGTCTCGACTGTTTTAACTTTCTATTTCCAGAATGTATTAAAATTACATCAGACTTATCATCTACCTCTGAAGTCTGCTCTCCCACTTTAAATCTAGTCTCTTTATCGCAGAACACCTTTTTCTTCCTTGAATTCTTCTGAACAATATCTTGGTTTCTGTCCTTTTAACTTGAATTGCTGTAAACCTTCTTTCTGGCCAAATTTCCTGGTTATCTGGACTGTAACTTGTACTTTAGGAAGCCTGCCTCTTTGCAGCTCCCACCCTGTCCAGTCTTTCTTCTGGCAGAGTTAAGAGATGTTCACTCCCTGAGATCCTGACTCCCAATTACTCAAATTACCTAAACTAAAACTTAAAAGCTTTTTACCTTGCAAGGACCTCCAGTTAGTGAGCAACTGCCACATGTTTATGCTTTTTATTTATTTTTCACAAGGTAGCCCCCTCAAAGCACAATAGAAACCCAGTTGGAACTCAACCAACACATACAGCACCTTTGTTCATCATGATGACTATAGGTTTTACCCTTCCAGCACAAACATTCAATTAAACACTTCTAAAATTATACCTTATTACTAATGTTTACCAATACGAATGGAATCCCTTAAAACTATCTTTGTTTCTAAACACTTGCTGCAGCTGCAGAGAAGATGGCCAGCAGCAATAATAAGGAATTGATGTGTTCAAATCAAGATGGATGTAAAAAATTGAGTGCGCATTTCACATGGGAAACTTGGAAATGCAGAAAATCATTACTATGGTCTGGACAGCTTGAGATATCAAGTGTTATGCTAGTTTGAATATGGTGTGCATCAGGAATGTAAGTCCATTATTAAAAAATATATTTTAAAGGATTAAGCATGAACTGCAAAACATCGCTGATCTTGCCACTTGCTCATGAAAAACAAAGCAGTCGTTTAAAACTTTTTTTTCTTTTCCGTAAGCTTGCTGTTTCCACTTCTGCCTCCTAAACCTAAGCCTACAAATATTCAAAGCAAGATCTTTTAAAAATTCTTGAATTATTCATTGTGAGATATCTTCCCTGACTGAGGAAGTCAGTTTCAGGTATGTGTGCTTTTTATGCTCATATGACTGATCTTTCCTCTTGGCCTCAAGTTCTGCTTTTTTGATTGGCAGATCCCTAGGGGTAAATAGCAGAAGACAGTGGCTTGACTTCAAAAATCATGCTATTTTGAAATGAGACTCTAAGATGATTCTTTTCATAGTAATGAATGGTGCTGGGAATTTGCTCTAAATCCTTGGCTTGCTTCAAGCCGAGTGCAAAAAGTCACTCCGTTAATGGAAAATATAGTATTGTGTGGAATTACAATTCTAGCATTACAATACTAATATTGGAACCTATTGACACTTTAAATTTATTTTTAAACGCTCTTGAATTTTTTTAGTCACTAAAATTGAAACCATCTGTTCATCTGCACCTGCTATATCTCCAGCTCTCTCATCTTTCCTGGTACACTAACTCTGAACCTGTATTATTAGTTTTTCTCCCATTCCCTTGCTTGCTGTCTCTAAACTCATCATGTCCATGAATCTCATCAGCTGTTCGCTTGAACTCAATTCTATGAAACTCCCTTTCCTGGACTACATGCTGATATTGTAAATGGTTCTGTCCCAGGTCCTATTTTTCTTCCTTTGAAAGTAAATGTTATCACTCCTGCTTAAAAAAAAATACATGTTGCTGGAAAACAACTCTGCTCATCTAAAAATGATCGCTGATTGTAGTGATATTGTATTGTGATTTTGAGCTTTAATGCTTTGTGCTGTGCAATGCTAAATTGCAAGATCACAACTCAAATTTGTTTGTTGAGGATGGTGTTCAGGGAAGCACTTGGGTGTTGATTTATAGGAAGACTGAATTGCAGGGCCAGTTACTATTTGCTTCTACAATCTACTTTCAAATAACTTAAACTTTCAATTTGTAGCTTTGATGTGGATTCCCAGTTATTCCGAATGTCGAAATACCTTTACAATGTAGATGGCTATTTTTCATATTTCTTTATTTGCTTTCAGAGTATGGTTATTGGCAATAATGAACTATTTTAAAGGATCATGCTTTACAATGAGGCAGAACTAAGGATACTGACCCACCAGACTAATTGAAGGATTCTTTGTGCTAAAAGGATCAAGCAAATTATTGAATAGTACACTGTCTGGCTGCAGAAATTAACCTTTCAGCTATTGCCACACTTCTGATTATTCCGTTATCAGTGTTCAAAATAGTAGTTACTGACCAGGTCAATTGCTCAGACTTCTTTGACTAATACCTTTTAACAATGGCACCTTCTGCAGAAAATTGTTTTTGAGGTAATGTCATTATATGAAAACCTGCAGTAATAAGATCAAAACAACTTTTTAAATGTTTTTTGAAATAGATAAAAGCGTGGAGTAAATGAATATTTTTCTGATCTTCCAAAGCTTATTTGACTTGGTCTACATGGAAAAAAAACTACTACTATTTCACTTGTGTCATTGATGCAAGTGAAACTCAAGGCACTGCACTTGCAGGATACATCTTGTACTATAATCATGGGTAAAAAGATACAGGTTTATTTCCAGTATGAAGTATCTGTATTCAATAGATGAGGTTCATGAATGTGGCTTCATCACAATATATAAGAGGGGTAAAGAGTATACATTGTTATTCCTCCTAGCTGAAATGAACAAACCATATTTCCAGCTCCACATGTCCTTGTCCTGCTCTGTAAGTGAGCATTCAATCATTTTATTCTGTATTTACATGATATTTAATTGAGTTGTGCAGTTTTAGATGGGAATACATTATAGTAATTCCTCACTTAGTGTTGTAGTATGCAACTTTAGCAAACTAGGTTTTCCCTTTCGAATTGCTGAATAAACTGGAGTTAGATTCTTCTGGGCGTTTCTCATCAGGAAAAAAATGTTGAAATATTGTACATGTACAGTACATCCTTAAATTAAATAACTATAGTAAAATACATACAAAATATAAAATCAAACTATTCAGAGGTTTCACCATTTGAACAAACTGACAGTAATAATATAATCATTAAATATTAGGACTGGTGAACAGAATGCAGGTGCAGAATGTTAGGATAACTTTGGATGGGAAAAAGATCATTGAGAATGAGATTGTGGAGAGTACATGTTCTGTTCCAGACATATGAGGTGACAGAGTGATGAAAGGAGCAGGGATAATGATAGAGAGAGAGAGAAAAATTAGCAGTGTGAATAATTCATGAGGATACAACTGCTAAAGTATCCAGAACAATTGGGGAGAAACTGAGTTGCTCCTTATTTTATTAGGGCTGTTGTAACAAAATAACATTGACCGAGTTGACATTAAGTGAGGAGTCCCTGTACCTCCATCAGGAGAGTAATGATGGTAAACTGAACATTTGGTGGATCAGTTTTTACTGCATTGCCGCTTGGAGCAAATCTTTTAAGTGCTTTTGTGAGAAGTAATTACCTCATTCATAAATTTGCATTAAAGCTTTGTTTTGAGTTTGCCTTACCACAATCTCTCTTGATCAATGCACCATTGCACTAATTTGTCATATTGTTTGTGACATTGAGAGTTGGATATGCAGGACCTTCTACTTAAATACTGAGAAGACCAAGGCCATTGTCATTGATTCTGCCACAAATCTTGTTCTTTAGCAACCGACTTGATTATTTTCCATGGCCACTCTGAGGTTAAGCCAGAGCATTTATACCCTTGCGTCCTATTTGCCAGCAGAGATTCGATCCCACAATGGTTCCAACACCAAGGCCACAAACCTAACCGTCCAACATGTCACCTATTTTCCCCATTGCTGCTGAAACCCATATCAATATTAAGCTTGACTATTTCAACGCTCTCCGGCCTCCCGCTGTAAAATTGAACACACCCAAATTTCTGTCTATATGTCATCTGTTCATCCATGACTGTTGTGTTTGCTGACCTACATTGTGTCCCAGTTCACGCAACCCTGGCTTCTTTCCATCCCCTAGTTTTCCATTGCTCCCCCAATGTTATCAAATAAAAATGTTTACACCAAACCATGGAGCTGATGGTTTCAAAACTTGATCAAAGAGGGTTTTTTATTACGAACATCTCAAAAGTAGCGAGGTTTGGAGAGGGAATTCTAGAGCTTAAAGGCTCAACAACTGAAGACATGGCCAGAGCAGCACGGTGGCACAGTGATTAGTACTGCTGCTGCACAGCGCCGAGGTCCCAGGTTTGATCCCAGCTCTGGGTCACCGGCTGTGTGGAGTTTGCACATTCTCCTCGTGTTTGCATGGGTTTCGCCCCCACAACCCAAAGATGTGCAGGTAGGCGGATTCGCCACGCTAAATTGCTCCTTAATTGGAAAAAATGAATTGGGTACTCTAAATTGAAAAAAAAACTGAAGACATGGCCATCAGTGGTGGAGTTATTAAAACGGAATATGTACTAGAGGCCAGAATAAAGAGTGCTGATAGGTGGTTTGTGGAAATTTGAGATAATGAGGCCATAGGAATCTGAAAACAAATAAGGATGAGAATTTTTTAATAAGAGGTATTGCTTAACTGGGATTCCATGTCAACCAGCACGCACTGGGATGGTAGGTGCATGGGACCATGTGCATTTTTGCTAGCAGGTGCACTAGCAAAATTTATTGATATAAGGGACAACACAACTGAACCTTGGGTCCCCACCTGACAACTACTTGTACCATTTCTAACTGGAAATCATGGATCATCTGCAACATACGCAGTGGCACATTAATACAGCAGTAATAACTAAGTGTATTTATATGCAATCTTTAAAGCAGCTTTATTTCCACTAAAGTGAAATCTGACAAAAATAGATGCTGAAACAAAGGAAGAGATGATGGGGTGATTTGGCAAATAGAAATTAAAGGTAATGTTTAAGGAGGGCTTTAAGGGATGCAAAGAAAAGGTCAGGGCATTCGGCTGTAAGCAGGAAATACCAGGATGCTGCACCTGAAGCCAGAGTCACTAGTGATGTGGCAAATGGAAGATGAATGCTCAAGAAGTTGGCTTCAAAGGAATCGATGATTAGATATAGGTGATCTGGAATTGAGGTTGGAGATAGATAGGAACAAGACTTTGAAGGGATGTGAACACCAGCAGAGTATTTTAAATTTGAGAAGTTGGTGAACTGCGAGCCAAGGTACATTTGCAGGGGTGCATGGAATACACTGATGTTTATCAGTAAATAATACTGAATGTAATAAAAGAACAGTAGTGAGGCAAATGTCATTATCCACACAATTGAAGGTGGGAGGAGGTGATGTTTTCTCCCGTTTGTTAATTTGTTTGTCTGTAAACAATACATCTCAAATTAACAGATGGATTCAATGAAACTCTGTACGCGAATGGAGTATGGCCCAAAGAAGAACTGATTAGCTGATTAGTCTTTGGTGAAGGTGTGGATAGGGATTCAAATTCTGGAATTTGTGTGGATAGGGATTCAAATCCTGGAATTTTTTTTAAAGGTCTGTTGACATTGGGAGATGGGGTGAATTGACTATTTTTTTAGAATGTTGTAGGTTTCATTTATAAAGTCGTTGATTGTTTTGGAATGTTACGGATTGTCTCTGCTTTTCAGAGAAAGTTGTTGGTTATGGATTGGCTTGAAGACTCCTTGTTGTAATGGAAGCTCTTGACAAAAGATTTTTTTCAGCCTTGTAGTTGCACAGCATTAACCAGGCGAGGAAAAGCTTCAAAGAAGAGCTGCATAATTGTAGTGACTTTGAGTTAACACAGCATGTCGTAGGTATGTGCCCTCTACTGAGTGTCTTCTTCACTTGTTTATAGTATATTTCAAGATGAGAATCTGTCAGCAAAACCTGTGTGGCTGTGCAGCAAATTTTCTTCACTAAGGACTGACCAAAGCAAAGCGGGAACTCTTTCCACTAAATTTGTGCCTACAGTCCATCGGCTGTAATAAGTGACCTAGATTTGAAACCTATTTGGTAAATATAGACCTCCGGTAACACAGCTATTTTTGTTAGACTTCTTTCATGTTTAATTGATGTTTCAGCTATCTTTAGCACATGCTGCAACATGTATTTTCACTGACCTCTGATAGTCTTTTAAATTGTAAAATGCAAATTCAGTGTTACTCGAGGCCAGCTGATTAGAATTGAAATTGGTGTGTAGATTGCATTAGTTAAGTCATGGTTTTTGTGTTTTCCTCTGGTCTTGTGCCTGTAACAGAAACAAGACAGAATGAAACTGAATTCTTCCTGAAATTGTAGACAGGTGGGGCGGAAGAGGGCATTGGTAGTGAGGAGAGAATACGTTCAATACTGAAAATTCTCTGCACAGATTCAATTCTGTGGAAGTCACATACTGTTTGAATTGAGAGGGGTACCTGTTTATCTTCTTCAATTTTCCATCTAAACTTGTCTGTTCTTCCTCTCCCTCATTTTTAGCTGGCTTTCCCTTCTGTTGTTCGCCCTAACTACTCCACATGGTAGTAAGTCCCACATTCTAACTCGTCTCTGGGTAACAAAATCTATCCTGAATTCCTTATTGGATTTATTAATAACTTATAAATATGATCCCTTGTTTTGGATTCCCCACAAGTGTAAATGACTTTGTTTAGAATTTTAAAGATTAAGTCATTACTCTATCTTTTCTCTTGTACAGTCAAAATGGCACAGGAGGAAACTGTTTGGGCCTCTAGTCCATGCCAACTTTAAATGGAGCAGCCAATCAGTCCTATTCCCTTGCTGTATTCTTGTAGCCCTGTAAGTTTATTTCCCTCAAGTGCCTATCTGATTTCCTTTTGGATCACTGCCCTCCGCTTCTAATGCCCCTGTAGACAGTGAGTTTCAAGTCATTATCACTCCGTATTTTAAACAAAAGCTCTTCCTCACATGTTCTTTTTTACTAAAGGGAAGAACACTAGTTTGTTCAGATAGTTTAACCCTCAGTTCTGGTATCATCATTGTACCTTTTCTGCGCCTTCTTCAGTCCTTCCATATCCTTTTGCAAAATGAGACCCGAACTATGAACTGCTCGTGTGGTCTAGACAATGTTGTAAATAATTTTAATTAGTTCTGCTCTTCCATTCTTTTTCTCTGGATTTCTGCTCAAGTTCGCAATTTATCATCAATAATGTTGATACTAGTGTAAAATGCATGCCGGCCTTGCGAAAGTGTAAAGCCACTTGGAGCAGACAAATCAACCCAAGGAATGTATCTCTGCCAAGCTAATCTCCGCATCCAACTGCCAGCTTCAAATATTGCCTAACGTACAGACTCATCTTGTATAGTAGACCTAGGCTATCTGCATGTGATCTTAATGCATTAGGCTCCCAGGGCAGACCCCAACAGTGGCTAGGATACTGGAACAAAAACCCCAATATTTTATTTTGTTTTTAAGGTTGGGTGGAACGATCAATTTCGCTCAACGAGTGATTGCATGAACAAATAGGGCTTGGTTATATTTAAAACAAACTTTTTTACGAGAAACAATATTAAACCTATTTAACTTCAAACCCGAAAAGAACAGCACACCCGTACACCTACAACTAAACATACAGTTCTCAATCCAGCTTAAACAAGCAAGACCTCAAGTGGTACGTACTGGTTCTTATGAGATTCCTTTCTTAATCTATCTGAAGGTCTTCAAATGACTGCGTCACTTGATTTGTTTCAGTCTTTCCCTTTCTCTGGACAAGGCTGCTCCGTTAGTAAAGTAGTATCACTTTGTAACCTATCTTGGAAAAGAATTGTGGACTCAGTCAGCCACATGGCAACTCAGCTTCTCTTTTCTCAAAGCTTCCCCAAACTCACTGCCTCTCTTCCTTTATTTGTAGTCTCAAGAAAAAACAGGGTTGCCAGATCAGATATCAGACCTCGCTTCCAAAAGCCTTTCTCCAGCCCTTGTCTCTCTTCACAGCTTCTCATAAAATGGCCCTGTGCTTCCTTAGCTCCTCCCATCACTGACCTATCAATCACAGGCTTTTAACTCTTAAATTGACCACTGAAATCTTCCAATCGTCACAAGTGGCGCACTCAAGCAGGTGGTAAGATGCTTCTGTGCAGCAAAAACAGACAAGACCATTTGGGCCAAAAGGCTTGTTTCATGCTCTGTTGATGCTACTTAATTATAACCAGCATGACTGTGTTGAATGGAGTACAATCTTCCTTTTGTGCTTTCCCATAACTAGTTTAGCTTAACTTCGGTAGTAGGGAAGATGCTGGAATCTATCATCAAGGAAGAAATAGTGAGGCATCTGGATGGAAATTGTCCCATTGGGCAGACGCAGCATGGGTTCATAAAGGGCAGGTCGTGCCCAACTAATTTAGTGGAATTTTTTGAGGACATTACCAGTGTGGTATATAATAGGAAGCCAATGGATGTGGTATATCTGGATTTCCAGCAAGCTTTTGACAAGGTGCCACACGAAAGGTTGCTGCATAAGATAAAGATGCATGGCATTAAGGGTAAAGTAGTATCATGGATAGAGGATTGGTTAATTAATAGAAAGCAAAGAGTGGGGATTAATGGGTGTTTCTCTGGTTGGCAATCAGTTGCTAGTGGTGTCCCTCTGGGATCAGTGTTGGGCCTACAATTGTTCACAATTTACATAGATGATTTGGAGTTGGGGACCAAGTGCAATGTGTCCAAGTTTGCAGATGACACTAAGATGAGTGGTAAAGCAAAAAGTGCAGAGGATACCGGATGTTTGCGGAGGGATTTGGATAGATTAAGTGAATGGGCTAGGGTCTGGCAGATGGAATACAATGTTGACAAATATGAGGTTATCCATTTTGGTAGGAATAACAGCAAAAGGGATTATTATTTAAATGATAAAATATTAAAACATGCTGCTGTGCAGAGAGACCTGGGTGTGCTAGTGCATGAGTCGCAAAACGTTGGTTTACAGGTGCAACAGGTGATTAAGAAGGCAAATGGAGTTTTGTCCTTCATTGCTAGAGGGATGGAGTTTTCGACTAGGGAGGTTATGCTACAATTGTATAAGATGTTAGTGAGGCCACACCTGGAGTATTGTGTTCAGTTTTGGTCGCTGGAGGGTGTGAAGAGATCCACTAGATTAATCCCAGAGCTGAAGAGGTTGGGTTACGAGGAGAGGTTGAGTCGACTGGGACTGTACTCGTTGGAATTTAGAAGGATATGGGGGGATCTTATAGAAACATATAAAATTATGAAGGGAATAGATAGGATAGATGCGGGCAGGCTGTTTCCACTGGCGGGTGAAAGCAGAACTAGGGGGCATAGCCTCAAAATAAGGGGAAGTAGATTTAAGACTGAGCTTAGGAGGAACGTCTTTGTGAATCTATGGAATTCCTTGCCCAGTGAAGCAGTTGAGGCTCCTTCATTAAATGTTTTTAAGATAGATAGTTTTTTGAAGAATAAAGGGATTAAGGGTTATGGTGTTCGGACCGGAAAGTAGAGCTGAGTCCACAAAAGATCAGCCATTATCTCATTGAATGGCGGAGCGGGCTCGAGGGGCGAGGTGGCCTACTCCTGCTCCTAGTTCTTATGTTCCCAACCAATTGCTGTATTGAAACTGAACATTTCCGTTAGCACTGACAAATACAGACTAAATTCTCACGTGGATTCAGAAGTGAGAATTTATTTTTGATTCTGTCATTTCCATAGCTAAGCAGTTTTGGCAGATTTGCTGATTAAATTTGTTCGGGTGTTTTTTTCTTTGTGGTTGCCATTTCAGCAAAAAATTGTTAATCCAACCATAATTCCTCTTGTGATTCACCATGAATGATTTTATAACAGACTTTTCAATTGACTAGTAATGGTAATTATTATGTAACGGTTCTACAGTCTTATATTAAATGACAAGATGACATGCACACAATACAACTTGGTTCCCAGGGCCTGGAGTGATTGCTTTTGGTTCTAGGTTGCTTATGTTGTTGTCGGCTTCGGACCGATGCTTAGATTGCTCCCACCCCCAGTGAAAACATCATGCCATGTTTGGCCAGACGTGGAGCAACCAGTTCCAGCGCCTCCAGGCTATCCATGTGGGGAGGCAATGGTGTAGTGGTATTGTCACTGGACTAGTTAACCAGAGACCCAGAATAATGCCCTGGGGACCCAGGTTCAAATCCTACCACCGCAGATGATGAAATTTGAATTCCATAAAAATCTGGAATTAAAAGTCTAATGATGACCATGAGACCATTGTCCATTGTGGTAAAAACCCATCTGGTTCACTAATGTCCTTTAGGGAAGGAAATTTGCCATCCTTACTTGGTCAGGGCCTACATGTGATTCCAGACCCACAGCAATGTGGTCGACTCTTAACTGCCCCCTCAAGGGCAATTAGGGATGGGCACAGCCCATAAATGCTGGCACAGCCCATGAACAAATTTTAAAAAATAGCTGCGCTACTTCTGACCATCCCACAAAAGCGGTCACTTGGGGGTGATGAGGGACAAATGCTTTTATTCTTGTACGAATAATTATAATCTTGACTGTGCCTAATCTAATAATTGTACATTTAAATGGTGTCACATTTTTAGGTGTTTATTTAGCTTCCCATCTCTTCCAATGCACTGAGCAGTATTTGCATTGAGCAGTACTTATGTTTGTACCTAATTGATTTTGTCAATTGAAGATGACAAGATAAATGATAAAATTGGCCACAATACATCTTTTGTTAAATTGATATGTTTAGATAAATCCTTTCACAATCTCAGGATTTCCCTAGCTAATAATAAACTTTTAAGATCCAGTCACTATTGACGTAAAATAAATCTGGCAGCCAATTTGTGTGCAGCAACATCTTACAAATAAAAGTTATGAAGACACCCTAGGCTAGTGCGCGGTCGATTCCAACCCCATTTGACCCGGAGTCGCAACACAATTGAAATTAACTATTAATTCTTAGAGAATACCCAGGCTTTGGATGCCCAATAACTACATTCGCCAGCTTTGTAAATTTAAATGCAATTCACTTTTATTACTAATAACTATAGTTAAATTGGCAGCATATACAACTGGTTAACTATTATCTAATTCCGCGCCCCTCTTCAACTTGCCCCTCCCTCTAACGCGCAGGACAGGCAAATGCACTGGACAAAGAAGGGTGTAAAAAAGAATAATACGAAAAGTAAAAGGATAAAAGTCTGTTTCAGATGGACATCTTCCAGTTAGATGCCGTTTTAGTCTAGGCCTAGAGGTGGATGATCTTGCTTTCAGTCTGTAATGGTTTTCACTGTAGATTTACCAGGATTTCAAAACATCTCTGCAGATTCAGAAGCCACATGTAGGAAGCATTTCTTTGGAGAGAGAAAGCAACTCACATCTGCTTCTTTCTGCATCCAGTGTTCAGGAGCGTTCTCTTTTCTGGATTCTGAAAACTCCCCACCTGACTTGTCAATCACGGTCTGTTGCCAGGCAGGATACAATCCTTAGCCAATCCATTGGCTACCAGCCAACCAATCAAACCAAATCCCTCCGATCTCAAGTGCCAGAAAGTCTGAATTCTTCTGTTCAAAAACTCAATCTTCATAGCATTGTGTACTATTTTGAGTTCCTCACTTTCTCTGCTCGACTTAAAGGTATATGTCCATTAAATGATCATGGATCAAAAATGATAACGACAAAGTGAAAGAAATGGGAAATAAGTGAATCAACAGGAAGGGCCCTTACACAGTAAATAAAATGACCAGATTCTGTTTTTAGGTGCTCGGTCAGAGGTAGCAGCAAACCAGGGCATAGGGGAATATCCTTGCTCCTCTTTCAATGGCATCATTCATATTTATGCGAGAGGTTTGCCAAGCCTGTTTAATGTTGTCTGCATTTCTTACCATGCAGGTCTCTCAAGTGTGACTTGAACCCACAACTCTGCGAGTACTACCACTGAACCGCGGGTGACACTGGCAGTTAAAATGATGCCGTATAGTCTCAGCCTATTACTTTATTGTATTCTGCATAAAATTGAATTCTGTGTATTTCAACCAAAATGTAATTCAACCTTACAAAGTACAGTGCAAATTAATAAATCCCACATTATTGTAAACTTGTTTGGTGATAGTTAAATTAACATTTGGGGTTAAATATTGTTAACTACATGGAATTATATTAATTCAGTCAGAGTAGAATATTTATCTGCATATCTGAAGCTGGCGCATGTATTAGTTTACCGCAAAGTTTTATGTGTCAAAAATGTTATGGTCTCCCAATGTGAGTATCATCATTTGCATGAGTACTCTTAGACATTGGCAACACTTGCATTTAAAGAACTTTCAGACACACCTGTCCAACAATCAGAAACAAATTCTTTCCTGCAAGTATTTGCATTTTGTTTAACTGAGGGACAATACCATTGTAATGTACACTGTTGTCCAGCAAATGTCCTCCCTTTCTCACCCTGCTGCCTTGTATTAAAACAATTGGTTTGGAAGCCATAATAACATTGTGAAAGTACTAATATTGTTATCTTTGTTCTCTATTCAAAAGCATAGTGTCGGTGAAAATTAAACAGTTCCATAAATATATCTGGGCCAGCAGCTATGCCACATGAAATATTATAAAGGTGGATTTAAAAATGGATCGTAGCCAATGAATAATTTTCCCCACCTATTGCCAAAAGAAAAATTGGATGTCGATATGTGCCATCAAGGGGCTGTCATGTAAATTATCTAGAAGTCTAGATGAATTAATTACATTTATTCTAAGAAAATTGTCATCCCAGGTTTTTAAAAGAAGTCCCCTAAGAAACTGGGTGGCACAGTGGTTAGCAACGCTGCCTCACAACGCCAGTGACTGTGGAGTTTGTGCGTTCTAAGTGTCTGGGTGGGATTCCTCCAGGTGCTCGGGTTTCTTCCCACAATCCACAGATGTGCAGGTTAGATGAATGCTAAATTGCCCCTTAGTGTCCAAAGGGTGGGTGGGCCAGGGCAGCATGTGGCACAGTGGTTAGCACTGCTGCCTACGGCGCTGAGGACCCGGGTTCGAATCCCAGCCCTGGGTTACTGTCCGTGTGGAGTTTGCACATTCTCCTCGTGTCTGCATGTGTTTCACCTCCACAGCCCAAAGATGTGCAGGTTAGGTGGATTGGCCATGCTAAATTGCCCCTTATTTGGGGGAAAAAAATAATTGGGTACTCTAAAATGTAAAAAAAAAGTAAGTGGGTTTATAGGGCGGGGGGAATGAGCCTATATAGGGTGCTCTTTCAGAAGGTTGGTGCGGGCTCGATGGGCTGAATGGCCTTCTCCACTGTATGGATTTTATGATTCTAAGCTCCAGATTTACATTTCTTTGGCAAAACTGAAGTTCAGCTCCAAAATTCAGCACATTTGCTTGATAAACCTTTAGGATTCATTGTTTGATAGGAATGTAGTTAAAGGTATTTCGAACTAGAATCAAACAAAAGTGTGCAAATTGTGAATGGTCTTTTTCAAATACAATGTCATTCTAATTGGTAAGCAGAATTTAGATTCCAGAGCCTTTGCCTTCCAACTAGAAGATATCACTGTCAAATTCCAAATTTCACTTAAAATTCCTGATTTTTAAACTGAAATACTATATTTGTAAAGTATGACGGTTTATACTGAAATTTGCACCTTTTTGTAGCACTAAACCTTATGGTCAGTTTCTATATTGCAGATATGTTATAAACGTCATTAATCTTACAACTTAGTAACAACCCAAATAGTGCTGAATCTGAAAATTTCTGAGCTTCTACATTCCAAATTGCCTCATTGCAACTTTTAAGAATAATCCGTGAATAAATAACTTGAAACACAAAAATAGCCTCATCTATAATTCAATTGTTTTTTACAAAATTAATTCTAACAGAAGTCAGCTCATTTCAATTCACACTTTAAACAGTACAAGTCTGCCCTCTTGAGGTGCTGGTATGGAATAGAGGCTTTGTACTTGTTACAAACAAATGCAACTCGACAATGAATGTTAATGGGAATTGATATGGAGATAGTTATATTGGATATGCTTCACATTTAATTTATGAATTAACGAGAAGCATGGAATGCACTGCCTGTGGAAGTAGTTGAGTTGGAAACATTAGGGACCTTCAAGCAGCTATTGGATAGGTACATGGATGACGGTAAAATGATATAGTGTAGATTTATTTGTTCTTAAGGGCAGCACGGTAGCATTGTGGATAGCGCAATTGCTTCACAGCTCCATGGTCCCAGGTTCGATTCCGGCTTGGGTCATTGTCTGTGCGGAGTCTGCACGTCCTCCCCGTGTCTGCGTGGGTTTCCTCCGGGTGCTCCGGTTTCCTCCCACAGTCCAAAGATGTGCGGGTTAGGTGAATTGGCCAATGATAAATTGCCCTTAATGTCCAAATTGCCCTTGGTGTTGGGTGGAGGTGTTGAGTTTGGGTATGGTGCTCTTTCCAAGAGCCGGTGCAGACTCAAAGGGCCGAATGGCCTCCTTCTGCACTGTAAATTCAATGATAATCTATGATTAATCTAGGACAAAGGTTCGGCACAACATTGTGGGCCGAAGGGCCTGTTCTGTGCTGTATTTTCTATGTTCTATAAGCTCAATTTTCAATTGTTGAATTTCACTATATCCCCTCTTGGAGAAGGAAGCACCATCTTAAAGAAATGAAACATCCCATGGTGGTTCACAGGAGCTTTATAAAACAAAATATGGTACAAAGCTACATAAAAAGAGTGATTAGAGAAGATGACCAAAAGTTTTAGTCCCAGGTAAGTGTGTTAAGAACAAAAGCAAGGTAAAGGGGTGCGGAAGCTTCGGGAGGGAATTCCAGAGCGTGGGCCAAGGCAAGAGGAGCGGAGATATAATTGGAGCGTTACTGGGTTGGAGGAAATTAGAGATGGGGTGGGGCCAGGCCATGGAGTGACTTGGAAACTACGATGAGAATTGTAAAATTTGAGGCTGTTTAGCCCAAACATAGTATAGCTTAGTGAACATGGAAATGGATGTTTGGTGCGAGTTGAGATGCAGACAGCATAGTTTTGGGTAACCCCAAGTTTGCAGAGGACAGAATATAGGAGGCTGACCAGGTGTGTGTTAGAATAACCCGATTCTGCCTTGGATAGGGAAAGGGATGGGATTAGTGGCAAGGGAGATAACCGGTACCAAAGGCAAGGAATGTGGTCTTTATATTTAATTGGAGGAAATATTGCATCCAATTCTGGATGTTGGGTAAACAGTTTGACAATTTAGACAGTGGAAAGTTTGAGAGGGGTGGTGCAGAAGTAAAGCAAGGTATCACGAGTGTATGTGTAGGAACTGATTTATTCATGCTTGGGGTTATCGATAAATACATGAACTTACCTTACCAGGAATGGAATACAAATTGTGGTTGACCACTTGAGCTGCTGTTCAGAACATAAGAATGCAGGAACAAGTGTAAACCAATTAGCCCTTGAGACTGTTCCGTCATGAGTTAGATCATGTTGATTTGTGACCTAACTCCTTATACTCATCTATAGGGTCATATCCCTTAACACCTTTTTCTGAACAAAACCTATCTCCTAGATCTAGTATTGATTTGCTGTTTGCAGAAGAGAGTTCCAAACTTCTACCATGGTTGACCTCTGGTTTGCATTGAAGATTTATGTGCTTGTACCTTGGTTTCTCTTCTCTTAATGTTTGCCAATCAGATATTAATTCATTACTCCTCTAGCTTTGGCCAAAGCTACCAATTAGTTGAAATGTTTACTGAGCCTTTCAAAAGACTGCAAATAATTTGAATACTTGCCTTCAGTTGTCTACATCTCACCTATGTACAAATCTGCACATAAAGTTGTGCATAATTATTTAGCTGATCACTGAAATGTGGGTGTAAATTATGCTTTTTATTAAACAAATAATTATTCTAAGCTACATGGACGATGCTGAATGTTCTATCTCCTGTTGCTCTGAGGTGATCGTCTGAAGCAGGTTGTGTGTTTGTGACCCATTTGTCGGGCAGGCTGTTAGTGTCTTGTTTCCTGAGGGTTTAGTATACCAGTTGGGTGTTCTGACAAATGTCATGTATTCTTAGCTTATTTGTCACCACCTGACATACAATGGTAATATCACTGGACAAGTAATCCAGAGGCCCAGGCTGGTCAAATCCCATCATACCGGCTGATTGAAATTAAACTCAATCAATAAATTGAAAGCGAGTCTCAGTAATTGTGACCATTACAACGATCATCAATTGTTGTAAAAACCCATCTGGTGCACTAATGTCCTGTGGGGAGGGAAATATGCCATCCTTCCCTCGTCTGACTACACTCCCAAATCCACAATAATGCGGCTGATACTTAACTACCCTCAGTTCGAGGGCAATCCAGGTTCGATTCTGACCTCTGGTGACAATGTGGAGTCTGTACTTTCCCTCTGGGTAAGTGTGGGTTTCGTTCGGGTGCTCCGGTTTCCTCCCATAGTCCAATGATGTGCAGGTTAGGTGGATTGGCAAAGCTAAATTGCCCGTTAGTGTCCAAAGGTTAGTTGGGGTTATGGGGATTGGGCCTAGTAGGGGTTCGGTGCAAACTCGATGGGCCGAATGGCCTCCTGCTCTGCAGAGTCTGTGAATCTGGGTGGGCTAGCCTTGCCAGTGATGCCCCATATTCCATGAAAGAAAAAAAACAAAAAATGGCAATAGAACTGAGCAGAGAAAAGAAAATTTGAAAAACAAAATGAGAACAAGAACTAGAATAGAACAAGGCTCTCGATTTCAGGTAGAAATTTGGTCTTGGACTTTTGAATAAAATATACGATTTGAGAAGAATCAAACTGGAGATTAGTAATAACTTTGTATCCACAATTTTCATAATAACAAATGAGTTACAGTATCTTTCTGTGGGGGTGTAAAGTATTATTCGTAATTGCTAATTATTGGGTTAGGAGTCATTACAGTGTCAGAACATTATTCTCTATATTTGCCTTCCTGTCTCTCGTAGGAATGATTATCGTATTCATGTTCTAACGTAGCATCAAATCAGTTGACATTTTCAGCTGCTACTCTCATCTGTGCATATTAAGCATCCACTTCCAATCCACAGGTTAGCTTGGTTTTAATGTGTATAACATAACCAGTCCTGGTATGAGCCAGGAAGTCAAATACAGGTTCAAATTATATACCACTATGTGCAATGTTTATTTAAGAGATTGGACCATATGCTGGTGGTGCTATTTTTGAAATATTCCATACCAAGTATTTTAATAACATTAATAAACATGCGATTTTCAATCACGGAGTAGTATGGCCTGGAATTTGCTGTTAATGATTGTGAATCTATTAACACCTGCCATCAACAATGACAATACCTCCATACATGTGCAGTTGAATGTGGTAATTCAGAAGTTGTTGTCCGCGATTTCCTTCTTTACAGGGCTTGCTGATGCATTCACCATAGATGGAATCCACGCAGTAATGTGACAGGGTAGAGCAAGAAGGATGTTTTAAATTGTGGGGGTGTCCAGCACCAGGGATCACAGTCTCAGGATACAGGACAGAGATGAGGAGAAATTTCTTCACCAGAAAGTGTTCCGTCTGTGGAAATTGCTACCACAGAAAGCAGTTGAGGCCAATTTTTAAAATGTTTTCAAGAAGCAGTTATAGCCCATGGGGCAAAGGAAATCGGAATTTGCAGGGGAATGCAACAACAGGCTATTGAATTGGATGATCAGTCACGATCACAATGAATGGCGGAATGGGCTCGAAGGACCGATGGCCTTCTCCTATTTTCTATGTTTCCATGACATGAAATTTCAATTTTATGCGTTTTATTTGCTGGAACAGCTGTCAAACAACTTGGGCCTCACTAAATGGGGTATAAATGAGTTGAACGTCATAATTACAGCTGGGCGACTTATCTGACCCTCAAAGTAATTTTAAAATACCCAGTGTCTTCCCTCCATGTATAAAAAAAAAAAAAAAATCCATACGCTTTTAAAGTTAATTTCATGAAAGTTCAACTTCTACCTTTATCCTATGTACATGTCCCAATCTTTGTTTTGTCTGTTAGAGCAGGGCAATTAAGGATGGACATTAAATGCTAGCCGAGTCAGTAATGCCCAAATGCCATAAATAAATTTTGCAAAAAGTAAATGATCAATGCTTTTTACTTCCTGCCTTGCTGTCCAAGAATTCCTCAGCCTGATTGGCTGCTCAGTTTACTTGATGATTTCACTTTCCTGGCCGTGAGAGATCCTCTGTAGATGGCGCTAGAATTTAACTGACGTAATGGAGAAATTGAAATTACAGAGCCAGCTAAATCTTTGTGGGTAACTTTCTGCATAGTCCCTTCACCGCTGTTTGTCAAATCTGGGTCAATTATTTTTAAGCGTACTTCATTTCCACAGTGCAGTGATGTTTTCCTTCGCATGTCACCAGTTTTGTTTTCGACATAATTGGGAACAAGCCATTACCTAAAGGTATAATTAACAATTGTTCCATGGAAGAAAATCCTAATTTTAATTATTGAAAAATGCTTGTTTTTCACATTGAAGAATAGCATGCATGTATGACTATAATTTTATTAAAACGCAATGACCCTGAAGTACTGATGCATATTGCTTGTGGCTTCCCCACTCAATCTGTTATTGCAACCATTTGCTTATTTGTGTGGTTGTCAAAGGCAATGTCACAGATAAATCTGTACTATTGCCGGAGAAGCCTCTTTGTAATGCCACCTTCCAATAGCATGTAAATGCCTGTGCATTGAGGCAGCGGCTTATATGCAACTGCTGTAATTTTGATCAGTTCTAACATTTGAAGATTAAGCTTATAATTGTAGTTACCTATAAATCATGTGTTCATTTGTTTGATCAATAAAAATGAGCTGACCGTGAATTGAATTAAGGTCTATTGAGCCTGTGAATAATTTCTTCACTCTGCCTTCTGCCATTCTGACCAGATAACTCACAAAACACTTGCATTGAAGGGAAAGGATCCTTGAGATCCAAACTGCTAACTAGCATAAATTGTTACATGATACTAGTACGCATAAAACAACTAGCATTGTAAACTAAAAATGGTGGTAGTGTCTTATCACATGTACAACATATTGTGAGAATTGGGTAATTTTATTGCATTAAACATTTGACTAATAATGAGGGCCTACAACTAAATGATTCAACTGGACCACGTATAGTGCATCAAAGGTTCAAAATTACAATATGCAGATTTTTGCATGCCCAGATGACTTTATATTTGAGCAAATATAGGGAGTTAAATGTCTCAAGTTCATCTGGTGCTTTTGTACTTGCATAGGAATTGATGTTGAGGTTGCAAGGAAAGAGGAGGAACACAGAATGCTCCAAGACGCCAGGCAGTGGTTGAATAGTGGCAAAATAGAAGATGTAAGGAACACCAAATCAGGTGGCACAGCTCTGCATGTAGCTGCTGCGAAAGGCTACTTGGAGGTTTTAAAGTAAGTACATAACCGATAAAATATCATGAAATCTGCTAGCCATCGCATCAGTGAGAATACATTTTATTTGAGTTTATTGAAATAATAAAGGTACCTTTTGGCTGCTGCCTGACCAGGCCTACATGCTCATTTGATAGTGATATAAAATGAAATAAACATGTCTTTTGGGCTGTTCTGTCTTTTCCTTGACATTTTTTTCTGTCCTGAAGACGGTGTGGATGTAAAAGGTAAAGTCTCTATAGCCCAGATGACCATAGGCTGCTCTCTTCTTAGAGCGAGAGAGCTGACTGGTGGTGATTTAACCTCAGGATCACCACACCTCGGGCAAGGGGCAAGGTTGAGAAAGCAGCCCTTCACAGTGTGGGTGTACAACACTAATCATCCCCTGGACTCTCACTTGACGTGATCATTCTCCATCTGTGAGCCTTGACTTCAGTTTTGGCAGGCCGTAAGGGCAACACAGTGGTGCAGTGGTTAGCACTGCAGTCTCACGGCGCCGAGGTCCCAGGTTTGATCCTGTCCGTGTGGAGTTTGCACATTCTCCCCATGTCTGCATGGGTTTCGCCCCCACAACCCAAAGATGTGCAAGGTAGGTGGATTGGACACGCTAAATTGCCCCTTAATTGGAAAAAAATAATTGGGTACTCTAAATTTATTAAAAGAAAGTTTTGGCAGGCCATTCAGCTGTAGATCATCATAGCTGAGTTCATTCCTCTTCCTGTCAAATGCCAATCATGTATGTTTCCAGCAAGGCTCAGTGGTTAGCAATCTGGCTGTCTTTCATTTCCTTTATCTGGTTTGGGTAAAGATACCAATTTCAGTTCTCCTGCCATTAGACCCTTGACCTTCACACATTTGCTTCAGCTCAACTCTCTCAACACAAAGACACGGACCTGATCCATGTAAATGAGTTACTCACAGGGTTTGGTGCATTTTGCTTATTCATCGTGCAGAACTAAATGCAAAATGAGTTCTCTGCTTTCTCTAGCTAGAGCATTCTCTTCCGAAATACCACATTCCTTATTTAAACATTTTCAGTGAAACCCATTGTTTTCTGAGTGCATGACTGATTTTGTAGTGTGGCTACTGCTAAACTATGTAAAATCAAATCCAACATGATTTGGGTTTCATCCTCCATATTTGCTATGCAAGACATTCTCCACTCATGGTAAGCCTGGCGCTCCACTTTACTTCTGCACAACTGGGCTGATGGGGAGCAAATTCCTGCTTTAACTAAGAGGAGAGGTATGGCAGGGCTCAACTGAGAATGTCCAATGTAACTTGTGAACATTGGCCAGACACACACTTGTCAAAAAAACATAGTGCAGGTGCTGGAAATCTGAAATATCGGAAAATAATCTTTTCAGGCAGCACCTGTGGACAGGGAAACAGAGTTAACATTTCAGACTTGAAAGACCTTGGGAGAAGTCATCAGCCTGAAATGCTAACTGTTTCTTTCCACAGCTGCTACCTTACCAGTTGGATATTCCCAGCATTTTCACCTTCAGGAGAAGGCTAAAGGAATAAAACAGGGTCAATTTGGCAAGGAGATTGCAAGAAACTGCAACCCATTTTGCTCTGGTTTTGAGGAAGGATTTTGTTCAGAAAGTAAAGTTAGAAGCTGGTATTGTTCTCCTTTGAGCAAAGCAGATGAAGGGGAGATTTGGTAGAGATGCACTCGATTATGAGATATTGAGATAGGTAGACAACAAAATGTTCCCAGTCGCTAATGGTACAAGCACTGAACAATCCAGTCCTGACAGTGCACGGGGATATGAGGATGAAAGCTTTACACAACGAATGGAACACGTCTACGAGGTGGTGGAAGTGGAGACTGTAAATGATTTTAAAAGTAAATTGGATGTGTACTTGGAAATAAACCTTACAGGACTGCAGATATAGAATGGAGAAATGGGACTGATTGGATTGCTCTACAGAGAGCTAGCATAGGCACAGTAGACTGAATTACTACCACATGTACCTTAATGATTTTGGTGCTTATTTTCTAGACTACTGATACAGGCTGGATATGACGTAAATGTCAAGGACAATGATGGGTGGACTCCACTGCATGCTGCTGCTCATTGGTGCAAAGAAGAAGCCTGTAGAATCCTTGTGGAGAATTTTGCTGATATGGAGTCGGTTAACAAAGTGGTCAGTTGCTTTTAATAAGCTGAATTTTATTGTTTTAATAAAAAGTTTCAATAATCTTTATTAATGTCACAAGTAGGCTTACATTAACACTGCAATGAAGTTGCAGTGAAAATCCCAGTCGCCACACCTTTGCGGGTGGGTCGTAGGTGGGTGTCGGGAAGGTCGCAGAGCGATCTGTCGTGGTGTTTCAGCAGTGGTCCCAATCATGGGAGAAGCGCCCAACGGCCGGTACCAGCATATTTATTGAGAATGGCAGCCACTACTACTTTCTAAATAAAAAGGAAATGAGCTGTGTGCTGTTTTTCGGCCAGAAGCGGCAGCAGTGAGCAGGTCACGGGCCCTGCACCTATTCCTGACGTCTTGTGCCCCCTATGTACATGATTTTGCCGACAAATTACCGTGGAGAGCTTCCATTTTCTAGCTGCTGGCAAGCAAGGCAAGAGGACTGTCTAGACTAATCATTGTCTTACAAGTAAGAGAAAGCCGTACACACAGATAGGCAGTCTATCTTCCGGCCAAGACCTCACAAGTGAATCTTCTGGAGAGAGCTGCCTAGGAGAGTCCACAGCAGGACAGGGCACTGCTAGGGTTATCTCTGGACAGAGCTCCAGGACCTCTGGTTAACAGCCTACAAAGAAGAAACTTAACTCTGGAACAAAGCAGTATAAAGAAGATTAACTCGGGTACAAAGCAGGATAAAGATTTATTGAAGTTCTGTTTGTCAATTGTGCCAATGCAAAGAAGGATGCAAAGCCCATGTGTATTACATGCTGGGAAGTACTGGCAAATGAGCGGTTTCCGATTTTGAAAGAGAAGTGGTGGGTGAAAAACTTAAGTTAAGACCCTGTAGTCAGTTATGAACTTGCAGCTGATCCCAAATGAAAAGACTACTCTGCTATACCTGACCTGTGACAGCACATTAAAAACATTGGCAAAACCCACGAGACTGCCATCATTCTGAAGTAGCATCTCTCAGAAGTATCCAGTGCTGAGTAAAACTAGCATTTTGTTGCTATTGCCTTTTACGACGACCTACATGTGCGAGGATGGATTTTCCATTATCACAAAGGTGAAGACGGCACAGAGGAACTGGCTGATGTCTACACCTGATATGCACATTGCCCTCTCCTCCTGTGAACCTGATTCAAGTGAGATTGTGAGGACCAAGCAGGCTCCGCTTTTGAATTAAAGGTAAATGAAAGTGACGTGGGTTGCGAAGGTTGGCCTATTGGCAAAAGTGGGTCCCGGGAAAATACTTCATAAAACAAACCCTTTTCAATAGGATTAGCAAATTGCCTCGCAAGGAACTCTGTTCTAGCTCTGTGTAAGTTCATTCTCCCCCTATTTTTGTACTTAATGCGTGGTACTGGGAGTAATTTGGAGATTACTACTTCTGAGGTTCCACTTGTGATTTTTCTATCCAGCTCTATAAATTCTGCCTGCAGGACCACATTTCTCTTTCTGCCTATCTTGTTGGTACCAATGCGAAACCTTCCACATGGATGACATCTGTGACCCTGGCACCAGGAAAGTAGCACACCATCTTGAATTTACACCAGTGGCTGCCGGAATGTCGGTCTCTTCCCCTTACTATTGAACCTTCTATCACTGTTGCTCTACAAATCATGCCCCTTGTCATGCTGAGCCACCCTTGGTGCCATGGACTTGGCTCTGACTGTAATTCCCAATGAACCATCATTCATCAGTACGACTATTGATTGGAGAGTATGATTGGACAATGGGATACACTTGGGGGACTCCTGTCCTACCTGCCTATTTTTTCTTGACTGTCTGGGTGGTCACACATTCCATCTCCCCCTGTGTCCTCATCAGCTGTGGGGGTGACTACATTTATAAATGTGCTATCCACAAAGGTCTCAACCTCCTGTTGAAATGTATTTCACACAGGATACTGAATTTGCAGCTCCAGAAAAAAGCTTTTAACGGTTGAATCCAATTAGATTGTTGAGGGAAATATTTCTCCGTTATTTACAAATTGAATCTGTCTGATCTGCTTGCTGAACCTTTTCTTCTGTATGAAGGCATTTTATTCGGACTATCATGAGAAGGAGGTTGCATTAGTTGTACAGGATGAAAAATATTTTCAAGGAATAGGCCTTGTTTAAATTTTAATACAATGCCTGAACAACAAGATAAGCAGTAAACCTTTATTGAACTGACACTAAACCAATAACTGATCAGTGTCACACTCCGGGTGGGTGAAAGGGGATATATGCCTTGTATTCTATATGTGTATATGATAAAACAAATACTGCATGTAGGTATCATAAATGTTCAGCTGGTGAGAGTATCCTTGGAGTCAAACATTTCTAGTTAGATCCAAAGCATTCCAATGCATGTTTTCTAAAAGAATAGAAGCACCTTGAGGACAAAACATCCTTTTGTTTTTACAGCTCTGTCTCCTGTTCTTTTCACTCACTGTTTGGGAATCTCTCTGACTTCACTGGAAGAACCTGGATTTAATTCCCAGCTTGGGTCACTGTAGTCTGCACATTCTCCCCGTGTCTACGTGGGGTTCCTCCAGGTGCTCTGGTTTCCTCCCACAATGTGCTCGTTAGGTGAATTGGACATTCTGAATTCTCCTGTGTACCCGAACAGGCACCATAGTGTGGTGACTAGAGGATTTTTACAGTAACTTCATTGCAGTGTTGATGTAAGCATACTTGTGACAGTAATAAAAAGATTATAGGAGAAGTCAGGGTGTTTTCTTCACATGAAGTTATCTCTGTATCCCTGGCCTTTGTAGCCAACATGTAATGATGAGAAACATGCTACCAGGCCTGTGACACTTGTTTAGCTGACAGAAAACATCTGATAATGACATTGCGTTGTTGTTTCTCATTTTCTCCTGTAAGGTGTCTGGCATATGCCGATAGTCTGCCAATTTACCTGGGTTAAAATCAAAAGGATACTGGCATCTGCATCCCATGAACTGTACCATGTGAAATATCTTTAAAATCAGAGACCAGTGCAAATTTCAACAATTCAGAACAGGTTCACTTTAAAAATTGCTAGAGTTCACATTATGTTTGATATTTGAGATGTAGTTTTAAACCCACAAGTTTTCCAATCAATTATTTATGTACGGTCTCTTGCTCAAACTGTTCTTTAGCTGGATACAAGGGGCTTGTCTTGAGCATCCCGGCCTCGTTTGCTCACCAGTTATCTGTCCTTTCCTATTTGGAAATGCTCAGTCTTTTCAACACCTACTTGTACCTGTACCCCAATAATACAGCTGGGAACTGCCTATGAAAATCTAAACCACGCTTATTTACAAGTTATCTATATCGTGTTTGCAGGGTCAGACTCCTTTTGATTTAGCAGATGAAAGCATTGTTGAGCTTTTAGAAGAACTCCAGAAGAAACAGAATATTGTAAGTGACTTTTTTTGGACTTTTCTTCCCTCTTGCTTGACAGCATTTTGCTTTAAAAAGTGCATTCAATGAAACACTAATATAGCCAAATGTTGTTTAAAACAACCATGAAATATTCAATCTATACAATATGAACTAATTGGCCTTATGGAGCCAAAACCTGAGCAGCTTTTCAGAGCCATGTACAAAACTGGAGCAATTGTCTTGTTTTGGATTACAGAACTAACCTCTGCTTTTATAAGCATGCAGAAAAGGATCCAACCTAAACCTTTCCAGCAAGTAGAATTTTAAATTTACTTTGAAGCCCTCTGTGTGAAATATTTCCACCTGCACTGCTATTTTAAATGTTCATTCAGCATTTTGTATAGTGTCTGTCACATCTTCCATTGAAAAATTCTGTGTATAAAAAAAAAAACTGCTATCTATTGAAATTGGAATTTTTGACTTAGTCACTGTAAATCAGTGGTTCTAATGTTACAGAAACACTCATTATGAAGTAGTGAATCCTCCAACCCATCTGTAAATAAAGCCATAGATCTACAAGTAAATACTGTAAATTAAGACTGCCTCAATCTGTTGTTCTTTACCATCTGGAAATCTATGTATTAAGGTTCATGCTTATGTTATCATTCATAAAAATTTCAAATGTTAAAACGAAGATGTGGGAAATCGGTTGGACACCAAACTCCGTATGTAGGATGTTGTAAATTGAAAGTGATCCAGTCAAAGGAAATATTTTATAGTTGGACTGTAAATATCTAAAAATAGTTTTGAAAATAACTTGGAATGGAAAATGAATATTTTAAAAGCGCTTGCCTCTGAAATATTGAAACTTAAACTATTAGGAAAACTATGCAGGAAAAGATAAAGTTTAAAGTAATACAAAACCTAAAAAGTATTGTTAGCTATAATATCTCAAAATGGCTATACAATGCAGGTTGATCTTAAATGCTAGAAATCTGAAACAAAACCAACATACTGAAAATTCACAGCAGACCAGTCAACAGATGAATGGAAAATATAGGTTTTACCTTTTCAGGCAAAACGCATTTTTATTGAGATGTATACTTGAAACATTAAATCTTGTGTTCTGTCTATTAATGATGAGGCGCCTGCAATATTTCAAGCAGTTTTTGTTCCCTGGCCAAAATATAATCTGGTATTAACAGTTAGTAAGATTTTCCTACCTAAACCAGGTTTGCAAAATTCACAATCTGGCTGTAGAAGTACCTCCGGTGTGTTGGTAAGTGTTACTTTGGCCAAATTGATAAGATTCCTTCTCTGAATCTGAAGAATTCAATCCCTGTTATAGGCTCGAGTATGCATTAAGGCTGACAATTCAGTGCAGCACTATCTGATGTGCTATCTTTGGCCTGCATGCTCAAATGGATGTAAAAACAAAACCCATGGGACTGTTTGAAGAGCAGAGAGTTCTGATGTTCATAGAATTTATCATAGAATTTACAGTGCAGAAGGAGGCCATTCGGCCTATCGAGTCTGCACCGGCTCTTGGAAAGAGCACCCTGCCCAAGGTCAACACCTCCACTCTATCTCCATAACCCAGTAACCCCACCCAACCCTAAGGATAATTTTGGACACTAAGGGCAATTTATCATGGCCAATCCACCTAACCTGCACATCTTTGGACTGTGGGAGGAAACCCACGCACACACGGGGAGGATGTGCAGACTCCGCACAGACAGTGACCCAAGCCGGAATCGAACCTGGGACCCTGGAGCTGTGAAGCAATTGTGCTATCCACAATGCTACCGTGCTGCCCTATTCTGGCCAGCAGTCATCCCTTGAGCAATACATACAAAAACTGATCATGAATTCAATTATTTGCTGTTTGGAGGACTTGGATGTGTGTAAATTGGCTGTTACTAACCATAAATGCAATTACAAAAAATAGTTGTATCTCAAATTATTAATTTACTGTATGGTAATCTGGAATGTCCTGAGGGTATGATGCCACTGATTAACTAAGTTTGTATTGTTATGACACCCTGGGCTAGTGCATGGTCAATTCCAGCCTCACTTGACCCAGAATCGTAACTAAATTGCGTTAACCAATAATTCTTAGAATACCCAAAGTCTTTGGCCCTTGGCTGCCCAATAATTACAGTCACCTGGTTTGTAAATTTAAACACAATTACTTCTTTATTTCGAGCAAGAACTATAATGAAATATTCAGCAAATACAGCTAGTTAACTATCATCTAATTCCTAATCCCGCACTTTGTCTTGCTCCCACCCTCTATGCACACACATACAAACAGCCAAACCGAGAAAGGAGGAGAGGGATGAAGATCATGAGTCTTTGTTTCAGATGGTTATCTTTAAGCAGATCTTCCTTCAAAGTAAGCTTACAGATCCAGGCCTCTGTTTGCAGCCTGTAATGGTTTTCACTGTAGACTCATTCAGGTCTGCACTTTCAAAAATACAGCAACTCACAGCCTTTAAAGAGAGGAGAGGGAGAGAGGAGAAATTATAAGTGCAAAAATAAAGGAAGGAGAAATAAGAGAATCAGAAGGAAAGACCCCTACAGTATTCATGTTCAGGATTTGAACTTGGTTTTCAGTTGTGACCCATTAAAAATAAATCTGACATTGTCGTTTATTCATTTTTTAACAGCTTCGCACTGAAAAACAAGCTGAGAGATCAACACTCATTGAATCAACTGTAAATTGTAAACTACAGACAAAGCATTTGAGGTATTTTGAACTTTGATAAATGTTCCATTTTCTGTGAAAGGCGATGACTTGATTAGTTACCTTTTGGCTTTGTACAATCGACCATTGGATTTTAATCACTTAACAATAGCCTGTGGGCAATCTTGCAGTGGCGTTTCTCTTGTGTCCTGTAAACTGCTGACTCTAATAATAATAAAATATTTTTATTGTCACAAGTAGGCTTTCATTAACACTGCAATGAAGTTACTGTGAAAAGCCCCTAGTCACCACATTCCGGCGCTTGTGATGCAATTAAATGGCTACTTAACTAAACCTTGTTTACATTTGTATTGGGTGTTTTAACGACTGTTATGTTGACATAATGTAACTAATTTGCTTTAAAAGCCTTTCCTTCCAACTTGCTATTTAATTATGTTGGTAAGTATGCAGAGGGCACGTCACACTGATTAGGTCTTGCCTGTATTCTAATCTTGCTGGCTTTCTATATACCTAACATCAGTTTGGTTATGTCAAGCTTATGTCAGTTTAACATTTGGGTTTACTGTCATTAGCTGTAATAGAACAAGCTAGAATAGAACCGTGGGTAATTTTCAAATTCCGACTTTCTATTTCTCACCTGATCCGCTGGCAGCTAAAAACAAGGGCTGGAATTTTCCGGCTGTTGTGAAGCACTTTTCAACGCAACCCCGCCCGCGGGTTTCCGGTGGCGTGAGGTGGCTTCAGTGAGAAATCCTATTGACAAGTGGCGGGAGGGCAGAATCCTGCTGCCAGTGAATGGCGCACCGATGAGAAACTCATGGCTGGGGAAATGGATAATACAGCCCAAGGAGGCACCTTGCTTGCCATTATCAAGTCCTGTCCATTATAGTTTTCACCCAAACCTTTAAATGGGTTTTTATTTATGAGTAAGTTGAATGATAGGATGGAAATCCAAAAATCTTAATTTGCTGATGGCACAAAGATGTGCAATATTGGAAGCAGTGTAAATGGGAGCATGAAATTACAAAGATATTGTCAGATTGTGAATGGGCAAAACAAGCAATTAAAAGATGCAGGCAGATGTGACCTCAAAAAGATGATACAATATACTTAATAAATGGTCGTCAAGTTAGAAATAATGGAGGTACAGATGTAAGGGTCAGGTGCATGGATAATTAAAATGTCATGGACAAGTGCAGAAAATTATCAGAAAGACTAATGGAATGTTGGCCTTTGTATCTAGATGACGAGAATGTAAGGGGTAGAAGTTATACAAAGCCTTGGTAAGCCATGCCCTGGAGTATTAAAAGCAATTCTGGGCACCACACCTCAAGGATATGTTGGAGATGGAGGGAGTGAAGCATAGAGAATGATATCCAAGGATTGTGCTGCAGGGAGAGATTAACTAAATTAGGTTTGTGTTGCCTGGAATTTAGGAGGCTCGGAGTGATTTAAAAGTTTTCAAGATATTAATGGGAATAAATAGGGTAGATGGGGGAAAATACAAACGCTATTTCCGTGATTTGAGAAGTTCAGGACTAGGGGGCATTGATTAAAAATTAGAGCCAGGCCCCTCAGAAATGAAATTCTCCAAATGGTAATTGATGGTAGATTAACTGTTAAATAAGTCAGTTTTAAAATGTTTGTTAACTAGTGATATGTGGCTCGGTTAGGTTGCAGAACAATCATGATCTCATTGAATTGTGGAACACGGTCGAAGGGCTTCCACCTCTTCCAATGTTTCTGTGATTTCTATGTTTGTCGGAAACTGATTAATATGTAAATCAGGAAGCCGCTGTTTGATTCCACTGCAGTTTCTTTCTAGTGGATAGGAGGCGTACTGGGTTTTGGACTGTCTAAACACTGCAATGAGGTGGGGGGCCAATTTGAATAATTAAACAGAGTGAACGGTATTTTGCCAGTGATGAGCCAGTCTTGCAGCTTCATGCAGGCGGCCTCAATGCTGCAGTCATCTGAGCTAGTGGCTACGTGTCCCAAAAAGGGGGCTGTGTCAGAAGATACAGTCTCTGCCACTGCATCCCCAGCCCCAGCAATTCCCTAATCTCTGATCAGCTGGGCCTTGTGCCCTTGACTATCCTGAATTGATGCCTTATCTTTTATCTTACCGCCTTTTGCAAACTGCTTTCCAGTGGCTAGGCCAGTATTTCTAAAATTGCCCTTGAGAAGGCGGCGGTGCTGTTTTCTTGAACATGTGGTGATTGTACACCCACAATACTATTAGGGAGGGAGTTCCAAGATTGTGACTCAGACAGTGAAGGAACAGTAATAAAGTTCCACGTCAGGATGGTCTGTGACTTGGAGGGGAACCTGCAGTCAGTGGTATTTCCACGCATCTGCTATCCTTGTCCTTCTAAGTGATTGAGGTGCTTTTGAAAGGACCCTGATGCAAGGGCATCTGTATTTTGAGGCGCATTCATGGTTTCCTACCTGTCCCAACATGGTGTTGAAGCTTCAGAGCTGCCAGCCCTCTGATTGGGTCAGGATATGCCAGAGAGGACTGATAGGAGGACGCCTACATGAAAATCATCAAGCAGGACATTACAGCCCCCCCCCCCCCCCCCCCCCCCCCCCCCCCCCGAACTGAATGGGGTTTAAATGGCTTGCCGCATCTACTGGGAGTGGGGGTCAGTAGTGGTAGAGGAGAAGCAGCTATGCCATGGTGGGACAGTTAAAATCCTGTCCAGTGTATTTGCATAGGTCTAAAATAAACGTCTGAATTCTAGAATTGATGAATTTGTGTAAACTGGTTTATAAATGCCAAAACATGCAAAGCAAGTTTCAAAGTGGGATTAGACAAAAAAAAATCAATAGGATTTGCCAAGACAAACTGTCCAGCTGACGAGGTGCTCTCACTGTTAAATCTCCAAGTTATGCTCCTGTATAAATAGATATTGGACAGTATGTCACATTTCTTGAACATCAGAAGTGGGACTACTTAGGAGAGTGGCTTCAAAAAGAATACCTTGGGCAGAGCTGAAACTTAAAACTGAAATTAATTCATTCTACTGATCACAATCTCTGTGGAATTTGGCTGTGGAGTAGGTCTCCGCAATTTCTGAAATAAATTATGCATTTTCTCTTGAGATTTTTAACTGCACAAGTGAGGCTGATCAGAAAGCTGTAGGAGTAATGGCTTGTACAGAGAAAATAGGAACAGGTGTAGGCCATTCGGCTCCAACTCTGCAACCTGTTCCAGCTTCCACAACCCCCCCCCCCCCCCCCAACATGTCCTTTGATCCCGTTAGCCCCAATATCTAACTGCTTCTTGAAAATATCGTTTTTTGCCTCAACTGTTTTCTGTGGCCTGTGGTAGCGAATTCCACGGGCTCACCACTCTGTGTGAAGGAATTTTGACCCATCTCCGTCCTAAATGGTTTGCCCAGTATCACTATAGTGTAATGTCTGGTTCTCGACTCCCTTGCCATCGGCAACAGCCTTTCTGCATCTACCCTCTCCAGACATATTCAAATTTTATAGGTTCCTGAGACCCCCCTCATCTAAACTCCAACAAATATAATCCTTACCGACTTGATATGTCCTCGTACTCCAGTCCTTCCATCCCAGGAATCAGTCTGGTAAACCTTCGCTGCACTCCCTCTGTGGCAAGAACATTGTTCCTCAGATAAGGAGACTCAACTGTGCACACCATTCCAGTTGTGGTCTCACCAAGGCCCTGTATAATTGTAGTAAGACACCCCTGCTCATGTACTCTCTTGCTATGAAGGCTAACATACCATTTGCCTTTAATAATAATTAATAATAATCTTTATTGTCACAAGTAAGCTTACATTAACACTGCAATGAAGTTACATGTGAAAAACTCCTAGTCGCCACATTTAACTCCTGTTCGGGTACATGGAGGGATCATTCAGAATGTCCAAATTAGCTAACAGCACGTCTTTCGGGACATGTGGGAGGAAACGTGAGCACCCGGAGGAAACCCACGCAGACATGGAGAGAAAGTGCAGACTCCGCACAGACAGTGACCCAAGCCAGGAATCGAACCTGGAACCCGGGCGCTGTGAAGCAACAGTGCTAACCACTGTGCTACCATACCCACCTGTATGTTTACTTTCCGAGACTGGTGTAGAAGGGCACCCAGATCTCGTTGCACATTTCTCAACCCCCCCCCCCCCCCCCTCAATCTATAGCCATTTAGATAATCTGCCTTTCTGTTTCTGCTGCCAAAATGGATAACGTCACATTTACCACATTATACTGCATCTGCCATGCATTTGCCCACTCACAGCTTGTCCAAATCACATCGAAACTTGTACAAATCACATCACTTGGTGCATTCAGCAGTACTCGTTTTGGAAAATGATTGTGTTTGATTACCATAGGAAATATTCTGCCTGCTTGGCAAAATTAACAATTATTGTGGCTTGTAGAGCAGGCAGAGCAAATTCAGAAAATGAATTTTATTCTACCTGATTATGCCTCCTCCAGACAATGAGATACCTACTTACTTGACAGCTTCCATTCTTAAGTGCCAATGCTGAGAGCATGTTCTCCAACTTTGCTACCTCCAGGTCAACATGCTTTGCAAATTTAATTGAATGCCTCACTCTTTGGGATTGCTTAAGTTGGTGTCACAATGGTGTAGAAAATTGAGGGTTGTCATTTAGCTTTATTAGGTCTCTTACAGTTGGCTGCAAGTATCTAATTGTGTTCAAAATTATTTTATTCTCTAGTTTTCATTTTTCACTAAGTAGACTAAAATTCTGTCGACTTTTCCTCCCTTGATTTTGCCTCATTTTGTGACACTTCGTAAAAAAATCTTGGAAGAAGGTTCAAGCTTTAAATCCACAATAAAGAAAAAGACAATAATGATCCTTGCTAATTCTCTTTAGTAAAGAGCTCATAAAAGTTGCAAATGGGCAGGATAATTTCTGGAAGCATCTTGCTTTACTTTGTCATCTCACATGAACATCGGACTTTCTGTGTGAACTGTTGGCTGCTCAATCTTGGACCAAGCATTTGGAGAACAGAAGCTACACATTTCCAAAACTTAAGAAAACGTTATCCTCCCTATTTTGCAGCAGTTACAAAATTAAATGTCAAGTTTTCACCATCTCATTATAACATTGCAGTAATTAATAAAATCAGTTCCGTGAAGTAATTTGTACAGTTAACTGAAATTGACTTGTTTCAACATTGTTACAGTAAAGACACTCTATTTTCTGAAGAAAATGAAACTAAGTGCAAATCACCTGAGCACGAAAAGGTTGATGAGGAGTGCAAAAAAGATGAATCCAGCAGCTCCAGTTCTGAGGAAGAGGACGATGCCTCCGATTCAGAGTCTGACATAGAAGCAGGTAAGCTGAAGATAGATCAAATCAGTGGAAAGCGCTTTGTAAATGTACAGGGAATATGGAATGAACATATAACGTTTAATCTTTCAAATGCTTTTTTCTTTTCCCATTTAACACAAGTTCTGAACAATTTCAGCTAATGTCAAGGAATGTAAGGGTGGGGTAGGCTTGGGAGATTTGAAGGTTATGGGTTGGAAGCCTTAACTGAGTGTCGGCCCCTCGCCCTCTCCAATTCCTGATAAATATCGATGATGGATGCTATTATGGATCCCGCAGCAGCTGCCCTTGTGGTGGTGGTGCAGTCCAGGCAGCCAGATGCCCGAAAAGGCGGCGGCAGCAGTGTTGACAGAGGCTCGAGGCAGGGGCCCGCCCCATACCCTGAGGATCCGGCCACCCAGAAGATCAGGGAAGGACCCAGAGGAGGAGGCCTGTGTTTGAAGAGATGTCGGACAGCATGTGCTGCTGGAGGCTCCACCTCAACAGGGAGAGGGTACAGCACCAGTGTCACGTCCTTGCAGACTTGGCCGTCAAGGTCACCACAGCCTGAACCTTTGCGCGTTGGGTTCATTCCAGATCTTGAGCCGGGGACTTGTGTGGCATATCCCAGACAACAATCCACAATTGTGTCTATGACATTTGCCTGGGCAGCTGGCTATATAAACTTTGACCTGGACCAGGCCCATCAAGGTGCCCGGGCAGCAGGATTCTCCGCCATCGCCGGGATGCCCCAGTCCAGGAAGTAGTAATGACACTCGTATCGCCATGTGTGCACCATGAGGTCCAGGAGCGCCCTTCATTAACAGGACGGGGTTCCACTTCACTGAATGTTCAACTTGTGTGCAGCCACCACCTCAAGATCATTGCACATCTGTGCACGCTTCCCTGGAGTGTGCACGACAGCCATAGCCTGGGGCAGCCTGAGATGCCTGATGTTTTCGAGGGACAACCCAGGATGACCGGGTTGGCTGATGGGGATAAGAGCTACCTGTTTAGGTCCTGGCTAATGATGCCAATGAGGAGGCTGGTAAATGATGTGGAGACCTGATACAATGAGGTCCATATGGCCACCCGGGCTGTCATTGAATGGTGCATCAGACTGGTTAGAATGTGTTCCGATGCCTCGACCACTCTGATGGTGCGCTCCAGTACATCCACGGAGAGTCGCCCGCTTTGTGGTGATCTGCTGTGGCCTCCACAACATGGAACAGCAATGGGGAGACATGCTGGCGGTAGAGGAGGAGGAGCATGCCACTGAGTGCCGGCCTCTTGCCCTCCTCAATTCCTGACAAATATCACATGATGGATGATATTGTGGACTCCGCAGCAGCTGCCGTCATGGTGGTGGTGGCAGTCCAGGCAGCCAGATGCCGGAAAAGATGGCGGCAGCAGCAGTGTCAACAGAGGCTCGAGGCAGAGGCCAGTGTGCAGGGGCCCGCCTCACACCCTGAGGATCTGGCCACAAGGAGGTGCCAGACCAGGAGGGTCTGGGGGAAGAAACTGGAGAGGACCCGTGGGAGTGTTGAATCCCAAATTTCTTTCTCTGTCAGTCTGGCCTCAATAAAAGTCGAGATGGATTTGCAAGTAAAAAGAAGTTATTTTATTCAGCTTGCAAGCTACCTAGTCCACAGTGATACAGATAACATGTTGCTTTCTGCAGCCCCGGGAACTAAGTGAAGGTCCCAGACAAAGAGATCAGTACTCATGCATTCAAATGGCATCAAGTTTCACATACTCGACACCCATAGGTCATCCTATGTCCCTCCTGACTTGTTTGATCTATTCTGATTGGCTCACTTCCAATCCCTTTCTCCGGCCCCTATCAATGCAGCATCACTCTCATAGACACACCTCTTCCTGCTTTTTCCATGCGGTCTAAAATCCTTTGTCTCTACTTGCCAGAATCAAAGTGGCTTATTTCTACATTACATTAACTAATATCTCTAAAGTAACTATTTTATATCACATTCGTCAGGAGCAGCAGGAGGACAGACGGTGGCGAGGATCCGGAGCATGCCGGACGGCCAGAGGGGCCTTTATCCAAAGCAGATGGGGGTGATAACTGTTGTAAAGTGAGCTCTGGTGCTACTCTATCTATGTCATAGTCAGTCTGTCTGCTGACAGTGTGCTCACACCCATCACCTGTATCACCTGTACATGGTACGTCTGGGGGGCAGATCTAGGACCTCCATACCCGGGGGGGGGGCAATTTTAGGGGGGGGGGATTGCATACCAGCCCGCCTTGTGGAATAACATAAGAGGCTTCACATGCCTTGGGTGTAACGTGTTGTTTTCATGGTGTACAATCGTGGCGCTAACTGTCTCTAGCTACCGATAGCGCCTCGACAAGGACCACCTGAGGCTGCCACTCAGCCTTCAACGTCATTGACTGAGCAATACCTTTGACACCACCGCTCATGCTGCTGATGTCGTTCTCCAGGCTTTCAACTGCAGTCACCACCTTAGCAATGTTAGTCTTGGTGCTACGCATTTCCTGTGCCATCTCTTGCACCTGTAGCCTTTGGGACTTCTCCAATTGGCTATGGACCCATTGGAGTGTCGCTGACAACCCCCTCTGAATCTCTTGGCCGCAGTCTAGCATCTGCATCAGCTCCGGAATAACCTAGTCCAGAGACTCAACATCACACTGGGGTCCAGCAGACCTCCGACTGCTGTTTCCCCCCTGGATGTTCCTGCCTCCACCTGATGTGCATCAGCATCTGTGGTGCTCACTAGATTATGCCCCAGAAGCCTGTCCATTACATTTTCCCACCGGGTTTTGTGTCTCTGTGTTGGTGGGGGATGGGCATGTCAGCTGTCAGGCCTCAGACGTGGCATAATTTACACTCTCCTTCAAGGTGTTCCCTTGCGGTTGGCACCACCATAGATGCCCATCAGATGGAGGTCCTGCGGGAGAATGGACAGGTGGACCGTGAGAGGGAAGGATTATTATGTCTGGCATTAACAACTCATGTGACAGACCATCTGGGTGGGGCCAATGGATACTCCACTCTGCGGTGCAGGCCAAGCTCTATGTCGGTGACCGATCTGTCCTCTGCTCCCCCCGCAACCTCCAGGCACCCCAATACCTGTCTGGGGCCCTTTCCCATCTGTTGTGGGCCAACCTCTGCTGCGGGGACAAAGAGAGGGCATCATGAGCCGCATGCTTCATGCATCGTAGGGATGGGGGAGTGCTTTGGCGGGGTCATGCATGAGTGTCGCAGATGGGCATGGGATGGGAGTGCGGGGATTGCATACTGTGTGTGTGCGTGCGTGTGCACGATTTTCGATTACAATATTTTACAAAACAGTGTTTCTAATAATCGGGGGAACTGAGTTTAAGAATTTAGATTATTTCTAACGTTATTTAGAGGGTTTGATTTCATACTTTAAAAAATCTTTACCAATCTGATCCTTGACACGCAGGCTGACTAATGTAACTATCAAGTGTGTTGATTAGTCATGCATTCAGGTATCTGATATCTTGTGTCAGTGATGTTTGGAAAAACGAACCTTCATACAGCACTGATTCAACAACAATGGTCATTGGCAATTTCACAACATATTTTGATCTTTGCACATTATGTTGTCATCTGCCAAACTGTTCCCCCATTTTTCTGCAATCCAATACTGAAACTTTGAAAATAGAACTTGGAATGTTGACTGGTCAGTTGGTTTCAAAATCCTAGGGAGGGATTTACTGCTCAACTTGCCGCATGTGAAATAACCCTGGGCCGGGGGTGCACCACCGGTGGGACTGGAATATCCTGCCAGCGTGGAGGGCAGCAAAGTTCTGGCCCTAGTTTCAGATAACCGACTACGTTCTGATCATGCATCCATGTGATGCATTGCTGTTGTCAAACCTCAGCTGTGTACTTTGTTCCATAATTATGGGCAGAAAAATGTCTGAATCCTTGGGACAATGTTTTGATTCATGATTCTGTTCACAGCTCTATTGGTGACCCCAAAAGCCCACTTGAGAGAGTTGGATGGAGGAAGTGCTGTAGAAAGCTGTCTTTTCTCAACTTCTTTCCTGTTCAGTCATCTGTAAAATCATGCTTCCTCAAAACCATATGTATTTCATTACGGTTGGTCATGCTATGGATTGGAAAGTTAGCGGTCGGGTGTTGGCAGTTATATTTATAATTTGAGTAGACAGTTATAGATCCCTTGTAAGTCAAGTTATTGTACAGAATGACTTGTACTTTAGCTGCTTAAGCACTGTTGGGTTAATCTCTTGTCAGAGGGTGACTTTTCAGTGCAGATTTTCTCAATACCTTTTTAAGTTTTTCTAACTACCTTTCAGTTATCATGATACAAACTTTTGTAAGCCTTGAAATGGTCATTGCTTGATGGGTATGCAGTTGCAATGTTTGAAGTTGTAACAGCAATCATCTCTTGGAGTTCTGATTGTTGGCCCTTTAGTTTTGAAGTGTACCTGTTCAAAATAAAACTTCTAAATTTGATTTATTTTTCTCCCACAGAAAAGTCAAAACCATCCATCAAAAATAATATAAACAGCAAACTGAACAGCAGAAGCTTGCAGCTGGCTCCAACTGCAGGACAGTCCACACGATACACAGCCACCACTGCAGCAAGAAAGGTGAAGTCCAACTCTGGTATTTTATACTATGTTTTCTATATCAAGGGGCACTGACAGGTGAGTATTGGATTCATTTCTGCAGGTAACTGCTAGGGGTATTGGTACAGATTCACTTAAACGCTCCCCAATCATTTTTTAAATTTTCACATTTCTTTCTGTGAGCAATGCCTTGGAGATTTATTAATGTGCTTACAGTATTACCTTTAGATTGCTTGAATTCATTTTAAACCTTATAATAGTCTTTTACATAAAAAGACAAAGTATAATTAACTTCAGTAACAACTTGAATTTATATGGTGCCTTGCAATAGGAAAATGTTCCAAGATATAAGGAAAGAAATGAATGCTGAGACAAAAAGAAAATATTTGAAGGTAACCAAAAACTGAGTTGAAGAGGTAGGTTTTAAGGAAGCTACTGAAGGTTGACTGGAATGTTTAGAGGATTAACAAAAGGAATTCCAGAGCATGGCAAATATGGGGTCAGCGCTCTGATGAAGGAAAAGTGAATGCCCAAGAGACCAGAGTCAGAGGGACAGGGTTTGGAAGTGGTTGAACGGCTAGAAGAGGTTAGATAAAGGGGGTGAGACCACAAAGGAATCTTGATCACGATAATTTATTTTGAGACATTGCAGGATTTTGAGCTAATGCCAGGATTGACAAATCAGTGAAACCTGGGGTAGGCTAAGATATGTGTAATAAAGCTTTGAATGAACTAAAGTTATTGGGGCTGATAATCTAGATAAGATATTGCAAACAGTCCAGACTTGAAGTGACAAATGCATGGTGTTCATTTGAGTTGCATATGAACTGAAGCAGAAGTAAAGGTGGGCAGTGTTAATGGAGGTTGAAGGGGGCATTTTTTGTCGAAGATATTTGGTTGGAAGCTCTGCTCTGTGTACTTGTTTTGCGGTATTGAGGACCTTTTCCCTACTGCTTTTAGCTATTTTCAATATTTTGCGTGAAAAGATGTTAGAGGGAGCAGATGGGAAGTCTAAAATGCTTAGAGGCATGATTGTGCCTGGTACTGAGGGGAATGAATTATCACTTAACTATCACGAAACAAAGGTATATGTTAATGCAGTTTTAATTTGCCGTCTGCTTCAGTTATTCATTCCAACTACCAAATAATATGATGCATCAATGCAGTTTGGGGTAGTGGTTGGATTCTGTCAGCAAATGTGCCGACATTAAATATTTTTGCATAGTTTCTTTCAAACAGTGATTATTTAAAGGTCAAATGAAGCCCTCTGACTTGTGAATTGACCACCGTCTCATTTAAAGCTGTGCTTCTCGCATTTTCTCTTATGCTTTTGAGTGCGAAATCCTTATTTTGTTCCTCACTCGTTCCACTCTTAAGATGCTTAACAGGGAGCTTATTCTTTTTTAAAAAAATATATTTTATTCAAGATTTTTTGGCCAAACATAACAGTACGTAGTGTTTCTTTTAAACAACAATAAAGCAATATAAATAACAGTGGCCAGTTTTAAACAAATAAATAAATAATATATGAACAGAAACAAAAACCAAACTAAATGGCAGCTGCCTTGTCAAAAATAAATACTCTCCAAAGATACAATTCAACAGTCCAATATACATTACCTAAAACAAGTGCCTATACATATACAATAACATCCCTGAGAGTCCGTCCGATTCCCCCCCCCCCCCCCCCCCCCCCCCCCGGGTTGCTGCTGCTGGTGTCGTCTTTTCCATTCCCTCTATCTTTCTGTGAGGTAGTCGACGAACGGTTGCCACCGCCGGTGAACCCTTGAGACGAACCCCTTTGTACGAACTTAATCCGTTCTAACATTATAAACCCTGCCATGTCGTTTATCCAGGTCTCCACACCCGGGGGCTTGGCTTCCTTCCACATTAACAATATCCTGCGCCGGGCTACTAGGACGCAAAGGCTAAAACATCAGCCTCTCTCGCCTCCTGCACTCCCGGCTCTTCTGCAACCCCAAATATAGCCAACCCCCAGCTTGGTTCGACCTGGACCCCCACCACCTTCGAAAGCACCTTTGCCACCCCCACCCAAAACCCCTGTAGTGCCGGGCATGACCAGAACATGTGGGTGTGATTCGCTGGGCTTCAGTGAGCTTATTCTTAACTGTGTGCTGTACTTTTGTGCCAAATTCTCAAAAATATCTAACTGCAAGATCAGCCAGCTGATAAAGGTATCCATAGGAAGTTATGTATGGTAAGGCCTGTATTCGAAGGCTGCAAAAATAATCCCAATTCTTTTATTTTGAAATTGCCACTGTTTTTGATTCGGAAGAGAGGGACATTTTATTTCCAGGGAGAGTCTTGACTGTTGTGTAAGTCTTAGAAGTGCTGCTGTAGTCATGATATTGCTATTAGGCCATAATTGAAACTTGCCTTTGGCCATTGCCAGCGCTATATAATCAGACCCAACTTCAAGGCTAGCAGAAACATTGTTTATATACCCATTTTAAAATTGCTTCTTCTGGTGAAAAGCTAAATCTTAAAAGATGTTATTGCATCTGTTGCAGTACCTTCTGTGATAAGAAAGTCATTCAATTCTTTTACAATTTTTCTCTTTTCTGTACAATCTATTTCTGCATATTTAATTCCGATGATTTCCTGTAAATCACCAGCTGATGGTTTTTGTTCAAAGTTCACATTATGAGACTTGATTTGCGGCACTTAATTTTAGCCCTTTCTGATAGGATATCGGTTCAGAGAAAAGATAAAACAACCTGTGCCATCAGTGAATAATTGAAATTCTTTTGATGGGAAACATGCTTTAAGAAAAACGAAGACCCAATGCTATGGGTTTGAAGACCCAATGCTATGGGTTTGAAGATACAATGCTATGATTTTAAAAAGCATTGTCCTGCCAATGCAGCTAATAATCTAAATGGTCAGACATTTTGTAAATAGAGAGGGTTGAGATGTAAGCAGTTCTATTTTAAGTTGTGTAGGAATTTGAGACCACTGCTAAGCTGAGTTAGCTACAGAAAAAACTGGTGAGTTGAAATCCTATTCTGACCATTTAATCTGATATTCTAAATAAATGCTCAAGCTTGGTAGAAAATATCTGATATTAGTGTACGTTTTTCTTGCATATCTCATTCAACATGGGCTGTACTTGTTGGAAGAATGAGGTAATCTTGATGTATTTACTCGGGGTTAATTTGGAGTTGTGTTCTTGTCGTCTTTACTTTGTGGGACTTTGTGCATAAATTGGCTTTCACATTTTTGCCTTAGAGCAGCGATGATACAATTTTTTTAAAAGTCAGTTAATTTTTTGTGATGAGCTATAAGATGCTCTAGGATTTGATAAGGCTCTGTGAACACCAGTTCATTCAAGCTTAATTTCAGTAGTACATTCGTGAAATTTGAAAGCTGGTTGCTTGTGACGTTTTCTTTTTACATTTTTTATATTTTAGTATATCCAGCGTGTTGTAGTAGAATTTTTAAAAAAATCATCCATCAAAATTAACCACAAACTGAAACTGTTTGCAAGTTTTGTGAAACAGAAAATTTGTAGTAATTGTGCAATTAGGATTTTTATCTTGTTACAGATTATTAGCCCTTTTATTAAATCCACTGCCAAAGATGATGAAGGAAAAGATGAATCTCCAGCTTCTTGGAGACTGGGGTTGAGGAAAACTGGAAGCCACGATGCACTGAGTGAAATCAGTAGTTCCCAAGCACTGAAAGAAAAAGACTCAATTGGGATTTTCCGGTCTGCTTCAAGTCCTCGTCTTTCAACCATATTTGATAATCGGGAAAAGGTATAATTTCTTTTGATAACTTAGTCTAATTCTGTGCAGAATATTTAACACATCCCTTTCATTGGTAGAATTTAAAATGGAATACTGTATCTGAATGGTAACATTAGCTACATTTTCAGGTGGATGGCATTTCCAACAGTTCTGTTGCAGTATAAGATCTTGGTCTTAGTAGGTGAACATGTTATTTGTTGATTCAAAAATAACCCTGGCCACCGATAAATCCATGAATAATTTTGAATGGATGTCTTACAA
The DNA here is from genome assembly GCF_047496885.1 of Scyliorhinus torazame. NCBI lineage: Eukaryota > Metazoa > Chordata > Chondrichthyes > Carcharhiniformes > Scyliorhinidae > Scyliorhinus > Scyliorhinus torazame. The sequence continues at coordinate 53,750,225 of NC_092723.1, read as the reverse complement.
CTGTTAGATAACTGATGGGTCAACTCCTTTGAGTTTGTTACTAGGGTGTGACATTGGAGGAGCATTGTTATATGAGCTTTGAAATTGCTTTTGTGTTTTGCCTTTTGAAGATTAAAAAGTTTGAAAGATAACAGGATAGTTAATTAGCTCTTCAATCCCAAAGACCATGAGCTGATTTTCCTATATCCATTTATCCTATATGCCTGTGCTGTCAGGCAGTACACGTGTGTACTGCAGAAACAGTGACTTGCTTCTAGTGATTTCGAGTGTGTCTCTCTGTCATAGGCCTGCCCCAGACAAGGTTAAGGGTGGAAGTGCAGCCATGGCCATAGTTTGTAATACTTGCACCTGCAGGGAAGGCTGCAGCTATCAAGGTCTTTTGCGTGCAGTGTTAAACCTGAGCACCAGTGCCAAACCCTATGCCTGATCAGAAAGAAACTTGTGTTGACTACTCTGGTCTTTGTTTATCCTTTCTCTGGAACTCTGTTTGGATGCAGACTTTCATCAAAATGAGCGTCCTACTAGCACGGTGTGAGGAAAATGGTGTGGGCACATGAGGGTGGTTGCTCTCTGCCTGCATCTGTTGGAAGTGCAGACATTCCATCCCTGCCCACGAAGTCTTGAAAAATTGAAGGACACTTAAAGAATACAAAGAGCTGGCAGCTCCAGTCTTTGCCCCTTTCTGCTCTAATTTGTAAGTGTCAATTGAGCCTTCCTCCAGGTTTATTGGGGATGAAAAGTAATATTTCACATCCACTAAAGACCAGTGTGATATTCATGGAATAATAATTGAACATAGATGTTTTTGTTTTTGCCATGCAGGATAAAGATAATAAAACTAGGCTTGTGTATGTTGCACCAACCATCCCTCACCGAAGACTGCACAGCACATCTGATATTGAAGAAAAGGAAAATAGGTCAGTTCGATTTCAACTAAATTGACTTGGCATTTCAGATCTGCTCTTCCTTTTAGCAACTGATGCTAATAAAATAGGGAAGACCCTTTGTTTCAGTGTGTATTTAGCTATTTCCTTTCAGCAGTGTCTTCATTCTGACCACACTAGCCATCTAGCTAACTGAGATGTCCAAAGTATAATTTTGACTATTTACAACATGATAATTGATAATGGACTATATTGCTTGAAATTTTGTAATCACATTGTGTCAAGATAACTAAATATATACAACTTTGGTAGTAAACTTGAGTATTGCTGAAAAAGGAAATATGTTGAAGCTTTCCGTCTTGCATTCATCAGGACAGGTGCAAGAATATCAAATGTAAAAGGAGCAGCAGTTTATACTTCATGAGGTGAGGGTGTTGATTGGTAGGGACATTGTCAATGGAGAATGCACCAGTTAACTGATGACTGACAGTTAACTGCCAAGCTTTAAGTAAATTCAAGCTAGGCTGCTTGACTCTGGTCAAGGCACTACCAAATCTACTTCAAGTACCCTGGCAGGTACATCAAAATTTGAGCAACTGATGAAGTTGGCTCTTTAGTGCTGCTGCTGTCCAGAAGCAACATAATGGTATTCATCATTAAAGGATGCTACCATCAAGCCAAAAAATCTACCTATCACACATACCTTGCATTTGGCATTCTTGCAAATGTTCTGATGAGTGCATGACAAAAAACTTCAACATATAATTTAGCAGATTCACATTGAGAGGGAGGAGGTGTTAGCAGATTTAGCGGGTTTACAAGTGGATACGTTACCAGGCTCAGATATGATGTGTCTTAGGCGCCTGTGTGAGACGAGGGTGGTGATTGCAGGGGCTCTGACGTTCATTTTCAAACTCTCTGGTCACTGGGGCGGTGCAGGAGGACTGGTGGACCGCTAATGTGGTACTGTTATTCAAGAAGCAAAGTTGGGGAAAAAATATGTAATTAGAGGCCAGTGAGTCGAACATCAGGCAGAGAGAAATTATTAGAAAAAGTTCTGAGTGACAGAATTATCTACACTTTGAGTGGCAAGGATTAATCAAAGATAAACAGCATGGCTTTGTCAGGGGGAGATAATATCGAACAGATTTGATAGAATTTATTGAGGAACTGACTTTTTATGTGGATGAGGGCAATGTAGTTGATGTAGTCTACGTGGACATGAGTAAATGCTTTTGGCAAGGTCCCACATGGGAGACTGATCAAGAATGTCCGAGCCTATGGGACCCATGGCAATTTCACAAATTGGATTCAAATTTGGCTTAGTGGCAGGAGGCAGAGAGTGATAGTTGAACATTGTTTTTATGACTGGAAGCCTGTGTGAAGTAGTGGACTGCCGGGATTGGTGCTGGGCGCCTTGCTGTTTGTAGTGTACATTAATGATCTAGACTGAATTTGTGCGGTATGACCAGTAATTTGTCAAATGACACAAAAATTGGTGGTGTGGTTAATAGCGGGGAGGAATGGTTTCGATTCCAGGACATTATGGACAGGTTGGTCAGATGGCAGAACAGTGGCAAATGGAACTTAACCCTGAAAAGTGAGAGTTGATGCATTTTGGGCGGACGAAGAAGACAACAGAATACACTATGAATGGGAGGTTGCTAGGAAGTACAGAGGACCAGAGAGACATTGGAGTCCATGCCTAAAAATCCCTGAAAGCAGCAGGACAGGTAGATAATGTGGTTAAGAACATAAGATCTAGGAGCAGGAGTAGGCCTTCTGGCCCCTCGAGCCTGTTCCGCCATTCAATGAGATCATGGCTGATCTTTTGTGGACTCAGCTCCACTTTCCGGCCTGAACACCATAACCCTTAATCCCTTTATTCTTCAAAAAACTATCTATCTTTATCTTAAAAACATTTAATGAAGGAGCCTCAACTGCTTCACGGGGCAAGGAATTCCATAGATTCACCACCCTTTGGGTGAAGAAGTTCCTCTTAAGCTCAGTCCTAAATTTACTTCCCCTTATTTTGAGGCTATGCCCCCTAGTTCTGCTTTCACCCTCCAGTGGAAACAACCTACCCGCATCTATCCTATCTATTCCCTTCATAATTTTATATGTTTCTATAAGATCCCCCCTCATCCTTCTAAATTCCAACGAGTACAGTCCCAGTCTACTCAACCTCCCCTCGTAATCCAACCCCTTCAGCTCTGGGATGAACCTAGTGAATCTGCTCTGCACACCCTCCAGCGCCAGTACATCCTTTCTCAGGTAAGGAGACCAAAACTGAACACAATTCTCCAGGTGTGGCATCACTAACACCTTATACAATTGCAGCATAACCTCCCTAGTCTTAAACTCCATCCCTCTAGCAATGAAGGACAAAATTCAATTTGCCTTCTTAATCACCTGTTGCACCTGTAAACCAATGTTTTGCGACTCATGCATTAGCACACCCAGGTCTCTCTGCACAGCAGCATGTTTTAATATTTTATCATTTAAATAATCTCTTTTGCTGTTATTCCTACCAAAATGGATAATCTCACATTTGTCAACATTGTGTCCCATCTGCCAGACCCCAGCCCATTCACTTAACCTATCCAAGTCCCTCTGCAAACTTCCAGTATCCTCTGAACTTTTTGCTTTACCACTCATCTTAGTGTCGTCTGCAAACTTGGACACATTACCCTTGGTCCCCAACTCCAAATCATCTATGTAAATTGTGAACAATTGTGGGCCCAACACTGATCTCTGAGGGACACCACTAGCTACCGATTGCCAACCAGAGGAAAACCCATTAATCCCCACTCTTTGCTTTCTATTAATTAACCAATCCTCTATCCATGCTCCTACTTTCCCCTTAATGCCATGCATCTTTATCTTATGCAACAACCTTTTGTGTGGCACCTTGTGAAAGGCTTTCTGGAAATCCAGATATGCCACATCCATTGGCTCCCCGTTATCTACCGCACTGATAATGACCTCAAAAAATTCCACTAAATTAGTTAGGCCCGACCTGCCCTTTATGAACCCATGCTGCGTCTGCCCAATGGGACAATTTCCATCCAGATGCCTCGCTATTTCTTCCTTGATGATAGATTCCAGTATCTTCCCGACTACCAAAGTTAAGCTCACTGGCCTATAATTACCCGCTTTCTGCCTAACTCCTTTTTTAAACAGTGGTGTCACGTTTGCTAATTTCCAATCCGTCGGGACCACCCCAGAGTCTAGTGAATTTTGGTAAATTATCACTGGTACATTTGCAATTTCCCTAGCCATCTCTTTTAGCACTCTGGGATGCATTCCATCAGGGCCAGGAGACTTGTAAGAAGGCATATGGAATTTTTGCCTTTATTAGCCGAGACACAGAATATAAAAGCAGGGAGGTTATGATGGGGCTATATAAAATGTTCATTAGGCCTCAGCTGGAATGTTGTGTGCAGTTCTGGTAGTCACACTATAGGAAGGATGTGATTGCCCTAGAAAAGGGCGCAGAGGAGATTCGGCTGGATGTTGCCTGCGCTGGAGTCCAGTTTCAGCTATGAAGAGAGGCTGATTAGGCTGGGGTTGTTTCTTTAGAGCAGAGAAGGCTGAGGGGGACCTGAGTGAGATGTACAAAATTATGAGGGACATGATGGGGTAGATAGGAAGAAACCTTTCCCCTTAGTAGCAGGGCCAAAAATCAGGGGGGCATAGATTTAAGGTAAGAGGCACAGGATTTAGAGAGGATTTGAGGGGAAACATTTTCACCCAGAGGATGGTGGGAATGTGGAACTCACTTCCTGGAAGGATGGTGGAGGCAGGAACCATCGGAACAGTTGAGAAGCATTTGGATAAGCACTTGAAATACCATAGCATACAAGGCAATGGACCAAGTGCTGGAAAATGGGATGTGAGTTGGTAGGTGATTGATGGCTGGTGCAGGCACGAGGGGCCAAAGAGCCTCTCTCTGTGCTGTAAAATGTTATGACCAACATGTTGCTTTCTTCGGTGACATACAACTTTGTTAGAATGGAAGAAAAAATGTATGAAAATCAATTTTTTGAAGAAGAAGAAAACTACAGGTTGTATGTCCAGAAGTGAATTTTTGGAACTGGTCCATTTGATATTCAGACTTATTGTTCAAATACTGAGACAATTCGACTATGTAGTCCATGGTGGCACACCGGACTAGTTATGAGCTTCACCACTTTGTTTAGTGTCACTTTGGTCTAGTCCCATACTCAAGTCGACTGAAAGACTCTTGACCCCCACCTGACCTGACCCAGTCCAAAGCACTCGACTCCTGCCCATGCACTTAGTGCTGTTATTGTAGTAACCATTTTTATGCCGATTTTGAAACCCGGTAACTGGAACAATGTGCTAAGTATTAAAAACTATTATTTATTCTTTTTCAAACTTTATTTCATGTATCTCTTATTCCTTTAATTTGGCTTAGGATAGGCTACCTGATTTTATTGGCCAAAATTTGGAAAAATCTGAAATCCAGCACAGTCTTGCTTTGGATTGAGTATAGCGCCAGTTCTGCTCAAGCTCTTTGATGTCAAGGGCTGTCATAGTCACATCCTTTCTTCAGTTCAGCTATTTTGTCCATCTTTGGACCAAGGCTATAATAAGGTCAGGAACTGAGTGGCCTTGGCGAAACCTAAGCCGAGCATCAGTGAGCAGGTTATTGCTGTGAAAGTGTCACTTGATGGCAATGTCAACAACACCTTTCATTACTTTGATCGAGAGGAGACTGATGGGGCAATAATTGGTTGGGTTTGTGTTGTCTTGTTTGTTGTGGACACGAGATAGCTGAGCGGTTTTCCACGTTGTTGGTAGATGTCAGTGTTGTAACTATACTGAAACTGCTTGGCTGGGTGGGCTGGCCTTTCAGGAGCACAAGTCTTCAGTACTATGACCAGACTCGCATGGAGTGAATGGAATTGGCTGAAGAATAGCATCTGTGATACTGGGGACCTCTGGAGGAGGCCGGGATGGATCATTTATGCAGAACTTATGACTGAAGAGGTTGCAGACTTGTCTTTTGTTTTTGCATTTTGGACTCCTCCATCATTGAAAATGGGGATATTTGTAATGCCTTATCCTCGTGTTAGCTGTTTAATCGTCCACCACGATCCATGGGTGGCACAGTGGTTAGCTTTGATCTGATTTGTAGGTTGTGGAATTACTTGGCTCTGTCTAACACATGCTGATTCCATGGTTTGGCACGCACATAGTCGTGTTGCAGCTTCCAGGTTAACGACTCATTTTGCAGTATGCCTGATGCTCTTGGCATGCCCACCTGAGCTCTTCATTGAACCATGGTTGATCTCTTGGCTTGATGGTAATGGTAGAGTGAGCAATATGGCAGGCCATGAGGTTGCATATTGTGGTTGAATATCATTCTGGTGCAATTGATGGTCCACAGTGCCTCATGGATGCCCAGTTTTGAGCTGCAAGATATGTTTTGAATCTATCCCATTTAGCATTATGCCATGTGACTTGAAGCAAATCACTTTTTGTGTTTAAAGGGAATCAGCAGCTAGCCTAGTACGAAGTGGGTCTTATACAAGACGACAGTGGAAGGATGACTTCAAGGATATAAATCACATGGGAAATGAAGGCAGTATGCCTGTAAATGCATCAACCACAAACGCAATGCCTTTGTATCAGCGAAGGTGAGCAAGAATATGATTCTTTCACGCAGATTAAATAGATCATCATTTAAATATGCCATTTTTATCCAACTTATTTTGTCAAAATTGTAGCTAAAAGATGCAGAGTTGAACAACTTTATCAATATTGTTAGATATTTTTGCTTTGTTTTTTTTTGTATTTTACCTGGTTAATAATTATTCTCAAAACGCATATTTTATGAAAGTGCCAGAGATTCAATAAACCACCAACTACTGGTTATTTTTCAGGGCTGCTATGCAAATTGATAACATTTTATAATATAGTAATCAAAAAGATTTATTTTTAACTGGGATTTTGTTTCAATTTGCATGCTAGGCAATATCAATTTCTAAGAGAGAATATCAACATTTCTCTAGAGGTGCAGTTACCTAATGCATATTTTTCCAAGTATACTACATGCTGCTGAATTTGGCTTCAAGCATAGGCACTGCTTTGTTAATTTGCTCCTTAACATTCCTGAAGAGCCGATGAATTATCGTGGCGACTTTGCATCATTTGTCCTTTCAGTGAGTGATGGTGCCAATACAGAGATCTAAACTTGCAAAAGCAGGACGCGAACAGAATTCAAAATTAACTGGCTGAAATGTATAAAACGCTGCTGTTATCTTTACACAACCCAATTTGAAACAACCCTGGTTTAAAGATGGATAGATTTTATGTATATAAGCAAACCCATAAGTTATTGATTTTGCTCTTAAGTGAAATCATGTAGGCTATGCTGCGATCAACCTGAGGTTTGACTTTTAGAGTCCATGTCACTTCAGATGCATTATTTTGCGATCTTTTCTGGTAGCATTCCAGATTCTCAAACCTATTTATGACTTATTTCAAATTTTGAAGAAAGAAATCCCTGTTTGGTATTTTCATCTTTATTCAGAAGTTCTTTATGGAAGTCCATCCGTGAAGCATTTTCTTCCGTGTAAAATAGTAATTTGTTGATAAATTATATGCAAACAAAACCGTATTTGTAGCCTGTTAGCTGTACCAGAAGCATGTTTGATTCCTGATAAAGAGATCCAAGTTCTTGACTGATGACTGCAACTTCTGACTTTCAGGACAAGTTTCAGCTAGTCTCAACTTTGTCAACAAGTTAGGAATGGGAAAATGTTAGCAAGCTTACTCTTTAGCTTTCCCCATTACTTTGCATATATGACTCAAATGTCACCCAGCGTGCCAAGCCAGAGAATAAGGATGGTTCCTTTGGAGATGCTGTGAGCTGAACTGTATTGGCCTGCCTGAAGAGAACATGTAGTTGTAGTGCAATTGCTTTAGGGCGAGAGAAGTCACATTGCAAGCCTATAATTAATTGAATGGTGTAGTGTAGTTGTCTACTGTTACCTGTTCTTATATAACTATCAATTGTTACCAGTGCCTCATTTGGTAGAAGAAAAGATGACTTGAACAGTTCCTCCATTTCAGTCATTCCCATCACCACCTCAGTCACCTCAGCTGTTACTATAGCAACAGTTAATTCAGCTACTGATCAGCAACCCAGCCGAAATACCATCATCTCTCCCTTCTTCTCTTCCTCTTCCATCTTAAATAGTGTTGTTTCCACAGCAGCAAGCCATCAGGGCAGGTAAGACTAATGTGAAAGGTATGCTTTCTCATGTTTTCTGGTATCTTCATACCCTGATTTTAATATTTAAAAGCACAAAGGTATAGAAGAAAATTCCCAAGATTGAATTTCTTGCTGTGAACATTTTGATCCTATTAACATAATTTTCTTGTTCAAAATAATCTTGGCATTTTCATGCAGTACATTTATTTTGTTAGCTCTGCATGCTTTGTTATATTGCTAGGATGTTATATTTAATTCAAGAGCTTGAAAGGGTCTTCAAGTCATACCAATCCTCTGTTCTATGAGATTTTTAAGCAGATTTTAGCTTACCTTGACCTTGAGAGTGCAAGTAGTCTTCCTGTACCAGTTGTTAACATCCTGCCCATAGTTGAAAATTTCCCCTTTGGAAGCTGTTCCCAGTTTATACTGCTGTCAGTGATTCCAGTTACAGTTAGGAATATAACTTTTTTATAACATGCACTGATTTTTGCATTTGTTCAAGGCATGATGATTTCTGAGTCACAAAAATATTCCTTATTCATTTGCTTGAAATACTAACCTCTCCTACATCTCTTACTGGCTGCTGGATGAATTGTCTTTGAACTCTAGGACCAGAATTTTGCAGTTAGGTGGGTGGTAGATGTTTCAGGTTTTGAAGGTATTGTTGAAGGAGCCTTGGTAAGGTCCTGCAGTGCATCTTATAGATGGTGTACATTGCTGACATTTTGCGTCAATGTGGAGGGAGTGAATGTTTACGGTGGTGGATGGGGTGCCAATCAAGCCAGGTGCTTTGTCCTGCATGATGTTGAGCTTTGTGAGTGTTGTTGGAGTTGCACTTACCCTGGCAAGAGGAGAGTATTCCATCACACTCCTGACTTGTGCCTTGTACATGGTGGAAAGGCTTTGTGGAGTCTGTAGGTGTGTTGTCCGCTGCAGGATTCCTAGCCTTTGACTTACTCTTGTAGCCACAGGATTTATATGGCTTGTCCAGTTCAGTTTCTGGCTAATGGTAACCCCTAGGATGTTGATTGTGGGGTATTCGGCGATGATAATGCCATTGAATGTCAAGGGGGGGATGGTTAGATTCCATCTTGTTGGTGATCGTCATTGCCTGGTGGTGCGACTGTTACTTTCCACTTATCAACCCTAACCTGAATGTTGTCCAGGTCTTGCTGCATACGGTCAGAACATTTTATTTGTAGTACTCCTATTGCCTGATGCAGTCCACCTCAGATAGCGGAGGGTCTGGTCAACCATGTGATATTCCATTATTAGTCTTGGCGCTTTATGTAATTCTTCAGTATGCACGATACACAGCGGGCAATGATCTGATGAGGGTAGCAATTGTCCCACAGGGTGGCTTTGATGCACCTTTTTTCGGTGTCATGCTTGCACGGTCAGCAAATGGCTTGGGCCATATCTTATACACATGGAACTGCAGCAACCTCAACACATCTATTGATCAGTGAAAGTAGGCTTGCTCTAGACCGTAGTAGAGAACCCATTTGTGTATTTTTCAACTAACATGCTTCAAATGTGAAGCCAGGATGGAGCACATTGAAATGTGTAAGGGACTTTGTAGATGCAGCTGCAGATTCTGACAGAGCAAACGCACTATCTATATCGGAAATCTGCAAGGACAAGGAAGTTAGTGGTCATTCTATCAAAAACACATTTCTCATGGAAACTAATGAAAATGTTAGTGAGAGCCAATCTGCAACCTTTTCTCATACAGCATAAATTGCTGCTCCCTTTGGAAATATAGCATTTCTTCTCAATGCATTTGATAGCATATCACTTTTTCAACAATACTTTTGGTCATTAGTTCATTTCATAAAACAAAAGATATGTTTCTTAGCCCTTCCAGAAAGTAACAGTCTTCAACTCATTTTAAGACATGGAAAATTCATTTTTAAGAAACAAGTATGTAAGAATGTAGAGGTCTCCAAGTGTCTGCAAGCATCATCAAGGAATTTGTTACTTTTTGATTGCATGCCAATCTGGAACCTTATACCCAAGTTGAAAGTTGATGTTTTTTGTATGAAATCCTCTGCATAGTTCCTGACGGGGAACAAAAGAAGGGAGATGGATTCTTGCGTAAGATGCAGAACTAGTGGTACTCACCAAGAACGTATTTAGTGGGGATTAAATGTCTGTTATTCATAGCTTGTCTTTTAATGTATATTAGGTGGATGTAAAATATTCCACTATCCAATTCTGAGAAGTTCTCCCTGATGCCCAGGCCAACACTTAAAATAGATGATCTGCTTGGTAACATTGTTTTCTGTGCGACTTGCTGTGTACATATTGACTGCCCTCTTTGCTATGTTACGGCAGTGACCATACTTAAAAGTGCTTAATTGGCTATAAAATGCTATGAAACATCCTGACACTGAAAGGTTCTCTGTAATTGCATTTTTAAAAAGCATATGGACATTTAAGTCTAAGTAAGTAAGTCAGAAACTTAATTTTCTTTAATTAGGAATATTAAAATGTCTCCATTTTATTTTAACTGGTACACAAAAATTAATGATCAGTAGTAGAGATGGTATTGAGGAGGGAAGAAAAAGTAGAGCCCCAAGAAGTATGCTATTTTATTAATCCCATCCACACTTAACAATGCCCAGCTTTATGCTGAATACTTTTAATTAATTCCATTTTGTTCATTCAAATTAACTTGAAATATCTGCTTAAATAATTAAAACTCTTGCAAATATTGCATTGTACGCAATCTTTTGAAGTACTACATTGAATCTGTGGAAGGAATAATATGTCACTCTCATTGGCTCAAAAAACGAACAATTATTTTATGGAATTAAAGGTTAGTTGATGTACCACATCAAAACAACCTCTTGAACGGCTGCAATTTCAACCAATTATGTGACGAGCTTTTTCCAAAGTGGTTCCAGTTTCTGAATTTATTTCAGACCCAGCAATAAATAAAATTTAAAACAAACTCATAGAATTGAATAATTTTCTTAATTTCCACACGATATTGCCCATTTCTAAATTATGATTTTTTTGCAGGAGCCTGTTGATGTCTCTGGGACCCTGGAGACTAACATATTCTCCTTCTCTGCAACTTCGTTGTTTTACCTGGGCATTGCGAACCATTTCTTTGCCTTATAGCTAGTCCAATTACCAATTTTTTTTTAGGAATATATATATAGACTTTTTCTTCCATCCTTTGAGCAATTATTTTTTCCAATAATGTTCTTGCGCTTTCTGTTAATGGTAATGTTTTGCATTCCCCACGCCTTTCACATTTCAAATTGGACATAGTGTTCGTACATTTTAAAAATGCATTTGCTTGTCGAGATTATGCCAGATAGATGAGAGGGTTTGAAGAATTTGAATTAGCAGAGGAATCAGAAGAATTCGGTGTAGAAAGCCAAATTCAGCAACGTTGACAAAGCACTGTCTGAGTATCCAAAACAGTCAACATTTTCTAGTATATATTAACATTTTCTAGTATATATTAACGTTTAGCTATGGTACAATCTGAGAATTACTTTTGATCATCGTTTCCATGAAGACTGTTTGATGCAGTCCAAAAGTATTGAATTTTCTTCTGCTATCTGTGCTTGCAAAGTGAAAAGAAGCTGCATATAAAGTCATTGTAGCATAGAGGAGTCCATTTGGCCCATCAAGTTTTGCCAGCTCTCTAAAGAAATCCAGTCAGTCCAATATTTTAGTACCATTCACAAACTTATGGGTCATTCCCCAATACACATGTACTTGGATCCTCCAATAAAAATAGTATATAGTAAAGGTCATCACAATGATTCCTTCAGTATGCTGGTTTTCAAGTAGCTCCACATTCAAAACAAGTGCTTTCTGCCTTCAAGCGTTCTGTCAATTTTTAACCCAACCACTGTTGATTACTTCCAATTCCATATGATTCTCTTTTTGTAGAGATGTCTTTCAAAGCCAGTGATGAGATAGCATGTGAATCCAGGTAGATAACAATGACCCATATCCACTAACTAGTGAATTATTTCCAAAAATTAAGTGAACCTGGCTAGATATTACTTTTTTCCAGAAGATGTGATGGGTGTTCTTAATGTCACCAAAATGGACCTAGATTTCATCCCTAATAATTCCCTTGAACATCTTCCCTGTTACTGATGTTGGACTAATGGCCCTGGAGCTACTTAGTTCTACATTCATTATGTTAACTTCCAATTTCAGGAAACAGCCCTAACTTCAAAGTATTAAAAGTGCTTGCTCCAGTATCTGTCCTATCTCCTTAAAGATCTTCAGCTATATATTACCCACATCAGTAAACCCCCCCTGAAATGTCCACTGTCAAATTTTCTTGCGGACAATTGTCAATTCTAGGAAAATGCAAGAAAGGAATTTGAAAACATTGCGCATTTTAATTAAAATTACATGAAATATAATGTAATCTTTGAATGTGACACAATTCAAATGTAACTGCAGTTCAAGTTTTGAAGACTAAATTTACTTCAGTGGTTTGTGACACAGACTACTGTTTTACATTTTATACGAGTCTTAAGTACATGGACGTTTTCTCCTTCATTCAGCTCCACTGATACAGGATGGTGATTGCCAATTGTACACAATAGGTTTGTAAAAGAAAATTGGCTGCAGGCATTTCTAAAGAGCGAGAACAAATTAAAAAAAAAACATTTAGAGTGCCCAATTCATTTTTCCAATTAAGGGGCAATTTAGCATGGCCAATCCACCTATCCTGCACATCTTTGGGTGTGGGGGTGAAACCCACGCAAACACTGGGAGAATGTGCAAACTCCACATGGGCAGTGACCCAGGGCCGGGATTGAACCTAGGACCTCGGCGCTGTGAGGCAGTTGTGCTAACCACTGGTCCCCAAGAGAGAACAAACCTAATAATAAAGCAACTTTATCTCATCCTCTGTCCTAATCCATGTGACAGACAGTTGATTGCTCCTGGCATTTGGTCAAGATTGCGAAAGAGGTAACTCTGGGAGTCAATTTCCGCACAAAATCCAAAAAAACAGCTAATCAATGAATTGTCAGAGTCTCTGATGTTGTTTGGGGGACGAATGTTGGCCAGGCTGCTGGGAGTAACCCTTGAGAGTAGCCGTTAAGATTTTTATGTTGATATTTACAACTTTGCATCAGTTAGCTAAACATTTGGGAACAATAATCAGTAATTCTCAAACCCTTGCAGATTCTTCTTCACTAAGCTTATTTAATAATTCAAAATACAATACCTTCAATTAAGTATTTCAGTATGGTGAGTGCATCGGAAATTATGCTTTTTAGAATATCTTCAAAATTTGTTTCTTGCAAGTCACATGAAACCATTTTATTGTATTAATTTATGTCTCTGATGCAAATGGAAAACCAATTTTCCACTTGTAAGATAAAGTTACCATAGTCCCAGATGACCACAGGCTGTTTTCCCCTTTGACAGGGAGAACCAACTGATGGTGATTTAATCTGAGGATCACTATATCTCAGGCAAGGGGAAAAGTTGAGAAGGTGGGCCTTCATGAATAACCATTTGTACCTCTAAATACCGATAATCAGTTATAGAGTCATTGAATCATACAGCACAGAAAAGGCCCTTTGGGCCATGGCATCTGCACCATTCAAAAACAGCTATCTAACTATTTGAATCCCATTTTCCAGCACTTGGCCCAGAGTCTTGTATGCCTTGGGTTCACAAGTGCACATGTAAATACTTCCGAAATATTATAAGGGTCTCTGCCTCCACCACCCTTTCAGGCAGCGAGTTCCAGATTCCCACTACCCTCTGGGTGAAAATTATTTTTCTCACATCCCCTCCAAACCTCCTACCCTTTTGTAGCCACCTAAAATGGCTGATTCCCTCTTAATTTGGCCAAAACCCGATTTTAAAATGGCTCACCGAAAAGGCTGATGGGAAAAGCAGCCAACAGGACACAAACGGACAGCTGCAGACAGAATAGCGTATTCGGCTCTGGGGAAGTCGGCCCAGATCGATACTCAAGACCATTAGCAGCACATCAACCCAGACATCTGCAGTTTAATCGGCTATCCCCGGGAACGATTGCAACATATTAGCAATTGAATGCCGGGCCAGACCTGTCAGTGCCTGCAGTGGCCGAAACAAAGACAGGTGAACGACCACCCCCCGATCGAGGAATCGCCCCGTTATTGGATATATCGAACCCAGTGATTGTGAACAAGTCCAATCACTTGGGACTCGGGGTCAAGGGCCGCCCCGAGAGGCGGGAAGCCCCGGGACCCTATAAAGTGAGGGGTCAAGTTCAGATCGCGCTCTCTCTCCCTTCTTCTCCTGCTCGAGACCTTCGCAAGAACATCCACCAGAAACAGTATGTTTGACTCCAGCGATCGCTACCCGATAAAGACTCCTAGCCATCGACCCGTATCAGCCTTTTTGAATCCCGCGGGCCAGATCCGATTCGATAAGCCATTCGTTTCCCTGACCTGGTGGGCCCTTCCTAAAGTTAAGTATTGGCCAGTAGTGGTAGATTTCTATATAGATAGTAGGATTATTGTATAAGCGTTACCTGTTGTATATAATAAATGACCGTTGATTTCAATCTTACTAAGTGGTGTGCTGACCTATTAATCATAACTCGAGCTTGAACCACGTGGTGGTATCAGAAAGATACCTGGCGACTCGTGAGCAAAGGTGACATAATCAGAGCTAATAAACTGAGGCTAAAAAGAGCAACGTAATTGGCGACTCCGCCGGGACCCGACATAGAAGTGGAAAACCACTCCGGGAGAACCCCAACAATTTGAATTGAATAGAATCCAATCGGAAACAAAAACAAACAAAAAAAACCACAAGTGTTCAAGCGGTTCTGGTTAATAATTCACAATTCAGAAGTGTGTGTATGCATGCGTAACTAACAGGGTTATAAGGTAAAACTGATAGATTTTTGTTGCGTCAAAACTGTCGGAAGTCTGTATTTTCGGAAATTAGCGCAAGCCGTACCCGCATCTACAACACCACCTTAGCCCCCTGTTCCAAATTTGAATGTAACAAGCAGATAAGAGAGATGGCAATTCAAGCAATGCAACGCCTCATGAACCCCAAAGAATTTGTGGTTGCACCGATCAGCAGCATTAAAGTGGGACAGTGTCCCATTTGGGAAGTGGAAATTGGCAAATTTCTGCAGGGCAAAGGATGGCCCGTGTGAAGCGGTTTCTGTAATAATGACGACTCAGGTCCCGGAAGTACAGGGCATACTTGGTGGGATAACATGAGTGAAATCCATAAGAAAAGCTTAGCGAAAGCGCGCAAGCCGATGGCAATCGTGTCCTGCATGGCACAATTGCGAGGCACAGAGGAGGTCGTCAGGACGCTCCGAAAAGAAATAGAGGGCATACATCGTATGAGTAAAATCGATGTCTGCGAGATGGAAAAGGAAAACCTGGAATCGAAAAGGCAGTTAGAAGCCAAGGACGAAGAGGTGGCTGACGCCAAACGGGGTCAGCAGTCTTGTCTGGCGCATTTAAGCAGTTTTCAATCCCAGTATGGGAAGGCTTATCAGGACACGCAGCGTGCCATCCTGGTTAAGAAAGAGACGGAGAAGCAGGCGGAGACACTACAGAAGCAATGTAGTGATCTCAAGGCAGCCTTGAGAGCGCTCCACGCTGCAACCACGGAACAAAGGCAGAGTACCTTAGACCATGCAAAGTGCCGAAAGCAAATTGCAGACCTGCAATCAATGCTTTCTGTCCAAAAGGGATTCCAAGACACCTTTGGGGAAAGTTTAGACCAGGAAGACGGCCCTGATTGGGAAGAACTGCAAGAGACAGCGCAGAGATATGTTCAGGGAGCATGTGCGCAGGGAAAACCCCAAAGGAGGAGAGCACCCCCGCCCCCCACACAGCAGGTAATACAGGCTCCCATGAACCCTGTAACAACCCACCGCACCGCCACAGCAAACGAGGCGGAAGTCTTATATTCCACCCCCCTCACAGTGACCCAATTACGAGACGCGTGTGCTAAAATCACACCGTTCCTCCCCGCTTTAGACCCACACCATTTCTTTGCCACCGTCAAACACCAGGCGACCATGTACGGCCTGGATGAGAAAGAGCAGGTAAAGCTCACGGTCCTCAGCTTAGACCCATCAGTCGCAGCAGCCCTTCCCGACCCACAGAATGTAGGAAGAGGCGCCCTTGCAAAAATGCATACCGCGATCCTGGATGCGATCGGGTACAACCGGGGCGACCCCGTAGACGTTCAGAATAAGTGCAGACAGAAAAGGTCTGAACACCCCACAGCGTTCGCAGGACGCTTGTGGATTCACTTTGAAGCCGTTTTCGGAAATGTATACCGTGCCCATTTGTCCGCAGACGATATGGCCAAATGGACCTGCACCCTTATCTCCCATGCCACGGAAGCAGGATAGAATGCCTGTAGTAATTATGATCCCTCGGAGGAGGCTCATAATGAGAAGTGGGTGGTCAAAAGATTGTCCCGCGTTTGGGAACAAGCGGCTCACGGTAAACCCGCAGCTCGAACCCCTGAGGAAAACCAAGCCGCCGCAGACGTGCAGGCAGTAAGAACCACTCTTCACAACCCCGCCTGGGTAAACGAGGGGAAGAGCAGCCCCCCAGCAAAACCGCAAGAATGCTACAATTGCGGACAGTTGGGACATTTTGCCAAAGAGTGCAATGGCCCTAAAAAGCCACAGACAGGCACTATCAATAAGAAAAAAGCAGAACCCATACATAACGTTAGCGCCCAGTCCGATCAGACAGACTTGACCGGAACGGACTGACGGTGTACTGGCTCCCCCAGCTGGGTCTGCGATACCCTTTGGGATAGGTCAGGACGACCCGTAGTCACAGCAAAGGTTAGGGGACAGCCGATCGAGCATCTCTGGGACACAGGATGGTCCTGCACAACCTTAAATTCCTCCACCCTTGGTAAGGACACGTGGCCCACCACAGCCACGATCACCCTCAGCGGCTTCACGGGCCACTCACAACAGGGACATATCACAACCCCTGTACCCATCCAAATTGGCACCATTAATACAAAACACCCCGTAGTGTTAGTCGACCTGCCCCCAACAGCCGAGCACATTTTGGGTTTGACTTCATGAATTCTCATCACCTCTCTTTCGATCCAGTCAACCAGTGTGTCTGGAAGATGGCGAAATTCGCTAGAGCCCCTGCAACGCTCAATATAGGGGATTATGTGAACAAAATTAGCGCAGTAGGCGAGTTTTGGTTCAACCCCACCACACTCGGCACGGACCGACAGGTTAGGGCAGTCCTGCAAAAGAACAGGGCAGCGTTCGCGACCCACAAGCACGACTGTGGACGGATGACTGGCTCCGTACAAATAACAGGACCGGACCCTAGACCCCAAAAGCAGTACGGATTCCCCTTAGAAGCAGAGGGAGAAATCCTAAAGGTTATAGAAAGTTTATTAGCGCAGGGCGTCCTAAGATCGGTAGCCTCAACTAATAATGCCCCAATTTGGCCAGTAAGGAAACCCGACGGATCATGGCACTTGACCATTGATTATCGGGAACTCAATAAAGTCACCCCCGCAGCAGCCCCCACCGTTGCAACAAGTCCCGAGACCATGCTCAAACAGGGACTCCACGCCCGATATTTCACGGTTTTGGACGTCAGTAATGGGTTCTGGTCCATTCCATTGGCAAAGGCGTGCCAGTATAAATTTGCCTTCACTTTCAGAGCGCAGCAGTACACGTGGACATGCCTGCCACAGGGCTTCCACAACTCCCCCTCCATTTTCCACCGACAGCTGGCAAATGGACTAGCAAAATTTTCTCGCCCCGAATGTCTGGTACAGTATGTATGTAGACGATCTACTACTGCAAACAGACACGAAGGAAGAGCACATTGAGCTTCTGTCCGAACTCCTGGAATTACTACACTCCATTGGCTGTAAAGTCAACCCCAAAAAGGCCCAGATATTGGAAGAAAAAGTGGTATATTTGGGTACAATTATCTCACACGGCAAACGCGAGATCGAGCACAAAAGAATTGACTCGATCGCTAAATTGCCCCTTCCCCAACACGTTTCAGCCCTCCGGTCGTTTTTAGGACTGGTTGGCTACTGCCGAAACCACATTGACGGTTTCGCCAGCAAGGCAGCGCCCCTCTCACACCTCCTAAAGAAAGGAGCCCCCTGGGAATGGCTTCCGCAGCATACGGATGCTGTGGAATCATTAAAACACGCGCTCATAGCTGCCCCCGCACTACAAGTTCCTGACCCGCTTTCCCCGTACGCCATAGAGGTGGCGACCACAGACCGCACCCTTTCAGCCGTGCTCCTGCAGGAACGGCACGACCAGCTAAGACCCGTGGCTTATGCCTCCTGGATTTTAGATGCTGTGGAGCAGGGATTCTCAGCCTGTGAGAGGCACCTGCTCGCAGTTTTCTGGGCAGTCCAGTACTTCTCATACATTACCGGACTGAACCCCATCACCATTTTGACCGAGCACACCCCCACCCAACTTTTACTAGACGGACGACTTAAAGACAGTACCGGCAGCCAGATCCACGCTGCTAGGTGGACCCTTCTCTTACAAGGACGGGACATCACAGTAAAACGGACAAAGACTCACACATACTTAGGGGACAATCTACAGTACCCCGGAACCCCCCATGAATGTGAGATCATTTCACCCCACCATAATACAGGCCCCTTTATAGCTAAACCATCCCCAAGAAAACTAGCCACTCCATCTCAGAACCCCCCTCACCCGGACACGTGTGAACCCATTAGGCTTTATGTGGATGGATCTCGCACAATCCTGGATGGGCAACGCATAACAGGTTGTGGGATTTATGTGGAGGACGCGCAGGGACGCGCCCTCGAGGAAATCGCATTAAAATTACCCGGACACTTAGGCGCGCAGGCAGCAGAGCTTGCGGCCATCGCTTACATTGTGGAGCACCCAGATTCCTTCCCTAGCCCAGCAGACATATATTCAGACAGTCTATACGTGTGCAACAGCCTCACTGAATTTCTGCCCCTCTGGAAAACGAGAGGATTTGTTTCCGCGGATGGGAAACCCCTCCCCTCAGCCCCATTACTCCGCCATATTCTGAAAAAAGCCAAGAACAGGACTTTTGGCATTATAAAAGTCCACAGCCACCATCGTTCCCCCCCCCCCCTGGAAATGTAAAAGCCGACGCGCTGGCTAAGGCAGGATCCAGGCATGGGTATTTTTGGAAGCTCCCCGAGAGCGCCCCAGTGAGTGCGCCAGTGAGTGCAGTTCAGGTCGTGCAGACTAGGATCGAAGATCTAGTTAGTAGAGGCCCAGAAGCAGGATAGCGTTCTCACTGAAATTGTGAAAGGGAAGTTTCCAGTCTCATACGAGAGGTACAGAAATACAATAACCACACATGACGATGTGGTGCTAAAGGACACCCTTTACGTAGTTCCTGAGCAGGATAGGAATCAAATGATCTGTTTATTCCATGATGGTCATGGACACCAGGGAATCGAACCCACCGCAGCCCACCTCAAACAGCTTTGTTGGTGGCCTAATCTCAAAGAGGATGTATCCCATTACATTGAGAATTGCCTCATCTGCGCTCAGAACAACCCAGATAGATATGCTAAAAAGGCACATCTCAGCCACACCCGACCCGTTAACGGCCCCTGGACTAACCTCCAGATCGATTTTATAGGTCCATTGCCCCCTTGCAGGAATGGCTATAAATATGTTCTGGTGGTCATAGTCACTTTTACAAAGTGGGTGGAAGCATTTCCCGCCCGCACCAACACCGCGAAAACCACAGCCAAAATCCTAACCCATCACATTTTTACAAGATGGGGACTCCCCCGCAGTATTGAATCGGACCGAGGTTCTCACTTTACGGGACGGGTCACGCAGAATGTCCTCACGATATTCGGCATAACCCAAAAATTTCACATTGCGTACCACGCTCAGTCGAGTGGTATAGTGGAGCGCATGAATCGGACCCTAAAAACCACCCTTGGGAAAATGGTTCAGCAGAATAACACCACTTGGGATTCAGTCCTCCCCTTTGCGCTGATGTTTTTACGTAACACTATTTCCACCTCCACAGGTTACACCCCACACACCCTCATGACCAGACGCCCCATGAAAGGGACAGAGTACTTGTTGGGTTTAGACCTGACCAGCCCTGAAGTTACGGCGCTCACCCATGAGAAAGCCGTTGAACAATTACTCGCAAATGTAAAAACGGCTCGGGTAGCAGCCGCTGTTAAACTGGGCACTAAAAGAAAACCGAGCAAGGCCTGTTTTGATAAGGCAATAATGCAACGGAGTATAATATAGGACAACAAGTGATGTTGTCTGTGTATAATCCCAGCACATTTCTGTCTCCGAAATACTCGGGTCCGTACTCCATTACGGATAAAGTAAGCCCATCGGTATACAAAATCAAATACCAAAATGGTAAGACTGCCTGGTTTCACATAAACCAGCTAAAGGTTTATGGAGCACAGGCGAACCACGCCGAGCACGTCATGCTTGACGCGGCAGACCTAACCACACCCACCCCTTCCACGTCCAGCCCAGACACGGACTCACCCCCGACTCCACCCACAAACTTTACACTCCGCCCCGGAACGCCCACAGACTGCAGCAGCAGAGACGGCGACTGTGACTCTGACGACAGCCACAGCACGCCTCCCTACTTTCCTGGTCCCACACCTAGCGACTCCGACTTCGACTCCAGTGATCCCTTCCTCATCACTTTCTTAAACAAACCACACCACCGAACCACACGGACGACCCCGACTTTGTTCCCACCCAACTCATTGGCACCGCGACAACTCCTGCAGACTCGTCTGCAACGACGAGAGCGACCCAAACTCTCACCACGCAGCCCTTTCCGCCCTAATTCACTCCAGAGTTTGGCACCCGGGAGAAGGTGACGACCTCTGGTCTGACTCCCAAGCCGCCAACCCCTTTGCGACCCTGTTCGCAACAAAGAACTGAGGTGTCCACATGATGAGTTAAAAGAGACACTTGGTGAAAAGTGTTGTCCTTCCTGACGGAACCTGCAGGATGTTTTCGGTTGTTTGTATGTTTGTTTAATGTTGTTCGTCCGACAGGAGAATGTGTCTCACTGTCACACACCCATTCACCTGAAACTTTTTTAGCTTTTTCCCACAGACACCCACCGCGGCCAGACGCTTGTTCAGCGGTACCAACTTGTCCACAGATACCTGGTCAACAGACCAGATGCTTGTTCAGCGGAACTAGCTTATCTGCAGATACCTGGTCAGCAGACCAGACGCTTGTTCAGTGGAACTAGCTTGTCTGCAGACACTTTAGCCGATACCTGTTCGGGTACCAGACGCCCGTTCTGATTCGAGGGTAGAAGCACAGCACCAACCCCACCACGATGAATATATTTGTGCCCATTCTTGTTGATTGCTCAGGCAGTGGAGAAACGGCGTGAGACCCGCCCTACCTGGGGACACCCCCCCCCCCCCCCCCTGTTGGTCAAAAATGCTCGGTTAGGGGACATACGATATTGGTAGCCGTCCTACCCGGGGACTCCATCCAAATCTTACTCGTCGCGGCCCATACGCACCTCATTCGACCTTTTCCTTTCAAAAACAGTTTATTTATATTTAGGCAACCTTTGGGTTGCTGCCAAATGCTATTTACATCCTAGAACATTTGGATGATAAACTTAGCACTGGTCCACCATTGGGAAGTGTGTCGTGTCCTAACATTTGTTTTGAAAGAAAATGGGGGAGAAGTCACATATAGTGACCAATTATAAGGGTTTAATGGGCCCCAAGAAGGTCAGACACACTAACACACCGGATATTAAACCAAGGTAGTTACAGATACTATGCTTGTTTTACAGAACTCCAGAAGCTCCAGGACCGGAGAAAAACAGAGAACACCGAGAAAGAGGACAGCCATGAGGACTTCTTTCATCGTGCTCAACATCTTTTTGGACATTTGGTTGCGTGGGAACGTGGACCCCATTACTCCAAACCCCCCTGCCGTTAATGTTTCACTGCCCCGCAGTACCGAGGGCCCAGTCACCAGCCACGCTGCATTATCCTGGTGTGCCAAGTTCATAACTTGGTACTCCCTGTCGTACGTTATTGAGGCACTGTTAGCATTGGCCATACTCTGCTGTGCAGTACAGACCATGCGCCTCCGCAAGTGGAAAAGGAGAGCATACCGCGCTCGACCCCCGGTACATCGGATCCGATCCACTATATTCGATTATGACCAGACCCCAGACCCCCGCGACCTATGAAACCAGAATAATAGAACATGCACTTGCGTTTTTCCTGTCAATAAAATGAAATGTGTGATCCTGAGCTTGACTGCCAAGCCAGGAAAGAATATATGGAATATTATGATTGTTGTTGTATGTTAGAGAGATAGGATTATGCAATGCTTGATGAGTGTTTTAGGTACAATTAGAGGTTCCAAGTTTTATTATGTTTGATACATGCCCCTGCCTGACATAGCGCCCTCAAGAATTGTTTAGGTAAATTTTTGTGCATAGCTAGGGTCAGAGTAGTGGCCATGTAGGAGGTGTGTGTGTGCGTGTCCCCGTCCCCGTGTGTGCATGTGTGTCCCCGTCCCCATCCCCGGGAACGGAAAGGACAAAATTTATGTGATCCTTCACGCTTCGCGTTAGGTTCACAAGGAGGGATTGTAGCCACCTAAAATGGCTGATTCCCTATTAATTTGGCCAAAGCCCGATTTAAAATGGCTCACCGAAAAGGCTGATTGGAAAAGCAGCCAACAGGACACAAACGGACAGCTGCAGACAGAATAGCGTATTCGGCTCTGGGGAAGTCGGCCCAGATCGATACTCAAGACCATTAGCAGCACATCAACCCAGACATCTGCAGTTTAATCGGCTATCCCCGGGAACGATTGCAACATATTAGCAATTGAATGCCGGGCCAGACCTGTCGGTGCCTGCAGTGGCCGAAACAAAGACAGGTGAACGACCACCCCCCGATCGAGGAATCGCCCCGTTATTGGATATATCGAACCCAGTGATTGGGAACAAGTCCAATCACTTGGGACTCGGGGTCAAGGGCCGCCCCGAGAGGCGGGAAGCCCCGGGACCCTATAAAGTGAGGGGTCAAGTTCAGATCGCGCTCTCTCTCCCTTCTTCTCCTGCTCGAGACCTTCGCAAGAACATCCACCAGAAACAGTAAGTTTGACTCCAGCGATCGCTACCCGATAAAGACTCCTAGCCATCGACCCGTATCAGCCTTTTTGAATCCCGCGGGCCAGATCCGATTCGATAAGCCATTCGTTTCCCTGACCTGGTGGGCCCTTCCTAAAGTTAAGTATTGGCCAGTAGTGGTAGATTTCTATATAGATAGTAGGATTATTGTATAAGCGTTACCTGTTGTATATAATAAATGACCGTTGATTTCAATCTTACTAAGTGGTGTGCTGACTTATTAATCATAACTCGAGCTGGAACCACGTGGCGGTATCAGAAAGATATCTGGCGACTCGTGAGCAAAGGTGACAATCAGAGCTAATAAACTAAGGCTAAAAAGAGCAACACTTTACCTTAAATCCATGTACCCTGGTCATTGATCCCTGCATCAATAGGAAAGGTTTCCTGATGTCTACACTATCTATGCCCCTCATAATTTTATACATCTCAATCATGCACCCCCGGAATCTCCTGTGTTCCAAGGAAAACAATCTAAGTCTAATCGCAATCTCTCTTCATAACTAAAACATTCCAGCCCAGGCAACATCCTGATAAATCTTTTCTGCACCCTTTTCAGTGCTATCACATCCCTCCTACATTGTAGATTCCAGAACTGCATACAATGCTCTAGCTGTGCCCTAACCAACATTTTATACAGCTCCAGCATAACCTCCCTGCTTTTAAACTCCATAACTTGGCTAATAAAGGCAAGTGTACTATATGCCTTCTTAACCACTGTGTCCACCTGCTTTGCTACCTAAAGGGGTGGGTGTACATGCATACCAAGATCCCTCTGATCCCCGGTGCTTCCCAGGGTCCTGCCATTTATCATGTAGTCCCTTGCCTTTTGTCTTCCCCAAGTGCATCACCTCATACTTATCTGTATTGAATTCCATTTGCCACTGATCAGCCCTTCTGTATCTTCCTGTAATCCAAGGCTATCCTCCTCACTATTTACCACCCCACCAATTTTTGTATCATCCCCAAACTTACTGATCAACCTTCCTACATTCATATCTAAAATTGTTAAACATTTTAAAGGGACTATTTTACTACTATGACAGAAAATATAGTAATCTGTTAAATAGGGTTATTTACTATGATTAGGAGAAAACGAGTAATGTATCATTAGATCATAAGGAGATTTAGGAGCAGAATTAGCCATTCGGCCCAGCGAGCCTGCTCCGCCATTTGATTGTGGCTAATCTGTTTCTCATCCCCATTCTCCTGCCTTCTCTCTGTAACTCCTGATCGCCTTATTACTCAGGAACCTGTCTATCTCTGTCTTAAGACACAGTGACTTGGCCCCCAGAGCTTTCTGCGGCAATGAGTTCCACAGATTCATCACCCTCTGGCTGAAGAAATTCCTCCTCATGTCAGTTTTAAAGGATCGTTCCTTCAGCTTGAGGATCTGCCCTCTGGTTCTAGTCTCTCCTACTAGTGGAAACATCATCTCCATGTCCACTCTATTTGGTGCCTCAGTACTCTTAAGGTTCAATGAGGACAACCCCCCCCCCCCCCCTTCTAAACTCCATTGAATCAAAACCCAGAGTCCTCAACCATTCCTTATATATAACAAGCCATTCATTCCTGGCATAATTCTCATGAACCTCCTCTGGACCTCCCAAGGCCAGCACATCCTTCGTTGGATATGGGGCCCAAAACTGCTCACAATATTCCCCATAGAACCTTATACAGCCTCAGAAGTACATCCCTACTCTTGTATTCTAGCCCTTTTGAAATGAATGCTAACATTACATTTGCCTTCCTAACTGCCGATTGAACCTGCATATTAACCTTAAGTAATACCTGAACTGGGACTCCCAAGTCCCTTTGTGCTTCAGATTTCCGAAGCCTTTCCCCATTTAGAAAATAGTGAACTTAAATGTGTGAATTTGGCTGGACCTAGTTTTACTTAACTGTGAAGTGTTTCACATTTTTTATAAAAACAAATTTACAC
The DNA here is from genome assembly GCF_047496885.1 of Scyliorhinus torazame. NCBI lineage: Eukaryota > Metazoa > Chordata > Chondrichthyes > Carcharhiniformes > Scyliorhinidae > Scyliorhinus > Scyliorhinus torazame. Next base: position 53,724,959 of record NC_092723.1, on the reverse strand, counting down.
TGCAGTGGTATGAAATAATTACTCCTGTAGATGCTGCGTAATTGTGAAAACAAATCAGTGATTATTGACACGTAACCAGAGTGATTAAAGAGCAAAGCATTTCTACAAATCCAAATTTTAAAAAGTGGAAGGTTTTAAGGCTAAATGAGTGAGGGAGCTGAGTTTTTTTTGGATATTAGCAACTTACTTCATGCTTAGGTGCTGTCTGGGCCCCATAGTGCTAACATTTTTAGGTGAACATTTTGTGACCTCAGTGAAATTGCATTTGGGGGAGCACAACTAGGATTTTTTCCTTTGCGTTTCGAAATGAATTATCTTTATCTACGGTTGTTTGGGATTCAGCAGAAATATTTGTTTAGACATTTTCTGTTTGTGTGATGCCATACCTGATTTTTGAAATTGGTACTGGAATCTTGAATATAAATTGTCACTCATGAATTCATTCTTCTATTGGATACTGACCTTTCCACATATGGATGTGCAAATGCAAGCTGGATACACTCAAGATTGGAATGTCATTCACTTCTGTTACTGACAAGTGTGCAGTTCGGTGTCACCTTACTATAAAAGGCTTTGTTAACAGTCCTAAACTAATCTTCCACAGATAAGACTTGTGCCAATTTGATCAACTGTGTAAGCCTTCTGCAGCGCCAACCAGTAATTGTGTATTGGCGGAATGTGCACTTAATATAATTATCTGATGTAGTGGGCACTTGAATGCTAAAATATTGTCTCAAATCCGAGTCTACCAAAGTTTTGGTTTGTAGCTAACGAGCATTTTCAGAGTTGATCTTTGCAAGGACAAGTGAATTAAAGTTTTTTTGCCATTGAAAATATATTGGAATTATTGAAGTTTGTTATCTGAACTTGATGTTTAATATTTTTAAACTATGTGCCACGATCTCTCTGATTCTGTCAAGTCTGATTCTTAATTAAACTCTTTTAACTCAATACAAAGGAAAATGTTATATTTCAGTTAAGTTTTTCACCATGTTTCTGTTTGACTTTTGAATTGTGAAAATTGTTCATCCTATGTGTATAAAAAGTGTCCAAACAAAATACCAATACAGCAATGTGCAAAGCTGCTTGAATCAGTTAATGTAAAATGCAGTGATGGATGGTTTTACAGTGAAGTTACTCCAGGTTAAATAAGTATGACAAAGGTTGTCAGTGATATCACTTCCTGCAGAGTTGCAGTATTCATAGTTATTCCTCACTCCGAGCCAAGGCATCTAGCATAATGCAAGGGTTTGGTTTTCTTTTGCTGAAACTATACTTAGTTCCTGCAGTCTGCTGTGAAGAAGCATCTTTCTGTAATTGTAGTTTTTTTTCTGACCTTGAAAGTAAGATGCAATTCTGAGTGAAGCGGTATCTTCTCTATTTTACTTTGTGAACTAGGATTGCTACGTGTTTTATAGCTGAAAGGGGACAATTGAGCAATGAAGTCCATTTCAATTCACAATAGCTTCTCTTAAACCTTAAACTTCATAAAAGTTGTAGAGTTATCCAAAAGCATGTACTTTCTAGATATAGAAGTGGTTTGCATGAAGTGAAACTGGTCTTGATAATGCTAACAAAAATTTTCTTTGGGTAGAATAATGAATTACTTTAATGGTAGATGTGATGTAATCTGTAGGCACTGTTATTACATACCTTGTTTTTGCAATGAATTAAGTTATTAGTTTCTGTTATGAAGGGATATATATTCTACTATGCAAATACATGGTTTTTCAATCCAATCATGTAAAATTCTTTGTCTGTTACTGCAGTTTTGAATATTAGCAGTGATTTCAGAGCTGCACTAGAAAAATAGATGTTGTCATTCATGCTAACCTCTTAGAATCACCTGCCTGTTGCAGTCCATTTCCAGAAAAAATTTCACTGTGCTGACGTATTTCAGGTCCTATCTCACTCCTGTCCGAGATGAGGAAGCGGAATCACAGAGGAAAGCTCGATCCAGGCAGGCCAGGCAGACAAGAAGATCAACTCAGGTCAGTGGCATTACAGATTTTTAATTTTTAGTCATCAAAAGTTGGAAATTTATTCTCCTTGATTGTTCAGTACCAGAAAGTTAAAATTACTTGGATTCTTACTCCTGGTCCATTACGAATTGGAAAAAGAAATACACAAACATAATCACTTGTATCATGCATTTCAAATGTGTTTATTTTATAGCTTTAATTGGATTGTTGATTAATTTCTGTGTTTTGTTAACAAAGGGAGAATGGAGCTTAATTTTGATCTTGGAGAAAATAATTCCATTTTTTCTCCGACCATTGTATTCTTATGACTTGAAGCCAAAGCTGTCGATGTGAATACTGATTGGGAAAAAAAAAGAATAAATATTTATTTGAAACTTTACATCAGCAAATGCGAAAATGGAAATTAGCTTATAATGAGGACTTAAAACAAGTATGGAATAACTAATTTTCTTTCCTCCCCAAAATGATACTTTTTTTAAACCAATTAATTCAAGCTCTTCCCCAGATTCATTTGAGGTTCATTGTCACCCATGTTACGCCTTGCTGTTAATTTTTACTACTCCCAAATAACAAAGCAATTCATTTACTTCATAAATGCTAAAACTGACTTTGGAGGCCTATGTTATGTTTTGACATCTGGGCATTTTTGTATGCCTGAAGTGTGGATACTGACAATCACATTGACCTTTTTGGTCAAGAACTTGAAATCTGCTACTCAATTTCAACCTCATCAGTGTTTAGGTCACCGTGGCTTGTCTGTCGACTCAGTTAAAGCAGTTAAGTTTGTAATTTACTGAATTTTTATGTTTAGAGTTTTAAACGCAAAAAACAGATGTATAGAAGTATTATGGCTTATGCAGTTGAGACGTGGAGCTGCAAAAATGTAAATTTGGAGTTATATCTGGAGATTAATTTTTGGCATGTACTTAACACTGGCAAAAAAAAGTTTGACAAATTTAAAAGAATGAACACCCACACAACTGTGTTTGCACAATAATTAAATGTATAAATTTGTTAGCAATCACCAGCTAGTTAACAGGATTACCACTTGAAAAGCCAACTTATTCCTGAATAAAGATTTCTAATTTGTGAAATATGAATGAGTTATTTACTAAAAGAAACATTTGTAAGTAAATTCGGAATTATATTTGCAGTTTTTGTAAAGTTAATACCATTTTATACCTTTTTTTTATTGACCTGTGAAATTACTACTTTCAAATTACGATTGGTTTTGAACAAAAAAGTCCTTCAACTGAGAACAATCCTTTTGTAAAATTTAACCTTGGATGAAGCTACTTTAGCTCATTTTTCATGAAGGCAGCTAATAAAAATCTTGATACTGATATTACAAAAATATGGCTGATTTGAAGGTGGGGAAGAGATGGACCTATAACGGTTTAGAATATTGTACCAGAATTTACCTGTTTAGCTGAAAGTGTTTGTGAAGGGCGTTGGTAACTGTGCGTCTGCCGCTCCTGCCGGCGCGGTACTCCACCAGCCCCGTGGTGGTGGCGGCCCTGAGAGTTTGGGGCCAGTGGAGGCCTTGTGGGAGCAACGGTCTGGGCCCCAATTTGTGATAACCACCGGTTTGCCCCGGGGAGTATGGATGGGGGCTTCCGTGTATGGTGGAGAGTGGGGATCGAGAGGATGGGGGATGTGTTCATAGAGGGGAGCTTTCCGAGTATGAGGGGCTGGAGGAAAAGTTTGGGCTGGCGAGAGGAAACTAATTCAGATACTTGCAGGTGCAGGACTGCCTACGTAAACAGGTGGCAACCTTCCCGCTCCTACCGCTGAGGGGGATTCAGGACAGGGTAATTTCCAGAGAGTGGGTAGGGGAGGGGACGTCGCCGACATCTAGAAGGAGCTTATGGGGTCGGAGGGGACGCAGACTGAGGAGATGAAGAATAAGTGGGAGGAGGAGTTGGGAGGTGAGACAGAGGATGGTTTATGGGCAGACGTGTTGAGTAGAGTCAACACGTTTGCAACTTTTGCCAGGCTCAGCCTGATACAATTTAAGGCTGTGCACCGGGCTCACATGACATGGCCCAGATGAGCAGATTCTTTGGGGTGGAGGACAGGTGCACAAAATGCGTGGGAGGACCAGCGAACCATGTCTATATGTGTTGGACATGTCCAAAGCTTTGGGGATCTTGGCAGGGGTTTGCAGACGTCACGTCCAAGGTATTAAAAACAAGGGTGGCGCTGGGTCCAGAGGTGGTGATTTTCGGGATGTCGGAAGATCCGGGAATCCAGGACGAGGAAGAGGCAGATGTTCTGGCCTTTGCCTCCCTGGTAGCCCGGAGACGGGTACTATTGACATGGAGGGACCTGAAGTCGGAGACCTGGCTATCGGATGTGGCTAGCTTCTCTGTATGGAGAAAATTAAGTTCGCCTTGAGAGGTTCACTGTTAGGGTTCGCCCGGAGGTGGCAACCGTTCATCGACTTCCTTGCGGAAAATTAATCGTCAGCAGACGGCGGGGGGGGGGGTTAGGTTAGAGTAGGGGGGTAATAAGGGTGGGACCTGTACGAAAGGTAAACCGTTTTTGCACTGTTTGTGAAGAATAAGTGAGTAGAAAAGGCAAGTGAGAAAAAAGTGTAGAAATTCTAATTGGGAATTGGCAATAAACCCATTCTTAATAGCTGCTACCTAGCCAAAACGGTAGAAAGCTACTGGGCAGTAGAGCTTCAGTAATTTTTGATGTGAGAGTCTAGGATTTAAATATGGAAGCAATAAGTGAGACCAATGATAACCGAAAAGGAGAAGAACAACAGTCCCAACAACTTTGCAGAAGAAATCACCAGAATAATAGGGTTGAAAAGATTTGATTGTGGAACCATAGACTTCCTACAGTGCAGATAAGAGGCCATTTGGCCCATCAAGTCTGCATTGACCCTCTGAAATGCACCCTACCTAGAGGCCCACTCCCTGGCCCTACACCCGTAACTCCTCCTAACCTGCACACCGTTGGACCTTAAGGGGCAATTTAGCATGCTCAATCCACGTTACCTGCACATCTTTAGAATGTGGAAGGAACCAGAGCACCCAGAGGAAACCCACGCAGACATTGGGAGAATGTACAAATTCCACATAGTCATGGCCGGAATTGAACCCAGGTCCCTGGCGCCGAGGTACCAGTGCTAACCACTGTGCCACCTGAGTTGCATAAATTTATATTCACTTGCATTTATATGTAAAGGGGGCGATTCTTCCAAAAGATTTCTAAGTTCATTTGTGGCGGGGCTTTTCAGGGAGTGCCGGTGTTTCCCCACCACTATTCAGTGACTCTTGTTCACTTTTTTGGGCCCTGGGGAGTTTCTCACCGGTTTAGCCTCGCTTAAATTTCTTTTTGTTGCTAGCACTGGAGATCAGGCTGCCATTTTGAAAGGGTGCCCCAATCTCTAAGTGAGCTTGTGGGACCCCCCCACACACATGAACAGTACCCCATAGCCCACAAGTGAGGAATCCCTGTTATGGGGTCACTGGGGGTCCCCCTTCAGGCCCCCCAAGCCCCCTTACAACACCCCTCCCTTCCAGGAACCACACCCATCAACCACTCCAACCTCCTGGAGATCCCTACTTACCTGCCCTGCACACCCCCACCCTTTAAACCTCCCCGTTTCCACCCTCCTTTCATGGGCATGCCCCCCCCCCCATCAGGCCTGGACCCTTGGCAGTGCCACTCAGGCACCCTTGCACTAGCACCCTTGGATCCAGACAGTGCTCTAGCCAGCTTGGCAGTGCCACCTGAGCACCTTGGCAGTGCCAGGGTGACAATGCAAAGGTGGCAGTTGGGCAATGCCAAGGTGCCCATGCTCCAGGGGGAGGGCAGGGAGCCACCCTGCACGGATCCTGACCACCCACGGATGATCTCCCGGGGACAGTTCCACCTTGTCCACGTTCTTGTGGACCAGCACTGATTGGAGCCCAGCTGCAGTTTCTCTGGGGAGGCCGGAGAATCGAGATTGGCCGGTGGATATCAGATGAATAGGCCTTAAGTAGGATTATGACACTCTACTTCCGTGAGTGTCATTTGGTCCCACCCCTTTTGGGCATAGTTCTGAATCCAGTGCCTTTCGGGACTTGGGTGAATCCCGCGAGGCTACCCGGAAGCCCGCGAGAGGGTTTGCCTGGGATTTTCCGGACGCATTGTGCTCTCGCTCGAGCGCAACGTGGCCAGAGAATCGCGCCCAAAACGTTGTAGGTTAATTTAATTGAGGTAGTATAAATGGTAAGATTTGATAAGGTAGAGGCAGAGAAACCTTCCCTGTTCTGGGGCAAGGAAAAATCCTCAGTGCTAACAGCTACACTTATAACAAATTTAAGATAATCAGCAAAGCTCGTAATGTGGCTAATTTATGTTTACTCGACTTGGCCGACAGTACATTCTTATGCTGTGCTCACTGACTCCTGGTCAAGCAACATCTTGATTTTGAGCCTTTGTCCTTGTTTACAAATCTCTCCACGACCGCCTCTTCTCCCCACTTCCTCTTCCTACCTTTGTAATCTCTGCCATCCCCAAAGCCCCCCATGATTTCTGTGCTCCTCACTTTCATCCTGGAAGGTGCTCCTTAAAACCTACCTCTCGAGCAAACTTTTGGTCATCGTCTAATCTTATGTGGTCCAGAGTCAAACTTTATTTTGCAATATTCCTATGGGCCACCTTTGGAAGTTTATTATATTGAAGATGCTATATAAATACAAGTTGGTATGGGAAGTAATTCTCTGGCTATAACTTGTGGCCAAAGGGAAAATTCGGTGGGTTGGGGGTGCCAAATGTTCATATCCCACCATGGCAGCAGTCAGTGGAATTACAATTAAATTAATAAAAGCTGATTTTTTTTTTTTTTAAATCTAGTCTAATGGTAGCCACAAAACCATTGTCGATTGTTATGAAAACCTATCTGGTTTTAGGGAAGGAAATCTGCTGTCCTTCCCTGGCCTGGCCACCTGTCTCCAGACCCATAGTAATGTGGTTGACTTTTAAATGCCCTAAGAAATGGCCTAGCAAGTCATTCAATCTTATCAAACTGCTACAAAGTCTGCAAAAGGGAAAGAAACTGGATAGATCATCCAACATCAATCTAAGCACCGAAAATGTAGATTACAAAACCAGCCTAGTCAGCCGTATCAAAGTACTCCTTACTAACATATGGGAGTTTGTGCCAAAAATTGGAAGAGCTGTCCCACAGACCAGTCAAGCAATAGCCTAACATAGTCACACTCATAAAGTTTACAGAAAATGTCCCAGACACCATCACCAGCAGCACAGTTGTATACAATCAGGAGGGAGCTAACCTGTGTGGTAGGCTATATTAAGGGTATTGTGGTACCTAGGTGGGATGTACCTTATACTGTAGTACGAGTGGTAGAACCTGTCTGCTAGTTCTGCCCAGCAGGTGGAGCATAAGAGTCTGTGTTTCACCCACAGCAGTCATTCTGTACCGGAGCTGCTGGGGTAACTACTTGTTCATTAAAGCCTTCAATTGGACTACAATCTCGCTTCAGTAGTGATTGATCGTGCATCAATTTAATAAACAAAATTGAAAAATGGCTGCTCTCCGCATCAAGCCAGAGTGTCTACAAATCAACCCCCACGCGGCAATGCAGCAACAACTTTTAAACGTTGGCTGGCATGTTTCAATGGGTACATCAGGACGGCCCTGACTACCCCCACAGAGGAACAGAAAATGCAAGTCCTCCACTCAAGGGCGAGCCCAGAAATCTACACGCTTATCGAAGACGCGGACGGTTTCGAGGACGCAATGACTTTGTTAAAAGAGCACTACGTCCGCACTGTGAATCGGGTATACGCTCGGCATCTTTTAGCTACCAGGCGGCAGATCCCAGGGGAATCACTGGACTAATTTTACCACGCAGTGTTAGTTTTAAGTAGAAACTGTAACTGTCCACAAGTCTCAGCCAATGACCACATCGAACTCTTAATGCGGGGATGCTTTTGTTGCGGGCATGCTGTCCTCTAAAATCCGCCAGCGACTGCTGGAAAACTACACACTAGGGCTTAAAGAGGCATGGAAACTTGCTAGATGTAGCCTCCCACAACGCCCAGGCCTACATTCCTGACCGCGCTACCCGCTTGGACAGGGTGGCCCCCACCCGCGGCCGATTCCAAAGCACCCCTAAATTCCCCACAAGCTTGCGCAGTGCGGCAGCCAGGAAATCCTGGGGGGGGGGGCTATTTTTGCAGGCAAAACAAACACCCCCGGCAACGCTGCCCGCCCCGATCCGCAATCTGCAAGGGCTGCGGGAAGAAGGGGCACCTCGTGGCAGTATGCCAGGCCGGGTCGGCCGCCGCTGTCTCCACAGGCGAACTGGGCCCGCTGCCATTCCTCTCCTCACAGGCCATATGCGATTCATGGGGGCAGCCATCTTGGTTGACGTCTCAGGACCCCGACTCGGCTGGCCATGTATCGCCTGATGAGGTCTCCCAGCCGGCAATGTGCGATTCATGGGGGCAGCCACCTTGGATGACATCTCAGGACCCCGACTCGGGTGGCCGTATATCGCCCGACGAGGTCTCAGCTTCTGCCACAACTTGCCTCAGTGACACTGGACCAGTCTCGGCTCCGAACGCTTTCAACCGCTACGACGTTGGGATTCATCAACGGGCACAAGACATCCTGCTTGCTCGACTCTGGGAGCACGGAGAGCTTTATCCATCCCAATACAGTAAGACATTGCTCCCTCGCTGTACACCCGATTAAACAAAAGATCTCCCTGGCCTCTGGGTCCCACTCTCTGTGGAGATCCGGGGGTACTGCATAGCCAACCTCACGGTCCAGTGCATGGAGTTCAACAACTTCCGACTCTACGTCCTCTCCCATCTGTGCGCTGCCACACTCCTGGGACTGGACTTCCAGTGTAACCTGCAAAGTTTAACCTTCAAATTCGGAGGCCCCATACCTCCTCACTGTCTGCGGCCTCGTGACCCTCAAGGTCGACCTGCCTTCAGGGTTTGCAAACCGTACTCCCAATTGCAACCCCGTCGCCACCAGGAGCAGACGGTACAGCGCCCAGGACCGGACCTTCATTAAGTCGGAAGTCCAGCGGTTGCTAAAGGGAGGCATTATCGAGGCCAACAACAGCCCCTGGAGAGCTCAAGTGGTGGTTGTAAGACCGGGGAGAAACATAGGATGGTCATAGACTACAGTCAAACCATCAACAGGTATACACAGCTCGACGCGTACCCTCGCCCCTGCATATCTGAAATGGTCAACCAGATAGCGCAATACAAGATTTTCCCCACAGTGGACCTTAAATCAGCCTACCACCAGCTCCCCATTCGCCCAGATGACTGCAAATACACTGCTTTCGAAGCAGATGGGCGGCTCTACCACTTTCTAAGGGTTCCCTTTGGTGTCACAAATGGGGTCTCGGTCTTCCAATGGAAGATGGACCGAATAGTTGACTGGGACGGTCTGCGGGCCATATTCCCGTACCTCGACAATGTCACCATCTGCGGCCATGACCAGCAGGACCACGACACCAACCTCCGCAAATTCCTCCATACCGCAAAAATCCTTAACTTAACCTATAACAAGGACAAATGCGTGTTTAGCACCGATCGCCTAGCCATTCTTGGCGCTGTAGTGCATGATGGAGTCATAGGTCCAGATCCCGAATGCATGTGCCCCCTCATGGAGTTTTCCCTCCGCCGCCCCACTGCCCCAAGGCCCTGAAACGTTGCCTGGGCTTCTTTTCTTATTACGCCCAGTGGGTCCCCAATTATGCGGACATGGCCTGCCCACTAAACCAGTCCACGGTTTTTCCCCTATTGGCAGAGGCCCGCCAGGCTTTCAGTCGCATCAAAGCAGACATCGCCAGGGCGACGATGCACGCAATCGATGAGTCCCTCCCTTCTTGGTCGAGAGTGACGCATCAGACGTAGCTCTGGCTGCCACCTTCAATCAGGCGGGCAGACCCGTGGCCTTTTCACGCACCCTCCACGCCTCAGAAATCCGCCATTCCTCCGTCGAGAAGGAGGCCCAAGCCATCGTCGAAGCTGTGCGGCATTGGAGGCATTACTTAGCCGGCAGGAGATTCGCTCTCCTCACTGACCAACGGTCGGTAGCCTTCATGTTTGACAATGCACAGCGGAGCAAAATTACAAATGATGAGATCTTACGGTGGAGGATCGAGCTCTCCACCTATAATTATGAGATCTTGTATCGTCCCAGGAAGCTCAATGAGCCTCCTGATGCCCTGTCCCGCGGCACTTGTGCCAGTGTACAAGTAGACAGACTCCGGACCCTCCATGACAACCTCTGCCACCCGGTTCCTCCACTTTGTTAAAACCCGCAATCTGCCCTACTCCATCGAGGAGTTCAGGGCCGTAACCAGAAACTGCCAAATCTGCATGGAGTGCAAGCCGCACTTCTACAGGCCAGAGAAAGCACACCTGGTGAAGGCTTCCCGCCCCTTTGAACGCCTCAGCGTGGATTTCAAAGGGCCCCTTCCCTCCACCGACCGCAATACGTATTTCTTAAACGTGATTGATGAGTACTCCTGGTTCCCTTTCGCCATTCCCTGTCCCGACATGACGGCTGCCACCGTCATTAAAGCCCTCCACAGCATCTTTACCCTGTTCGGTTTCCCCGCCTACATCCATAGTGATAGGGAGTCCTCCTTCATGAGTGACCAGCTGCGTCAATTCCTGCTCAGCAAGGGCATTGCCTTCAGCAGGACGACCAGTTACAACCCCCGGGGAAACGGGCAGGTAGAGAGGGAGAGTGGGACGGTCTGGAAGGCCGTCCTACTGGCCCTACGGTCCAAGACTCTCCCAGTGTCCTGATGGCAGGAGGTCCTCCCCGATGCACTTCACTCTATCCGATCACTACTGAGCACTACGTCCAACGCAACACCTCATGAACGTCTCCTTGCCTTCCCTAGGAAGTCCTCCTCGGGGTCCTAGCTCCCAACATGGCTGTCAGCCCCCGGATCTTTCCTACTCCGCAAACACGTACAGGCCCACAAGTCGGACCTACTGGTCGAGAGGTTACATCTCCTCCATGCTAACCCCCAGTATGCCTATGTGGCGCACCCCGATGGCCGACATGACACGGTCTCCCTCCGGGATCTGGCCCCCGCTGGATCTCTTTTTCCCCCCCCCCCACCAACCCCAACCATTTTTTCACCGGTGCACACCACCGCAGCCCCCTTTCCAGGAGGATCCGTCCTCCCACTGGCCCCATCCGGATGCGATGAAGCTGAAGACGACATGCTCCCAGAGCCACGGATGCCCGAGCCGACGCCAGCATCACCGCCGGGACTGTGACGATCGCAGAGGACGACCAGGGCCCCCGACCGGCTGATAGTTTCATTGTAAAATGAACTTGTAAATAATTGTCTGTAAATATGTGTATTGCATGTAAAGGCACCAAAGGGTACCGCTATAACCTCCACCACTGTAAAAGCAAGGCCACCACCCCGGCCGGACTCTTTTTTTTTTTTAACAGGGGTGAATGTGGTAGGCTATAATAGGGGTATCGCGGTACCTATGTGGGATGTACTTTATACTGTAGTATGAGTGGTAGAACCTGCCTGCTGGTTCCGCCCAGCAGACTGAGCATAAGAGTCTGTGTTTCACCCACAGCAGTCATTCTGTACTGGAGCTGCTGGGGTAACTACTTGTTCATTAAAGCCTTCAATTGGACTACAATCTCGCTTCAGTAGTGATTGATCATGCATCAATCTGGGAGTCCTCAACATCGACGCTGGACCCTATGAAGTCTCATGGCATTTGGTCAAACATAGGCAAGGAAACATCCTGCTGGTTACTACCTAACATCCCCCTCAGCTGATGAATCAGTACTCCATGTTAAACATCACTTGGAAGAAGCACTGAGGGTGGGTAGGGCACAAAATGTACTCTGGGTGGAAGTCTTCAGTGTCCATCACCAAGAGTGGCTGGGTGACCCAACTACTGACCAAGCTGGCTGAGTCGTAAAGAGTATTGCTGTTCGACTGCGTCTTCAACAGGTAGTGAGTGAACCAACAAGAGGGAAGAATCTACTTGACTTCATCCTCACCAATCTACCTGTCACAGATGCATCGGTCCATGACAGTATTGATAAGAGTGACCACCACACAGACCTGGTGAAGATAATTTCCTGTCACATGAGGGTATCCGCCATCGTGTTGTGTGGCACTACCACTGTGCTAAATGGGACTGATTTTAAGCATGTCTCGCACTCAAAACTGATCATCCATGAGATACTGTGGGCCAACAGCATCGCAATGGTATACAACCAGAATGTGTCACTTCATGGCCTGGCGTACCCCCACTCTAACATTGCCATCAGGCCAGGGGATCAACCCTGAATCAATGAAGAGTGCAGGAGGGCATGCTGGGATCAGCACTAAGCATACCTAAAAATGAAATTTCAACCGGGTTATGGTACAATAGATTACTTGCATCCAAGGCAGCAGAAGCAGTAAGCAATAGACAGGTGTATGTTATCCCATAACCAATGGATCAAATCTAAACTCTGCAGTCGTGCCATACCCAGGCATGAATGGTGGTGGGCAATTAAACAAACTGATGGACGAGGCTCCTCAAATATTCCCATCCTAAAGGATGGGGGAACCCAGCACATCAGTGCAAAAGATGGGGCTGAAGCATTTGTTGCCACCTTCAGGCAGACGTGGGTGGCATGGTGGCACAGTGGTTAACACTGTGGGTGTTTCTGCAGCACATTTGACTGCAGTGTTCAAGAAAGCTGCACACCACTCCCACCACCATTTGAAGGGCAATTAAGAATGGGAAATATGAACAAATACTGAAAACTATTCCACTGGAAAACTTGGACACATTTAGAGGTCACTAATTCTTGATTCTATCAATATCCACCTAAACTCTGTGTAGTCAGGTCAATAGAATCTATCAAGGATAACATTTGGAATGCATACTTGGACCCTATCTTTATTTATTGACCCTGCTTTAAGGTAACATTGATCACTCTGTTTTCCTGCCGGCATTCTGCTCTAACACCACAGTATCTGACTTGGATGTGATATCTTTAAAGTATCATACTCCTGGAGAGTCTGAGGCATTCAAATCTTTTCTTTACTCTCTCTCAACATGCTCTCTTTCCTTGTATGGAGCTTTTCTGAGTAGTTCATTTCGTTTAATAATAATTTCATGGCCCATTGGAATTGGAGGCTCCTTCTCTGCATTGTTTACATGTGGAGCATTGGTTGTGTGAAAGAGATTTCCATCACCCTGTGACTGTAAATTCTGATCCGTTGTGGACAGTTTGCAGCAGAGACAGAATGATTTATTGAGAAACACAGTAAAATGGATAAATCTGAGCAATCTGAGTTTAATATGCTTGCTGTTGTTCAACAGGCCCAATCATATAGGTCACACACGAGGGGAATTCCCTGTGGATTGGTTCTCAACTCTTACAGTTGGGCAACAAACATTTGGGGGACACTGCTGAAGTGAATAGAGCCAAACTATGCTCTCCGATCTTTATAGCTACTGTATCCAGGGGTGCCACTGGATGGCAGCACATTCTGGACTTGTTCACTAATTTTAAGCATCAGTTTTAGTTTGTTCTTTTTCTTGTGTGTGTCCCAACAGGTTAGTATGTGTACAGTGCGTGGCTGAAGAGAGTTAGCATGCTTTTTGTTTTTGCATGCCAGTTTGTTTCTCTCTTTCAGCCCACAATCCTGGCAAGCAGTGATGTGAAATAGGGAGCCAAATATATAAGTCTCTCCCTGATCGTTCACAGCCTCACTGTCACCAAGTCTTCCATCAGTACTTCCTTGTGGTGACACACACAGGCTTCCTCTCTTGCGGCCTCAGAATGAAGAGGCCCCAGGTAATGTAGCATGCAGGCCCACTGGCTCTCGAGAACTAAACAGAATCAGAAATGTTACAGTGCAGGAGGCCATTTGTCCCATCTTTACACCAGCTTTCTGAATGAGTGATTCACTTAATGCCATTCTCCTGTCTTTTCTCAGTAACCTTGTACATTCATTTTAGATAACTAATTCTCTTTTGAATGCTTCAGTTAAACCTGCCTCCACCACACTCAGGCTATTCATTCCAAACCTTGACCACTCGCTGCGTGAAAAAGTTTTTCTTCGTATAATTTTTGCCAATCACTTAAATCTCATTCTCAATCCTTTCAGAATGAGAACAGTTACTCCTTAGTGACTGTCCAGATCTCTCATGAATACCTCTATCAAATTTCCTGTCCACCTTTTCTTCAAGGAAAACCACCTCTGCTTCTCCTGAATCATTTCTGCAATATCCAATGCCTTCGCATCCTTCCTAAATTTCAGCACTCCGTTCTCTTGCTAAAGTCAAACTAATGTTCTTTACAAGTACAATGCGTAACCTTTGCTTGTATACTCTATGCCACTATTAATAAAGCCATGGATACTGTATGTTTCATTAACCATGCTGACAACCTGTCCTGCCACCTCAGTCACTTATGCAGATATATGATCCCTCTGATCCTGCACCACCTTTAGAATTGTACCCTCTTATTTTATATTATTCCTCCATGTTATTCCTATCAAAAAGAATTTAGAATGTAATAATCTTTATTATTGTCACAAGTAGGCTTACCTTTTCACTGCAATGAAGTTGCTGTGAAAATCCTTTAGTTCGGGTACACAGAGGGAGAATTCAGAATGTCCAGTTCACCTAACAGCACGTCTTTCGGGACTTGTGGGAGGAAACCGGAGCACCCGGAAGAAACCCACGCAAACACGGGAGAACGTGCAGACTCCACACAGACAGTGACCCAAGCTGGGAATCAAACCTGGGACTCTGGAGCTGTGAAGCCATAGTCCTAACCACTGTGCGGTGAAACAGCAGCCGAGTCTTGTAATAATCTTTGTTATTGTCACAAGTGGGCTTATATTAACACTGCAATGAAGTTACTGTGAAAATTCCCCCAGTCTCCATACTCCGGCGCCTGTTCGGTGTTGAGATCCATTGCAGAAGGATAGTCTTGATGTTCAGAGAAGCTGAGGAATTTGAAGCAAAATTTAAGAAAAGAGATAGAGTTAAGTGTAGGGGAACATTTATTTAGTACTGCTCACAGCACAATAAGGTTTAAGAAAAAGGATGAGGAAGACTTGAGGCTAAAGTAAATACATACAAAAAGTCTGATTTTAAGGGGATGAGAATGGAATTAGGTAAAATAAATTGACTGACAAACCAAAAACTAGAGTATCAGTGAGTAACATTTAGAAGAACGATCAATCAACTCTGCAAAAAATATATTCTACTAGAAAGCTGCAGCAAACAGCCAGTAATGACACCTCAAACATCAAGTGAGAAATAAGAGGAAAAACTGAAACAAAAATATAAGATATTAATTAAGATTAAGACCACAAAAGTAAAAATGACAAACAGGAATATAAAAAAGACAGAAAATAAAACCATGAGGAAGGCAAAGGTGGGAAATATACAGTAAATGGCAGAGCCCTTAAGAGTATTGATAGGCAGAGGTACCTGGGTGTACAGGTCACTGAAAGTGGCAACACGGGTGGAGAAGGTAGTCAAGAAGGCATATGGTATGCTTGCCTTTATCATCCAGGTCACGGAGTTTAAAAATTGGCAGGTTATGTTGCAGCTTTATAGAACCTTAGTTAGGCCGCACTTGGAATATAGTGTTCAATTCTGGTTGCCACACTACCAGAAAGATGTTGAGGCTTTGGAGAGGGTACAGAAGAGGTTTACTAGGATGTTGCCTGGTATGGAGGGCATTAGCTCTAATGAGAGATTGGAGAAACTTGGTTTGTTCTCACTGGAACGAAGGAGGTTGAGCGGTGACCTGATAGAAGTCTACAAGATTGAGGGGCATGGACAGAGTGGATAGTCAGAAGCTTTTTCCCAAGGTGGAAGAGTCAATTACTAGGGGGCATAGGTTTAAGGTGCGAGGGGCAAGGTTTAAAGGAGCTATACGAGGCAATTCTTTACACAGAGTGGTGGGAGCCTGGAACTCGCTGCCTGTGGAGGTAGTGGAAGCAAATACGATCGTGACTTTTAAAGGGGATCTTGACAAATACATGAATAAGATTTAAATAGAGGGATACGGTCCCCGGAAAGGTCGGTGTTTTACTTCAGACAGACAGCATAGTCGGTGCAGGGTTGGAGGGCCGACGGGCCTGTTCCTGTGCTGTAATGTTCTTTGTTCAAAAAGATCCACTGGCCACTCTTCATCCCTTCCCTGGTTCCAAAAAGAAACTCAACCTTTTTATAAGCCATCATTTTACTGAAGTTGTTTGCAGGAGGTGTAGCAGCTACTGATCCTGCCCCTAATCTGGGTTTCTGTCCAGGCTGATGGGCGCGACTCCATTACCAGCTCTGAACCGAACGATGAAAGCATTCCAGTTATGCTCAATTCTAATAGCAGTAGTGTGTAAATCTTAGACAACGAGGCAAAATGGAAGTAGAAAACAGGAATGTTTCATGAAGTGTCATTTTAAGAACTGTGGAATGAGGAGGAGAAAAGCCTAGGCCACGGTGGTCAAATGTGAAGATGAAAACAGCCCTGAGGTCATGCAGGAATAATAACAGGTGCAAGAATGCCAACCCAGAAAGGTAGTGAATGTGGTAAACAGCATTAATTAAAAAAACTGATGCATAGCCCTATACGATGTTACATGTCAGAATAACTTAAATTCTGTTATGGAATGCCATGATTTTTAACCTGCGTTTTCTGAATTTTTTTTTTTCTTCCCTCTGTGAATCTCAGCCTCCATGCCCTTAATGCTGAGCAAGAAGCTATTTTGAGAGTGCAGTGGGAGATGGTTTGCCCTTAATTAGGACCCAGTTCTGTCAGCTGAGTTGCACACACAATCTAAAGATCAGAAATGTTAATTTCAAAATGCACTACTGCAAATTTTATTCTCTGGGGTGTTTTGACAGCCTTGGAAATGTAAAAATGCAACATGCGATTCCCATAATATCAACCATTATACAAGAATGCGATCTTTTCTTCGCACTTGCACCGTCAGTTTAATTTAAAAACCTAGTTGCTTTCCCATGACTGTAATCCTTTTGACTGGGATGTTACATTGCGTCACAGATGAGACCCTGTCAATTGTTGACCCCAGGGCAGCTCCAGATGTCATTATTTCCTTGATACGGACATGAATAAAATAGCTGAATTCCAGAGGCAAAGGTGAGAGTGACTTGCCTCGGCAACAAAGCAGCGTTTGACCAATTAAAGAAGCATAGAATCCCTACTGTGCAGGAGGAGGCCATTCGGCCCAACAAGCCTGCACCAGCCTTGAGCATCAAGATTGGGGTCAATGACAATGCACTGGCTGGGGTCACACCAAGCATGGAAGAAGATGGCTGTAGCTGTTGAAATTAATTCTCTCAGTCCCATGACATTGCTGCTGGAGTTCCTCAGTACAGTGTCCTAGTTCTAACCAACTTAGTTGCTTCAGCAATGACCATCATGAAGTTCGAAGTGGAGATGTAAGCTGATGTTTGCACCCGCTCTGCCCTGCCCCGCCTCGCCCCCGCTCTGCCCCGCCACGCCCCCGCTCTGCCCCGCCTCGCCCCCGCTCTGCCCCGCCTCGCCCCCGCTCTGCCCCGCCTCGCCCCCGCTCTGCCCCGCCTCGCCCCCGCTCTGCCCCGCCTCGCCCCCGCTCTGCCCCGCCTCGCCCCCGCTCTGCCCCGCCTCGCCCCCGCTCTGCCCCGCCTCGCCCCCGCTCTGCCCCGCCTCGCCCCCGCTCTGCCCCGCCTCGCCCCCGCTCTGCCCCGCCTCGCCCCCGCTCTGCCCCGCCTCGCCCCCGCTCTGCCCCGCCTCGCCCCCGCTCTGCCCCGCCTCGCCCCCGCTCTGCCCCGCCTCGCCCCCGCTCTGCCCCGCCTCGCCCCCGCTCTGCCCCGCCTCGCCCCCGCTCTGCCCCGCCTCGCCCCCGCTCTGCCCCGCCTCGCCCCCGCTCTGCCCCGCCTCGCCCCCGCTCTGCCCCGCCTCGCCCCCGCTCTGCCCCGCCTCGCCCCCGCTCTGCCCCGCCTCGCCCCCGCTCTGCCCCGCCTCGCCCCCGCTCTGCCCCGCCTCGCCCCCGCTCTGCCCCGCCTCGCCCCCGCTCTGCCCCGCCTCGCCCCCGCTCTGCCCCGCCTCGCCCCCGCTCTGCCCCGCCTCGCCCCCGCTCTGCCCCGCCTCGCCCCCGCTCTGCCCCGCCTCGCCCCCGCTCTGCCCCGCCTCGCCCCCGCTTCGCCCCCGCCTCGCCCCCGCCTCGCCCCCGCTCTGCCCCGCCTCGCCCCCGCTCTGCCCCGCCTCGCCCCCGCTCTGCCCCGCCTCGCCCCCGCTCTGCCCCGCCTCGCCCCCGCTCTGCCCCGCCTCGCCCCCGCTCTGCCCCGCCTCGCCCCCGCTCTGCCCCGCCTCGCCCCCGCTCTGCCCCGCCTCGCCCCCGCTCTGCCCCGCCTCGCCCCCGCTCTGCCCCGCCTCGCCCCCGCTCTGCCCCGCCTCGCCCCCGCTCTGCCCCGCCTCGCCCCCGCTCTGCCCCGCCTCGCCCCCGCTCTGCCCCGCCTCGCCCCCGCTCTGCCCCGCCTCGCCCCCGCTCTGCCCCGCCTCGCCCCCGCTCTGCCCCGCCTCGCCCCCGCTCTGCCCCGCCTCGCCCCCGCTCTGCCCCGCCTCGCCCCCGCTCTGCCCCGCCTCGCCCCCGCTCTGCCCCGCCTCGCCCCCGCTCTGCCCCGCCTCGCCCCCGCTCTGCCCCGCCTCGCCCCCGCTCTGCCCCGCCTCGCCCCCGCTCTGCCCCGCCTCGCCCCCGCTCTGCCCCGCCTCGCCCCCGCTCTGCCCCGCCTCTGCCCCCGCTCTGCCCCCCCTCTGCCCCCGCTCTGCCCCCCCTCTGCCCCGCCTCTCCCCCGCTCTGCCCCGCCTCGCCCCCGCTCTGCCCCGCCTCGCCCCCGCTCTGCCCCGCCTCGCCCCCGCTCTGCCCCGCCTCGCCCCCGCTCTGCCCCGCCTCGCCCCCGCTCTGCCCCGCCTCGCCCCCGCTCTGCCCCGCCTCGCCCCCGCTCTGCCCCGCCTCGCCCCCGCTCTGCCCCGCCTCGCCCCCGCTCTGCCCCGCCTCGCCCCCGCTCTGCCCCGCCTCGCCCCCGCTCTGCCCCGCCTCGCCCCCGCTCTGCCCCGCCTCGCCCCCGCCCCTGCCCCGCCTCGCCCCCGCCCCGCCCCGCCCCTGCCCCGCCCCGCCCCTGCCCGGCCTCGCCCTCGCCCCTGCCCGGCCTCGCCCCCGCTCTCACTTCCCCGCTCCCTGCAAGGGACAGTGAGGGGGTTGCTCCTTTCCCTTCTACTACTCTTGATTTGAACCTGACTTCTTGACTGCCTTACCACGTGCCTTTGTGCACACTATTTTTTCATAAATTTGGAGTACCCAATTCTTTTTTCCAATTAAGGGGCCATTTAACATCAATTCATCTACCCTGTACATCCTTTTGGGTTGTGGGGGTGAAACCCCTGCAGACACGGGGAGAATGTGTAAACTCCACACCGACATGACCCACGGCCGGGATTGAACCCGAGTCCTTGATGCCGTGAGGCAGCAGTGCTGCCCCTGGTGCCACATTTGAAACCAAATTTGAATTATTTCTAATTGTGTGATGTGTTTTGTCAAACTAGGGTGTAACACTAACAGATCTGCAGGAAGCTGAGAAGACATTCAGTCGATCTCGTGCAGAGAGACGAGCTCGGGAACAACAGGAGAAGGACGAAAAGGAAAAGCAAGATGTAGAAAAGCAGGACGAGAAAGAAAAGCCATTAATTGCACAGGATACAGAAGAGTACAGAGAAAGATTGAGTAGCAGCCAAGAAGGAGAGGTATGTTGAATTAATTGTGATATTTCCAACACAATTGAGTGGTTGAATAATTTGGGGCAATCAAAATAAGATGTAACCTAAAAGTGCCTGGAAACTGCTGCTGAAGGCGAATTCATTTCTATTCCTTGCTGAAGAGCATTCATACAAAAAGCAGCACCTTGACTGCTACACTGACAGTGAATATCTTGCTCTTAACTGTAAGGGCCCTTTCTGTTGATTCCCTTATTTCCCCTTTCTTTATTTTTCCCGGTTTCATTTTTGATCCATGAATGCTTAATGGGCATGTATATATTTTTTAAAAAATAAATTTAGAGTACCCAATTATGTTTTCCAATTAAGGGGCAATTTAGCATGGCCAATCCATCTACACTGCACATCTTTTTGGGTTGTGGGGGCGAAACCTACGCAAACACGGGGAGAATGTGCAAACTCCACACGGACAGTGACCCAGGGCCGAGATTCGAACCCGGGTCCTCAGCGCCGTAGGCAACAATGCTAACCACTGTGCCACCGTTCTGCCCAATGGCCATGTATCTTTAAGCCAAGCAGCAGAGAAAATGCAGAATTCAAGAAGTTCCAACATAGTATTTGATGCTAGTGTTCAAACAGGAGAAGTCAGACTTTTCAGCCCCTAGCGATGGGATGGGACTCTGTTTGATTGGCTGGCTGGTTGCCAATGAGTTAGCCAAAGGGGCGTATTCTGTTGGGTGACAGTTGGTGATTGGATCCTGCCTGAGTGGGATGATTTCTAGAGACCTAAGGAAAGCAAGTTGAGACCTGGACACACAGCGAAAAGGACCTGCTCTCGCTCCCTCGCATTTTCTCTAGAAATGCTGTGAGCTGCTATATTTCTGAAACTGCAGAGACCTGAATGAATCTACATGTTAAAAATCCTCAATCAGAAAATGAGGGAGGTTTTACTGAGCAAATTGGGATATAGATGCGAGAGTGCAAGATGATGGTGTTACGATCCCAGACCAGACACCCAGGTTTTTGGTAGGGACCGATTTTGTTTAAAGTAGGCAAAGAGTGAGATTCAAGACACTTGCTGAGAGAATAAAGCCAGTCATTCTATGGGTTTTAAACAAACAAAAATACATTTTAAAGTGTAAGAAACAAAATTAAATTTACAAAAATAAATAAATACAAGATCAAAAAAAAAACAATTCACAATTTCTATTTTATACTGCATTTAGGGTTAGTATGATGTACATGGAAACTAACAGGCAAACTGAGATCGAACACACCACATTGTTAAAAAAAATATATATCAAATGCCCCACAGGTTTCTCAGCAACCCACTAAGATATCTGTAAACACTGTGGCTGGAACTTTCCAGCCGTTGACACTGGTAGGATCTTCCGATTCCACCAATGGTGCACCCCCTCCGCGGGTGTACATGTGGCAACAGGTGAATCCAATGGGAAACCCTGTTGACAATGCGTGAACTGGAAGATCTTGCCTCTTGCCAATGGCGGGCCATCTCCACTGCTGTAAAGCACGTAGTGTGTTGCGTGGAAAATCCTGCCCTGTCAATCAACCAATCTCTTTGAAACTCTGCCTCACTCACGAAGGACTCCCAAGATCAAGCCCCTCTGAATTACCTCACAGTCCACTGTAACTACTTCAACAACTGCATACCTCCCAGGGTTTTGTCTCCTCTCACTCACTTGGGTTTCTGAGTCTGCAATTCAGACTCTACTTGCGCCATTTCAACTATTAAACAACTGGCTAGATTCACTGGGCTGGCATTGCCTCTGGAATTCACCAAGCTTCAATTGCCCCAACTAAATGAAGGCTTAAATGGCTCCAAAGCTTCTGATCCTTGACCCTTTCCAGCAACACCCCCCCCCCCTAACTAGATTTGGAATGATGGGGAAATAATTGGAGAAAAATAGTTTTGAAAAAGTAAATTACTCGTAATGGAGACATTTAACAACACGCCACACATAGAAAATACTTTTTCGGAACTAGATCTGTTGTTCAGCAACATTATTTGTGGGCAGCACGGTAGCCTTGGGGATAGCACAATTGCTTCACAGCTCCAGGGTCCCAGGTTCGATTCCCGGCTTGGGTCACTGTCTGTGCGGAGTCTGCATGTTCTCCCCGTGTGTGCGTGGGTTTCCTCCCGATGCTCCG
This sequence comes from Scyliorhinus torazame, assembly GCF_047496885.1. Lineage (NCBI taxonomy): Eukaryota > Metazoa > Chordata > Chondrichthyes > Carcharhiniformes > Scyliorhinidae > Scyliorhinus > Scyliorhinus torazame. The sequence goes on along the minus strand of NC_092723.1, from coordinate 53,703,026 downwards.
GTTTCCTCCCACAGTCCAAAAATGTGCAGGTTAGGTGGATTGGCCATGCTAAATTGCCCTTAGTGTCCAAAATTGCCCTTGGTGTTGGGTGGGGTTACTGGGTTATGGGGATAGGGTGGAGATGTGGGCTTGGGTAGGGTGCTCTTTCAAAAGAGCCGGTGCAGACTCGATGGGCCGAATGGCCTCCTGCACTGTAAATTCTATGATTATCTATTGCTCACATTGCAGCTTTAAACCCAGTCACACCTGATTAACAAGGTGTAACATTTTTAAGGCATTTATTTGGCGATTGAGTGCAGAAAAGGGAAAGTTCACACCCCATCAACTGATTTCACTGGCACTGGGGGATTTGGAGATTGGATGCATTGTGGCACAGTGCAACATGTGGTGAAGCAGTGAGTGACAGGCTTATAACTTCAGGCTTTTGGTGCCCTAGCACTAAATTCTCAAGTCATGTTCAATTTCAGAAAGGCAGTGATGGTGGACATTTTGGAGCTCACCATCTAAAACTTGTGCAAAATCCAGGCTATGTATCATTCCTGGGCAATATCTGACTGGTCTCTTTCCAAATATTCTCTCAGTTCTTTCACAGGTTATCGAGAGAGGAATCTTGTGCCTTCAAATAAGTTGGAGCCTTAAAAATTAGGTTATACATTAAACTTAAAGTTGTATTGAAAGTGATCTATGGGTAATGACTTGCGAGCATGCCAGGATTCTTGAAGAGTTTGCGAAAGAAAAATGGATATAGACTTGGAAAATTTGAAGGGGAGTGGGACGAATTGGGTAGCTTTATTGAAACAGAAAGCACAATCGACAAAAGGCCACCATTTGGTACATTTTTCACAGTTCTCAATTTATTTCAGGCAGTGACTTTGTTCATTGAAGGAAAATAATATCATGCATATTTTGTGCTTTTTGGTTGAGATCACCTTTCCTTACTGCAACGTTTATGTTCAAACTTTGGTCATTTGCTTTAGGTTCTTTTTAAAAATTAATTCATGAGCCAGCATTTATTGCCCTTCTCTAATTGCCCTTGAACTGAGTGGGTGTTTGGCATTAGATTTTTTAATTCCAGATTTGTTTTTAAAATTCTAATTTCCCCATTTGCCGTGGTGTGATTCAAGCCTGGGTCCCAAGAGCGATATTATGACTAGTCCCGTGATAATACCAGTATGCCATCACATCCTATTCTCTGCATATTGAGAACATCTACTGGAACTTGGGCTTTGATAACATTTTCTCCAACTGTTGATTTTTTTTTTGTGCCTCAGTGAATTACAGAACAGCTACAGCTCAGAAGGCATATTTGGCCCCTTGTGTCTCTGCTGATTGTCATGTGAGAGTACCTTTAAGAAATGGGTGTTTAAGAAATATACCTTTAAGACATGGGTGTTATCAGTGATGTCAGAGTGTGGGTGGAGCTGGGCTGTCTGTCAGCTTTTTACTTTCGTTTTAGGCTGTTTGGTGCAGGGTGTGTTTTAGTTTTGTTTTGAGTGTTGGATCTGAAGCCAGACAAGCAGGTGTACTGCTGTGTTCTCTGCCATCAAAAGACTATCTCTCTTGATCATTTGGTGAATTCAGAATTATAACTGTTCTCAGTCGTGAATGTAAACCTTAATGTGCTTCTGTTAAAAGGTGTTTCTTTTGTCTTCTGGATGTTGTTTGAGAAGTTATTAAGCATTAAGTGTTGTATTCTTTGGGGGTTGTATTTGAATTAATGGTTGCTCAGATGTTCACTATGTTTTCAAAAGGTTAACTTGAGTTCATAGAATAAACATTGTTTTGCTTTTAAAAAATACTTTTCCATTTCTGCTGTACCACACCTGTAGAGTGGGCCGTGTGCTCCCCATACCACAATCTATTAAAAGTTGTGGGTCAGGTGAACTCCATGATACACTTTGGGGTTCTCTAAACCCTGGCCCATAACATGATCAATGCAGGAACTACTCAGCTAGACTTACTCCCCTGTCCTTTTGCTATATCCCTGCAGTTTCTTTTCTCATTTAATTATCCAGTTTTCCTTTTGAAATCCATGATTAAATCTGATTCTGCCAAACTCTGAGACAGTGTATTCTGGATGCTAACTACTTGCTACATAAAATATTCCCCCTCGTATTGTCTTTGATTCTTTTGTCATTCACCTTAAATCAATGTGCTCTGGTCTTGACCTGTCTAGCAGTAGGAACAGTTCCTCTATTCCAGACTCGCCATGACTCTGAACGCCAATCAAATCTCTTCGCCACCTTCTCCAAGGAGAACAGCCCTAGCTGCTCTAATCTACCCATGTAACTATAAGACCATAAGACATAGGAGCGGAAGTAAGGCCATTCGGCCCATCGAGTCCACTCCGCCATTCAATCATGGCTGATTTCAACTCCATTTACCCGCTCTCTCTCCATAGCCCTTAATTCCTCGAGAAATCAAGAATTTATCAACTTCTGTCTTAAAGACACTCAACGTCCCGGCCTCCACCGCCCTCTGTGGCAATGAATTCCACAGACCCACCACTCTCTGGCTGAAGAAATTTCTCCTCATCTCTGTTCTAAAGTGACTCCCTTTTCTTCTGAGGCTATGCCCCCGGGTCCTAGTCTCCCCTGCTAATGGAAACAACTTCCCTACATCCACCCTATCTAAGCCATTCATTATCTTGTAAGTTTCTATTAGATCTCCCCTCAACCTCCTAAACTCCAATGAATATAATCCCAGGATCCTCAGACGTTCATCGTATGTTAGGCCTACCATTCCTGGGATCATCCGTGTGAATCTCCGCTGGACCCGCTCCAGTGCCAGTATGTCCTTCCTGAGGTGTGGGGCCCAAAATTGCTCACAGTATTCTAAATGGGGCCTAACTAATGCTTTATAAAGCTTCAGAAGTACATCCCTGCTTTTATATTCCAAGCCTCTTGAGATGAATGACAACATTGCATTTTCTTTCTTAATTACGGACTCAACCTGCAAGTTTACCTATAGAGAATCCTGGACTAGGACTCCCAAGTCCCTTTGCACTTCAGCATTATGAATTTTGTCACCGTTTAGAAAATAGTCCATGCCTCTATTCTTTTTTCCAAAGTGCAAGACCTCGCACTTGCCCACGTTGAATTTCATCAGCCATTTCTTGGACCACTCTCCTAAACTGTCTAAATCTTTCTGCAGCCTCCCCACCTCCTCCATACTACCTGCCCCTCCACCTATCTTTGCATCATCGGCAAACTTAGCCAGAATGCCCCCAGTCCCGTCATCTAGATCGTTAATATATAAAGAGAACAGCTGTGGCCCCAACACTGAACCCTGCGGGACACCACTCGTCTCCGGTTGCCATTCCGAAAAAGAACCTTTTATCCCAACTCTCTGCATTCTGCCTGACAGCCAATCGTCAATCCATGTTAGTACCTTGCCTCGAATACCATGGGCCCTTACTTTACTCAGCAGTCTCCCGTGAGGCACCTTATCAAAGGCCTTTTGGAAGTCAAGATAGATAACATCCATTGGCTCTCCTTGGTCTAACCTATTTGTTATCTCTTCAAAGAACTCTAACAGGTTTGTCAGGCACGACCTCCCCTTACTAAATCCATGCTGACTTGTCCTAATCTGATCCTGCACTTCCAAGAATTTAGAAATCTCATCCTTAACAATGGATTCTAGAATCTTGCCAACAACCGAGATTAGGCTAATTGGCCTCTAATTTTCCATCTTTTTCCTTGTTCCCTTCTTGAACAGGGGGGGTTACAACAGCGATTTTCCAATCCTCTGGGACTTTCCCGGACTCCAGTGACTTGTGAAAGATCATAACTAACGCCTCCACTATTTCTTCAGCTATCTCCTTTAGAACTCTAGGATGTAGTCCATCTGGGCCCGGAGATTTATCAATTTTTAGACCTCCTAGTTTCTCTAGCACTTTCTCCTTTGTGATGGCTACCATATTCAACTCTGCCCCCTGACTCTCCGGAATTGTTGGGATATTACTCATGTCTTCTACTGTGAAGACTGACGCAAAGTACTTATTTAGTTCCTCAGCTATTTCCTTGTCTCCCATCACAAAATTACCAGCGTCATTTTGGAGCGGCCCAATGTCAACTTTTGCCTCCCGTTTGTTTTTAATGTATTTAAAGAAACTTTTACTATCATTCCTAATGTTACTGGCTAGCCTACCTTCATATTTGATCCTCTCTTTTCTTATTTCTCTCTTTGTTATCCTCTGTTTGTTTTTGTAGCCTTCCCAATCTTCTGACTTCCCACTACTCTTTGCAACATTATAGGCTTTCTCTTTTGCTTTGATGCATTCCCTAACTTCCTTTGTCAGCCATGGCTGCCTAATCCCCCCTCTGATAACCTTTCTTTTCTTTGGGATGAACCTCTGCACTGTGTCCTCAATTACTCCCAGAAACTCCTGCCATTGCTGTTCTACTGTCTTTCCCACTAGGCTCTGCTCCCAGTCGATTTTCGTCAGTTCCTCCCTCATGCCCCTGTAGTTACCTTTATTTAACTGTAACACCTTTACATCTGATTCTACCTTCTTTCTTTCAAATTGGAGATTGAATTCTACCATATTATGATCACTGCCTCCTAAGTGCTCCCTTACTTTAAGATCTTTAATCAAGTCTGGCTCATTACATAACACTAAGTCCAGAATGGCCTGTTCCCTCGTGGGCTCCATCACAAGCTGTTCCAAAAAGCCCTCCTGTAAACATTCAATGAATTCCCTTTCCTTGGGTCCACTGGCAGCATTATTTACCCAGTCCACCTGCATATTGAAGTCCCCCATGATCACTGTGACCTTGCCTTTCTGACATGCACTTTCTATTTCGTGGTGCATTTTGTGCCCCCGGTCCTGACCACTGTTAGGAGGCCTGTACATAACTCCCATTCTGGTTTTTTTGCCTTTGTGGTTCCTCAACTCTACCCACACAGACTCCACATCATCGGACCCTATGTCATTTAGTGCTATTGATTTAATTTCATTCCTAATTAACAAGGCAACCCCGCCCCCTCTGCCCACCTCCCTGTCTTTTCGATAGGTTGTGAATCCCTGGATGTTTAATTGCCAGCCCTGAACCCCCTGCAACCACGTCTCTGTGATGCCTACCACATCATACCTGCCAGTCACAATCTGGGCCACAAGCTCATCTTCCTTGTTCCGTACACTGCGCGCATTTAAATATAGCACCTTTAATTCTCTATTGACCGTCCCTTTTTGTTTTCTTAGTGTGGTGGACCTTGGTTTACTGAGCCTTTACATACACTGTGTCATATTTTATGGGATGGGGACTATTGTAATCTCTGCTGAGTTTTGTCTTTTCGTGCTTTTTTGTATTCCTAAGCAGCTACGCTTCCCACTGATTACTTCATCTCTTGGTTCCCTGACTTTCCTTCCCCCCCCCAATCTTTAGTTTAAAGTCCTATTGACCACCCTATTTATTCTTTTCGCCAGAACTGGTCCCAGCTCGGTTCAGGTGGAGACCATCCCAACGGTATAGGTCCCCCCTGTCCCAAAACTGATGCCAGTGTCCCATGAAAAGGAACCCCTCTTTTCCACACCACTCTTTCAGCCACGTGTTAACTTCCCTTATTCTTGCCTCCCTATGCCAATTTGCACGTGGCTCGGGCAGTAATCCGGAGATTATGACCCTTGAGGACCTGTTTTTTAATTTGAATCCTAGCTCTTTATAATCTCTAAACAGGTCCTCTTTCCTAGACTTGCCTATGTTGTTGGTACCGACATGGACCACAACAACTGGATCCTCCCCCTCCCTCTCCAGTATCCTTTCAAGCCGGTCAGAGATGTCCCACACCCTAGCACCGGGCAGGCAACATACCATGCGGGACCCTTTATCCTGCTCACAAAGGATACTATCTATCCCCCTGATAATAGAATCCCCTACAACTACAACTTGCCTATTTACTCCCTCCCCTTGAATGGCCTGCTGAACCATGGTGCCTTGGTCAGCTGACTCATCCTTCCTGCAGCCCTGTTCGCCATCCACACAGGGAGCAAGTGCCTCATACCTGTTGGACAGAGTCAAGGGCTGAGGCTCCTGAGTTCCTGACTGCTGGTTCCCTTTACCTGCCTGACTTGCAGTCACACCCTGCTGTCCCTGGCCACTAGCAGGATTTAAACTACTTACTCTGACAGGTGTGACTGCCTCCTGAAACACAGTGTCCAGGTAAGTCTCCCCCTCCCGGATGTGCCTCAGTGTTTGAAGCTCAGACTCCAGCTCATCAACTCTGAGCCGGAGCTCTTCGAGCAGCCAACACTTACTGCAGATGTGGTCGCTGCAGCTCGCAATGGGATCTGCCAGCTCCCACATCAAGCAGCTCAAGCACATCACCTGACCAGCCATCACTAATTAATTAATTAGTTTAATTTAAGTTTATGAGTTTAGCTGTGTTTTTTTTTAAATTTGGGGCAGATTTGCTATCAACCACTCAGATCACAGCTTCCCTCTGACGTCACTTTTGGGGAAAAAACTGGAAAACAGGAAGTTTCCGTTAGGTTTTTATACTCACAGAGACTGCTCCTCCTCCTTCGAACGGCTCCCGAAATTAGGCCCGAAGAGAAAGAGAGAACAAAACAGTAGGGAAAAAGCACCTTCTCCCACTCTTCACCGAATTACCTCACTGCACCAAATTACCGAATTCTCACTCTGTCTGTATCTCTCTCACTCAGGCTGTGTGTCCTTGACCTGCGCAATGCTTCTGAAGTCCCTCAATCCAAGAACCATCCTTTTAAATCTTCGCTTCCCTCGCTTTTATTCCTTCACATTCTCCTAACGTGTGGCACCCAAGATTTATGACTACCCTAGTTCGAGCTGCAATAAGGTGTGCTTTCTGTGCGTTATGCCATTGTTTCCCCTTTAACGTCACTGGACTCGTAATCCAGAGGCCCATTGCTCAGGGTTCAAAGTGGGCTGGTTCAATTTAACTTTGACTAATAAGATCTGGAATTGAAATTTAGGGCGCGATTCAGTGACCCCATTATGCCCTGCTGGATCCGGGTGCAATGGGTAAATTGTGCCCAAACCCCAAATCTGGCTCCACGCCTGGAGCGAACCTTTATGCAAGTCACCTGACTTCCAGCTCATTTAAATACCCGGATGCCAGATTCACCCGCCTGAGACTCTCAGGCCGCTTGGGAGACCTTACCAGTGCACTGTTTGGTACTGGTCCACACAAACATAGACCAAGCATAACGACATCGGAAGGGGTTTTTCCAGGCCATTGCAGCCCCCCCCTCGGCGTGGTCAGGGACAGAGCATAGATGCACTGCCGCCCATGCACCGTGGTCATCCCGCCCTCGAACTGCCTGGTGTCAGGCCCGTGGGGGGCTTGGTACTTTACTCCCCAAGGTGGGGGGAGTCAAAAAATTTGGGGGCTAGTGGAGTTCGGGACAGCCTACCAAAATGCCGCCCCGATCTGGGAGGAGTCTTTCCAGCTTGCCAGCAAGAAATCCCTCTTGAGTGCAGCCTTGGTGGGGACAAACTCCCGTAGCCCAAAGCAAACTGCATACAGTCATTGCTTTACAGGATGTTTCTTGGCGCTGCAGCCGCTGAGAAACACCCCGCTAAACGTGCTGTTCAAAGGTCTTTAACTTGACTCCGCTGAATCGTGACCTTAGTATCAGTACGGGTGACCATAAATCCATCTTTTTCACTAAAGTTCTTTAGGAGCATAAACTGCCATCCTTACCTAGTCTGGCCTCAATATGACTTCAGACCCCATGTGGGTGACTCTTAACGTCCCTCTGAAATAACTTAGCAAGCCACTTCAAGGGTAATTAGCAAATGTGGCCTTGATACCCACATCCTATAGATGAATAAATAAATAAAATGTCTCTATTTATGTAATCCATGTGCCTCATTCACCACTTTCTCAACTTGTCCTGTCAGTTTTAACAATTTGAGCACATGTACTTTGTGGTCCCTCTGCTCCTCCATAGCTTCTAAAATTATAACCTTATGGTCCCTCCTCACTCCTACCAAAATGAATCCATTCACACTGCATTAAGTTTCATCTGCATGTTTCCACCCATTTCACCAGCTTGTCTGCCCTCTTGAAGTCATATCAATATTGCCCTCAAGTCCACAATACTGCGAAGTTTTGTATCACCTATAAATTTTTTAATTTTGCTCTGAATACCTGTTGTTAATATATATCGAAAAACAATAGCCATATTACTGACCTCTGGGGAGCCACATTGTGTATTTTTCTGCAGTTTAAAAAAAAAAAAAAAACCCCCAGCCGTTCACCACTACTTTTTCCTGGAACTTCCTGCCACCATCCTGTTTATTCCATGGGCTTTAATTTTGCTGATGAATATTATTTGGCACTATTGATCAAATTCCTCAAAATGCTCTTAAAAGTGAAGACCGCATTCAGTACTGTACATACCTCTGCCTTTCTGTGTTCACTCAACGCTATTACAATTATGCAACTCTTGAGACTTTTTCCTGCCTGGTTGATGCTGTCTATCTACAAAGCTAAAACATAAATATTATTATCAAGGCATTCCATCCCGCTGAGCAGGCTTGCGATCAATCCACATCCAACAACCTGCTCTGAAAACACTGCTCACATATTGGCAGCAGTGACAAATTCCACCACAGTGGCTGAGACAATCCACAATGTTGTAAAACAATCAACCCCATTTTGTATAAAACAACCCACAACATTCTTTAAAAAAGGTAAATTTGGTCTATCTACCAATGTTAATGGGTGGATTGTTTTTTTTTACATTTCCAAAATCTGGATCTAAATTTCCATGGACCATACCCTACACGGCAGATTTTACATTCACTGATATACACACATATTTTGAACGTAATTTAGAAAGAAATTCCCAATCTAAAGCTATTTTGAAAACAATGTGCACGCAGATCACTGATTACACCTAAAGCGGATACTCTATCCCACTTTGACTCGAAATAAACATTTATATGATAGAAGTGTTGTATAATTATTTCCTAACAACTGTTCAGAATTTTAAAGCATTTTGTTTTCCTTGTCATTAGTCTGGGTATCGCCAATCACGATATACATCACAACCAGATAGTCCAGTTGCATCTCTCACATCGCCTTCCACATCAGGCAGCTTCTCGTATTCAGGCACCCAACTAAACCGCCTGAATGGAGTTATAGATCAAGCACCTTACATCTCGCACTCAAGGACTTTATCCAAGGAAATGGAGAGCAATGGTAATCTTTAAATCTGCTCAAATAATCAGTTATGTTTGTTGACCTCATAACAGTTTGCATTTATGAAATGCCTTTAATGTGATTAAAATATCCCACATACTTTACAGGAATGTCATGGAGCAGAATTTGGCACTATGCCACATGAGATAATAATCTTTTTTAGTGCCATAAGTAGGCTTACATTAACACTGCAGTGAGGTTACTGTGAAACTCCCCATGTCACCACATTCTGGTGCCTGTTTGGATCCACGGGTAGAATTCAGAATGTCCAATTCGCCTATCAAGCATGTCTTTCGGGACTTATGGGAGGAAACCCAGGCAAACACTGGGAGAACGTGCAGACTCCGCACAGACAGTGACCCAAGCTGGGAATCGAACCTGGGACCCCGGCGCTGTGAATCAACAGTGCTAACCACTGTGCTACCGTGCCGCCCATTAGACAAGATGACTAAAAGCTTGGTTAGAAATGTAGTTTGTATGGAGCATCTTAAAGGAGAGAAGCGAGGTGGTGAGAGAATTCCAGTGCTTGGGGCCTGAGCAATTGAAGACACAGCCGACAATAGTGGAGTAATTGAAATCGCAAACGCTGAAAATGAATTTTGAAACTGTTGCAGATGTTTCCATATTAAACTGTCAAACAAGTGCTCAATGAGCTTGTAACACAGTATGCACTAATATTCTAGCCATCGTTTGCTGCAGTTTGAGATTGGCATTTTTTAAATTCACCCTTGCTGAAACAGACAGAAAAAGATTTGGCTGGGCTCATCCAATTTAGAAAGTCTAATGCTTTCTCTTGATTTTATCTAATCTTGATAAGTTGATCGAGTCTTTAAACAGTTACTTTTCAATGTAAATTTTGATAACATGTGCATATTAAAAATGGCAGAATAGTATCAGCCATCCGAAGAAATGTTTGCTGTAGGTGATTTCCTGTGATAATAATATTATATGACAGAATCAGGTAAAAGAAAATGCATAACGCTTCATTCGAATGATAAGTATTAAAAAAATTAGTTATCAAAAGTGTCGAGAAGCATAAAGAAGAAAAATGTATAATGCCAAAAAAAAAAAATCATTAGGACGAGATGAAAGAAACTGACCAGTGGATGACTTCAGCAATGTTCAGCATGCTTAAAGATATCTTTCAAACTCCAACAGTCAAACCAGAATATTCTCAGGAAAATTATAAAGATAAGTGAAGCCTCAATTAAATCTCTCAAAAGAACATAGCACAGCAATTAATGTGCAAGCCAAAGGTGCTCCCAACAAAAAAGAAAAAACAAAAATACAACTTTATCAGTGCTCCAAAACATCAGTTAAAGATATCAAATTAAAGATTGGAAGCCTAAACCAAAACACTGGAGATAAACCAGAATTCCAATGAAAAACCACAAAGTATTTTTTTTGTCCAACTAATCGCCTACTAAGATAAACTTCCTTTCTCCATCCAATCCTCCCCCACTGACTTGCCTTCTGTTACCTCTTCTGTCCTCCCACCCCCATCCATTTTTGCATCCCTCTTCTTCCCTTTACTTCCATTTCCTTTTGCTCCACTTTCATCTTGCACCACTCCCACATATCCTCCCTCTCGTTCATGCATGCAGCTTCCCTTCCTCCCATTAATCCTTCCCCCTCGCCCAGTTCTAATATGACAAGTGAAGTGTTCTCGTATGAAAGATTGTTTGAGTTTGTATAACTTTCACATGCATGGCAGATTTAACCATTATTAGTAATGGTTAATAAAATGAAATAGCTCTCGTTTGTGATTTATTTTGAAAAGATGACTCTGAGAAAACAAATGAAGACGACAAAGATGTTAATGACCGGCAGCTCTCAATAAGAGAAAGACGACGGCCCAGGGAGAAGAGGCGATCTACTGGAGTGTCATACTGGACTCAAGACGTTAGTATTTCTTACTGATGTGTTACATACTGAGTGAATGCTTGGCTTTGGAGAAACAACATTTTCTTGTAACAATTGAAATATATTTTAAAGTGAGACATGTATAATGAATGTTAACATTTTTCTTTGGACAGTACTACTTACTCTATTTTGAATAGAAATTTAGAAATTGCCTCGACTTTTTCTGAAATATCAAAAAGCTCTGCAAAAAAAATTAGTAATACTTCTGTTACGACACCCTGGGCTCGTGTGCAGTCAATTCCAGCCCCGGAGTCCCAACGCAACTGAATTGACCAATAATTTGTATAAAAATTCCAGAAATCTTTGGCCCTTGTCTGTCCAATAATTAGAGTCACCAGGTTTGTAAGTTGAAACACAACTACTGTTTATTGATAACAGAAATACAGATGAGATATGCAGTCATCTTTGAAGATTAGATTGGATAAGTGGATGAAGGACAAGAAGTTGATGGGGATGCAGTAAACAGGGTGGGTTAATGTGATTAGGATTATTTTGTTGAGTGGAGGGCAGTAATCTTAGCCTTTCACCTGGGCCCACATCTACCCTTGATATGATGAGCGGTATCTACGGATTATAAATAGTCCTGACTGAGATGGGATTTGGAACTCTTGAGCCCCATTCCCAGTAAGTACAAGCCTGTGGCATCAAATTGTGTATTCAGTTCAAGTAATTTGGGTAGGTGGAAAACGGTAAAAACTTTTACTGTTGCATTAAAGAATGAATGTTCTTTGAGCCCAAAAGAACTCTCAAGAAAATATGCATGAATACATTGAATAACTGCTGGATGCTTGTCTTAACAAATTAAAAGCTGAGAGTTGATGCAAAAATTAGTTTGACCTTGAATTGAACTTGATATCTTGAAAATTGCTCCCAATACATGGGAATGAATTTAATCTTGAATAAGCAATTAGCCCTACTAGCCTGCATCAGTTTAGGGCCTCCACTCAACAAAATAATCCTAATCACATTAACCCACTCTGTTTCCTGCATCCCCATCAACTTCTCTTCCTTCGTCCACTTATCCAATCTAATCTTCAACACTGCAGCTTTCTTCCAACCACTAATGCTAGAAATGAATTCCACCACACCGTACTTTGTGTGAAGCCGCTTCTCCTACCCTCAGTTCTAAATCTCTTGCATTTAATCTAGTGTCTGTGACCTCTCGTTCTTGACATTTTAAATTACAGGAAACTATCCACTTCTACCAACTGTATCCCATCCTTCCATAATTTTAAACTCCTCTAATATCCAAGCATTCTGAAAATGTGCTGTGAAATTTGGACAGTTTTATTTCTTGTTCATGTTCATAGAATTTACAGTGCAGAAGGAGGCCATTTGGCCCATCAAGTCTACACCGGCTCTTGGAAAGAGCACCCTACTTAAGCCCACGCCTCCACCCTATCCCAGTAACCCCACCTAACCTTTTTTTGGACACTAAGGGCATTTTAGCATGGCCAATCCACCTAACCTGGACATCTTTGAACTGTGGGAGGAAACTGGAGCGCCCAGAGGAAACCGACGCAGACACTGGGAGAACGTGCAGACTCCGCACAGACAGTGACCCAAGCCGGGAATCGAACCTGGAGCTGTGAGGCAACTGTGCTAACCACTGTGCTGCTCTGCTGCCCCTTTTTTGTTCACCGGTAACCAATTTTGGATCCGTTATGCAATAAAGTGAATGATGACAGGCACACTAAAAATCAGTAGTTGTAGTTTATCAGCCAGCTCACCATGGGCTTATTGCAGTGAGCAAGTTGAAAATGTTACTTAAACATTGAGTAAAATCATAGATTATCATAGATTATCATAGATTATCATAGAATTTACAGTGCAGAAGGAGGCCATTCGGCCCATCAAGTCTGCACCGGCTCTTGGAAAGAGCACCCTACCCAAGGTCAACACCTCCACCCCATAACCCAGTAACCCCACCCAACACTAAGGGCAATTTTGGACACGAAGGGCAATTTATCATGGCCAATCCCCCTACCCTGCACATCTTTGGACTGTGGGAGGAAACCGGAGCACCCGGAGGAAACCCACGCACACACGGGGAGGATGTGCAGACTCCACACAGACAGTGACCCAAGCTGGAATCGAACCTGGGACCCTGGAGCTGTGAAGCAATTGTGCTATCCACAATGCTACCGTGCTGCCCAAAAATATTTAGAAAATAAATCAAATGTCTGGATATTTTTTGCAACTGTGTACCATATTGGAGTTTTGTGCCTAAATTGTAGCCATGTATAATTTAAAATGCTTGTGGATAAACTAGTGGAAATGAGCCATGTTTGATTTGAATATTACTGTACAGATGTGAACATATTTGCAATATTGTTTGAGAAATTGTGTGTGTGTGTGTGTGTGTGTGTGTGTGTGTGTGTGTGTGTGTGTGTGTGTGTGTGTGTGTGTGTGTGTGTGTGTGTGTGTGTGTGTGTGTGTGTGTGTGTGTGTGTGTGTGTGTGTGTGTGTGTGTGTGTGTGTGTGTGTGTGTGTGTGTGTGTGTGTGTGAGATGTAAATTGGAGTTTCAGTTTCTGAGCATAATTTTGCTTTTCTTTAGGGTGATGAAAATGATGGAAAATGGGAAGAGAAAGACATCCGGGTAAGCTTGAGTTTAAAGATGATCCTCTAAGCAGGTGTGAAGTAAAGGAAATAGATTTTGCATTTTATATAGTTTTATCTTTTTCTTTATCCTCAATGTTTGCACTGGAAACAGTACTGTAAAAGCGTTATAACCATCAATGTAAAACAGACTGGACAATTTAAGACAAAAGTGGAACATGGTTACACATCTTGGTCGTATCTATAAACTGAGCACTTGACCTAGCAGCGAGAGAGCGAGCAATGTCAGTTTTTCTTCTCCAGGTAAATACATTTCTGAGTAGTCTGCCAATGGCCTGTGTTCATTGTTCTGTTGCTGAAAAGCTAAAATGTTACGGATCTGAGCAACTTGCTTCAGTTTAACAAATAGCATTCAGTTCTATATCCCTTTTACCTAACACAAGTTGTTTTGCTATATCTGTGTTTCAAGTTAATAGTAAAAGTTATAGGCAGCACAGTGGTTAGCACTGCTGCCTCACAGCACGGAGGTCCCAGGTTCGATCCCTGCCTTGGGTCACTATTCGTATGGAGTTTGCACATTTTCCCCTTGTTTGCATGGGTTTCACCCCCACAACCGAAAGATGTTCAGGGTAGGTGGACTGGCCACACTAAATTGCCCCTTCATTGGAAAAAATGAATTGGGTACTCTAAATTTTTTTTTTTTTTAGAAGGAAAAGAAAAAAAATTAAAGCACATTGATCAAAAATGTAGTATTGCTTACTTGGGGAAATTGATGATGGAAAAAACAAACTTTCCAGAATTGACTCGGAAATGCAGTGCATTTGATTAACTGAAGAATAACACAATCATGAACTGCCAAAGAGTTTTAAGTTCATTCTGGTTCATTATCTATTCTTTCACAGGATGTGTGCATTACTTGCTAGGCCAGTATTTATTGCCCATCCCTAAATTCCCTTGAGACGGTGGTGGTGAACCATTGAAGGCCATATGATGTTGATAAATCCACAATATTGTTAGAAAGGGAATTCCAGGATTTTGACCTAGCACAAGTGAAGATCAATGATATAGTTCCAAGTCAGGAAGATGTGGCTTAGAGGGGAATTTGCAAATGGTGTTCCTGTACATCTGCTGTCCTTGTCCTTTGAGGTGATAGCAGTCACGGGTTTGGAAGGTGATATTGAAGGAGCCTTGGCGAGATGCTGCAGTGCATCTTGTAGATGGTGTACATTGTTGCCTCTGTGTGTCGATGGTGCAGGGAGTGAATGTTGAAGATGGTGGATGGGGTGCCAGTTAAACAGATTGCTCTGTTCTGAATAGTGTCTAGCTTCATGAGTGTTGTTGGAGCTGAACTTATCCAGGCAAGTGGAGAGTATTTCATCACACTCCTGACTTTGGGAGTTCTCTCTTGCTGGAGATGTTCATTGCCTGGCACTTAATTGTGTGGCAAATGTTACTTGCCACCTGTCAACCCAGGTCTTGCTGCATTTGGGTTTCAATAGCTGGGGAATTTCAAATCATGCAATCATCAGCCAGCATCCCCACTTTTAAAGTTGTGAATCAAAGTCACTTTAGCTGAATGTGTAGAACATTCGCAATAAGTAAGTGAACTAGTGATACAAATAGAGATAATTTGTTCAAATGTAATTACTATTACAGATACATGGTTACAAGATGCTCACGGTTGGGAAATAAATCTTCCAAAGCACACATTTGAAAATGGCAGGCAGAATGATAAAGGGTGAGGAGTAGCCTCAGTAATAATAAAGGATAATATTGGTCAGTTAGGATCATCACTCAAAATCAGGAAGTAAAATCAGTATGGGGTGGAGATTAGAAATGGCAAGGGTTAGAAAATGCGGATGGAAATTATTTATAGATTCCCTAACAGTAGTTATAATTTTGGACAGAGCACCAGTATATTATTGGAGTTTCTAACAAAGGTATGTAATAGTTGTGGGTGGCATGATGGTTAGGACCTGGGTTTGATTCCAACCTTTGGTGACTGTCAGTGTAGAATTTGCACTTTCTCCCCATGTCTGTGTGGGTTTCCTCCTGGTGCTTCGATTTCCTCCCACAGTCTAAAGATGTGCGGGTTAGGTGGATAGTTCATGCTAAATTTCTCCTCTGTCCAAAAGGTGGGATGTGGTGGTTGGGGGGTGGGGGGGGGGGGTCTAGGTGGGATGCTCTTTCAAAAGGGATTGGTGCCGACTCGATGGGCCGAATGGCCGCCTTCTGCACTTAGTAATTCTGTGATTCTAACTCTGCAGCCCTCTAAACATTCACCACTATCCAGGACAAAGCCCATTTGAGTGCCACCTTTTCATTCCTCCAACAGCGGTGCATTGTGGTTATAGTGTACATGCTATAGGACTGAGATGAGGAGAAATCTATTCACCAGAGAGTGATGAGCTTGTGGAATTCAGTACCACAAAGTAGTTGAGGTCATAACATTGTATGTTTTCAAGAAGAAGTTAGATATGGCTCTTGAGCAAAAGGGATCAAAGGATATTGGGGTTGGGGGGGGGGAGAGAAAGTGGGAAACGGACTACTAAGTTGAATAATCAGCCATGAGCATAATGAATGGCGAAGCGGGCTCAAAGGGCCTACTCCTATTTTCCATGTTTCTATGTACCCTCTCCAAGATGCATTGTAGCAACTTACCAAGGCTTCTTAAACACCCAAACACACCCACTTATTGCTTGGAAGTACTGGGGAGAGGATAAAGATAGCCCGAGGCACAGAACCTGCACTTGCCCTTGGGAGGAGAGAACACAGGACCTGCGAGGACACCTTGTTTTGGGAAGAGGATAAAGACAGCCCAAGGCTCAGGGACAGCACTTGCCTTCGGGAAGAGAGAGCATCGGACCTGTGAGGGACAACTGTACTATGGATAATATAAAGACAATCCCGAGGCTCAGGGCCTTTGGCAACTCAGGAGCTGTTCAAACAGCTCGTTGGGGTTCAAGGAAACAACCAACAATGACATCACAAGAAAGCGCTAAGTTGATTCGTTGGTGAATAACCGATATTAGGGACTGTATATAAATAGCTGTAACTGAAAAAGATAAGAGTTAGGGAACTAAACTTGGAAAATAAAGGAGAAGTGACTCTGAAAGCAGAACCAGGAAATCAAAAAGAGCTAATTGGGTGAGTGCAGTTATAAATTCTTTAAGAGCAAGGAGCAGCGAAGAAGGAGCAAGAGCGAGAGGAGCCGGGAGCTTGAACGAGTGGGTGAGGAGAAGGATAAATACAAACGTCAGTTCAGAAAGTGGTGTGGGACCAACCAAAGCAACTGATTTTGTGAGTAGGTCCAGGTGAGTTTTGTTTTTCAATCTTTTAATCAAATTCATTGCTTAAAACTGAGTTGGGACTATGAATGAACAAATAAAAAGGAGTGTAGACTAGTACCGTACGATCACAATGGAAGAGTTAAGTAAGAAACAAGGTTCCTAGCTGACGTAAATAAGGCCCCTAGCTAAAGTAATTTTTCTTTTCGGGGAGGAACTAGCTTAATCAAAAAGGACATCATGGCAGGAGACCTCAGACCCGTGATCTGCTCCTCGTTCACAATGTGAAAAACGAGGGACACTTCCAGCTTCCCTGGTGACCATGTGCACAGCAGGTGTGTCCAGATGCAGCTTCTAGCTAACTGGATTTCGGAGCTGGACTCACGGGTGGACTCACCTTGGAGCATCCATGATGCTGAAGAAGTCGTGGATAGCACGTTTAGCGAGGTGGCCACACTGCAGACGAGAATTGCACGGGCAGAAAGGGAATGCGTGATCATCAGGAACAGTAAAAGACTCCGGAAGGCAGAGCGGGGGACCGCTACGGTCACCCCCCCAAACAGATATGCTGCTTTTGGATAGTGTTGGGGGAGATGGCCTCTCGGGAAAGCAGCAGCAGTCAAAATCACAACACCGTGGGTGGCTCTGCTGCTCAGATTGAAAAACAAGTGGCAGGGTTATAGTGATAGGGGATTCAATAGGCACAGACAGACACTTCTGTGGTCGCAATCGTGAATCAAGGATGGTATGTTGCCTCCCTGGTGCCAGGGTCCGGGATGTCACGAGCGGCTGCAGGACATTCCGGGGATGGAAGGTGAACAACCAGTGGTCGCGGTACACATTGGTACCAACGACATAGGTAAACAAAAGGATGAGGACCTGCAAGCCAAGTGCAGGAAGTTAGGAGATAAACTAAAATACAGGATCTCAAATGTAGTAATTTCTGGGTTACTCCCAGTACCACGCGCTAGAGAGCAGGAATAGGAGGATAGATCAGATGAATGTATGGCTGGAGAGATGGTATAGCTGGGAGGAATTCCGATTCTTGAGGCACTGGGACCGGTTCTGGGGCAGGTGGCACCTGTAAAAACCGGACAGGTTGCACCCAGGCAGAGATGGGACCAATATCCTAGCAGGTGCTTTTGCTAGTTATGTTGGGGAGTATTGAAACTAGTGTGGCAGGGTGGGATCCCAGGAGTAGGATCAGATGGGCCAAATTTAGATCAGGAAAATGGAGGTAGAACTTTAGCTAGTGTTGCAGAAGAGGAAATGATAAACTTGGAATTACAGGAGAAGCAAGTTTTAAAAGTGTCCAGCAAGGGGAAACAGTGGGGTTAAACTGTTTGTACTTCAATGCAAAGAATATTACAAACAAGGTAGACTAGTTAGGAGCACAGGTAGACACATGTCAGAGGATGTCATTGCTATAGAAAGTGCAGGGGCGAAGTCCAAAAGGAAATAAGATAATCAAAGAGAGGGCATGAAGAAAGATGAGCAAGTAAAGTTCAAGAAGACCCGTAGACGTTTTACCAATATATTAATGGTAAAAGGTTAATTAACGATAAGGTGGGACCTGTCCGAGATGAAGAAAGGAACTTGTGTGTTCATAGAGGCTGTGGGAAGGGTTTTAAATGAATATTTTGCCTCCATGTTTACAAAGGAAATGAATGATGCAGACATAGTAGTCCAGGAGGAACATTGTGAGATACTGGATGGGTTAATCATAAAGAGAGAGGAAATACTCGAAGGATTGAAATCCTTGATGGTTGATGTGTTGCCAGGGCCAGATGGATTGTTACTGAGGCTATTGAAAGAGGTCAGGGAGGAGATAGCAGATGCCAGAGTCAAGGTTCGATTCCTGGCTTGGGTCACTGTCTGTGTGGAGTCTGCATGTTCTCAGTGTCTGCATGGGTTTCCTCCGGATGCTCCAGTTTCCTCCCACAAGTCTTGAAAGACGTGTTGTTAGATAATTTGGACATTCTGAGTTCTCTCTCTGTGTAACAGGCGCTGGAATGTGGCAACTAGGAGCTTTTCACAGTAACTTCATTGCAGTGTTAATGTAAACCTACTTGTGACAATAAAGATTATTATTATTATTGCAGTGTTAATGTAAGCCTAACTCTGACAATAATAAAGATTATTAAATTGTTTCTCCTGGTGGAGAATTCTAGAACCAGGGGACATAGATTGAAGATTAGTGGCAGAAGGTGTAGAGGGGACATGAAGAAAAACATTTTTACGCAGCGGGTAGTGGGAGTCTGGAATTCACTGCCCAAGTTGGTGGTAAGGCAAAGACCCTAACTAACATCTTTTTAAAAAGTACCTGGATCTGCACCTTCTAAGTTATAGGGCTATGGACCGGGTGCTGGAAGGTGGAATTAGAAAGGGCACCTGTGAGTCGTAGGGCTGGCATGGACAAGATGGTCCGAATGGCCTCCTGTGCTGTAACCTTTCTATGATTCTATTCTATGAAAGGCAAGGGCAAAAGGGACATGGGAACATTACCACCATTTCCAAGTCTCTTACAATCCTGACTTGAAAATATATCACTTTCTTCAATTTTTCTGTGTCAAAACCCTCCAACTCCCTAATTTAAGCATTATAGCTATACCTTCATGATATAGGTTGTAGTGTCTCGAGATGGATTCTCACTATCGACCTTTCAGCAATGCTTTTTACTGAATGAATTAAAATAAATGAATTAGCAGTGTTCATTTTTTTCCTTCCCAAACCTTTGAACATGTGGGAATTTAGCATCATCAATCCACCTAACCTGCACATCTTTGGACTTAGCAGTAAAATAACTCATTCAATGCATTGCAATGGAAAAACACCACCAAGTATTTATCATGTACTGCAGGCTAAAATTACACTTCAAATTTAGTTTATAGAATTACATTTGCACAGGAGGCCAAATAAATACAGCAGTGATAGATTTGTGCAAAACCTCTTGACTTAAAAGTATTAATTTTGATTGCAAGTCAGTTTCAGAATCTTATAACTGAGTCCTTTAATTTGTTTATATAAATGTATGCCTTTGTG
Source organism: Scyliorhinus torazame (assembly GCF_047496885.1). Taxonomy (NCBI): domain Eukaryota; kingdom Metazoa; phylum Chordata; class Chondrichthyes; order Carcharhiniformes; family Scyliorhinidae; genus Scyliorhinus; species Scyliorhinus torazame. Next base: position 53,683,025 of record NC_092723.1, on the reverse strand, counting down.
CTCACAAGATTGTAGCTGGTCCATTTTTTATTAGTATGTATTGAAAGGGAATAGCTAACCATGTAGATTCAGGTAATGCAAGTACACTTACAATGTGATTTTCTAAATAAAACAGCTGTTGCATAATCTCAAATTTCTGTTACCACAAATTACCCTAAAGGAGCATACAGGTAGCTGCTGGAGTTGGGCGAGCAGGGTGCTTTGTACAGGTGTACTAGCCTATGAGAGAGAAGCACAAATGCGGAAAGCCCTGCGAAAACCAGGTTTTTTAATGGTAGACTTCGCTTGAAATAGTAACATACCTGAATAATCTGAGATGCTTGGTTTAAAAAAAAAAATGAAAGGCTTTGTCTTAATGATGCCACAGAGTGGTCAAAGCTGGACATGCAAGGAAGCTTGAGCAAAGTTTTATAATGAGAATTTACAGTCAGATGTTTGTGATTGAAAAATATGATGGAGCTAAGTTAGTGAATGGGAATACTTAATTAGTGTTACACATAGGAATTATAGGCAATTACCACTAAGAGGGAAGTGGGCATAATTAACATGGGAACATTTGACAGGAAGAAGTCTTAACAACACCAGGTTAAAGTCCCAACAGGTTTGTTTCGAATCACTAGCTTTCGGAGCACTGCTCCTTCGTCAAGCGATTCACCTGAGGAAGGAGCAGTGCTCTGAAAGCTAGTGATTCGAAACAAACCTGTTGGACTTTAACCTGGTGTTGTAAGACTTCTTACTGTGCTCACCCCAGTCCAACGCCGGCATCTCCACATCATGGCTAACATTTGACAGAGCATGCCATTTTCTCATATTAAAAATGGAGTGACTGCAGCATTTTGTGGCTGCATGTACTGCGGGTGACATTAAGCATGCCATTCAATGAAGTCATGCTTGTCTGACATGTGACTGTTCCTCTCAACTTGAAATCATCCTAATCTAACTCAGTACTGTGAAGCTGCATCCTAGGTTGCCTTGTTATAAATTGTTCTACTTTAATAGGATACAATAGGGCTATTATGCACACTTGGCAAAAGGATTTAAGTATTAGATCATTTTGTCCTGGGCCGAAGTAGCGCGTGTGACCCGATTAGCGCCATTTTGGTGCGGCTGCTTCTGCTGACCGCTCTGCCCCTTCCCATGCTTCTCGCTTTCAGCCCCAGCAAGACTTGGGGAGATTAAAGCATTTTGACATTTTAAAAATATATTTTGTTTTAGAAGCTTTTCAGATAAAATAGTTTTGTGGTTATTTTTAGTTTTAAAGGCACACTTTGAATTTGTAAATATGCCAGAAATCTCCCTTGGGCACATCCTTGCTTTTCATAACAGGAAATGAAAATGCCGCACTGAAACAGCAGATGGTGCTGTTTGTGGTTGAAAGTTAAAACAGGCACCATTTTTGAAGTATCCTTTTTTGCAAAAACAAAACTCCATTGATATAAATCCAGTGTTAAACAATATTTTTATTTTAAAGACATGATTTAAAATATTGGGAACTAAAACATTTATAGCTCGTGCCAATTATGAAGGAGCATATCACACTAATTTAAGATTCTTTTTCTGATAGTGTTAAGCTTTTGCATTATCTCTGTTCTGTCATACTGGAACTAATCCCACTGGGAAGCTTTAATTCAATATATCCTTCAGTATTGGTTACAAAATGTTGAGTCAACATCAATGGTTTGTTTATTAAATCACATTTCTGTAACGTTCTGCGTTGATGCTGAGGAAAAGTTTGCATTTGAATCTTTAGGAGCAGAAAAAATTGAGATGAAGCTATCTTTATAACCAGCGTTTATTTATATATATATATATTATTATACATGTAATCTGGAGTCTCAGAACCCAGTAAAAAGTGAGCTAAACCAAGTGATAAGTACTTAAATCTGAAGTGGAAATTGTTTTTTGTTTAATTTCATGCTTGGAAAACAGTACTTTATGGTAATACAGCAGGTTTTAATTGTTTTAATTTGAATTCAATTTTGATATAAAATCTATTAGCAGCAAATTACTAAAATTGACCCCAACACAGAACTGTTTTGTAAACCCACGGATCGCCACGGTCAGAAAGGCTCGGCAGTGAACAATTGTTTTGTAAACTAGTTTATTTTTGAGTTATAAAACCTTTCCTTTCCAGCACACAACAAAATTTATATTTTAATTGGATCGGATAGCAGTCAATCCTTCACTGTTGCACAGTATATTGATGCTGATTTTGTGCCAGTGTTCAGTCGTATTTGTAATTCGTCAGATATCAAGGAGTGTGCCTGCAAGTAGCATTCAGACTTGGCCTGATAAGTGGAAAACAACATTCTTGCCACAAAGGTGCCAGGCAATGACTCTCTGCAGCAGTGTATTTCAAACTTTTTTCCGGTCCCATTTTTACCAGCCAGCCGACCTTCGGGACTCGGGCGGGCCGACCTTCGCGAACCAACATTAATCCCCAACCAACGTGACTGAAAGAGATGATTTGGTCATTGTTTTTGGGACCCAGTGTGCACATATTGACTGCTGCGTTTCTTACCTTACAGCAGTGACTACACTTCAAAAGTACTTATTCGGTTGTAAAGCACTTTGGGAACATCCTGAGGTCATGAAAGGTGCTACATAAATGCAAGGTGCTACATAAATGCAAATTGAAACAGTCCCAGGGTGAGCTTGCAGTGCCGGGAAAGACCACTCTTATCTATCAGCACTGAGGAGCTCCACTCGCCGGAACTCCTCAGTGCAGGAAGACATCAGGGGGGGGGGGGGGGGGGGGGGGGAAGAGTTGGCGTGACGCCATTTTGCAGTCAAGGCGAGCCGGGGCTGCACCTCAGCCATGACAGGCAGGAAGAGACCCTTCATTGGCCGCTCGAGCAGCTCAATTACTCTTACAAGGTAGCTTGGTGGTGGGAAAATTTCAAGTATGCCTCAACCACCCCACCCCCGCAAATGTGCATCCTTCCCACCTCCCTATATCACTATATGAGCCACTTTGCCTCCCAGCCCATCTCCAGCTGTCTGATAAAATCCAGTATAATGAGTTTGCATCCCACAATCAATTAAAATTTCTTGTCTGTTCAAGAAGCTTACAGGAAAAACCTACCCAACAAGCAGTTACAAGGCATAAACACCCACAATGCATATCAAAGTGTTTTGTTATTACCGATGAGCGAGCACGCATGCGCAGTCCGCCCGCATTTTTTTAATGGTCGCGGCCGTCACTTTGAAGGCCGCTCGGCTGCTGCGGCTGTTGCGCGCAAATTTGCGCAATTGGGAGCACCGCGACGGACGGCTCCACGACCCTCCCAATGCCCCCCGCGGTCGCAACCTCCACTTTGAAAATGACTGATCTACAGTAAGAGAGAACATAATCATTCCTCTTTGGCATCATCATTGCTGAATCTCCCACCAACAATATTCCGAGGGTCAGTATTGACCAGAAACTGAACTAGTCCAACCACATGGATACTCTGACTACAAAAGTCGATCAGCAGCTGGGAATTTTGTAGGGTGCAACTTTCATGACTTCACAGAACCTGTCTACCATCTACAGACTCTGGTTTGAACTGTGGTGGAGTATTCTGCACTTGTCTAGATGAGTGCTGCCTTAACAGCTTTTGAGAAACTTGACACCATCCACGACATAACCTAATTGATTGGCACTCCCTGCACCACTAGTGCATAGTGGCAGGACTGTAGACCATCTACAAAATGCACTGCAGAAATTTGCCAGAACTGCTTTGACAGCATCTTGGAAACCTGTAACCTCTAGAACAAGGGATGTAAATGCATGGGAACACCACCACCTGCAAACTCCCTGCTAAATTAATCCCAATTCCGACTTTGAAATATACTGCCATTTCTTTACTGTTGGTTCAAAATCCTGGACCACACACTTTGCAGCACGGTTATAAATAAAAAGTTTAGGATTATTATGTTTTCTGACTGTCTCTTTAATTTGGGGTGAAACGGGGGAAAACAAAGGGGTCACATGATCTGCTCTGAATCGTGCCTGACGACAGCATATGTGGCTTGGTAATTAAATGTTAAAGTGGGAGCCCTGATTGTCTTACTTAAAATGAGGCGCAAGTTATTCAAACCTGTAGACAATGGCAAGAGCACCTGTGCTGACTCTGGGTAGACTATTGATCTCCAAATTACACATAGCAGTGTTAGCAATGTCCGGTTTTATAAGCAGTTCTAGCTTTAACTGTATTTAATTTTGAGTTTGACTGGATTTTGATGTCTAAAGGAATAGCTAGTTGGCATTTTTACCTGGCTACTGATTCACATTACTGTAGGATGGGCTTTAGGAAGGAATAGTACATAGAAAACCATTGTAGGATTATGTTGTAGATCTTCCGCAAATATCCTTGAACCCCTCAAACACTGCAAGAATCTTAGAGCGATTGAGGCAACCAAGTCTCTAGTTCATCATGGAGAATGTGGGTGGGAGTTCATACTCTAATTGAAGAGACCAAACTTGTGAGAATTTAAACTAGGCTGGAAGACTTGCTTAGATTTGGCTGGAGTAAGAAATCATCAGGGTAACCTTCACCAGGAAAAAAATTCCAGGGTTAAAAGTTACCTAGCTGGAACTGAGAATCACTTTAGACTAGTTCCCTGACAAGGCAGTATCAACACAAGGGACACAAAGTATAGCGTTCAGGGGGATTTTCAGTTTTAAAAGTTAAGTGGGAAAACTTTTCAATTGTTTTGTGTATAGGTTGCCTACCTTTTAAAAAGTGTTTAGTCAATGTTGCTTTTTGTTTCAGCAGAAATCTTGAGAAATCTGACTGGTCAACCACTGGAAATTTAGTCTCTGTGGGGATCGTAACATTGTACTTATGCTAAATGGACAGCAGGAAAGGGATTAAAGAAAAAAAATGAGGAAACTAAAACAGCAAAATAAAAAAGAAACAGGGCAGCACGGTGGCGCACGGCGGTGAGGTCCCAGGTTCGATCCCGGCTCTGGGTCACTGTCCGTGTGGATCTCCCCGTGTCTGCGTGGATTTTGCCTCCACAACCTAAAGATGTGCAGGCTAGGTGGATTGGCCACGCTAAATTGCCCCTTAATTGGAAAAAATGAATTGGGTACTCTAAATTTATATATTTTTAAAAAAGAAACCATGAAATTTGTGTTTATGATTGAAACTTGTTGAGCTCCATGTTGAGTTCAGAGGCTGTATAATGGATTGAGTCAAAAGATGAGGTAATATTCTTAGAGTTTGCATTGAACATCATTGGAATATTACCAGGCCAAGGGCAGAATGATCAGAGGGGAGAAAGAGAATTGAAATGAGAGTAGGAATCTAAGGGTCATACTTAAAAGGATGCCTGTCTGTATTTGGTCACCCCAATGGAGAGTAGAGAAGACTGTATACCAAATTGAAAGAAGTATAAGTAAATTGCCGTTTTACTTGGAATTGTGTTTGGGGCCTTGGATGGTGAAACAGGAGAAAGTCCTGGGCCCAATTATCTTCAGCTGTTTTATCAATGATCTTCCCTCCGTCATAAGGATAGAAGTGGGAATATCTGCTGATGTTCAATACCATTCACTCAGATACTGAAGCAGTCTGTGTTCATATGCAGCAAAACCTGAATAACTTTCAGGCTTGGGGTGATAAGTGGCAAGTAAGATTCACACCACAAACCATGTTAAACAAGCAAGAATCTAATCATTTCCCCTCAATCCTGGATTACTAGTCCAGTGACATTACTACTTTGCCACTGCCTGCCCATTATCTCAAACTTGCTCAGCAGATTTAAATAACCAAAATTCGATGCAGATAAAGAAACAAATACGTTTGTATAATTCTCAGTCTCGATTTCACGGCAAGCCTATAGTTTCTTAGATGAGTTGATACTTTTTGTTGAAGCAAAGGTCTTTTAAGTAAAGGTTTTACAATAAGCTGCTAGCCACTGCCTGGTTGAATTTCCAGGAGGTTGGTTCTCAAGTGAACTTGAAGTTGGAACAGATTGGGGAGAGCTCTCTCCCAACTTCCACTGTATTGCTGTTTATATTATCTTGGTGACATAGTTGACTTAAGCTGGTTCGGTGGCTTCCAGATGAAGTCTGATTCTGCAGAGCTGATTCTTTGAAGTTTTCAAAAGGGGCAACGAATATTGCCGTCTTTCCCATGTGATCAGTGTCATAATATACATCTATGTATATAATGGAGTGCAGACAGGCAGTGATTGACACACAGGATGACCAGTAAGCACACAGAACAGAGCAGCCAATCACCAGACAGGACACGACCACTATAAAGCCAGAGGGCACCAGTTTTCCTGTTCTCTCTCGGGACCCAGCCTCGGAGACAGTCCGAGTTAGCGAGCTGGCCAGTGCAAACACCATGTGGTAGCTAGTAAGTCTGGTTAGGCTAGTATCAGGTCTCCAGTCAAGTCAGCATAGTGTCAACCCACAGTTGAACATGTATAATAGTTTAGATGTTAAATAAAATCGTGTTACATCTTATCAAGTGTTGGAGGTCTGTTTCTCGCTACACTGCATCAAGTGCAGTCCATACCGACCCACCCTACCCAACACATCAATCAGTTACAAATCCAAAGTCTTTTTCCAGTTACGGTGGGTGGCCAGGTCCTCCTATGTGATGGCTTTCCCATGTTGAAAGTGTAGTGTGTCTCTACCTGAATGACTCATTCAGTTTTAAATTGCCCTTTGCATTAGTTTCCAGGAAAAGGCATTGAGTCAACATCAGTCTGGAAAATTCATTTGTTTCCTCTTGAGGTGGGAGTGTTTCAATCCACAAGAAGTTTGGTAATCCTCAGTCGGCCATCTTTATGTAGCCTTTGTGATTTTTAACAATATAAAATATTAACTTGGGGTTTATAATATACTAAAATATGATAGCAGAAATATTGGATGGTCTCTTTTTCTGTTATGCTTTCATTTAATGTCCCATTGTTTTGACTGTGACAGTGATTTGAGGCCCACATATTTGAACTCCTCAATACAAAAATTCAGAGAGGGTGCAGTTTTCACTCGGGATGAAAGACTCGTTTGTAGATTTAACACTGGAATTGTAAAAGCTTCTGCTTCCTGATTATTTATGCCCCTGTACAAATAAAGACCTGTCATGCTCTTTGTTATTCATTAACAGGCATCTGTTTTTGATTGTAACTTAAGAAGTAGGATTTGTCTTCATATTTTGTATCAATGCAGATTTGTTAACTGGATTAACTACCTTTATGGATATTTGAAAAACTATTTTATTCCCTACAATTTTAAACGCTTTACAATTTAAACAAAATCTTTAAAAGGGTTTATTCTTTAACTTTGTTTGGTTTAGATTGGCAATTTTTAATCTTTGTTTCATGAACCACCGTACTGAAACTGAACATTGTTTTCTGAGAACAAACTGTTTTGTGATTTCAACATCATAAATAGCTTTATTATTGTAGCATCACTAACTTATTAAAATTACTCAATTTAATTTTACAGCCATTTGAAACAATATACCTTTCCTTACCCTTACAAATGAAAATCTGCATTAGTAGCATGAATGGGCCACTCAGCCTTTCGAGACTGCTCGGCCATTTAATAGGATCATGGCCGATCTGATTATAACCTCAATCCCACATTCCTGCCTACCCCTAATAATCTCTCACCCCCTTGCTAATCAAGAATCTATCTAGCTCTGCCTTAAAAACATTCAAAGACTACTTCCACTAACTTTTGAGGAAAAGAGTTCCAGCGACTCTCCATCCTCTGGGGGAGAACAATTCTCCTCATCTGTCTTAAATGAGCGATCCCTTATTTTTAAACTGTGATCCCTTTAACTCTAGATTCTCCCCCAAAAAGAAACATAATCTCCACATCCATCCTGTCAATATCCCTTTTTCAACCAGGTCGCCTTTTGCTCATGTAAACTCCAGTGAATACAATCCTAGCCTGTCCAACTTTTCCTCATAAAACAACCTGTCCATTCCAGTTGTTAGTCTAGTAAACCTTCTTTGAACTTATAACACATTTACATATTTCCTTAAATAAGGAGATCAATACTGCATACAGTACCCCAGATGTGCTCTCACTAGTGCTGTGTACATAACTTGAAACAAGTTATGAAACTTCCTTACTTTACCCTCTGGCACACCACTTGTTACATTCTATCGAGCAGAAAAATACCCATTTATGCCAACTATTTCCTGTTAGCTAGTTGATATTCTATCCATGCAAATGTGTTACCCCCTCCACTAAGAGCTTATATTTTCCACAGTAACCTTAGATGTGACACCTTAACAAATGCCTTCTGGAAATCTAAGTGGTGTGTCCTGCCAACACATCTTTAATAACTGCCCTATAGTTTCCCATTTTCTCCCTCCCTTTTTGAATAAAGGAGTTACATTTGCTATTTTCCAACCTAATGGAACCTCCCCGAATCTATGGAATTTTGGAAAATTGAAACCAATGCATCAACCATCTCCCTAGTCACTTCTTTCAAGACCCTAAGAAGACGCCTTTCGGACTAAGGGATTTGTCCGCCTGCAGCCCTAACAATTTGCTCAATGCCACTTGCCTCGTGATTATAATTTTTCTGAGTTCCTCCCTCCCATTTCCCAAATTACAGCTATTTCTGGGATGTTACTTGTATCCTCTATAGTGAAGACTGATGTAATACCTGTTCAATTCATCTGTCATATCCCTCCCTACTTTACCATTATCAATTCCCCAAACGCACATTCTATAGGACCAATACGCACTTTGCTGACTCTTATTTAAATATCTATAGAAATCCTTACTCTCCATTTTTATGTTTCATGCTATCTTTATCACCTACTCTTAATTTTTCTCTCCTTATTAATATTTGACATTCTTTGTTCTTTATATTCTGTCCGATTTTCTGATTTATCCGTCTTTGTGCGATTATATGTTTTTTCTTTAAGCTTGATACTTGCTAGGGCAGCACGGTGGCGCAGTGGGTTAGCCCTGCTACCTCACGGCGCCGAGGTCCCAGGTTCGATCCCGGCTCTGGGTCACTGTCTGTGTGGAGTTTGCACATTCTCCCCGTGTTTGCGTGGGTTTCGTCCACACAACCCAAAGATGTGCAGGCTAGGTGAATTAACCACACTAAATTGCCCCTTAATTGGAAAAAACGAATTGGGTAATCTAAATTTATATTTAAAAAAAAAAAAGTTTGATACTTGCTTTAACTTTTGTAGTTAACCACAGACGATGGGTCTTCCCCTTGGAATTTTTCTTTCTCAGCAGAAAGTATCCATTCCGTGTATTCTGAAATATCCATTTAAATGTCTGCCATTGCACCCTTTTGAACTGGCTTAATTTTATTTGCCAGTTCACTTAAGCTAGCTCTGCTAATTTCCTGAACTTGTGTTACCCGTCTCTAATATGCTAATACCATCATTAATTTACACAACCACCCCTCCACCTTTTCCTGAATTCCTGGGCGGGATTCTCCGAAATGGGGGTAGAGTGTGAACGCCGTCGAGATTCACGACGGCGCGAAACGACCACTATCCCGACCGATTCAGGGACCGATAATGGGTTAGGAGCGGCGCCGCGTCATTTACACGCGCCAGGCCTTGGCGCCGCGTAAAGGCGGCGCCGCATACATAACGTGGCCGGCACCGCATAACTGGCGTCACCAGCACATGCGCGGGTTGGCCGGCGCCAACCCGCGCATGTGCCGTCCTCTCCGAGTCCGCCCCGCAAGAAGATGGCAGACGGATCTTGCGGGGCTGCGGAAGAAAGGAGGTCCTCCATCAGAGAGGAAGGCCCGACGATCCCCCCCCCCCCCCCCCCGGTGCAGGATCCCCCCCTGCAGGCCGCCCCCCAGCGTTCCCGCGCTGTTCCCACTGGCAGCGACCAGGTGTGGAAGGAGCCGGGGGGAACCCGCCGTTTTGGGCTGGCCATCCGGGCCTGAGAATAGCAGGGATGCCGGAGAATCGCCATTTTGGATGTCTCGGGTGATTCTCCGGCCTGTGCTGCGCAGAACTCGACGGGGCTGTTCTCGCCGCTTGGGAGAATCGTGGGAGGGCGTTGCGGTAAAATTTGACGACCCAGGCGAATCTCCCAACCGGCGCGGGAACGGAGAATCGCGCCCCTTGTCTTTCCTAAATGTCACGTTTCCTTCAAATTCAGGCCCAATCTTTGGCATCCTGTAACCATGTTTCTGTAATGGCTATCAAATAGAAACATAGAAAAGGGAACAGGAGGAGGCCACTCGGCCCTCCGAGTGTGCTCCACCATTCGTTATGATCATGGCTGAACAATCAACTTGATAGACTGATCCCACCCCCCTTATCATTTGATCCCCTTCACCCCAAATCTAACTGCTTCTTGAAAACAGTTTTTTTGCCTCAACTGTTTTCTGTGGCAACAAATTTCACAAGCAAACCATTTTCTGGGTGATTAAACGTCTCCACACCTCAGCCCTAAATGGTCTATCCTGTATCCCCAGACTGTGTTCCCTGGTTCTGGACACCCACACCATTGGGAACATTCTTCTTGTATCTACCTTATCTAGTCATAAGAATTTTTTAGGTTTCTAAGCCTCTCCACCCATCCCCCTTCATTCTTCTGAAATCCAGCGACTACAATCCTAACCAACACAATCTACTTGTACGTCAGTCCTGCCATCCCAGGAATCTCTGCACTCCCTCCATAGCAAGATCAAAACTGCACACAATATTCCAGGTGTGGCCTCACCAACCAAGGACCTGTATAATTGTAGCAAGACATCCCTCCTCCTGTACTCTAATCATCTCACTATTAAGGCCAACATACCATTAGCCATCTGATGCACCTGGATGCTTACCTTCAGCGACTGGGTATTGAGGACACCCAGGCCTCGTTGCACATTTCCCCCTCCTAATTTTTGGTTATTAAGATAATCTGCCTTCATGTTTTTGCCACCAGGTGAATAACCTCATATGTATCCACATTATACTGCATCTACCATTCATTTGCCCACTCACTCAACTTGTCCAAATCATACTGAAGGATCTCTGCATCCTCCTCACAGATCCTTCTCGCAGTTCGGCCCCCCACCCAGCTTTGGGTCATCTGCAAATTTGGAGATATTACATTTTGTTCCCTCACCTAAATCATTAATATATCTTGCGAATAACTGGGGCCCCAATCCTTGCAGTACCCCATTAGTCACTGCCTACCATTTGGAAAAAGACCTGCTTAATTCTACTGTTTCCTGTCTGCCAACCATTTTTCTGTCCGTCTCCATATACTACCCCCAATCCCATATGCTTTAATTTTACATGCTGATCTCTTATGTGGGACTTTTATCACAAGCCTTCTGAAGGTCCAAATAAACCACGTCCACTGGCTCTCTTTCATCAAGTCGTCTAGTTCCATCCTCAAAGAATTTCAGTAGATTTAACAATCATGATTTCCCTTTCATAAATTCATGGTGTCTCGGTCCGATCCTGCCACTTTTCCAAGTGCTCTGCTATAAAATTCTTGATAATTGATTCTGGAATTTTCCCCACTACCGACGTCAGGCTTACTGGTCTATAATTCCCTGTTTTCTCTCTACATCCTTTTTTAAATAGTTTGGTTACATTCGCTACCCTTCAATCTGAGAGTCTTTAGAATCTTGGAAGATAGCCACCAATGCATCTGCTATTTCTCGAGCCACTTCCTTAAGTATCCTGGGATGTAGATTATCAGGCCCTGGGAATTTGTTATCCTTCAATCCTTTCAATTTCCCAATACCATTTCTCTACTAATACTGATATCCTTCAGTTCCTCCCTCGCACTAAACCCTGAGTTCCCTAACATTTCTGGTATGTTATTTGTGTCCTTTGTGAAGACAGAACCCAAGTATGTATTTAGTTGGTCAGCCATTTCTTTGTTCCCCATTATAAATTCCCCTTTTTTTGAATGTAAGGGACTTAAATTTATCTTAACCAATCTTTTTCTCTTCACATACCTATAGAAACTTTTACAGTCAGTTTTTATGTTCCCCGCAAGCTTACCTTCGTACTTTATTTTCCCATTCTTAATTAATCCCTTGGTCTTCCTTTGCTGAATTCTAAACTGATCCCAATCCTTAAGTCAGTTGTTTTTCTTGGCCAATTATATGCTTCTTCCTCTACTTTCCCTTTTAAGATATGATTTGGCCTCCAAACAATTGTTGCTAATCGCCCATGCGCTCCTTGAATGTTTGCTATCGCCTATCCATTGTCATCCCTTTAAGTAACCCCTAATCCATCAGAGCCAACTCACGCCTCATCGTAGTTTTGTTTATTTAGATTCAGGAGCATAGTCTCAGAATCAACTACGTCACTCTCCATCTGATTAATTTCTATTTGTGCTATCAGTTCATCTTTTTTGTCTTGAATGCTACTTGCGTTTAGATCCATATAGCTGTGTGTTTTTGTAGCATCTGGCATTATCGGTTGACTTAGAATCATAGAATTTACAGTGCAGGTGGAGGCCATTCATCCCATTGTGTCCGCACCGGCCCTTGGAAAAGCACCCTACTTAATCCCAGGCCTCCACCCTATCCCCGTAACCCAGTTAACTCACCTAACCTTTTGGGCACTAAGGGGCAATTTGTCACAGTTACATTGTCCCATTCAGACTTAAAACGTGTTAATGGGAATAAACAGGATGCCCCTGTTTAGCGGGGGGTAATTCAATCGAGACCCATTGTCCTCCGGGACACACTGATCTGACATTAGCCCAAATACAGGAGTCTGATGGCCTCTTTTGTCTGTAAATTGGGAGATGGTGCATATTCATCGCATGGCCCATTTCTTGTGTGTAAACGGAGGTGGGCAATCAAAAGCCCAGATGGCGATGATGAGTCCAAATCTTGATATGCCTGGACAGAACCAGGGGCCGGGCGGAACTTGGAGAGATAAAAGAATCCTGTTCAAACAGGTGGGGGAGAAGGATTTGCAAAGCGACCGGAATATTTGGAAAGCGACCGGATGAGGTCATGAAAAGCTGCCACAGAGACCGTGCAGGTCCTTCAGACCCCTTTCCGAAAGCCTAACGGCAGGAATATATTCTGTGAATGGAAATATTATTTTTGCCTTCCTGAGTAAGTGGAGTAGAGAGCTGTATGTTTATTTTACATGCTGTTTAATGGGAAATTGGGGTTAAGAGATGTAAGCTGTTCTTATTAGGTTTGAAGTTTAAACGTTAAAATTTTGTTTTAATAAACTTATGTAAAAATAACCAAGCCCCATTTCTCATAGTGTCACTTCTGGAGTGAATCAATCTTTCCGCATAGTCTGAATAATTTTTTTAAATTTGCGATTCTGGTCCAGTATCTTAGCCACTGTTGGCATCTGACCAGGCATATGTAACAAAATCCCTTAGCTGCAGTCATACCCTCCTGTCCATCTTTCAAATCAGAATGCCTATTCTAAGGGGTTACCGTCTCCTGGTACAAAGTGTCCAGGCAACACTTGTCCTTCCTGGTGTATCATTGTCCGGAGCTCCACCTCTGACTCAATGACTGAGCTGAAGCTCCTCAAGCTGCAGACACTTGACCGAAGACATACTTGCCCTGCATCATCCTGGTATCAAGGAGTTCCCACGTTCTACAGGCATGACACATGACCCATCCTACCATACTTGAGTACTTTAATTCATTAGTTTAATCAATTATTTAATTCTTTAATATATTTATTAATCTTATCAGAAATTCCTGTACTATTCCAAACTTTAGGAATATAATAGACCTTAACTACTTAGAGGATACTTACAAAACAGCTCACTCCTTCCTCCAGTAGAGCAAGAATCAATCCTTGCAGGGTGAAAGTTGAGAAAAACTGAATATTCCTCTCTCCCCTCCTCACCGAGCTCGCTCAGCTCACCAAACTCTTGCACTCCATTGAGGTTGCACTCCAGTCCTAGTATGCTAATTTTAACCCACTCTCTCTTCCCTGTTTCTCTTTTTAAATAAGTCTTATTTTTTTCCCCCAGTTGCCTTATATTCTAACCTACATTCGGCAACTCACTTACTTGTTTTCTTAAGCTTAAACAACTGATTTCTTCCTCATCAATACTGGACTACAGTATTCTACTGGAATCTTCTTCAACCTAGAGTTAGTAATGGCAAATTCTAACCCTGACTGCTGCAGTAGTTACCACCCCTTGTGTTTATTGTTTAAAGTGATCGTAAATGGATGAAAGTGGCTCCAAAATTGACATGAGGGTTTCATTAACAAAAAGTTCAAGGGTTAGTTTTTCAAGCACAGGTAGTCGTTTTTTTAAGTTAACCAGAAAAACCTTTTTTTTTTAAACTTGTAACCATCAATTAGGAACTGGGACTCACAAACAAATGATTGTTAGTCTTCACAATGAACTTGGTTGAGAGGTTTGGAGAGGTGATCTTGATTGGTTAAAGTAAAATGTCAATGTTTCAGCCATTCATTTTGTAATCTGGTGAGTTTTCACATCTGCCAGCTTCTTTCCCAAGCCTTCATAATTAGCATCAGTGTTATCTGTTCAAATAACAACAAGACGGGCTTCCGGGTGCGGCGATGACCAGCTGAGTCGCACGTTTCGGCAGCTCCCTGTGAAACGGACTTTTGGGCTCTTGATAGGAGCCCCAACGGCAATTTTAACGGCTGAAAACACCGTGCGGTAAACCAGAAGGGTGTTCCCCCTGGACACGGATGGAAAAAGGAGAGGAAAGTGGCCGGATTGCAGCGGATCCTTTGGAGCAGCGGCAAGGAAGGCAAGCAGAAACCAAGATGGCGTCGGAAGGTGGCAGTTTCATATGGGGCCCTGAACAACAAGAGTTTTTGAAACGCTGCGTGGAGGAGATAAAAAAGGAAATGAAGAAAGAGTTGTTGGCCCCGATATTATAGGCGATTGAAGGGCTGAAAGAGGAACAAAAGACCCAGGAGCAGGAGCTTCGGGTCGTGAAGGCGAAAGCAGCAGAGAATGAAAACGATATACAGGGCCTGGTGGTGAAGTCGGAGATACAGGAGGCACACCAGAAACGATCTGTGGAGAGGCTGGAGGCACTGGAAAATAACGCAAGGAGGAACAACTTGAGGATTCTTGGCCTTCCTGAAGGTGTGGAGGGGGCGGACGTCGGGGCATATGTGAGCACGATGCTGCACTCGTTAATGGGAGTGGAGGCCCCGACGGGTCCACTGGAGGTGGAGGGAGCATACCGAGATATGGTGCGAGGATCGAGAGCAGGAGAAGCTCCCAGAGCCATAGTGGTGAGATTTCTCCGTTTTAAGGATAGAGAAATGGTCCTTAGATGGGCGAAGAAAACTCGGTGTAGTAAATGGGAGAACGCGGTGATCCGCGTCTATCAAGATTGGAGTGCGGAGGTGGCGAGAAGGAGGGCGAGCTTTAATCGGGCCAAAGCGGTACTTCACAAAAAAAAGATAAAGTTTGGAATGCTGCAACCGGCAAGACTGTGGGTCACATATCAAGGGAGGCACCACTACTTTGAGACGGCGGATGAAGCGTGGACTTTTATTGTAGAAGAAAAATTGGAATGATTGGACTACGAAAATGAACGTTTGGACAAAGTGGTGGGACGAGTGGGGGGGGGGCGAAGAGGGATTGTATGATTAATCCTGCGGTATGGTAACTTCTCTTTCTCCCACAGGTGGTGATGGGGGGAGGTGGGGAGGGAGAGGAGATGGGGCGTTGGCCATGGGAGGCGGGGCCGAGGGAGAGGCGCGGGCTTGGTTCCCGCGCTATGATAATTATGGCGGGAATAGAGAAGCAGGAAGGAGGGGGCGCCGCACGGGGCGAGCCGTGATCACGGGGGGAAGCCGAGGTCAGCCAGAGTTTGCTGACTTCTGGGAGCAACATGGGGGGAGTAATTACGCTAGCGGGGGGTCTAGCGGGGGGGGGGGGGGGAGGGGGGAATTACTGGGTTGCTGCTGCTGGGGAAAGGGGGGAGTGGGTACGGGAAAGGATGGGCGGGGGGGCACCGTCTGGGAGAAATACAGCTGCGTGGGAACTGGGTGAGAAGCTGGAAAAAGATGATGGCTAACCGGCAAGGGGGGGGGGTGGGAAGCCCCCCAACTCGGCTGATCACGTGGAACGTGAGGGGGCTTAACGGGCCGATAAAGAGGGCACGAGTACTCGCACACCTTAAGAAACTTAAAGCAGATGTGGTCATGTTACAGGAAACGCACCTGAAACTGATAGATCAGGTTAGGTTGCGCAAAGGATGGGTAGGGCAGGTGTTCCATTCGGGGCTGGATGCGAAAAACAGGGGGGTGGCTATATTAGTCGGGAAGCGGGTAATGTTCGAGGCAAAGACTATAGTGGCGGATAACGGGGGCAGATACGTGATGGTGAGTGGCAAATTACAGGGAGAGATGGTGGTGTTGGTAAACGTGTATGCCCCGAATTGGGACGATGCCAATTTTATGAGGCGAATGCTATGACGCAACCCAGACCTAGAGACCGGAAAGCTGATAATGGGGGGAGACTTTAACACGGTGTTGGAACCAAGGCTGGATAGGTCGAAGTCCAGGACTGGTAGGAGGCCGGCAGCAGCCAAGGTGCTTAAGGATTTTATGGAGCAGATGGGAGGGGTGGACCCGTGGAGATTCAGTAGACCTAGGAGTAAGGAGTTCTCGTTTTTCTCCTATGTCCATAAAGTCTATTCACGCATAGACTTTTTTGTGTTGGGTAGGGCATTGATCCCGAGGGTGAGGGGAACGGAATATACGGCTATAGCCATTTCGGATCATGCCCCACACTGGGTAGACTTGGAGATAGGGGAGGAAACAAGAGGGCGTCCACCCTGGAGAATGGACATGGGACTAATGGCGGATGAGGGGGTGTGCTTAAGGGTGAGGGGATGCATTGAAAAGTACTTGGAACTCAATGACAATGGGGAGGTTCAGGTGGGCGTGGTCTGGGAGGCGTTGAAGGCGGTGGTTAGGGGGGAGCTGATATCAATAAGGACACATAAAGGGAAGCAGGAGAGTAAGGAACGGGAGCGGTTGTTGCAAGAACTTTTGAGGGTGGACAGACAGTATGCGGAAGCACCGGAGGAGGGACTGTATAGGGAAAGGCAAAGGCTGCATGTGGAATTTGACTTGCTGACCACAGGCACTGCAGAGGCACAATGGAGGAAGGCGCAGGGTGTACAGTATGAATATGGAGAGAAGGCGAGCAGATTGCTGGCACACCAATTGAGGAAAAGGGGAGCAGCGAGGGAAATAGGGGGGGTGAGAGACTAAGATGGAGAGACGGAGCGGGGAGCGGAGAGAGTGAATGAAGTGTTTAAGACATTTTATAAAAAATTGTATGAAGCTCAACCCCCGGATGGGAGGGAGAGAATGATGGAGTTTTTGGATCGGCTGGAAATTCCCAAGGTGGAAGAGCAGGAAAGGATGGGATTGGGAGCACGGATCACGGTAGAAGAAGTGGTGAAAGGAATTAGGAACATGCAGACGGGAAAGGCCCCGGGACCGGACGGATTCCCAGTTGAATTTTACAGAAAATATTTGGACTTGCTCGCCCCGCTACTGACGAGGACCTTTAACGAGGCAAAGGAAAGGGGACAACTGCCCCCGACTATGTCAGAAGCAACGATATCGCTTCTTTTAAAGAAGGAAAAGGATCCGCTACAATGCGGGTCCTACAGACCAATCTCCCTCCTCAATGTAGATGCCAAGGTCTTGGCCAAGGTAATGGCAATGAGAATAGAGGAATGTGTCCCGGGGGTGGTTCATGAGGACCAAACTGGGTTTGTGAAGGGGAGACAGCTGAACACGAACATACGGAGGTTGTTAGGGGTAATGATGATGGCCCCACCAGAGGGTGAAACGGAGATAGTAGTGGCGATGGATGCCGAGAAAGCATTTGATAGAGTGGAGTGGGATTATCTGTGGGAGGTGTTGAGGAGATTTGGGTTCAGAGAGGGGTATGTTAGATGGGTGCAGCTGTTGTATAGGGCCCCAGTGGCGAGTGTGGTCACGAATGGACGGGGATCGGCATATTTTCGGCTCCATAGAGGGACAAGGCAGGGATGTCCTCTGTCCCCATTACTGTTTGCACTGGCGATTGAGCCCCTGGCGATAGCGCTGAGAGGTTCCAAGGGATGGAGGGGAATACTTAGGGGAGGAGAAGAACACCGGGTATCTTTATATGCGGATGATCTGCTACTATATGTGGCGGATCCAGCGGAGGGGATGCCAGAAATAATGCGGATACTTGGGGAGTTTGGGGATTTTCCAGGGTATAAATTGAACATGGGGAAGAGTGAGCTGTTTGTGGTGCATCCAGGGGAGCAGAGTAGAGAAATAGAAGACCTACCGTTGAGGAAGGTAACAAGAGACTTTCGTTACCTGGGGATCCAGATAGCTAAGAATTGGGGCACATTGCACAGGCTAAATTTGACGCGGTTGGTGGAACAGATGGAGGAAGATTTCAAGAGATGGGATATGGTAGCATTGTCAATGGCAGGGAGGGTGCAGGCGGTTAAGATGGTGGTCCTCCCGAGATTCCTCTTTGTGTTTCAGTGTCTCCCGGTAGTGATCACGAAGGCTTTTTTCAAAAGGATAGAAAAGAGTATCATGGGTTTTGTTTGGGCCGGGAAGACTCCGAGAGTGAGGAAGGGATTCTTACAGCGTAGTAGGGATAGGGGGGGGCTGGCACTACCGAGCCTAAGTGAGTATTATTGGGCCGCTAATATTTCAATGGTGAGTAAGTGGATGGGAGAGGAGGAAGGAGCGGCGTGGAAGAGATTAGAGAGGGCGTCCTGTAGGGGGACCAGCCTGCAGGCTATGGTGACAGCCCCATTGCCGTTCTCACCAAGGAACTATACCACGAGTCCGGTGGTGGTAGCTACACTGAAGATTTGGGGACAGTGGAGACGACATCGGGGAAAGACCGGAGCACTGGGGGGGTCCCCGATAAGAAACAACCATAGGTTTGCCCCGGGGGGAATGGATGGGGGATATGGAATGTGGCAAAGAGCAGGTATAACGCAATTGAAAGATCTATTTGTGGATGGGAAGTTTGCGAGTCTGGGAGCGCTGACCGAGAAATATGGGTTGCCCCAAGGGAATGCATTCAGGTACATGCAATTGAGGGCTTTTGCGAGGCAACAGGTGAGGGAATTCCCGCAGCTCCCGACACAAGAGGTGCAGGACAGAGTCATCTCAAAGAAATGGGTGGGGGACGGTAAGGTGTCGGATATATATAGGGAAATGAGAGACGAAGGGGAGACTATGATGGACGAACTAAAAGGGAAATGGGAAGAAGAGCTAGGGGAGGAGATTGAGGAGGGGATGTGGGCAGATGCCCTAAACAGGGTAAACTCGTCGTCCTCGTGCGCCAGGCTAAGCCTGATTCAGTTTAAGGTATTACACAGGGCACATATGACTGGAACACGGCTCAGTAAATTTTTTGGGGTGGAGGATAGGTGTGCGAGGTGCTCGAGAAGCCCAGCGAATCATACCCATATGTTTTGGTCATGCCCGGCACTACAGGGGTTTTGGATGGGGGTGACAAAGGTGCTTTCGAAAGTAGTAGGAGTCCGGGTCGAACCAAGCTGGGGGTTGGCTATATTTGGGGTTGCACAAGAGCCGGGAGTGCAGGAGGCGAAAGAGGCCGATGTTTTGGCCTTTGCGTCCCTAGTAGCCCGGCGCAGAATACTGCTAATGTGGAAAGAAGCCAAGCCCCCGGGGGTGGAGACCTGGATAAATGATATGGCGGGGTTCATAAAGTTAGAGCGGATTAAGTTCGTCCTAAGGGGGTCGGCTCAAGGGTTTACTAGGCGGTGGCAACCGTTCGTCGAATATCTTGCGGAAAGATAGATAGGGGAGAACAAAGAAGGCAGCAGCAGCGGCCCAGGACTTGGGGGGGGGAGAGGGATTGGGGGGGGGTGTGGCCTGAGACAAGGCAGTTGCCAATTAGGGCTAGTTTTTATTTTTTGTTATTTAATATTTATTTATTTGTTGTTTTTGTTTAAATTTAAAAAGGTCATTATTATCTGTATTGTTACAATGTTGTGTAAAGGATGCACAATGTACTGTGTTGGTTGACCAAAAATTTTCAATAAAATATTATTTTTTAAAAAAAAAATAACAACAAGACAAAACAAAATGCATTCAGCAAAACACTTCGTCAGACAGCATCAGTAAAATGTAGCCAAGTCTCTTCCTCTCCCAAGACCCTTTTTTTAAAAAGTAAAGCCTAACAAAATTATACAGATGCAACAATTTCTTAATACTTTGCATTGTTTAAATGTCAACTTTACCCATATTAAATGTTGTACTTGGTTTGTATCTGTCTTTTATTGTTGCTAAATGTCAAACACATTGGGCGAGATTCTCCGGCCTCATTGCGCTCTTGTTCGAGCAAAACGAGGCCGGTGATAGAAATCAGATTTTCTGGTTAGCTGTAGATAAGATAGATAAAAGGTTTAATGAAGAAATCCTGGTTGGAAAAATCCTTAAGAGTAATTAACTAAATCAATATATTAACCATGAGAGTGAGGAATAGCTGACTAGCTGGGAACTGATCAGATAAGACACTTCATTCTCACATTTTGCAAGTTGCTTGAAACAGCTAGACAATTCAAGGCCAGTGACAAAAGACTTGTGTGCCTTCCCAGGCCTGGAGTGATCCGTTTCCATGGTACTTTTCAAAAACTGTGTTAATCTAATTAATGTTAGAAGCATAATTGGCAAGACAGGTTATGGAAAAATACAACATCACACAAAGACATTTATCTCTTAAATTGACAGACAGACAGTTTGGTTGAATTGACTGAATTATAAATTAGTTGAAGCCAATCACAGCTGTAAAGAGGGGAAAACCTTAAGATAGTAATCTCCTTAAAAGATCATTGTCGGGATGAGAAAACTCATTCTGGATTCAATCTATCACTTTCTGAAACCTATGCTCTGCTTTCTTCTGCTAAATCGCCATTTTTCTTTTGTTTAATAGCGTGTATTATGATTTGAAGAATTATCGAGTTGTATTTTAAAACTCAACCACTATTTGCTAAAGACAATCGAACTGATTAGCCTGCTGCAGGGTTAGTTGGAACTTCCTAATTTTTGTACTGAAAATTGACTTTACCAGTAGACACTGAAGCTGACGAATAAAGTTTCAAATAACTTTACCAATATCGCATCTGGAATCTCTGTTATTTGGGAACTAAGAAGGGATAACGCATATCCAGGGTTCCGTATAGAGACAGATCTATCAGCCGGTGAATAGCGGGAGAGGTGGGAAACTAGAACCACTCTTTAAAGGCATTAACTTCCAGTTGGGGTATATCGCACAAGTGCTAGTTGCCCTTCTACGGTTTGTTCAACGATTTATTTTTATTGCCCTGGCATTTCCCCTGACCAAACAGGATCAGCTGCCTCATTTAAATTTCAAACAATACTTGGCAGTTAACAGTCAGTGATCAACTGGTGCATTCTCCATGGCAAATCCTCTACCAGTCAAAGTCCACTTGCCAACCAATCCGCATTCCCTTGCATAGTAGAAATTGTAGTTTGTCCCGATAGTGCAAGACGAAAAGCTTTGATTTGTCTTTTCAGCAATGCTGAAGTTCTGTACTCCCAAATGACTAGTCCGTTAATAGTTGATGGGTCAATTAATGCCTTTGAATTACGAATTTGGTTGGAACCCCGTTTAAGAAAATAGTCATTTGCAAATGGAAGCTAATCTTTCAGAAGTAATTTTGTAAGCAAATAAAATTGATGGTTTATGTATGTGTACTCTACAGTGTGGTTTTGGAGAATTTTTAATTTATTACAACAAGCCCTGTTAATCCGTCACCTTGTGTTTCCTGAGTTACTATTGTCTTCCGGCTAGCAATGCCTCAAATCTTGAATCTTCATTCTTGGGTGGAATGTTCCCAAAAATGGCAAAGTGTCAGGTTCTGACTAAACCAGTGTGTTTCTCCACAGGAACACAGCCAGGTTTTCACTCCAGATCTCTGACAGTTTGTCAAAAAAAAAGTAGGGGTGCGTGTTTTGTGGCGTCACTATGACTGGGTGGGGTCTGATATAGCCAGCAAGCCCCAAAAGTGTGACTCTTTCAGTGTCTAGGCGTGAACCTGATTATGTGGCTGGCGGAGAGGGATGATGTGGAGAGATGTGATTACACGGCGGAGAGGGAGGGGAAGGAAGAATAGAAGGATTTCAAACTGAGATCTCGCTGCCGCAAATCCCATCATGGCCTTCTCGCAAGAGTTAGCAGCCATAACGGGATTTACAAGCAGGCCCTGAAAATTAGATTGGATTTGTTTATTGTCACGTGTACCTAGGTACAGTGAAAAGTATTCTTCTGCGAGCAGCTCAAACAGGTCATTTAGTACATGAAAAGAAAAGAAAATACATAATAGGGCAACACAAGGTACATAATGTAAATATATAGACACCGGCATTGGGTGAAGCGTTACAGGAGTGTAGTAATCAGGTCAGTCCATAAGACGGCCGTTTAGGGGTCTGGTAACAGCGGGGAAGAAACTGTTTTTGAATATTTTTGTGCGTGTTCTCAGACTTTATCTCCTGCCCGACGGAAGAAGTTGGAAGAGTGAGTAAGCCGGGTGGGAGGGGTCTTTGATTATGCTCCTGCTTTCCCAAGGGCAGTGGGAGGTGTAGATAGAGTCAATGGATGGGAGGCGGGTTCATGTGATGGACTGGGCGGTGTTCACAACTCTCTGAAGTTCCTTGCTGTCTTGGGCTGAGCAGTTGCCATACTAGGCTGTGATGCAGCCAGATAGGATGCTTTCTTTTTTTTTAAATTTTTATTAAAGGTTTTCATAAAATATCAATAACAAAATGAGAAAGAAAAAAGAACCCAACAGGGTTAAGTACAAAACACAATCTAAAAAAGCAACCCCCCAAACCCCTCTTCCCCCCCCCCGTACATAAATAATAAATTAACATGAACACAACAGGTGTATCCACCCCCTCAGACCCTCCAGTGTAAGTAACATAAACAAAATGAAAGGTAACCCCCCCAGCTGCTGCTGCCATTGACCAATGTCTATCGTTCTGCCAGAAGGTCTAAGAACGGCTGCCACCGCCTAAAGAACCCTTGTACCGACCCTCTCAAGGCGAATTTCACCCTCTCCAATTTAATGAACCCTGCCATATCGCTGATCCAGGATTCCACGCTTGGGGGCCTCGCATCTTTCCACTGAAGAAGAATCCTTCGCCGTGCTACCAGGGACGCAAAGGCCAGAATTCCGGCCTCTTTCGCCTCCTGCACTCCCGGCTCCCCTGCCACCCCAAATATTGCGAACCCCCAGCCCGGTCTGACCCTGGATCCTACCACCCTCGACACCGTCCTCGCTCCGCCCTTCCAAAATTCCTCCAGCGCTGGGCATGCCCAGAACATATGGGTGTGATTTGCTGGGCTCCCTGAGCACCTAACACACCTGTCCTCACCCCCAAAGAACCGGCTCACCCTTGTCCCGGTCACGTGTGCCCTATGCAGCACCTTAAACTGTATGAGGCTGAGCCTCACGCACGAAGAGGAAGAATTCACCCCCCCTAGGGCATCTGCCCACGTCCCCTCTTCGATCTCCTCTCCCAACTCCTCCTCCCACTTACCTTTCAACTCCACTACCGAGGCCTCCTCCTCCTCCTGCATCACCTGGTAAGTTTCCGAGATCTTCCCCACTCCCATCCCCCACTCCCATCCTCCCATCCCCCCCCCCGAGCGCACCCTGTCCTGTACTGTGTGTGGCTGTAGCCGCGGGAATTCCACCACCTGCCGCCTGGCAAACGCCCTTACCTGTAAGTACCTGAAGGTGTTCCCCGGGGGGAGCCCGTACTTCTCCTCCAGCTCACCCAAGCTCGCGAACTTCCCGTCCACAGACAGGTCCCCCAACTTTCGTAACCCTGCCCTGTGCCACCCTGAAAACCCTCCACCTGTTCTTCCTGGGGCGAACCGGTGGTTCCCCCGTAATGGGGTCCACGCCAAGGCCCCAACTTCCCCCTTATGCCGCCTCCACTGCCCCCAAATGTTGAGGGCCGCCACCACCACCGGGCTCGTGGTATACCTCCTTGGAGGGAGCGGCAGCGGCGCTGTTGCCAGCGCCCCCAGATTCGTACCCACACAGCACGCCGTCTCCAGCCTCTTCCATGCAGCCCCCTCCCCCTCCATCAACCACTTGCGCACCATCATCGCATTGGCGGCCCAGTAGTACCCAGAGAGGTTGGGCAGCGCCAGCCCCCCCCTATCGCTACTCCGCTCCAGGAACACCCTTCTCACCCTCTGAATCCCTCGCGCCCACACAAACCCCATTATACTCCTGTTAACCCGCCTGAAAAAAGCCTTCGGGATAAACACAGGGAGGCACTGGAACAGGAACAGGAACAAAAACCTTGGGAGCACCGTCATTTTGATTGACTGCACCCTACCCGCCAAGGACAGCGGCAACGCGTCCCACCTCTTGAACTCCTCCTCCATTTGCTCCACCAGCCTTGTAACGTTAAGCCTATGCAGGGCCCCCCAGCTCCTGGCCACCTGGACCCCCAAATATCTGAAGCTCCTCTCCGCCCTTTTTAGTGGAAGCTCGCCAATCCCCCTCTCCTGGTCCCCTAGCTGAACTACGAACAGCTCGCTCTTCCCCATATTGTGCTTGTACCCCGAAAAGTCCCCGAATTCCCTAAGGATCCTCATTACCTCTGGCATTCTCCCACCGGGTCCGCCACATACAGCAGCAGGTCGTCCGCATAAAGCGACACCCTATGCTCCTCCCCACCCCGCACCAACCCCCTCCAGTTCCTCGATTCTCTCAGTGCCATAGCCAGGGGTTCAATCGCCAGTGCGAAGAGCAGGGGGGACAGGGGACACCCCCGTCTCGTCCCTCGGTGCAACCGAAAGTACTCGGACCTCCTCCTATTTATGGCCACACTCGCCATCGGGACCTCGTACAACAGCCTAACCCACCTGACATACCCCTCCCCAAACCCGAACCTCTTCAGCATCTCCCACAGGTACCCCCACTCTACCCTATTGAAGGCTTTCTCAGCGTCCATCGCCTCCACTATCTCCGCCTCCCCCTCCCTCGCCGGCATCATGGTAACGTGCAAAAGCCTACGCACATTCGCGTTCAACTGTCTCCCCTTCACAAACCCCGTCTGGTCTTCATGGATGATCTGCGGCACACAATCCTCAATCCTCGTGGCTAAGACCTTCGCCAGCACCTTGGCATCTACATTTAGCAAGGAAATCGGTCTGTGAGACCCACATTGCAAGGGATCCTTGTCCTGCTTCAGGATCAAGATCAGTGCCCGGGACATCGTCGGGGGTAAAGCCGCCCCCCCCCCCTTGCCTCATTAAAGGTCCTAACTAACAGCGGGCCCAACAGGTCCATATATTTTTTATAGAACTCGACCGGGAAACCGTCCGGCCCCGGTGCCTTTCCCGCCTGCATGCTTCCTATCCCTTTGATCAGCTCCTCCAGCCCAATCGGGGCCCCCAGTCCCTCCACCAGTCCTTCTTCCACCTTTGGAAACCTCAATTGGTCCAGGAAACGGCCCATCCCTCCCTCCCTCCCATGGGGGCTCGGATCGGTACAATTCCTCGTAGAAGTCCCTGAAGACCCCATTGATGCCAACCCCACTCCGCACCACGCTCCCTCCCCTGTCCTTAACTCCCCCGATCTCCCTAGCTGCGTCCCGCTTCCGAAGCTGATGCGCCAGCATCCGGCTTGCCTTTTCCCCATACTCGTAGACCGCCCCCTGGGCCTTCCTCCACTGCACCTCCGCCTTCCTGGTGGTCACCAGGTCGAATTCGGCCTGGAGGCTTCGCCTTTTCCTCAACAATCCTTCCTCAGGCTCTTTCGCATACCTCCTGTCTACCCTCACCATCTCCCCCACCAGCCTCTCCCTCTCCCCCCCGCTCCCTCCGCTCCTTGTGGGCCCTAATGGTGATCAGCTCTCCCCTCACCACCACCTTCAGTGCCTCCCACTCGGACCTCCCCGTTGTTGTTGGTCTCCAAGTACCTCTCTATACTTCCTCGGACCCACTCACTCACCTCCTCGTCCGCCAACAGCCCCACCTCCAAGCGCCACAGCGGGCGCTGGTCCTTCTCCTCCCCCATCTCCAAGTCCACCCAATGCGGGGTGTGGTCCGAAATGGCTATTGCCGAATACTCGGTATCCTCTACTCTCGCTATCAGCGCCCTACTCAAAATGAAAAAGTCGATTC
Organism: Scyliorhinus torazame; assembly: GCF_047496885.1. Lineage (NCBI taxonomy): Eukaryota > Metazoa > Chordata > Chondrichthyes > Carcharhiniformes > Scyliorhinidae > Scyliorhinus > Scyliorhinus torazame. The sequence goes on along the minus strand of NC_092723.1, from coordinate 53,656,900 downwards.
GAGAATAAGCCTTATGGACATGTGAGAAGAATGAAAATTCCCTCGCCCCCGGCCTTGCAAATCTCCAAGGGTCCACCCCTCCCATTTGGTCCATAAATCCCCTCAACATTCTAGCCACCACCGGCTTCCTACCCGGCCTAGACCTGGAGTGATTCAGTGCCGGATCCAACACCATGTTAAAGTCTCCCCCCCCATTATCAGGCCCCCCACTTCCAAGTCTGGGATCCGACCCAACATACGCCGCATAAAACCCGCATCGTCCCAGTTCGGAGCATACACATTGATCAGTACCACCCTCTCTCCCTGCAACTTACCACTTACCATTATGTACCTACCGCCATTATCTGCCACAATGCTTGACTCCTCGAATGACACCTTCTTTCCCACCAAGATCGCCACCCCTCGATTTTTGGCATCTAGCCCCGAGTGAAACACCTGACCTATCCACCCTTTCCTCAGTCTTACCTGGTCTGCCACCTTCAGGTGTGTCTCCTGGAGCATAACCACATCCGCCTTGAGCCCTTTCAGGTGCGCGAACACGCGGGCCCGCTTAACCGGCCCATTCAGTCCCCTTACCTTCCAGGTTATCAGCCGGATCAGGGGGCTACCCGCATCCCTCCCCCGCCGACTAGCCATGACCCCTCCTCGGCCAGCCGTGCACCCGCACCCCACACCCGGCCCGTTCCCCACAGCGGCATACCCCCGTCTCGACCCCCCCCCCCCCCCCCCCCCCCCCCCCCCCCCCCCCACTCGCTCCAGCTCCTCCTTGACCTTAGCAGCAGCAACTCGATTCCCCCCCCACCCCGGCTAGGACCCATCCTAGCTGGTTTACTCCCCCCATTGCACTTCCGCAAGTCAGCTGACTCCTGCTGACCCCGGCCAGTCCCGCCTCCCCTTCGACTCCTCCCATTGTGTGGCACACCCACCTCTCCCACTCCCCATCCACAGGCTGTCCCCCTCCCCCCTCCGTTCTAAGCGCGGGAAACAATCCTCGCTCCCCCCCATCCCCCCCCCACCCCAGTCTTCTGCGCGGGAAAAAAGCTCGCGCTCTCCACCTACCAGGCCCCGCCACCTACCAAAACAGTGCCCAACCCCCCCCATCCACCCTCCCCAACCCAAAAGAGAAAAACACAGAAAAAGAATCCAAAACAATGCAAAGGCCACCCCCCCCCCGAACCAAAAATAGGCATAACATATCCACCGCAGTCCCCAATCGCCCATCCCGACCCTCAGTCTGTGTCCAGCCTCTCGGCCTGAACAAAGGCCCACGCCTCCTCCGGAGACTCAAAATAATGGTGCCGGTCCTTGTAGGTAACCCACAGTCGCGCCGGCTGCAACATGCCAAACTTCACCCCCTTCCAGTGCAGCACCGCCTTCGCTCAATTGTACCCGGCCCTCCTCTTCGCCACCTCCGCACTCCAGTCCTGATATATCCGAACCTCCGCGTTCTCCCACCTGCTGCTCCTCTCCTTCTTGGCCCACCTGAGCACACACTCCTGATCGACGAACCGATGGAACCGCTCCAGCACCGCCCGCGGAGGCTCATTAGCCTTGGGCCTCCTCGCCAACACTGTATGGGCCCCTTCCAGCTCCAGGGGCCCCTGGAAGGACCCCGCTCCCATCAGCGAGTTCAACATGGTGACCACTTAGGCCCCCATGTCCGGCCCCTCCGGGAGGCCCAGAATCCGCAGATTCTTCCGCCTCGACCGATTCTCCATCTCCTCGAACCGCTCCTGCCATTTCTTGTGGAGCGCCTCGTGTGCCTCCACCTTTACCGCCAGGCCTAAGATCTCGTCCTCATTGTCAGAGATCTTTTGTCGAGCCTCTCAGATCGCCACCCCCTGGGCCGTCTGTGTCTCCACCAGCTTATCAATAGAAGCCTTCATCGGCTCCAGCAGGTCCGTTTTAATCTCTCTGAAGCAGCGCTGGATACCCTCCTGTTGCTCCTCCGCCCACTGCCTCCACGCTGCCTGGTCTTCGCCCGCCGCCATTTTGTCCTTCCCTCCCTTCTTCTGGTCCACCACCTTTTTTGTCTCCCCGCTCCTAGTTAAAGCCATATCATGACGAGGAGCTATTATTAACTCCTTCCCACACCGGGAAACGTCGCAAAAGTGCCCTTGGGGGCCCTGAAAAGAGCCCAAATGTCCGGTTTTGCAGGAGGCGCCGAATGTGCGACTTAGCTCCGCATAGCCACAACCGGAAGTCTCGAGAGGGAATCCTTTTGGCAGTGTTCGCTTCACCAGTCTGCCCCAAATGGTATATGGAAACTCCTGGAAAAGGTCTGAGAGTCGGTTCCAGACGGGAGCTGCCGAATGCGTGACCTCCTACTCCATGGCCGCCACCGGATGCCTCGTCCCCGCTTCTTCAATGGCCTTGGTAGATCTTTTCACAGTTGTTCCCTCTGCTGCTAGAATTCACCTTTGATAGAGGCCCTCAAGTCAGATTGCAGATTTAAGCTTGCCCTTCCCCCGCCTGCATGCTGGAAGAGGCTTTTGTCTATTCCTGCAGCTCAAGCCAAATCTTTTACTGTTTCTGCCGGGTCTGGTAACCAAAAGACATCCCATTCCTGGGATACACTGTCAGGGGAATGCTGCAGTCTTCTTCCCACACTGGGAAATGTCAAACAAATGCCGTGGGGGCCTGTAAAAGAGCCCAAAAGTCCGTTCCAAGCGGGAGCTACCGAATATGCGACCTAGCTCTGCATAGCCGCACCCGGAAGTTGATAGGATGCTTTCTATGCTGCGTCGGTAAAAGTTAGTAAGAGTCAGTGTGGACATGCCTAATTTCCTTAGTTTCCTGAGGAAGTATAGGCATTGTTGCGCTTTCTTGATGGTACCGTCGGCGTGGGTGGACCAGGACAGATTTTTGGTGATGTGCACACACAGAAATTTGAAGCTGTCAACCATCACAACCCTCGTGTTCAAATCCCTCCATTGTCTTGCCTCTCCCATGCTCTATAACGTCCTCAAGTTCTCTGAGTACATTTTGTTCTTCCAATTCTGGTGCCTCATGTCACACCAGTTTAACTGGACTTTCATTAGTGCCTTTAGCTGTATGGCTCTAGATTTCCCTCATTAAACCATTCTGGTTAGTGTCCATTTTTCCAATAGCTTTTTGACTCGGCAGTAAAGATGCTGCAGCAAATCAATAGAGCCCCTCCGACATCCTGTGAAAGAATGAGTTTTTAAAAATAAATTGCTTTCACTATTTTGTGGATAACTGCTTTGGATGGATGCGATCCAGAAGCCAGTGTTTTGTCAGAATCTATCTGACTGTATTGCCTTCAGTCCAACCTATGCTTTTACTGTTTCATTTCTGGAATTGTCTTGCCATATTATTGATGCCATGAAGCAAGTGGAGCTCCAGCCTTGTAGCCATACATAGTCATGGAAAAGTTAAGGGCCTTCCAACAGGCTGAGTTCAGTATTCAACTTGCGATTGCTTTTTTAAAAAAAAACCTTTTCAATAATAGAATGCCATTGCTATTCTGTTCTCAGTCGTCAGTTTGAACTGTTGCTGTTTATCAGTTCTCACTCCCAAGTTATTTGAACTGGGTTATTTCTAGTCCTATTGTTGTTGCCATTTTATGCATTGCTGCTGTAGAGAATGAAACGGGGGTTGTATTTTGTTTGGAATATGGCTAGCTTCTTTGAAGGATATATTTTCAGAGAGTTGTAGCGTTATTGTAGTTCAGACTTAACTGAGCCTTCTCCCACAATCTAGGCTTTAGCCCCACTTGCCTCAAATGCTGGTTAAATTGTGATCCCTGCAATATTTGTGCTGTTGGTTTTAAGAAATTGAATTATCCAGTTAGAATACAATTTACTCTCAAACTTGGTTGTATCTTAGCCTGGCAATAGAACTTTGTTTCATAATATACTATAAATAGTCAAATATTCATTTAAATGTCAGCTTCAACTGAGTATGTACACAGCTTTGGAACATCTAGTTCTGCAGAGGAGTAAATATTTGAATCTCGAACTGTATAACCATTTTTTTTTTTGTGTAACGGGGCTTAACTTAGTGCAGGAACCATCCAACTATTTCAGTATTTATTGCAGTATGTAAGTGCACTTGCAGCCCACATTAACACAAGTATTCTATTTTCTTTGCTAATCTGTTTCTGAAAGCTTTCATAAAAATGTTAATATGCCGTAAAGTACACAATGTACATTTTCATTTGTTTCCGGCTCCGGCATGTAACAGCTATTTGTCTGACAACTTAAAAAGCATGTGACTTTTGTTTTAGAAAGGCTCACTTTGTATTCTGAAATTCTCAAATGCTGTTTCATTGAAATGTGAAGGGTTAGTATATAGTTCAGTTGTGCCCTTTCTAGGTATAGAGCTGCTTCGTCTTGGATACACTGGTTACCCCGCTGATTTCCAAATATGGTAAGGTATGTCTAGGCAGAGTGTGGAGCTTACTGTTTGGATGCAGGTCATGTAATAGGTGAACAGTAAGTAAAATTAAGCACAGTATCAAATTATTAGTTCATGCTAAACTTTTATCAAGACTGGGAACAATTCGAGATCACCAGCATTATTCTTAAATGTACTATGTTTAGAGCAGTCTCATTAACAGAAGTGTAAGATCCACTGTGCAAATTAAATTACAGGATTTTCTGCTGAATGCAAAGTATAGCTAATTAAAGAATGTATAAGAAGTCTGAAAGATATTGTAGTCTAGATTGAACAAGATATGTTTAAAAATATATTTCAAAAACAAATATGTTCCCGCAGAGGATAAGGGTGGACTCTGCCATCTAGACCTCTCTCTCTCTCTCTCACACACACTCACTCTCTCTCACTCTCTCTCTCTCACACACACTCACTCATACTCACTCACTCATACTCACTCACTCTCACTCACTCTCACTCACTCACTCTCACTCACTCACTCACTCACTCACTCACTCACACTCACACTCACTCACTCTCACTCACTCACTCACTCACTCACACTCACTCACTCACTCTCACTCACTCACTCTCACTCACTCACTCACTCACTCACTCACTCACTCACACATACTCACACTCACTCACTCACTCACTCTCACTCACTCCTCACTCACTCACTCACACATACTCACTCACTCTCATACTCACACTCTCACATACTCACTCACTCACACTCACTCACTCCTCACTCACTCACTCACACATACTCACACTCACTCACTCCTCACTCACTCACTCACTCTTACTCACACATACTCACTCACTCTCATACTCACTCACTCTCATACTCACTCACTCTCATACTCTCACTCTCACATACTCACTCACTCACTCACTCCTCACTCACCTCACTCACTCACTCACTCACACTCACTCACTCACACATACTCACACGTACTCACTCACTCTCACTCACTCCTCACTCACTCACTCCTCACTCACTCTTACTCACACATACTCACTCACTCTCATACTCACTCACTCTCATACTCACTCACTCTCATACTCACTCACTCTCATACTCACTCACTCTCATACTCACTCACTCTCATACTCACTCACTCTCATACTCACTCACTCTCATACTCACTCACTCTCATACTCACTCACTCTCATACTCACTCTCATACTCACTCACTCACTCTTACTCTCACATTCTCACTCACTCACATACTCACTCACTCACACTCACTCACACTCACTCACTCACTCTCATGCTCACTCTCATACTCACTCACATTCACTCACTCACTCACACACATTCACTCACTCACATATTCACTCACTCACATACCAAAGAGCATACAGAGTAGGTAAATGCAACAAAAAAAATCAGATTTTTAAAACTCAATTCTGCAGTAAGCCCAAGGAGATATGGAAGCGCAGGGGTGAAATTAAAAAGGAAATTAACAAAACGAAGAGAAGGCATGAAAAATAATATTGCTGAGAAAAATCAAGGAATGCCCAAATAAATATGTGTATGGAGGTGGAAAATGTGGGTCTGGTTCTTAATAAGAAATTTGCATCTGTTTTCACAAAGGAAAGGGACAAAACAAACATTATTGGGGAGGAATAATGTGATAAATAAGATAGGGAATGTGTTATCCTTCAAAGTGGATAAAATCATGAGATCCGGGTGAAATGAATCTGACAAGCAAACAGGGAAAGCAATCATGAAGGCCCTGGGCAAAGTTCTCCATCCTCTCTGGCTATAAGCATGACACTGGAGGATGACTAATGTTGTACCTTTTCTTAAAAAAGGAGGAAGGGACAGCATTACAGACCAGTCTGCCAGTCTGTCAATGATCCTGGTGGCGGGATCAAGGCAGGTCCTGGGTTGGTTGGTGGGTCCGTGTCACCCGCTGCAGTGTGGTGGAGGATTCGGGCCCAGAGGCCGACTGTCCGAAGGCTGTCAGCCACCCAGTGTTGGGAGCGCAGGGTGCACGAGAAGCTCTGTAGCGGGGTGCGTTTCTCACTCATGCCTGACACTGTGTTGCCCCTCACCCCCACTGGGGAATCCCGGAATCTGGCACATCATATTTGATGGTTCTTTTGTTTTTCTGCCTCCGTAGATAATACAGGCAGTGCCCTATTTGCCCCTTCTCCCCCCCCCCCCCCCCCCTTCACCAACACTTTGACTCCCTCCCTTCCCACCACCCTCCTTTCCCCTCTCTCCCCACCACCCCCCTTCCTTTCTCTTCTGTTGGTACAGAGATAAGGGTATCTCGTGTCTCCAGCGCAAAGTTTAGTGCTTGTACCATTTGTTTATGTAGAAATGTGTTGTGAACTGTTTTAATAATCAGAATATCCACCCCCCCCCCCTCCCCGTACATTGGTACTGAGGGGAGGGTACAAAATTAGTGTTTGTACCGTTTGGCCTTGTATATATTTTTTACTGTTTTAATAAAAAGATATGGTGGGCAAACTATTGGAAAAACTACTAAGACATTATAAGTCATCATTCAGAAAGAGGTGCTTTATTGAAAGACAGCATGGATTTGTTAAGAGGAGGTTATGTCTGACTAACTTAATTGAAATTTGTGAGGTGCAAGGAAGATCAGGGAGGGTATCGTGGACTTACATGGTCTACATGGATTTTAACAGGCTTTTAACAAGGTCTCACACAATAGACTGGTCAGAAAATTAAAGGATCAATGAAAGGTAGGATGCTGAGAAATGTAAAGGAAAAGAGGGACCTTGAGTGTCTGTCCACAAATTTTTGAAGGTAACAGGATGGGTAGATAAGCTGGTTAAGAAGACAGATGAGATTTTGTTCCTATATTGGCTAAAGTCTAGAATATAAGTGCAAGGAGTATGCTAGAACTGTATAAAATATTAACTAGCTTGCAACTGGAGTACTGCCTAAAGGTCTGGTCACTGCATTACAGGAAGGATTTGTTTGCAGTCAAAAGGGTGAAGAGGAGATTTGCGAACAATGGAAAATTTTAGCTGTGATAAAAGATTGGATAGGCTGAAGTTACTTTCTTTGGAACAGAGGAGCTTGAAAGGAGATTTAATTGAGCTGTATAAAATTACGAAGATAGAGTAGATATGAAGGAGCCATTTCATCTGGCAGAGTGGTTAATTTAAAGTAAATACTGGAAGGATTAGAGGGGAGTTGAGGAGAAAAATTTCCACTCGAGGGTGCTGGCCATCTGAAATGATCTACCATGTAAAAGAGATGGAGAATAAGATAAAGCAGAAAAAGGGAAGTCCGGTAGATACTACAAAGAACCAGGCTGAACATAGAAAGTTCAGAGAGGAAGTGAAAACACAAATGAGAGGGTGAGAAGAAATTGGCAGCATGAAGGGAATCTAAATTTCTTCTATTTATTATTCATTTAAATAATAAGAGGAATGGTGGGCCAATTAGAGACCAAAAAGGAAATCTATGCATGGAGGTAGGGGCATGACTGTTGTACTAAATGAGTACTTTATATCGGTCTTCTTTCCAAAGTCATAGTGTCTAGACTTAAAGTTGATAAGTCACCAGGATCGGATGGAATGCAGCAGAGGATGCTGAGGAAAGTAACGGTGGAAATATTGGAGGTACTGGTTGCAATCTTCTAATCTTTGACTGCAGAGGTGATGCCAGAAAATTGGAGAATTGCAAATGTAGCACTGTTGTTCTGAAAAAATTGCAAGGGTAAACCCAGCAACTACAGATGTATCAGTTTAACCTCAGTAGTTGGAAAGCTTTTAGAAATAAAAAATAGTCTCTTGGACAAGTGTCAAATAATTAAGTAAATCCAGCATGGAATATTTAAAGGCAACCCCATATTTAGCAAATTTGAGGGTTTTTTGTTACGGTGGTAAGGGACTTAATGAGGGCAACGAGGTTGATGTGGTGTACATGGACTTCCTAAAGGTGTTTGATAAAGTGCCACATAATAGAATTGTCAGCCAAATTGAAATCTATGGAATAATAGGGACGTGGTAGCATGAATATGAACTTGGCTGAGTGAACGGAAACAGTAGTGGTGAACAGTTGTTTTCAAACAGGAGAAAGATATAAAGTGGGGTTGCTCCTGTGGGGCTAGTTATTAGAGTTTTCTTGATTTTATATTAATGACCCTGACACTTTTCAAAATTTGCCAATGATAAAACTCAGATATTTTGTGAACTGTGAGCAGGATAGAAGTGAATCAATTTGGTGAGAAGATCGAGGAGAGACAACAGGAAATAAAGATTACAATTTGAAAGAGGAAAATGTACATGGCAGGTTGCGAATGTGGCTAAAAAGGATCCCGGGCTTTATAACTAGAGGTATGGATTACAGAAGTTTTCATGCATCTTTTATAAAACACTGGTTTCAACTATGTACTGTGCCTGGGTGGCTTGTGGCGCAGTGGTTAGCACTGGGACTGCAGTGCTGAGGACCCGGATTCGAATCTCTGCCTTGGGTCACTGTCCGTGTGGAATTTGCACATTCTCCCCATGTCTGCGTGGGTTTCACCCCCACAATCCAAAGATGTGCTGATTAGGTGGATTGGGCACGCTAAATTGCCCCTTAATTGGAAAAGAAAAATAATTAGCTACTCTAAATTTATTTTTTTTAAACCATGTACTGTGCCCAATTCTGGGCTCTGCACTTTCGAAAGCATGTGAAGGCTTGAGACGGTGTAGGAAAGATGTATGTGGATAGATTGGAGAAGTTGGGGTTGAGAGGCGATTTAATGGAGGTTCAGAATCATGGGCCTGGACAGTATAAATGGAAGGGTCAAAATCTAGAGAATATCCATTTAAGCTGATTAGCAAATGAATCAGTTCCAAGATGAGAGAACTTTATATGCGAATGGTTAGGATCTTGAATGCTGTGCCTGAAATTGTGGTGGTGACAGATTCAACCATGGTTTCCCGTAGGTTATAAGGACCTAAAAACAAAATTAATTGCAGGGTGATGAGGAAAGGGCACTGAAATTCTGACTAATTGTGCTAACCCCCCTCTGCATGCTCTTCTACAAGCACTGGCTGTTCACCCCCTCAACCGTCTTCACCCTCGAGTACAGTTCCATGGCACCTGTCAAAAAGACAGACTTTGACATTTTCATAATGGTGATTGTTGGCAAGTGATTTGGGCACAGCCCTGCAGCCAACTTTGATCCAATATTCACAAGTGCACACCAGCAGAAGTGACTTAATAGCAATTAAAAGTGGAAATTATGGCCTATTATGATATATCTGGTGTTCCCCAGGGATTAGTACTTGGACGACTGCTGCTTTTGATGTCCGAGAGTCACCTTACTATTGTAGAGTGAAACCACTTCCCTGTCTCAAGAAGGAACATTCCAGACTGATGTTGCATCAATGCCCTTTCCTGAAGCTAATCCAAAAGTGTATTACCAATTTGAAAGCGAAGACACTCTCAAGGTGTTAAACTACAACATAGTATGTGTTACCAATATAAAATACCACTCCCTTATTTGGAGAAGAAATTTGAATTTGTATGAGTCACATGATGTGGAAGCTATTTTTGTCAGTTTGTAAGATCAGTAAGAAGCTGTTTGTAGACCTGAGTTCCACCAGAAATCATTGAACTACCTGCAGGTCAAAAAGCAGCCAAGGTAATTAGCAACAGTACCTTGAAAATGAGAGATCCCTACAGAGAAGGGCTTTCCCAATCGGTTCCAACTTCAAGTTCACCTGAGAACCAGCCTCTTAGAAATTCAAGTGCAAGAAACCTCAAGTCTCCTGAGAATCCTTCCTCTTACAAGACACTCACTTCAACTTTAAAGCATTACATTGATCTAAGAAACTCCTCAGATAATGAAGCAGTCCATGTTCAAATGCAGCAAGACCTGGGCAATATCCAGGCTTGGGTTGACGAAGTGGCACGTTACATTTGTGCCACAAGTGCCAGGCAATGACCATCTCCTGCAAGAGAGGATATAGCCATTGATCCTTGACATTCAATGGCATTACCATTGCTGAATCCCCCATAATCAACATCCTGGGAGTTAACATTTATCAGAAACTGAACCGGACTAGCCACATTAATACTGTACCTACCAGGGTAGGACAAAGGCTACGAATCCTACGTCAAGTAACTCGCCTCCGTCCCAAAAGCTGTCCACCATCTGCAAGGCACAAGTCAGGAACGTAATGGAATGTTTTCCACTTGCCTGCATGAGTGCAGCTCCAACAACACTCAAGAAGCTTGACACCATCCAGGACAAAGCAGCCAGCTTGATTGCTCCTCCTTCCACAAACATTCAAACCCTCCACCACTGTCGAACAGTGGCAGCCTTGTGTACCATCTACAAGATGCACTACAGTAACTCACCAAAGTTCCTCAGACAGCACCTTCCAAACCCACGGCCACTACCATCTAGAAGAACAAGAGCAGCAGATACCTGGGAACCACAACACCTGGCGATTCCCCTCCAGGTAACTCACCATCTTGACTCTGAAATGTATCACCGTTCCTTCACTGTCGCTAGGGCGACATCCTGGAACTCCCGCCCTAACAGCACTGTAGGTGTACCTACACCTGAAGGACTGCAGCTGTTCTAGAAGGCAACTCGCTACCACCTTCTGAAGGGCAACTAGGGATGGGCAATAAATGCTGGCCTGACCAGCGACGCCCACATTCTGTAAATGATTTTTTTAAAGTTTTAAAACTACATGCGTGCACAAAGGAGACAGATAATTGTAAGCTGTAACAGTAAATTACCTTCATCTGTGATAATGTGTGAGAAGTGGAAACTAAGTTTGGGGTAAGTAAGTGAGAATTAATAATCATTTTTCAACACTCGCTGCTGAATTACTTAATTTGGGATCCACACACTCATGGTAAGACAACACACACCTCTTAAGTACAGACATACTGATCACAGGTGGCATACGTTCTGTCTGTGACAATGTACATTAGCATCTTGGTCTTGGGGGTATGCAGGTAGTGATACACTGAAGAAAACATAGGCTGGTGGAAAAGATGGATACAGCACAGATGAAATTCAATGCAGTAAAATGTGAGGTAATGCATCGTGGGGTAGGAAGAATGAGGATGGATAATGCAAACAAAACTATGATTTTAAAGGGGATCCAAGAATGGAAAGATATTGGGATGTTTTTCTCAAACTTTTGAAGGCAACAAGACAAGTTAATAAAGTATATGTAGTCTTGGCCTGTATAAATAGAGGAATAGAGCACAAAAGCCAAGAAATTGTGCTAGACTTGCATAAACCACGAGTTTTGGCCCAGAGAATTGCATCCAATTCTGGTCACAATGCCTTTGGAAGGCAATAGAGGCATAGGCAATGGCACAGAAGAGATTTACTGGTATAGTGTCTCAAAACCCGCATCCTCATGCTGAGTTTGTGCTGGATTTCAGATTGTGCAGAAAAAATAATATTTAATTTGAAATGCCATACATGTACAACGCAGCAGTTGAAATAACTTGCAAAACTGAATACATAAAGTTTTTTTTATTCTTTCATTGGATGTGGGTGTCACTGACCATACCTAATTACCCTTGAGAAGGTGCCTTGAACCACTGCAATCCATCTATAGGTACACCAACAGTGTTGTTCGGGAGGGAGTTTCAGGAATTTGGCCCAGTGGCAGTGAAGTAATGGTGTTATGGTTCCAAGTCAGGATGGTGTGTGGCTTGCAGGGGAACTTGCAGGTGATGGTGTTCCCATGCATCTGCTGCCTTGTCCTTCTAGTTGGTAGAGGTTGCCGGGTTAGAAGTTGCTTTTGAAAGTGTATATCTTGTAAATGATATGCACTGCTCCTACTGTGCATTCGTGTGGAGGAGGTGGATGTTGAAGGTGGTGGATGCAGTGCCAATCAATGATTTCAAGTTTCTTGTGTTGTTGTGCTGCACTCATCCAGGGAAGTGGAGGGTATTCCATCGCTTATACCTGACTAGTGCCTTGTAGATGGTGGACAGGCTTTGGTGAGTCCCAAGGTGAGTTACTGACTGCAGAATTCCCATTCTCTAACCGCTTGTAGCCACGGAAGTGCAATATTACAATTTTTTTCAAAATTAACCTTACTCACCGCACTTATAGATTGACCAGGCTCCACCTAATGTCAGAAGTTGGCTGGTGCAAGTATCAGCTGAGGATCCAGGGCGAACTGCACCAATCAACATTTGCTATTAGCTTGAGCCCAGGCAGGAGGCAAGGGTGGGAACAGAAGCACTGGGAAATGTTGTACGAGTACACATGCTACAGAACAGGGAATCTGTGACAAATGACATTAAAGTGAAACTGGCCACATTAAATGAATATATTGACACTTCACTTTAAAGTTGATAATGTAACAATGGTAAGCGAGTCAACATTAACGGATTTACTGTCTCCTGCATGCAACCATCTCTTCTCTCTCTCTCTCTCTCTCTCTCTCTCTCTCTTCTCTCTCTCTCTCTTCTCTCTCTTCTCTCTCTCTCTTCTCTCTCTCTTTTCTCTCTCTCTCTCTCTTCTCTCTCTCTCTCTCTCTCTCCCCCCCCCCCCCCCCCCCCCCCCCCCCCCCCCCCAGGGGGCCCGGCAGCCAAGGATCTATTATCCTTGGCCCCTCATTTACATTCTGCTCCTCGAACATCATTGTTAAATACCAGGATCAGTTTCCACTTCGACACTGAGGACCACCACCTCTCTTGACCCCACCAGCGAACTGAACCCATCCCTCAACCTCTGTTTCTCTCTCCTACTTTGAGACACTCCTTATAACCTACTTGTTTGCCCAATCGTTTGGTCATCTGCTTGTCAAATTATGTTTGAGACTACTCCTGCGAAGTACCTTGGGATGATTTAACTACATGAAAGGCACTATATAAATGAACGTTGTTCCATCTAGGATTATTTCATGAGCTGACTTCATATTTATGTGTCATCAGAGTGGAACTGTTAGCCAGATTTTACAGTACCTTGTGTGCTGCAAAGGAAAATGAAGTAATAGATTTTATCATGGTTAAGAATGCAAAAAGGTTTTCTGAACTATGCATATTGAAGAAATATAATAAATCCAGAAGTTCCAAGAGAAACAGTAACACTTGGGAAAGAATTATGCAATATTCAGATTTCTGGAGATGTTTAGTGAGCATCATAACTATAAAAGATAAATATTCAAACAAGGGTAGGTCACTTTTTCTAGTTTGCCAACAACTTGTTTACCATTTGTATTCAACCTTTGTTCAAGAAGCTGTCTTTATTTGCACTGTGCACACAGCCAAAGTGAATATTCCATCTCTCAAATGTGCAAGGCCATCCAACTGGCCGCGCATTCCAGTTAATCAGAATAGTTTGTAGTCTAAAATCAGCTCCTACGTTAATCCATTGTTCATGATTAGGAAAAAGAGGGGTATCAAGATTTGGCTGTGTAATGCTAAAACTTTCTGAGTGCCGTTTTTGTCCATGGTGCATGTGCATACTTTTGCCATGGACCATGCTGGATGCCATCTTGGGTAGACCGTTAGTATGGGAACTGCGGCGAGGACCTGGGTTCAATCCCGGCCCTGGGTCACTGTCCATGTGGAGTTTGCCCATTCTCCCCGTGACTGCGTGGGTCTAACCCCCACTACCCAAAGATGTGCCGGGTAGGTGGATTGGCCACTCCAAGTCACCCCTTAATTGGAAAAATTAAAAAAGAAAGACTTGCATTTAAATGGTGCTTTCAATGACCATTTGACATCTCAAGTACTTTACAGCAAATTAAGTGTTTTCAAAAAAAGTAGTCACTGTTGTAGTGTAGCAAATGTGGCAGCCAGACTGTGCATAGCAAACTCCCATGAACAACAATATCATAATGACTAGATGATTTTTTTTTTCTGTGATTTTTGATTGAGGGTTAAATATTGACCAGGACACCAGGGATAGATTCCCTTCTCAGTAGTGCTGTGGATCTTCTACGTCCACCAAAGCAGGCAGGTGGGGCCTACCTTTTATGTCTCATCCAAAAGACAGCAGCTCCAACAGTGCACATGTTGGACCAGTTGTACATATTGGTACTAACGACATAAGCAGCAAGGGGCATGAGGTCCTGTAGCAGGAGTTCATTGAGCTAGGCAGAAAGTTAAAAGACAGGACCTCTAGGGTTGTAATCTCGGGATTACTCCCTGTGCCACGTGCCAGTGAGGCGAGAAATAGGAAGATAGAGCAGCTAATCACGTGGCTAAACAGCTGGTGTCGGAGGGAGAGTTTCCGTTATCTGGACCACTGGGAGCTCTTCCGGGGCAGGTGTGACCTATATAAGAAGGACGGGTTGCATCTAAACTGGAGAGGCATAAATATCCTGACCGCTAGGTTTGCTAGTGTCACACGGGAGGGTTTAAACTAGTATGTCGGGGGGGGGGGGGGCATGGGAGCAATAGGTCAGAAGGTGAGAGCATTGAGGGAGAACCAGGAAAAGCAGACAGGGTGAAGTTGCTGAACACAGCTGGTCTGGTGGCCTGAAGTGCATATGTTTTAATGCAAGAAGTATTACGGGTAAGGCAGATGAACTTGGAGCTTGGATTAGTACTTGGAACTATGACGTTGTTGCCATTACAGAGACCTGGTTGAGGGAAGGGCAGGATTGGCAGCTAAACGTTCCAGGATTTAGATGTTTCAGGCGGGATAGAGGGGGATGTAAAAGGGGTGGCAGAGCTGCGGTACTGGTTAGGGAGAATATCACAGCTGTACTACGGGAGGACACCTCCGAGGGAAGTGAGGCTATATGGGTAGAGATCAGGAATAAGAAGGGTGCAGTCACAATGTTGGGGGTTTACTGCAGGCCTCCCAACAGCCAGCAGGAGATAGAGGAGCAGATAGGTGGACAGATTTTGGAAGAGAGTAAAAACAACAGGGTTGTTGCGATGGAAGACTTCAACTTCCCCAATATTGACTGGGACTCACTTAGTGCCAGGGGCTTAGACGGGGCAGAGTTTGTAAGGAGCATCCAGGAGTGCTTCTTAAAACCATACGTAGACAGTCCAACTAGGGAAGGGGCTGTACTGTACCTGGTATTGGGGAATGAGCCCGGCCAGGTGGTAGAAGTTTCAGTAGGGGAGCATTCCGGGAACAGTGACCACAATTCAGTAAGTTTTAAAGTACTGGTGGACAAGGATAAGAGTGGTCCTAGGGTGAATGTGCTAAATTGTGGGAAGGCTAATTATAACAATATTAGGTGGGAACTGAAGAACCTAGATTGGGGGCGGATGTTTGAGGGTAAATCAACATCTGACATGTGGGAGGCTTTCAAGTGTCAGTTGTAAGGAATTCAGGACCGGCATGTTCCTGTGAAGAAAAAGGATAAATACAGCAATTTTCGGGACCCTTGGATAATGAGAGATATTGTAAGCCTCGTCAAAAAGAAAAAGGAGGCATTTGTCAGGGCTAAAAGGCTGGGAACAGACAAAGCCTGTGTGGAATATAAGGAAAGTAGGAAGGAACTTGAGCAAGGAGTCAGGAGGGCTAGAAGGGGTCACGAAAAGTCATTGGCAAATAGAATTAAGGAAAATCCCAAGGCTTTTTACACGTACATAAAAAGCAAGAGGGTAACCAGGGAAAGGGTTGGCCTACTGAAGGATAGGCAAGGGAATCTGTGTGTGGAGCCAGAGGAAATGGGCGAGGTACTAAATGAATACTTTGCATCGGTATTCACCAAAGAGAAGGAATTGGTAGATGTTGAGTCTGGAGAAGGGTGTGTTGATAGCCTGGGTCACATTGAGATCCAAAAAGATGAGGTGTTGGGCGTCTTGAAAAATATTAAGGTAGATAAGTCCCTAGGGCCTGATGGGATCTACCCCAGAATACTGAAGGAGGCTAGAGAGGAAATTGCTGAGGCCTTGACAGAAATTTTTGGATCCTCACTTGTCTTCAGGTGATGTCCCGGAGGACTGGAGAATAGCCAATGTTGTTCCTCTGTTTAAGAAGTGTAGCAAGGATAATCCAGGGAACTACAGGCCGGTGAGCCTTACGTCAGTGGTAGGGAAATTACTGGAGAGAATTTTTCGAGACAGGATCTACTCCCATTTGGAAGCAAATGGACGTATTAGTGAGAGGCAGCATGGTTTTGTGAAGGGAAGGTCGTGTCTCTCTAACTTGATAGGGTTTTTCGAGGAGGTCACAAAGATGATTGATGCAGGTAGGGCAGTGGATGTTGTCTATATGGACTTCAGTAAGGCTTTTGACAAGGCCTCTCATGGTAGACTCGTACAAAAGGTGAAGTCACACGGGATCAGGGTGAGCTGGCAACGTGGATGCAGAACTGGCTAGGTCATAGAAGGCAGAGAGTAGCAATGGAAGGAGGCTTTTCTAATTGGAGGGCTGTGACTAGAGGTGTTCCGCAGGGATCAGTGCTGGGACCTTTGCTGTTTGTAGTATATATAAATGATTTGGAAGAAAATGTAACTGGTCTGATTATTAAGTTTGCAGACGGCACAAAGTTTGGTGGAATTGCGGATAGCGATAAGGACCGTCAGAGGATAAAGCAGGATTTAGATTGTTTGGAGACTTGGGCGGAGAGATGGCAGATGGAGTTTAATCCGGACAAATGTGAGGTAATGGATTTTGGAAGGTCTAATGCAGGTAGGGAATATACAGTGAATGGTAGAGCCCTCCAGAGTATTGAAAGTCAGAGAGATCTAGGTGTACAGGTCCACAGGTCACTGAAAGGAGCAACACAGGTAGAGAAGGTAATCAAGAAGGCATACGGCATGCTTGCCTTCATTGGCCGGGGCATTGAGTATAAGAATTGGCAAGTCATGTTGCAGCTGTATAGAACCTTAGTTAGGCCATACTTGGAGTATAGTGTTCAATTCTGGTCGCCACACTACCAGAAGGATGTGGAGGCTTTAGAGAGGGTGCAGAAGAGATTTACCAGAATGTTGCCTGGTATGGAGGGCATTAGCTATGAGGAGCGGTTGAATAAACTCTGTTCTCACTGGAACAACGGAGGTTGAGGGGTGACCTGATAGAGGTCTACAAAATTATGAGGGGCGTAGACAGAGTGGATAGTCAGAGGCTTTTCCCCAGGGTAGAGGGATCAATTACAAGGGGGCATAGGTTTAAGGTGCGAGGGGCAAGGTTTAGAGTAGATGTACGAGGCAAGTTTTTTTACACAGGGTAGTGGGTGCCTGGAACTTGCTACCGGAGGAGGTGGTGGAAGCAAGGACGATAGTGACATTTAAGGGGCATCTTGACAAATACATGAATAGGATGGGAATAGAGGGATACGGACCCAGGAAGTGTAGAAGATTGTAGTTTAGTAGGGCAGTATGGTCGGCACGGGCTTGGAGGGCGGAAGGGCCTGTTCCTATGCTGTACTTTTCTTTGTTCTTGTTCTTTGCAGTATTCTGTCAATACCACACTGGAATGTTTGGGGAAGGGGAGTTAGCCTGCAAATTTCAGTGTTTAAAAAGTGGCATGTTGTGGGTAATCAGCCCAAGTTCCCGAATGACAGGTTCCACTGAAACCATTAGTGTCACTCCTCCCGAGTCCATTCAGGCACACTACAACATCTGGATTTGAGGGTAAGTGGGCTCCTTGGAAACAACAAAGCCATTGCGGCCTGAATAGTGACAAATCTGTCACCATTCACTGCTTACGGGACCACACAATCTGGGCTATTGTGCTTGGGTGATGTGGTGGTCATGGTTGAATAGCTGGCAGTGTGTATGAGCTAAGATAAGACTTTCAATCATGGCTGATATGTTTCTCATCCCCATTCCCATTTTACCCCATAACACCTGATCCCTTTATTAATCAAGAACTTATTTATCTCTGTCTTGAAGACACTATTTGCCTCCACAGCCTTCTGTGGCAAAGAGTTCCACAGATTCGCCACCTTCTGGCTGAAGAAATTCCTCCTCAACACAGTTTTAAAGATGATGTGGAGATGCTGGCGTTGGACTGTGCTCAGTTTTAAAGGATCATCCTTACAGTCTGAGGTTGTGCCCTCGGGTTCTAGGTTTTCCTATTAGTGGAAACATCCTCTCCACGCCCACTCTATCTAGACCACTCAGTATCCTGTAAGTTTCAATAAGATCCCTGCTCATCCTTCTAAACTCCAAAGACTACAGGCTCAGAGTCCTCAACCGCTCCTCCTGTGACAAGCTCTTCATTCCAGGGATCATTCTTGTGAACTACCTTTGGACCCTTTCCAAAGCCAGCACAACTTTCCTTAGATACGGGGCCAAAAACCGCCCACCATACTTAAAATGGGGTCTGACCAGAGCCTTGTACAGCCTCAGAAGTACAGCCCTGCTCTTGTATTCTCGCCCTCTCAACATGAATGCTAATATTGCATTTGCCTTCCTAAATGCTGACTGAACCTATACGTTAACCTTGAGAATCTTGAACTAGGACTCCTAAGTTCCTCTTTGCTTCTGATTTCCGAAGCCTTTTCCCATTTTGAAAATAGTCTATGCCTCTATTCTTCTTACCAAAGTACATAACCTCCCACTTTTCCACATTGTATTCCATCTGCCAATTCTTTGCTCACTTCCTAGCTTGTCCAGGTCTTTCTGCAGTCCCCCTGCTTCCTCAATTCTACGTGCCCCTCTGCATATCTTTGTATCATCTGCAAACTTAGCGACAGTGCCCTCAGTTCCTTCTTCCAGATCGTGAATGTATATTGTGAAAAGTTGTGGCTCCTCCACCAACCCCTGAGGCACACCACTAGTCACCGGCTGGCATTCTGAAAAAGACCCTTTTATCCCCACTCTCTGCCTTCTGCCAGTCAGCCAATCCTCTATCCATGCTAGTATCTTACCCTTAACACCATAGGTTCTTAACTTATTTAGCAGCCTCCTATACAGCATCTTGCCAGAGGCCTTCTAGAAATCCAAATATATCACGCCCACTGCGGGCGTAGTACTGCTGCTTCACGGTGTCCAGGACCTGGGTTCGATCCCGACCAAGGTCACTGTCCATGTGGAGTTTGAACATTCTCCCCTTGTCTGCCTGGGTCTCACCCCCACAACCCAAAGATGTGCAGGGTAGGTGGATTAGCTAAATTGCCCCTTAATTGGAAACAAAATGAATTGGGTACTTTAAATTTTAAAAAAGATTGTGTCCACTAGTTCTCCTTTGCCTAACTTCCTTGTTACCTCCTCAAAGAATTCTAACATATTTGTCAGGCATGACCTCCCCTTGACAAAGCTGTGCTGACTCAGTTCTATTTTATCATGCACTTGCAAGTATTCCTCAATCTCATCTTTAATAATGGACTCTAAAATCTTTTCATTATCCATTTTCCAATCTTCTGGGATCCTCCTTGCTTCCAGTGATTCCTGAAAGATGACCACCAATGCCTCCACTATCTCCTTTAGAACCCTGGGATATAGTCCATCTGGTCAAGGTCATTTATCCATCTTCAGACCTTTCTTTCCCGAGAACCTTCTCCTTAGTCACTACATTCACCTCTGCCCCCTGATTCTTCTGAAGTTCTGGTATCCCACTGGTGTCTTCCACCATGAGGATTGAGGCAAAGTAACTATTCAGTTACTCTGTCATTTCTTTTTGTCCTATTACAACTTTTCCAGCTTCATTTTCCAGTGGTCCAATGTTTATTCTTGCCTCTCTCTTACCTTTTATATATTATCATAGATTATCATAGAATTTACAGTGCAGAAGGAGGCCATTCGGCCCATCAAGTCTGCACCGGCTCTTGGAAAGAGCACCCTACCCAAGGTCAACACCTCCATTCTATCCCCATAACCCAGTAACCCCACCCAACACTAAGGACAATTTTGAACACTAAGGGCAATTTATCATGGCCAATCCACCTAACCTGCACATCTTTGGACTATGGGAGGAAACCGGAGCACCCGGAAGAAACCTACGCACACACAGGGAGGATGTGCAGACTCCACACAGACAGTGAGCCAAGCCAAAATCGAACCTGAGACCCTGGAGCTGTGAAGCAATTGTGCTATCCACAATGCTACCGCGCTGCCCATATTGAAAAAGACTATCTTCTTTTATATTACTAGCTAGCTTACAGTCATATTTCATCTGCTCCCCCACCTTATTGCTTTTTTAGTTGTCCTCTGCTCGCTTTTAAAGGCCTAATCCTTGCCACGTTGTATGCTTTTTCTTTTGTTTTTATGCTGTCTTTGAATTCTTTCGTCAGCCATGGATGCCTTGTCCTCCCCTTAGTATGTTTCCCCCTCCTTGGGATGAATTTCTGTTGTGTCTCCCGAATAACCCTCCAAAACACCTGCCATTGTTGTTCCATTATTCACCCTGCTCGGCTCCCCTTCCAATCAACTCTGGCCAGCTCCTCCTTCATGTCTTTGTAGTTAACTTTATTCAATTGTAATACCATTGCATCTGATTCCAGCTTCTCCCTCTCAAACTGAGGGTAAATTATATTATAATTGCTCTATGTGATATCTTGGGTGCATATGTTCTATAAAGCCGGTTCAGCTGGCAGTCTGTAGTTGGGTACGCAATTCATGCAAAATTTGACTGCGCACTGGCCAATTTGGTCTCTAGCCCTTATTTCAAGGATTTTTTTGTTTTTTTATAAAGTGCCTCACATCTAAGATCTTTGAAATATGTATGTATATATATATATATATATATATGAAACACTGCACAAATCCTAAAATTGTCAAAATTCACTCATTGCTGGGTGCTGTAAATTGTCACTGAAAGATCTGCAGTATATCAATCTAATAAAATATTTCTATGGTAAAACTGAGACTGGAGCTCTGCAGGGCAGTTTTAGTTGAAATAAAATTATGACGGTGATGATCAATAACTCATAGAATCATATAGCACAGGAGGCGGCCATTTGGTCCAAGTTTGCTGGCTCGCTAAAGAGCTATCCAATTATTACCACTCCCTAGTTTTTTCCCCTTAACCATGCAGATTTTTCCTTGATCAAGTATCTTTCCCATTTCCTTTTAAATGTTATTTCCTTTTAAATGTTAGCACCGAACATGCTTTCAACATCCTTTCAGGCAGTATATTTCAGATCATTGCTTGTTGCATGAAGGCATTTCTCCTAATTTCCCCACTAGATTTTTTTTCTTGCAGATTAACTTTGGTTATTGACCTTCCTAAATGGAAGCAACAGTGTCCCCTCAATGCTATCAAAACCTCTCATAACTTTGAACACCTCTACTAACTCTCCCCATATCCATCTGTGCTCAAAGGAAAATAACCCTGTTTCTTTCGAGTCTCCACAGAATTGAAGTCTCTCCTCTTTGGTGCCATTCTGATAAATTTCCCCTGCACTTCCTTCAAGGGTTTGACAACTTTCCTGAAGTGTGGTACCCAGAATTGGAGGCCTAATTAGTAATCTGTAACCATTGGCTACAACTTTGCGTTGTACTACATTCCCCGATTTATAAAACCATATGTCCCTTTCTGCTTTTCCAACTGCTGGACATGAAACCCCAGGTTTTAAGTTTGTTTAATTAAATTTGGGAGAGTTTCAATTTTCCTGCATGTGTTTTCTTCTCTGAATGTTCTCAGATTCCGCATTGTTCATTGAAAGATGTTGGGCACTATATTACTGCGGCACAAGCACTATGTATTGGTATTCGGAGAGAGAAAGGCAGTCAAAAGGGAACATTTCCTCGACTTCAGTGATATGACTTGTGGATCCCACCAGTATTTGGAAATCCATCCACTTTCATCTGCCAGGAGAGAACCATTATCCATAATTCTTCTGAAATCGATGTCTAGAATGGAATTTAGTCACTTTTAAGCTATACAGCAGGGTATATACAATATCTTTTCAGAATGTCAGTATGTGAATACTTCGCTTTCTTAAGCCAAAGATTGAACTGAAATAAAATGGGGTATCGAAATGCATCGCTTTTGGAATTGTGATTCTTTTAAAACATTGGACTTATTTGGCTTCTTAAAATAAACTTGGAAAAATATACTGCCACTAAAAATGCACAGTAAGAAGTCTTACAACACCAGGTTAAAGTCCAACAGGTTTGTTTTGATGTCACTAGCTTTCGGAGCGCTGCTCCTTCCTCAGGTGAATGAAGAGGTATGTTCCAGAAACACATATATAGACAAATTCAGAGATGCCAAACAAAGCTAGGAATGCGACCATTAGCAGGTGATTAAATCTTTACAGATCCAGAGATGGGGTGACCCCAGGTTAAAGAGGTGTGAATTGCATCAAGCCAGGACAGTTGGTAGGATTTCGCAGGCCAGATGGTGGGGGATGAATGTAATGCGACATGAATCCCAGGTCCCGGTTGAGGCCGCACTCATGTGTGCGGAACTTGGCTATAAGTTTCTGCTCGGCGATTCTGCGTTGTCGCGCGTCCTGAAGGCCGCCTTGGAGAACGCTTACCCGGAGATCAGAGGCTGAATGCCCTTGACTGCTGAAGTGTTCCCCGACTGGAAGGGAACATTCCTGCCTGGTGATTGTTGCGTGATGTCCGTTCATTCTTTGTCGCAGCGTCTGCATGGTCTCGCCAATGTACCACGCTTCGGGACATCCTTTCCTGCAGCGTATGAGGTAGACAACCGGGACCTGGGATTCATGTCGCATTACATTCATCCCATTTAATCACCTGCTAATGGTCACATTCCTAGCTTTGTTTGGCATCTCTGAATTTGTCTATATATGTGTTTCTGGAACATACCTCTTCATTCACCTGAGGAAGGAGCAGCGCTCCGAAAGCTAGTGACATCGAAACAAACCTGTTGGACTTTAACCTGGTGTTGTAAGACTTCTTACTGTGCTCACCCCAGTCCAACGCCGGCATCTCCACATCATGACTAAAAATGCAAGTAGCTACATTTAGAAAAAAAATCAAGATCAAAATCAGTTTCTTTGACTTTTGGTGCAACTAACTTATTGTACTTGGTATTCTGCATGTTCAAAAGCAACTTTATTCCATGCAAAATTCATTTTCTTGAGATTGCTATAGATAAATGTCTCTGGGAGAAAATGTAAGGGCTATGATAATGAGATAATGTGCAGTCCTAACTTCGATGGAATATGCAGCATTCAAACAGTGCATAATCTTAATAGTTGATATTAATTTATCCTAACCATGAATCAGATTTGTTGGCCTGCCAGAAGAATTGTTCTAAATTTCAGATCCTTACATAAAATTCCACTCTGCTTTTCAATGTGGTTGTTTGTAAACCTAGTAGTCTATTTTTGTAAGAAGACCAAAATGAAGTTGAAAAATGCATTTGCAACCAAAATGTGGAGCACTCCAGTTTACATATTAAGTAACTAGTTGCCATTAATAATCTAATGTCTATACCATAAAACAGTAGAATGCTTGCAGTCCACTACTTAGTGAAAGCAAATAGTTAATTGGTCACTGAGAAAATTTGCTTCACAGAGATTTGTTTATACAAAACTGAAGGGCAAATCGTTCCAAAAGTGAGTTTGTGAAATTATTCTATGTTTAAAATCTGAGAACTTCTTTCTTCCGAAGAAATGGCTTCCTTGTTAAAACTGTTGAACCCACATGCATGAAAGGGAACTTTTAAGGAGTTTCTTCCTCAGAGCAAAAACTTAATTCCCAGCTGAAAGCGAATGGTGCCTTTGGCATAGCTCCAGCATTCCTATTCAAGTCAGAAAAATTTGAAATGCTGAAAGAAAGCAGCACATGAGACTGCCCAGCTAAGGCAATAAGAACAAAACAAAACTTGTTGTGTTCATACATCACCAAGAGGTGCTCCACCCCCTTGATGTGAACAAAGTCAAAATGAAAGATCGAGTTTTGATGGTTATCTCAATTTCGCCGTTTTATTGTACGGTTCAGGTAAATTGAAAACCACTTTCTTGCAGCTGTAATATTTTGAAAGACAGTCCGTTGGGATTTTATTTGATGCATTCATCTGCTTCTTTTTAAATGTGTTGAACTCTTGGTGCAACTAATGAAGAACGAATCTCAGCTCGAAGACCAACAATTCATCTAACAGTCCTATTTTCAATTTACCTGTTAACCTGCACTGTTGTAAAGCAAATCTCTACAATTTCAGCTTTGGATACGGACAAACCAGTTCTGAAGGCAACGTGTTTGAAAGTAGAAAAAAAAAACTTGTTCGATAAAGTGAACCTTAATACAGCACTGATCAGAAGTGAATACTTTGGAATTGAGTAACTATGTCAGCGCTATATTCTAGAAATAAGGACCTGACGAGGAGCAGGAAAACACAGCAAGAGACACCGCCTTGCTCACCTTCACCCACCAGCAAGACATTCCGAGTAAGAAAACCACTGAATTTCATTGCTGTGCTCCGATATAGTATTAAAAGAGGCCTAGCAATTCTGCAACAAATAATATGCGGGGACTGTGGGTTGTAATTTTCTTTTAAATCCTGACACATCTAAGACATATAGAAGCTGTTAAGCAGTCGGTCTTATATTTCCATACCTTTTAAGTGTTCCGTTAAATCCAGTGTTATAGTGTTTCAGAAAAAACCAAGCCCAAGAGAGATTTCATTCCGAAGTCAAGAAAAAATGTTGCTGACTTTTCCCTCTAAGTGACGGTTTTCAACTCCTTACAACTGTATATTTTGACAATTGGGCTGAATAATTTATAAGCGTATAGGGAGTAGTAAATGTGATGGTCAACATATTTTTGTATACTGCCCAATATTGATGAAGTGCAACTTGTTTGGCTCTGTCATTGTTACATTTTGGGCAAGTTTGGGGTCATGCTTTTTTTCTCAGTAATTGGCATCGAGGGATTAACTTCAGTAATGGTTCTAATTCTGTATATCAAATGTACATCATGGTGGCTAATAGGTGAACAGTCCAAAGAAAAATAATGAAAGATTTTTTCTTAATAGCCTACCGTAACCAGTTTCATTTATTGCCAGTTCTGATTGTGTGGTCTCTAAGCATATACAGGAACTGTTTGTGGGAGGTTATTGTGGAAGGCGAATGTAATTCGCAACAGCTGCTGTGCAGCAGATATACTGCTATTTAATGTGCAGAGAGAAAGTTGAGCTTGGGGCCCAGGGAAAATTTGCTGAGAAACTCAGCTGGAAATATAAACTACAAGTCTGAAATAAATTTTGATCAAACAAAAGGAAAATCATTGGAGAAACAGTATATTCATATTGTAAAGCATATTGATGAAACACTTTTGCTAGATTTGAATCCCTATGAAAAATGTCATTTGTAAAATCAGGAGTTTCTTTGCATTTTGCCTGATTCATAATTCTTGTTTGTCTTTCGTAGTCATTGCATAATTTCAGTGCATATCAATGCCATAATTCAAGATGGATATACGCCTGTATTAGAGAACAGAATATTTTTGATATTCACGAGTGGTGTACACTAATAGGCATTAAAATTGGTGCTATTTTAAAGCACCAAACTGGTAATTGAATTGAATTTGAGACACAGCCAGAATGTGTCTGATACTGTTTATTAGCCAAAAAAACAAAAAGTCAAATGGATCACAAGCAAGAAAATTGCGAAACTATTATTTATACATGTTATGACAGCATATTTCCAAAATCCTGCGATTAAATATAGCTAAACATTTTCCTTTGTGGAAAATCTTTGTTCAGTGCATTGAACTTTCTCCTCTTCTATATTTCCCATTAGTTTTGACCCCTTAACTGATTCACACCCCCATCTTCAAAGTGCTTATGCAGGAACCTCATGGCCACTGACTGCATTAAGGTGCATCATCTGAATGGCAGTGCCTCATGTATGATTTTGGACTTAGGGTGTTGAAAACTGCTTAGTCAAGGCAATCATTATGCCAGGCTCATTATTGTTTTCATCCAGTGGTCAAATGTACATTCCCATCAGGTAGCACTGTATAGCTATCATCAGCAATAATTATGAAAACAAGAGTAGGTAATTCAGCACTGAACCAAGAATCAAACCTGATGCCGCCTTCTATCTCTTCCCCTCCCGCTTTTACTTATTGTCTAATACCTTGAGTCTCTCTACCCTTTTACAATTTTTACAGCCCAATTGGTAGAATTCCTAGTTTCAATTTCAGTAAGTTTGATTTTTTAAATATAGAAGTATGGATAGATGGGAGTAATTAAAGTCAGTATACTTAAGGGGTTCATATTTTGCCGTTAAACCGCAAAACTAATGCTCAGCAGTCTACCAACTTGCATTAGAGTTCCATTTAAAAACTATATGTGGCTTTAATTTTATGTTGAATTACTGACATTGGTGTTGCGGGTTTATCCACTGTAGTTAGTTTGGTAAATTTCATAATTAGCGCTTAGAACCGTTAGATTCTATTATTTAGGCAACAATAAAGTACAGGTTAGGTAGTCAGAAATAAAATCATTTAAACATTATGATCAAATTAATGTGTAGCAGTTTATATTTAAGAATAAATAACCAGCTTTGACCTAAAGGTTCACTTGACTTTGATTCTATATGCAGCAATCATAAGTGAGGCCTTAGTTCCTCCTTTTATCTAACTTAAAAATATTGTATTTTTGTAAGATACACCATAAAGAAGATTCAACATCAAAACATAAATGATATCCTAGTCATTGACCATGTTCATGTGCTGATACTGGGTAGAAATGAAAGTAGAGGGGAGTAACAAAATGTTCTTATGCTGCTTCTGTTCTGAAACCTGGAACTTATTCATCGATATGCAAAAGAACAAATGCAGACCCCATTGTTACTAGTTGAATCGGTGTTGTTAAAGCATACTTTTAAGGTTAAGTATCCAGTAACACCATTATTAACTTCCTGAAACCATGGGCTGGATTCTCCGCACCCCGACAGCGAAATCGCGGCCGGCGCTGGTTCCCCGATTCTCCAGGCCCCGAAAAGCGGCGTACGTGTACGCCGCAAAGCACCTACCTGCGCCCATTGCTGGAGGCCCGCCCCACCATTCTCCTCGCCAACTGGCCGAAGTCCCGACGACGTGGATCTAATATGTTCGGGGGCGGGCCGATCGTAGGGCAGGGATTCCCTTATACGTGGTCGGGCAATGTTCGGGCGGGCCGGGCGCGGTGCTGATCAGGGGTGTCTATTTTTAATGTCCAGCTCCACGGTCTGAGTCCGCCATGGAGCACGGCATAGCTGCTGGAGGCCGCCATGCGCATGTGCGGCCTCCGACCTGGAAGTGCGGGGGCCCGTACCTGCAGCAAAAGCTGCTAGATTTACTCTGGTTCCCTGCTAGCCCCCTGCACAGCTAAGAATATGTGGCCCTTTCACATCAGTTTTAGTCCCAAAAACAAATAATCCAGCCCCATCGGTTTTTCAAATAATTTCTAGGATTTAATTTCTTTAAGTGACCATTTACAGTAAATAAATCTATCGATTTTTTAAAAAAAATAGTGTGTCACGGACAGAATGTATATGCTTTCTACTGCCTGTAATCGGTGTTTTATAAAGAAAGAGAGGGTGTCTTTTTCTTGTCCGTAGAGTATGAATTCCAATTAAATAATTCAGCAGCAGGCTCTTGAGACTTTAAAATAAAGGAGACAGGCAACAAAATACTTGTTTTACTCGGCACTGGATGCACCTCGGAGATGCTACTCCAGAATGCTGATGATCTCGTAGACTTGTGGCGTGTTTTTAATGTGCTGTCACAGGTGAAGCGCAGACGTTCAGTCAGCTGTAAGTTAATAATTGACTCTGGGGTCTCAAACTCCAAGGGACCTTTCACCGACCTCTTCTCTTTCAAAATCTAAAACTTCTCCGAACCATAGCGGCAAAAGCTGTTGATCTGCGCAGCCTATTGCGACTGAATAAGGCTTGCCAGTCTATTGACAGTTCCTTTACTGACACTGTTTGCTTTGATGTATCATAGCAGTGTGGGGAACATGTTGTAGTTTTGACTTTGTATTCGCATTTGCCAAACTTCCAATGACTTTTGGAAAGCGTCTATTTCTTCAGTGCTGAAAGCAGTCATTGTCCTTCCCTTGCAAGTTGAGGTTCAGTTCGTTTAGAATTGAAAAGATGTCAAAAAGTAAGATAGAGTTAGCATCCAAGTTTCATCACCAAACAAATCAGCCAGAGGGGCAAATTCTTAAGCAGGCAAGCATGCTTTTTATACCTCAGTTCATAAACTCTGCTAAACACCCAACCCTTTGACAGCCACCGTACCTCTGTGTGGAACAATACATGTGCTCATCCCCCATATTGGAACAGAGCCTCAAAGTCTGGTATTGAGTGTGTCGAGTTTAATTAAATTCACAACTTTCTCCATTCCTTTCAACACCACTTAAAGATCAGATAGAATTCCTTTTGATGCCACGAACAAAACAATGATTTCAGACAGTGTCCTGACCATCTGCCTCCTAAATCCTTATTATAACTCTGTTTTTCCCAGTCATGTTGGCTGCCTCATCACTTGTGATTCCTCTGCAATGAGCCGAATCGAGCCCGCACTTTCCAACCATGTAACTATTCAATGCTTCAAAAATCTGCGCCAATGGTGCTGGTTTGTAATGTCAGGCAGCATAGCAAATCCTCAACAAATTCATTGTGCCAAACATACCTTATGTAAACTAACAAGGTTGTACAATCTGAAACATCTGTACTTTCATCCAGTTGTATTGAGAACTCCTGTGCTGACTATAAACAAGAAATACCCTGGACTCCTAAATTCTCAGCAATATCACAAATTCAGCGAGCCACTGTGTTATCACTTCCGTTTCTCAGCTGACTCTCATCTGGGACCGTACAAACCATGTATAATGCTGCAGGGAAAATTAATCTCTCTTCTATAGTGTGGGGCATTTTCTCTTCAGCTACACGGTATGCTACCATGTAAGAGGCTAATTGTGCTTTTTCATTCAATGTTACATTTCTGCTAAGGACTTCAGCTGATGATTTAAGTTCTTGCTGCATCCTTTGAAAAAAATCAAGAGGGTTGTCCTCAAACTCACCATGCTTAGTCTTCAGATGCCTTTGAAGGTTTTAAACTCTCATTTGCCAAAACTTCCCTGCATACATCACACATGGGCTTTGCATCTTGATTTTCATTGGCACAATTAACAAAGCCATACCTCAAGAAATCTTTATACTGCTTTGTTCCTAATTTAAGTTTTTTTCTTTGGCTGTGCACCAGAGGCCCGGGAGCTCTGTACACCGCTAACAGTGCTGCTCTGACTTGCCGTGGACTCTACTGAGCAGCTCTTTCCAGCAGACTTCCGTTTTGTGATCCAGCAGGTACACTGCCTGTTTGTGTCTCTGGCTGTCTCTTCCTTGTAACAAAATGATCCATCTTTCCAGTCCTCGTGTCTTGCTTGGTAGTGGCTAGGAAATGGAAGATGCTCTCCTCCATGATTTCATGCCAAAACTAGGTATGTACAGTGTGCTTGACATCATGTGTTTCGCATCGCACATGATCTGCCCACTGCTACCGCTTATGGCTGGAAAACCTCATCATTCTCCTTTAAAAGCCAGTCTTAGCCGGCTTCCATTCTGAATTTAAACGCCAGTCGTGGCCTTCGGATGCTCAACCCCGCGATCTGGACTGCTGTGACAGAGCGCTCCGTGACCTGCCCGCAACCCATCCAAGGGTCGTGATCTGCACTTTGAAAAATCCTGTTTTAGGGTTTCAGACTTTTCTACTGACTATTTGACTTCGAATTTCGATTTCATTACGATCAGTTATTGTACTTAAGTAGGTGACCAGCATTAACAGCAGCTACGGTAACAGTTGAAGCAATTGACATGAATGCACAATGCTCCACTTGTTCTTTGAATAATGCATTTTTGGCAGATTTTTGTATGTTCACAAAGGGTCAAAAGTAAAGATTCTTTTAAAACTAATTGCAATTGAACATGAAACTGTGCTGTGTATAATTATTTTTAAATGGACGAATGGTATCTTTAAAAACAAGTGTTTTGCTTGTTTAAAAGCAGACTGAAGAGCTTCATACAAATATATTTATCATCCATGCACAAATATTCTGCAGAGCAATTTTAAGACCTTCCTGCTGAAGTATGAGCCCTTAAGTTCCTTGCTCGAAATTTCTTCTCGCCATCAAAATAAGCACATGCTTGCTGTGCCAGCTGTACCACATTTCAAAATTGTGCCATTATCAATCCAGTATATTTGTACAGAAGTTGCAAGGGTATTATGTTGATCTCCAAACTGAAACAAAAGGCTTCGACTTTTATTTTGATGGGTCTTTGTGGGTCTTTGCCACCAAGACTACTCTGGAGGATAGGTTGCATCAGTTTTTATTTGGGTCAAACGTGGGAGAAAAGATCTTCCAAGCAGAGGGGTGTACTTTCCTGAATCACTTGAAAATTGTCTTAAAATAGTCCAGCCAAGTGCACTATTTATAGAGTTATTTGGCTAGACTGTCCTACTCTTTCAGTCATGAACAGCGGTGTGAGTGGCTAACGTGTTGGGGGAGAAGACAAGAAATGAAGGTTATGTTAAAATTGGAAAGGATTTTTCTTTTGAAGAGAATTGTGACATTCTGTTTTTATCACCAAATACATTTTCCACTTGTCATAGGGAACATTAGGTGCAGACTAAATTAATTATGGTGTTAAAAAACATCTTACAGTCCTAAGTCTATGAAGAAAAGATTTCTTTATAATTAGACCAAAAACAATTTCTTAAAATAATCCAGTAATCTTAGATTCTCTGGGTAGATATGGCGTAAATGACATGTTCAAATACATGTTCTAGTGGAAAATATTCTCAAACTTCTGTGTAAATGAAGTGTTCCTTTAATATTCAGGGCCGGTTTACCTCAGTTGGCTGGACAGCTGGTTCGTGATGCAGAACAAGGCCAACACCACAGGTTCAATTCCTGTACCAGTAGAGGTTTTTTGTGAAGGCCCTGCCTTCCCAACCATGTCCCTCGTCTATGGTCATCTGGGACTATGACGACTTTACATAACTATGAATGCCTATTGGAGGAAATTAGTTTAAAACACTTTCATTTTAAAAAGTACCTCATATCCTCAGGACATCCCAAAATATGTCCCTAGTATAATCAGTGTTTATTTTATGTCAGTAAGCACTGGAACCACAGTATCTGTTGTTCCTTTCTTAAGGAAACTATGTTAGGCAGGCAACAAGAGAAACCCCTTGTTCTTTTTTTGTATAAAGCCACAAGATATTTTAGATCCACTTGAGCAATCAGGAAGGGCCTCAGTTTAAGATTTTGTACAAAAGACATGACCTCTAACAAGTAGTTCCTCAGAATCATACTGAAATGTTAGGCTATATTATATGCCCAAACCTGGGAATGGATTTTCAACTCCAGAACGTCTGACTACGAAGCAAGCATGCTCCAAGCTACTGCCTAAGGATTCAAAAGACACCAGTTATTGTAAAAATAATTTTTATTCACTCCCACAATGTCAAATACAGGGGCTGGTTTAGCACACTGGGCTAAATCGCTGGCTTTTAAAGCAGACCCAGGCAGGCCAGCAGCACGGTTCAATTCCCGTACCAGCCTCCCCGAACAGGCGCCGGAATGTGGCGACTAGGGGCTTTTCACAGTAGCTTCATTGAAGCCTACTTGTGACAATAAGCGATTTTCAAATAGAGAAGTATACTGCAAGCATTTTTTGGATTGCAGTTGCTCGACTTGAAACATGGAATATTGGAAAGAATGACGAAAGCAATCCGTGTAAGCTTAAATTATTTATTACAAATCCATATTCAGCTTCAAGGCTTCAATTTATATTACATATATTAATAATACACATTTTTAAAGTGAAAATTACCTTTGATCTTTTCCAATATTCCCATTTGAAATATTTAATATTTTACAGTTGGTGATATGTTTCTGAGATTTCCTGTCTGCTGTTTTGATTATTTCTCTTGAGCAGTAAAGACCTGTCTACATTTATGTGTCTGAAATGTATATTACGTAATGCTGTGTAAAGGGATCCGGTAAACACGAAGGGCTGTAACTTCTGAGTTAATGCCCTCCAGAGGTTCGAAAGCAAGGCTTGTACGGCAATTGCTTGAGAAGTGGAAATTTACCATGCCTTGCACTAGGAGCATCAGAAAATGCAATTTAAATCTCAAACTTCAGATGGTTCCAAATGCATTACATTAAAGTGAAAGAATTAAAACCGCTTGCAACTTCTGTGTAACCATTCTACATGAGCCCATCAGGGGATCCCCTGCCAAATGGACTCATCTGTGGTACTTCCCCTGACTACCCCCACAAATAATCTTCTCTCCACCTCAGCACCCCCCCCCCCCCCCCCCCCCCCCCCCCAACCAGACCCAGCTCCTGACTGACACTCTTCCTTCTTTCCACCTCTTGCCCTCATCCTCCTTCCCGGCCAGGCCCATCTCCTGGCACTCACCCCCACACCCCGGCTAGGCCCGATCTCTGGCTCTTTCCCCCCCCCCCCCTGCCATCGCCCAACCTGGCCCTCATCCAATGCCTGACCCAAATCAATGCCCCTCCCCCAAACAATCCTTCCTACCTACCTACTTCATGTGCATGCTTTCTCCCACATTTGTCAAAGACCTTAAATAAATCCTACTTGCTTTTTTGCTGGTAGTGCTGTAAAAGAGGTGAATGACCTTTTTCACTCTGTTGCAGTCATGCTCAACTGAAGACTTCAGGAGTGTACTGCCCTGTACAGTTCTCTCCTGGCCTTTTCTGATTGTCACTTCACAGTAGTTATGGCCCCCTAGAATGTGTGGGAATCACTTCAAAGGCATTGTGCATATAAAAAATGGAAATGCTCGGAATGGAGGGGAGTAAAGTGCCATCACACAAATGTTTGACGTCCAAACAGGTGCTGAAGACGATATAATAATTGATGCACTGCTTCAGGATCTTGGATGTGACCATTGGTATATTTGGCAAGATTCTGGTTTTTAAAAATTGTGATTTGGTAAGTTTGCACTTTCTCCCCGTGTCTGCATGGGTCTCACCCCCACAACCCAAAGATGTGCAAGGTAGAACATGCTAAATTGCCCGTCAATTGGAAGAAAAAAAATGAATTGGGGGCATCAATTGTTTTTTAAAATGAAGCGATAAGTTTGGATTAGTAATGCCATTTTGTTTTTCACAAATGAAAAAAAAAAATACACTTTTAATTTTAATTTATAAAAGATGAAAAGTTGATCCAGACCATGAAGTCCTTTGTATTAAAATTTTGAGTTATACTTTATTTCTAGTTGGTGAGCTCTTCCAAATCTTTGTGTTACCGTTAACAGTTGAACATCAGTTTTTGCTGGATTTTTTCTTGCATCTTCTGTACAAGATGCCAGTATGCATCGATTAATATTCTAAATATTAATTAATTTACTCCAATTAGCAAAAAAACTCAACTGTACAAAAGGACTGGCATTTATCATTAGAAACTTTAATCTGTTATTGTGCTGCACATTTGTTTGGAGTCTGAAGATGGCTGATGAAGTCGATTCGCATCTGCAGGCTTTATGGCATGTAGGGTATTTATTGTCATGAGATGTCTGGTTGTGTGTTATTAGTTTGGGCCATAGGTTTGTTTTGCTTCTCTCACTTTTCCTCTTTCTTTTGTTGTCGCTAGGGCTTAAAATGCTGGGACCTTCCCCGCAGACTTCCTGCCATCTGGCTCAGTCCAAGGTGATGGTCTCCCAGGAGTTGATATCAATGTTGCATTTCCTCATGTAGGCTTTCAGCACATCATTGGAGCACTTCTTCTGTCCTCCTCTGATGTGCCTGCAAAGTCTGAGCTGGAAGAAGCAGACCTGCTTTGGGAGCTTGATAACTGACATCCAAGCTATATGACTGACACAACAAAGTTGTTGGTGAATGCTTGTGAGAGGATACTGATGTTAGTGCGCCTGTCCTCCCACTTAATATACACGATCTTCCGCAGGCAGCATTGATGCTCTGACTCCACTGCTTTGAAGTGCCTCCTGTACATTGTCCCATGTTTCAGCCCTGTGCAGTAAGGTAGGGTTCACGGCCACTTGATAGACCATAAGCTTGTTTTCACTTTTGATATCGCTTCCTCAGGTGGCCAAAGGCGCACAAGCAGATTCAATAAGCTGGTGCCAAAACCAATAGTAATCTGCTTACACTGTGGAACCTCTATGCCTACATTATTTAACTGTGTATGATTAATGTTACTTCCTGCAAGCCAGTCTAGCCTTCATAATTGATCAACCACATTTGTTGATGGATTGAGGTAGATGATCTTCTCTGATGCATGTTCCTCCTCTTCTGCACTCTTTGATTCTTAAAACGTGCTGAGGCTAGCTGTTCACGCACGAGTGATTTATTACATTTACAAATACTGTTGACTCCTTCCTTCATCCACAGTGCTGACAGTTTGAAAAATATGCATTAACAAGGAGAGTGGAGCTTTCTTTAATGTTAATTAGTGGATTAAATTTTAAAAATGGCACTGTTGATGTGTTATAGTTTACTATTTGTGATGAATATATGAAATTGTCATACTTTATTGTTAGTATTTTTGCAGTGATATTATTAAAACCTAGGTTAGAATGCTTACAGACAGTATGTCCACTGGAGTTGTGATATAAAGTGAGGTAATCACTGAATTTTGCAGGGGAAGTGTTTTGCTCATAGATATTAAAATCTATTTACCTGTTGGCAGATGGAGACATAATGTAATGTTGTAACAGTTTGAGCCTGGCTAACAAATCAAGGCACATCTTGTAACAAGAGACACAAGAATGCAGCTGATGTAGATAAGATTAGAGGCTAGGTCTGAGAGAGAAAATGCTGGAAAATCTCAGCAGGTCTGGCAGCATCTATAGGGTGAGAAATGAGCTTACGTTTCGAGTCCGATGACTCTTTGTCAAAGCATGGACGCTTTGACAAAGAGTCATCGGACTCGAAACGTTAACTCTTTTCTCTCCCTAAAGAAGCTACCAGACCTGAAATTTTCCAGCATTTTCTTTCATTTCAGATTCCAGCATCCGCAGTAATTTGCTTTTATCCAGAGGCTAGGTCTGTCTGGGCAAAGGAGTTGCTTCTAAGGCTCTAAGGTGAGCAGAAGTTTTCAGCTTGATCCTAAAAGCGAGTTTCTTTCTCCAAGGACTCTGCACCAAGATAAGCAAGTAAAAACCTGGTTGTTAACTGTATACATAAGTGATATTTGAAATATATAGGTTTGCTTAATTAGAATGTCGAGGCAGGTTCCAGGAAGCAAGTTAAGATGTTGTAACTGTTAACTATAAGGCTATTTATTTGTCATTAATGTGCTTAATGGGAAGCACGGTAGCAAAGTGGTTCGCACAGTTGCTTCACAGTGCCAGGGACCTGGGTTCAATTCTTGGGGGCACTGTCTGCAAAGTCTGCGCATTCTCCCCGTGTCTGCGTGGGTTTCCTCTGGGTGCTCCGGTTTCCTCCCAGAAGTCCCGAAAGACATGCTTGTTAGGTGAATTGGACATTCTGCAATCTCCCTCTTGTTGTGTTTATTGAACAGTTAACAATTCTCCTACTTGAGTTAGACTCTCCTGTTAATCTTACTACAGTAACTCAATCTAACTAACCAGTCTGCTCTAAGCCATGCGGTGGGTGTGATGCTTCTGATCTGCCCCTGTCCTCCTCTCTGAGTGTCACCTGTGGAAAGAGAAAGAGCGGGATTCCCCCTTGTGATAGTGTCCCCTCTGGGTGTCTTGCCGGAACCGGAAGTTCGACCCGCGGGCCTCTGGGAAGGCCCCCCCCCCCCAACCAATAAATTCTGGTGGAGAGGAAACCCGAGACACTACACGTGTAGTGTCTCCCACCCACCCTCCTCCTCTAACCTAATAATAAGATCCATTGGTGTGAGGTAAGTGCCATATTATATCATTATTATATTATATTAGCATTGCACAGGTCAAGGGGACACAGCCTGAGTGAGAGAGATACCGACAGTGAGAATTTGGTAGTTTGGTGCAGTGAGGTAACCAGGAAAGGTAAGTGGTTAATCTAATTGTGCTGTTTTTCAGTTAAAAGTGCAGTGTAGATTAGTGTCTGATTGGCTGAAGCTGCCCCCACCATAAACTTAAATTAAACAAATTAATTAATTAGTGATGGCTGGTCAGGTGATGTGCTTGAGCTGCTTGATGTGGGAGCTGGCAGATCCCATTGCGAGCTGCAGCGACCACATCTGCAGTAAGTGTTGGCTGCTCGAAGAGCTCCGGCTCAGAGTTGATGAGCTGGAGTCTGAGCTTCAAACACTGAGGCACATCCGGGAGGGGGAGACTTACCCAGACACTGTGTTTCAGGAGACAGTCACACCTGTCAGAGTCATAGAACATAGACCATAGAACACTACAGCGCAGTACAGACCCTTCGGCCCACGATGTTGCACCGAAACAAAAGCTATCTAACCTACACTATGCCATTATCATCCATATGTTTATCCAATAAACTTTTAAATGCCCTCAATGTTGGCGAGTTCACTACTGTAGCAGGTAGGGCATTCCACGGCCTCACTACTCTTTGCGTAAAGAACCTACCTCTGACCTCTGTCCTATATCTATTACCCCTCAGTTTAAAGTTATGTCCCCTCATGCCAGCCATTTCTATCCGCGGGAGAAGGCTCTCACTGTCCACCCTATCCAACCCTCTGATCATTTTGTATGCCTCTATTAAGTCTCCTCTTAACCTTCTTCTCTCCAACGAAAACAACCTCAAATCCATCAGCCTTTCCTCATAAGATTTTCCCTCCATACCTGGCAACATCCTGGTAATTCTCCTCTGCACCCGCTCCAAAGCCTCCACGTCCTTCCTATAATGCGGTGACCAGAACTGTACGCAATACTCCAAATGGGGCCGTACCAGAGTTCTGTACAGCTGCAACATGACCTCCCGACTCCGGAACTCAATCCCTCTACCAATAAAGGCCAACACTCCATAGGCCTTCTTCACAACCCTATCAACCTGCGTGGCAACTTTCAGGGATCTATGTACATGGACACCTAGATCCCTCTGCTCATCCACACTTTCAAGAGCTTTACCATTAGCCAAATATTCCGCATTCCTGTTATTCCTTCCAAAGTGAATCACCTCACACTTCTCTACATTAAACTCCATTTGCCACCTCTCAGCCCAGCTCTGCAGCTTATCTATATCCCTCTGTAACCTGCTACATCCTTCCACGCTATCGACAACGCCACCGACTTTAGTATCGTCTGCAAATTTACTCACCCACCCGTCTGCGCCTTCCTCTAGGTCATTGATAAAAATGACAAAAAGCAACGGCCCCAGAACAGATCCTTGTTGTACGCCACTTGTAACTGTACTCCATTCTGAACATTTCCCATCAACCACCACCCTCTGTCTTCTTTCAGCTAGCCAATTTCTGATCCACATCTCAAAATCACCCTCAATCCCCAGCCTCCGTATTTTCTGCAATAGCCTACCATGGGGAACCTTATCAAACGCTTTGCTGAAATCCATATACACCACATCAACTGCTCTACCCTCATCTACGTGTTCAGTCACCTTCTCAAAGAACTCTAAGGTTTGTGAGGCATGACCTACCCTTCACAAAGCCATGCTGACTATCCCTGATCATATTATTCCTATCTAGATGATTATAAATCTTGTCCCTTATAATCCCCTCCAAGACTTTACCCACTACAGACGTGAGGCTCACCGGTCTACAGTTGCCGGGGTTGTCTCTGCTCCCCTTTTTGAACAAAGGGACCACATTTGCTGTCCTCCAGTCCTCTGGCACTATTCCTGTAGCCAATGATGACATAAAAATCAAAGCCATAGGTCCAGCAATCTCTTCCCTGGCCTCCCAGAGAATCCTAGGATAAATCCCATCAGGTCCCGGGGACTTATCTATTTTCAGCCTGTCCAGAATTGCCAACACCTCTTCCCTACGTACCTCAATGCCATCTATTCTATTAGCCTGGGGCTCAGCATTCTCCTCCACAACATTATCTTTTTCCTGAGTGAATACTGACGAAAAATATTCATTTAGTATCTCGCCTATCTCTTCAGACTCCACACACAATTTCCCATCCCTGTCCTTGACTGGTCCTACTCTTTCCCTAGTCATTCGCTTATTCCTGACATACCTATAGAAAGCTTTTGGGTTTTCCTTGATCCTTCCTGCCAAATACTTCTCATGTCCCCTCCTTGCTCGTCTTAGCTCTCTCTTTAGATCCTTCCTCGCTACCTTGTAACTATCCATCGCCCCAACTGAAACTTCACACCTCATCTTCACATAGGCCTCCTTCTTCCTCTTAACAAGAGATTCCACTTCCTTGGTAAACCACGGTTCCCTCGCTCGACGCCTTCCTCCCTGCCTCACCGGTACATACTTATCAAGAACACGCAGTAGCTGATCCTTGAACAAGCCCCACTTATCCAGTGTGCCCAACACTTGCAGCCTACTTCTCCACCTTATCCCCCCCAAGCCACGTCTAATGGCATCATAATTGCCCTTCCCCCAGCTATAACTCTTGCCCTGCGGTGTATACTTATCCCTTTCCATCATTAACGTAAACGTCACTGAATTGTGGTCACTGTCCCCAAAGTGCTCTCCTACCTCCAAATCCAACACCTGGCTCATTACCCAAAACCAAATCCAACGTGGCCTTGCCTCTTGTTGGCCTGTCAACATATTGTTTCAGGAAACCCTCCTGCACACACTGTACAAAAAACGACCCATCTATTGTACTCTAACTATATCTTTTCCAGTCAATATTTGGAAAGTTAAAGTCTCCCATAATAACTACCCTGTTACTTTCGCTCTTATCCAGAATCATCTTCGCCATCCTTTCCTCTACATCCCTAGAACTATTAGGAGGCATATAAAAAAACTCCCAACAGGGTGACCTCTCCTTTCCTGTTTCTAACTTCAGCCCATACTACCTCGGAAGAAGAGTCCCCATCTAGCATCCTCTCCGCCACCGTAATACTGCTCTTGACTAGCAGCGCCACACCTCCCCCTCTTTTGCCTCCTTCTCTGAGCTTACTAAAACCCCGGAACCTGCAACATCCATTCCTGTCCCTGCTCTATCCATGTCTCCGAAATGGCCACAACATCGAAGTCCCAGGTACCAACCCATGCTGCCAGTTCCCCTACCTTGTTTCGTATACTCCTGGCATTGAAGTAGACACACTTCAAACCACCTACCTGAACACTGGCCCCCTCCTGCGACATCAAATCTGTGCTCCTGACCTCTATACTCTCATTCTCCCTTACCCTAAAACTACAATCCAGGTTCCCATGCCCCTGCTGCATTAGTTTAAACCCCCCCAAAGAGCACTAACAAATCTCCCCCCCCCAGGATATTTGTGCCCCTCAGGTTCAGATGTAGACCATCCTGTCTGTAGAGGTCCCACCTTCCCCAGAAAGAGCCCAGTTATCCAGAAATCTGAATCCCTCCCGCCTGCACCATCCCTGTAGCCACGTGTTTAAATGCTCTCTCTCCCTATTCCTCATCTCACTATCACGTGGCACGGGCAACAACCCAGAGATAACAACTCTGTTTGTTCTACTTCTGAGCTTCCATCCTAGCTCCCTGAAAGCCTGCCTGACATCCTTCTCCCCTTTCCTACCTAAGTCGTTAGTGCCAATGTGGACCACGACTTGGGGCTGCTCCCCCTCCCCCCTATGGACCCGGAAAACACGATCCGAGACATCACGTACCCTTGCACCTGGGAGGCAACATACCAAACGCGAGTCTCTCTCGCTCCCACAAAATCTCCTATCTGTGCCCCTGACTATCGAGTCCCCAATTACTAATGCTCTGCTCTTCTCCCCCCTTCCCTTCTGAGCAACAGGGACAGACTCCGTGCCAGAGGCCCGTACCCCATGTCTTACCCCTGGTAAGTCGTCCCCCCCACAAGTATCCAAAGCGGTATACTTGTTTCTCAGGGGAACGACCGCAGGGGATCCCTGCACTGACTGCTTTTTCCCAGTCCCTCTTACAGTTACCCACCTATCTCCAATCTTTGGTGTAACTAATTCCCTGAAGCTGCTATCTATGACCCCTTCTGCCTCCCGAATGATCCGAAGTTCTTCCAACTCCAGCTCCAGTTCCCTAACTCGGTCTTGGAGGAGCTGGAGATGGCAGCACTTCCTGCAGGTAAAATCAGCAG
This sequence comes from Scyliorhinus torazame, assembly GCF_047496885.1. Lineage (NCBI taxonomy): Eukaryota > Metazoa > Chordata > Chondrichthyes > Carcharhiniformes > Scyliorhinidae > Scyliorhinus > Scyliorhinus torazame. The sequence goes on along the minus strand of NC_092723.1, from coordinate 53,616,557 downwards.
GGACACTAACTGCATCCCTCACCTCAAACATCCTGCAGGAGGAACATTGCACTCCCTTCCCTGCCATTCCTCTAACTTTCTACCAAGATCTGGCTAACAACTAAATTAAATTTTTTATAAAAATAATAATAATATAATAAAATATGGTACTTACCTCAGACCAATGGGTTTTATTATTAGGTTAGAGGAGGAGGGCGGGTGGGAGACACTACACGTGTAGTGTCTCGGGTTTCCTCTCCACCAGAATTTATTGGTGAGGGTCTTCCCAGACGTCCGCGGGTCGACTTCCTATTCCCGCCTAAAACACTAATTTTTTTTAAAAATTCTCAGCTCCTGCTGAAATTGACTAACCAGCCAGCTCCACTCCCGCCGAAATCGACTGGCCTGCCCCTGCAAAGACAAGTGCTTTTAAAGGACAGACTTACCTCCCAGCAGCCACTTCCGCACTGCTCCCGCTGAAACTGACTCACCAGCTGTTCTCCCGCCGAAATCGACAGGCCTGCCCCTGCAAAGACAAGTGCTTTTAAAGGACAGACTTACCTCCCAGCAGCCACTTCCGCACTGCTCCCGCTGAAACTGACTCACCAGCTGTTCTCCCGCCGAAATCGACTGATTTAAGTAGCTTAAATCCTGCTAGTGGCCAGGGACAGCAGGGTGTGACTGCAAGTCAGGCAGGTAAAGGGAACTAGCAGTCAGGAACTCAGGAGCCTCAGCCCTTGACTCTGTCCAACTGGTATGAGGCACTTGCTCCCTGTGTGGATGGCGAACAGGGTTGCAGGAAGGATGAGTCAGCTGACCAAGGCACCATGGTTCAGCAGGCAATTCAAGGGAAGGGAGTAAATAGGCAAATTGTAGTTGTAGGGGATTCTATTATCAGGGGGATAGATAGTATCCTTTGTGAGCAGGATAAAGGGTCCCGCATGGTATGTTGCCTGCCCGGTGCTAGGGTGCGGGACATCTCTGACCGGCTTGAAAGGATACTGGAGAGGGAGGGGGAGGATCCAGTTGTTGTGGTCCATGTCGGTACCAACAACATAGGCAAGTCTAGGAAAGAGGACCTGTTTAGAGATTATAAAGAGCTAGGATTCAAATTAAAAAAACAGGTCCTCAAGGGTCATAATCTCCGGATTACTGCCCGAGCCACGTGCAAATTGGCATAGGGAGGCAAGAATAAGGGAAGTTAACACGTGGCTGAAAGAGTGGTGTGGGAATGAGGGGTTCCTTTTCATGGGACACAGGCATCAGTTTTGGGACGGGGGGACCTATACCATTGGGATGCTCTCCACCTGAACCGAGCTGGGACCAGTGTTCTGGCGAAAAGAGTAAATAGGGTGGTCAATAGGACTTTAAACTAAAGATTGGGGGGGAAGGGAAAGTCAGGGAACCAAGAGGTGAAGTAATCAGCGGGGAGCGTAGCTGCTTAGGAATACAAAAAAACACGAACAGACAAAACTCAAGAGTGGTTACGATTGTCCCCATCCCACAAAATATGACACAGTGTATGGAAAGGCTCAGTAAACCAAGGTCCACCACACTAAGAAAACAAAAAGGGACGGTCAATAGAGAATTAAAGGTGCTATATTTAAATGCGCGCAGTGTACGGAACAAGGAAGATGAGCTTGTGGCCCAGATTGTGACTGGCAGGTATGATGTGGTAGGCATCACAGAGACATGGTTGCAGGGGGTTCAGGACTGGCATTTAAACATCCAGGGATTCACAACCTATCGAAAAGACAGAGAGGTGGGCAGAGGGGGCGGGGTTGCCTTGTTAATTAGGAATGAAATTAAATCAATAGCACTAAACGACAGGGTCAGATGATATGGAGTCTGTGGGTAGAGTTGAGGAACCGCAAAGGCAAAAAAACCATAATGGGAGTTATGTACAGGTCTCCTAACAGTGGTCAAGACCGGGGGCACAAAATGCACCACGAAATAGAACGTGCATGTCAGAAAGGCAAGGTCACAGTGATCATGTGGGACTTCAATATGCAGGTGGACTGGGTAAATAATGCTGCCAGTGGGCCCAAGGAAAGGGAATTCATTGAATGTTTACAGGAGGGCTTTTTGGAACAGCTTGTGATGGAGCCCACGAGGGAACAGGCCATTCTGGACTTAGTGTTATGTAATGAGCCAGACTTGATTAAAGATCTTAAAGTAAGGGAGCACTTAGGAGGCAGTGATCATAATATGGTAGAATTCAATCTCCAATTTGAAAGAAAGAAGGTAGAATCAGATGTAAAGGTGTTACAGTTAAATAAAGGTAACTACAGGGGCATGAGGGAGGAACTGACGAAAATCGACTGGGAGCAGAGCCTGGTGGGAAAGACAGTAGAACAGCAATGGCAGGCGTTTCTGGGAGTAATTGAGGACACAGTACAGAGGTTCATCCCAAAGAAAAGAAAGGTTATCAGAGGGGGGATTAGGCAGCCATGGCTGACAAAGGAAGTTAGGGAATGCATCAAAGCAAAAGAGAAAGCCTATAATGTGGCAAAGAGTAGTGGGAAGTCAGAAGATTGGGAAGACTACAAAAACAAACAGGATAACCAAGAGAGAAATAAGGAAAGAGAGGATCAAATTTGAAGGTAGGCTAGCCAGTAACATTAGGAATGATAGTAAAAGTTTCTTTAAATACATTAAAACAAACGGGAGGCAAAAGTTGACATTGGGCCGCTCCAAAATGACGCTGGTAATTTTGTGATGGGAGACGAGGAAATAGCTGAGGAACTGAATAAGTACTTTGCGTCAGTCTTCACAGTAGAAGACATGAGTAATATCCCAACAATTCCGGAGAGTCGGTGCAGAGTTGAATATGGTAGCCATCACAAAGGAGAAAGTGCTAGAGAAACTAAGAGGTCTAAAAATTGATCAATCTCCGGGCCCAGATGGGCTACATCCTAGAGTTCTAAAGGAGATAGCTGAAGAAATAGTGGAGGCGTTAGTTATGATCTTTCAAAAGTCACTGGAGTCCGGGAAAGTCCCAGAGGATTGGAAAATCGTTGTTGTAACCACCCTGTTCAAGAAGGGAACAAGGAAAAAGATGGAAAATTATAGGCCAATTAGCCTAACCTCGGTTGTTGGCAAGATTCTAGAATCCATTGTTAAGGATGAGATTTCTAAAATCTTGGAAGTGCAGGGTCAGATTAGGACAAATCAGCAAGTAAGGAGAGGTCGTGCCTGACAAACCTGTTAGAGTTCTTTGAAGAGATAACAAATAGGTTAGACCAAGGAGAGCCAATGGATGTTATCTATCTTGACTTCCAAAAGGCCTTTGATAAGGTGCCTCACGGAGACTGCTGAGTAAAATAAGGGCCCATGGTATTCGAGGCAAGGTACTAACATGGATTGACGATTGGCTGTCAGGCAGACGGCAGAGAGTTGGGATAAAAGGTTCTTTTTCAGAATGGCAACCGGTGACGAGTGGTGTCCCGCAGGGTTCAGTGTTGGGGCCACAGCTGTTCTCTTTATATATTAACGATCTAGATGACGGGACTGGGGGCATTCTGGCTAAGTTTGCCGATGATACAAAGATAGGCCGAGGGGCAGGTAGTATGGAGGAGGTGGGAAGGCTGCAGAAAGATTTAGACAGTTTCGGAGAGTGGTCCAAGAAATGGCTGATGAAATTCAACGTGGGCAAGTGCGAGGTCTTGCACTTTGGAAAAAAGAATAGAGGCATGGACTATTTTCTAAACGGTGACAAAATTCATAATGCTGAAATGCAAAGGGACTTGGGAGTCCTCGTCAAGGATTCTCTAAAGGTAAACTTGCAGGTTGAGTCCGTAATTAAGAAAGAAAATGCAATGTTGTCATTCATCTCAAGAGGCTTGGAATATAAAAGCAGGGATGTACTTCTAAAGCTTTATAAAGCATTAGTTAGGCCCCATTTAGAATACTGTGAGCAATTTTGGGCCCCACACCTCAGGAAGGACATACTGGCACTGGAGCGGGTCCAGCGGAGATTCACACGGATGATCCCAGGAATGGTAGGCCTAACATACGATGAACGTCTGAGGATCCTGGGATTATATTCATTGGAGTTTAGGAGGTTATGGGGAGATCTAATAGAAACTTACAAGATAATGAATGGCTTAGATAGGGTGGATGTAGGAAAGTTGTTTCCATTAGCAGGGGAGACTAGGACCCGGGGGCACAGCCTTAGAATAAAAGGGAGTCACTTTAGAACAGAGATGAGGAGAAATTTCTTCAGCCAGAGAGTGGTGGGTCTGTGGAATTCATTGCCACAGAGGGCGGTGGAGGTCGGGACGTTGAGTGTCTTTAAGACAGAAGTTGATAAATTCTTGATTTCTCGAGGAATTAAGGGCTATGGAGAGAGAGTGGGTAAATGGAGTTGAAATCAGCCATGATTGAATGGTGGAGTGGACTCAATGGGCCGAATGGCCTTTCTTCCGCTCCTTGGTCTTATGGACTGCCCATTGGTCGTGTCCTATTCTAAGTGTTCATTGGCTGTATGTCTGCATGTCATGACATCTCCGGTGCTCCCTCTAGTGTTTACTTAGTAGTGTATTTACATTAACCCCTTGTGTATTTACAGTGATGCCTATCACCACATCCCCCTTTTTTCGTGTTACACATTTTCTGTACAGTGTTAAAGAAAATTGAACAAAATAAGGTAGATAAGTGATGACATGTACAAATCATGATGACAGTGATGATTATACAGTACCAAATAATATGTATGAGTCCAACGTTCATGAATTAATATGGTCGAGTGGCTTTCTTGTTTTGTTATTGAAATGTTGTTGATGTAATTTCCTTGTGAACGCGGGTAGTGTCCCTGTGCTTAAGGAACCAAGAAGTCATCAGGAGGTGGTCAAATGGTCAAATCACTTTGTTGTCTGATTTGGACTTTTTTTTTGATGCCAGTGGTAGCGATTCTTGATGTCATCTTTCCTGTCTGACCTGGACTGGTGTCTGTGTTTGCGGTATTGATGTTGTATGCCAGCTGCCTTAAAAGCTGGTCTGCTCGTTTGTGGTGTAGCAAACGTGAATTTGTATGATGCGTTATCATGCCATGGTATGTCTGTACTCTGGCCATTGTCTTGAGCTGTGCTGTCACAGTGTCCTGCATTGGCAGAGTTCTACCATGTCGTACCAGTCGTTGTTCCATTGTTGTTGTTTTTGTCGTGCTTGTTGTTGACGTTGGTGCCTTTGGTACACTTCTTGTTGTTGTCAGTGTTGTTTTTGTAGGTTTTGTTTAAACTTGTCCAGGACTGTCTGGAAGTCTCTCAATGACCACACTGAGTGGTGAATTCAGGTCCTTCACAAAGTGACTTGTGTCTGTGTCCTTCGTGGCATCTGCTGTTTCATTGAGTGTTCCGTCTCTGATTCCTCGACGCTCCCCATCTAGAGTCATGTCCGGTTCACTGGAATCATCTTTGGCTTGTCAATGCTCCCCGTCTGGAGTCCTTTCTGGTTCACCTGAATCAGCTTCGGTTTCTTGACACTCCCTATCTGGAGTCATTTCAGGTTCACTTGAATCATCTGAGGTGTCACTTGAATCATCTGAGGTGTCTTGATGCTCCCCATCCGGAGTCAAAACGTTCAGGAATGCATTTTCTTGTGAAGAGTCTCGAGTGGATGAGGTTTGAATTAACGTGGTGCCACGAGTCACTAGTAACCTCACTTTGATCGTCGAGTGCCTCTGTTCATACTAGCTGAGGTCTGTCAGTCTCGCATATAGTGGGTAGACCTTCAGTGTCTTCTTGTCGGTTAGATGAGCTCGGTAGACTGTCAGTCTTCTTCTGGTGGCTCAAATAATCTGGGTAAACTGTCATAGTCTTTTTGTTGTTCATGTGAGCGTGGTAGACTGTCATAGTTGTCTTGCTGTGCACTTGAGCGTGGCAGACTTGCATCGTCTGCTGCTGGTTGCTCAGATAAGGTTGCTAGACCTTCATGGTCTTGTCATGCAAGGACTACGCTCTGGAGTCTTGCGTTGCTTCCATTGTGGAGTCTGTCAACGAGCTCGCTGTGGAGGCTTGTACCGCTCTATGGAGTCTGGCATCATTCCCTGTGTGGAGTCATGCAGTGGTCTCGCTGTGGAGTTGATCTGTGCGCGCTCAATGGAGTCGTGCAGTGGTCTCGCTGTGGGGTCTTTCTGTGTTCTCTGTGTGGAGACATGCTGTGGTCTCGCTGTGGAGTCTGTCATCGCTTTCTGTGCGGAGTCAGGGACAGTTTGTGGTGTGTGGACCACCTTTCGTGTGGAGTCAGTTTGCTCTCTGTGCGATTGTACCGTTCTCTGTCTCTTGGCTTCAGGCCGCAGCAGAATCCTGTACTCACGGGTCGGGATGTCGTCTATGCTGGGCTGAGGATCCTCAAATCCGAAGAACTCATCCATGTCTGTGTCGGATTCTGTAATGTACACATCATCTCGTTGCGGTTCGGATTTGGTACTGAGGTCGCCACGTCCAATGATGAAATCATCTTCCGAGTCGTAGTCTTCAAGGACCATATCATCACTTTTTGTGTCGGAGCTGTCATTGTGCTCACTATGTCCAAGGAAGAAATGAATGTCAGAGTCGTCTTCTTCAAGGACTAAATCATCTCTTAGGGCGGTGCTAACTGATTGTTGCAGGGTTCTGCGGCGGTTACTTTCAGCTACTGGTCGAAGTTCAGGCATTGTGCTGTCGTTCCAGATGAACGAATTGTGTTTTCTGGCTTTAAATTTTTTTTCTCACTATTTTTGGGCATTTCCCCTTTAAGTGGGCGTGGTCCAGGGCCTTTGACATCATGGCGCTTGTGACGTTGAGCGTAGGAATGGATTGCACATGCGCAGATCGCTTTTCCTTTACTGTATGCTCTTTGCGCAACCGTGCATGCCCAACACAGTTTTGCCGGTTCGCGTCTTCTGGGGAACTGCGCATGTGTGGCTCCTTTCTCAAGATGGCTGCCAATCAAAACTGTCGTTTTCCTCTGCTGCAAGCCTACCTTTGTCTCGTGGGGAGTATAGGCGCCAGTTTTACCAATTTCTTCTGTTGTGTTCACCTCGCAGTAGTTTTTAAACTTGTCCAGGACTGTCTGGAAGTCTCTCTTGTCTTGCCCTTTTGAGTATCTGAAGGATTTGAAGATTTCTGTTGCACTTTCACCCACAATTGTGAGTAGAAGCTTTATATTCTCAGCATCGGCCACGCCGTCTAGGTCGGATGCTACCATGTAGATCTCAAATCTCTGTTTGAATGCACACCAGTTGGCACAGAGATTGCCGTGGTACCTGAGCTGCTGAAGAACCGGAATCTCGAACATCTTGCCTGGGTGCTGTGACTGGTCGTCATGGATCTTGAGTTGAACTATATAGATTCAACAGGCACTCACTGGTACCATGTTGTGTTATGCTTCTTCATGTAGCATAAGCTGCTTCCTTGATGTATGCTCTGACAAAGGAAGGTTCAGACTTGGAGATAGGTTTAACACATTTATTGAACAGTTAACAATTCTCCTACTTGAGTTCGACTCTCCTGTTAATCTTGCTATAGTAACTCAGTCTAACTAACCAGTCTGCTCTAAGCCATGTGGTGGGTGTGATGCTTCTGATCTGCCCCTGCCCTTCTCTCTGAATGTCGCCTGTGGAAAGAGAAAGAGCATGTGTGCCCTGTCCTTTTATATGGGTTTCCCCCCTTATAGTAGTGTCACCTCTTGACTGCCCATTGGTCGTGTCCTATTCTAAGTGTTCATTAGCTGTATGTCTGCATGTCATGACATCTCCGGTGCTCCCTCTAGTGTTCACTTAATAGAAGTGTATTTACATTAACCCCTTGTGTATTTACAGTGCATATCACCACACCTCTGTGAACCGAACAGGCGGCGTATTGTTGCGACTGGGGATTTTAACAGTAATTTCATTGAAGTGTTAATGTAAGTCCACTTGTGACACTAATAATAATTATTACTATAATACTATTAATTCTTTGTTTAAATTCAAGTTTGTTTTAATATAAAAGCTATCTACTGGTCAGTGCAGTGGTGCAGTAACATTTCCCTCCATTTTACCTAATGCAAATAGTTAGGTTACAATCCGGAATTCTCACCCAAATTGAAGTTCTGGTCCAGACCCATAATGCTATTACAGTGATGTCAGTGCTGAACCTTGTTTTCACAATTTAAAATTGAAACAAATCAACAATAGTGGCTCTGTATAAATATCTAAAATGTGCTAGAAATGTTGGTACATTTGTAACTTTTTTTTTCATCATAGCAAATGACTATTCTCTTTGGAGCTTAACTGGTTTTAACTAACTGCAAAAACAGGTCAAACCTTAGTATTGTTATATACAGAATTTTCCTCCATTCAAAAAGCTTTCTTTCCCCTTTGGGGAAAAAAACAATGTTTTCTGCACCTTTTGCCAAAAAGCTATTCTTCCCCACTGTTCTTTTTTTTTTCTTTATCTGGATATGAATTTCAGATGTGTTTTTTTTTTTTACTTTTTATGCTTCTACTTTTTTGCCCTGTACTCACATTGATGCATTGCAGAGGAAATAGATAAGCACACCAAAGAGTACACAATTCATCTTTTCCAATTAAGGGGCAATTTAGTGTGGCCAATCCACCTACCATGCACATCTTTGTGTTGTGGGGGCGAAACCCACGCAAACACGGAGAATATGAAAACTCCACATGGACAGTGACCCAGAGCCGGGATCGAACCCGGGACCTCGGGGCTGTGGCTAACCACTGCGCCACTGTGCTGCTCCATAGAAGGATATGTTGACCAGGTTAAATGGAAAGGGGTGGGAAGAGGCTTGTGTGAAACATAAACACTAGCATGAATCTACTAGGCTGAATGATCTGTTTCTGTGCTGTGAAGGTACTTTATCAATTGCTTTTCGAAGAGCACTGAAAAAAGAAGAGGAGAAAGTTGATGGCAATTCATGTGAGGACCCAAATAGATTTTTTTTTAGCTGTGTATTAAAAGTATTGGTTATGCTGCACACCAGCAAGTGCTCACGTTTTGGAATTTTTGTAGTGAAGTTTCTCTTTTCTCCTTTTCTCTTAACCCAAGCACACACCCCGTCACCACCACCATCCCCGATCTTTGATCTCCTTGCCTTTTTGGGTGCAACAGACATTCAGCATGTAATTGGAGAAGCTGTAACTTACTAATGTGTTATAAACTGGTGCTGTTTTGAATGATGCTTAAAGGTGATATATTTCTGCATCTGTGGTGCAGTTACCTTGGAGGTGCATTTTTTTTTAAAGCGAATTTTAGGAAATAGACCTGGCGTTGGTAAAATTTTACAAATATGTGTATGTCTAATATCTGGCAAAATTGTTACGATTAGAAGTAATATTGCCATCTATCCAGCTCGGGAGATGATGGACTGTCACTTCTATATTGAACATTGTCTGTGTGGCTGTAGATGTTGATTTTGTGACTGACAATCCCAGCCGCGGCTGGCACAGATGAATAGTGTTGGCCCACGGTCAACTAATGTCCTTTCCTTCCGGCAAGCCCTCTTTTCTGTCATCTGGTCATTTCTGTGGTCTTCTACTTTTTCCGTGCCCTTTCTGATTTCTTGTTCTCAGGCACTTCCCATGCAGTAACTCTATTCCAGATAATTTGAAATCTCGTTTGCTGGCGTTTGCCACAGAGCTTATCTTTGGGGATATGTTCATCATCCAATCAGCTCACATGATCCATTCAACAGAGTCACTGCTGCGGGGGCAAACATGCTGCTGTACTTCCATATTCAACACACCAGGAGATAACTTGTATTCATCTGAGACAGCATTAATGGGAAAACAAAAATTGGGTATATTGAAAATGTTATTTCTATCCTTTAACTGCAATTGGAAGATGAAGATCCCAGTACAAACATGCCCCTATTGAAGAAATATTGCAGGATTACTGAAACAAATCTTTTAACTCCTGTTTATTGGCCTGTGTCTGCATTTACTGATGTGAATAAGCTTTTGTTAAAAGCAGCAAAGCAGATATTAAGGAGAGAATGCTGTGATTGTAACTTTATGCAAGGAATTGTAGACTGTCTTTGGTGCTAGTATCTGATGTGAAACCTATTACAGACGTACCTTGTCCAAATTGGGTTTGAGACAGACTACAGTATATTAAACATATTCAACAACATATATGTATCAAGGGAAATACCAGTCTATAGAATTAATTAAGCCTGAATTGCTGATAACTGGCCTTATGTAATCGAGAGTATTTAATAAAAAGCAAAATACTGCAGATGCTGCCGATCTGAACTAAAGGCAAAGTGCTAGAGATACTAAGCCTGTCTGGCTGCAACTGTGAAGAGAGAGTTAGCATTTCACGTCCAATATAGCTCTTTGTAATATTTCATGTTTTTCAACAATAATACGTCATTAAAAAAGAATAGTACATGTCAATAGTAAACATCCTCTGAGCAAATTAGATTTGTTTAAAACTTAAATTATGTTGTTAGAAGTGACATATCTTTAAGCAGAACATCTATATCAAGGATAAAGCACTTTGGAATACCTGTACTTAATTAACTACTTTCTCACATTAACCTTCTGTAAACTGATTATCTTGAAAGCAATATTTCTGACCCTTTTAAAATGTTTTTGAAGTCTTTGCAGACTTTATAATGCTCTTGTCATGCATTTATGTCAATATACCATGTCTTAAAAATATCTCAAATTACTTAGCATATGATGAATTTCTTTGAAGCACTATAGCTGCTTTTTGCAGTACATGACATGGGCAGCACGGTAGCATTGTGGATCGCACAATTGCTTCACAGCTCCAGGGTTCCAGGTTCGATTCCGGCTTGGGTCACTGTCTGCGGAGTCTGCACATCCTCCCCGTGTGTGCGTGGGTTTCCTCCGGGTTCTCCGGTTTCCTCCCACAGTCCAAAGATGTGCAGGTTAGGTGGATTGGCCATCATAAATTGCCCTTAGTGTCCAAAATTGCCCTTAGTGTTGGGTGGGGTTACAGGGTTATGGGGATAGGGTGGAGGTGTTGACCTTGGGTAGGGTGCTCTTTCCAAGAGCCGGTGCAGACTCAATGGGCCGAATGGCCTCCACTGTAAATTCTATGAAAAATTCTATGACATGTAATTTTTAGTGCGAGAGATTTTAATCATATACTTGGCATCCTGAAATTTTAAGGAAAGCAAAATATTGAAGATGTTTGAACTCAAAAATAAAATAGGAAATGCTGGAAATATTCAGCAGGTCAGGCAACAATAGTTCTCATGAAAGTTAAACCACTTGAAATGTTAACTTTGTTTCTCTTCACAAATGCTGTCTGTCTGGCTGAGTATTTTGAACATTTCCTGAAATTACTTGTGCATGGATATATTGGCATAACATTTTTATATTCAGTAAATGTAAAGTCTGTTGTTGCAGTACTTTGTTTAGATTGTATCTTAGTGAACTAGATTTTTGGTCACCTTTTTTGGCAAATTCCCTTTTTGCACTCGTGTAATCAGCGGCAAATTCAAACTCAAAGTGCTTCAGTATCTATGGATAAACCAGTTTATTGCCAGATATTTTAATGACGGACCCCATGATAGTGTAGAGCACTGTATGCAACAGCATGCCTATTCTGGAACACATTTACTTTCTGTTAGCCAGTCACACAACAACCAATGCTGGAATAATGGAGGTAAGTAATCTTTGCATAAAAAAAGAATGGATTGGCGAATACTTTTGCCAGATAACTGAGTTCCTTCGGTGCCAAAATTTGCCTTGATGATATTTTGAGAAGCAATTCAATGTGACCATCATTCATGAGAACTTTTAACTGCAGAGAGCATCATTCCAGAGCCTGCTATATTTTTATATATTGCATGTATATTTTCAATGAGGTTTGTATGATTGTGATTGAATGGGCATATTGCTTCTTTTTCCCCTTTAGCCCAAGAAGACCAATTATACTAGCCGTGTTGAAATTCCAATTTTGCTTTTGCATGGTCTGTGTGGCTTAGTTATCTGATGAGTTAATGAAGAAATTCAATATTTATTCAAATTGTTTTAAAAAGTTAAATTGGAAGCTAAATCATGATCATAATTTGGCAAGCAGCTGAAACTGACTTGAATTATCGCTACTGAGGAAGGGGGGAAAAGAAGAAGCATGTTGCTTGGAGTTGCCTCAAGCTTCATATTTCTACCTTCAAGTTGAGCGAATGCATTTTGTGTTATGATACAGAAGTAGCTCTGTAGGGAGCTGCATGTAGCCTAAAAAGGTCAGTCTTAATACTTATCCAATTCCTTCTCTGGCTGGCTGGCTGCAAATGGTGAGCTGGCGTTGCCATGCCTTCTAGTCCACATGGAAAAAATGTTAAATTTGGTTCTTGCTGGATCTCTGTCCCCAAAATATCCCTAGGAGGGAAGGCTCACCAACCGCTAACCTTCTAAATATTCATCTGTCAGGCACATCATCTTGCCAGCTCCCTTTTGGCCAAATGACCCAACAGGGCAAGTTTCAATTGAGCTACATCAGTAGCGGATATATAGAAGATATCTTTCTCTAGGGTGAGATGTACACCTTTTATACCATATAGTTTGTAAGCATAGACTCTAACGTATAATGTGCATTTTATTACATCTCAATGGGGCAGCACGGTGGCGCAGTGGGGGTTAGCCCTACTGCCTCATGGCGCCGAGGTCCCAGGTTCGATCCCGGCTCTGGGTCACTGTCCGTGTGGAGTTTGCACATTCTCCCCGTGTTTGCGTGGGTTTCGCCCCCACAACCCAAAAGATGTGCAGGGTAGGTGGATTGGCCACGCTAAATTGCCCCTTAATTGGAAAAATATAATTGGGTATTCTAAATTTAAAAAAAAAAAAAATTACATCTCAATGTTACTAGACTGGATTTGGCAAAGAAATATTTATAAACTCTCAGCAGCATCCTAAATGCTTGTTTTTTTTTACTTTTCAGCATGATCGACTCAGCAGGTAAGAACTTTACTCTTTTACATTGTGTGAGTACTACATCCATTAACAGTATATAAAATGGCTTGTGTATTTTTCTGTTATCAGCTGTTTCCTTACACATGCTGTATGAACAATAATATTTTGGTAATTTAAAATTAAAGGCAAATTTGTTGACTGATTTTCAATATATTTTTTAAAATCATGTCATTCTGGTTAACGAATTGACGGGTAATTGCTACAGTTGATCACAGCATTTTTACAGTTCATTTAAAATTATCAATATGGTCTATTGGTAAAATATCTGACATGATTCAAGCCTCCGGCCTCGTGTCTATAAATAGGCGGCACAGTGGTTAGCACTGTTCATTCACCGCGCCAGAGTCCCAGGTTTGATTCATGCTTGGTTTGCTGTCTGTGCAGAGTCTGCTCATTCTCCCTGCGTGGATTTCCTCCAGGTGCCGGTCCGGTCTCCTCCCACGGGTCCCGAAAGTCGTGCTTGTTAGGTGAATCCCACCGTCTGTATCTGAACAGGCGACTAGGGAATTTCACAGTAGCTTCATTGCAGTGTTAATGTAAGCCTACTTGTACAATAAAAATTATTATTATTATTAGGATATAACCAGATATTCATTTATTGCTTTCAGTATGTCCATCTGAGCATAAATGTGAAGCACTGCAAATTGTATAGAGTACCTTAGCATTAAGTAGTTTTGGACTTTGCAGTCACTGATTCTACATTTGTTTGCTTGAAGTAGATTTTAAAGAGAGTCTTGAAGAAGGAAGGGCGGTGGAGAGATGCGGGGACGGTATTTGGGGCTTGGGGCTAAGGTAACTGAAGTCATAGCTGCAAATAATGGGGTGATTAAAAGAGGATGCATGCGATGCCAGTGTTAGAGGAGTGCTGATATCTTGGGGGGTTGTGATACTGGGGGAAATTGCAGAGGTAGGGAAGGTCGCAGCCATGGATGGATTTGAAAGCAAGGTTGAAAATTTTGAAATCAAAACATTGCTTGACTGTGAGCCAGTATAGGTTGGTGAGCGAAGAAGAGATAGGGGAACAAGGCTTGGTCTGAGTTAAGACATGGGTAACACAGTTCAGGATGGATCCTTGGGTGACAACAGAGGCAATGGTGAGAGAACAGGAAAAAAAGCCATTACAAGTAATTCTCTGAATTTGAGTATTACCTGTAATGGATTTCCTACCCACTCCCTTGTTTTCTCTGATGTTTCTCGAGAATCTATCCTTGGTTCCTCCTATTTCTCACCTACATGCTGTCCATCAACAGCATCATCTGAAACCACAGCATTTGTTTTCACGTGTTGCAGTGATACCCCACTCTATCTAACCATCATCTTTACTCTCCACTGTAGCTAAACAATCCGACTACTACTTATCTGACACCCAGTGCCTGATGAGCAGAAATTCCCTTCAATTAAATATTGAAAAGACTGAAGCCATTGTCTTCAGCTATCACTGCAAACATTGTTTCCTAGCCAGCAACTCCATCCCTCTCCTTGGAAACTGCACAAGACTAAAACATACATTTTCAAACACTGTGTCATATTTGACCCCAGTGTGAGCCTCCAATCACATATCAGCGTCTTCAAGACCACCAATTTTCACTTCCGTAACTTTCCTCTGCATTCAGTCATCTGCTGCTGAAACCCTCATTCATGTCTTTATTACATCTAGACTTGAATTTTCCAATGCACTCCCTAAAAATCTCCTGCTCTGTACTAATTTACCCTTTTAAGACTCTCTTTGGCCAAGCTCTTGGTGAGACCATACCTAGAGTACTGTGTACAGGTTGAAAATGTGGAACCGCAGCAACCCGACTGAACATCAAACTACAAGTCTACCAAATCACAGTCCTCCATGCACTCTTCTACAATGGTGAGAACTGAACAACATTTGCTCAGCAGCCGAAAGGCTGAGCAGTTTTTGCCTTCGCTGTCTCAGATTTATCCTTCGCAAGGCTATGTCCAACTCGGGACCTGAGGCATGCTAATTCCACCACCATGCATTTTTTTTTAAAAATGTATTTTATTCCAAACATATTCAAAAGCATCAATAAATTGAAGAACATTCTTCTCCATGTTTCACAGTTTGTGCAAGTTTCTCTTCCCCCTCAAGCTTGGTCATGAACAGTCCCCACCGTGTCTCACAGCTCTCTGCCGATCTCCTCAATTCAAACTTAATCCTCTCCAGCCGGAGAAAGTCGAACGGGTCCCCCAGCCAGGCTGCTGCCCCCGGCGGCGTTGTCAACAGCCATTCCAGCAGAATCCTTCGCCGGGCAATTAGAGAGGCGATGGCAACAACGTCGGCCTTCATCACCTCCATCCGCTCCAGCATTTCCGACACCCCAAAAACACCACCATAGAGTCTGACCTGACCAATACCCTCACAATCTTTGCTAGCGTCCCGAACACCCCCTCCCAGTATCTCTCCAACTTCTCACAGACACAGAACATATGTGCGTGATTTGCTGGCCCTCATCAAGCCATCCATTTCTCCCTGCTTAAACCCGTGGTTCCCACACAGCGGTATTAGTACCGACATCCCCTCCATCCTAAACCGCCTCCTTAACTGGTTCCACACACTACTCGTGCACTGTACCACCGGGCTCTCTGTGTACCTCCTTGGTGCCAGTGGTAGCGCTGCTGTCACCATGGCCCTCAGGCTGGACCCCCTACAGGATTCCTCCTCCATTCTGACCCCTCTCCTTCCCACCACCGCTCGCCTTTTCCGCATTCGCCAACAACCCCCCCCCTTGCCTCTGAAACAGGGCCCTCTTCACCCTCTGTACCTTCCCTGTCCATATGAACTTCAAAATTGCTACACCAGTTTCCGGAAAAATGCCTTCGGAATGAAGATCAGTAGGTCTGGAATACATACAGAAACCTTGTTCATTTTTACCACCTGGTCCCTCCCCGCCAGTGTCACCTGTAACGTATCCCATCCCATCTCCTAAAGTCCTCCCTTACCTCCTCCACCAACTTTATTAGGTTCCATTTGTGCATCGTCGCCCAATCCCCTGTCATCTGAACCCCTAAATACCTAAACCTATCCATGGCAACATCCCCAAATTGGCTCCCCAACCCGCCTCATTCACCGGAAACACCTCACTCTTTCCAACATTCAGCTAATAGCCCAAGGAGGCCCCAAACCTCTCTTGTGTGCCCATAATTCTCCACACCTCTCCAGTGGATCTAATACGAACAGCAGCAGATTATCTACACACACTGTTCCCTGTTCCACCTCACAATCCCCTGCCACTCTACTGACCCCCTAAGAGCGTGATTAGCGTGATCAATGCCTGGGTCAGTGTCTCTGGCAGATCCCTCTACTCCAGCGCCTCGATAAACATCCCCGATACATGATGCCAACTCCGTCACAAACTCCTTATAGACCTCTGCCGGGTAACCATCCGGCCCCAGGGCCCCCCCAACTTCATTCCTTTTATGCTATCCATCACCTCTCTCAACTCTAAAGGCTCCCCCAATGCCTGCGTCCTCTGTTCATCCAGCTGTGGGAATTCCAGCTCGTCCACCAACAGCCCAATGTCCCCTTCCTCACGACATGGATCCGCCCTATTTACCTTCTCATAATATTCCCTGAACGCCTACTTTATCTTCCCCGGCTCCGACACTACCTCTCCCTCCCCTGTCCGTTCTTTCAGGATTTCCATTCAAGTGGCCTGCCTCTGTAGCTGATGGGCTAGCATATGGCTTGTTCTCTCCATATTCATACTGCACCCCCCTCTCTCTCAGTAGCTGCCCCACTGCCTTCCCCATCGTCAGCCTATCGAGTTGCCTCTGTAACTTCTTTCTCTCCGCCAACCCCTCCTTGGAAGAGGCCCTTGACTATTTCTTGTCCACTTTGACTATCTCATTGAACAACTGTCCATACTCCTCCCTCCTTCTGCTATCTCTGTGTGCTTTGCACAATATGACCCCCCCCCCCCGAACCACCAGCATTAATGCCTCACAAAATGTAGCCGCCAATTCCTCCCTATTCGGATTCATCTCTGATCACCGACCTCGCCTTGTCGCAGAACCACTTGCCCACTAGAAGTCCCGGGTCTAACCTCTATCCCTGCTTCGGCTCCTGCCTTGAGCTAAGTCTAACCTCCAACCTGTGCGACGCATGGTCCGAAATCACGATTCCCGCATATTCTGCACCCACCGCACCCACCAACACTGTTCTATTCACCACAAAAAAAAAATCAATTCTGGAGTATACCTTGTATACGTGCGATAAGAAGGAATACTCCCCACCCCCGGGTTCCAAACCTCCATGGATGTGCCATTCCCATCCCTTCCATAAACCCTCCCAGCTCCTTCGTGACCCTCAACCTTCCCATTGACTTGGGGCACGACCTATCCACCCTCGGCTCCAGTATGTAATTAAAATCAACCCCCCCCCCCCCCCATAATCAACTGATGCGTGTCCGGGTCTGGAATCATTCCCAGCAACCCCTTCAGAAACCCGACATTGTCCTAATTCAGCGCATAGACATTCACTAGCACCATCGGCGACCTGCCAACAACCCGCCCACTGTCGCACATCTCCCCCCTGGATCCCGCACTTCCTTGGCATCTATAAGCTATAAGCCCGCCCTTTTGCTCAGCAGGATGGCCACCCCCAGCGACTTTGAATCGAACCCCGAGTGAAACACCTGACCCATCCATCCCTTTATCAACCTAACCTGGTCCTTTACCTGAAGATTCGTCTCCTGCAGAAAGACCCCCCCCCCCCCCCCCCCCCGTGCGCACACGCGCCTTCAACCTTCTCAAGTGCGCGAAGACCTGGGACCAACTTCAATGGGCTTTTCAGCCCCCGTACGTTCCATGTTACGAATCTTAACCGGAGGCTTGTGCCTCCATTCTCCACTACTGTCTGCCATACTTGCTCTCTGATTCTGTCCCCTTTATTTTCACCCTAAACCATGCCCATCCAAGATGGCCCCATCCTGCTCCAACACTGCCACGTCGCGGCCACCTCCCCCACCTCACTTCTATTAGCAGTATTACCTGCCAGCGTGGCAGCTCCTGCCCGAAGGCCCCTCCAATCTACACCTCCACCCCTCCTTCCACCTTCTCCTTGGTCTGTGCAAACGACACCCTGTGGACCCCACCCTCCCCCACACAAGACACATCCAAAACCACAGACGACCTTCTCCAAAAAAGAAGAAACACCATAAGGGGGGCAGGAAGGAAGAGAGACAGTTGCCCCCTTACAAACTTATTGCTCCTTAACAAACAATCACAAAGCCAAAATCACCCCAACCGCGAAGAAACCCCTGCCACCCTCCTGCCCCCACACTACCCGCATCTTACGAACTCTGTTGTTTCAGCTCCTCCGTCTCCCATCAACGATTAGTTCTCCCCCAGTTTATGGTCTCTTATAAAGTAATTGGCCTCTTCTGGGGTTTCAAATAGTACTCCCGGCCTTCAAAGGTCAACCACAGTTTCACCGGACACAGCACCCCAAATCTGACCCGCCTTCAGTATGGAATCACTTTGAGCTTGTTGAACCTGGCACGCCTTTTTGTCAGCTGTGCTTCAATGTCCTGATAGATTTGGACCCTGTCCCCCTCCCACTCGCAGTTCCACTTCTCCCTGACCGACTGCAGGATCTTCTCCTTCTCCACAAACATATGGAGCCTCACAATCACCGCCCACAGTGGCTCCCTCACTCTTGACTTCTGCTTGAGGGACCTGTGCGTCCTATCCGCCTCTAGGGCCTTGTCCAGCACCCCCTCTGCCACCAGCCCCGCCAGCATCCTTGAGACGTATTTCTTGACACTTGTGCCTTCCAGCCCTTCAGGCAAGCCAACAATTCACAGGTTCTGCCTTCTGGATCTATTCTCTGCTCCTCTAAGAAGCTCTCTTAAGAAGCCCCACCTCCGCCTCCAATCCCACCACCCGATCACTGTGGTTCGAGATCACCTTCTCCATCTCCCGGATCTGCGCCCCCTGTGCCTCCAAGCACTTCCCGACTCTCTCCTTTCACGGGTGCTACTGCTCGTTCTGTGGCCTCGATCGATCTTGCTGCATCTCCTTTCGCTGCTGGCGGAACTCCTCTCTGATGAACACAATCAGCTGCTTCATCTGGGGTATTCCAGCTTGCGACAACCCTTCCCCCTCTGCCATCTTTCCAATTGTTGCTGCGCCACAGGTCTCCTCCAGTTCCTGGACCAGGTCTTTAACCTTCTGGGTCTGATAGCCAGCAGACATGCCACTCCCAGGGAAAACTTCTCCTCCACACCTTCAGCTACACTTTCCTGTCAAAATGCCACCGCTTTCGGGTAAAAAGAGCTCAAATTAACACCTTTGAGCCAGAGCTGCCCTGTGTGCGACCACTCACTCCATGGCCACCACCGGAAGTCCCATCACCACACATTTATTACTAAGCCAACAATGTTTGTGATGGCTCCGCCTCGTTTGTCAGATGGATGACTGCCATATACCCAAAGATTTTCCGCATGGTGAACTGGCCATTTTGTCACAACCTCTTGGATGAACCGTAGCTCTGCTGCAAGGGCACCTGCAGGCTAGATATAAAGACCATTGACATTGACAACTGAGACAATTGATTGATAGTCATGACCTCTGGAGGTTGACGGTTTAGTGACACGGTGGAAGAAGTGAACCGAAACAAACTGCTAAACTGGTTGAGAAGAGGACCCAGTGAAAACATAGCAGCCACCGAATTGTGCATCATCTCAGCCGACTGTCTTCCTCGCCAACAAATGTAGCAGGACGTGCCAAGTCACAGTGAGGTTCCTGAGTCACAGTAGGTGATGCTTAACACCGATTTCAACACCAGGACCCAAACTACAATATTATGAGACTAAAGGCTGCCACTATTTTGTAGTCTTACTTAAGGAGGTTTATACTTGCATTGGAGAGAGTTCAGATTCCAGAGATTAAGTGGTTGCCTTATAAGGAAAGGTTGAACAGATTGGGCCTGTACTTGTTGGAATTTAGAAGGAGAGGTGACGTTATGGAAACATGCAATTTTGAGGGGCTTGACAGGGTGTACGCACGAGGATGTTTTCCTTTATAGGGAAACCGAGGGAGCCTAGAACTTAGGGGCGCAGTTTTGAAATAAGGAGTCTCCCATTTAAGACTGAGAGGAGGGGGAGAAAGTTTTCCTGAGGGTTGTTTTCTTTTAAATTATCTTTCCTGGAGAGGAATGGAGGCTGAGTCATTGAATATATTCAGTGATGAGTTGGACAGATCTTCTACCTACAAGGGAATTGCTGAGTATGGGGGGCAGGCAGGAACTTGCTGATGGCATGATCTTATTGAATGACTGAGCTGGCTTGAAGGAGCAAATGACCTGCAGTTCCTATTTGTTATGCTCTTCTCAAGCCTCAGGATATTATGATGTTAAAACTGTTAGACAAATATAAATTGTTGTTGTAACAACACTTTATAATGAATTTTTGGAACTGAAATGTGACAATTTTGATGTCACCTGATGTGGATTTTTGATTTACAGCTATATTAATATGAAGCTTAGCAGCTGTATTTTGTGTGTTATGGTCTGTAACATAACTTTAATTGTGGCTTTTACACTTAGGTTGGATTCGGGGTCATCAAATTCCTCATCAGCTGACAGTTACAGTGACCGGTTGTTGAGTCGAACTAGTTCATACACGCGCAGGGAGAGTCGACTGTCGTCCCTTAGTAAACCAGAACAGGAAGACACTGTAGTAAAGGACTACAAGAAGGTAGATGATTATGGGGGATTTTTTGGTGTCCGATTCTGAACGATTTGTAGATTTTAGAGTATGAATCTGACAGCATTGTCTCTGAAAATATGTTTTTGGCCTTTTTTTCCTCTAACTCACTCCCACACAGGCTCGGTCTTGCCCTTTCCAGCTGCAGTTCTTTTTTGTGTGAAATTGAGATTTGCAGTGGGAATACTACAGCAATCTATAAATTTGGATGTTCCCTACTTTCATGAATCATCAAAAGAATCATTCTTGTTGTGTTATGCTTTTTTTAACCATGTTTTTTTTCCCCTTGCAATGGTCAAATGATTCCAAAAACATTGTGGACCTATAACAGAACTTATTTTAGTGATTAGTTTGAGCTGCCTCCTGGTAGACTAAATATAATGTAGAGCTCTCTTTGGGGGCTGGATTCTCTGCCCCGCCGTGCCACATTTCTGCGGGATTCTCCGTTGCGCCGGCTGGTCAATGGGATTTCCCATTGTGGGGCAGCCCCACGCCATTGGGAAACCCCCGGGCGCCGGCAAAACGGAGAATCACGCCGGCAGAAAATCCTGCCCCAGATGTCAGATCAGTGTGGCGATTTTTGAACAGCAGAATGATTTTCATGGTTTGATTCTAGCTCATTTACCTGGCAACATGTCTTGACTTCCTGCCTCCAGAAAATGCGGAAATATTGTTGATTTTTCAAAACAAAATTAATAAAAATGTGACTGACAAATTTACAAGTTTTACAAGAATACCTCCATCAATTTAGTACAGCTAACAAATTATATAGAAATGGAGCACAAGTAAAATATGCTCATAACAAGATCAAATTAACAAGCAGGAGCAATCAATACACAACATAAAATACACTGTATAGGAAAATCAATTTTCTTGTAAAATTAATTTAGTCTCGGACATTTTCAGGCATTATTCTAAGCAATTAACCATTTGTTTCCAAGGAATAAGGAAGCTGAACATTGAAGTATATTTATCCCAAGAGAAGCCTTGATTTGTGCAGGGCTCCAACATGGATGGGACTTTCTGTGCACCCTGTCGTGTGTTTCATGGCAGCGAAGGTGGGCCGCCATTGGCTGCCGGTGAGGTCTTCTCGTCCTGCCGTTGTCAATGGAGGTTCCCGTTGAATATGCCGCTGGCGGGACTGGAAGATCCCGAGAAAATTTGGCCTTTGATTTTAATTTTGTAGTCTTCTAATTTTGAGAGCCTCTTTTTGCTTTATGAATTCCTTTCTAGAATGTCCTAAATGATGACCTATCGGGGGTACTCTGCATACTTTTGTTAACACCAGATGTTAATTTATTATTTTGCAAGGCTTGGAGGATGTCAAATTTTATTTTGGAGCCTTGATGTTGACAAAGAGCATTTGGTACATTGTGGCTAATGTAATACATTGGTCATTATTAAAATGACCAAATAAACTTGAAATAGGGGAAAAGCTCCCTGTGTTGCACAAATGTGACAACTAGTCAGGAACAGTTCTGGGAATATCTTGAATATTTAGAAGCTAATATTTGGAAGATCAAATTCTCAACATCAGCAGCCAGGGAGACATGGGCATATTTGACCTCTATTTAAAGGATTGAGAATGGACATTTAGGTCTGTTGATTTGAAACCAAACCCCAGTGGTGACATTACCCACTTAGTATTTAGTCAGTAAAGTAACAATATATATCAAAACTAAAATGAAGGAATAAAATCAGAAGAATCTTTTCCAAGACTTTCTAGTAATAATTAATGGGTGGCTAAATCATCTGAACATGGAGTTCTGAAAGTTGGGAATCTTTATAGAAGGCTGCAAGTAATTTAAAATAATTATTTTACTACACCAGTATACATGTGTACAATTTCAGTGGCTTTGTGGTTTGTGTTAGCTTCCTCGTAAATGTAATTGCTCCTTAAGCTCCATATATAGTAACCAGTCGTCCTGCTGAGCATTCCATCTGTAACCAGCTATAAATCACCCCAGTTGATGAGTTTTAAAAAGAATTAGTGGAAGAAGTGGCTCGTACAGAGAACTTAAAATAAGCATAACCCATGACATCAATTCAAATAATCATCATTGCTCCCTTATAACATTGCTGTGCAACACTTGCTCAACTGTGTGGCCTGGTGAAGAAAAATATTACACACAAAATCTATATTTTTGCTTATTATTTTCATTCAAATGTGCAGCTATTCTTTCTTCCTGCCTGAAGGTTATGAGTCATCATGCAGTATGAAAGTGAATGTCTTTAAGTAGCAAAGTTTAAATTTTAAGCCTGCGCTAATTATAGACTGGATGGGAAGCAAGTTTCTCCTGTAACCCCTCTTTATGATTACATTTGAAATAATTAAAACTGCAAACATGTGTATTTAAAAGAAAATGCCGTTCAACAAGTGTGTTTAAAATAGTGCATGTAAAGATAACATTTACTGCTTAAATTGAAATTCCAGATTTATAGTTGATTTAATCATTGATTTTGGTTTTCAGTTATATGAAGAGGCCTTGACTGAAAATGAGAAACTTAAAGCCAAACTGCAAGAGGCACAGCTTGAACTCACTGAAGTAAAAGCACAGCTAGAGAAGGCTACACAGGTTCCGAGAGATTCTCACGAAAACCTTTTATAAAGTTCGAATCCTGTTATAGAAAATTCCTGTTGGCAATTTAGCACAAACTAATATAGGTGTTTGTCCATTTCAGAAACAAGAACGGATTTCTGATAAGTCTTCAATGCTGGAGATGGAAAAAAGGGTACGTTGACTTTCCATGCCCCAACTCCCTATCCCTACCACAAATTTCTAAGCATGTACAAATTGTCCAGACAAATAGTCTCCCTATTTTTAGTTTTTCAACAATTTTAAGTTCCCAATCAAAACTGTTCACCAAATACTTTGGGTGGGATTCTCTGGGCTCTCAGCTACATGGTTCTCAGTAGCGGGAAGCGGCATGACATTCGCTGGCTGTGGAATTCTCTGCTCCTGCCACTGTTGGGAGATCCCATTGGAACTCGCGGGCGGGAGTGCACTGCTGGCGGGACCAGAGAATCCCACCACTAGTGAATGGCCAGAGAATTCAGGCCCTTATGTTTTGCTTTATCTGTAATGATGACAGCTGATCACCCTGTACAGGGGAGTTATAAGAAAAATGTTATTGTAAGTGATAAAAGCCAGATTGGTCCTATTTTTCCATAATCCTTCAATGATCTAAGCATTATATTAAGTATGAAAAAGGTAATATCAATAAGGGAAAGATTAGTAATAATTATAGAAAAAATGTAATAACCCATGTAGAGAACATACAGTGCAGAAGGAGGCCATTCGGCCCATCGAGTCTGCACCGGCCCACTTAAGCCCTCACTTCCACCCATCCCCGTAACCCATTAACCCCTCCTAACCTTTCTTTGGTCACTAAGGGCAATTTATCATGGCCAATCCACCTAACCTGCACACCTTTGGACTGTGGGAGGAAACCAGAGCACCCGGAGGAAACCCACAGAGTCAAAGGGAAAGTGTGCAGACTCTGCACAGAGTGACCCAGCGGGGAATCGAACCTGGGACACTGGCGCTGTGAAGCCACAGTGCTATCCTCTTGTGCTACCGTGCAATTGTGATATAAATTGCTACAAAAACATTTTGAGGGAAGAGAAACAAACAATATGGAAGTTTTAATTTATGCCCAAGTGATTTCATAGACTTGAGAACAAAAATACGGGGTCACCGGAGGGCAGAGGTATGCTATGAACTCAGCAGGGTGGGCTGAAATTGGAGGCAGAATGCAGATATTCTGAGTCGCCACAGAATTTACTTATCAGTCGAGGTCCCAGTTGGGTACTTGTGAGCTGGGCATTTTTCTAGTCTGCAGCTTCTGCCAACTTGCATCTGTTAGGCTGAGCACCTACTGAGGACCCACTAAATTATAGATTTGAAGGACACAAAGTAAGGATTATATATTTCTGGAATCTATTACCTTCTGTATGCTGTCCGACTGTTCCTGTCATGTTCAGTTAGCTTGCTAATAGCTGTGTGTTGGCCTTGAGAGCAAGAGCGAAAGTTGGAACAAAACATGCATTTATAAAGTTTAAGCTGGAAATGCTCTCTATTTTTGTTGTTCTAACATAAAGTGTAATTGGTTTCTAACAGGAAAAACGTGCTTTGGAAAGGAAAGTTTCTGAAATGGAGGAAGAGCTAAAGGTATGATGTGGTTTTTGTTCTTCCTTATGCAAGCATGAATGGTATATCCCATGAGACATTGTTTAATGTAGTCCGTTATGCGAGCAATTATGTGAAGAATATACTTCAGTATTGATGGCAAGTGCTTTATTTGCACTTTGGCCTCCTATTAGGGTGTATTGACAGCTCTTAACCTAGATTCCTGAAAATTAAGCTTTTCCCATTTAAGTTGATTAAATTTCTCAAATTAACATTAATTATATGGATAAAACAAGTCTAACTGGGAAATCACAGGAATAGTTCATATCTTCTATTGTGGCAACATGGTAGCACAGTGGTTAGCACTGTTGCTTCACAGTGCCAGGGTCCCAGGTTCGATTCCTGGCTTGGGTCACTGTCTGTGCAGAGTCTGCACGTTTTCCCAGTGTCTGCAATGGTCTTCTCCGGGTGCTCCGGTTTCCTCCCACCAGTCCCGAAAGACATGCTGTTAGGTGATTTCGACATTCTGAATTCTCCCTCTGTGTACCCAAAAAGGCGCTGGAATGTGGCAACTAGGGGCTTTTCACAGTAATTTCATAGCAGTGTTAATGTAAGCCTACTTGTGCCAATAAAGATTATTATTATTGGGTAAACTTTTTTTCCCCACCTCAAGATCCATAAATATGAGGGAGGAATCAGTCGAATAGCTATTACTCATTCCTTGCTATTCTTGATGGTCTTCCATCTGATTATTGTTATGATTGCGAGGGAGAGTATTAACTTTTTAAAATGAAATTTGAACTTCCAGTTAGTAACTGAAAGAAATTACACCTTTTACTACATATGAACTAAGCAAAGCAAGCATTAGGACACCCCTATATATCAAAAGGTTCTTCAGGATCTCACTCGGCTTAGAACCTTTGCCAGGGATGTATGAGTATTCAGAGACAGGAGTTTGTGGGGCAGACCAAAGACCATGGCTTCAGTCTTCCCAGTATTTAGCTGGAAGACTTTCTGCTCTGCTGATATTAGTCTTGGACAATCAGTGGAAGAGTCCAAAGAGGTGTTGGTGGGATAGTACTGAATGTCATTGACATGCAAGGGAAATCAAGAATGTTTTCAGACGATATCACTAGGGAGGAACATATTGATAAGAAATATAAGAGGTCCTTGGAGGAATTCCAGAAGTAACACTAGGCAGGAGAGGCTGTTGCGGATGATTCTCTGGCTATGACTAGATAAGAATGGAAGCAAGCTCAGACAATTCTAATCAGCCAGACAACAGAAGAGTTGGTGGAGGATGGCACAGTCAACTGTGTCAAAGCCTGCAGATAGGTTGTGAAGAATGGGGGTTCACAGTCACACTCAATGTAATTTGTAATTTTGACAGGCGCCATTTCGGCATTTTGGCCCAGCTGGAAACCTAATTGGTGGGATTCGACATGCAATTGCAGGGAAGATGGGCATGGATTTGGAAAGCAAGAACGCATTCAAGGACTTTGGAGAGGAAAGGGAGGTTGGGGTAAGGTAGTAGTGTGCAAGGACTGAGAGGCCATGGGTAGATTGTTTGAGGACAGGCACATCTGAAGGGCAGGACAGGGGAACAATCCTAGCGGAGGGAAATGTTAATCGTATCAGCTAAAATAGAACCCAGGAAAGAACGTTCATTAGTCAGTCATTGAATAGGATCAAGGGAACAAAAGATGGGTCTCATGAATGAGATGGGATCTAAGAGAGTATTGCAGGAGATGGTAAAGAACCTAGAGAACAATGTGATTTCAAGACTAGGGCTGCGAGGAGCATGTAGGGATGTTTATTCCGATGGATGAGAGCAATGGAGGGAAGTGATAGAGTCGGCTGAACTGATTGATCTCTGTCCCAAATAATGTCCGAGTTCCTCGCAGATTGGGAAAGGTGGAAAGTAAAGGTGGTTGAAGATGGCAGTTTCTGGTGGAGTAGAGAAACCAAGGTTATCTTTGTATTAATTAATTTGTCTTTTTATGCCCTTATTAGCCTGTATTGGAGCAGCACGGTAGCACAGTGGTTAGCACAGTTACTTCACAGCTCCAGGGTCCCAGGTTCGATTCCCGGCTTGGGTCACTGTCTGTGCGAAGTCTGCATGTTCTCCCCGTGTCTGCGTGGGTTTCCTCCGGGTGCTCCGCTTTCCTCCCACAGTCCAAAGGTGTGCAGGTTAGGTGGATTGGCCATGATAAATTGCCCTTAGTATTCAAAACAGATTAGGTGGGTTTACAGGGATAGGGTGGAGGTGTGGGTTTGGGTGGAGGTATGGCCTTAAGATAGGGTGCTGTTTCCAAGGGTCGGTACAGACTCGATGAGCCGATTGGTCTCCTTCTGCACTGTAAATTCTATGATTCCTGGGTGTTCTTTCAATAGTGAGCAATTGTAGCAGTGGCAAACATAATTTGGTAAGTGGTGTCTTATGTCTCAACGCCAGAGTTCCCTGACAAATAATATTATGCTCCTTGTGGGGTGATGAGACTATCTCTTGGTTCATGTCCAGGTAGTAAACATGTATCTAAACTGGCATGAAGATTTGGACCTCATTCTAAACACGAGCTTGGAATGGCTCTGTTAGCACCAAGCATTTCCAGGTCAGATAGAGTATGAATTTAACCTTGATGCTCGACCACATCAGGTTTCTTCTGTGACTATTTTCTTTGCAATATTTTTTGCAATCCTTGAAATTTCCAAATGATGCCACATTGTGAGAAATATTATGTTGTGTGCCCCCTCTACTATGCCAGATCTCTTTGCCTGCATTAATAACACACCTTGATTCTGCTACCTGTTCATGCAGCATCTACTTGATCTTGCGTGAACTGCTCTTTTTGTCTCGGTGGATACCCATTGACAGTTGCGAACCACGTGCTTGGTATTTCAGTTAGAGAAGAATAGTAGGATGACAATGACACGGATGTTACTGAATAGTGATAATATATCATTGTCAATCGAAAATCATTGATATACAGGCCAATTTATTACTTTGAATAATGACATTAAAATGGTGGATGGTATGTGTAATTATATTACTTCACATGCTTGTGTTTTTATATTTATTGCTTTTTTCATAGGAAGGGGAGCATTTCCTTTCATGAATCCAATCATTATCTCCCTTGGTTTACTAATGAGTGTTGTGGCATCTGCCTATTTTCAATTTGCTTGTTGCTCATTAATAATCTAGAAATGCAAGCTTTGGTGCATTCAGGAAAATG
Source organism: Scyliorhinus torazame (assembly GCF_047496885.1). Classification (NCBI taxonomy): domain Eukaryota; kingdom Metazoa; phylum Chordata; class Chondrichthyes; order Carcharhiniformes; family Scyliorhinidae; genus Scyliorhinus; species Scyliorhinus torazame. Next base: position 53,588,569 of record NC_092723.1, on the reverse strand, counting down.
CATAGCTTTCTAAAAATAGGGAACAAAAACTGCTGCATCTGGATGTTAACTTTGCAATGCTGTTGAAATAGTTGATATGTTGTGTTAATTGTTCACACAATTTAGCACTTTGTGGGATGAAGTGCTTTGGTAGGATGATAAGCTGTACTTCCAAGGTACTTGAGTTTAGGTTCTAAAACTTGGTGGGGAAAATCTGAACTTGAATTCTTTTTAGTTCATTTACAGGATGCGGGTGTCATTGACTAGGCCAGCATGTATTGACCATCCCTAGTTGCCCTTCAGAAGGTTGTAGTGAACTGCCTTCTTGAACTGCTACAGTCCCTGAGGTGCTGTTAGGGAGGGAAGTCCAGGATTTTGACTCCGCAACAGTGAAGGGACGGCGAAATATTTCCAGGTCAGGATGGTGAGTGACTTGGAGGGAAACCGCCAGGTGCTGGTGTCCCCAAGTATCTGCTGCTTTTGTCCTTCCAGATGGTAGTGGTTGTGGGTTTGGAAGGTGCTGCCTAAGGAACCCAAGTTAGTTTCGGCAGTACATCTTGTAGATTGTACACAGAGCTGCCACTGTTCGTCAGAGGTGGAGGGATTGAATGTTTGTGGAAGAGGTAGCAATCAAGTGGGCTGCTTTGTCCTTCATAGTGTCAAGCTTCTTGAGTATTGTTGGAGTTGCACTCATCCAGGCAAATGGAAAATATTCATTGCCCTCCTGACTTTTGCCTTGCAGATGGTGTTACCTACTTTTGGGGGGATCAGGAGGTGAGTTACTCACCACAGGATTCCTAGCCTTTGACCAGCTCTGGAAGCCACATTATTTACATGGCTAGTCCAGTTCAGTTTCTGATCAATGATAAGTAGCCCCAGGAAGTTAATAGTGGAGGATTCAGGGATGATAATGCCATTGATTTTCACAGGATGACGGTTAGACCCTCTTTTGTTGGAGATGCTCATTGTGTGACACGAATGTTACCATTATCAACCCAAGCCTCCAGGCTTGTCCAGGTCTTGCTGCATTTGGACATGAACTGCTTCAGTATCTGGGAATCATGAATAGTACTGCACATTGTGCAGTCATCTGCAAGCTGCCCAGTTCTGACCTTATGATAACAGGAAGGTCATTCATGAAACAGCTGAAGATGGTTGGGCCGAGGACACTACCCTGAGGAACTCCTGCAGTGATGTCCTGGAGTTGAGATGATTGACCTCCAACCATCACATCCATTTTCTTTTATGCCAGGTGTAACTCCCAACCAGTCGAGTGTTTCCCCCCCAATTCCCATTGTCTCCAATTTTGCTAGGGCTCCTTGATACCATGTTTTGTCAAATGCTACTTTGTTGCCAAGGGCAGTCACTCTTACCCCACCTGCGAAGTTCTGGTCAGGAGCTGAGTGACCCTGGAAGAACCCAAACTGAGCATCTGCGAGTAGGTTATTGCTGAGTAAGGCTGCTCAATAACACTGTTGATGATCCCTTCCATCACTTTGCTGATGATCAAGAGTAGACTGATGGGTGGTACTTGGCTGGATTGGATTTGTCCTGTGACAGGACATACCTCGGCAATTTTCCAAGTTGCTGGATAGATGCCAGTATTGTAGCTGTACTGGAGCAGCTTCCATGGGGCACGACAACTTCTGCAGCACACGTCTTCAGTACTGTTGCCGGAATATTGTCATGGCCCATAGCCTTTGCAGTATCCAGTGCCTTCAGCCATTTCTTGATGTCACGAGGAGTGAATCAAGTTGGCTGAAGACTGACATCTGTGATGCTGGAGACCTCTCTGGATCATCCAATCAACACTTCTGGCTGATGATTGTTGAGAAGGCTTCAGCCTTATCCTTTGTGCTGGGATCTTCCATCATTAAGGATTGGGATATTTGTGGAGCCTCCTCCAGTGAGTTGTTTAATTGTCCACCACCATTCACGCCTGAATGTGGCAGGACTGCAGAGCTTAGATGTGATGCATTCATTGTGGAATTGCTTAGCTCTGTCTATTACTTGATGTTTCACACACAAGTAGTTCTGTGTTGTAGCTTAACCAGGTTGTCACCTCATTTTTAGGTAGGCCAGGTGTTTCTCCTGGCATGCTCTCCTGCACGGTTCGTTGAACCAGGCTTTATTCCCTGGATTGGTGGTAATGGTACAGTGGGAGATGTGCTGGGCTATGAGAATACAAATTGTGGTTGAGTACAATTCTGCTGCTGCTGATGCCTCAGAGCTTCACGGATGCCCAGTCTTGAGATGCTAGATCTGTTCAAAGTCTATCCCATTTAGAACAGCGGTCATGCCATGCAACATGAAAGGGGGTATCCTCAATGTAAAGGTGGAACTGTGCCTCCACGAGAAATTTGAGTGGTCATTCCTTCCAATACTATCATGGACAGATGCATCCGTCAGGCAGGTTGGTGAGGATGAGGTCAAGTAGGTTTTTCCCTCTTGGTTGCCTCACCTTCTGATGCAATCCCAATCTAACAGCTATGCCCTAGGACCCGGCCAGCTTGGTCTGTGGTTCCACTACAGAGCCACTCTTTGATGGATATTGAAGTCCCCAACCCAGAGTACATTCTGCACCCATGCCACCTCCAAATTGTGTTCAACATGGAGGAGTAATCATTCATTAGCTATGGGAGAATGGTACGTGATAATCAGCATGCGGTTTCCTTGCCCATATTTAACCTGTTGCCATGAGATGTGGGGGCCAGAATTGTTAATGAGGACTCCCAGGGCAACTCCCTCCCAACTGTATACCACTGTGCCACCACCTATCTGGGGTCTGTCCTGCGGTGGGACAGGACGTACCCAGGGATGCTGAACGTGGTGTCTGGGATATAATCTGTAAGGTGTGATTCCTTGAGTATGACTTTGTCAGGCTGTTAATTGACTCGTCTGTGAGACCGCTCTCCCAATTTTGGCACAAGTCCCCAGATGTTAATTTACCGTTGTCTAGGTCAATGCTACGTGTCTCTCCAGTTCCATTTCTTTACGTTTTCTTCGTAGCAGTTTGATACAACTGAGTGGCTTACTTGGCCATTTCAGAGCGTATTTAAGATTCAAGCACGTTACTGTGGGTCTGGCGTCATATGAAGACCAGATCAGGTAAGGATGTCTGGTTTCCTTCCCGAAAGGACATTAGTGAATCAGATGAGTTTTAGCGACAATCATCATTACACTTGTTGTGGAAGCAAAAGTTCTATTGAACTCCGGCCTCCAGAGGATTACCCTGAGTCTCTGGATTACTCGTAAAATGACAATGCCACTGCACCACCGCCGCCTCCTCCATCAAACATGTAAAGAATATATATATATATACATAAATGTACAACGAGCCAAATCAAGGGAGTTATCAAAATGTTGAGGCAAATAAAGGACCAAACATGATATCAGAGGTAAAGAATACTTTGAAATTGATGAGATTAGGAAAAACTCCAGGGCAGCACGGTAGCATTGTGGATAGCACAATTGCTTCACAGCTCCAGGGTCCTAGGTTCGATTCCGGCTTGGGTCACTGTCTGTGCGGAGTCTGCACATCCTCCCCGTGTGTGCGTGGGTTTCCTCCGGGTGCTCCGGTTTTCTCCCACAGTCCAAAGATGTGCAGGTTAGGTGGATTGGCCATGATAAATTGCCCTTAGTGTCCAAAATTGCCCTTAGTGTTGTGTGGGGTTACTGGGTTATGGGTGGAGGTGTTGACCTTGGGTAGGGTGCTCTTTCCAAGAGCCGGTGCAGACTCGATGGGCCGAATAGCCTCCTTCTGCACTGTAAATTCTATGATAAAGCATAGATGAGGTAACAACAGAACACCTAACATCCCTTGGAGAAACAAAACTAGAACTGATATAGAAAGTTGTGATCAAATATATACCAAAAGATACATTCCAAATGACTTGTGACGTTCATTATTCGTTAAGTAACCTAAGAAACCTAAAGCAGTGGGGTGCATATAGAACTATAAACTTAAAACTGACTTTAAAAATCATAGGAGAAAGAAATCACATATTTGACCAAAAATTGGTGAAATACAGTCTGGATTTAGACCTGCAGTAGGAACAAGAGAGAATATTTAGCCGAAGGACAACCTTTGGTTTTAAAAAAAAGTCTGAAAGTAAACAAAAGTTCTTCACAAGTAATATTTTTTTTTAATTTCAATCTTGTTTATCACCAAAAGCAAATGCATGTGCTGTTGAAAAGTGACATTGAGACTAAAATGAGATTCATCCAGAGCCTATATTGGGACCAAAGAGCAAGGATTAGACTGGAAGGTGGATAATCAAACTTGTCGAAACAAGTTGGCGCACAGTTGCCAAAATTATTCAATCTGTACACAGAACAAATATTCAGTTCAGAACAAAACATTAATACTTCAGCCCTTTGATCAGAGCAAAAGGCTACAGAGATCTCTAGATGGCAAAGTGGAGGGCAGCAGAAAGAGGGGTCGACCTAGGGGTAGTTGGAGATGGATCTCACAGAGAGATTGCAGATGGGCTACAATGCAAAATCTTAACCAGAATTCTACTGAACTGTTTGCTGCAGCATCTCTACCAGGATCTGCTGCAATTGGTGCAGTTTCCGAAAAGGTAGAGGAACCACTGATATGGTTTTTACAGTTAGAAAGTTCCAGAAGAAATGGCAAGAACAGAACAGCGAGTTCTAAGCCAGATTTGTCAAGCTGACCAAGGTCTTTAATGCAATCAGTGTGAAAGCCTTTGGAAAGCTGGGGAAATTTTACTGCCCTGAGAAATTCATCAGTGATTCAGCGTTTCCATGACAGCAGGTTCACACACGTCCTGGATGATGATCAGACATCTGACCCATTCCAACTCACCAATGGAGCTGAACATGGCTGCGTGCTAGTGCCAACCTTCTTCAACATGTTTTTCTCTCATGTTCTCCAGTGTTTTCCCTGATGGTGATCCAGGCATCAAAATCAGATATCCCATGGATGAGATGCTGCTCAATCTGAGGCAACTCAGAAGTGACGAGAAGGGTTGAAGAAGGTAGTGTGGTGGATGTTATGTACGTGGATTTTAGCAAGGCATTTGACAAATTCCCATATGGCATTTTGGTCAGTAAGGTAAAAGTCCATGGGATACAGGGCAATGTGGCAAACTGGAGAAAAAGTTGGCTTAGAGACAGGAAACAAAGGGTAATGGTCGATGGCTGCCGTTGCAAATGGAAAGTTGTTTCAAGTGGTGTTCCACAGGGCTTGGTGTTGGGACCATTACTGTTTGTGTTATATATTAATGATTTGGACGTGAGCGTGGAGGGCACGATTGGGAAATTTGCAGACGACACATAGATTGGCTGAGTGGTAGACAGTGTAGAGGATAGCTGTAAACTCCAAAATGATATAGGTGGGTTTGTGGAGTGGGCGATGAAGTGGCAGATGGAACTTAACACAGTGAACTGAGGTCATGCATTTAGGGAGATCAAACAGTTATAGGGAGCACACAATAAATGGGAATATATTGAAGGGGTAGATGAAGTGAGAGATCTTGGCATACAAGTTTATGGGTCCCTAAAGGCAGCAGTTCAAGTAGACAAGGTTGTAAAGAAAACATATGAAATGCTCTCCTTCAGTGGCAGAGGTATAGAATATAAAAGTAAGTATATCATGTTGGAATTGTATAAAACACTGGCAAGACCACAACTGGAGTATTGTGTGCAATTATGGTCACCACATTGCAGGAAGGGCATAATTGGTCGAGAGAGAGTGCAGCAGAGGTTTACAAGAATGTTGCCAGGGCTAGAAAAGTGTAGCTACAAGGAGAGATTGGATAGGTTGGGGTTATTTTCCTTGGAACAAAGAAGGCTAAGGGGTGACTTTTTTTTTTTTTCAATTAAGGGGCAATTTAGTGTGACTAATCCACCTACCTTGCACATCTTTGGACTGCAGGGGTAACACCACACAGACACTGGGAGAATGTGTAGTGACCCGGGGCCTTGGCGCCATGAGGCAACAGTGCTAACCACTGTCCCACCATGCCGCCCATGGCTGACGGGTGACTTAATTGAGGTGTACAAAATTGAGAAGAGATAGTGGACAGGATAAAATTGTTTCCCTTGGTGGAGAGTCCTATAACCCACCATAGATTCAAGATAAATGACAGAAGGTGTAGAGGGGTCATGACAAAACCATTTACTACCCAGAGGGTAGTGGGAGTCTGGAATTCGCTGTCCGAGATGATGGTGGAGCCAGAGACCCTAAATGTGAAGTACCTGGATCTGCACCTGAAGTGCTGTAAGCTACAGGACTATGGACTGGGTGCAGGAAGGTGGGATTAGAAAGGGCACCTTGATGTCTTCGGGCTGGCATGGACAAGGTGGGCTCTTTCGTTGTAACCTTTCTAAGGCAAAGACCAAGATCTTCAAGGACATGCTTTGTGATTTCCTGTTTGCTGATACACCAGCTGCTGGTTCAGAGCTGGACAGGCAATGTCGCATTGACTTCTTCTCCAATCCATGTTTTGGCCTTGTGATCAACATGAAGAAAACTAATGTACCAGTTTTCGAGTCATGCAAGGTTTCAGTCCATACCCAGCCATATTTTTGTGCTGCCAAGAAAACATGCTGGTAATCTGTTTTACAAAGAAAAGCTGCTACGTTTTGCTTAATGCATCAGTCACTGCATTTTTGCGTTAGAACTGAATGGAGAACCAACATGATACTCCCCTGTGTACTGATCTCTGACATTCAGCATTGTGCTTTCTAATATATTTGCTCACAAGATAACATCACCTTATCGATCTGCAATATTAAGCCCTGAGGATCCCATCAGCTAAAAAAACTTGTTTCAGCAGCATCTACTTCTATTTAAAAAATAAACAAGCAGTCATTTGGAATGTTCACTTATGCTTCAGAATGACTGCAGCCACTTAATCGACCTCTGCAGAAATTCTCATTCAATCTTACCATAAGACCATAAGACATAGGAGCGGAAGTAAGGCCATTCGGCCCATCGAGTCCACTCCACCATTCAATCATGGCTGATTTCAACTCCATTTACCCGCTCTCTCTCCATAGCCCTTAATTCCTCGAGAAATCAAGAATTTATCAACTTCTGTCTTAAAGACACTCAACGTCCCGGCCTCCACCGCCCTCTGTGGCAATGAATTCCACAGACCCACCACTCTCTGGCTGAAGAAATTTCTCCTCATCTCTGTTCTAAAGTGACTCGCTTTTATTCTAAGGCTGTGCCCCCGGGTCCTAGTCTCCCCTGCTAATGGAAACAACTTCCCTACATCCACCCTATCTAAGCCATTCTTTATCTTGTAAGTTTCTATTAGATCTCTCCTCAACCTCCTAAACTCCAATGAATATAATCCCAGGATCCTCAGGCGTTCATCGTATGTTAGGCCTACCATTCCTGGGATCATCCGTGTGAATCTCCGCTGGACCCGCTCCAGTGCCAGTATGTCCTTCCTGAGGTGTGGGGCCCAAAATTGCTCACAGGATTCTAAATGGGGCCTAACTAATGCTTTATAAAGCTTCAGAAGTACATCCCTGCTTTTATATTCCAAGCCTCTTGAGATGAATGACAACATTGCAAATGCTTTCTTAATTATGGACTCAACCTGCAAGTTTACCTTTAGAGAATCCTGGACTAGGACTCCCAAGTCCCTTTGCACTTCAGCATTATGAATTTTGTCACCGTTTGGAAAATAGTCCATGCCTCTATTCTTTTTTCCAAAGTGCAAGACCTCGTACTTGCCCACGTTGAATTTCATCAGCCATTTCTTGGACCACTCTCCTAAACTGTCTAAATCTTTCTGCAGCCTCCCCACCTCCTCCATACTACCTGCCCCTCCACCTATCTTTGTATCATCGGCAAACTTAGCCAGAATGCCCCCAGTCCAGTCATCTAGATCGTTAATATATGAAGAGAACAGCTGTGGCCCCAACACTGAACCCTGCGGGACACCACTCGTCCCCTTCAGGTGCGCGTTAAAGTCCGAAAAAGAACCTTTTATCCCAACTCTCTGCCTTCTGCCTGACAGCCAATCGTCAATCCATGTTAGTACCTTGCCTCGAATACCATGGGCCCTTTTCGATCTCCTCCCACTTGCCTTTCAACTCCACCACCACGGCCTCCTCCTCCTCCTGCATCACCTGGTAAGTTTCCGAGATCTATCAGTGCCCGGGACATCGTCGGAGGTAAAGCCCCCCCCCCCCCCTCCCTTGCCTCATTAAAGGTCCTAACTAACAGCGGGCCCAACAGGTCCATATATTTTTTATAGAATTCGACTGGGAAACCGTCCGGCCACGGTGCCTTCCCCGCCTGCATGCTTCCTATCCCTTTGATCAGCTCCTCCAGCCCAATCGGGGCCCCAGTCCCGCCACCAGTCCCTCTTCCACCTTTGGAAACCTCAATTGGTCCAGGAAACGGCCCATCCCTCCCTCCTCCCGTGGGGGCTCGGATCGGTAGAATTCCTCGTAGAAGTCCCTGAAGACCCCATTGATGCCAACCCCACTCCACACCACGCTCCCTCCCCTGTCCTTAACTCCCCCGATCTCCCTAGCTGCGTCCCGCTTCCAAAGCTGATGCGCCAGCATCCGGCTTGCCTTTTCCCCATACTCGTAGACCGCCCCCTGGGCCTTCCTCCACTGCACCTCCGCATTCCTGGCGGTCACCAGGTCGAATTCGGCCTGGAGGCTGCGCCTCTTCCTCAACAATCCTTCCTCAGGCTCTTCCGTATACCTCCTGTCTACCCTCACCATCTCCCCCACCAGCCTCTCCCTCTCCCCCCGCTCCTTGTGGGCCCTAATGGAGTTCAGCTCTCCCCTCACCACCGCCTTCAGTGCCTCCCATACCATCCCCACTCGGACCGCCCCGTTGTCGTTGGTCTCCAAGTACCTCTCTATATTTCCTCGGACCCGCTCGCTCACCACCTCGTCCGCCAACAGCCTCACCTCCAAGCGCCACAGCGAGCGCTGGTCCCCCTCCTCCCCCATCTCCAAGTCCACCCAATGTGGGGCGTGGTCCGAAATGGCTATTGCCGAATACTCGGTATCCTCTACTCTCGCTATCAGCGCCCTACTCAAAATGAAAAAGTCAATTCGAGAATAAGCCTTATGGACATGTGAGAAGAATGAAAATTCCCTAGCCCCTGGCATTGCAAATCTCCCAGGGTCCACCCCTCCCATTTGGTCCATAAATCCCCTCAACACTCTAGCCGCCGCCGGCTTCCTACCCGTCCTAGACCTGGAGCGATCCAGTGCCGGATCCAACACCGTGTTAAAGTCTGCCCCCATTATCAGGCCCCCCACTTCCAAGTCTCGGATCCGACCCAACATACGCCGCATAAAACCCGCATCGTCCCAGTTCGGAGCATACACATTGACCAGTACCACCCTCTCTCCCTGCAACTTACCACTTACCATTATGTACCTACTGCCATTATCTACCACAATGCTCGACGCCTCGAATGACACCTTCTTTAGCACCAAGATCGCCACCCCTCGATTTTTGGCATCTAGCCCCGAGTGAAACACCTGACCTACCCACCCTTTCCTCAGTCTTACCTGGTCTGCCACCTTCAGGTGTGTCTCCTGGAGCATAACCACATCCGCCTTGAGCCCCTTCAGGTGCGCGAACACGCGGACCCGCTTAACCGGCCCATTCAGTCTCCTTACATTCCAGGATATCAGCCGGATCAGGGGGCTACCCCCTCCCAGCCGACTAACCATGACCCCTCCTCGGCCAGCCACGCGCCCGCACCCCACACCCGACCCGTTCCCCACAGCGGCATACCCCTGCCTCGACCCCCCCCCACTCGCTCCAGCTCCTCCTTGACCTTAGCAGCAGCAACTCTATTCCCCCACCCCACCCCCAGCTAGGACCCATCCTAGCTGGTTTACTCCCCCAATTGCACTTCCGCAAGTCAGCTGACTCCTGCTGATCCCGGCTACTCCGCCTCCCCTTCGACTCCTCCCATTGTGTGGCACACCCTCCTATCCCGCTCCCCATCGACAGGCTCTCCCCCTCCCCCCTCCGTTCTAAGCGCGGGAAACAATCCTCGCTTCCCCGCCCCAGCCCCCTCTTCTCTCCCCCCCCCCCCCCCCCCCCCAGTCTTCGGCGCGGGGAAAAAAGCCCGCGCTCTCCACCTACCAGGCCCCGCCACCAACCAAAACAGTGCCCAACCCGCCCCATCCACCCTCCCCAACCCGAAAGAAAAAAACACAGAGAAAAAGAAACCCAAAACAATGCAAAATCCACCCGAACCAAAAATAGGTATAACATATCCACCGCAGTCCCCAATCGCTCATCCTGACCCTCAGTCTGTGTCCAGCTTCTCGGCCTGAACAAAGGCCCACACCTCCTCCGGAGACTCAAAATAATGGTGCCGGTCCTTGTAGGTAGCCCACAGTCGCGCCGGCTGCAACATGCCAAACTTCACCACCTTCCTGTGCAGCACCGCCTTCGCTCGATTGTACCCAGCCCCCCTCTTCGCCACCTCCGCACTCTAGTCCTGATATATCCGAACCTCCGCGTTCTCCCACCTGCTGCTCCTCTCCTTCTTGGCCCACCTGAGCGCACACTCCCGATCGACGAACCGATGGAACCGCACCAGCACGGCCCGCGGAGACTCGTTAGCCTTGGACCTCCTCGCCAACACTCTATGGGCCCCTTCCAGCTACAGGGGCCCCTGGAAGGACCCCGCTCCCATCAGCGAGTTCAACATGGTGACCACATAGGCCCCCACGTCCAGCCCCTCTGGGAGGCCCAGAATCTGCAGAATCTTCCCCCTCGACCGATTCTCCATCTCCTCGAACCGCTCCTGCCATTTCTTGTGGAGCGCCTCGTGCGCCTCCACCTTTACCGCCAGGCCTAAGATCTCGTCCTCATTGTCAGAGATCTTTTGTCGAGCCTCTCGGATCGCCACCCCCTGGGCCGTCTGTGTCTCCAGCAGCTTATCAATAGAAGCCTTCATCGGCTCCAGCAGGTCTGTTTTAATCTCTGAGGCAGCGCTGGATACCCTCCTGTTGCTCCTCCGCCCACTGCCTCCACGCTGCCTGGTCTCTGCCCGCCGCCATTTTGTCCTTCCCTCCCTTCTTCTGGTCCACCACCACCTTTTTTGTCGACCCGCTCCTAGTTAAAGCCATATACTAACGGGGAGCTATTATTAACTCCTTCCCACACTGGGAAATGTTGAAAAAGTGCCCTTGTGGGACCCCGAAAAGAGCCCAAAAGTCCGATTTTGCAGGAGCCGCCGAATGTGCGACTTAGCTCCGCATAGCCGCAACCGGAAGTCTCGAGAGGGAATCCTTTTGGCAGTGTTCGCTTCACCAATCTGCCCCAAAAAGTCTGTGAAAACTCCTGAAAAAGGTCAGAGAGTCCGTTCCAGATGGGAGCTGCCGAATGCGCGACGTACTCCTCCATGGCCGCCACCGGAAGCCTTGGTAGATCTCTTCACAGTTGTTCCCTCTGCTGCTAGAATTCACCTTTAATAGAGGCCCTCAAGTCAGCTTGCGGCTTTAAGCTTGCCCTTCCCCCGCCTGCATGCTGGAAGATGCTCCTCTCCCCTGCAGTAACGGCCAAATCTTTTACTGTTTCTGTCGAGTCTGGTAACCAAAAGACATATCATTCCTGGGGGACACTGTCAGGGGAATGTTGCAGTCGTCTTCCCACACCGGGAAATGTCAAACAAATGCCGTGGGGGCCTGTAAAAGAGCCCAAAAGTCCATTCCAAGCGGGAGCTACCGAATATGCGACCTAACTCTGCATAGCCGCACCCGGAAAATCCTTTTGATTGAAAGTTAGGGCACGATTTTCCGGAAAAAAATTCCAAGTGTTGCAGCGCGCGGGAATTGGCGGAGGTTTCCCGATGATCGGCCCAGCGAAACCGGCAAAACAATTCAAAGTTAATTTGTCCACTTAACGAGGCCTCACGGGCTTCTCACTGCAAATAACGGCAGGCCAGCTGATTCGCCGGGACCATGCTCGCCAGCCCAGCCCCCCTCCCGCTAATGAGTTAGAGTAGCACATAAACTGCACTTGCTCAGCCAACCCCAGCCAGCTTGCAATAATGGCGCTGAGGAGATCAGGATTTGGGGACGCTGACCTGGGGAGGCTCCTGGACGTGATGGAGGCCAGTAGGGATGGCCTCTTTCCCCGGGGGTCCAGGAGGGTGAGCATCAAGGCAACCAGTGCTGCCTGGAATGAGGTGGCGGTCGCCGTTAATTCCAGCAATATGACCAAAGTGACTGGCCAGCAGTGCAGGAAGAAGGTCAACGACCTACACTGGGCAGCATGAGTGAGTAGACACCAATGCCACCCCTCCACCCCCAAGGGAGCATCCACAGCCCCCCCCCCCCCCCCACAACTCTCCAAGTGACCCCCAGCACTCCCCCTCAACAACGCCTTTACACCCTCTCGCCCACCACTGAAGCACGCGTGTGGCTAACGATGTCCCCTCTGTGTCTCAGGAAAAGTTCTCCCACAATCAGCGAGAGAGGGCCAAGACTGGCGGTGGGGTGGAAGACTTGAGAATCCTCACCTCCTTCGAGGAGCGGGCCCTGGAGGTGACTGGGTAGCCGAGGACAAATCGGCCACCCACATGGAGGCTGTCGGGCGCAGCAGAGGCGAGGAACCACCGGGTTCCACCAGGGCACACTGTCAAACGTGAGTAGTGATTACCTTACTAACTGACACATCACTTCCACTGACCACATGTCCATTCTCCTGCAGGTCCTCCAGCTGCCGGCGCCGGCCCATCGCAGATGGCCCCCTCTCCTGACTCCCAGGAGAACACCTCGGAGGAGAGCTCCAATGATACCACCATGGTTGCAGCATAGCTGTCATCCCCACCCTCCACCAGGACAGATACACAACATCTCGGTGGGACATGTTAGCAATCAGGCATCTGGGGCACAATCTGCTGAGCAGCACTACTGCTGATGTACATCAGGTGGAGGCAGGATCCCACAGGCGAGAGAGCAGTTGGAGGGCAGCTGCATCCCAGGGCCCAACTGGGCCGCAGCCTGATGCTGAGCCTCTGGAAGTGCATTACCCGGAGCTGATGGAGACGACAGGGAACGGCCGGGACGTGCAGAGGGAGATGTCAGCGACACTCCCGCAGATCCATAGCAGCTTGGAGGAATCCCAGAGGCTATGGGTGCAGGAGATGGTGCCGGCAATGAGTGGCACCGAGGCCAACACTGCTTGGGTGGCAAACGCAGTGGAGTGCCAGGTGCACGACGTTGGCACCTTGAGTGAAGGTGTTCAGGGTGTTGCACAGTCGATGACGACCATGGCTGAGGGTCTCGGCAGAATGTCCTCCTCGCTGGTGGATGTCACCCAGTACCAGGCTAATTTTGATGAGGTTCTGTGGGACATGTCCCGCTCTCAGATGGGAAAGGCTGAGGCGCTGTGGAACTTGTCCCAGTTGCAGGTAGGCATGGCTGAGGCACTGCAGAGCATGTCCCAGTCACTGAGGAGCTGAGGATGTCGACACCATGGGGAACCACCAGGGCTGGCAGTGTGAGACGATGCAGGAGCAGACAGGGCTCATACCAGCTGATTCTCTGGGTGAACTCCAGGGCCTTATGGGCACCGAGCGGGAGGACGGGGCGCTGACCGCCAACCCAGACCCGTCCCATGGAGTGGTGGCGGTGGCCACCAGTTCTCCCGAGTTCCACCTCTCTAATGAGGCTGTGTCTCGCAGTCAGCACACGGAACAGGGCGGCACGGAACATGTGCCGCCGACAAGTGAGCCGGGGCACTCCGGCCCCAGAGGACGCTCGTCAGCCACATCGCAGGTCACGGGGCGAGGTAAGCAGCTGGCTGCCTCCACCTCTTATGTGCATCCTGGAGAAACCTTAAGGTGTTGTGGTAGAGCTAGGAGGGCCAGGCACATTGAAGATCACGGAGGGCACCGGTGGAAGGGGTGGAGAGGGAGGGGTGGGGAGGGGAGCAGCACTATCTGGAATGGGGTATTGTACAGCACATAACCCCCAACCCCATGCGGCTCACCCAGCCTCTGGCTGTGAACATGAGTGTGTCCCATACCCTGGGTGTTCGGATGTTGGCTGCTGCGAGTGTGGGTGTTTCCTCCCGCAATGTTCAGGCACTGTCCAGACATCAAGGTGCGATTGGGGTGCTTGGTAATGACTCCCATATGCTACATGGCCCACCACCCACAGGAATCCACTTGGCATGTGTGAAGTGCTCACTTACCCACGATTGCCAATTCCCTATCGGCGATATCCTTCAGCTGCGCAGCCAGATTCCGCAGCAGTCAATGGGGGTTATGGGTGATTGGTGGTGCAGACGGGCAGGGACAAGGATTGCTCCCGGAATGGGGTTGGGATCCAGGGGTTGGCATGGTGGTGCTTCAACCGGTTGCCCTCCCCCTCCCATGGCAGCCCACCCCTGCGGAGCTCCACCCCCACCCACCGCCGCCGAGTACAGGGGTGGCAAGCCCAGCACACCCGGGCTCTTTGCCTGTGAGCAAAGATTGCTACTCGCATCCTTGGCTCCCCACAGAAGCCCTTCCGCCATATTCACGTTTTCCAAAGCGAGTACTACTCGGCGCCAGCGTGACCACTTGCCGGGTGCCTGCTGAATGATGGGAGGCCGTTGGATATGGTGTCGCTCTCATTGATTGTATGGAACGCGGCCGGTAGATCGTGGGGTAGGGCTGGAGGATGCCCTGCCCGTGTGAAGTGGAATGCAGGAGTACTCTATGCCAACAGGAGGTTGAGAGATTGGGATGCCATTTAAAAATGGCGTCCTGATCTCTTGCTGCGTGGAGGAGCGCGCACCCCCCCCCCCCAAACCGACTTTTTTTTATAGTTAGACCGCACATAGGTCGTAGTTTTAGGATAAGAGGTAGCAAATTTAAAACTGAGTTGAGGAGAAACTACTTCTCCCAAAGGGTTGTGAATCTGGAATTCGCTACCCCAGAGTGCGGTGGATGTTGGGACAGTGAGTAAATTTAAGGAGGAATTGGACAGGTTTTTAATTGGTAATGGATTGAAGGGTTACGGAGAACGGACAGGACGGTAGAGTTAAGGCTAGGATGAGATCAGCCGTGATCAAATGGCAGAGTGGACTCAATGGGCCAAATGGCCTAATTCTGCTCCTATATCTTATGATCATTGAATTTTCTATTGTTCTGAAGCCGAGAAAAAGGCCGAAGATAGTACTACCTCTGGAAAATATCATGTAAGTGATGCATCATGCAATCTTACTTGCCACACCTACTTAGCTACTCTTGCTTGTAGAGGCAGGAAGTAAATTCAGTTAGCTTCAATACATCTTAGCATTGTATTCTTAGCTCATTGTGATAAAATGTCATTCCTAATGATTGCTTTAGACTCCTGTCAAAGGACCCACACCCACCAGTTTGTCTCAACAAGTTAATGTTCCAAAGTAACTTATTAGGGTAACCACTTAAAATCATTAGAATTACAACTTACACCCAAAAATTGATTTTTAAATATATTAGTTTTAATCTACCTGGAATCAAGTAAATGAATAAAATTAGTATTATATACCAACAGCTTAACCTGAGTATCGCAAACATCAAAGCTGCATTTCGGACGATTCAAAAATGCTTCCCCAAAAGTTACCCGTGAATAATGTATTCGGAGATGTCAATGTTTTTTCTTACCTGTGGAGTGAGAATACCATTTAAAATAACCCAACAGGAAAGCCTTTTTTGTCTTTCAAAAACAGAAAAGTTTGGTTTATTTCACCCTGTTGCTCTGGAAGTTACTTAAAAGATAAATTTACTAACACATACGCACACAGTGAAGGTCTGAAGTGAAGGCCTTGTGGTTGCAGAGGTAGAACCATAGAATTCCTGCAGCGCTGTAGGAGGACATTCAGACCCCCTTGGATACTATGGGGGAATTTAGCATAGCCAACCCACTAACCTGCACATCTTTGGACTTTGGGAGGAAACCAGGCAGACACGGGGAGAAAATGCAAACTCCACGCAGTCACCCAAGGCTGGAATTGACTGGCTCCCTGATGCTGTGAGGCAGCAGTGCTAAGCATTGTGCTACCGTGTCTGCAACTGCAATGGCTTCCGCTCTCAAATTGCCAGAGGTTGATTTCAGTAAATGGAATTGGGGAGAGGGGAGTTTTTTTAATTCTCTTTCAAAAAGCTGGGTTTTGGCCCTTTTCAACTTGGTTGATTACAGTGGTTTGATGTCTGCACTCCCCTTATGTTGAAGCTCTTATCTGCTTCTTTGAAGATGTCTTTGTTTCTCTCAGCTTTTCTCAGCCCTTTTTAATGCATTTTTAAGAGCCAAGATAGTTGCTGTTATCATGTGACCTGTACAAAATGTTAAATCGTATCCCAAATAGGGCATCAACTTCAAATCGCCCTTCTCTCACCTGTGATTCTTTTGTCTTAGCCAAGGCACAATTTACATTATTACAATGCGACATCAACAATTTTGGTTCAATATGGACAAGACCATAGTGAACCATAATTACAGTAAAGATGGTCTTTTGTTCCCTCAGAAGACCAGACCCAGTCTGAAATCCACAATTATGTCTGGTAGCTTGTTGCCATTTTGAAACAGTCTTTAAAACTCAGTCCAAAGATTTATTTTAATATAACCTTCAGAATATTCTTTCTAAATATTTGTAATATCAGAAGTCCAGTTTTACACATGTAAGTGTAGCAGGAAGGAAATGCATCATAATTTTCCTGTAGAATTTGATAATGTTATGGGCACTGTCTACATTTTCAATTTTGATGCTTCAAATTGATTCATTACTTCACTTGAGTATTGTGCTAGCATTATTGTGCACATGGTTGAAAGCCAACTTCTGTGGATAATGTTTCTACAATCATACAGGACATCAGTACCCGATTCATAAGGCACAAGGAATTGAAAATGAAAATGAATGGATTGAGAAGTGTTTTGAGCTCTGTCGTGTATCTAATTCAGTTTTTATTTTATTTTTAAAAATTTTGAAGCATCCCTAAATCTTCACTTTGATTGTTTCTAAATGTCTCCCAGAAGACCATTTTTATAATGAGCAAGAAAGGCCATGCAGCTTATGAGTTGTCAATTATCCTATATTTTATTTTAGCCATGGGTTCCACTTGTCCAAATCAATAGAGTGTAAAACATGGCAAAGGGATGAAATAAAAACTTCCACAATGGAGATTCACAAGAGGAAAAGTTATAATTGACTTATTGATCCACATCACACCTTGGGACACCTGTTATACTTCCTTAATGTCTCCGACTTTCATCCGATTTAGGACGTTTGTGGAATTGCTGCTCAAACAGATGAGTTTAATTGACTTGAATGCAGTAATGGCACTTTGTTTCTGTTAACTGTTTTTATTTATTGTGGTATGTTTCCACAATATAAAAGCATTCAAATGTTTTGCAAATAAAGGTTTTGATCATGTATAGTTCACAACAGGATTCTAAATTTAAATTAATCTTGTAATGCCATCCAAATTCAATGTTAATTTGGTTTTCTATTGAAAAGGGGAATTATCTACTATTAGATCTTATTCTGATGCTGTTAGTGCTCCAACTTTCTGTATCACCCAATGCTGCCACCAGTAGGATTGTCCAGAAATTTGCCTTCTCCATCGCTTGTGGCCAATTTTAATAGCTGCACATTCATTTTTCAACATTGCACACAAATGTGGACTTAGCATAGCTGGATATTTTGCGTCAGTTTTGTCGTCCAGATTTTCATCTACAAATAATTCATTCGAATTGAAAAGTTATTCAGATTATGTATGTTTATTCCACAAGAGTAACCTGTATTTAATTTGAAGTAAAGCTTTCAACTATGAACAATTAACGTAGGATATTGAACCTAAAGTGGTTGCAGTTTGCTAATTGCTTTAGTTTTATGACTAGAGTTTACTGTCATCTTCAGTCAGCAAAAGCTGCTTTTTGAAAAAAGAACCTTTTACATTTAGTCTGAATATTAGTTTAGTAGTCAACAAATAAAACAATGTATGAAACTTTTGTCAAAATATTTCAATTTTAACATACAATCTTGCCCTTCTGAAACCAAGAATAAAATTGGCTATTTTCAGTGCCAATTTAAGACCATGCACCTTTGTTGCAGAACTGCCAAAGTTGTAGTATTCAGTCCCAGTTTTAGGTGCCACCCATTTTGCTTAGAGTTGGCATTGTCAGTTGAGTCCAAAAACAGAAGCACTTTTAACTTGTTCAACTGCTTTAAGGTGGATATTTTTTTAAGTGATCTGCTTTTTCTGTCGGGGGTGGAGGGTGAATAGCAGAAACTTAATTAACTCATACTTTGAGAACATTTGTGAAACTACTTCTTTCTCCATTCAGGTTTTAACAGAACTGAAATCGGACAACCAAAGACTGAAAGATGAGAATGGCGCACTAATCCGAGTTATTAGTAAACTGTCAAAATGAAAGTAGTCTTTCTGAGCAAGAGGCGAAGGGAATAAAATCAGCTGTAAGAGCCTCCTTGCTCTTGCGAAAGCCATCACAATAAAGAATATTCTCCTTGGCATTGAGAGGAGCTCACACTTAGATTTTGTCTGTTCATGGCTGTCTCCCTGCATTTCATGTCTGTTGAGATTCCTCAGGTTATGGTCCTATGCAGCAACTATAAGGTCTTTAATTGCTGCGTTCAAACAACCTTGTTTGTGAGAACTGTTGGGGAGAAAGTACTGAGTGTGTCTATTTGGTGAGGTGACGCTTGCAGCTTCTCGCAATTGAACTGCAACCTGTAGAGTTTCAGAAACAGCTTTAAGAAATGCCTTCCACTATCACAACTGCTTCAGTCACGTTAACATTGCACCTCAGTCTATTGGCTGCGTTTTGGGAAGGATCTTTTGTTATGCAGTATTCGCTTCTTTGCACAGTAATTAAAATCACTGCAGAACATGGCTTATTTCTTTCTTAAATAAAAACCATCAGCTAGACTGTATGGGACAGAAAGTATTAATTGTATGTGCAATATGCTGTTTTATTATTTTAATGTGATCTTATTCAATTGACTGCCTTTCACTGATTTCTGTTGCCTTCATTATCAGCAGTGGATGTTAATTTCTTTTTTATTTGGTTTGTAGTGAAAGCTTTAAAATAATCAGAGGCTTTTGGTTGTGTCTCTGCGACTGTATGAAATTTAATATTTGTGCTCTCAGTGGTCGCCACTCTTGATTTTTTTGCATCTATCCAGCAAACTCTGAGAAAAAGTTAGTTCAGATTGATGTTGTTTATTGAGGCTGGTTCAAAGATGCATTTTAATGTACTATATCTGGTTTTGCATTTTGCTGTTGAGACGTTTTGTGCTTCATCTCCTATTTTAAAGCTAGTTTTAAGTTACTTCTGTTTTGTTTATTCTTATACACTGAAAGGACATTATAACTTTAATGTAGACTCAAAGACACGTTTTCTGAGATTTTCATTGCATGATGAATAATATACTCTATCTCTGTGTACCACTGCTGCAGGAATTTAACATGAAAAGGTACTTTTCTGTAGCGAGCACTCCTTATAAATACTATAGAGTTCAGGGAAGGGATCCATCCAAAGACCCATTGCATAGTCCTTAATAAAACTAATGTAATTCAGAGACAAATGTAGTAACTTGTATAGTGCATTCCGTGGCTAAAATGTCTATTATAGGCAATGAAATATGGTACTGAAATCGAAATGTGTATATTTTATATATATATATATATATATATATATATATATAATGTGTGTGTGTCTATAATATATATATATATATATATATATAATCAGTGGCACAGAAAAGGCCGTCAGTTTGTGTTTTATGTTTACCTTAGTCAAGCCTACAGGTTATTGAAAATGCATTGGCTGGTTTTTATTTTAAAAATCCTGTGCAAAATGGGGCTTGCAGTAGTATTGTTACTGGATAGAATACAAAGGGACTGAACTATTAAAGTCTTTTATACAGAATGAAGATTATGTACATATGAAATCTCCACAGGAGGGTTCAGACTGCTGGGAATTTACATTATGCAACTGTTGGTGGCCTTTTAAAAGCTCTGAATATGCTATTAGATATAATTTAGTGTTATAATTTGAACATTTCTGTCACATTTCTATCATGTTGGGAAATGTACATGTTATTTAAAGCTTGTAAACACATCTGTATTTTATGGTTAAATAGACCACTGATTTCAGGTTTGAAATAATGTTGTACAGCAATTGTATGTAAATGGAAAGGACTAAATGCATTGTCACCTTTGCATATTATTCTATTAAATGTGAGTTTTTATCGCTCTGAATACAGTAAGTGTATTAAATTCTTGTGGCGCTATTGGTTCCAACATTGGAAGAACTACTTTACATAAGGTGCAGCTTGTGTGTTATGAAGGTTTGTTTTTTGCAGAAATGACATTATTCTTTCGATGTGCTTAATGACTCATTAGAATCACCATCAGATTTACAATTGTCAAAAGAAAAATGAACTTTGGACTTCAAGAATGAACTGAAACTTGTATTGGTCCAGTTCAGTGCACCTTAAAATAATTGATTGTACCACCTAGTGGATCAGCAGTGAATTCACTCCCTTATAATACATTTTCTGGTCAAGAGTAATGCTGTTTGTAAAATAGCAATATTTGACTTTTTAAACAATAAATCAAACTTATATTAACAAATGAAATTATTTTTATCCTTTACAAGAGACTTACAAATCACAATTTGACTTGCTGTTAACCACTATCATTATTTGGGTGATGCAATTTGAATTAAAATGAAGATTAAAAGTGCATGCACTCCGACTATTAATTTGAGCGTGTTGTACTCCAACATAACTTCCTGGAGAGGAGGGGGTTGATGGTGGGTGGGTTGGTATATGTCTGGCAGGTTGTGATGGTCAAAACTGGAATTGGAACAACTTCCAAGACCTTTTTAGCAGTGAGGTTAAGATGAAATAATTAGACTGGAGAAAATGTAGAATTAAAAATGTCTCCTTTCAACCGCCTTTTCTTTGCTCAGCTCCCTTTTCCTGCAGCTCTGGGTGCACAGCAGCCTGTTTCAAGGTGACTGCTCGTGATAAGTGTATAGACTGGATGCACTAAATACTCTGAAGTAGTCAACCTATTATTTAGCTTCTCCCCAAAGCAATGTGAAAGGATACTGAAGATGTTTCTCAGTAAATGTTAAATTAAAAATAGTGATTTTTAAAAATTGAGGCAGAGTTTTTAGTAAAAATGTACTTTTTATCTCTTATTACAAACCATACATCATAAATTAAAATCTATTGCTTTGTATGCAGCTTTTTTTAATAGGAACTTTTTAAGTTGCACATTTGCATGCGTCTATACGCACATGGCTGTCCCAAGCGGTTAAATTAGGGCTCAAATAAAGTTTTATTGACCCTTGACAACTGACAGATGAAAGAATGTCGAGATAAATGTCTGTAGAGTTGGTGATTTTGCAGATGACCAGCTTCATTCCCAAGAATAGATGCAAGAATAAAAACATCTAAAATAGATTATTATTATTATTATTTTGCCTCTGTCTTCATGGTAGAAGATATTAAGAAATTGCCAAAAACTACAGTTAATGTGGAGGAACTTGGTGCAATAACCATCACTAGGGAGACGTTATCGAATAAATTGATGGGATTAAGGGCCAATAAGTCTCTGGGATCTGATGGCCTGCACCTTAGGGTATTAAGGGAGGTGGCAGTGGAGATAATAGATGCATTGGTTATGGTATTTCAGAATTCCCTGGATTCTGGAAGGGTCCCGTTGGATTGGAAACAATCAGATGTGTCGCTAGATAGAGTAGACAGAGACTTTTTCCCCGGGTGGAACAAACCATTACAAGGGGACATAAATTTAAGGTGGAAGATATTGGGGGGATGTCAGAGGTAGGTTCTTTACCCAGAGAGTAGTGGGGGCATGGAATGCACTGCCTGTGGAAGTAGTTGAGTCGGAAACATTAGGGACCTTCAAGCAGCTATTGGATAGGTACATGGATTACGGTAAAATGATATAGTGTAGATTTATTTGTTCTTAAGGGCGGCACGGTGGCATTGTGGATGGCGCAGTTGCTTCACAGCTCCAGGGTCCCAGGTTCGATTCCGGCTTGGGTCACTGTCCAAAGATGTGCAGGTTAGGTGGATTGGCCATGATAAATTGCCCTTAGTGTCCACAATTGCCCTTGGTGTTGGGTGGAGGTGTTGAGTTTGGGTAGGGTGCTCTTTCCAGGAGCCGGTGCAGACTCGGGGCCGAATGGCCTCCTTCTGCACTGTAAATTCAATGATAATCTATGATTAATCTAGGACCAAGGTTCGGCACAACATCGTGGGCCGAAGGGCCTGTTCTGTGCTGTATTTTCTATGTTCTATACCGGATTTCAAATTAGGTGTTTGGAGATCCTGGAGTTGAAAGCGTTCATTTGATTCAGCATCCTATAGATCAGCATTGGGTGTGATTGAGACTACTAACTAATGGGGATGAGAGCGCATTTGGTATGCAAATCCCTTGTATTAAAACCATAAAGGACACCTTATCCCTATAAATGAAATGTTTTACTGTTTTGGGTAGTACACAGTTGAGATTATTCCTGTCATTCATTCATAGGATGTCAGCATCATTAACATTGCCAGCAATTCTTGTCCATCCCTAATTGTCTTAAAAAATGTAGTAGTGAGTTGCCTCCTTCAATGGCTTGTTAAGCCATTTCCGAGGGCAATTAAGAGCAATTACATTGCTGTAGGTCTGGAGTCGCGTATAAGCCAGACTGGGTAGGCCAGCAGATTTTCTTCCCTGAAGGGACATTAGTGAACCAGTTGGGGTTTTAATGCCAATTTGATAGCTTCCATAATGGTAATCATGATATCTTTTTATTCCAGATTTATTTAATTCAACATAAGTTGCCATGGTGCAGTTTGAACTCCTGTCTACTGTTCCCAATTCCTATACTACAAAAGCCCGAGGGTTGTTGATCTATATCTAATGTTTACTGGCATAAAACTAGTCTAAACATTGCTGTGGAATAGACAAAATAATTCAATTACAATTGAATTGTACAAACCAGAAACTTATCCACTCCATTCTCACTGACGGCCATTATTTCGGGACTCGTTCCAGTATAAACAAGCGAGTAATCTGAACTTCATGCTGCTGCTCTGTCTTATATGCTGGAATTGCCTTGGCTTCTCATAAGTGATGACTTCCAATCCATAACCATTCATATTTTAAGTTTAAGACTCAACTGCAGTATAAATTTTAAACTAATGTGTTAGTTCCTTGATTGGTTTTTGCTAATAAACCTAATAGCAGAATAGATAAACTGTCACTCTGTCTCTTTCTTGTCGAACATATTAAAGTTGTAAGAAGTGCAGTCCGTGTTTAAAGAATTTGTGAAGAGTTTTGTTACAGGGAGAATCTAGATCTTGCCTTCACTGTGAATGATGGTGACACTGGGTTGGCTGCTGTCAAAATATATTTTTCTCGTTCAATTCCTTCAAATCTGGGCCTAGCCCTTAATAGTATCAAATGATTAGGATGCTAGGAAAACTGCAAGGGGATTTATGATGGTACTATAATGGATTAATTGATTTAAAGTAAGCCTGTGCCATAGCCAGCATTGATAGGTGGTGCAAGTTATTTACATTTTTGCTTTATTTTAGACCCCTATATTTAGTGGTCTAGAAGGAATTTCTATCCATGAGACATTATTTCAACCCTTGCCTTTTAATAGTGCATCCTGAACTACATTTTGCACTGCAACTGATTAATTTGGGATCAGTAATGGTTTGGTCAATATTGGGTTTCGAAGAGGAGATTTGAAAATAAAATCTTAAAATGCCGGATATCTTAATCGATTGCTGAAAATACACAAGGTGGTCAATCAACATATAAGAAAAAAGGAAAGCCATGCTTAAGTTTCCCCTCATCAGAAGCCTGGTGAATGTACTGTTTTGACTTGGATCATAAAATGGCTGGAGCTTCACATTGGGCCAGTAGCACAACCTGGTACAAATCCAACCCTGGCTTCATGAGGTGGGAGAATTTACTCTGCTGTTTGTGCTGTTTATTTCAGCATATGT
Source organism: Scyliorhinus torazame (assembly GCF_047496885.1). Classification (NCBI taxonomy): domain Eukaryota; kingdom Metazoa; phylum Chordata; class Chondrichthyes; order Carcharhiniformes; family Scyliorhinidae; genus Scyliorhinus; species Scyliorhinus torazame. Next base: position 53,564,571 of record NC_092723.1, on the reverse strand, counting down.
ATATGATGCAGCGGTTTCACTATGAATGTTAATTGCAAGTTTGCATAAATTAGTGCAGAATGTCTAGTTTTACAATTACTTGAAAATTTAGAATGAACTTTTATACTAATGGCCAAATGCACTTGAATCCATTTTTGTCTATTTTGCGAACCAGTAGCTGTGTCCAAAGTTAATTTTTATTAGCATTTTAACTTTCTTTCAATATATGTGGTTAAACTTGGAGCTCATACTTGGACATTGGTGCACTGCAGACTGTTAAGTATGGTTGATGTACGTGTCTTTTGTGTGTGGAATTTACATTAGCTGTTCAGATTTTATTTATTGTCTGTGAATTGAGATCTCATTTGCTTACAGAGCTGTTCACATCTTGTACCGACCGGCATGAAACGGGCTTCAATAGAGTGTCAGAAAAATGTATTTTGTCAAATATAAATAAATGAATTTGAAGTATTTGTGTGCATCTTGAATTTTATCCAATTCATATGTGCTATAACGGTATTTAGAATGAGGTGATTAATTTTACCCATTTTAGTTATTTAATCTGAGAAACAAAAACTTCAGTGGTCTTCAAAATCATACCATTGTGGGATTTTCTTCTTTCAAATTAAGGATTTCCTTATACAAGAAGAAACATGGTTAATTTTCAGTGTTTGGATGCATCATATCAACAAGTTCTTACGTGTGCTGCCACTGTTATTTTCATATCCCTTCCAGTTTTTATCCCTTGCTAAAAATGCAGGTGCATGTTGGAAAACAGACCAAAGGTGGTAACAGCCCTCTGGCAATTCATACATAAGCCTCAATAAGTGGTGTGTCCAGTGAGAAATCAAGAATGTTGATGGCCTTATAAATCCCTTGCAGTTTGCTCTATCTGCTAACTCAGCAAAGACTGGAGATCAAATCTAGCCGTTAACTGGTTTGTTTTAACAATTGAATCATTGTGGATTGTATGAACTCAGATTCAGGTCATCTGACACAGTGGCTTTCCCCCACAATAACTTGACTCTCTTTTGGTGAACTATAGTTTCTGTCACAATAGACAGTTTAAACTCAAAATAGGATTGATCAGATCTGATAAAATACAAACTTTCTATTGTAATGAATAAAAGATTTCTTGCTGTGACAATTCTTTATTTAAATACATTGTTATTACATGCCTTGAACCAGTTCAATATTTTTTTTAATTCAATGGAAGTTGCCAGAGCATGTCTCCAGCATGTTAATTTGGTGTCACCTTGTACCTTGGGAAATATTTTCCCTTAATTCAACAATGAGGCTGTTATGTCATTACTTTACTGAATTTCACCAGTGGCTGTTTCACAGAATATATTAAGTACAAAGCTGACTAAAGCCTATGAAATGAAAATGTATTGAGTTAATTCATTGTCACTGCACTATTTGCATTAAAAAAAACTTTGCCGCCACTCCTGGGAACAAATTTCATGCAACATCTTTTGTTTTTGCAACTGAACTTTGATTTAGAAAATAAAGCACTTTCTATGGTGCTTCTAATCCATTCTTAGATATTTTCAGGAAAGTGAAGCTCCAAGGATGCAAATGGTTTTTTTCCCAATGGGAAGTGATGAACAATTCTCTTGAACTCCAACCAGAAAAACGCATTGTTCCTCTGCTGCGGTTAAGAATCAGCATCTCTTTATGGTGTCATTCTTTTTTAAGTTTTTTTCTGAGATGATAAGAGAAATAAGTCAGGCTACATAAGAACTTGCCCTTGACCATTCTAGGATTTACTTTGAAGTAAGGCACAAACTGGCTTTGCAGATCCTTATAAACAATATTCAAAATATTTTGAATAAATAAATAAAACCTCTCGTACCAAGATTGGAATGTAATATTAACTGCATGCCAATTAAATTTGTTTTGACCTCACTTAATAATAAATGGTATGTTTTTGTCTAATTCCAGGAATTGGCTTTTGGTTGAGGCATTCTGAGCTTAGTGCAGTGGTCCAAAATAGGTAGAGTGTGGGAATATAATTTGTGGATTGATGTCGCCTTTGTAATTTGTCCTTGATGTCTTTGCCCTGGGTGGTGTGCAGTTTGTTGTGCTCTTTTACCACTGGCCTATTTTTGCTTTGTTCATGCAGTTTTAAAAGAAGACAACAAAAACGAACATAGTTCATTTTGGCTGGATAATTGATAAAATGGACAATGCACAGCAATGAGGAATGATCAAATTATTTTTTGTATTGCTCAGTCAAGGAGTTGACATAGACACAGTGGGCTGCATTTGTGCTGTAAACCTACAAAGTTCTCTCCACTTCTCCAGTCAAAAGTGTAATGATCATATATTCCAGCAAAACAATATTTGTTGAAACACTACATAAATGGGAATATTAACTTGGTGGGATTAGCACTATTTTACTGTATTGAAAATTTGGTTATCAATTTAGAGCTCCACTAGTAAAACCTTTTTCAAGGATTCTATACTGCAGGTAACTTTGTTATTAAATGAATACACGCATATATATATATATATATTGTCATGGGAGTGTCCCTTTAAGAAAGGTTTTTGTCTTATCACATGCCTTCAGTGATGTCATTGTGTGGGTGGAGCTGAGCTGTGGCTGTGAGTTTTACTTTCATTTTTGATTTGGTTGCTGTGGACAGAACAGAAGTGCTTTGGCCTGTGTCTCTATTTTTATTTTACATATCTGTTCCAGTAAAAAAAAACATTGATTACAGAGACCTACTTTAGTAACTTAAAACATATAGTTTGCTTTCCGGAGGGCTTAAACCTGGTGAGACGGCGTCAGAATCTCTGGGGAAAGCCAGTCTTATTCAAGTGAGAATGCAGAGTGCTGGGCCATGCCCTTGAAAAGGGATTTTGGTTTATGGAATTTAATTTTTGAATTGGAACAGTTAAGGGGGAATTCATTAAGTGTTATACATAGATTAATGTAGCTGTGTGTTTATATAAATGTTAACTAAGTTCTTAGAATAAAGGTGATTAAAGTGTCTAGGACGACTGTTGAATCACAAGGCTCTTGTGCTCATCCTAGCCAAGTTGAACAAAGTTTTTGGTCAGGTGGACTCCATAGTACACTTTTGGAGTTTTTAAAACCTGGCCCATAACAGTATACATATTTACGATATACCACATTAACTGAGGTAACTGGAGTGGTAAACCGGGAAGAAAAATCACCTGTGGGATTGAAATGTATTTGTAATTAGAGACAGGTTAATTTAGTACTAATCAGATTTCTCAAAGGGATTCACATACAATAAATTATAGTTCAATGACCGTTACATAGGTAAATGTGACAGCCATTCTTTGCTCATCAGTACCCCACTTGCACCAAATTAAATTTACTCAATGCATTTTTTGCAGTTATAGTTGAAGGACGAATGTTGACCAGGATGTAGAGAAATGACTGTTCCAATGAGTTTTAAAAACTGTGACAGAGGCACCTAACAGCTACGGCCGAGGTTTCGGGAGTGGATAACCAGTCAGCTTCCTGTGCAGGACTAACATTAACTGATGTTAATTTACAGTAAACACGTGGCTTGCCTTTTCTGTTGCCTCTCCCCTTCATGTTGCCCCATCTCTCCCAAAAGGCATTATTTTCCAGATCTCTGGAAAATCTCCATGTATTCCCATGGGTCTACAAACACAGTATGAGATTCACTGACTTGTGCAAGGAATATTGCAAGATGAGATTTTCTCTTCTAAACTAAATGTACTGAAACATAAAACTTGCTATTTTGTTTTGTTAGCAATATTCTATAGGACTTTCCATAAGTTCATGGAAAAGCAAGTATTAAGATGCTTACCTCGATGACTTGTGCACATATGCTAACATTATGGAATAAACTATCTCTTGTTTTCATCTTGATGGCACCTGCATGTTGAAGTCAACACTTAACACTGAACCCCTTTGACTCCCCAACCCTCGAATTCATCTCCAAACTCACCACACAACCCACATACCTCAACCACCTCACCCAATCAACCCCCTGACCTCAATAGTTTTTTAAAGCAGCTTTGAGATATTTAAATTATTTACTTAACAGAACACGGCAGCTAGAGTTGTAAAAAGGGGTACTGGCTTCTTTATGGATTCTTTCAAATGCTCCCTCCCAATCTTTTGCACTGATTGAGTCCTGCAAGATCCTTCATCAGAAGATTGCCCTAAAAAGTCAGACGGTAAGTGTATTTTTTTGTCTGACATAAGTTGAAAACAGGTTGCAAACCCGAACAAAGGATTAAGACTCCTGTTTCTGTGGCAGCTCACAGCAAAATGCTGCTGTTCTTTTATCCTTTCTAGAGTAAGGAACATTGAAGCCAAAGTCAATTTGTGTATTTTTTTGTTTTGTGTGATTGATGATAAAACCCAAAGCCTGCCATGGGCCCATTCCTGCTCATCCTCCGCTGAGAGATGTAAGCGGGCAGAAGCCCATTTGCTTTCAATGGCAACTTGCTCATTTCTTCCAGTTAATAAAATTTAGGAAAAATAGCAGGAAAATAAAATTCCAATTGCCAAGCAACAGTGTTTTTCCAGATTTGTTGTGATGAACAAAGCAATTTGTTTTCTTGGCAAAAAAATGAAGACCAATATTTCTTCTCCATCTCAATTTTAAAAAATAACACATTGCTGCAACACAGTCCCACTAGCAACTCGACCAAGTTATTTGAGCCTTGACAGTTAATTTATTGCAGGTCCTTTGTCTGAAAGGAGTTCTACAATTCTTCTCGGAAACCATCTCCTCACCAACGATGTTTTAATGATTGTTTCTGCTAATTAAGAGAGTGATCTTACTTTTGTTATACGTTTGGTCTTATCTGTACCCATCAATTGTTGTTATGGGATCAATAACAGTCTATGAATAGTTAAGCTACCCACTCGGTCATAACTTTCAACAGGTGTGCAATAAACTGAATTTGTGGATGAATGGATTGTGGCGCACCTGATCATGTACAACTGTCCAGAAAGCTGTGCATGTGATCACAAAAGTTAAGTAAGTGCTTTTTAAAATCTTATTTATTACCAGCTCGCTAAGCAATGTAGGTTAAAGCAGCTCTAGTGTGAAAGATACATTGGCACTGCTGCCGATCAATGAGCCGGTTTAGTTCAGTTGGTTGGACAACTGGTTTGTGAGGCGGAGTATTGCCAACAGCGCAGGTTCAATTCCCATACTGGCTGAGGTTGTTCATGAAGTCCTCGCCTTCTCAACCTTGCTTCTCACCTGAGAGGTGGTGACCCTCTGGTTAAATCGCCACCAGTCAGTTCTCCCCCCTCAAAGGGGAAAGCAGCCTATGGTCATCAGGGACTCTAGCAACTTATTTAAGTCAAGGTAACCCTGTAGGTATTAGATCTCCAAACAAAATTTCCTTAAGGCAGATTTCACTGCATGAGTCCTGTTATGAATGTGTTTATTAAATTTCAGATTTGTTTTCATTGTAGGCATCCACCTCAGTAATTGAAGTTTTTCATATCCTTTGAGGTTTCAACACAGTGGATAAAAGGGGCTGGTTAGCACAGTGTTAAATCGCTGGCTTTGAAAGCAGACCAAGGCAGGCCAGCAGCACGGCTCAATTCCCGTAACAGCCTCCCCGAACAGGCGCCGGAATGTGGCGACTAGGGACTTTTCACAGTAACTTCATTGAAGACTACTTGTGACAATAAGCGATTTTCATTTCATTTCGTAAGTGTCATTATCTTTACTGACCCGTGAGTGTATGATTCAGATGTGTGACAAATGATTCTTATCCTGAATTTGTAGATGAGACTGAACAAAATGTTTCCTGCAAGGAGTTTGTCGAAGTATAAATACTTGAACCAGTTTAGGGAGTTTGTTTGTTTGTTTGACAGCCTGTAACAGCTGATGCTATAAAGTCTTATCATGAAAGCTATTTTGGGAAATGGAAGCTGGTAACTACCTAGGATTGTAGTTGGATTGAGTGCATTCATTGCTGCAACAAGCATTATACTGATCCAGAGTGCTGCCAACTCCATGATTTTCCTGTGCAAGTTAAGCTTCTTTTCCTGTCAAAGGGCGCGATCTACAGGCCTCGCTCAAGCAAAATGAGGCCAGTGAATAGGGTAGAGGCCAAAAACATGAACCGCGCCAGGCGCCAAACAGTTTGCAATGCAACCGGCCTGCTTCCGTAGGCAAAAGCGGGATCTCACCGTAGCAAGAAACCAATTATCACCACTTAAGCCCAATTTACATATAATTAACGGGAACCACCCCATATCCAACGGCCTCCCGTCATTCAGTCGCCTCCCCAGCAAGGGCTCATGCTGGTGCCGATTAGTACTCCTTTTGAAAAACATGAACTTGGCGGAAGGGCACCTGTGGGGAGCCTAGGAGGAGAGTAGTAATAATAATTGCTTATTGTCACAAGTAGGCTTCAATGGAGTTACTGTGAAAAGCCCCTAGTTGCCCCATTCCGGCGCCTGTTCGGGGAGGCTGGCACGGGAATTGAAACCACTCTGCTGGCCTTGTTCTGCATTACAAGCCAGCTTTTTAGCCCACTGTGCAAAACCAACCCCAGGCAGTCATCTTTGCTCACAGGCAAAGAGCCCAGGGGTGCTGGGCTTGCCACCCCAGTGCTTGGTGGAGGGTGGGGAACCCTCCGTAGGGGTGGGGGGGGGAGGTGCTTAGGGGGCAACCACTCATGGCACTGCCATCCCAACCCCAGGATTGTTTACCCATTCTGGGGGAAACCTTTGTCTCTGCCCCAACACCAGCCATAACCCCGCACCGACTGCCGAGGGATCTGGCCATGCAGCTGAAGGGTATTGGTAATAGGGAATTGGCAATCGTTGTGAAGTGAACATCTCCAGTGGATTCCCATGGATGGGTGGGCCATGTAGCATGTGAAAGTCATTGCCTAACATCCCAATCACACCTTGATGCCTGGACACTGCACCTGAACACTGCGGGTGGCAACACCACACACTGAACAGCCAACATCAGAACATCCAGAGGATGGGACTCAGCTCCGGGGACGTGTTCACGGGGTGCCACGGGGAGATGAAGATGCAGGGATGGGCCAAGGGATTGGAGGTCAGCCCGCATTGCGGGAGAAAGTGACAGGTGTCAGAAGTGTTGTGCAGAAGTGTGTTTAATGTGTTTTACCATTCCTCACTCTCCCAATGGTGTTCCCCCGATCCCCAGTCCCCACCCTACCTCCTCCCACGGTGCCTTTGGTGATCCTCAACGTGCTTGGCCCTCCTAGCTCTACCAGTACATCTAGGTGTTTCCCCAGGATGCACATCAGAGATGGAGGCAGCTAGCTGCTAACCTCGTCTCATGGCCTTCGATACCTCTTGCCGGGCGACCTTGGGGCCAGAGGGCACATGCACAGCAATGCCGCCCTGTCCCATGTGCTGACTTCGAAACATGGCCTCAGCAAAGGGGTGAAACCCGGGTAGCTGGTGGGACAGGTCTGGATTGGTACTCCGTGCCCCTCTTCTCGGTCGGTGCCCATACGGCCCTGGGGTTCACCTTGGGTTGGGACAGCTGGTTCGAGTCCCGCCTGTCCCTGCATCATCTGGCTGTGCCAGCCCTGGTGGTTCCCCATGGTCTGCACCATCGTGTCAACGCCCGACTAGGCCAAGCTCCGCAGCGCGTTGGCAATTCCGGTCTGAGAGCAGGACATGTCCTGCAGCCCCGTTTACATCATTGATCTTTTTTCGGCATTGAAGGCCAGACATCCTGGTCACACTCCCGGAGCTCTCATCTGCCACCACCTCATTCCTGGCAGCACTGGCTGCCCTATGGCTGACTCACCTAGACCCTCCAGGAAACAGGACATCCCTCCTGGCCTCCACTGCGTCTAGGAGCCGCCTCAGATCTGTGTCCCTGAATCTCTGGGCCGGTCTCCTCGGCACCATTGTTGCGAGCTGGTCGACCTTGTTAGCGGGGTGCCGCCGTGCATGCCCCAGCAAATCAGCTGGCGAGCCTTCATTTGTGGCAAGAAGCCGTGAGGCCTTGTTAAGTGGACTAATTAACGTTGAATTGCGTTGCCAGCCTCGCTGGGCCGAGCACCGGGAAGCTTGCTGCAATTCCCGCTCGCTAACACACGTGGACATTTTTTCAGAGAAACGCACCCAATTAGTTCCAATCAGGCTCTTGGTTGTCAGCTTGGCCCATTAATGTATGAATAGAATTCCTTTGTGAATTTGCACATGATTTTTCAAAGTTCTGAACAGCTCTTTCCTTTTGAAACTTCAAAATGGTAATTCCAAAGAGATGTCATATAAAGGGAAATTAGGACAGGAAGTCAAAGGTAATTTTTAAGGAATGGCTTAAAGGTGGATGCAAAGGCTTAGGGAGGAAATTCCAGTTTTTAGGGCATGGGAGCTGGCACACTGAATAATGATTGAACTTGGAAAATCGATGGCGGCACGATGGTGCAGTCGTTAGCACTGCTGCTTCACGGCGCTGAGGACCCAGGTTCAATCCCGGCCCTGGATCACTGGCCGTGTGAAGTTTGCACATTCTCCCCGTGTTTGCGTGGGTCTCACCCCCACAAAGATGTTCAGGATTGCTGGATTCGGTCATGCCAAAATTCTCTTAAAAAAAATTTTTTTTTTTAAGAACTTGGAAAATTGGAAATACACAAGCGGTCAGAAATGAAAGCCCGCATACATCTTGGCAGTAGAGCTGGAGGAGTTCATAGTGTTAGGGAGAGGTGAGATCGTTGAGGGAATTGAAGACAAGGACAAAGATTTTAAAATGGGTGTTGCTGGCTCAGGAACCAGTGTGGGTAGGTTAGTGAATTATGGGTGGACAGAGCTTAGTGTGAGTTAAAATAAGAGAACCAGAGTTGTGTTGTTTACTGGCGCTTGTGTGAATCTGTATTCTCTTCTGCAATGAATTCTGGATTTTTGAACTTTTTTAACTCTATCTGCATTACGATAGAGAGTAATGTTTTTTTACATTATTGGTGGTTGATAAGGTCTATTACAATATTCAACAGTTAGCCTGATAGATGTCTTTTCAGAACAATACCAAGTTGTTCCATCACTGAAGAGGAGCTGTACTTAATCTGTATCTTGCAGTCAGATTTTGGGGTCACTGACCATATGTTTAATTCTGTCTGGGTGCCCATCCAAAACGTTGTGTTCCAGTGGTATGTGTCATGATACAATCATGACTGTGCAAGTGTTTCTTTCTGTTACTTTAGGACTTTGGTTCAGATGACTATCCAGTTAAGCAACTATGTAGGCATTTGGCTGTAATGGCTGGTATACACAGCAATCATTGTTCAATGAATGACAAAGCAGCTGCAGGAAATATAAGTTATGCAAATAGAAGGTGACTTTGGTAAGTAATATATGTGCAATCCTTTAACTTTCTGTAGCCAGTACGCATAAGTAGATTTGGGATATGCATTTTAAAACTAGTTAGATGCATTTTAGAGTGTTCTGTGCTGCAATCTTATATTCATAGAGTCATAACAATACAGAAGTGAGCCTTTTGCCCATCGGGTCTGCACTGGCAAAACTACACTAAATCTACATTCATCCAACTTGGACCATAGCCTTGAATGTTATGACATTTCATGTGCTCACCCGTGTACTTTTTAAAGGCTGTGAGATTTCCCACCTCATGAGCGCCACGGTGCCATGGTCGTCCACACTGCTGCCTTACAGCGCCAGGGACACAGGTTCAACTCTGGTCTTGGGGTGGCTGTCTGTGTGGAATTTGCCCATTCTCACCGTGTCTGCGTGGGTTTCCTCCGGGTGCTCCGGTTTCCTCCCTCAGTTCAAAAGACGTGCAGATTAATTGGATTGGCCATGCTAAATTGCTCCTTGGTGTCCAAACATGTGCAAGTTAGCTATGGTTACGGAGACCAGGTGGGGGAGCGGACCTAGGTAGGGTGCTCTTTTAGAGGGTCGGTGCAGACTCGGCGGGCCAAATAGCCTCTTTCTACACTAGGGATTCTATGGATCTGCACTATCCTCCCAGGCAACACATTCCAGACTCCCATCCCCCTCTGGGTGAAAAAACCTTTCCTCAAATCCCCTCTAAACCTCCTAACCCTCAACTTAAAATTACGTCCCCTTGTTATTGACCCTTCAACTAATGGGAACATTTGCTTCCCCTCCACCCTGTCCATACCCCTCAATCTTATACAACTCAATCAGGTCCCTCCTTAGCCTTCTCTGCTCTAAAACAAATAACCCAAGACTATCCAGCCTCCGTAGCTAAAATCCTCCGTCCCGGGCAACATCCTTATCAATCTCCTCTGCACCCCCTCCGGTGCAATCACATCCTTCCTATAGTGAGGTGACCAGAACTGCACACAGTATTCCAGCTGTGGCCTAAACTAAGTTTTGAACAGCTCCAACATAACCTCCCTGCTCTTATAATCTGTGCCATGACTGATAAAACCATCCAATTAACCTGTCTTGCCGTCTTCCGGGCTCTGTGTTCAAGCGCACCAAGATCCCTCTGTTCCTCTGAGTTTCCTAGTGTTCTGCCATTCATTGTGTACCCCCATGTCTTGTTACTCCAAAGTGCATCACCTCGCTCTTTTCAGTGTTAAATTCCATCTGCCACTCATCTGTCCATCTGACCAACTCGTCTACATCTTCCTGCGACCGAAGACTTTCTTCATCACTATTAACCACCCTGCCAATCTTAGTGTCATCCACAAGCTTATATAAATAGCCTTCTACCACCATCCTCTGTCTCCTGCCACTAAGCCAGTTTTGGATCCAAATTTCCAAGCCCTGGATACCAACATGTGTTTTTACCTTCTTTCAGTCTCCCATGTTGTACCTTGTCAAAGGATTTGCTGAAATCCATCCAACCACATCAAGTGCACTACCCTCATCTACCCACATGATCACCACCACAGAAAATTCATATTTATTAGGCATAACCACCCTCATGCTGACCCTGCCTGATCAAACCTTGCCTCTCCAAGTGGAAATTAATTCCCTTTCAGAATTTTCTCCGATAATTTTCATACCATTGATGTGAGACTCACTGGTCTGTAATTCGCTGGTTTATCTCTACCACCCTTCTTGAAAGTGGGACCACATTAGCTGCTTTCCAAATATCTGGCACCTCCTCTGTGGCCAGAGAGGAATTAAAAATTTGGGTCAGAGCCCCTGTAATTTATTCCCTTGCCACTCTCATCAGCCTGAAATACAACTCCGGACCTGGGGATTTGTCCACTTTTTTAAGCCTGCCAAAATCTCCAATCCAATTGCCCCTACGTTTCACACTAAAGGGAACATTTTAGGCCTGCACTCTTCTCATTTCCTTTTTAAATGCCTCCCCCACCCCCAATGTTCTGCTGTAGATTTTCACACAAGAAGCTGTTCCCTGTCTACTTTGGACAGATTCTGTCTTTTAATAAAATCTTTTTCCTTTTTCGTGACCAACTTAAATCGGGGCAGCTCGGTAGCACAAGTGGATAGCACTGTGGCTTCACAGCGCCAGGGTCCCAGGTTCAATTCCCCGCTGGATCACTGTCTGTGCGGAGTTTGCACGTTCTCTCCGTGACTGTGTGGGTTTCCTCCGGGTGCTCCGGTTTCCTCCCACAGTTCAAAGACGTGCAGGTTAGGTGGATTGGCCATGATAAATTGCCCTTAGTGACTAAAAACAAAAAGGTTAGGAGGGGTTATTGGGTTACGGGGATAGGGTGGAAGTGAGGACTTAAATGGGTCGGTGCATACTCGATGGGTCGAATGGCCTCCTTCTGCACTGTATGTTCTATGTATCTATGTACTGTGTTGTGGTTGCTATCACTAAAATGCTCCCCCACTGCTACCTCAAAAACCTGTTTGGCTTTGTTCCCCAGAATTAGATCCATTGCACCATCCCTTGTTGGATTTCTACATATTGACATAAAACACACTCGTGAATACATTTCAAGAAATCCACTTTCTCTAAACCCTTTGCGTTCTGACTATCCCAATTATTGTTGGGGAAGTTTCCATCCCCTAATAATTGCCCTATTATTATTTTTACACACCGTGAATTTTCTACATGTCTGCTGACTGTTTGGGGCCCATAATACATTCCCAGCAATGTTATTGCCCCCTTTTTAATCCTAAGATCTACCCACAAAACCTCATTTAAAGACCCTTCTGAAATATTGTCCCTCCTTACTGCAGTAATTGACCCTTAATTAATAATGCGACACCACCCCCTCTTTTACACCCTCCCTTGTCTCGACTGAAGATCCTGTACCCCGGACTATTAAGTTGCTAGTCATAGAATCGTAGAATTTACAGTGCAGAAGGAGGCCATTCGGCCCATTGAGTCTGCACTGGCCCTTGGAAAGAGCACCCTATCTAAGCCCACACATCCACCCTATCCCCACACCTTCACCCTATCCCTGTAACCCCACCGAACCTTTTTTGGACACTACAGACAATTTAGCATGGCCAATCCATCTAACCTACCCATCTTTGGACTGTGGGAGGAAACTGGAGCACCTGGAGGAAACCCACACAGACACTGGGAGAACGTGCAGACTCCACACAGACAGTGACCTAAGCTGGGAATCGAGCCTGGAGCTGTGAAGCAACTGTGCTAACCACTGCGCTGCCCTTCACTCAACCATGTCTCTGTGATGGTAATAATATCACAATTTTACTTATCAATGTCTCACCTACAATGCTCCTAGCATTAAAATAGAGGCCAATCAGCTTCGCCTTACTCCCTTGGTACTCAAGGTGGCTGAACTCCCCCTATCTTGGTTCCTTTACTGTAGTATGCTGTGTCCCTATTAGTTCAATGTTCTGTGTCCCCTCCCCCACCTAACTAGTTCAAAGGCCTCCCAACAGCACGAGTAAACCCACCTGCAAGGATGTTGGTCCCATTCTGGTTCAGATGCAGACAGTCCAGCTTGTACATGTCCCACCTTCCCCAGAAACTGTCCCAGTGATTGAGGAATCTAACCCCCCCCCACCCCCACAGCAACTCTTGAGCTGCACATTTATCTGCCATATTCCCCTGTTTCTGTACTCGCTAGCATGTGGCACCGTGTGTAATCCAGTGTTTACAACCTTTGAGATACTTTTTAATCTGATGCCTAGCTCTGAATTCTTCATGCAAGACGTCCATCATTCTGCCTGTATAGTTGGTACCAATGTGTACCATGACCTCTGTGGCTTTAGGATGCCCTGCAACAGTTCAGTGACATCCCTGGCCCCAAGGAGACAATGCACCATCTTGGAGTCATGTCTGTGACCTCAGAAACACCTGTATGCACCCCTAAGTAATGAACCCCATATCACGGTCGCCGCTCATTCCTTCATCCTCCCCTCCTGTACAGCCAGGCCGCTTGGTTCTGACTGCGCTCCCTTGAGGAGTCAACATGCCCGCATCAGCTTTGAAAATGGAAAGTCGATTGAGTGTGGGACCCCAGGGGACTCCTGCACTACCAGCCTGTTTCTTGGACAGCCTGGTGGTCATCCTTCTTTTTGTACCATGAGCTGTGGTGTGACCACCTCTAAAGGTGCTATCCACGTAACTCTCAGCCTCACTGATGTGCCACTGCGTCTCCAGCCACCGCTCGAGTTCCAAAACCCGGAGCTCAAGTTTCTGCAGTTGAGAGGATGCCGGTACAGTCCATGACTTCTCACAGTCCACTTGGCTGACCTCACCTGCTGTGTCTTAAACGTACTGTGTCTTACTTACTAACTTTTCAAATGAATTAGTCTTAAAAGATACTCTTATCTTAACTTGGTCTTCTTGTCTAATTCTACTTTGGCCTACTTATCCTTGTTTTAGTTAAATAATTTTCTACTTGGCATAAGGAATTATAATTTATTTTGAAAAACTAGAACTCTTATCGTAATGTAGCTTTAAGTTGGAGGGAAATATAAGAGCAGGAGTAGGCCATTCGGCCCTTCTAGCCTGCTCTGCCATTCATTATGACCATGGCTGACCATCCAGCTCACTAGCCTGTTCCCACCATCCCCCGCCCCATATCCTTTGATCCCTCTTCGTCCCAAGACCTATATCTAACTCCTTCTTGAATACTGTTATGGGCCAGGGTTTAGAGAACCCCAAAGTGTATCATGGAGTTCACCTGACCCACAACTTTTATAGATTGTGGTATGGGGAGCACATGGCCCACTCGACAGGTGTGGTACAGCAGAAATGGAAAAGTCTTTTTTAAAGCAAAACAATGTTTATTCTGTTAACTCAAGTTAACCTTTTTAAAACATACAGTGAACATCTTAGGCAACCATCAATTCAAATAAACCCCCCCAAAGAATACAACATTAAGTAATCCTTACTAAATTCCCAAACAGCATTCAGCAGACAAAAGACCCTTTTAACACACAGATCAGGTTTAAATTCGCTATTGAGAGCAGTTACCACGTTGAAATAAGCAAATGAACATTCACAAGCATGCAGAGATTCATACACATCCTGAATGGTTGCAGCTTCTCCAAAATTAAAATGAAACCAAACCCAACCTGCAGCAAAAAGCCTAAAGCGAAAGTAAAAAGCTGACAGACAGCCCAGCTCCACCCACTCTCTGACATCACTGCATTAATAAACATCCCTTTCTTAAAAGTACCACCCACTACAGTTATTCTATAAAAAAACACCCATTTCTTCACGGTACTCTCACATGACAATACATACAATGTTTTGGCCTTAATTACTTCCTGTGGTAGTGAATTCCACAGGCTGACCACTCTGGATGAGGAACTTTCTCCTCGTCTCGGACCCGTACCCTCATACTGTGACCCCTGATTCTGGACTATCCCACCATTGGGGACATCCTTCTTGCACCTACCCTGTCTAGAACCCTGTTAGGATTTTATAGGTTTATATGAGATTCTCCTCCCCTTCATGCTCAGTTGCTTCTCCATCTCTATCCTCAATTCTTTCTGACATTAATTCTCACTTCTAACCCAGTTTGAGTGAAGCACCTTTTTCACAGCACCTCGAATTAAGTTGGCATTTTACCTCCAGCACCGCTCTCATTGAATGTTGACACTTCTGCTCTCTGTTGTTACCGCTAGCATTTCTCCACCTCACCTCAGAAATGCCACTTCCACCTCCCTTATCTCCATAGATATCCATTTCCCAGCTGCTTTTCTCCTTAATTGGCATATATTCGCCACTCTTCTATTTTAATTGCTCCTTCCCAAACAAATATATTAATACACAATGCTTTTGAGTGTACACTTTTAATTTAATTAAATGCTGTATAGGCAGAAATGAGGGAGCTTGGGTCACTGGTTGGAAAGTTCGAAAGTTGGAGAAAATAAATTTTTTAAAGTCTTTTGATCCTGTTGAATGCCCATTAACTCTTCAAATAACCAAATCTACTGGTACGTTTATCTATTTCTGACAAATCTGAATTCCCAAGTGTATTTATGAAAGAATTTGGAGAAAAGATCGCCTCAATATTGCTACTACGAGGGGCGAGCTGCAACAGGCCCCTCACTCAGTAGTCCCTCAGTTCGACTGCTCACCATATAGATGTGAAGTTCTGTACTCCAGTTCTACTTACAGAATGCAGTAATGGAAATATTTTCTATCAGCAGCAAGAAGACGAGACTCATTGGTATTGGTAACTGGAAGGAGTAGGACTGGTTCTTTGTGAGTGGGACCTGAAGAAAGGCCAGGAGTGAGCATATGCTTTTCTCCAACAAATCAAAATGTGTACACAGCGTGTACCCACTGGTTTTTCTCTTGCACAAGACCATTCAAAATTACTTGCATGCATGTCAGTTTAGGGCAATCGAGAAACAACAATAAAGGTTAGTAGGTGAGGACACGATGGGCTGAATCCTCCTATTCTGTAAGTTTCTATGATTGAGGTAATCTGATATGAATTGATAATTCTGTAAGTGACCAAATGCTTTAACGGTAAATTCTTGATGACGTAATCACAGGCAGAGCCAACATTATCTCCGATCCTGGCTCCATCTCTGGGGGGGGGAAAAAGGGAACAATCTGAAATATTTCTCTGGTTTTCTGTTGTCGGTACAAGCACTTTGATTTATGCTGTTAATGTGTGTGGTCCAATATATAACAATGTCAATCTCTCAATTTAGAGGTCGTAGTCCTAAATCCCATCTAAAATTCCATACGAATATTGTAATATGGTAACAGTTGTTAATGTTGAGTTCATATCAAGTGCGTAGGATATAATGAAAAAATAGCTTCTATGCTACGGAGAGGGCTTTACATGTGTCATTGAATTAGAGCCTGGATCAAAGTGTTTGCTTTATTATAACAGTAAGCAGCTCTTTTAGGAAGCTTATGAAATGTCTAAAAGGCTCAGGCGATCTGTTACAACTGGTCCCTGAGCAAGGTCCCTCAATTGGTCGTCATTCCGAATGAGATACCTCCAAATTGTTACAGCCCTCGGTAAGGACGGATGAACTGGCTTACCACCTTTATTCAGCCCCCTCGGTTTATTGCAATAAAGTTAATTTAATAAGGAGCAATTTAAACCTGGCTTTGTTGAGTTAAAGAAATAGTGAGTTTATTGGTTACTTAGACGCAAGAAGAAAATGTTAAAATGCAACACACACAAGCAAATGAGAAATGAGAAGTGAGTCCAATAATAAAAGTTTTTTAAAAATATCAACCTTTGACTTCTCTGTGAGGAGTAGATGGTGAATGCTGTGACCGTTAAGTTGGGCGATTCCAGTAGCACAGACATTGGCAGTTTAGCAGTTGGTTTGGAGATACTTGGTTTTGCAGCTTACCTGAAAGTAGTTGTCCTTTTTCTTTTCTGACAATGGCTTTGCTGACTTGTGATTTTCTTCCAGCAATCAGAGAGAGACTTTTTAGCCTGGTGGATGTTCTTTAGCTGTGACCTTCACAGCACACATGAGCACAATAGAACTAGAACACCAGACTAGCACACAAAGACCAGACTTGCAGTTGGCTTTTATCCACTTGTGTATTTGTTGAAGGTGAAAAACACCAATATGTCTTTCGGCCAGCGACTGTCTTCCTTCAACTCACAATATGTCCATAATCTGAGAAATAACCCTCAGGAGATGGTTTGAGATTTTCTGGCGGCAGAAGCAGCTTGACATTGGCTGACTTCGGGATCTTCTAGTCCCACCGAGGTCCATACATTTTGTAATGGGACTCACTCGCCCCACTGCCGGGGAACCAGATGAGAGGGTTGCCTTCCGTGGGACTGGAAGATCCTGCCAGTGGGAAGGGCTGGAAAATCCCATCCATGGTTTCTGCTAAGGTGGTAATTAGCTCACATTATCTCTACATGGGAGATTACAGTTCAGTTGTTGCATTGCATCACTTCCTTTGAAGAGTTTCTGTCTGGGGAAAAAGGTTTGACATTCTGCTCTCTCTGGGCAAGTTGGCCAAGTGTAGGAATTCCAGCAAATGGTTTCTTTGCAGTCTTGGCTAGATTTGCTTACGTGTCCTTTTTTTCAAAAAACACAGGTCTTACCTGAAAGTTCAATTGGTTTGTCATAACAATGATCCATTCACATGACAGACTGATCACTTGAGGTTTTTTTAAACTTGGTTTGACCCCGTAACTGGAATTACATCTACATGGTATCAGCCCAAATGTTGAGATTGTGTTATGATCTTGAGTGAGGTTAACCTCTTTAAACAATAAAATTTGAACTCCTCAGCTACTAACTAAAATAACACACCATAAGGTGTATGCCAAAAGGATTTATGCTTTAAACAAAATGTTTACAATAATTAAAGCGAATAACAATTTAACACCACATTTCATAAACATTTCAGCCTGAAAGTCTCAACAGAACGCTCCTTGTTTTACTGTTCCTTCCACCCTGATATTGTTACAATCTCAGTGAATATAACTGGATGGGAAGATTTCAGAATGGAACTATGACTTTTATTTTTTTTTAATGTAATGTGGAGGGACAGAGACAGAGGACCGCTAATTAGTTTTAACAAGAAATAAAAATATTAAACATGAAAAAATTGGATTATACAATACGCCTTTAGTCCCCCCTTAGCAATTACACACGGGTTTTAGTATTAACACATTACAAAGTATATCTTAATCTTTTGACCTGAAAAGTATATGGATGCTTTTAAGACCATCCCTTATTTACCTATTGACATCCAAATGTAGCCCAGGTGGAACCCAAACTGAGCGTCATTGAGCTGGTTATTGCTAAGTTAGTTCTGCTTGATAGCACTGTTGATGACTCCTTCCATCACTTTACTGATAATCAAGAGTAAGCTCTTGGGGTGTTAATAGGCCGGATTCCTGTCTTTTGTGTGCAGACCATACCTGGGCAATTTGTTAAATTTTGTGTGCAGACCATACCTGGGCTAAGGGTGCAGCAAGTTCTGGAGCATAAGTCTTCGGTACCATCGCTGGAATATTGTCAGGGCCTTTGCAGTATCCAGTGCTTTCAGCCGTTTCTTGCAATAACGTGGAGTGAATCGAATTGGTTAAAGATTGGCATCCGGGATGTTTACCAGTTTTATTTATTTTGACCAAGGTTTTTTCCCCATTTTGCATTTTAAAATTCGGTTCTCAAAACATAAAATGATGAATTTAGATATTTTCTCAACCGGAGCATCCCGCCTAGGTCTTGCACCGATTGGCTGTAATGTATTTTCGAACCAGAATGGGATCTGGCCCAGGAGTACATTTGGCAACCTTACATAGATAAAGTGCTTTTGGGAACTTGTATTGAAACAAAAGTGCTGGTACAGCAGAAGCCTTGGAGAAAGCTACAATGGATAAATATCTAATAAATCAGGAAAGAGCATTATGGAAGGTTTTTTCCAAATAGTATGTTGGAGCACTTGCCACACTGTATGCTGCAGGTTTGTGACAAAGGCCCACCATCACCTTCTCAGTTTAATGAAGGATGGACAATACATGTTAACCATGCTAACAACATCCATGTCTCAGTAATAAATTTGAAAGAATATAGGTGTATATTAATACATTCAAGTGAAATATGTTTTGGCTTAATTATGCAACTATTCTAGTGTTCAAAATAGTAATCCACAACTGAAAATTATTCTGCTGATTATTTTTTATTTGTAAATAGTTTCTGGTGTGAGAGCAGCTGAAACATTAAGTATTTCAAAATGGGGAGACAGTAATGTAATAGTACTGTCACTGGACTTGTAATTCAGAGGCCCAATCTAATGCTCCGGGAACATGCAATTCAATTAATAAATCTGGAATGGAAAGCTAGTCTCGATAATGGTGACCATGACACTACCATTGATTGCTGTAAAAAGTCTCCTGGTTCCCTAATATCCTCCAGGGAATGTCCTCTCCTTGGTCTAGCCTACATGTGACTCCAAACCTGCAGTTATGTGATTGACTCTTAAATGCCTTCTGAAATGGCCTAGCATGCTCCTCAGTTGTGGTAATTAGGGTCAGGCCAAAAATGCTGGCCTTGCCAGCAATGCTCCCATTCCATGAAAGATTCTATATAGTGTATTAAAAAACAGAGCAAAACTAGGTCATGCATGTTGGATAAAAAAGAAAGGCAATGCATTGATATTGCACATTTCACAACCTCTGAGCATCCCAAAGTACTTTACATCCAATGAAGTACTTAAGAAGGGAAGTCTCAGTTGTAATGTAGAATATGCAACCAATTTGTCCACCGCAATGCCCCACAAACAGCTATGAAATCATGACCAGGTAAGTTTAACTAATATTGAGCAAGGGATAAGTATAGCCAGGACGGGGTTGGGGGGGGGGGGGGGGGGGGGAACAAACTCCCATAGTGATGTAAGAGTGGCGTAGGATCTCTCATGCCCACCTGAGAAAGCTGTTGGGGCTTTGGTTTAAAGTCTCATCTGAATGATTGCATCTCGAACAGTGTACCACCTCCTTAATATTACACTGAAGTCCCAGCCATGATTATGTGCTCATATCATATCTCTGTGACTTGAACGTGCAGCCTTCTGACTCCACGCAAGAGTGCTAATATTCAGCCAAGGCTGACATCATCTTAGTCATCATCTCCAAAAGCTACCTTGATATGAAATTAAACATTGTACCGAAGCAAAAAATTGTTCTGTGTTTACCATAGAATTCTGGGAGTTCAGATCGCACAATACATCCCGATATGGTCGTGGAGCTCCTAACCCACAAGCGCTGTAAGCAGTTGATTTTGATAAGTAGCATCGGTTTTTTTAAGTCCCTATTTGGCAAAGCTAATTATTTTCCAACATATGTTTTTGATTATTTTATGATAATGGTTTCTTTAGTTCTAAAAATACCTCTCTGTTTGAGTGAATTTGTACGAGAAAAGAAATCTCCTTGGAAATATACATATAAGCAGCTGTATACACTCCATAAACATTGGCATACCATGTGGATGACTGAAATTACTAAACTTTAAACAAATCTTTAAAATATGTTCCGTTTGTCATGCACCAAGTACGTTTCAGAAGTGGAGATGTAAAAGTTATGTATCTACTCGTGCAAACATCTAGCAATACAGACTTTCATCCTACATTTGACAAGAGCGTTGAAGTGACGCATACTTGGCAATACAGGAACTGCACTGGTTTTGATTTGGATAAAGTCATTTGTATTGCGAAGGCCCTAATTTTACTTGCCTCTTTGGTGGGATCATTAATATTAAACAAAAAAATCAAATCCTTAGCTGTTTATTTAAGGATATTGATGTTCCGATGGTAGAACTCCCCTCTGCTTCAAATAGGGAGCTCCAAGTATTAGATTTTTTTTAACAACATACAATTACAAACAATTAGCATTAAAAGCTGTATTACCCTAAACTAAATCCTTTAGATTTAGTTTGATTTCGATCTTTTTGATCTGCGGATTAACCAGCATGGGGTTCTGCAGCATAATAATTCAATGACTTTGACTAATGATCCAGGGACTTGAGTTCAGTTCTCTCCATGGCAGCTGGAGAATTTAAATTGGGAGTAAAAAGCAAAGCCGGGTTATAGTGAACATGTCCCAAGATTGGGTCTCGCTTTATAAATTGACGCATGTTTGGGCCTTGCTTCATAAATTGAACTGATGACTGGGCCTTGCTGAACAATGCTAGTCAGGTGAGTGGGGTTAAATCTGATTTACAAAATCAGGATAACCTCCCCCTATCCTTGGCGGGCAGGGTATAGACTATTACAATGAATGTCCTCCGAGGTTTTTATTTCTTTTTCAATCTCGCCCCAAGTCCTTTTTTGTTGGGGCTAACAAGTTGATGTCCTCTTTTATTTAGGCAAGCAAAGCCCCAAGGATCCGGAGGATGTTTTTCCAGAAGGGCAGATGGTTGGGAGGGTTTAGCGTTACCCAATTTGTATTCTATTATTGGGTGGTTAAAATTGAGAAGATGTTGGGGTGGGTTAGCAATCAGAGTTCCGTATGTGATGGATGGACGTGCAAGTCCTTATAGGAGCTCTAGTTTGGGCCCCTTGGTAACTGCCTTACTTCCTTGCAGAAACTGCAAAGTTTTCTTCAAACCCGGTAGTGGTGTCCACCTTGAGGATATGGAGGCAATTTAGACAACATTTTAAGCTTTGGGGAGCTATCTGTGGTAACCATTTTTTTGTGCAGTCGAGTTTATACTCAACTCCTAGGTCATGGGAGGGGAAGGGTCGTGAGAGGTTCGTGGAGGGCCAGTTTGCCAGTTTTGAGGAGCTATCGGTAAAGTTTCAACTCTCTGGGGTGAACTTGTTCCAATACGTCCAAATTCATAACTTCTCGTGAAAGACTTTCCCCTCATTCCCTTGTCACCACCATCCTCCCTATTGAGGATGATTCCGTCTTTAGCCGGGAAGGGGAGGGAAGAGTGGGAGTATTTCAGGTATCTATGGCCAGATCTTTTCCGCAGAGTTGGCCCCAGTGGATGAGGTGAAAGCAGAGGGGGAATTGGAACGTCTTTTGAGCAAGGAGGTGTGGAGTGAGGCCCTTTGCAGTCCCTCTGTGCGTGGCTCAGCCTAATCCAGTTTAAGGTGGTACATGGGGCTCCTCTGATCAAGGCTAGGATGAGTGGTTTTTCGGGGGTGAGAGGACAAGTGTGAACGGTGTTCTCGTGGACCGACTAATCACACTCCTATGTGCTGGTCATGTCCCAAATCATTAAATCTTTGGGTCTCCTTCTTTAACACCATGTCAGTAATTCTTGACGTCGAACTGGAGCCTTGATCTTTGGCTATTTTCAGGGTATCAGTCTCGTCAGTTCTGTAGATAGGTGAAGGCGGATGTTCTCTCCTTTGCCTCGTCAACAGCCCAGAGGCGAGTTCTGCTTGAGTGGAGGTCTCCTATTCTGCCCAGTGCTGCGGCCTGGTTGGGTGACCTCATGGAACTTTTGCATTTGAAGAAGGCCAAATACACTGTCGGGGGCTAGTTGAGGGGTTCTATCTGAGATGGCAGCCATTCATTTCCTTTTTTAAGGAGTTAGTCACCGGCAGTTGTTGGGGGATGGGTTAAATTTTACAGTTCCGAGGATAGGTTTTTTTGGGGGATGTTTCTTTCATATTGTAACGTGGAACATCCGTTATTATATCATTATATTAAAAATTAAAAGCCTTCAATGAAAATATATATATTTTTTAAAGTGACCATGCAACTGCTGGATTGTTGTCGACTCATGTCGTTTAGGGAAGGAAATCTGCCACCCTTCCAATTCTGCCAACATGTGACTTCTCAACTACTCTCAAATGACCTAGCAAGCCACTCCGTCGTACAGAGATGGCAATGAATGGAGGTCTTGCCAACATGCCCACATCCCATGAATGAATAAAAGAAGTGCAGAAACTTTGTCAAGGGGAAAATTGATTTAGCCACAATGCATTCATGGAAGACCATTGAAAGTATCAACAGCTCTTCGACAAACTATTATAAGTAAAAATCTACCATTTGCCCTTTAGTACTCTGACTGAGGTTTTATTTATTTCAAATGTTCTGCCAATTGGGACTAAGAATAAATACCTTTCTGATCACTTTTACTACTTTATCCAGTTGCGTCCAAAATAAGCAGCAGGACCTGATGGTGAGCAAGAATATCTTTTCACAAACAACATAATGAAGTCCATGCTTTAACAGATTATTAGATTATGCAGAGAATATGCTACAAACAAGATATTTTAAGACTCTTGTGGGTTGATTGCATCTTTGCTTTATATGGATTTGTATTGTTAATATATTTTGCCGTGTTTACAGTTCTGTATAACTGCATTACTTGTACATGATTAAGCTGTCAGTCTCGGCATGAACCATACACTTACAATGAAGTGTGTTATGTTTTTCAAAAAAGAATGTATTGGACTCCCGAACAGAGTGAAGTGTTGAATCAGGATTCTGTGTGAAGTGCTGAACATTTTCCAGGGCATTCTGCTTATATTTCAGATTTCCAAAGTCCCCAAAAGTTCCTCTCTTTTTGAGTCACTTCTCTTCTGGGAATGGCCAGCTTGGAGAGATTCTGTGTTCTCTTACTGAGATTTCCATTTGTCTATTTTATCACTTACACCGTAATTACTTTATTTTTCTCTGTGTTGTTGTCTCTGTTAAAATATGTTTTCACAGCCACATGTCTTTCCTCCAGCTCTTACCTATTCTTTGTGGATTCAAACTGAAATTCCACTTTGTTTCAGATTACAGATTCACTGCTCTTGCTGCTTCCTGCCGCCTACTGTCATGTTTATGCTGTAGTGTTACCTGCGTGGTCGATAACACGTGTTACTCAATCCTTGGCTGATGGTGAGGGCCTCTGAATCTTGTTGAAGAAGACTCAAACTCATCCAGTAACAACAAAGGTTTATTGAGTAACTATAACTATTAATGTGTGAGTTCTTTACCTTAACACAGGAACTAGGAATTGGATAACCAGATTTAACATTTGTAACTAAATGTAACTCCACTAACTAGCTATGTGATTCTGATGTTTCCCTGTTCACAGCACACCCGAGAGAGAGACAGAGACCCCATGTGGCTTCCCTTTATACCCCTGTTGGTCCAGCCCTCTGGTGATCATGTGGTGCTGCTATCTACCCATTAACCCCTTGTGTGCATGCACCTACAGAGATCACCACATCTCCCTCTTTTTAATGTGCTCCAGGTTTTCTGTATGGTGTAATGAAAACTAAACAAACATAATGAATTAAGTCAACTGGGAACAGATAAAACAAGTAACGCTGTGTACAGAATGGGATGGTATTAATGACTGTACAAAGTCAATCAACGTTTAAAAAGTCCAATTCTAACGAAAAACTTTGAGTCCAGACTGTATGCGTTTGATCAGGTAGGTTGATCCTTTCGCCTGTCGTTGAGCTGGCAGTGTTGATGTCGCCATGTCATTGTGACCGTCAGTGTTTGTGTGTCCGTGAGGACATCATGAGACATTGGAATGGTTGAAGTAAGCTGACGTTAGTAGCGGACTTTCTTTTGTGCTTGCAGTGTTGACCCCGTATGTCATCTTTTTTGTAAGCTGGGTTGGGTGATTGCTGCGGCGCAGACACAAAATCATGAGATCTGTTGTTGGTGTTTTTGTGGTTTTATTCACTGCTTTGATCAACAGTGGGTAGACATTTAATGTCTGCTGCTGGTTGCTCATACAAGGCAGATAGACCGTCATAGTCTTCCTCGTTCACGGCTGTCGCCCCGGAGTCGTCGCTAGTGGCCATTCTGGAGCCTGTCAAATGAGCTTGCTATGGAAGCCGGTATCACTCCCTCAGTGGAGTCAATCTGTGCTCTCTGCGTGGCGTCGCCTTCTGCTAGGATATATGACACGTGGTTGTCATCCATTTTGTCGACAAGCTGCCATGTCGTCATGGTACTGGATTCTCCCACCATGAGACTCGTATGGGACTTGGCACCCATGTTGCTGCTGCAATGACCATCAGATCCAGAGAACTGATCCATGGCTGAGTGGCATTCGTCAGCGAGCAAATCATCGCTTCTTGTCAAGGATGTGTCAAGGTGCTCTATTTGTCCAATGAGGAACTCATCCTCTGAGTATTCATCGTCAATGAACAAATCTTTTGCTATGGATTTGTCATTGTGCTCTTCTCTTTGGGTGTTGCAAACGGTATGTTTCAGGGTGCTGCAACAGTGATCTTTAACTGTAAGTGGCAACTCGAGCTTCATTCTGTCGCTGGGGAAAATAATTTTTTGTTTTGAGACTTTAAACCCCTTTTTGTTCACTTTCGGGCATTTTGGATGAGGCGTGGTGATGTAAGGTTCCTCCGCAACTGTGACCATGGCCACATGGTAGATATCATAGGCACGGTCATCGTTTTCGGACAGGTAATCACTGAATATTGGTT
The DNA here is from genome assembly GCF_047496885.1 of Scyliorhinus torazame. NCBI lineage: Eukaryota > Metazoa > Chordata > Chondrichthyes > Carcharhiniformes > Scyliorhinidae > Scyliorhinus > Scyliorhinus torazame. Next base: position 53,539,366 of record NC_092723.1, on the reverse strand, counting down.
GGCGGTCCACAGATGCCACGTTCTGAACATCGCAGGGTCTTAGTTGTCCCGTGGAAGTCATTTGTAGCACACCTCGACATTTGAAGGCATAGTGGTTGTACTTTCCACACCTCAGGCACTGTTTGCCATATTCTGGACATTGCCCTTTTAAGTGGGCGTGTCCACAGTTATGACACGTCATGACGCCGTCCTGGCACATTTGCGCATGCGCAGTAGCGTTCTCAGCTGGTTCCAGTCTCCGTGCGAACTGCGCATGTGGGCCACTTGCAGATTCGCGCGCGCGGGATTGCCAGTGGAGGAGGGCCTTTGAGAAACCTGGGCCACCATTTTGACTGCTCCAACCTCGTGGTGGGGGCCCTGGTCCCGGTAAGTAAACTGTTGATCTTGTGCTTCAGTGATTTCATGAGCAGAACATAGTTGTGTAGCCATTTCAAGATCAAGATTTTTGTGCTTAAGGAGAGATTTTCTGAGTCCCTCATCAAAAATGCCACTGACAATCTGGTCTCTGATGAGGGAATCACGGAGGGTCTCATAATTACAGGATTGGGCCAGCAGCTTTAAGTCAGTGAGAAAGCTACTGAATGATTCTCCTGGTCTTTGTATATGCCTGGTGTACTTGAAGCGTTCAAATGTTTCATTCACCTCCGATTTGCAGTGGGTATCGAAATTTTTTATAATTGTGTCCCACTTATTCTTGTCCTCCCCTTCGGCATAGGTAAATGAGTTGTATATCTCCATGGCCGGTTTCCCTGCCGCAGCTAAGAGGTATGCAATTTTTTTTTAAATCTGGCGCAGCGGTCATGTCCTAAATTTCCAGAAACAAATTAAATTGTTGCAGGAAAATCTTCCAATTATACTGGAGATAACCAGAGGTTCTGAGGTGTTCTGAAAGTGATTCCATCGTACCGGTTTGTGCCCGAGAGATCCGAGTGTAGCGATGCCTTCCTTGGCCGAATATCTTAGCCGAGTTTTTTTTTTTTTCTTGTCTGTCGAACCTAATCTAGCTAGTTTCTATTTTTGTTGTTAAGGCCACCCTACTCCTGGTACCATGTAGTGTAACCTGCGTGGTCGATAACACGTGTTACTCAATCCTTGGCTGATGGTGAGGTCCTCTGAATCTTGTTGAAAAAGATTCAAACTCGTCCAGTAACAACAGAGGTTTATTGAGTAACTATAACTTTTAATGCGTGAGTTCTTTACCTTAACATGGGAACTAGGAATTGGATAACAAGATTTAACAATTGTAACTAAATGTAACTCCACTAACTATCTATGTGATTCTGATGTTTCCCTGTTCACAGCACACCCGAGAGAGAGACAGAGAGAGACTCCATGTGGCTGCCCTTTATATCCCTGTTGGTCCAGTCCCCTGGTGATCATGTGGTGCTGCTATCTACCCTTTAACCCCTTGTGTGCATGCACCTACAGAGATCACCACATATGCCTCAACCTTTCTCCAGTACCACCAACTTATTTCACATTTTTTCTCATCCTCTGTTCCGTTTGATACTTCATCGCATCCAGCACTTTAACAGAAACCATTTTTCTTTTCAGGTACCAGGTTCTTTTCTTTTCAGCACAAGCTTCAACACAAATACAAACAAACTCACCTTCTCACCACTTCCCCTCCACTTCTGACCCTGTTCCTACTTCAGACATCATTCTTTGCTGCATTTTTGCCATCCCTTCTGATATTTGTCATTGACCAATTATGGGTCCTCAACAAAAGCTTCCGTTTCAACCACATGAATTTGGAGCTCAAGGTGAAGGACAGATCTCCTTCCGGCAAGGGTTTCCTCCAGGTGCTCCCTTTGCATCCCAAAAGATGTCCACAGATGTGCAGGTTCGGCGGATTGACGCTGACAATTGCTCCGTCGTGCCCCCCCAAAGAAGATTGGGTGGGGTTACTGGGATGGGGCGAAAGCCTGGGTGGGGTGCTCTTTGAGAGGGCCGGTGTGGGCTTGATGGGTCGAATGGCCTCCTTCTGCACTGTAGGGATTCTATTATTCCTCCGCATCCTACTTTGGCCATGGTGCCTTTCCTCCACAGCAGACCTTTGCTCTTGTCTTCAGAGCTCTCATTCCACTTGCTCTCCTCCCTCTGGCCCCTTATCCTTTCTCGACCATTTCATTCGGAAATGCAATCTTGGCATTGACTGCCTTAAATTCTCACTTGTTTCTGTATTGTTGGTAGTTTCAAAATTACTAGTTTGAATGTGACTACCATTTTTGTATTCTGAATCAGTTACTAGCACAGTAAACTAACATGGTCATGAGCTATTTGGAACCAATCTTGAAGACATTTTAAACAATAAACCAGTTACTGCATTATTTAAAGCAGCCAGATCAGTCAAAATAAAGAGCTTTGGGCGGCATGGTGGCGCAGTGGCTAGGACTGCTGCCTGGCGGCGCTGAGGACCCGGGTTTTATCCCAGGTCACTGTCCGTGTGGAGTTTGCACATTCTCCCCATATCTGTATGGGTCTCACTCCCACAATCCAAAAAGATGTGCAGAGTAGGTGGATTGGCCACGCTAAATTGCCCCTTAATTGGGAAAAAAAGAATTGGATACTCCAAATCTATTTTTAAAAAGAGCCTTAATTGTGAGGCAATTAAAGAATGAGTAGTTGATCAATAGATTTAATCAATAGGTTGGTAATATATTTTTAAATATTTTCCAATTAAGGTAACCAATTATTATTTGGCATTGAGGCTAATTCAACATGAAAACAAAACAAAGCACAAAGTACAGCACAGGAACAGGCCCTTCGGCCCTTCAAGTCCGTGCCGACCATGCTGCCCGTCTAAACTAAAATCTTCTACACTTCCTGGGTCCGTATCCCTCCATTCCCATCCTATTCATATATTTGTCAAGATGCCCCTTAAATGTCACTATCGTCCCTGCTTCCACCACCACCACCGGCAGCGAGTTCCATGCACCCACTACCCTCTGTGTAAAAAAACTTGCCTCGTACATCTCTAAACCTTGCCCCTCGCACCTTAAACCAATGCCCCCTAGTAATTGACCCCTATGCCCTGGGGAAAAGCCTTTGACTATCCACTTTGTCTATGCCCCTCATAATTTTGTAGACCTCTATCAGGTCTCCCCTCAACCTCTGTCGTTCCAGTGAGAACATACCGAGTTTATTCAACTGCTCCTAATGGCTAATGCCCTCTATACCAGGCAACATCCTGGTAAATCTCTTCTGCACCCTCTCTAAAGCCTCCACATCCTTCTGGTAGTGTGACGACCAGAATTGAACACTATACTCCAAGTGTGGCCTAACTAATGTTCTATACAGCTGCAACACAATGTCCCGGCCAATGAAGGCAAGCATGCCGTATGCCTTCTTGACTACCTTCTCCACCTGTGTTGCCCCTTTCAGTGACCTGTGGACCTGTACACCTAGATCTCTCTGACTTTCAATACTCTTGAGGGTTCTACCATTCACTGTATATTCCCTATCTGCATTAGACCTTCCAAAATCCATTACCTCACATTTGTCTGGATTAAACTCCATCTGCCATCTCTTCGCCCAAGTCTCCAAACGATCTAAATCCTGCTGTATCCTCGACAGTCCTCATCGCTGTCCGCAATTCCACCAACCTTTGTGTCGTCTGCAAACTTACTAATCAGGCCAGTTACATTTTCCCCAAATCATTTATATACACTACGAACAGCAAAGGTCCCAGCACTGATCCCTGCGGAACACCACTAGTCACAGCCCTCCTATTAGAAAAGCACGCTTCCATTGCTACTCTCTACCTTCTATGATCTAGCCAGTTCTGTATCCATTACAGAGACATAGTTGAGGGAAGGACAGGATTGGCAGGTAAATGTTCCAGGATTTAGATGTTTCAGGCAGGATAGAGGGGGGTGTAAAAGGGGTGGCGGAGGTGCGCTACTGGTTAGGGAGAATATCACAGCTGTACTATGGGAGGACACCTCAAGAGGGCAGCGAGGCTATATGGGTAGAGATCAGGAATAAGAAGGGTGCAGTCACAATGTTGGGGTTTACTACAGGCCTCCCAACAGCCAGCAGAGGATAGAGGAGCAGATAGGATTTAAGGGGCATCTTGACAAATACATGAATAGGATACGAATAGAGGGATACGGACCAAGGAAGTGTAGAAGATTGTAGTTTAGTCGGGCAGCATGGTTTGCACGGGCTTGGAGGGCCGAAGGGCCTGTTCCTGCTCTGTACTTTTCTTTGTTCTTTGTTGTTCTTTGTAATGGCAACAACATCATAGTTCCAAGTACTAATCCAAGCTCTAAAGTTCATCTGCCTTACCCGTAATACTTTTTACATTAAAACATATGCACTTCAGGCCACCAGACCCGCTGTTTTCAGCAACACCTCCCTGTCTGCTCTTCCTTAAAGCCATATTGGCCCTATTCCTAGTTCTCCCTCAATGCTTACACCTTCTGACCTATTGCTCCGGTACCCATCCCCTTGCCATACTAGTTTAAATCCTCCCATGTGACACTAGCAAACCTCGCGGCCAGGATATTTATGCCTCTCCAGTTTAGATGCAACCCGTCCTCCTTATACAGGTCACACCTGCCCTGAAAGAGCTCCCAGTGGTCCAGATAACGGAAACCCTCCCTCCTACACCAGCTATTTAGCCACGTGTTTAGAGATATAGCTGAAAGGAAGGCCATTGTTATAAGGTTAAGACAATGTATGTAATTAGCTAAAATCAATGAGGTTACCTCTTATCACATTATTGACAAATTCAAGACCAATTAGCTATTTCCTACAACTTGGCTCCGGTGGACTTTTTATAAAATAAAGGTTTGAGGAAGTCATCGTTGTTCTCGTTATCCAGGTTTTGGAATTATCATTTCTCTTTGGTCTGATCAAACAAGGAAAGTTGTGAAGTCTGTTTAATTGTTAAATTTAAGCTTTCTCCTCTTGATTATTGATAATTGAAACTTCGCTTTTTATCTTTGACTTGTTACTTTTCTACCTTTTAATGGTTAAAACATTTTTAGAATTTGCCATTTTAAATGTTCGTTCGTGCCAGATCATTAAATCTTGTAGAACCTAATTTGATTCACAATTAGGGACTTACTGCAAACAACCTGTACCCCATAAATTGACTTGGAAATGACAACCATGACGGGACCAGACTAAGATTAAACATGACTTTCTGTGGTAATTGTTAAAGCTGCATGTTAAGGAAAGGCTAACTGACAATTGTAGATGTTAAGATAGAACAGAGTATCCCTGATTCTTCCCAGTACCAAGCTAAACTGAATCGTATGTCCAATGACTAACTTGAGTTAGCACTATCCAAATGTTTATTGAAAGCAAACTGTGGTGAACCACTGTATTGTGGGATGTAAGGTAGGACCTACACTGCAGGTTCGCCGGTAGCCCCTGCTGGCTGGCTCTGCCCACTAAGATCTGTATAAATATGCGTGACCTCCATTGCCCTGCCATTTCGCCAGCTGCAGCAGGCGGCCACGCATTTGACTGCAACAAAGCCACAGTTGTACCCAATCTGCGTCTTTGGCAATTGATTGCGCATCAATTTATTGCGGTTGGATGTTTCCACAGAATGGATATCAGAATCAAACCAGATCGCCTGCAGCTGGATCCGCACTCTCCCGACGCCAGAAAAGATTTTACTCACTGGCTAGCATGTTTTGAGGCATACATCAACGCTGCGGACCCCGTGCCAACGGAGGCTCAGAAGATAAACGTCCTGTACTCCAGACTGAGCTTCAGCGTGTTCCCATTGATCCAAGACGCCTCGAATTATGTGAAAGCAATGGCACTCCTTAAAGAACACTATGCTCAAAAGACGAACACGCTCTTCGCCAGGCATGTACTCGCCACCAACTCGCAACTACCTGGTGAGTCCATCGAAGACTTCCGGCGCGCCCTATTTCCACTCGTCCGAGACAGTGACTGTCAGGCCGTTACGGCCGCTGAACACGCTAATCTCCTCATGCGCGATGCTTCCGAGAACGATTACTAGAAGGGGCCACGCTCGAACTAGTGGAGACGAAAACCTTGGCGCTCTCCATGACAGTCGCATCCTGTAATGTACAGTCTTACCCCTCCCGCCGCGCTGCCTACCCTTCTACCCCTTCCTACCGCTCCTGGACCCCGTCGACGACCTCCTCAGCTGGGGCCCTGCCTTCCCAATACGCCTGCATCGCACGCCGATCCGCACACCCCAGGGTCAGCAGAAGCACCCCCGCCAACACTGCCCGGCCAACACTGCCCGGCCCGCACTGCCATTTGTAAATCCTGCAGTAAGAAGGGCCACTTCGCGGCTGTGTGCTAAGCCCACGCAGTCGCTGCGATCGCGCCCGCTATCTCCCCCTCCCCATGCCAAACGCACAATGGGAGCTGCCATCTTCTCCTCCCGGGGCCATGTGCGACCAATGGGTGCCGCCACCTTGTCCCCCTTCAGCCATGTGCACCCCATGGGTGCTGCCATCTTGCTCGACCCCGCTATGTGCGCACCATAGGCGCCGCCATTTTGTTCCCCACAGGGTCTCCAGACATCTCGAGATCTGAACCGCGCACACTCGCCATCCAAAGCATCCGACGACTACCCGTAGCTCGCTTCGATGACACTGGACCAATCTGGCCACCGCGTCAACGACGGTGAAAATCAACGGCCACGTGACCTCGTGCCTGCTGGATTCCAGGAGCACCGAAAGCTTTGTACACCCAGATACGGTAAGGCGCTGCTCCCTTCCGGTCCATACTGTCAATGAAAGGATCTCCCTAGCCTCCGGATCCCACTCCGACCCGATCTGAGGCTTCTGTACAGTCACCCTCACTGTCCAGGGCGTAGAATTTAGTAACTTCCGCCTCTCCTTCCTAATCTCTGCACTGCATTCTTGTTGGGCCTGGACTTCCAGTGTAATCTTCAGAGCCTCATCCTCAAATTCGGCGGGTCCCTAGCCCCCCCTTACCGTTTGCGGCCTCACGACACTCAAGGTCAGCCGCCCCCCCCCTCCCTCTTTGCCAATCTAATTGCGGATTGGAGGCCCGTCGCCACCAGGAGCAGACGGTACAGCACCCAGGACAAGACCTTCATCAGGTCCGAAGTCCAGTGGCTGCTTGCGGAGGGTATTATCGAGGCCAGCAACAGCCCCTGGAGAGCCCAAGTGGTAGTAGTTAAAACTGGGGAGAAACACAGGATGGCCGTGGACTACAGCCAGACTATCAATCGGTACACGCAGCTCGACGCGTACCCCCTCCGAAGCATATCTGATATGGTCAATCAGATTGCGCAGTACCGGGTCTTCTCAACAATTGACCTGAAATCCGCCTACCACCAGCTCCCCATCCAGAAGTCAGACCGTCCATACGCTGCCTTCGAGGCGGACGGTCGGCTCTATCACTTCCTTAGGGTCCCTTTCGGCGTCACAAATGGGGTCTCGGTCTTCCAAAGGGAAATGGACCGAATGGTCGACCAGTAGGGTTTGCGGGCCACCTTTCCGTACTTAGATAATGTCACCATCTGCGGCCATGACCAGCAGGACCACGATGCCAACCTCGATAGATTCCTCCGCACTGCCACTCTTCTCAACCTGACCTATAACAAAGAGAAGTGTGTGTTCAGCACCACCCGGTTAGCCATTCTCGGCTATGTAGTCCAAAACTGACTTCTCGGGACCAACCCCGACTGCATGCGCCCACTCATAGAGCTCCCCCTGCCCCAAGGCCCTCAAACGCTGCCTGGGGTTCTTTTCCTACTACGCCCAGTGGGTCCCAAACTATGCAGACAAGGCCCGCCCACTCATTCAGTCCACCCAATTCCTCTCGCGGCCGAGGCACAACACGCTTTCGCCCGCATCAGAGCAGACATCGCCAAAGCCGGGATGCGCGCAGTGAACGAGTCATTGCCTTTTGAAGTAGAAAGCGATGCTTCAGACGTCGCCCTTGCCGCCCCTCTAAACCAGGCAGGCAGACCCGTGGCATTCTTTTCCCGCATCCTTCATGCCTCTGAAATTCGACACTCATCCGTCGAAAAGGAGGCCCAAGTTATCGTTGAAGCTGTGCGGCATAGGAGGCATTACCTGGCCAGTAAGAGATTCACTCTCCCCACTGACCAACGATCGGTACTTCATGTTCAATAACACACAGCGGGGCAAGATCAATAATGATAAAATCTTGCGGTGGAGAATCGAGCTCTCCACCTATAATTACGAGGTTTTGTATCGCCCCGGTAAACTCAACGAGCCCCCAAGATGCCCTCTCCCGAGGTACATGTGTCAGCGCACAGGTAGACCAACTCCGGGCCCTACTCGACAGCCTTTGTCACCCGGGGGTCACTCGATTGTACCATCTGGTTAAAGCTCACAATCTGCCCTACTCCGTCGAGGAAGTAAGGACAGTCACCAGGGACTGCCAGGTCTGTGCGGAGCGCAAGCCGCACTTCTACTGGCCGGACCGTGCGTGCCTGGTGAAGGCTTCCCGCCCCTTTGAACGCCTCAGCGTGGATTTCAAAGGGCCCCTCCCCTCCACCGACCGTAACACGTACATTCTCAGTGCGGTCGATGAGTACTCTAGATTCCCCTTCGCCGTCCATTGCCCCGATATGACGTCTGCCACCATCATAGAATCATAGAATTTACAGAGCAGAAGGAGGCCATTCGGCCATCGAGTCTGCACCGGCTCTTTGAAAGAGCACCCCACCCAAGCCCACACCTCCCCCCTATCCCGATAACCCAGTAACCCAACACTAACGGCAATTTTGGTCACTAAGGGCAATTTATCATGGCCAATCCACCTAACCTGCACATCTTTGGACTGTGGGAGGAAACCGGAGCACCCGGACGAAACCCACGCACACATTGGGAGAACGTGCAGACTCCGCACAGACAGTGACCCAAGCCGGGAATCGAACCTGGGACCCTGGAGCTGTGAAGCAATTGTGCTAACCACCATGCTACCATGCTGCTCATCAAGGCCCTCAACACCATCTTCGCTCTGTTCGGTTTCCCCGCCTACATCCACAGTGACAGGAGGTCCTCATTCATGAGCGATGAGCTGCGTCAGTTCCTGCTCAGCAGGGGTATCGCCTTCATCAGGACGACCAGCTACAACCCCCGGTGAAACTGGCAAGTAGAATGGGACGGTTTGGAGGGCCGTCCAGCTGGCCCTACGGTCCAGGAACCTCCCAGCCTCTCGCTGGCAGGAGGTCCTCCCTGATGCTCTACACTCCATCCGGTCACTAATGTGCACCGCCACTAATAACACACCCCATGAACGTGTTTTTACCTTCCCTAGGAAGTCCACATCCATGGCGTCGCTCCTGACTTGGCTCGCAGCTCCAGGACCGGTCCTTCTCCGTAGGCACGTCTGACTCCACAAGGCGGACCCCTTGGTGGACAGGGTTCACCTGCTCCACGCCAACCCTCAATATGCCTACGTGGAGTTCCCCGACGGCCGCCAAGATACTGTCTCACTCAGGGTGAGTTTGGTTCCACCCCAACACGCTCCCCCACCCATGCTCCCCCTCCTCCCACCGTGCCGCCAACATTGACCCCACCAGACCAACCCCTCCACCCCCCCCTCCCCCTTCACGCACAAGAGGACGAAGAGGATTTTGGCACGCTCCCAGAGTCCCCCAATGACTGGCCAGCATCAGCACCACCCTACCACCATCATCAGTGCCACCTCCACGACCGCCAGCACCGACTTCACCGCCACCATTACACTGTTCGCAACGAAGCACCGGATCGGCTGAACCTTTGACGGAATCCGGACCGTCAACGTGGACTTTTCTTTTTTTCTTCTTTGTTTTCCCCGTTCTTAACACTGTACATAATTGCACTATGTGTATATAGTTTCACATCACCCCCGCCAGACTCCTTTTTAACAGGGGGTGAATGTGGTGAACCACTATTATGGGATGTAAGGTAGGACCTGCACTACAGGTTGGCTCCGCCCGCTAAGATCTGTATAAATATGCTTGACCTCCATTGCCCTGCCATTTCGCCAGCTGCAGCAGGAGGCCACGCATCTGACTCTAATAAAGCCACAGTTGTACCCAATCTGCGTCTTTGTACAATTGATTGCGCATCACAAACAATGACCGATTTTGAGGACATTATTGTCTTTATAGAAACTAAAGTTGACAGTAGAATATGGAGGCCAGGGAAAGGTCTGAAACTCTTAGCTTACGGAGAATATTGCTGAGCTGTTGAGGGTGATGCTGTCACCTGAGAAATGGATCACAGAATTCATCTGCTAGAGAAGGAGAAAGAACTTTATTCAAAGCAGCTAAATACCATGAACAAAATTTAAATGCATCTTTCTGGAGTGAGAAGCTAATCACACGGAAGTTTTATTTAAACAGCAGGGCCAGTCCATTGTCTTTGAATGAAGCAAATGCTGAAGCAACTGATCAAGCAAAGGATTATAAAACGACTTTTGCAAGTGGAGCAAGAGATTAAGTCTTGTGTGTCTTGCATAAGAATTGTGTGACTTGAGGATGGCTTTAAAGGAATGTTTGAAGGCAATGCCAAGTGGGGTAGACCACTCTCGTTGTCAATCAAAAATATGAGTTAGAAGGGAGATTGGAGAAACCAAATGATTTCATCAATGTGATGAGGCAAAGCAATCTAGTTCCAGGTGTGACGATTGGAAGATTGTGGGAAAATTGGATTGTAAAAATATTGGGCAATTTAAGGGTTAAAAGTTTGGGGTTAAAATGTGTTTGTTGAAAAATAATTCTGTTTGCCGAGCCTGGATTTAACAGCCAGCAGATGAAATTGACGAAAGAATGTGTTTTTCTGTTTAGGTTAATGGACTGTGGTTTTGCCAATGTGCTTTTGCAGCCTGCAAAGAGAATTTGTTTTTTCAGCATTTTGGGGGGGGGGGGGGGGGTGCGGATGGGGATTGTGTACCTTGTGTTGCTCTATTATGTATTTTCTTTTATTTCCTTTTCTTTTCATGTACTTAATGATCTGTTGAACTACTTGCAAAAAAATACTTTTCACTGTACCTCGGTACACGTGGCAATACACAAAAATCCAAATCCAAGAGTTAGAATCTGCACTGTATCGCAAATAATACTCTATGCCCTGCTAAATTTAAGATGGATTAAGAGCTGTATGCATGTTTCTTTTTTGTTTAATGGGAAATTGTATAGTTGTGTTGCTGCTCTTTTCAGGTGTGAAGTTAAAAGTTTAATATTCAATTTTTAAAAAATGTTTTTTTCCAATTCAGGGGCAATTTAGCACAGCCAAACCACCTACCCTGCACATCTTTTCTTTTTGGGTTGCAGTGGTGAGACCCATGCAGACATGGGGGAGAATGTGCAAACCCTACATGGACAGTGACCTGGGGGGGGATCGAACCTGTCCTTGGCGCTGTGAGGCAGCAATGCTAACCACTGCACCACTATGCCACCCTAATATTGTATTTCTAACAAAGGTTTTGCAAAGCCCTAATTTGTTTCATGCAATCACTCCTGGAGTGAATCCTTCTTTCTGCATAGTCTTAATAAACTAAAATATTGGGGTTTTGGTCCAGTATCCGAGCCATGGTTGGGGTCTGGTCTGGGATCATTGTAGATTAGACCCTGAAGCATTTGTGCCAGAATGGGTTCAGCCAGACCTCCCGTCACTGCTGAAGTGAGTGGGTTTGAAAGGGATATGTTTGAAAACATGATTCCCTTCCCCCACCAGCACCTGTCATTTCTACTTCACTCCTCTTAGTAAGGGAGTCAGAAGAAAAATATATTGCATAGTGACCAGAATTATGGTCAGAAATCCTGATGGGCAGATGGTAAATGAGGAAGAGTAATTAGTATCTGTCTTTTTCTCAGACTGAAATACAGGCTTACGTCAAATAATTGCCAAAAATTGATGATGGAGATGACCCCCTGGATGTGAAAAAACAGTGAGCAGACTTCCAAGGTCATCTGGAGCTGGCAAGCCATCAGGTCCACGTGGACTCTTAAGAGCAATCCAGTCAGTTCCATTCTCCCACTTTCCGTCTCGTCCTCCCCTGGAAAAAAGATTAATCCAGATAATATGCCAGTAGAGTTAGCCAAACTTCAGTCACAAATGAAGTAACTTGAATTAGAAATGCAAAGGGAAGAGAGAAAAGGAAAAACAAACAAAGAAAGGAAAGAAAGAAAGGTGTGGGGGGTGGTGGTGGTGGTGGTGGGGTGGGGGGGGGTGGGGGGGGGAAGAGAGCAACAGCGAGAAAAAAGCTTCAGTAACTGGTACAGCATTTTCTGGAGAAACACTATGCCCACGAAAGCTACCGGTTTAGCTTTCAACTTCTTGCAGTCGGCTTTCATATGTCCTGTATTATGGTTTAAGTAAGATGTTGCTCTCCCTGAATCATATTTATGCTCCACATTGTCTTTTCCATTACACTCTTTTCAACATTGTCATCCCACTCGTGGTAATTAGTATTCTGTTTGTTATCAACTCATTTATCTCTTCAGCTCCTGTGGGTTTGCAAATAAAGGTTTAATAACTATCAGCCAAAACTCCAGCTTCCCTTATTTTAGAAACTTTATGGCGTTCTAGATGGGATATGATTCTAACACACTTTATAAATTATTCTAGTAATAATACATATTAAAAAAAATTTTTAAACTTAATTCAGCTTCTTCATTCTACATTATTGGTGAAACATCATTTATTTTTCTCTAGTAAATTCCACAGAATTCTGATTCTATACTTCCAGATTTCCAACTTTTCAGCAACAACCCTCTGGGACTAACACATACAATATTCCTTTAGGAATCGGGTCACAACTAGGAGGCCATAAAGTTTCTAAAATAAGGGTGTCGCTTTGGCTGACAATTATGAACTATCTCACAAACACGTAGGGGATAGCAAACATTGTGCAAACCCACTGAAATGCTGGAGAGATAGAAGGGTTGATAATGAACATAACACTAATTTACCATGAGGGAGATGGCAAAACAGAAAAGTGAGTAGTGGAAAAGAGAATGTGGAAGATAAGTATAATTTAAAGACACTAGCATGTTACTTTTTCCATAAAATAGGGGATGTGAAAACCAACTGCTGGAAGTTGAAAGCTAAGCTGATAGCTTTCATGGGCATTTTGCGTTTCTAGAGGAAATGCTGTATGTGAGTGGAGCCAATGATAAACCAACACCATTAATGTATTAACGGTGGGTGTAAATTGAAGCATAAAATGTTATGGGGTTTTGTATTAGACTGTGAAGTAGCTCTATATTTGACTGATTAAAGGAACCGAAAAGATTGTTATTTTTAGAGAAATGGGATTAGCTCAAAGTTTGCTGTTGTCAAAAGACACTAATTTCTCTCCAGAGAGTTCACCTAGTCAAAGTGATCATTGCAGGAGATTGATAGAAATTGTTTACCTGTTCATTTTTGCAGAGCGAATTTAAACTGTGCTTTAGTCAGTGGGTCTGTTACTGTGAGAATGATGCCTAAATTCCTGTTCTTAAAGTTGATCTTAATCTTGTGGAACAAGCTAGCTGCAGTCCAAATCCTGCCTCCAGTCACTTTCACAAAATCCATTGAAGTGGGTAAAGATAAGGATGCATCAGCCAGATCTGTGAACTTTGAAAAATATATGCCCGTCTCTGAATCTGATGTTGACTAATGGCTCGACTCAAGGGGTGTCCAAAGAGTCAAAGACTCAATCTTCTGATATTGAAATGATAATGAAGCCTCAGACTGAAAGCAGGGTGTTAAAACCAACTTGAAATAAATTGGAGCTGTCTCAATTAAACTTCTCTGCAGGCTCTAAGCCACAGGTGTCTATAATTTCTTGACTGGGTTAACCAAACCAGACCAAGGATGCAATTGTCTAACGAATGATATGGAAACAATGTGAACGTCTATTGTCCTGAGAGAGATTTACTGCAATGCATCTCAGCAGGCAAAACTGCCAGTGAAGCAATCAATTCCGACATTTGAGAGGAGGAGCTTTTAAGAGTTGTCATCATAGGCACTTACAAATGCATGTGACATTTAGCATCAAAATTGACTCTTTAATGGTAAAATGTGGCAACACAAGGAATAGGATATTGCTTTCATGTATGCAGTAAGTTCATTGTTAAAATATATAAGTTTTATTTTGGATGGTGTTTATGAAACTGATCACCCTGGTGATGACTTTTTATCCTTTAGCTGGGAGGTTTTACAGTAATGTGGTTTATATGATTGATACACTTTGGACCCTTAATTGTTAATTTAAGATAAAACAAAGGGGGTCATGTCTCCTGTTCTTAAGCCTCCCTGACAGCAAGCCTGGATGGTTTGATTATTAGAGATTAAAAGGGTGAGGGAGGGGAAGTTGATGAACTTGGAGATAATGGCAGTAACCTATGTGTTGCAGAGGATAGGCAATGTCGTAGAAAAGTGTTGAGAATGTTGGGTTGTAATCAGTTGTGCTTTGAACTGTCCAGTTATTTCCGAGAGGAAAGATAGTTGAGTTCTCAAAGATAGATAATCAGCATTTCTTCATGGGTACACGGCCCATGTGATTCATGTTGCCAAGAAAATGGGTAAGGATTTCTAAAGTGTCTCTGGAAATGCTCAGACACAGTTCATCTGCAAAGGCCTGGGAGAGCAGCCAGAGTCCAAAAGTCTTTATGGTTCAAAATGCAGAAGGGTACACTTCAATTGAAAAGACCAGATTCATGGGCTATTAAAGCAAGATTAGATTTCGGGCAAAGTCTGTAGGAAAAACTCACTCCATTGCAGTTCTGGAAATTAAAATGTCCCAAGCTGGGAAAGGAAAAGGTTGGAAGCTAACCCTAAATTTAATCATTTTTGGACTGATTCTAGGAAAATCGAATGTCTGTTTAAAGGATGGTGTTACAGAAGCATATAAACTTCTTTATTCTCTCACTCACTGTTTGTTTGTAAGCACAGATGTTTCTATTTTTTTATAAACTAGACTGTGGCGTGTTTCCCCCAAACCTCAGTTGCTCCAATTTTATAAATAACCTGCAGCAAACTCAAATGTTTATTTACACATTCAAACCCAAACAGACGGATGTCTGCAACCTTGCGCACTCATGCACACATACAGTAAAATGGGACAGAAAACAAGTTTTACAGCTACAGAGAGCAACAGTAAAAGAACCACAAATTAATATTAGTCCACGTGATTTTCAGATCCAGGAAGTCACCATCCAGAGGAACATTTCTTTGGGAAAAGGTTCCAATTCTGGTGTTTTCCTAGCTGAGGACAGCAGCATAAATTTCCTTTGAAGTGAAGGGTGGTGCAGCAAGATGAGATTGATATTCGGAAACTTGATCTGCTTGGTTGGCAATGGCCAGCAGCTTCCAGATGAACAGGCTTTGAGGAGCTGAGATTTGCAGCTGCTCTTTTCAGGTTGTTGGCAATTCAACCAGACTCTGTTTCTCTGCTCTCAACTGAAAATGGAGATTTCAAAATGGTCACTTGACTCATGCTCTTTTATCCGCAATGATATCAAAAGGGATGCCTATCTGGTGTCTGGGTTTGGCTTTTGTTTTATGACTTATCTGGAAAAGTTACCATTCATACTGATGACCCTGATTTGGATAGCCATCGTCTTGCTTGACCCTATGACTCTGCTGAAGGGTAAGGTTATAAAGATGCAAGTTATTGCAATTTGCTTTCAATGGTTCCGTTTTGAAATGGAGCGTGACCATCCCAAGTTTGAGATGGGGCTGCTAGAACCTCTGCAGGCTGAGTTTTGATTTTTGTTATAATGTGTTCTTACATGGGGCATGAGATTCCAAAAAGCTGAGTAGATCTCTGTAAATGCACTTGGGGATTTCCAGAACAGAGAACCAAGTCATGTGACCTCCAGCAGTCATCTTTTGCTTCAGCAAATGCCCATTTTAAAATGCAAACCAGAATAAAGTTTTGTGTACCAAATTTTTGATTTATTCCATGCCTTATTGAAACACCAACAGTGTAACTGTCGTGGAAATTATAATAAAGTCAAATTCTTTGAGTTTCGTTAAAAGATATTTATTTGATACAAATATATTTGTGGAGAGGCCTGTCTGGCTAAGTAGCCTTTTCACAGTACTCTGAGATTCGACCAAAGAAAGCATATCTTTATAGTCTGAAATAGCAGCTTGAAGTAAACAGCCATGTTTATATTAAATAGACCTTGGAAAGTACGTAAGATGAAATATGTAGTATGTATGTTCTTGCCCTTGGCTAAAAACAACTTAAGTGCACATTTTGTTACCTTTCGGAGGACAATGTGTTATCATAATAAGGCCGAGACCAAAATATTAAGCAGTATTTTGTTTGCGTTACCTGACCGACTTATTTTCGTTCAAAAGCAGTGTTAAACTATAGTCGAGCATTTTCCAGCATGCTTCTAAGTTGGCAACTCATTAATTTCTCTTCCACAATTCCCTCTTTGTTGATCTTTTGTTCAACACCTTTTAGTACATTATCGTGTCCTCCGTAGAGAAGGGTGGTTTATAATGTAAGAGGAATGGATGTATGACAGTTCCCTGTGTTATGAGCCTGGTACCAAGGAGGCAAGGCGGCGAGGGCTGTTCCCGTGTTTGTACAATAAAAATATATTGCGCAACATTTAAACAGTAACCATACGCCAATCAAGATTACAATGGCGATTATAATCCAGAACACAATCTTCTGTCCTAACGATCCTAACCACCCAAAGCCAAAGTCCCATCCCCCAGCCTCATGTATCCTTGTTACCGCTCTACGAATGTGATCCACCAGATTATCAATTTTCTCTGAGTTATCGGGGATGTATGTGCAACAGTCTCTTCCAATTAGGGCACAAGTACCCCCCTTTTCAGCTAACAAGAAATCAAGGGCCGTTCTATTCTGCAGGGCAAACGCTCTTATTGCAACCATCTCAGTTTCTATCTAGTTAACAGCTTCTGCAGTATCATCAGCTACCTGCTCAAGGATGTCTTGTAGTTCACGTAGTTTGTATGCGTTAGTGGCTATTCCTAATGGTGGTATCATTATTCCCAGCATTTGTGCCCGTGTCACAATACTTCGTATCGTCCTGTGATGGGGATGGTCCTGCAATTTCTGAACGTGATGCACATAAGGGACTACATATCCCAAATAGCAGGAGCCTTCCCAATTTTCTGGTAACCAAGGGTATGCCTTTCGGCCATAGATAAAATACGTGCTGTTATATGCCATCAGGTTTCCTCTACTATCAGTCATCCTTATTCTAATTGGATCCCCTTCCCAGGAGTCTCCACTGGTTCGATTTTCAACTCCTGACCAATCAAAGATGAATAATCCTTTAGCTGTAAGGTGGACCACATAGGAGGTTGCCAATTCAAGGTCTGATCACACTGACTCGTGCCTACTGAGTGGGTCCCATATGTTTTATGTTTCTTAAAGCATATACTTCCTTTTGGGACTCCAGTATAATTGGGAAGGATCAAACGGGTTGATGTCTTACATTAAACCTAGGCCACCATCGTCCCTCAAACCTATTCATATCGTATCCAGCTGATCTCCAATCTAACATATTCTGTGTATCTTCACCATGTCCTGTACTATTTTGTCTTGGGGCCCATTCTGCTATCTCGTTACTGGTGAATGGGATAGGTCGCACAGGGATGCCCTCCCCTGAGCATCTGGGAATTTATGTACAAACCCAACAACTGGATTTATTTACCCTCTCTGCGTACGAGTGAGACATATATATTAAGGTGTTGGTATGCAGTTCATCTCCTACATGATATTTGATTAATATGATAATACATAAGAACAGCAGCGCCGTCATTCTCTTCAGGTCAGCGTTTCGCTCGTACTCTCAAAGTTCTACATGATGTAGTTTACACCGAGTTGCGTGGATCCAATCTGGCTTTTCTTTTACTTTAATGGCTGTTCAGGTTGTTAGCAGCACTCGGTAGGGTCCTTTCCACCTAGGAGAAAAATAATCTTTGGGTAATGCTTTCACATATACTTGATCTCCAGGTTTAAAAGGGTGTGTATTTCCCTCTTTTGGTTGCATCTCAGCCTGTCGCACCTTTTCATGTATTTTTCCAGTGGTTTCACACATGGCCTGGGCATATTTGAGTGATGCCTTGTCTGCCCATATTAAGACTACTGCTGCTGGAGTCATTGGGGGTGTAGTCCCAGTTGTCATGGGACGTTCCATTAATATCTCATACAGGGTTACGCCTGTATTGCGATTTTTCTGATTTCTCAGGGCATACATTGTTATAGGTATGGCATCTGGCCATAGCAGCCCATTTTGTTGACGCACTTTTGTAACTGCAGTTTTAATTATTCCATCCGCCCTTTCCACCATTCCTGAGGATTGTGGCTGATATGGTATATGCAATTTCCAATCAAATCCCATAGCTCCTGTTAAGGCTTTGGTCAATTTGCTAGTGAAATGAGTTCCCCTGTCACTGTTAATACCCATTGGTATCCCGAACCTGGGTATTATTTCCTTTAACAGAATATTTACCACTGTTCTAGCATCATCTCTTTTGGTTGGAAAAGCCTCTACCCACCGTGAAAACATGTCCACTATCACCAGCACGTATTTGCATCCTCTAGCCATCAGCATGTGTGCACAATCTATCTGAAAATTTTCCAAAGGCATTTCGGGCTGTGGTAAATGATCAAAGACAGCGGGTGTTTTACCCCGATTATTCCTCTGAGAAATCATACATGTGCAGGCTACTTTTTTAATTGTTACCGTAATACCTGGAACATACCATTGTTGACATATGGCGGGTGCCATCCCTCTTGCCCACATGACCCTGCCCATGGGCAAGGCGACATAGTGGCAAAAACAGACTTCTGGGGCATACTGCACAGGTATCGGGGTGGACCCAGATTTAATGGTTGTCTTGTTAGCATCTGGCTTTTAGCCAAGAACAATGTCCTTGTGGGGAGGCTTGCTCCTGTGCCTGTTTTAACTTTGGTTCTGTTATGGTGGACGGAAGTTCAACTGCAGCCACTTGCAGTTGTGGCTGATGTTTGAAAGCCACTTCTTTCGCTATTTTGTCAGTAAATCTATTGCCGCATGAGACTTAATCGTCTGCAGTAGTATGCGCTTCACACTTTAAAACGGCTATCTTGCTGGGCAGCTGAACAGCATCTAGTAAATTTGAAACCAATTTAGTATGTTTAATAGGTTGGCCAGAGGAAGTTATGAATCCCGTTTTTCCATAATTGGCCAAAATCATGTACTACCCCAAAAGCATATCAAGAATCACTATAAATGTTGACCGTTTGACTTTTAGCTAGAATACATGCCCTAGTAAGCGCGAGCAATTCGGCCGCTTGAGCAGACGTTCCTGAAGGCAGAGCAAACGCTTCCACTATCTCAAATGGAGTTACGATTGCATAGCCGGCCAGGAGGGTCACATCATTTGGTTGGTTTCCTGCACCATCGGTGAAATAGATGATGTCTGGATTTTCTAGTGGGTGACTTAATAAATCAGGTCAAGGGGTTGTGGTGGCTTCAACCAATTGTAAACAGTCATGAGCAAACAGATATTCTTCTTCCGAGGGCATGGGCAAGAGTGTTGCAGGGTTGACAGCCGGGGCTCGCTTGTAGGTAAAGTTGGTTTTAGAGAGGATTACTTCGTACCCAGTGCGGTGAGCCACAGTAAAATGCTGCGTTGCAGATGAATTAAGCAGCAGCAAAACAGAGTGAGGAACCAATACCATACACGGGTGGTCGAGTACAAGGGGTACTGATTTTTCTACTATGGCTGCTGTGGCTGCTACTGCTCTTGAGCAATTTGGCATACCCTTTACCACAGCACATAGGGCCACCACGTAATAGGCAAGGGGTCTTTTCCCTCCTCCATGCTCTTGCACCAGGACCCTTGGTGCAAATCCCCTGCTTCATTCACATAAAGAGTAAAGGACTTGCTGAAATTAGGAAGTCCCAAGGCAGGTGCGCTAATCATGGCTTATTTCAAGTTAGGAAATGCTTGCTCCCTCTCTGGGGTCCAGGTAACAACTGAAGGGACGTCTTGTAGGGTAGCCTGACACAGTACTGTGTCCATCTCTCTATAGTCCGGCATCCACTGCCTGCAATAGCCCACCATTCTGAGGAAGGTAAGGGTTTACTTTTTCGTGCGCGAAGTTGGAACCCTTGCTACAGCCTGTACGCTTTCAGACCCAAGCCTCCGCTGTCCTTGCTGCAGCTGAAATCCCAAATACTGAACTGTCTCCTGACCGAATTGCAGTTTGTCCATTGAGGCCCTATGCCCTCTTTCTGCCAGATGTGATAATAACAAAAGGATATTCTGTTGACAAACTAGCCCTCCCTCTGAGACAATCAATAAATCGTCCGCATATTGAGGGGTCGTTGAGCCTGCAAACAACTGGGACTCGTTAAGTCTCTTTTAATACTGTTGGTTCCAATATGTAAAGGCAAATAGATATTGACTTTCCGGGTGTAATGGTTTGGGGAAAAAGACTGAGAAAGTATCCGTTGTTGGTGGTATAGAAGACAAAATTACACCAATGGAGCAATAGTGATAACAATTTTACTGATCGCTCTAAGATCTTGCACAAACCACCACTTGTTGGGTCTTCCTACCTTTGGAATGGGGAGTACAGGGGTATTACAGGGGCTTTGTGTTCTCTTCAGCACCCCTTGCTGTAATAGTGCATTGATCACTCCCTCTATCCCTTTTTCTGCTTCCGGCACCAACGTGTATTGTTTTAAGCAGGGCAGGGCAATGTTCTTCTGTAACTGCACCCTATGCGCTGGGGCAGAATGTACTTTTCCAACATGATTTTTATGTTGGGCCCATAGATGGGCCAGGATTGAAGGGAGTAAATGATGGCTCTTTCGGGTGGTTGTTGACTTTCAAATGTAGCGGGCCATTGCTCCTCTTTCCAGGTCACTTTGCCCTCCTGTTTGCCATAAAATTCTATCAGGCAATTTTGACCGTCCATTTCAACATCAATCTCATGTATTACTTTTTTTTTGATCAGTTCTCCTATTTGCTTTGCCTTAGCGAGTCGTCTTATGGCCAATGTTAAATGGGGTTTTGAAGTTAAACCCATCCTAAAAAGGTCCCTCTGACCATGGGTCAACTGTACTAACATTCCTAATCACACCTTACCAAAAAAGGAGTGATATGCAATGATGCATGCTTTCCTAAGTGACATTGCGCTTCTAAATTGTATGCGTGCTCATCCTCCCGAGCATACCAAGCCATGCAATGGGTCACTATATTCTCTTGTTTGGACTCTATCAAGTGTTTTAATAGCTGTGCCCAAGGGTCATTAACCTTTTGTAAGACATCCTGCAGTTTTCAGTGGTTCTGTAAGGGTTAACGTTCAGCTGCCAGACGCAGAGTGGGTGCAGACTCAGAAGTTATTGAATTTAGTAGCTGGTGAGCTCGTATTTGAGGCAGTTTTATAAACATTCCATTATCAATGCAATGCATTACCGCTCCTAATTTGCAGAGTGTCTGTCTGCCTAATAGGGAAGGTGTCGCTAGGTGGGGTACATCCTTCCTGGGGGCTAAATGCTTCTTGGCCCCTTGCATGATAGCCTCTTTCCCCCTATTTGCTAGCCAGTGTTCGAGGGACTCATTTCCTTCATTCAAATGATTATCATTATTGGGAACCCAGCCCTCATTTATGCCTGGTGGGACTGCAATCCCATCCTTCAAAGCTGGCCAAGGTGCACCATTAAAGTATTTTAGAAGCAGCAAAACATCCCCTGGGAAGGGGCTATAAATACCACACATTTAAGTCAATTTCCAATGATTGATTTTATAGGCATTAGCTCTTCTTAGAGGCATATATTTTTCTTTGTCCGTTCAGAAAAGATCAACAGTCTGCTGCAGATGGAGAACTTGGAATGATGCCATTTGCATCTCTTCACTTGATCTGAAAACTTATTTTGTTCAAATACTTTTATTCGTAAAGGCATTTTCTTTCTTTTAAACTGATTTTAATTTCCAATGTTTCAGTGCTTTAGAGAAATCTCAACACAAATCACTTAAATTATAATCTCGGACTAACAATATCAGACGACAATAATACAACCCACTTAGCACTTCATTCTTTGACTAAAATTAATTAGTTAAACAAAACGCACAGCTTCTCACAGCTGGTAAATGTCAAAGTTAACCGTTAGCCTTATCTACAGACAAATCTGTTACATTTTTACCTTGATCTTCTACTTAATCCCCTGGGTTTTTTTTTTTTTGTTTCGAGAGGGGGTCATTCCTTTTAATTCCTATGGTGGACATATAGGTTTTCCTACCTCATTCCGTTGCTTTATGATTGTTTCTTTACATTTTCTTACTCATTTTGACTCCCTTATCTGTCTTCTTTAAGGAGTTCACTTTCTTTCTCGCTCCGGATGTCTTTACCGAGGCTTTGGAACGACCTGTGAGGGGGCGTTGAGTTTATTGCACATCGTTTCTTCTGCAAAATACTTTAGAACATATATAACAATAACAACGACCGCGGAAATCATTTACAAATACTACAGAGAGCGTACACCGATGTTTATCCTTTCGCGAACCTCGAAATCTTTTTTTTAATTTCAAATTAATTTTAGTCTCTATGGCACCTTTTTCTTCCCACGCAGGTACCGTTAGATAACTCATCCTAGCATGAGTCACTGGCCAGTAATTAAAGCTGCCGAGCGCACCCCCCCCCCTCCTTTCAGCTGGTGTCACACTATGGCTCTCTCCCTTTCAGCTGAGCGCATCCTATTTAGAGCCCTTTCGGGGTTCATGTCCCATTAAATTAGGGAAACTGCAACGACTACGCCAATTTGTCGTTAAAATTATAATAAAGCCAAATTCTTCGAGTTTCGTTAAAAGATACTTATTTGACACAAATATATTTGCAGAGAGGCCTGTCTGGCTAAGTAGCCATTCCACAGTACTCTGAGATTCAACCAAAGAAAGCACATCTTTATAGTCTGAAATAGCAGCTTGAAGTAAACAGCCATGTTTATATTAAATAGACCTTAGAAAGCATGTAAGCTGAAATACGTAGTACATATGTTCTTGCCCTTGGCTAAAAACAACTCGAGTACACATTTTGTTATCTTTCAGAGGACAATGTGTTATCATAATAAGGCCAAGACCAAAATATTAAGCAGTATTTTGTTTACGTTACCTGACCTACTTATTTTCGTTCAAAAGCAGTGTTAAACTATAGTCAAGCATTTCCCAGCATGCTTCTAAGTTGGCAACTCATTAATTTCCCTTTCACAGTAACGTATACCTGCTAGTGGATTTTCCACTTGTTAAAAGTTCTGTTCTGTAGTTTATATGTTGCATACAAAAATAGTATTTTGTCAATAGAGCTTTAGTAGTCTGTTACAGTATAAGATTGCAATTTTAAGACGTTAAGTTTTATAATTTCAGCTATTAACTCGAAGTTCAAATTTCTTTTAAATGCAATTGGTTTGTACGGGGGAACATATCTTCCAGCATTGGCACAGACCAGTGCTTTTTTCCCCGGGACCCACTTTTACCAACTGGCCAATCTTTAAGGCCCACACCAGTTGGCCTTCATGACCTCTGCCGGCTGACCTTGTGACCCACCATTATTTCTTGCCTTTAATGCGACAGGTGAGGCTCCTTGTCCTCATGATCTTACTTGCTTTGTCATTCAGTGTTACATTTCTGCGAAGGACTTCATCTGACGAAGTTCTCACTGCATCCTTTGAAAAAAATATCAAGCGGTTTGTCCACTAACTTGCCATGCTTAATCTTCAAATGCCTTTGAAGTTTTGAGGATTTTAAACTTTCATTTACCAGTACTTCCCTGCATATAACACACATGGCTTTGCATCCAGATTTGCAGTGGCATAATTAACAAAGCCACATCTCAAGAACTCATTTTTATGCTGATTTCCGATTTTTCATTGTTCATTTAACCCACTGTGCTGTTGATGTGCTTTGGGATGACGCCCTTCCAAGATGTCAGCACTGTTGCTGGGTATGTGAGTTCCACACAGGTGGCGGATTGTTCCACTGCCTTCTCTTTCTCCTCTGTCTGATAGCCGCTCACATACTATCCTGTGCATCTATGCTTCTTGCAATGGCTCTAGCTGCTCCTCACATTCAGAAATCTTGGGCTTGAGTTTAATCAACTGGAAGCACTTCCTGCACACGGTTTTTCAGCACATCTAGAGATGTTGAGTTCCCACACAGAAATTACAGACGTCTTTTCGTCTTTTCTGACTGATATCTATACCTCTTCTGGCATCCTCTGTCACTTTACCATTTAATCATCTCCTGTTTCCTTCTTCTAATTGTTTCCTGTTCACTACGGACATTTTGACTCTCTCCACCTCTATTCCCCACCACCAAAATGGTGCATGGGTCCTGTATATCATCCTTGAACATGGTTCCCAGCAATTACCACCCACCTGCAACCTCGTGGAGCTGACATTGACACCAACTTTTTGTATAAACTAGATTTACTTAGTCCAAATGAAAGATTTTGGTATACGAACTTGGATCATGGTTAGTCCTCCTACTTCATGAGATGAGTAAAACATCTTCATCCGTGTCCTAGTTAGGTCATCTCCCTGACCTGTTTATCTGATACTGTATCTGTGCCAGTTCCTGATCTCATCATGAACTGTAAAAATAACTTTGTTTCCACTTACCAAACTTCTCCTTTCATTACAAGATCTTTTTCTGACTCCTGGTTACAGGGGAAGTTCCAGAGGACTGGAGAGGAGCCAATGTTGTTCCATTGTTTAAGTAGCAGGGATAATCCAGGAAATTATAGGCCAGTGAGTCTTGCGTCAGTGGAGGGAAACTATTGGAAAAAAATTCTTAGAGATAGGATTAACTCACATTTGGAAGCAAATGGACTTATTAGTGATGGACAGCATGGTTTTGTGAAGGGGAGGTTGTGCCTCACTAATTTGATCAAGTTTTTGAGGAAGTGACAAAGATGATAGATGAGGGAAAGGAAGTAGATGTTGTATACTTGGACTTCAGTAAAGCCTTTGACAAGGTACTTCATGGTAGACTGGTATAAAAGGTGAAGCCACATGGGATCAGAGGAGAGCTGGCAAGTTGGATACGGAACTGGCTTGGGCACAAGACACAGGGTAGCAGTAAAAGGGTGCTTTTCTGAATGGAAAGCTGTGACTAGCGGCGTTCCACAGGGATCAGTTCTGGGGCCTTTGTTGTTCGTGGTATAAATGATTTGGAAGAAAATGTAGCTGGTCTGATTAGTAAGTTCACAGACGACACAGAAATTGATGGAGTTGCAGATAGTGAAAAGGATTGCAAGAGGATACAGCAGGATATAAACTGGTTGGAGCCTTGGGCGGAGAAATGGAAGATGGAGTTTAATCCAGACAAGTGATAGGGAATGCACTTTGGAAGGTCTGATGCATGTAGGAATTACACAATAAATGGTAGAACTCTTGCGAGTACTGACAGGTAGAGAAATCTGGGTGAGTATGTCCACCGATCACTGACAGTGGCAACGCATGTGGATCAGGTGGTCAAGAAGGCATACGGCATGCTGGCCTTCATCGGTCGAGGCATTAAATATAAAAATTGGCAAGTCATGTTGCAGCTGTACAGGACTTTAGTTAGGCCTCATTTGGAATATTGTGTACAATTCTGGTCACCACGCTACCAGAAAGATGTGGATGCTTTGGAAAGAGTACAGAAGTGGTTTACTAGGACGTTGCCTGTTATGGAGGGCAGTAGCTATGAGGAGAGGTTAGATAAACTTGGTCTGTTCTGACTGGAATGAGGGAGGTTGAGAGGCGACCTGATAGAGGTGTACAAGATTATGAGTGGCATGGACAGAGTGGATAATCAGATGCACTTTTTGAGGGTAGGAGAATCAAGTACTAGGGGACATAGGTTTAAAGTGCGTGGGGGAAAGTTTAGAACAGATGTGCAAGGCAAGTTTGTTTACACAGTGTGGTAAATATATGGGACGCGCTGCCTGGGAGGTGGTGGAAGCAGGTACGATAGTGGCATTTAAGGCACATCTAGACAAATATACGAATGGGATGGGAATGGAAGGATACGGACTCCGTAAGTGCAGACGGATTTAGTTTAGGCAGGTACCAAGATTGACGCACGCTTGGAGGGCTGCAGGGCCTGTTCCTGTGCTGTATTGTTCTTTGTTCCTCCTTTCTATTCAACTTTACTAACCTGCATTTTTATGAATAGACTCCACCCACCAGCCTCCACATTCAAGGGATCATTCTCAGCATTTTCTGTCACCTCCAGAGTGTTGCCACAGCAAACATGTATTCCCCTCCCTGCGCAGCATTTGAAATGGATCATTGTCTATACCCTGGTGCACCCTCCCTAACTTTTGGCACACTTCTCTGAAAGTGCAGACGATGCAACGCCAGATCTTTTATCTCCACCCATCTCACTGTGCATGTAGCCCCCCTCCAAAAACATTTCCTTAAGATGACCTGACATTTTATTTGTTTCTTGGTGTTCTACATTCACTGCTTAGGGTCTTGCCTTCTCTTACGTTGAATCATTACTTTGCTGGAAACCTCCAGTCAGTCTGCAAGACTAATCTGAACTTCCAGTCACCTTGTGCCTTTAATTATTCACATCATTAACACCAGCAATCCCCTGGTACTGCGACTGATTCTTCTTCGTGGCTGGCTCGGCTTAAGTGAGATCTCAGTGTTGGCTGTGGGTTGACGGATGGCTTATGAGACCTATCTTTAGCCTTGCATAGCTGGTGGGTGGGCAGCACGGTAGCACAAGTAATTAGTACTGTGGCTTCACAGCGCCAGGGTGCCAGGTTCGATTCCCTACTGGGTCACTATCTGTGCGGAGTCTGCACGTTCTCCCCGTGTCTGCATGGGTTTCCTCTGAGTGCTCCGGTTTCCTCCCACAGTCCAAAGACGTGCAGATTAGGTGGATTGGCCATGACAAATTGCCTTTAGTGACCAAAAAAAGGTTAGGAGGGGTTATTGGGTTGCAGGGATAGGGTGGAAGTGAGGGCTTAAGTGGGTCGGTGCAGACTCGATGGGCTGAATGGCCTCCTGTACTGTATGGTGTATGTTCTATGTTCTTACAGGCTCTCCCACAGTGAGGACTTCAGGTGTTAGCCTGTGGCGGGGGTGGTGAATTGTTGGTTTGAGCAACTGCCCTCTCTTTCTGCCTTTCTTGCCATTCTCTCTCAATGGCTGCTCTCTTTGATTCTAAGGTCTTGACACCATATTTGACTATGGGGTGCCACTTTGGTCATATTTGAGTATCTACCTCCCATGTGCTGATGTTAATTGAGCAGAGAATATCCATCCCATCCCCACTCTGAGCTTCCTGTCCTTGGCTTCCAATGAAGCTCAACAGGAACTTGAGGAACAGGATCTCATCTTTTGATACTGCCTTCCATTGTTAACATCGATTTTAACAGCTTTGGATCTTTACCCCGGCTCCTACTCTCTTAGAAATAATTAGTGCTGATAATGGAGGGTAGCTGCACCACAGCCACTGGAGCTGGTGGAGATACAGGCTGGTGCTTGGGGTGGGATCCTCTATCATGGAGATAGCTGGTGGGGTTGCCTGCAACACTGGAGTCTACCTGGGTAGTCCAAAACAGATCTCTGTCCTGTTTTCTCCCAATCACCCATATCTTCCACTGTGTCCAATGGGATGGCTGATTGGAAAAAATTATCAAGGGCCAATTGAGTTGAAAAGCCACAAACCTAAGAAACAAAGTGATGAATGAATTCTCCCAAGGAAAAGGTATCCCGAATTTAGGTGAAAAGGTAGAAATGTTTTACCGACGTTAAAAATACATCTGGTATGAATTTAAAAAGTGTTCAATTAATCAAATCATATTATTCTTTTTATAAATGTGTCTTTTTCCTCCAGTAGAGCATGTCCTTGGACTCAATCGATATTCCTCTGCTCGCGTATACCGGAGAGAAGCAATTTGCAATTAAGCATGTGTCATGTGAATGTCACTTTAAGAAATGTTTGTCATCTTAAGTGGCTGCAGTGATTCATTGTGTGGGTGGAGCTGAGCTCTGGCTCTGCTTTTTACTTTTGCTTTGAGCTGAAAGCTGTTTTTGGCTCTGTCTAGTTTTGCTTTCAGTTGGAGAGCTGCATTCAAACCCAGCAGATGTGTATTGATCTCTCTGCAATCTAACGAATGTCTCCAGATCACTTGATGATTTCAAAGTAATACCTGTTTTTGTAAGGAATGCAAACCTCCTGTCTTTGTCAAAAATGGTTTTTTGACTTCTGGATGTTGTTTGGTAAGTTATTAAGGGTTACCTATAGAGTACTGTATCTTTTTGGGAGGTTATCAGTGTTGGTGGTTGGGAAGCTGGTTATTGTGGGTTTATAAAAATGTTAACTGGATTCATAGAATAAACATTATTTTTGTTTAAAAATACGTTTAGTTCTCTGTTGCATCACACCTGTAAAGTGGGCCCTTGTGCTCCCCATAACCAAAATCTATTAAAAGTTGTGGGTCAGGTGAACTCCATGATATCCTTTGGTGTTCTCTAAACCCTGGTCCATAATACATGCAACACTAAATTTGTTGTTTTCACCCACTTCCCTCTCCTCGCGGCATCGGTGTGCTTTGATGCGGCAGTGAAACCACACGCCTTGAGCTCTGAACACTTAAAGCAATAGCACCCATTTTTAATGGCCTCCATTTTGTGGCCAGCAGTGAAGCAACAGCACGCATCTCTGATGTTCAAGAAAGCTGTGCACACGCAATGAGTGATCTGTGATGGGATTTTCACCTTTTCCCAAGATCCGCTTAAATCAGGTAGGTGCCTTGGAGTGCAGCAACAATGTCAGCAAGGAGGACCGTAGCCAATCATAGTCAAGTATTTACACTCCGCAAACCAGGAAGTAAAAAAAAAAAGCTCTTATTATTCTTCACTTTTAATTTAAATTTCTAGAGAGTGAATTAAAGGGTTATGATTGAGTTAAAATTGTATCTAAAATAAAGATGGGTAAATTTTAAAAATATGTGGAATGTTTATCATAATGAAGAAATTTGTCATATGAATTAGCTTTTCACTGCAGTGAGAGTGTTTAGCACACTCCGGCGCCTGTTCGGGTACACAAAGGGAGAATTCAGAATGTCCAATTCACCTAAACAGCACGTCTTTCGAGACTTGTGGGAGGAAACTGGACCACCCGGATGAAACCCATGCAGACACGAGGAGAACGTGCAGACTCCACACAGACAGTGACCCAAGCCTGGAATTGAACCTGGGACCCTGGAGCTGTGAAGCAATGGTGCTAACCACTATGCTACCGTGCTACTCGTGATGCATAGAATTACAGAGAGCAACTTCTGAGAATTGAGTTTCATACTTTATATCCTATAAATTATACGTTATCAGAAAAAAAACGCAAAATGCAACAAGAATATTTACAAGCAAACATTTTAATAACAACTGTGGCTATGACCCCTCCTTTAATCGGCATACCTGTTTTACATTCCCCAATATGGCTGAGATACACATTTACAGACATTTATATACAATTTGGTTTGGGCCTTAGCTTGCCATCAGACTCGTCCCTTGCGGCTTTTCCCTCCTCGGCTCGTACAGACCCATTTCACTGCTGAATATAGACGCAAAGATACTCGCGATGGCTCTGGCCAAAAGGCTGGAGAACTGTGGACCAGAGGTGCTTGCAGAGGACCAGGCGGGCTTTGTCAAGGGTAGGCAGCTTACTGCGAACACTAGGCACCTGATGAATGTAATAATGACCGCACCCCCCCCCCCCCCCAACACCACGTAATAATGACCCCCCCCCCCCCCACACACACACACACACACACACCCCGGGGAGAGAACACCAGAGGTGATTGTTTCCTTGGATTCAGAAAAGGCCTTCGATAAAGTCGAATGGAAATACCTCCTCGAGGTATTGGAGCGGTTTGGGCTAGGAGCAGGGTTCATCTCCTGGGTGAAAATCCTGTACAACGCCCCCAAGACGAGCTTTCAAAACAACACCACCAGCTCTGAATACATCCAGCTGCACAGAGGCACTCGACAGGGATGCCCACTGTCCCCGCTCCTGTTTGCCCTAGCAATTGAACCCCTGGCGATCGCTCTGTGAGATGCAAAAAGCTAAAAGGCATCCAAAGAGGAGGCAAAGAGCACAGAGACTCACTCTGTGCGGATGTCCTGCTCCTCTACGTCTCGGAACCACAGGAAGGACTGAAAGCAATAATGAAGCTCTTGAAAGTGTTCGGAACCTTCTCGGGTTATAAACTTAACCTGGGAAAGAGCAACACATTCCCAGTGAACCCAAAGGAGGAGGGACAGAACTGGAGGGACTCCCATTCAAATTACTCCAAAACAAATTCCGCTACCTGGAAATTCACACAGCCTGGAACTGGACACACATCCTTGAGTGGAATCTGACCAGCCTGGTGGAGGAAGTCAAAAAGAACCTACAGCGATGGGACACGCTCATGCTCTCCCTGGCGGGGAGGGTGCAGACAATGAAAATGAACGTACTGCCGAGGTTCCTCTTCCTGTTCAGATTGATACCGATCTTCATCCCCAAGGCCTTCCTCCACAACATAGAAAAAATGATAATGGCGCTTGTGTGGGGGGTAAGAATCCCAGAATCCCTAAAGCAACAATACAGAGGAGAAAAGACATGGGCAGCTTGGCACTACCAAATTTACAATATTACCACTGGTCAGCAACGGCAGAGAGAGTGAGGGGATGGATATGCAAACCCACCACAGAAAGGGTGTGGATGGAGGAGTCTTCTTGCAAGGGAACG
This sequence comes from Scyliorhinus torazame, assembly GCF_047496885.1. Classification (NCBI taxonomy): domain Eukaryota; kingdom Metazoa; phylum Chordata; class Chondrichthyes; order Carcharhiniformes; family Scyliorhinidae; genus Scyliorhinus; species Scyliorhinus torazame. The sequence goes on along the minus strand of NC_092723.1, from coordinate 53,508,671 downwards.
ACCCTGCGGGCCCTCGCCATAGAAGCGCTCCCACCCACCCCCGACAAAACGCACATCCTGCCCAGTGGTGGTCACCACACTAAGGACATGGAACCAGATGAGGCAACATTTTGGTTTGACCGAGATGCCCCCCACGGTCCCCCGTCTGTGGAACCGGTAAGTTCCCACCAGCCATGCTCAACACCACTTTCAAAAAATGGAGATAGAACGGGGGGACGCTAACGATCAGGGACTTTTACATGGGGGACAGACTAGCGACACTGAATGAACTGACGTGGGACCTGAAACTATCGACAGGATAGGAACTTAGACACCTACAGGTAAAGCACTTTCTCAGGGCCCCGGGATCCACATTACTAAAGGACCTGATAAATACGGGCAGTAAGGAAGGGACAAACTGCAGGAAAATGTACAGACAGCTACTGGACAAGGCGAGACTGCCACTCGAAGAAGGCAGATGAAAATGGGGAGATGAACTGGGGACAGGGGTAGGCTGGGGAGTATGGAGTGAAGCACTGAGCAGGGCCAACTCTACCTCCTGAGCATTGCTCAGCCTCCTGCAGTTCAAGGTGGTGCACTGAGCGCACCTGACCAGAACCCGAATGAACAGGTTCTTCCAGGAGGTGGGAGATAAATGTGAACGGTGCCAGAGAGGCCCGGCCAACCACACCCACAGTTCGTCGGCCTGTTCCAAGACCTGTTCGAGGCCAACAGTGAGTAGGGAAAAAGCGAGAGACGGGAGAAACCAGACAGGGAATATAAAACTCTAAGGGGAAGGGGGGAGGAGGAAGCTCCGAGGAAATACAGGGAGAGGCGTGGGGTGGGGTGGGGGGGGGGGGGGTGCGAGGAAAGCCACAAGGTCTGCAACAGAAAACATAAAGGGAAGAGGGGGAACGGGGAGAAGAGCTAGGGAACAGAACACCCTGAACGAAAGAGGGGGATGCCTGGGAGAGGGGAAGTCGGGGTGGGGGGGGGGGGGTTGGATGCAAGGTTTTACAGTATCATTGAAAATGCCAATAAAAACATTTTTAAAAAATCATTGCCTCTGCAAAATCGGGACCAATATTTATTTTAACTATCCTATTGGTATGAACAGAATACATGACTAGCAAAGAGCAATGTTAGGATCACCGAACACACACTACAGGTAATTATTTTTCTAACTTTAATGCCATTTTGAAATGTTTTCCATGTATTACTCTCCCTTATTTAATTACTTACAATTTTTGTGCAAAATAAAACATTTTACTGACACTTATGTTTAAAAATAAGTATAAAATTCCAACAAATGCATAAATTCTGCCTTTCTCAAATCCGAACACCAGATGGTGCCAATGCTACATGTCCTTTCTCCAGTGTCCTCACTGTTTTACAAGGTTATTCAATGCACTGACTGCAGTACAGATCAGTGATGTACAGTGTAAATTAACTGCAGCAAAATAAAACTCCATCTGCAAAAATGTTTGTCATCTTTTTGGATTCGGCCTAAATTCCAAAAACTGAAATTCTTCCCTATTCTATTTATGAATAGGAGCATATTACCAGGCGCCGTAGTTTTGAAGAGCAGAGAGATGTGTCTGGCAGAGTAATCAACCCTTTGTCATTTAATCACTCCTGCTCTCCTTCTTCTCACACATCTCTTTCTTTTGCTATTTTACTGACCTCTTTTCCCTGGCTCTGTACTTGCTAAAAAGCTCATCATCTTTTAACGTCTCCCAGTTCTGAGGAAAGGTCTACCGTCAGTAACAATAACCCTGTTTCTCACTCCGGAATTATCACCTTGAGCAATTTAATGGGGATGTGGAACTCGTGCGACATTTATGCAAGTTGAGGATTATAATAGTTTATCTCCAATATTGCATTTACTTTCTGACAGGGTCGCCATTTGTTTGATTGCCCCCTGTGTAAGAAAGGTGTAATTGGTGCCCTTAATTTCTTGCTGCTGGAATCTTCTGGGTGATTGGGTCCGTCTGTACAGTTGGAGGAGGGGGGGGCAGGAAATGGTGGCTCGCACTAATATATTTCTTCCAAATGTTTACGCCAATGCAGAGGCAACAATAATATGTGCCTCATTTACCTTCTCCGTGTCACTGCCATAGCTGTGGCTATTGTTGGCAGCACTGTGTGTGGTGTTGGGTGCTCTGGTGCACAGATGAGCCAACACAGTTGTATGTGGTACAACTCTATTTTATTTTAACTCTTATAATACAGTTCGTTCTGGATACTCTGCACGTGCTGTCTCCCTGAGTGTGTCGTGTAGCAGGTCTGTCCTGGTCCTCCTCCTCCAGCTAATACTGACCACCAGGTGTCGTGTTTGTGCTTTTATATCTTTCTGTGATTGGTTGTGGTGGTGTGTTCTGATTTGTCTGTTGGTGTGTCTATCATGATGTGTGTGTTTGAATATCATGACATCCCCCCCCTTTTTACAAAGATATGTGCCTACGTGGTTATAAATATAATCGTGTCGTGAGTACATCTAAGAGTGTGTGCGTGTGTTGTGTACAGCGTGTGTATATGACGTAACTATTTACATGGGGCGATGTCGGGTGCGTCACACTAACAAGGTTGTACCATAACAAAACATGAATGCGAGAAAAAAAACAACTTGAACAGTGGTCCGGTCAGACGATATCTGGAACGATAAACAACAACAGGTTATAATACAGAAGTGTTTGACTTTTTGAACGTATGAACAGCATTATAAGTCCAGTCTAATGGGTGACCGCCTCAAGAATAGGCTGGTCCTCAAGCCGGTTCAGCTGTGGAGATTTGGGTTCACACTGGTTCACCTTGGACTGTTGGAGGTGATGCTGTTGCCGAAGTCTCTACTTTTCCATTTGTTGTACTTCGTGCAGTGCTTGGTTTTTCATTCGGGCAAATATAACATTCAACATCTTTGTTAGTGTTGCCTTGGCTGTGGTTTGGTTCTGGTGGCGATGGAAGGGGCATGATCCGTGGCATCTCCACAAAGTCATCCTTGGGAACCAGTGGAGGATCCGGTGTGTGCGTACGGTTCAGTTGCGAGCGTGGAAGGCGGCGCAAAGCTCGCTGATTGCGCCTACGCACGAATCCATCCGCCCTGCATGCCAGGAACAAGGTGGAGTCTTTTTTCTTTTTATGTTTGTGGTGGACGGCATCTTGTAGCCGATGGGTCGTTGCCATCGAAGTAGCACCATCACTAATATCATGCAAGGCGATGTGGAAGTTGGCCGAGCCCGTGCACGCTGGTTCCGGCCATCTGCTGTGCCGGAAGGGCGACTCCGCAGAGAAACGTCGAAGCATGTCGCCTTGGAGAGAGAATTGTTGCTCGCATCAACGCCTGGCGATGGCGCGAATTGGTGTGTCCGTCTTGGACCGCCGGTGCTGGTCGCCACTGCCGACCCAGTGGGACTGCCACGCGATCCATTCCCTGTTGCCGTGGCATCCGCCGTCACCCTGAGCGTGCCATCACCGAGGCCGCGACTCCGCCCGTCTGGAGCAAGGTCTGGCGTGCGCGAATCAGAGTCGGCGCTTGGCTGCTCCCCATCTGGAGTCCGGTCTGCCTTCCGTCGATGCTCCCCGTCCGGAGTCCCAACAGGTTCACTGGAGGCAGCCGAGATACCCTGAAGCTGCACTTCTGGAGTCGGAACATGCAGGAATGCACCAACCAGTGGAGAGGCTCGAGCCAATGAGCCGCAGTCGTCAGTGGTCCCACCGTGATCGTCGAGTGCCTCGGTACGCACGAGGTGAGGTCTGTCACCTTGCACCTTTTGCATGGGAAGTGGGATGCTGTCGTCACTCGTCTCACATCCCGTGGATAGATCCTCATTAGCAGCTTGCTGTTCACGAGGGTTGGGTAAATTGTCAGAGTTTTCATCTGGTGGTGCACACCATGTCGGTGGACTGTCATTGTCTTGCCGTTGTCCTTCATTTGGGCTTTTCTTCTTTGGAATTTTAAATCTTCCCCCAGACATTGCAGAACCTTGTTTATTACCCCCAAATTCTCCCATATGTATGGTCTCGAATATAGGATCCAATGTTTCTATCGACATTGTACTATTTTCCAAAGAACATTCCGTTTCACTTTTCTTCTCGGGTACCTCATATGTATCTTTGTCTAATGTACATGCCTTCATGGTCTCTGGGTCTGATTTTGCTGGGACTGGCATGGTCACAGTCTCTCTTTTACTGTTCTCAATTGCCCACATTATACTCCCCATACATAACTGCTTAATCACTGGGGTTAGTGTGGTACAATGGATAATCGGGTCGACCTTATCTGCATCTTCACCATTAGTGGAAAGCACACTTGGTTCACTTGAAACTGCTGCGGGTTTTAAATTCGTTATCTGGCTACTCGATGTCGGTGTCCTCAGGATTCTTGCTCCAATGTTCTGCTCATTTATCAGTGGAGTGTGTATAGGTTCAATGCAATTAATGTTCCCCTCAAGGTTTGAAGAGTCATTACTGACTGACTGCTGGTCTCCGAAGTTGGGACTTTGCGGCGTTGTGTTGAAGGGAGACATTTGTCCCTGCTGTAGATATGATTCAGGTTGTGTTATTTCCATTACCTGAGGATCAATGTCTTGTCCATTTTTTCGATCCGTACTAAAACACTGGCAATTCTCAGTCTGCTCCTTGCAAGTTAAACATTCAATTAATTTCTTTAGCAAATCCTCAGCATCCTTCTGTGACCGTGCAGCATTATTAATCTCTGTTCGGCTATAATGATCCTGAAGATCAGCGCATAAACCTTTTTTCTTCGGGCTTGGAAGAGGCGATTCCTTTGGCTTGTCTTCAGTTGGGCTTGAACAGTCTTCAGCGCTGTGCCCTTCATTGTAGCATGAGAGACCGTCATGGTCATGCTGCTGTGTAGTGGAGCATGGTAGGCTGTTATAGCCTTCTTGCTGTTCACGTGAGCATGGCAGACTTGCATCGTCTGCCGCTGGTTGGTCAGGAGAGGTTGCTAGACCCTCATGGTCTTGTTCCTGCAAGGACCGCACATTGGAGTCTTGCGTTGCTTCTATCGTGGAGGCTGTCCACGAGCTCTCTGTGGAGGCTTGTGACACTGGAGTCACTTCTGGTTCATGCGAGGACTGCGCTCTGGAGTCTTGCATGTCTTCTTTCATAGAGTCGGGAACGTTGAGCGGGACGTGGACCACGCTCTGTGTGGCAGCAGGGCGCTCTCCGTGTGCTTGCACCGCTCCCTGTCTGTTAATGTCAGGCTGCAGCATCATCCGGTACTGATAAGTTGGGACGTCATATCTGCTGGATTGAAGATCCTCAAATCCGAAAAATGAATCCGCATCTGCGTCGGATTCAATGTGGGGGCCGCCAATGTGCAACACGAAAGGTTCGTCCGAGTCATAGTCGTATAGGACCACGGAGCTATCATTGGGCTCGCGAGGTCCGGAAACACTGTAAAGATCGTCATCGAAGTATTCGAGGTCGGAATCATCGGCTTGTGCGTAGGTAGCTGCTTGTCGCAGGGTTCTTCGGAGGTCAAATTCATCTCCTGGGTCAATTTGCGGCAATGTGCTGTCATTCCAGGTGAGGGAAGGTTGTTTTACAGATTTTTGTTTTTTTGATTTGGGACGTTTCCCTTTTAAATTGGATTTGGGACGTTTCCCCTTTAAATTGGTGCGGTCTGGGGCCTCTGACATCCTGACGCTCGGTATGTAGCACGTAGGAAGCGACTGCGCATGCTCAGATCGCTGTTCCTTTACCGATGGCCGTTTTCTTGACTGCGCATGCGCAGCATCTCGCGCATGCGCAAACGAAACTTCCGGTTCTGCGCACTGCTCGCGCAACTGTGCTAGCGTGATACCTTTAGCAAAATGGCCGCCGACCTCGACCCAGCCCTCTCTCAGGCCCGGGATTTCGGCCTCTGGGAATTCGGGCTCCGGGATCCCAGCCACGAGGTGAGTACTGCCGCTTTTCTTACCTTTACTTGCCGATTGGATTGCGTTTTCTTCACAGTACTTGGAGAATTTGTCCAGGACTGGCTGGTAATCGTACCTTTGCTGCCTCCTGAAGAACCTGAACCTTGTGAATATTTCTCTTGCCCTTGCACCGGCGATGGTGAGGAGAAATTCAATTTTTTCGCTATCATCCAGGTCTTGGAGTTCAGCTGCCACCAGGAATAATTCGAACACTTGCTGGAATCGCCGCCAGTTTTGGCGGAGATCGCCGTAGCACTGGAGCGGCTGCGGAACCGGGAGCTCTATCATTTTGCCTGGGCACTGCTGGTTGTCTGTGTACACTGAGGTATGCCGGCAGGTATCGATCCACTCCTGTACCATGTGGTATTGGGTGCTCTGGTGCACAGATGAGCCAACACAGTTGTATGTGGTACAACTCTATTTTATTTTAACTCTTATAATACAGTTTGTTCTGGATACTCTGCACGTGCTGTCTCCCTGAGTGTGTCATGTAGCAGGTCTGTCCTGGTCCTCCTCTCCAGCTAATACTGACCACCAGGTGTCGTGTTTGTGCTTTTATATCTTTCTGTGATTGGTTGTGGTGGTGTGTGTTCTGATTTGTCTGTTGGTGTGTCTATCATGATGTGTGTGTTTGAATATCATGACACTGTGGGCTAATGCATTATTAACAAGATTGGGGATGAAAGTTTGCAAAGGCCTATGCCTGGGGCAGAAACAAATGTGTGACCGGCATTTTCACTCCTGCTTTTGAATAAATGGAAAAGACAATAGAACAAGTGAAAAATGTGATGGATGCTGGAAATCTGAAATTAAAAGCAGAAAATGTTGGTAAACGCTTAGCAGGTCTGTTGAGTAAGAATGAACATTTCAGGTTGATGACCTTTCATCAGAACATGATATTCTATCTTCATGACAAGATGTAGTTCCTCCTCATTTAATTTCCACACTGCTACCGAATTTGAGTTGGTGATCAGTGACATGGTACCTGCCCTGCGAATGAATTGATGTCTCTGGGGAAAACAGCACCGACAAAAGAGGCATTAGTTGTTCCTGCGGTACAGGCCAATAAAGCAACTTTTCCTTTGCTGGCTTTGGTCAGCCATCAGGGGGGGCCCAACAAGGAGAGGGGAAGTTACAAATCATGTTCAACAAATTACTGCACCTTAATTTGTAGATGTCATGACAGGGTGATTTTCATAACATTGCTTCTATTTGAACAATACTGTGCCATAAGCAATAAATCCATTTTCGAAAGGAACCAGAAATATGTATGTCGATACTGTTTTGCCATTGATACAGTGGCCGTGATGATTCGGGGTCATCTTCCTGTATTTTCTGTCAGTCAGCACAAGAGTCACTGAACTCATTGTCACTGTCAACAGAAACGTGAGCTGCAGATTATTTTTTATCATCACCATATACATTCATGAACCTTCTCAACCTTGCCCCTCGCCTGAGATGTGGTGATCTTCAGGATAAATCCCCCTCAAAGGGCAAAGCAGCCTCTGGTCACCTGGGATTATGGCGACTTTACTTACTTGTACAGAGGAAATGTCACGTTAATGCTGACCTGGCTAAAATTAGAAAAATTAAGCACAATGTAAGATCATGAACCCACTTGTACAGAATTCAAATTAGAGCATGACACAGCTGGAAAACTGATGGAGTTGAATTTCATAAGTGCGTTTATTGAAAAATGAAAGTAAACAGAAGCAAGAGTAAAACAGTTTAAGTATAATTAAAGACGATTTTATTTCTCAGCAGCTCTCCAAGTGTCCCAAAACTGCACTAATTCTGAAAGACCGTCTACACAGCCATTAATGTTATATTTTAGACGTGGTTCTTGCATCCCCTTGCAGTTCTTGCAGTGAGAGGGCACTGCAAGCCAAGAGCTAACAGTTCCTATTCTACTTGTTCCTTTCCCTCTGATGTTAGCTTAAAGGCTAACCTTCGCAATTACACAAGCTGTCAATCAAGCATAGGTTTCAAAGGCAATCGGTTGTTTTTGTTTCCAGTTTATGGAAGGAAGTTGGACATTTGTTTTTAACCAGTAACGAGATTAGTCGCAGAATGCAAAGGGTTTATGAGCTCTTACAACCTGCAAGGTTTGGATCTGGCGGGAATACAAACCCAATGAATGTGAGTATCCCACTATAATGACAAACCAGAATTCCAAAATGGAATGCCATGTGCCAGTCACCAGGAGTGTCTGGAACACCTTTGGACTCGGAAGGCTGGAATGCTATCACTAGAAGGCTTACTCAATGCTCCAACAGTTTTGGTTCAATGGTTTCCCACCACTCCTATAAGTCAGAATGTTGTGGGTTCAAGTATATACTATAATGTATAATCTAGACTAATAGTCCAGAGCAATACTGAGGGAATGCTGCACTTTCAGAGTTGCCGCTTTTCTGGTGAGATACTAGGTTGAGGCAGCATGATCTATCTCTGACACTTCCCTTCCGTGACCACTCTCCATTTCTGGTGATAGACTGACCACCAATATTCATTACAAACCCACTCCCCAACTACCTCAATACAGCCCCTCACGTCCTGCTTCCTGCAAGGATCCGATCCCATTCTCCCAATTTTTCTGCTACAACTGTTCTGATGAAGCCATCTTGGAGCAAGCCCAATATTTCTGCCTTTCTCCTCAACCAAGGTTCCCCCCACCACTGTGGTTGACAGGGCATTCAACACTGTGTCTGACCCATTTCCTGCACCTCTGCCCTCACCCTTTCCCCTCTCTTCGCATTCAAAGGATCAGCCTCTGCTGTTTCCACCAACTCCAGCATGATGCCACCACAAAACACATCCCCAGTCAGCATTACGCAGGGGCTACTCCCTCTGTGACACCCTGGTCCACTCCTCCATTGCCCCAACCCTTCATCACCTTACCACTGCACCATCCCTTGCCGACGCAAAAGGTACACCACCTTTATCTCTTTCCTCCTCACTGTCCAAGGGCCCAAACAGTGCTTTCAGGTGAAGCAGCATTTCACTTGCTCCTCCTCTAATTTGGTCCACAGTGTTATTTTTCTCCTTTGTTTGTCCCCCTACCCAACTGCACCATCAGTCACTTGTTTTTCAATTGTGCTTTCACTGTGCACTGACCTTTTCTTTAATCTAAATAATACATTCTGCTACCTTACCTTTGTGCCACTATTAGCACATTCATTAGTCCTTATGCCACAATTAACATGCCTTCTGTTTTGAGTTCATGACAATCGTTCCTTAGCCCCAACCTCTACCTGACCTTCTAATCTGCCTCATTTCCTCCACCCAGCTCTCCAACTATATATCTCATCACATTCCTATCCATCTTTAGTTCTGTGGCAGGGTCACATGGACTTGAAACGTTAACTCTGTTTCTCTCCCCATAGATGCTGCCAGACCTGCTGAGTTTATCCAGTATTTTCTCTCTTTATATACCAGACTGAGGCGCTGTCTGCCCTCTCAGTTGAATGCAAATATCCCAAGGCATCTGAAGAGGAGTCAGATGAGGTGAACTTGCCAGCATTTATCCCTCAGCTAACATCACTAAATAACAGATTATCTGATTGTTATTGTATTGCTGTTTGTAGGATTTGGATCCGCTATGTTCAAATTCCTCCTTTTCTTGCCTTTTCACTCCTTGACAGAGCATGGGCCACAGACAAATTCTCTCCATCTAATCCTGTTTTGGGCCAAATTCCCGAGCTGTTGGCATGTATAGCCCTCGGTTCTCACCCCATTTTCTGTATCCCGCCTCCATGTGTTTCTTGGCCTGCCTTGCTTTCTCTTTCCTTGCGGGTTCCACGTGAGAGCTTGGCGTGTAATGTTGTTTTGCAGCTTCCTCAATGTATGGCCTATCCAATTCCACTTTCGCCTTTTGATTTGGAGGACCATTGGGTCTTGTTTTGTCTCCTCCTATATGTTTAAATTACCTGTTACAATTTCTCATGTTACAATAGTGTCTATATTGTAACATGGGAATTGGTGGCTTGGCCATGATAAATTGTCCTTCGTGACCAAAAAAACTATTAGGGGTTATTGGGTTACGGGGATAGGGTGGAAGTGAGGGCTTAAGTGGGTCGGTGCAGACTTGATGGGCTGAATGGCCTCCTTCTGCACTGTATGTTCTATGTACACTTTTAAAACTATTTAATTGGCTGTAAAGCATTTTGGGATGTTCTTGGGTAATGATATAGCTACCAGTTCTTTCTCTTAAAAGGTAGCCCAACATTGCCCCTTTCCTTCTGCACTCTGTTGTCAAAGCTAGGTGATCTGACTTTGTGTTTGAAGCTGCTGAAACAATAACTTCCCTTGAGAAAATACTGGGAATCTAGTATTAAACGTAGATAGTTAAAACATTATGAATATAATATTGAAGCTCATATGATTGAAAGCATAACAGTTGAATTACCACATGTGAGTAATGATATCAATGACAGAAGTGTTTTTTGAATACAAGGCTGGTTGAATAAAATGTGAAATCACTGCGTCCTTCTCATCAACTATAATGGACTTCACTTAAGTCATTTAAATGTCTAAAATATTGTAAATTATAATAAATGTTACCCCAGTTCAGAGGACCATATTGTCCCCTTTGAGAGCTGACTGGTGGTGATTTAACCTGAGGGTCACTGCACCTGAGGCAAGGGGCAAGGTTGAGAAGGCAAGGCCTTCACGAATAACCTTAGCCGGTACAGGAATTGAACCCATGCTGTTGGTGATCATGAATGAGCTTTCCAGCCAAATCAGCGTATTTTTCTACCTGGTCCTGCTGCATCACTTGTGTCTCCTGTGATGATAGCTGATTGGCAATGGGGGTTTGTTCCATCCAGAGGGAGTGGTGATATTTCTTCAAAGAAAATTATCACCAGTGGAAGGCAACACACATGCATATATAATGCATACTCTGATCTTGATAACCCTGTGATTTTACTCCCTAATGCTTAAAATCCTTTCACTGTCATTTCCTGCTACCAATGTCTTTCACAGGCTTTGCTCAAGATTATTGCAACGTTATTTTAGCTCTCATTGCATTCTCAACCATTACACATGTATGTATATATTATGGGAAAGATGGTGGGCAGTGAATAATGAGACTGCCGTTTATTATAAAGTGAAGTCAATGTCTGTAAACTACTTAAGCATTGCTTTTGTGCTCTATGATATCGTGAATCAATTAGTTCTGTGATTTTGTATTCTTTGTCAGTTGAAACGGTGTTGGCAGTTTGTTAGGATTATTCTTTCTGCGAGTGTAAAAGGCCTGCAAACAGTGCATGAGTGAATAGCAATGAGGGTTTTTTTGACAGTGAAAAGCTACGTCTGATGTAGCACTGGTGCTACATGGCATTTATTCTCAAAGTCATGGTTCGCAAGCCCGATAGTGATGTGCTGTGAGAACAGTGCTGCTAACACTATAACATCCCTGATGTTAATAGGCTGATTGCATGACTCGAGTGTAACCAATTATTGTTTAACCCTTGCCATGCCTCGGATTATCCTGCTATGACCATGTCTTATAGTTTTGTAAAGCCATCTGTAGCCATTTAAAAGTTAATTTCTTGCTGTTTGTTTTCCTCGCTGATGGATTTCAGAAGAAGTACGAAACAATAATTGGGGGAAGGGAGTGGTTAACAGGGAGATTAGGGTTAGTAGATGCCAGTACAGAGCCAGAGTTTTACAGCACAGAACATAGAACAGGCCCTTCGGCCCTCGATGTTGTGCCGAGCTTTGTTCGAAACCAAGATCAAGCTATCCCACTCTCTCTCATTCTGGTGTGCTCCATGTGCCTATCCAATAACCATTTGAAAGTTCCTAAAGTGTCCGACTCCACTATCACAGCAGGCAGTCCATTCCACACCCTCTGAGTAAAGAACCTACCTCGGACATCCCTCCTATATCTCCCACCCGAACCTTATAGTTATGTCCCCTTGTAACAGCTAAAGAGGCCCTTTGGTCCATTGTGTCTGTGTCCACACAAGCACCTGTCTATTCTAACCCTATTTCCCAGCACTTGGTCGCTAGTCTTGCCATTTCAAGTGCTCATCTTAATGCTTCTTAAATGTAGTGTGGGTCCCTGCCTATACCACCCTTTCAGGCAGTGATTTCCAGACTCTCACCGCCCTTTGGGTGAACAAAATTTCCTCAAATCCCCTCTAAATCTTCTGCCTCTTACCTTAAAGCCATGCCCTGTGGTATTGACCCCTTTACTTTAAAGAGGAAATATTTTCCCCCATCTACCCTATCTATCATTATCATTGTCTGTCTTTACATGAGCAATGTAATGTATTGCAACAGCCTTTTAACAAAGAAAATGAACACCAAGGCAAAGAAGAGGACATCTGGGGGGATGGTAAGAAGTTGTCTAAGATCTTCATCTTTTTATTTTAGTCCCAGATGACGATAGGCTGCTTTCTCCATTGAGGGGGAGAGCTGACTGGTGGTGATTTAACCGGAGGATCATCACACCTCAGGCGAGGAGCAAGGTTGAGAAGCGGGCCTTCATAAATAACCTCAGCCGGTACGAGAATTGAACACCAGCCTTGTTCTGCATCACAGACCAGCTATCTAGCCCACTGAGCTAAACCGGTCTCCCGTCTAAGATACGGATGTCTTAAAGGAAGAGAGAAAACAATGAGCTCAAGGGGGAGAATTCCAGAGCTTGAGGCCCAGACAGCTAAAACCATAGCAGCATAAGTGGATGGGCTTGGAGAAACAGTTTGGAGGGAGTTGGATTGCAATGCAGGGTAATGTTCATGTTATGGGTCAGGGTTTAAAGAATCCCAAAGTGTATCATGGAGTTCACCTGACCCACAACTTTTAATAGATTGTGGTATGGGGAGCACACGGCCTACTCTATAGGTATGGTATAGCAGAAAATGGACCAGTGGTTTTTAAAACAATACAATGTTTATTCTATGAACTCAAGTTAACCTTTCTAAAACAAACAGTGAACATCTTAGCAACCAGTAAATCAAATACATCCCCCAAAGAATACAACACTAAATAACCTGTATGCTGTCCTTTTATCATCCAAAAGACTTAACAAACCTACAAACAGGAACACATTAGGGTTACATTTAATACTGAGACCTTTTTACAATTCTGCGTTTGCCAAATGATCCATAGATGGCAGAGATCAATGGCAGTGCAGCTCACAGACACACCCAAGCTCTTCTCAAACTGAAACTAAAAAAGCGGAAGTGGAGCTCAGCTCCACCCTCACTGTGACATCACTCCAGTAACATGAGCAGCCTCATTTCTTAAAGGTACATTTCTTAAACACCCATTTCTTAAAGGGTACTCTCACATGACACCTCCCCCCAAGAAAAAAAACCCCATCAACTTGAAGATCGTTTCATTTTTCACCTTTTCACCATCCTTTAAGAAATGCACACAGTAAATATACTTTATCGTTTCAAAAAAGACAACACACGTAAACAGGTATAATAATATCGTCCATTTTTTTTTTTCATTCTTCCTCCAACTGAAATTTGTCTCGGTTAACAGTCTTCACCCCCAAAAACCTCAGAGCCTCTGAAAGAGCCATTGTCCACAACACACGCCCCACTTCAACTAAAAAAGCACACCTGAAAAGCAACCACAATATGCTCACCACTCACTGTCTTTAGGTTCACTAAGCCAATTCAATAGATAGACTTATATCCCCCTCGAGCCCCCAATTGTTATGGGCCAGGGTTAAGAGAATCCCAAAGTGTATCATGGAGTTCACCTGACCCACAACTTTTAATAGATTGTGGTATGGGGAGCACACAGCTCACTCTCCAGGTATGGTATAGCAGAAAATGGACCAGTGGTTTTTAAAACAAAACCATGTTTATTCTTAAATGGTACTCTCACATGACAGTTAGAAGAATTTAAACATGAGGATGAAAATTTGAAAGCTTGGTGAGGACCCAGAGCCAATATAGGCCAACTGTTTAGTTGCATAGGGTTAATACTCCAGTAATAAAGTTACTCCCAATCTTTAAGTAGAATTGCTACAATAAGCGTAATCGCATCGCATTTAAAAAAATGTTTTTCAGTTCAAGCAATCAGAACATGGAGACGAAAACCAGCAGCCGTCTAAACGTTAATCCCACAGCAACAACGTATCCGATGAATGGACAGTGACTATAAATAATGCCTGCAAAATAAATTAAAGCAACAAACTGAAGTGGACTAAAATATCTCAGTTACTGCACAGGTTGTGCTTATTTTTTATTCAACACATCAGAAACTCTTGTTCTTCCCTGCAGAAGAACTGTTAATTTCCTTGGGAATTATGTAATGCACTGCACTAATATATTAATGGAACTTATTCTTATGGTTCCTGTGACAGCTAGCCAGGTATGTGCAGCAACCAGGTAACAACAATTCATTTCTTTCCAAATTGGCACAGTTGCTAAAGAACGTTCCTGTCTGGAATATATAAGATTGCAACATGTGCCCAGGATAGATTTGGAAAGGATGGAATTTCATGCTGAACCTTGATGAGACCACATTTGGTGTACGACGTGCAATCCTGGTCGCCATTTTATGAAATTGGATATAGAGGCGCTGGACAGGCTGCAGAGTAGGTTTATAAGGATGATACCAGAAATGCACAGGTGTCCATGTCAAGAAAAGGTGGACAGGCTGGGTCTCTCTTCTCTTGAAAAAGGAAGCCTGAGGGGAGAGTGAAGAGAGTTCTTTAAAATTAAGACAAATTTCGATAGTATGATGTAGTGAATTATATTGTATTATGTGTCTGTCGCAGTAACATTGTTAAAATAGCTTGGGTTAAAGCATCGAGATTATATGCCTGCTGAAGCTGTGATTAAGAGATTAACAGCTATGCAGGCTGTGAGGCCACTCACAGGAGGGGCAGGGTCTGTTTTTAATTTTGTTTCCAACCTGCCCTCTGTCTGTTATTTTAGTCCCATTTTTAGAATTCTGCTCTGGATTCTGAAGAAAGGAGGTGTATTTCTCAAACTGACTTCTGAAAGTTTCTCTCCAAGGACTTTGTGAATAAATCTGTAAGCCACTGAATGTTAACTCTATTAATAAGTGGCATTTGGCCTGTGTGTGTGGATTTTGCTTTGTTGAAATTTTAGAAGTAGACGGGAAAGTAAACCCAACGACCTTTTATTTTTTTAATGCTCTCAAGTGTTAATTGTAAAACTGTTTTTCCTAGATGTGAATGGGGTTAATCTTGTGTTAATAATAACGTTTGTTTTTACATCAAAGATCCCTCATTGTCAGTCGAATCACTCCCAAAATGAAGTATTCTTTTCTCACCGTTTAGAAATGTAAACATTGTTGGGGTCTCACCTGGTTTCCGAGTATAAATTGGGGCCTGGTCCAGGTACCATAACAATAGAGTGGATACAGAGATTATGGGTGAGATTCTCTGGCCTCCCCGTGGTGTGTTTCTCTGCAGCAGGAGGCGGCGTGTTGCTGGCGGGATCTTCCAGTCCCGCAGCTGTCAGTAAGATTTCCCATTGAATCCACCCCACACCGCCAGGAAACCCACAGCAGAGATGCGCTGCCAGCGGGACTGGAACACCTGGACAGAGAGGGAGGTGGGAGTGGGAGGAGGCAAAGGAGGAGGGAGGTGGTTGGGACCTGGAGGGAATAGAGGGGGGTGCAGACCAGGAGGGAGAGCAGTGAGGGGGGTGGACCGAGAGGGAGAGGAGGAGGTGGGTTGACCAGGAGGGAGAGGAGTGGGTGGTGGACCAGGACAGAGAGGAGTGGACCGGGAGGGAGAGGAGTGTGGTTTGGGAATCCGCTAAGGGGTCGTCTGCGTACAGGGTGCCCTGTGCAAGGCTCGGTCTGAATGATTAAATACTGACTCTGGAATTAGAACTGATGTTTTTCCTCTAACTCTCTCAGGGTAACTATCAGGGTAAAACTGGCAGAGCCATCTGAAGTTAATGATTTTAATCGCTTTGTCGGACAGTTACCAGGCCATCGCAATTGTCCAGGGGAAGTTAGCCCTCTGGAATATTGCTGGGTAAACCCTTACATGGGAACCTCCGAGAGGGGTTCCTCAGCACATCTTTGGGGTGCCCCGAAATGCGACACTGAGGAAGTTATGGGAGGGGGGGGTGGGGAGGGAGAGTGTCTCCCCAAGCTCTTTAAAAAAAATGACCAAGTATGGGTGAATTGTGATGGGAATGTGCCGGAAGAGCCGACTGGATTCTCGCTGGTTTTCCCAACCAAAATGACTCGTCATTTTTTGGGAAAATTTCGTCCAGTGTATTTGCTGCACCAACTGCTTTTCAACAGACATCAAAGCCTCATTTGTGTTTGTGTCTGAAGAATAGAAGAAATACTTTGTGCTTAATTTGTCTATTTATCAAGGTGAGAAAGTTAATCTTGAAAATTAAAAGCTTGGAAGAAAAAGGCATTGATATTGCTTGGTGCCTTCTGGGCAGTGTAAAAACTTCTCCAATTGTTACGTTGCACCGAACCAAACAACTCATTTATCAAGAAAAGTGGTATTAGCAGAAAAGTTGTGTTGGGAGGTTTTCTATATCCAATGTACTGCCTACAAACTGGCAAATCGCAAGACTTGACCATTTAAAAAAAAATTATCTGGAGCCCCAGGCAATAGTAATACAATACCCTTGGAAAAATAACTTCATAAAAGCCATATTTCGAAATGAGGAAACTTTCTGGTGGTGAGCAAGTGAATGTTCAATTTATCAAATGACAGACAACATCTTCAGGCATTTTTGTGTGTTTGGCTGTACAACATGTGGATAGGAATAGATTCATCTATTGATCCACGAGTGGAAGAGTCTCGGAACAATCTCATTAACATCTAATTGTTGATGATGTAATGGCCAACTGGAAAAGCTCTTACCAATATTGCATGTTAGGGAACCTGATGGAATAAGGCACCTGAAAGTAGATGGTGGCTTGCTTCCTTAAAGACATCCATTTTGATATACATTCCTACCCTCTATTAAGTGATCTAACTATATTCTGCATTTTGAACAGCACCAGCACAGACTTGCATTAACATAGCATGTTTAATGCAGTGAACTGACCCAAGATCCTTCTTAGTTGGATGTCAGACCTGAGAAAGAGTATGAGGGGATCGTAAGAACATGGTTAAAGATGCTGATTTGTTATGTTCTAGGTGTAACATAAGAGGCTTCCTTGTGGTGCACTTGACAAAGGAAGGTTCAGACGTGGAGATAACTTCAACACGTTTATTAAACTGTTTACACTTCTATTACTCGGGTCGACACTACTGCTAATCCTACTATAGCTACCCAGACTGACTAACCAGCTGCTGCAATCCACGTGGTGGGTATAATATTGAATCAACCCTGTGCCTCTACTCACTGACTGTCTCCACTGGAAAGAGGCAGATCATGTGTGTGGTGTCCTTTATATATGGGTTGGTGTAATGCCCCCTGTGGTCGTGTCACCTCTGTGTGTGTGTGTGTGTGTGTGTGTGTATCGTGAATGTCCATAGGTTGTGTCCTATCTAACTGATCTATTGGTTGAGTGTGTGTGTGTGATGTCTCCGGTGCTCCCTCTAGTGTCTAACTAGCCTACATGCATTTACATCGATGCACATCACCACAGATGCTGCTGAATGTTTAAGGATGGCATCGAAGATGGGAAGAAATATTACTAGATGAAGGTGTCATGGAAAGTAATTTCAGAATGTGGAGGTGTTTGACATCTAAGCGGCTGTCAGATTGTGGTGACTCAGAATATATAGCATTGAAAACCTCATGGGCCCAGACAATGGTATAGAGTTCGAGGGGTTTGCAAAGATAGGGTGGGATTAGACCAGAAGATATTCGAAAACGGCAAGGATTTTATATTTCAATGGACACTGAAGATTGGCATCTTAGTTGAGTAGGACTGGACGAGGTTCTGGAAGTGCTATGGTTCTTCAGCACTATAAGACGTATCCTATTTTCAACCTACTTAGTAGCTGGTCATCTCTTGTAAAGTAGTCGTGAATGGGAAGGACTGGACAGTCACATCAATTCAGTATACTCCATCTCATTCTCTTGGTGATTTGGCATTCATTAATAATAATAATATTTATTATTGTCACAGGTAGGCTTACATTAACATTGCAATGAAGTTATTGTGAAAATCCCCTAGTCGCCGCACTCCTGCACTTAAAATAAATTCATAAAATAAAATATTACTTTTTATGATCCAGAGACTTGACTCATTTAAAAATGTTACATACCTGTATTATAATGCCAACAAATTGGTGCAGATATAAAATGATAAGGCTCCTTTCATGTCTACAATGTCCCACAGACTGAGTTTGTAAACTTTGGGCCAGAGCTTAGTTCCAGGGACACAAGATTCCAGCCACTGGTTAAGGAACCAACTGACTCCTGTGCCATTTCTATGTAGGAGGACCAATGCACTCAGGCACTTAACTGGCCAGTGTCAGGCCTTCCATGCAACTAAGGCCCCCAGAGGGCTGAAATCCCATTCCCAAAAGCTGCTGGCCAATCAGAAGTCAGCAGCACTCCATTGCCTGCAGTAGCATTGGCAGTGGCAGCTGCTGTCAGTAACGCTTTGATGCAAATTCAAAGGATCAGGCTGGGTCCCTGGAGACAGACGAAAGAGATGAGATGCAGGTCATAGGAAGAGGGTTGCTGGTGAGGGGAGAGAGGTCAGATGCAAGGGCAGGGGAGTGGCTTTCAGCGGCACCACCCACCCCCTCCCTGACCTTCCCAATGTCCTGCCATCACTGATAGAGAAGGTGCTAAGTAGCAGATCAACTACACAGAAGGCTGCAGAGCTGATTCTTTCAAGCTGCCTGCTGTTGGACACCTCTCTGTGCTTGGCTAAGAACAGTACTGGCTCTTCCTTTTATCTCCGAATGGTATGTGGATGTGAATAAAATATGTTTGTTCATGCACTTCTCTGTTTATCAAGATAATGTGTTAACTGCTGACAATTTAGGCAATTTTTTAAAAGTATGAATGTTGTTCTTTTAGCAACAAGCATCCTCAAATCATGTACAGTAAATGGAATAAAGCTCCATCACTCCGTCCCAATAATACACCTCAAACCCATCTTCATAAGACCAGAAGTATTTCATACAGAATCTCTATAGTGCAGAAGGAGGCCATTTGGCCCATCGAGTCTGCACCGACCCTCAGAAAGGGCACCCCACCTAGGCCATCACCCCCACCCTAGCCTTGTAGCCCCACCTAATCTGCAAATCCCTAGACACTAAGTAGCAATTTTATCATGGCCAATCCACCTAACCTGCACTTCTTTGGACTGTTGGAGGAAACCAAGGCTCCCTGAGGAACCACACCGGGGGGGGGGGGGGGGGGGTTCAAACTCCACACAGACAGTCACCCAAGGCCGGAATTGAACCTGGATGCTAACCACTGTGCCACCCCTTCCTACCCCCAAGATATTTGTGGGCAACTGTCAAGTTGAGACTCATACGCATTTTATGCATAACCATTCTAAAATGTCATTCATTTCTCTGGACCAGATTCAAACCCCCCTGCACCTCTTCCCTCCCCCCCCCCCCCCCCCCCAAAAGCCAAGTAGCATTTAATTTCTTCCTATTTTGACCAGTTTATTTTTAAAAATAGGAACAGGAATGGGTCATTGAGCCGCTTGAGCCTTTTCTGCTATTCAGTAAGGTGATGGCTGATCTGTGACTTACTCCGTTTACTTATCCTTGCTGTATATCCTTTAAGACCTTTTGTTTTCTAAGATTTTAGTCAGGGCTATAACTGGCTGGCATAGGCGGATTTAGGATGATGGAAGTTATTCATATATTTTTTTTACTTCTGTTTGCTCCTGTCTTGCAGGCAATGGCTTGTGCTCGACACGGACCAACAGCTTGTTAATCCATTTTCCGTGCGTGGTGCAGATGGGTAGTTTTACCAATGGCAGCATCACTGTTGATTGCAATCCTCTATTCAACTGACATTTGTGTACAATAGGCATTCCTGCAGCATCCATTATTTAATGAGATTGGTTAATATTCTTCGAGGACACCCGGCGGCAAAAGGAGGCCCGGCAAAGGAGCCAGAGAAAGGAATGCCAGTGATCCCACCTCACGGAAACAACTGCCAAGAGTGCGGTGGAAGATGTGGCTCTAAGATTGGGTTGATCAGCTACGCAAGGACCCACGGAACCCATGCCTGGTGACACAGAGTTTCTTAGGTGGACAACCATGCTCATTAGCGAGTGATTGGTGAAGAAGCTTAGTTAGTGAGCAGCACCAGATATTAATTGATTTTTTTTTTCCCTATCCTGAATTACACTTCATTGAATTACATTTCCTGAGGAATGCTTCATTCCTAGTTTGGAATTAACTAATCCAGTACATATTAAGGATTCAATTTTGACTACTCCTGTTCTGTTGGACTGAGAATCACGCCGCCCATTGAGCTTCTCCGTTAGTAATTGATCATTTTTGATATCCAGATACAAATGGCAGAAATATATAAACCAGTTAACTCAGATACCAGTGGTGTTGGATACTTTTTGTTTGTACCTCAGACAACATGACTTCAATCAGGAGAACTGAAGTAGCAATGATCGAATGACATCGAATGACATCAGGTTGCAACAATTCAATTGGGAGCTCATGAATAGTTTCAGAAAGGTGACAATTAAAAGCCAAAAAAAACCAACAGAGCGAGTTATGTCTGAAGGAATGATTGATTTCTCAATAGAAAGTCTTTCAGCAGGTGGGTAGAATAACAAAGAGTATTTATTAGAATAATGCATGGACCTGCAGCTAACCATGGACAACACATACTGGTCCCTTTAAAATATTTATTGTGAGATTGATTTGAACTTTCTTCCCCTGTGGGAACAGGGTATGTGAGCAGTTAAAAATGAGCTGGGTATTTATGCTTGGAACTGAGCCTTACCCACAGTTTCCAATATTAACCCACAGAAGGATGATGAGCCGATTTAAACCCAACAAATTTAGGCAATTAGAGACGTATTATTGTTTAATAGGAGCAGTGGGTGTTTTAACCGCTGTCTGAACGAGGAAATATACAAGGTTTATTCATCAGGCTGAAGCAAAATTGTGGCCTCCTCTGCCTTGGGCTCCAACATATTTCCTCGTGTAATACTCTTTCTTAAACTCAAACCCCCACCCCATCCCCAGTGATCATCTGGAAACTAGCAGCAGCCAAAAATAATATGAACTTCAATCTCTCCGCAGCTGTTCCACATCCTCTTCCCGCCGGGAATGGACAGGACATAGATTACTGGCATTGAATTGAAGCATATGGAATCAATATCACCCTGGACCCATGCAGCCTCTGATGGATGGGGAATGGTTTTGCACTGGAAAGTTGCTTTGAATTAAATTCCACCCAAAGACTACCTCCTAGTTAAATTAATAGAGTAGCCAGTAGGAGATTAAGCTTTTATACATTTTTATAATTTGTGTGTTATGAATTTCTTTTAGTGTGAATTTGCATGAATTCCTGGGTTAATTTTAGCCATGTGAAGAAGTAAAATGCAAATGTCACCAGCATCCCATGAACTTCTCTCCTCTTGAAAGAAGGCTGACTGGTGGTGATTTAACCTGAGGGTCACCACACCTTGGGTAAGGGGCAAGATTGAGAAGGCGGGGCCCTGGATGAATAACCTCCACCAGTGCAGGAATTGAACTCACGGTTGACGTCGCTCCGCATCATGAACCAGCCAGACAGCCAACTGAGCTAACTGACCCCTCATGAGGGGGTACTGCCTGTATGTCCTGAGTTAATTAGCACCACGTGTATTGATGCATTGTTATGTGTTAGATAATTCGCACCACATGTATTGATGCATTGTTATATGTTAAGGATATTGTAGTGATATCGTGATTGTGTTGCAATTCACCGACTGACCACTAGGAGTCTCATTAGTATACAAGTGAATGTTTGACTGGGAAGCTGGGAGAGGTTGCTTGTGTATGTTCATACTATTATTAATCTGTTGTTTGTATATATTTGACCCACAGTTAATGTTAATAAATTGTTCATAGCTTTAGCTACAAGTGTTCTTGTAATATAAATCAGGCCTTCGGACAAGAGCATTACATGGTACCAGGAGTGGATGGTATTAAACACTGAGAAAAAACTATCACATCATCGAGTGAAGCCTGGCACGAGGTCCACAGAGATTTTGAATGAACTACATGGAGTCGTTGAAGCCACAAATGAGTCTCCGATTTCATGGTAATGTGGACAGCAACTGGCAAGTGCTTAAGCAACAATATAATCTGTTTCTCCCTGCAGTAAATTTAGGAGATAAATCTGATTCGTGAATGTAGTGATGCTCCGAACAGCGGCAGGGCCCAAAGCATTTGCTGTGTTTAATAAATTTAAATTTGCAAATGATGAAGATAGTAAATATTTTAACAAAGTAATTCAAAGATTTGATGAACATTGCACCCCCAGAAAGAATGAAATTTATGAACGTTATGTGTTTGGATCATGTTTACAGAAGACAGAAGAGTCCATAAATCATTTCATCACTGATTTAAAGTTAAAAGCTAAAATCTGTAATTTTTCTGTGGTGGAATCTTCCATGATTCGGGACTAAATTGTGGTTGGTGTGAATAAAAATAAGCTGAGGGAACGGTTGCTGAGGGAATTGGAGCAGTCCTTGTAACAAACAGTTAAGATTTGTCAAGCTCATGAGCTAGCAGCACAGCATTCTGAAATATTTCTCAGTAATGGCAGCGTCTTCTTGGAGGAAAGCTCTCCGGTTGCCACCCTTTTTCCAAAAAGGCGGGAATTTTTTTTAAAAAGGCGGGAGAATCCCTGCTGCTCCTTGCATAATAACAGGTTAAAGATCAGGATGAAGTATTTCTGTGTAAAAGATGTGGTCAAAGGCACAAATTAAGCAATGTACAGTGTTTAGCAAGTTTTATTCCAGACGCAAAGAAAAAAATCACTTTGCTCAGAATTGTTACTCTAAGTTCAACCCCAGATCAGTCAGCACAGTAGAAGATACAGTCTCCAGTGATGAAACACCATTGTTTGTTGGAGTAATAACAGAGGAAGAATTTTTTGGAGACATCAAAAAATTCTCCAGGACTGATGCTTCCTTTAAAATAAATGTGGTTGATGAGGACAAATGGCTGCTACCACTTGAAGTGAATGGTACAGTGGTCCAATTGAAGTTAGACACTGGTGCCAAAGCCAATTTAATCAACATGACTGATTTAAAAAATCTAAAAATTCAGCCGATTAGAAGAAATCACAAAATCGCTCTGAGATATTACTATGGTTCAAGCATTAAATGTTATGGTGCTTGTGACCCGAGTGTGGTGGTGAAGAACTCAGTTTATTCTGTCCCATTATGCATTATTTCCGAGGGCTTGGATTCATTATTAGGTGACCAGTCCTGTGACGAATAGGTCGAGTGCAGTTGATATACAGCATCCACACAGGATTGGAGCAGTACTCCAACGATTTTGAGAAAACTGTCTACAATTTCAGTGATGTGTTCACAGGTTTTGGTGCACTACCATTCACCTACAAGATACAACTCAAAGAGGATGTAAAACCTGTGATACATGCATCAAAAAGAGTACCTGCATCTCTTCGGGATCACCTCAAAAAGGAGCTAGACTGATTGCCAAAAGTAAAAGAAATCAGAAAGATAGAAGAACCTACCGATTGGGTAAATTCCATGGTATGTGTAAAGAAAAAGAATGCCGATATTTCCATATGTATGGATCCCAAAGATCTTAACGATCTTAAGAGAATGTCAGAAGAAAACACTACCAAATACCAAAGCGTGTGGAAATCACATCTGAGATGGCTGGTGCATAATTCTTTACAAAACTTGATGCAACTCAAGGTTTCTGGCAGCTAAAGCTAGAGGAATAAAGTACAAAGTACTGCACTTTTAATACTCCATTTGGATGGTATTGCTTTCTGAGAATACCATTTGGCATAATTTTGGCATCAGAAACATTTCACCCTGCCATGGAGCACATAATCAAAGGCATCAAAGGTGTACATGTGTCTGTGGATGATATCATTTGGGGCTCAACCATCGAAGAGCACAATACGAGGTTGCTTAAAGTTCTAACAACCGTCAGGTGAAATGGGCTGAAGCTCAACGAGCAAAAGTATTTGGAGTAACTGAGGTCACACTCCAAGGTAACAAGCTCTCATCGCATGGCATTGAACCTGACGAGGACAAAATCCAAGCAATCCTCAACATACCACACAACAAGAAAGGCATCTCAAGAGTGATGGGTATGATCAATTTTATAGGGAAATTCATTCCAAACCTGTCAGCAAAAACAACACATCTACGTGATCTCCTGCACAAGACAACGGATTTCACTTGGACTGAGCAGCATGAACAAGAGTGGAGGAAGCTCAAGACTTCACTAACCACCACGCCAGTTCTCATATTTTATGACCCATTTAAGCAGATTTAAGTGTCAACAGATGCATCAAAAAATGGCCGAGGAGCAGTTCTTCTGCAACTCTAGCATGATAATTGGAAACCAGTTACATATGCATCATGATCCATGACGACAACAGAGCAGAGGTACGCTCAAATCAAGTTATAGGCTTGGGGAAATTCCACGGCTATGTGTATGGCCTTCCAACTTTCACAGTTGAGACAGATCATCGTCCTTTTGTTGACATCATCAAGAAGAATTTCAACCAAATGTCTCCATGCATTCAGAGGTTGATGATGAAGTTACAACGCTGTGACCTCAATCTCATCTCCACTTCAGGCAAATATTTGTTCTCAGCAGATGGATTATCGAGAGCGCCATACAAAACATTAGTAGTGAAATTGCTGAAGTTGTAGGTCTGCATGTTAATCTTATTTCCACAGTACTACCGGTATCAGATTCGAAACTATGTGAGATCCAAGAAGAAACCAGGTATTATCAAACTCTTCGAGAAAAGCCATTGTTCTTGAAGAAGTAGCACCTCATTCCTACAATGTACAGACAGAGGAAGGGTTGGTTTTAAGAAGAAATCATTGCGCAATCTTGAAAACCAAAAAAGACTTTCACATCAACGTTATGGATGATGAATCTAAGTCAGAATCAACGTCAGCTGTAATGTCAGATAGTTCAGCAGTTCCTGAGCATAAGAATGTCATAGAGAACATTAAATCTACATGTTCTGAGCAGCGATGTCAAACTTTGAAAAGATCAACCAGAGCAGATGACAAAGTGATCGACTCAATTTGTAGATTTGGACTATTTGTACATACTTGCTGTTCTTGTACATATATATATATTTGTTAAACCAGTTAAAACATTTTTAAAGATAAAGCTTAAAACTGTTAGACTCTCAGTCTAACGATATCACATGTAAATGTATTGATGACAATGTATTCATTTATTCCTTCAAAGGAAAGGGGATATAGTAATATCATGGTAGTGTTGTAATTCAATGACTGACCACTAGAAGTCTTATTAGTATGCAAGTGAATGTTAGAGTCAGGTGACCTCAGGCTGACGAGGGAGCTGGGAGAGAGGTTGCTTGTTCATGTTCATACTATTATTCATCTGTTGTTTTGTATATATTTGACCCACAGTTAATGTTAATAAATTGTTTATAGCTTTAGCTGCAAGTGTTCTTGTAATATAAATCAGGCCATCCGGCAAGAACATTACAGATATGATGCTTGGGCCGTAGCTACTGATCTCAATTGACAATTAATGTAAACATTGACCGATAGATAACAAGATAATTTCACAACAACACAGGTCTGCAAGGGATAAAATGAATGAACCTGGATAAGCTGATTGTACAGATTTGAAAATGATGTGGGGAAAGACAGGAGAGAGGAAAAGCGCCAGGGGTTGTCTGCAGCCACTAGACTCATTCAAAATCAAGAACTATTTGAGCTAGGATACCTTGATCTGTTAAGTATAAATTTTGTTGCTTAACAAATTGCCTAATATCACGCAGCAAGTGTCTCCTTGTCCAAAATTTATTGACTGGTCTCTAAACCTCTTATAGAAACATAAGTCTTCATAATGCAGAAGTTGCTGAAAATGGAACTGTGAATTTATGTCACCATGCCATTATTAGCACATTAAAAAAAAAAAACAGGAATGTGTGGGAAGGAACAGGCATGGTGTGACCTCCAATTCACCACAAATTGCTTGACGCTCAACTTTTAGCCTCACCAAAACCAAATAAACTTATCATCTCACTACCAGACCCCCTCCCCACCATTGAGTGTTATGAAATTGCCAGATTTGCAACATTAATATGAATGAATGTTGCCGCAGCTGTTATACTTCACAGCACATAGACAATATTAATGGTATGATTTATGGCCCTGACGTGCCACACAACCTTGAAGATGTGAATGAGAACAATGAAACTGAAATCCCATTCACGCAGGTAATAAATTGTTTTGAGAAGTTTTTAAAAAATGTTTGACGTTAAATGTTGAATTTGTTTTCTTAATTTTCCTTTAAGATCTATTAAGGTCCTTGCTCTTAATCCAGGCCTTCTCTCTTTCTTTCTCTCTCTATCTAATTTAACTGATTAATAGAACATAGAACATACAGTGCAGAAGAAGGCCATTCGGCCCATCGAGTCTGCACCAACCAACTTAAGCCCTCACTTCCACCCTATCCCCATAACCCAATAACCCCTCCTAACCCTTTTGGACTCTAAGGGCAATTTAGCATGACCAATCCACCTAACCTGCACGTCTTTGGACTTTGGGAGGAAACCGGAGCACCCGGAGGAAAGCCACGCAGACACGGGGAGAACGTGCGGACTCCGCACAGTGACCCAGTGGGGAATCGAACCTGGGCCACTGGCACTGTGAAGCCACAATGCTAGCCACTATGCTACCGTGCTGCCCAAGGCATTCACACCAAGGCCTTCTTTGTTGTTGGCTCTGTTTCTTTCCCTGCCCTGAAGTGTCATTAGTTAAGGAGATGACCATTATACACGACGTTCAGTTGTCTCCTTCACCTCTCTGCATTATTAGCAATTTGCTTTTCTAACAATTTGCGATGCAATAAGAATATACCTGTAGGCTGAAGAAAAAATACAATTCACAATGGATTCCCATTCAACAAATTCTATGCCATTATAATTAGAAGGCCCCGAGGTGAATAAAGGTTTAATTGGTGTGCCCGAATGAAGTGGCGGTTTGCCAAGTACTTCGAAAACGTGTGGCTCCAGACAGGAAGGAACTGACATGTATTAAGTGGCTGCTTTACTTTCTCTTCTATAACTTAATAGATTTACAGCACACATCTTAGCATTAATTCAAAGCCTGACTGTTTTAATGTGAAGTAAAGGGAGGTCAAGACGTGCATGGTTTGGACAAGTGATGAAATAGCACATGCCTCAAAAAACAGCTGCAAACTCAGGTTGCCCCAGAACAACAGGGGAGGGACAAGAAGGAAGGAAGCAAGTGTAATTTGAATGCAATGGAAGTCAAAGTGGTCAAATGTAATGAAACAGTGAAAGAAGATAGATCTGGATTGGCATTCTGGTAAACATAGTAGTCCTGTTATGGAAGAAATAATTTTAATACGATTACTTTCCTTTAAAAAGTGTATGGGGGCTAAGAAGAAGCTTGTACATATTTACGTATAAATTGCTAAGTATGCATAGGCTGGTTATCTCCTATTGCTGCCAATTGATTTCCAATGACTAATTCTGGTATACGGGCCGATCTTTTTTCCATCTCTATAATGTTGCTGACCTCAGCCCAGGTCAGCCCATCTGCCGGTAAACTCTCTTCTATGCCTAGGTCACCTACAGGCTTTACTACTTCAGTTCTTTCTTGCCTAGCCACCCAGCCTCCACCATTGATACACTTCAATTCATCCAAAGCTCTGCTGTCTTTATCCTATTCCCACCAAATCCTCTTGCCTACCAGTGGTGGCTGTTCTTGAAGCTGCCTCCATCCTGCACTCAAATTCATTCCCCAAACCCTACCGCTTCTGCAACCCCCCTCCCCCCTCCCCCCCCCCCCCCCCCCCTCTCTCTCTCTCTCTCCCATCGCCTTTGAATGTTTCTGTGGTAGTGGAGTTAATTACACAACTCTTTCAAAGAACAGAGACACAAGTGCTGTACGTTTCCATGAAAGCCCACCTCTTTGGCCAAACTTTTGGTCACCCCTCCTCAGTCTTTGACTCAGCGTTCATGTGCATACTTCTGTAAAGCACTTTGGAGCTTTATTCATGTTCAAGACACTGTTTAAATGCAAGTTGTTGAATAGCTTCAATATTCACTGGCTGGAGCCATCAAGGAGGCCAAAATATGAATATCCATGTCTGAGCTGCAAGCTTTTATTGATTTACAGTTTAATAGCATGAGGTGTGCACTTTATCATGCTCCAAAGTGAGGATAAGATTACTGTCTATGCATATGAGAATATTTCCCTCATCAAAACTGAGTTCTAACTGGTTTTTGATGACTATTAGTTGAGATGAAATAGGCTCTTGTGATGCTGTGATTTCATTGATTGCAGAATGCTTTAGATCGGTTTATAGAACAAGACCAAGGCTTATTCTGGTGATTGTGATGTTTTCAATATTTTGAAATCAGTACTTTTGGTGATTTTAATTTTCTCAGCACCTTGTTCAAATTCTATGGACGTAGAGCTTTTTCTGCCATGGTAGTCTGAGAGCTTGGCCGGAATTCTCTAGTCATTATGATTCACTTTTTCAGCCGGCAGCGTAAACTCCCGCCCGCGGCTTTTCCCAGCAACGTGGGGGGGATGCAATGGGAAATCCCATTGGCACACAGTGGGAAGATCGAATCCCGCTGCAGGGGACGGCCTGTCGCAGAGAAAAATGGGGCAGGGGGACCGGAGAATCCCACCCTTTGTCGGTATACGAGTCGGATTTGTACCTCGCAGTGAAGTTCAAAACTTGCTGTGCTGTTTCTCCCCCCCCCACCCCCACTTAGCAAAGCAATTCCATTTGGAAGAATTGTGCTGAAAAGATGTATTGTGACTGTTGCTGTCATGTCCTTAATGTGTAACTTTCTGACTGGCTTTTAGCTTGGTGCTTGTCCCTTGTTCCTTCAGCAACAAAGGGCTCTGCTTAGCTTCTTTTCAGAAAGGTTAGCGTATTGGGATACTTGTTCAGTGGTTTGAAATCAATTATAACCTGATATCCTTGATGGGCTGCAGCAATGTGAGAGCCATGCAGGCTTCAGCTGTGCACCACAGGCTTGTTATGTTTTTGTTTTGTTACATGGAGATTGACAATCAGTGCTGTACTGTAGATAACAGAACAACATATAGTAATTTAGATATACGGTGACCTTTTAGCTTCTTGTTTATTTTGAGTTTTGTATAGCTTGGGATATTAATTAATTTTTGCAGTCATTCCTCAGAGCCATTATTCTCCAAGTCCTCTAGATTTTGATTAATTTTATAATAGATTTGCTCCATGAATTAGATGTCTTTGTCGCGTTTCATTAAAATATTCTGTTCAAAAGTGACCTGAAGAATCTGATGATTTGCTGCAGGTCGACCATCCATAACTTTCATCCAATTCCTTCCTCACATAGCAAGAGGAAACTCAAGCAAACATCTTCACATAAGGGTGACTGCAAGATGGAAGAAATTAGCAGCATTATCCAAGGTAATGGTTATGCCACATATTCACTGAAAATGTAAAACCATTGCTAATATCTTTGAGGATATGCAACTGTATCATGTTCAGGCAGTCTATCTGTTCAAAAAGATTTTCCAGAAATATTTTGTGGTAAAGCAGATTTCTGAAGATGGGTGTAGATCAAGAGCTAAAGTTTGATCTTGTGTCTGAAGAATTTGTGTAATTTAGCTGAATTGTAAATGCGAACATGTTTTAGCTGAATACCATATTTGTTACATTTGTTAGCATGAGCAGTCCATCGTCACGCTTTGTTCCAAAGTGTGTATGATGAGTGCAAGAGTAAAAGCTTCACCAGCAACTCTCTTTTCTGTCCAGCAATACTCCAGTTTCCTCTCAATCTCGATTTTTAAAAAAAGCTGCCATGATTAGTGCAAGACAAAAAGCTTTAACTGCATGTCGCTTTTTTGACAATATTTGACAAAGAATAACAAGAGATTAATATTAAGAAAGCTCCAAAATGATGTCTTCATTTGGTTATTACACTTTCCAATGTGGATCTGAGCGACGTAGATTAGGATAATTCTATTTTTGATCCCTTGATTATGCTGAGCTACCTGACCTTGGATATTAACCTATCTTAAAGAAAGTAATAAAAACAGAATTGCTGGAAGTATTCAGCTGGTCAGGCAGCAGCATCTGTGGGGAGAGTAACACAATTAGCACTTCAGGCCAATGAGCTTTCATCACAACTGGTAAAAGTTAAGAGATATAACAGTTTTTAAGCAAGTCTAAGGTCTGAAACAATTGAACTCATTGTTTAGTCCAGAAGCTGGTGAAGTGCCTAGTTAGGATGATGTGCTGTCCCTCGAGCTTGCGTTAAGCTTCATTAAAACAGTATAGGAGGCCAAGGACAGAGTGGAAGCAAGATAGTGATTTAAAATGACAGGTGAACAGGCATACATACTGAATAGAAGTGTTCTGATCTGTAGGTGCTCATCCAAATTGTGTTGGATCTTCCCAGTGTAGATAAAATGGCACCGTGAGCAGTGAATACAACTAAATTTACTGGAGCACAATTAAATTTACCTAGGATGGGTATTAGTTCTGGATGGTGGGAAGGGAGGAGGTAATTGCATTTTCTATGTTTGCCTGGGAAAGTGCTATGGGAAGAGGAGGAGGTGTTGGTGTTGATTGAAGAGTAGACCAGGATATTATGGAATGGTTCCTTCAGAAAACTGCAGGGGAAGATCATAGAATTTACAGTGCAGAAGGGGGCCATTCGGCCCATCAAATCTGCAATAGCCCTTGGAAAGAACATCCTACATAAGCCCAAACCTCTACCCTATCCCTGTAATCCAGTAACCCCACCTAACCGTTTTGGACACTAAGGGAATTTTAGCATGGCCAATCCACCTAACCTGATGCTGAATATGGCAAAAAATGACGCAGGCTGATCAAAAATGTGACCTGCTGCTGCTACTCCTGGCGATCTGCTATCTTGGTAAGTCACGCTTGTCTGTCTTGTGCCATCCTGACAAATCTACAGTAGCTCACCTTCAACCTCTCTGTGACATGCCAAGGAAGACCCCTCTTCCTGCTGCTCTCCACGTCATCCTCCTGCAGAGATCTCTGTAGCTTTTCAGCTCCAATCAAATGGCTGCAATATTGATGTTTTCTTCTCTCAGGGATGTCACTTTTTAGAGTTTTTAGTTTTCACAATTTCAAGCCCCTCTTCATTGGTCTATGGAATATTCAGCATTGGTCTTAGCACCCCATTTCAAAGGTCTCTATTTGCTTTCACAGATCTTCAATTATTGTTCAGGTTTCTGATTCATATAGGAAAGTGGACAGAATGTAACATCTTGTGAGCTTTTTTGTCCTTGTTACAAACTTGAAATGTTTTTGTTGTTAACACACTCTTCACCTTCACTAAATTATTTTGTGCTATCAATTCTTCTTCTAACTTTTACGTCGCATCTTCTGTTATCATTTGTCTAAAAGAGACAAACGTATCCAATTGTTCTGGTGAATTGTGACACCATCCACTTCAAATTTCACCTTAGATTCTCTTAATGTATTTCTTGTAACTCCAATTGTTTTTGTCTTTTTAATGTTCAAACTTAATCCATATTTTCAACTTCAAGAGGTTACTTGATCTATGGTGTTTTGTAGGGCCTTTTCTGATTCTGTGACTGACCTGCAGAGTATTTTCAGCATTTTCATTTCAGATTCCCAGCATCTGCAGTTTTTTGCATTGCTGAAAGTGATGTTGCAATTGGTCCAAGGAGGTTAAAGTCAAGCAGAATTCTACTATAGGCCGCTATCCAGTGACCTCTACTGGAAAAGGAAGGCAAATATCTGCACGTAAATATTTAAATGTATGTATAAGTATGTGCCTATGTGTGTCCTTGAGTGTCCATATGCATGTGTTTCTGTATTCAGAAATACACACACCATGGATGTGAATAGGAATGGTTTAGATGTGATGCCATCTCCACCGCACCAAATAATGCAGAACATTAACCACCTTGGATCCCTGGCGGAAAATAGCCTATTGGTGAAGTACCAGAATATGTCTATTGAACTTTACCAACAGCATCAGTCCGAACCCCCAAGATTGGAAGGGTGGCAGTTGAAGAGCAGGTTACTGGGAGGTTAAGTAGTGGCGGATATTTCTATTTCTGTTAATGGCTGTCATAGCTTCCAGGTCAGCAAACAGGCAACACTTTGTACAGTGAGATATGAGATGTATTTAATGGACTCTGCTTTACATTCCCTTATGTGATTTCAAACTACACAACAAACTTTTCACACAAAGTAGAAACAAAATGTACAAAATTTCATCAAAACGAAGGACAGTACAGCTGCATTTTCCAGACAGAACAAGCAAGTGGTGTGAAAGAAAATACACTTATTTATGACACATTGACTCACAAATTGTATATTGCACAGACAGGCAGCTTAACATACATATTTATACACAAATGACAAGTGGTTTTGGATTGCTGTATCTAGCAACTGACTATTGTTTTCAAAATAGTAAGAAATAACTATTCTGCTCAATGATAGCTGTTCCGAGATCAACTTTACATTGGCAGAACTCAATGCATAACTTAAATTTATTTGTTGATGACCTGACTGTGCGTCAAATTTGATTTTCCAGCGGGCAATTTGTTTGACATTGAGAAAAAACACTTTTCGTCTTCATAGTTTAAAGTATTATGGAATCCTTCCGATTTTAACAAATTTCACTGACTTACACAGCCTCTTTTATGTTTTTACATTATTTAATTTATTAGTGCGATTCCCAGAGGTGGAGACACGTAAGAATGGACTGCATGCAGATCATTTGATTCCATTTGTTAGGGCACTCACCTGGAATAAGTTATTACAGGTTAGACACAAGCTATTCATGCTGATACTCTACCTCTCAGTATAGTCCACTGCTTCACACTTTCCAATTTAGTTTTCAGAAGGCTTCATTAAGTGAATGGCATCTAAAGATCTAATTTAGTATATCTGACTCTTCACGTTCCCATTGCTTATTTACATGTGGAAAATAACACTGGAATCTTTTTGTTGGAAGAAGGTCTAAAAGTCCTTGGTAGCTTCCCTGGAGGCGAAGCTATTTTCAGGCGCATCTGCATGTGTGACCTAAATAAGGGGAAAAACTGGAGGGAAGCCAAGTCAAACTTAAGGAGATAAATAATTTTTTGGATTGTTAAGCGTTTGGAACAATAACTAAACAGCAATGTTCAAATTATTTTCAGGTAAAACAGAATTATAAAGATGTGATTATTTATAAAGGGAATGAATTGTCACCAGAGTGAAGAAAATGTTAAGGGAAAAATCAAATGAAATTTAGACAAAGTGATGGATGTGATGTCAGAGAGAGCTTCACTATAGAAGGAATTTCTACATCCAGAATTGAAGCACAATTGTCTCTAAAACCACCTCCCCAACCCAAGTCTATTTTTCTACAGCATAATTTGTGAGCAATATGTATGAAATAATTGGTAAGGCAAAAAACACCAACTGAATTTTGGGTTAAGTTTGCTAAGTGGAAGTGACAAAAGACCCGTGATGGCAAGTATAGTAAAAGTTTAAGTAATTAGTGGTTGCATCTCAATGCTTTTGAGCATCAGTTACATAACAAGTTTGCCTTCTATTTGTAAGTGTACTTGTTTTGCTGATATACAATATCAATTATATGAGTATCTAAATTATATATTGCTAATTTATTCAATCTTAATTGAAATCTATATTAGACTCAATTTTACATTATTCTCTCTATACCTTATATCTGATTTCAACCTCACCAAAGGGTAACAGCAGATAATTGTTCAACAACATCAAATGGGTGCTTTGGGTCATTCCAAGTAAACAAAATTTAAAAATCTGTATCGATATATCTGCAGAAAGTGCAATAGATTTTGTTCAGCAACAAGAGGTAAGTGCACACCATTAGTTCATCTAAAGATAACAGTTAAATTCCTATGAGGGTGTTTGGCTTTCATATCTAATAGAGATCCATTTTAACCGGCAAGAGTGGCTGCTAGACAGATACATGTTAGGAGTATTGGACCACTTGGTCATGTTATGTCTTTACCAGTCAGTGATGACATATTGATTTTGTTTTTCAAATCTGTTGGCGACAGCAGAAATGATAACATATTCTCCCAAGTTGGAGTCCAAGGAGTCAGTCATTTATAATCCATTTCCCTGGGATTCCTCCCCCCCCCCCCCCCCAAGGAGGTTCACTGTGTTGTTCCAGAAGACTGCTACTCATCAAATTTGTGGAATCATGTCACACGACATTAATGGGGCAAATAAATCTTTAATGTAGCAAACCGTATCCAACTGCACACCCTGTTTCTGTATAATCAGGTTTATAATAAGTGTATAAGTGGTAGGGCATTGTCGCTTACTGTTTGTGTCTATGGGCTCTATGTTAAAGATAACAAAAATTAAACTATAAAAATAGTCTATATCCTTGTGTGTCAGATACAAAAGACCAATAAAAACTGAACTGTTAGCCAATGATATTTTGTATCTGTAACAATAAGTATTGCCTTGTATTCTTAAAACTGATGTTCTCATTGAAGAATTTAAAGCAACCCTTTAAGATGTGGAAATAGTATAATTGCACTTTTTAAAAAAAAGGTGCCGGCCAACAGTAGTGCTAATATCTCTGTGACAAGAATAAGAAGCCACGCCAACTTGACGAGGTTGGCTTAAAAAAACTACAAGTAATTTCTTCTAGCGTGAATTAATTCATGAATATGTGTATGAAACAGGCTAGAACAACCAACAGGTGAACCTGCTTATTAACTATCTCTTAGAAACAGCAAACCAGGACTCTGAGTTTTACTGGATGACTCACGAGCAATGTTTATGCCTTCAATTCTTCACTGTTCAATTTTCAAGTTGACCCAAATCTCAGTGTAGTCATTACTTGATGTCATGGCAGCTTTAGGAGGTGACATGGTCAAGCAAAAATGTTGGCTCTGGTACCTTCAATAAGGAAGCGAATTGCAAAATTGCACCCAGCGAAGAAAAGCCCTGCAAACCAACAGCATCATATTTCGTTCTTCAACATGATTATCCTTTATACGCCCAACAAGGACCATTACATGTTTCTATGGCACTATTAACCCATTTTTTCTAGTTTTGAAAATATCTGCATGACAAGAAAATATCTCAACCAAATTCAAAAAATTACATGTAATCTCCCCTACATGGTAAATAATTTTCTTTTTTTAAATATAAATTTAGAGTACCCAATTATTTCTTTTTCCAATTAAGGGGCAATTTAGCGCGGCCAATCCACCTAACCTGCACATCTTTGGGTTGTGGGGGTGAAACCCACGCAAACACGGGTGAATGTGAAAACTCCGCACGGACAGTGACCCAGGGCTGGGATCGAACCTGGGTACCCAGTCATGTAGGCAGCGGTGCTAACCACTGCGCCACCGCGGCGCCCACCTATTTTGAATGAATGCATTTTCTGTGCGCATTTTAAAATACACATTTGCAGGAATTGACATGAAAGTGCCCGAGTGGTACTCTATGCTGTTGTCCGCAAAGTAGTTCCGGAGGAATGAAATTGAGTCCCATCACATCAAAATTACTGTTATTCAGGCATTTATGACACTTAACAAATATGTGGAGTGATCATTGCCAGTTTTCAAAACCATTGAATTTGCCCCATTGACTTCTTTAGAAATATGTGCAAAAGTCCCTCGTTTTTAGCGGCTTCAGTACGCATACAGATACTCAGACAATTCAGTTTTTTTGTCTGCTTCATTCAGGATGCCTGAGAATGTGCCCGTATCTCTCACTGCAGGAGAAAGTTTGAACAACAAAGCTTCTATACCAGTTAAATGGGGTATTTTAGTTTCTGATGACCGACTCAAATGTTCTCGCTCATTTACTCATTTGTTTGGCAAAGTTTTTGATGGAAATATTTACAGAACTCATTTGTAAGAATATTCCTCCCCTCTAAGCACCTCAGTGTGCAGACATTCAAATGAGAATTCAAGTGCACATTGTAGTGGCACAGCAGGAGTTGAGGGGGAAGTGCGCAGGAGAGGGATTGTGAATTGTACTCAGTGCTAGGGGACAGCAACACCACTCATGCTGGAACAAAGATCGTTCCTTCTGTAACAAGAGTATCACAGTGAGGGGTGTCATACACATTTACTTTTCTCATTTTGTAAAAACAGGATGAAGTACACCTCACTCAACATCAGCTTAATATCAAGCAGCCAAGCCAATGTGACTAATAGCAAAAAAAGCTTAAGCACATTAATATTAATGTGTCTCTGTACAGTAAAACTTTAATGATTGCAATCTTTTTAAAGCGAAAGGTAATATTATAATAATCCATCAAAAATTCAGTCCTAGTCAGTTTCATTAGTGAGATTTGTTACTGTACAAACAGACCATCAATTTTGACTATCAAAATTGCAATGCACATTAGCTTCTTCAGTCATTTTGTGATCTTAAAGACATCAGTGCATTTTATTCTTCTCGAGCTGATGTTAGCATTACATGGTGTTCAGCAATTGTTCCTGTCCTAACAGTGTGTATATGAAAACTCACCCACACGCACACTCACACCCACACACACTCGCACAGTGATTAGCAGCAGCAGACTGGAAAAGTGTAACATCGCCTATCAGGAGGAGGAGAGGGTGGTGGGGCACTCTTACTCTATTCTATTCATCTCAACCTATGTGTCAATAATAAATTATGAGATTTCATTGTTAAAATGAGGCAAATAATTGTCATTCAAACTATACATTACAGTCTTCCATCTCTGATTTCATATAGCATGTAGAATTTCCTTCTCCCAAATTCCATGTTGCCCCACCAAACTCATCTGAATCTGACTTGAACCCTTAAGTATAAAATCTTTTTTCTATTGTAGGTGAACGAGGGCCCTGTTGCAGTGAAATTGGTTTTCTGAATAGTTCTCTGGTTTCTGTGCGGGTAAAACAAGGTAGGCAATTTCTGTTTTGTTTTAGAACAAACCGCATTCAACTGCAAATAATTGCTGAAAGTCATGGTCAGTGCAGTCCTAATCAGAGTGAGTGAATTTCTATTTGAATTGAGTAGATGTGGTCTGTATTATAGGTGCCTGTAAGGGATTAGCTATTTGAGAAATATCTCCTCCATGAAAGCGAAGCTTACTTGGACAGCCATTAACAAAAGGTGGAAGCCTACAGTGTTATGAGATTTCCAGTCTCTAAAAGATCACTATGTACCCATAGCATGGTGGTTTGTGTCTCGGTGCATAATTTATGTTTCCAGACAGGTATTTCTAAAAGTGCAGTACAGGGCCTTACAGGGCTGTTAAAATATTTTCTGGGAACTTGGCATGTAAGGGATTATCTCCTTTGCGGCTTCTGCC
Source organism: Scyliorhinus torazame (assembly GCF_047496885.1). Taxonomy (NCBI): domain Eukaryota; kingdom Metazoa; phylum Chordata; class Chondrichthyes; order Carcharhiniformes; family Scyliorhinidae; genus Scyliorhinus; species Scyliorhinus torazame. The sequence goes on along the minus strand of NC_092723.1, from coordinate 53,471,290 downwards.
TGAATGCATGATCTTATTTTGAGACAAAAAAACATTCAGCCAACCCATAATATTAAAAAAAGGCTTTTGCAGCATCACTTAGTGAGGAGTGAGCTGCATCTTAACATCTGTATGGAATGGCAGCTTTCACGATTTGGTAGGGCATCAAGGCTTCACTTTAGTATCATGATGTGATGTCAATGCTCTACCAGTCTCCGGTTGTGAATCATGTGAATGGCTTTTCACTTTAGCCTGTTCTAGTCCATTCACATTATGTAAAATAGAAGCATCATCATAAAAATATACAGCAGATGCATGTGATTGTAAACCATGGACAACCTAACACCTACACAAGAGTTTGCATTGAACATGCTGCTATTTACAGTAAATTATCATCATGCATTATCAACACGAGTTTCATAATAGAGCTAAAACTGCAGAAAGTAAGTGAGCATTTAGGGAAAATTTGGAATACAACTTCGAGGCTCAGATGGCTTATTTATTAGTTCAGAACTATGGTGGTTAATGTGTACCAAAATTAATCATGTCTTAACCCTTTGAGTACTGGATTTTCTTGCACCTTTCAAACATAAATATTCCATCAATAATTTATCTTACAAGATTGCGTAAAATTATAGGGTTTGAATATCGAGGTTCCAAAGTACAAAACACAAATTTTGTAACTCTTTTTTTTGTAATTGTAAAAAATGAAAAAAATATATAAAACACATCAAATTTGCATATATATTTGTCATGGTGCAAAGACGTTGCAGTGACCCCCAAAGGGTTAAATGGAGAATGGCGCATAACTGAGGTATTGATAGCATCTGATCAATGAGGAGTTTGTGGGATGGTGGGAATGACTTCACTTCTTGAGGCCAAGCGCTAGATCGACCTCTTCCTCTGGTTTTAGGGAATGCCACTGTGCAATAGGCCGCCTGGGATTTGCCAGCATGTCTGACCAGTGTCGAAGCTCTGTACCACTGGCGTTACTGCCAACAAAGATCTTGCCGATGGCATCGTTCTTGCCGATCTTGTCGTAGTCCAAGACTGTGACGCACACCTGGACTTTCTACATATTAAAGTAAAAGAAAATACAAGACCGATTAGTGTGAGCCAAGAATAACTGGCCACCTTGTTAAGCAATCATCACTTCATAATAATTTAATTCTAGGCATATTGTGATCATGAGGGAGTCCCGAAAAAGGTTTTGAAAGCGATTACTTTATTCCTGAGCAAAAGAAAGCCATAAAGCGCTGGGAGTACAATTAGTCCCAGCCGGGACCATCCGAAGATATTGGTTCCCTTCCCGGCCGACTTTTATCTGTGGATATTAAGAAGCCCCGCTGTTGGGCCTCCGCCCCTTAGCGGGGGAGCTTGTATTCCATGAGCGCCACGGGAAGATCAATCGGGTCATCCAGTGGGGGATATAACATGGCACCAATTTTAAGCTCTGCAAAGCAATAGGCGGAAAAAGTTTCATCAAGCAATATCAGTTGGACAAGCTTCTGATAGATATAGTGCATTTAGAAGCAGAATTGACGCTGTTTTTACAATGCAAGTAATGGGGGTAGCTTCCCGAAAAACAGCTGCAGGGTGTTTGTATGTAAGAATGCAGCAAATACTATAGCTTGCTGTAGATGTTATGCTTCACCACTGTTGGTTTATCGCAGAGATAAAAGGAGCATTGAAGAACAGTGTTGAATGCAACAAGACATTCAATAAAACTTCCATATGCCCTCATCTATCACTATTACCTTAGAGGAAGTTTGTTTTCAAAAAGCAACACAAAATATATTCACGCAACTTCCTAACTCCTCTCTTAGAAACACAAGGCCAGGTCAAGAAATGTCAATGCTTATGCAGAAATGATCATGCAAATACACAACACATTTTGTGAGGTTATGTGAGGTTATACAATAGAGTAGCGTAGTGGTAATGTTACTGGACTAGTAATCCAAAGGCCCAGACTAATGTTCAGTAGACAGGAGTTCAATTCCCACCACAGCAGCTGGGGGAGTTTAAATTCAATTAACAAAATGGTAATCTCATTAGAAACTACCAGATTGTCAGGGAAAAAAAAACATCCAGACACACACTCCAGCACATGATCAAACATACTCTAGGGAATGAAAATCAAAGCAGATTATAATTTTTAAAAATTCATTTGCAGAATGTGGACATCGCTGGTTCGGCCTGAATTTATTGTCCATCCCTAATTACCCTTGAGAAGGTGGTGGAGAGTTGTCTTCTTGAACCGCTGCAGTCCACGTGCTGTTGATACACATGCAGTGTTATAAGGGAAGCAGTTCCAGGATTTTGAGTCAGCGGCATTGAAGGAATGGAGATGTATTATCCCATTCCTTTTTTACAGCAAGTGGAGGACTTTGTCAATTGTCACTCTCATTCAAAATTCTGTTTATCATGCATGAAGGTAGTAGAAGGGAAACGTAAGTTTTGATATATTCCCAAATTACAATTGTGCCATTTTACAGCAGTAGAGTAGATTTGGCAATACTGAGGTCTGACTGACATATCACATAAGACAACTTTATTTGTAAACTTTATTTTTAAAGTATTATGTCAATTCACTCCAGCTAAATCAGGTCATTTTTGAATACATCTGAAACAAACAAGTGGGACTACTTCCCTCGTGGCCTCCAGTCTCAATAGAAACTCTCCATTTCCCAGAACAACCAATAACCAAGAGATAATAAGTTCTCAGAGCAATGTCCAGGGTTCACCTTAACACATAACCATATATGCTTGTAAATCCTTAGGTAGTCAAGGATGTAACACCTTTCTACTGAATATTTAACTTAAAAACAAGATTCTGGCTGCATGAATCAGAGTATTGTGGTAAACCACTGTGTTCCTATATTAAGGGCTATATGGTAGAAGCTGCACTACAGGTTCACCTGGGCCCCTGCATGCTAGCTCCGCCCAGGAGTCGGGTTATAAATATGAGTGGCCTTCAGCTCGCAGCCATTTTGTCAGCTGCTGTAGGAGGCCACACTTCAGATACGAATAACACCTCAGTTTGAATTCAACTTCATCTCCAGCCAAATTGATCGTGCCTCAATTTATTAGTATCTGATTCAGAAGATGGACCTCCAGATTAAATCAGATCGACTGCAGCTGTATCCACACGCAAGCAACGCCAGAAAGTACTTTCAGCACTGGCTAGCTTGTTTTGAAGCGTATATCAACGCGGCGCCGACCCCTGTTCCAGAGGCTCAGAAGATTCAAATCTTGTACTCCAGACTCAACTCTAAAATCTTCCCGCTGATCCAGGATGCGCCCAATTACGCTGATGCTGTGACACGACTCAAAGAGAGTTATGAGCAGAACACGCTCTTCGCCAGACACGCGCTCGCAACGCGTACTCAACTACCTGGTGAGTCAATCGAGGACTTCTGGAGGGCCCTGATCCCACTAGTTTGGGACTGTGACTGCCAGGACGTTCCAGCTAAGGAGCACTCAGATCTCCTTATGAGGGACGCTTTTGTAACTGGGATTGGGTTCCATGTTATCAGGCAGCGGCTCCTAGAAGGGGCCATGCGCGACCTTGCAGAGATTAAAACACTAGCGTTTTCCATGACGGTCGCCCTGCGCAATGGACAGTCCTACGCCCCCAACAGCGCGGCCCACTCTTCCTACGCTTCATAGGCCCCACAGGCAGCGCTACCCACCCAGTACACCTGCGCTACGTGCCAGCTGTTGATCTCCAGGGGGCCCCGATGCTATTTTTGCGGCCAACAGACACCCCCGCCAACGTTGCCTGGCCCGCGCTGCCCTTTGTAAGGCCTGCGGGAAGAAGGGCCACTATGTAGCAGTGTGCCAGGTCCGCTCAGCGGCAGCGGTCCACCCCCGTCCCCACCCCCCGGTCGCGGACAATGGGCGCCGCTATCCTCCCCTCCTCCCCAGGCCATGTGCGAGCAATGGGTGCCGCCATCTTCTCCCCCGCACCAGGCCCGATCAGCGGCAGCGGTCGCCCCCACCCTACACCCCCCCCCCCCCCCGGTCACGGACAATGGGCGCCGCTATCCTCCCCTCCTTCCCAGGCCATGTGCGAGCAATGGCCGCCGCCATCTTCTCCCCCGCACAACACGTGCGTTTCATGGGCGCCGCCATCTTGCTCCACCCCCGCAACGTGCGTTCCATGGGCGCCGCCATTTTGTGACCCCCAGGACCTCCAGGCACCGCCATCTTGTCCACCCCGCAGCACATTGAGACCAACGGCGTTTCAGGACCCCGATGCAGTGGCCACCTCACTACCCGACGATCAACCACGACTTGCATCCATGGTAATTGAACAGTCCTGACCCCACATTCTGACCAACGCATCCACCAGCGTGAAAGTCCACGGCCACGTGACCTCCTGCCTACTGGACTCCGAGAGCACCGAGAGCTTTGCACATCCAAACACGGTAAGGCGCTGCTCCCTTAAGGTACACCCTACCAATCAAAGTCCTCCCTGGCCTCCAGATCCCATCGCGTAGCGATCCGGGGGTACTGCACGGTCACGCTCACAGTCCAAGGCGTAGAGTTCCACGGTTTTCGCCTCTACGTCCTCCCTAACCTCTGCACTGCACTTATCCTTGGCCTGGATTTTTAGTGTAACCTCCAGAATCTGACCCTTAAATTCGGCGAACCCTTACCACCCCTCACTGTGTGCGGCCTCGCGACCCTAAAGGTCGATCCTCCTTCCCTCTTTGCCAATCTAACTCCAGATTGCAAACCGTCGCCACCAGGAGCAGATGGTACAGCACCCAGGTTAAGGCCTTCATCAGGTCCGAGGTCCAGCGGTTGCTTCAGGCGGGAGTCATCGAGGCCAGCAACAGCCCCTGGAGAGCTCAAGTGGTAGTGGTTAAGTCTGGGGAGAAAAATCGAATGGTCGTGGACGACAGCCAGACCATCAACAGGTACAAGCAGCTCGACGCGTACCCTCTCCCACGCATATCTGACATGGTTAACCAGATTGCACAGTACCGGGTCTTCTCAATGGTGGACCTGAAATCCGCCTACCACCAGTTCCCCATCTGTAAATCGGACCATCTATACACAGCCTTCGAGACAGACGGCCGCCTATATCACTTCCTTAGGGTCCCCTTCGGCGTCACCAATGGGGTTTCGGTCTTCCAAAGGGAGATGGACCGAATGGTCGACCGGTATGTTATGCGGGCCATGTTTCCGTCCCTAGACAATGTCACCATCTGCGGCCATGATCAGCAGGACCACGACGCCAACCTCGCTAAATTTCTCTGCACCGCCACTCCCCTCAACCGCACGTACAACAAGGAGAAGTGTGTGTTCCGCACAAACCGCTTAGCCATGCTCAGGAACGTGGTCCAGAACAGAGTTCTGGGGCCCGATCCCAACCGTATGCGCCCCCTCATGGAGCTTCCCCTCCCCCACTGCCCCAAGGCCCACAAACGCTGCGTGGGGTTCTTCTCGTATTACGCTCAGTGGGCCGCAAACTATGCGGACAAGGCCCGCCCACTCATACAGTCCACTCATTTCCCCCTGACGGCAGAGGCACGCTGTAGACGAAACACTTCCTTTCCAAGTAGAAAGCGACGCATCGGACGTCGCCCTTGCCGTCAACCACAACCAGGCAGGCAGGCCCGAGGCATTCTTTTTCCGCACCCTCCGTGCCTCCGAAATCCGTCACTCATCCGTCGAAAAGGTCCCCAACGAAAAGGCTATCGTTGAGGCTGTGCGACATTGGAGGCATTACCTGGCCGGCAGGAGATTCACTCTCCTCACTGACCAACGGTCGGTTGCCTTCATGTTCAAGAACACGCAGTGGGGCAAGATCAAAAATGACAAAATCTTGCGGTGGCGAATCGAGCTCTCCACCTATAACTACGAGATTAAGTATCGTCCTGGCAAACTCAAGGAGCCCCCAGGCGGCCTATCCCGAGGTACATGTGCCAGCGCTCAAGTAGACCAACTCCGGACCCTGCTCGGCAGCCTTTGTCACCCAGGGGTCACTCGGTTGTACCACTTCATTAAGGCACGAAATTTGCCCTACTCCGTCGGGGAAGTAAGGACGATCACCAAGGACTGCCAGGTCTGTGCGGAGTGCAAACCGCACTTCTAACGGCCGGACCGCGCGCACCTGGTGAACGCCTCAGAGTGGATTTCAAAGGCCCCCTCCCCTCCTCTGACCGACACACACATTTCCTCAGTGTGATCGATGAATACTCCCGGTTTCCATTCGCCATCCCATGCCCCGACATAACGTCTGCCACCGTCATTAAAGCCCTTAATTCTATCCTCACTCTGTTCGGCTTCCCCGCCTGCATCCACAGTGACAGGGGATTCTCATTCATGAGTGATGAGCTACATCAGTTCCTGCTCAACAGCGGTATCGCCTCCAGCAGAACGACGAGCTACAACCCCTGGGGAAACGGACAGGTAGAAAGGGAGAATGGGACGGTATGGAGGGCCGTCCAGCTGGCCTTACGGTCCAGAAATCTCCCGGCCTCCCGCTGGCAAGAAGTCCTCCCTGATGCACTACATTCCATTCGCTCATTACTTTGCACTGCTACTAACAGTACACCGCATGAACGCCTTTTTGCCTTCCCCAGGAAGTCCACATCCGGGGTATCACTCCCAACTTGGCTCACAGCTCCGGGAACCGTGCTTCTCTGTAAACATGTGCGGCTCCACAAGGCGGACTCGTTGGTAGAAAGGGTGCACCTGCTCCACGCAAACCCACAGTACGCCTACGTGGCGTTCCCCGACTGCCGCCAGGATACCGTCTCCCTCAGGGACCTGGCACCAGCAGGTTCCGCCCCCACACCACCCCCATCGCCCCCGGCGCCACCCTCCCCTCCCCCATCACCCCCCCCCCCCCCCCCCCCCCCGTAGGACCGTCCGTCCTCCCCCTGCTCATCCCCGTTGATGAAGAGGATTTTGGCACGCTCCCGGAGTCAATTTCGACCACGACGGCACCAACATCGCCGGCTCCACTTCGTCGATCCCAGAGGACGATCAAGGCGCCGGACCGGCTGAACCTCTGACCGGCCCACCGGATGACCAGAGACATTTTTCTTTCACTGTTCTGTAAATATTAAAGATTGCGAATTGTGCATAGTTATCCACCACCCCCGCTGCACTCAATTTTAACAGGGGGTGAATGTGGTAAACTACTGTGTTCCTATATTAAGGGTTGTACGGTAGAACCTGCACTACAGGTTCACCTGGGCCCCTGCATGCTAGCTCCGCCCAGGAGCCGGGTTATAAATATGCAAGGCCTTCAGCTAGCAGCCATTTCGTCAGCTGCTGTAGGAGGCCACACTTCAGATACTAATAAAGCCTCAGTTTGAATTCAACTTCGTCTCCAGCCAAATTGATCGTGCCTCAAGTATATTAGTGGCTGCAGCCTATGGTCTTTTGGAATTTTAGACTTGGAAAGACTTAGAATTCCTACAGTACATTCAGCCTATCATGTCTGCAGCGACCCTCTGAAAGAGGCCCACTCTCCCGCCCTAATCCTTTAACCCCGTACCCCCACCTAACCTGCACATCTTTGGACACTAAGGGGCAACTTAGCATGGCCAATCCACAAAACCTCTACATGTTTGGACTGTGGGAGTAAACCTACTCAGAAACAGGGAGAAGGTGCAACCTCCACACAGGCAGTGACCCAATGGCGAGAATCACACCCGGGTCCCTGGCACCTAGCTAACCACTGTGCCACCATGCTAGCAAAAAGGTAGTCAATTCTGAACACTGAAAAGATGTCATCCTCTGCTTTAGCAAGAGATCCAGCTGAGGTGGCCAATGATGGCTCCGGAACCTGAACATATATCAAACACTGTTCTCCCAGAATGCCAGTAGAGAACAGAGATACGAAAGAGGTGCAGACACTGAGCACGGGATTCTCTGATACCGTTGCGTTTCCCGATGGCGTCAACATAGCCTCAGGATCAGCAATTCTGGTCCCGACAGGGGGCTGGCATGGCACTGGAGCGACCCACGACGCTCCAGCTGCTGATCCCGGCGTCAACTGGGCGCCGCGGGGTCCATGCATGTGCAGTGGCACTGGCGCCAACACGTGCATGTGCAGTGGCTCCCTTCTCCGCGCCGGCCCCGACACAACATGGCGTAGGGCTATAGGGGCCGGTGCGGAAGAAAGAAGGCACCCAGTCTGAGAGGCCGGCCCGCCGATCGGTGGGCCCCCATCGCGGGCCAGGCCATATCGGAGGCCCCCCCCCCGGGGTCCGGCCCCCCACAAGCCGACCCGGACCCTTCAATGCTGAGGTCCCGCCGGGTAAGACCAGGTTACAACAGCGCCGGCGGGAATCGGGCTTTTTGTTACGGTCGCTTGGCCCATCCCGTGCCGAGAATCGCCGGGGGGGGGACCCATAGAGCGGCCCCCAACCAGCGCTGCATTGACCACACCGGCACAAATGGCCGCTCTGCAGAGAATCACGTCCCGGCGTCGGGGCACGTGGCGTGATTCACGCCGGTCCCGGCGATTCTCCGGCCCGGCCCCGGGTTGAGAGAATCCTGCCCTGGATTACAGATGAACAGGAATTCCTCACAGAAGGGATGCCTGAGCTTTCTTGATCTGTGTCCAAATAGCATGGAGCCTCAGAAGAAATATTACATTTAAATTCTATATTCCATTATTTTTCAGAATGATACAATCATTTCCATAATGAATGCAGGAATAAGCGTGAACTTCTCCGGGGAGAGAGAGTGAGTGAAAAAAACATGATTAACGTTGAGTCCATCTGACCCTTGGGTCAGATGTTGCCTGGCTTGCTGAGTTTATCCGCATTTTCTGTTTTATTGCAGGAGTTTTGGTTGGACATTGTGGGTTGCCATGGCTTGGGGCCACAAGCTACATCGTCTCAAGAAAGTGCACAAGCATTTGTGTTTTGCAATGTTTTCAGATTTCTGTCCCTTCATCAGTTTTGGTGACTTATTTTTTCTATTATATAATGATGAGAAATGTTTCTGCAATGGTGATGTCATAATATACTCCAGTATATTATGGTGCAGACACACACACACTGATGGACATGCAGTGGGACCAATCAGCATACACAACACTGCAGCCAATCACCAGTGAGAGCACACACAGTATAAAGACAGGGGACAGGAGAGTTCCCGCTCATTCTAGTAGCAGTCAGCTCTGAGCACAGAGCTCACAGCCTGCAACACAGACATTCACCATGTGCTGAGTGCATCACCTGGTTAGGACTAGGCAAGGGTCAACAGTTAAAGCTGGTATTGCATTTACCAACAGTTCAAGTATGTTAATATAGTTAACCTTATAATACAATAGAGTTGCACCACTTCCAGTGTTGGTGACCTGTTTGTGATCCAGAACACCCAACACATCATGGTACAAGGAGTGGTTGCATACTAGCACTTCTGAGACCCAGCTGCAACTAATCAGCATTCCGGCATCCTGAAGTATGGAGAACATCAACCCGCCGCCACCGCTCCGCATCGCCGGCAATCTCCTGTTCCAGCAGCGCTTGCAGGGTAAGGATGAGCCTTTCCAATCCTTTTTAACACACCTCCGCATCCTTGCGCAGTCCTGCGGCTACGGGCCCACCTCCGACTCCATGTTATGCGACCAGATCATATTTGGTGTTCTGTCGGACCCCCTGCGTCAGCAGCTCCTCAAAATTAAGTAACTCACCCTAGCGACTGCCGTCGAGACCTGTGTCCTGCATGAAAATGCCACCGGCCAGTACTCCCACATACTGGCGGCTGAAACGGCGCGGCAAGGTCCCCATGAGGCAGAACGGGCCCAAACAATTGAACACCTCCAAGGCTGCAACCTGGATGAGGACGGCCATTTCGTGCGCTTTTCGTGGCCTGCCGCGCTTGTACGCGCCAAACGAGGGGACGGTGACGTGGAGGAACGTGATGCGCAGGCACGCACCGCTCATGCGCGGTGGCGCAACGAGCGTACTGACGTCACGACGTGCGGCAACTGTGGCTCCGCCCATTTAAAGCAGCAATGTCCTGCAAAATCGTGACAATGCCTACAATGTGGCAGACTTGGCCACTACGCTGCCTGCTGTCGAGCAGCTCAGCCTGCCAATTCGCATCGCTTCAGCCAGCCTCGCAGGAACGTTCGGGCAATTCAATCCACGTTCACCGAGTCCGATTTCCCGCAGATCAGTGACTCCGAGGACCCGAGGGAGCTTCTTCGAGTCGCTGTTATAACAAAGAACAGGCTGTCCCTGAATCAAAACCACCAGCCGCTGCCGGTGCACAGCATTGATCCAGACGACGAGTGGTGTGCCACCCTGACGGTCAACCAGAATTCGTCGCCCACCTCAGAGACTTGACTTATGAGTTTTACAATGTTGGACTCTTTGATCTATTCTGTTATCCTGTTTCATCGTTCCAGTAGTTTGTATATAATGTTCATTTTGTTGTTGGTGTGACAACCTATTTCTCTGCACCAGGCACCTTCCCGTGTAAATAGATTAGCCTCATGTACATAGTCATGTAAATAACACGCACACACATAGTCAGGTACATTCACTACACAATATGTATTGTCACGCAGACACATGTTCTTTATATAAAAGGGGGGATGTCATAATATACATCAGTATATTATGGTGCAGACACACACACACACAATGATGGACATGCAGTGGGACCAATCCGCATACACAACACCGCAGCCAATCACCAGTGAGAGCACACGCACTATAAAGACAGGGGACAGGAGAGTTCCCATTCATTCTAGCAGTAGCCAGCTCGGAGCACAGAGCTCGCAGCCTGCAACACAGACATTCACCATGTGCTGAGTGCATCACCTGGTTAGGACTAGGCAAGGGTCAACAGTTAAAGTTGGTATTGCATTTACTCACAGTTCAAGTATGTTAATATAGTTAACCTTATAATAAAATAGAGTTGCACCACTTCCAGTGTTGGTGACCTGTTTGTGATCCAGAACACCCAATACATCAGGTGATAGTTTGCTTTGTGTAGCTGGCACTACCAGAAGTCAGCACAGTGTGTTCCTGGAAATACGTGGTGTTTATGGAGAATTCCTGGGAAAGCTTTGGTAGTTGCTGGAGATTTAGAATAGCATGCCAATATTCAAAGGAGGTCTTGTGGCGCAGTGGGCAGTGTCCCTCCCTCAGAGCCTGAACTCCGGGTTCGAGTTCCACCCCAGGACTTGTTTGTCAAAGAAGGTGCATTCATACCCTGCAAAAGTCCCTCCAACATGCTCATGGCTGATGATAAGAGCGAGAGAGACTTCTGGACAGCCACTTGATGTGGAGTGGCATATGCTCAATGTTATAAGCCTCTGGCAACAGACTAGCGGCCTGTTCAAGAAATAACTAGCTATGGAAACAGATGAAAGTCTACCTCAGTGCACCACTAAGATGTACAGTAAGAAGTCTTACAATGCCAGGTTAAAGTCCAACAGGTTTGTTTTGATTCACTAGCTTTCGAGGTGTAGCTCCTTCCTCAGGTGAATGAGGAAAGCTAGTGATTCGAAACCAACCTGTTGGACTTTCACCTCTTCTGACTGTGCCCACCCCAGTCCAACGCTGGCATCTCCACATCATCACTAAGATGTAGGAAGACAATTGGAATAAGAATATTCGCAGAGGGTCCTCTGGACTCTTCCTATGTTAATCTCACCAATATTTACAGAGGGACCACGAGAGCATGCCAATATTTGCAGGGGGTGGATGTCCACGAGAGTGTACCAATATTTACAGAAGGTCACATGATGAAAAAATATCAAAAAGTCCAACTGCTGACACGGATAAAATACTTCTTCCCGGTCCTCACCACCCTGTCCTACAAACAGCATTCCGAGAAAACAGTTGAATTTGAGTTTGGCTTAAACCGTGTGATGCACTGAGATAAATACATTTATTGAAAGAGGTTTTGCACAAAATAAAAATGTATGTGCTTCTTTAGCCAAGAGACATTGGAACTTGTTTTCAGATTCATTAAATATTTATCTGATTCCTACAAAATCAAGGTCAAATCCATTTTCTCTCTCAAGGACATTTTGGACTAAAATGATACCTTGTAATTTTATAGCAATCTGGGCATATGGCAGATTTTTTATTCATTATTCATCATAATTTATTGTCCTTTTTTCTTTGCCAGGGCAAGGTCTTGAGGCAGACTCTCTTTCTCCCCACCCCCACCCCCCCCACAATACTCACTGCATGGTTTCAGCATTTCATCAGCTCGAGCAGTTCGCCCCATATCAGATCCAAATACAGGCCATTTGAGATTATCACTGAGCTATCCATGTTTTACCTGGATTGAAATATTCTAAAATGGACAAAATTCCTGCTGAAGTTCATTTATGAGCTACTGGACATGGCTGACTTCTGTGCTGTTCAGCAGGCCCGAGACATGGAAGTACAGTACTCCCATTGATCTTCACAGCCTGTGGTGTTCTACACAGCACTAAAGCACCAACCATGGGCTTTAATTCAATTTGGGCAGCAAGGGGATTTTTCTTCATAGGTTTCAATTATTATTTTTGCCGAGTATTGACTTGCTGGGATTGCAACAAGTAATGATGTTGCCAAATTTTGTTCCCCTGTGCATTGACTTGGAGATGGGTGGAAATTCAGCTGGACGAAAAGGCTTCTGCTCAACTGTGTACCAACCTCTCTGAAGGGATGACAGACAGACTGGCTTTCAGGAAGTTGCCCATCATATTTCTGTCATGGTAAATTGCTGGGCATTGTCAAATCAAGGAACAATACAATACTACTCCAAATGTATCAGAGATCAACCTAATTTTCAATGGATCTGGGCCTACAGCCTAGGACACTCGGGGCAGCAATTGAGACAAAACCCCATGATAACATCCAATGCGTATTAGGCATAGATTAAAACGAATGATCAATTTATGAATTAAGATTACTTAGAAATCCTGATATCTAAATCCCTTCAGGTCTTGCTCTTCCCTATCTCTGCTTTCTCGACAGCCTTATTCTCAAACACTTCATTCCTCCATTCTGACCTTATGTACATCCCCTCCTCATTGCACCCACAACTGGTGGCCATGTCTTCAGATGGCAAGGCCCCAGCCACAGGAATTCCCTTTTTCTAGTCCCTGGCATCCACTTCTCTATGACCCTTCTTAAATCTACCATGACAAAGCTTTTGCGGTGCCACAGTGGTTAGCATTGCTGCCTCACAGCTCCAGGGACCCCAGGTTCAATTCCAGCCTCGGGTGACTGGTCTGTGTGGAGTTTGCACTTTCTCCCCGTGTCTGCGTGGGTTTCCCCTGGGTGCTCTGATTTCCTCCCACAGTCCAAAGATGTGCAGGTTAGGTGAATTGGGGCCATGCTAATTGCCACTTACTGTCCAAAAGATTAGATGGGGTTACTGAGTTATGGGGATAGGGTGGAGGCATGGGCTTAAGTAGGGTGCTCTTTCTAATGGCCAGTGCAGACTAGATGGGCTGAATGGCCTCCTTCTGCACCGTAAATTCTATGAAATACTCTATCTAATATATTTTTCTTTAGCTTGCCTTCCATTTATTTCTGATCATGTCTCCTTGGAGAACCTACAGGGACATTTATCTAAGTTAAGGCATCATACAAACATCAATTATTGCTTTCAATCTGTATTTGTTGGTGTTAGGCAAGAATTAAATATTTCTTTTCCTCACAACGCTGGGGACCCGGGTTTGATTCCGAGCTTGGGTGACTGTGTGGAGTTTGCACATTCTCATCATGTTTGTGTGGGTTTTCTCCCACAGTCCATAGATGCGCAGGTTACGTGGATCGGCCATGATAAAATTGCCCCTTAGTGTCCAAGGATGTGCAGGCTATGTTGAGTTATGGGGATAGGGTGGGGGTGTGGGCCTGGGTAGGGTGCTCTTTCAGATGGGCTGAATGGCCTCCTTCTGCACTGTAGGGATTAGATGGAAAATAAAGAATAACACATTTTAACACAAGTTTTGCATAGTTTGTAATCTAGATTTTGATGTTTCACCTCCACTTTTTTAATGCTTTATTATTCCCTCTGCCAGTCATAGATTTGCACACCATCTCTCTCCACCGCACCCCCCTCCCCCCCCCCCCCCCCCCCCAATTCCGCTGCAGCAATCAAACCCCATTACCGGAGAAAATATGGCTGTTTCCCCCCCGCCCCCCCCAAAAAAAACCATGAGACCCCCACCAACCCGCCCCTGGCTGGGTGGGGTCTCCTCCTCTCCCTTCTTGTTTTCTATCCTTTCATTTCTGTCCCATTCGCATCTTGTTTCCTCATTCTCCTCTCACTTTCATCCCCATACCTTCCATTTATCCTCATCCTGTGCACTCCTCTCTTCTCCCCCCAGATCCTATTATCCCACAGCCTCTAACCCAGCTATCAACTCCTATATGTAACATCACAGGAGATGCATACATGTAAATAAAAACAGAAGTAACAAAATGGACCATGCTTAAGGTACCGTGTCATCCAATATGAAGTATGTCACAGTCAGGAAACGCAGTCAGCCATGACACGTCCATGAATCATACCAAAAATGTAGCAACATTTAATTACAAAATAATTCAGGCATCAATATTTTGACTCCAACTCACTTTGCAAATGGAAGATTATTGCATTTGCACAAATACTTCAAGGAAATGATGCCAGAAATGCAAAGTAAAGCTTTCTACATTGGATAATCATCACTAGATACTCACGGGTGCATATTATGCTGAGCAGATGGTCTGCCTTTCACTTGGAGCAGGATTCTGAAGTTGCAGTATGTATTTAACAGATGCATCCCATTTACTAAATACTGTATTCATTAATCACAAATTTACAATTTCAAATCATGCGGCTTTTGTTATTAACACATTAGTATGCGTGATGAGAGGAAGTTAACTATTATCAGCATCAATATGGGAGGGGTACAGCCGCGTGTAAGTATAGCATGAAAAAATAACAAAAAAATGCTGAAATTTTCTGCAGGTCCGGCATAATCTGTGAAGAGAGATAGAGATGCTGCCTGACCTGCTGGGTTTTTCCATCATTTGCTTGTTCTTATTTTAGATTTCCAGCATCTGCTTTATCTTGCTTTTGTAGAAGTATAAAATCCCACTCTCCTCACAAGTTGCGTCCCAGCAGTCCGATGACATTTAAAGGCAATGCAGTTTGAATGGAGTAGACAGTGGAAGGTTATGTCTGGTACAAGACTGTGATTGTATTTGTTCATGATGAATCATGATCTTTGGGATCAGTTGTATTGATTAGATGAGCAATGCAGTTCCTCATTATACACTAGTGTTTCACCATGGGAAAGCATTTCACAGTTTGTTCTGTGAAATTCTCTCCTGAAAGATTTGGAGGTCCAGCACTACTAATCTGTGTTTTCAACAAAAAAACTAACATTTTTCAACTGCATTGGTAACCTGGATTTTGATGCCTCGGCCCTGCTCTCCCCCCACCTCCCAGTTGTTCCGTTCAGAGTTCTGGAGCTTTATTTACTTCGATTGGCCTATTTCAGCCCTGATATTTTGCCTCTCTCTGCCTGTCTGAGTCATGAGGTTCTGTCGATTCTCAACCAACTGCCTGAATGTATTACCTTCTGCCACTTCCAATCCATCATCCCCAAGTCCTTGTAACCAGCTGCCTGCCTGTCTAACCATGAAACCACAAACGTAGATACTTCAGCCTCCAGTGAGCAGGGTAGGTAGAAAAGATGCATCAATTTTTTTTCTAAAGTTAAGAAAATGAATATGTTTTAAATGTGCGAATATGCAGTGAACTTGCTGGCATTACAATCAATAACATGTGCAGCAGTTATATAACGAAAGACATTTGTGAGATCAGCGATTTTAAGTGATATATAATGAATTCTGACAATCTTGGATGTAGTGATCAGATGGAGGCAATTGAACGTGGACCTTTCCAAATCAATTATGAGAGCCCCGAAGTGCACTCAACATGGCTGGTTTGAAGGTGCACCTGTTCTTCCTTCCCCCTCATGTCAATGTTTAGCAGCTCCTTAAAGGGAAGGCGAACAAACGCACACAGTAACATTATAAACCAGGCTGGTCTTCAGCTGTCAGGACTTGAGGCACATGTACAGGACAATGATAAATAATTTCAACTGCCTGGGGTGTTCGCAATCTGGGGTTGTGCGGGTGAATTAGTTGGACATCAGACACTTAAATAAAAGTGTTACCAAATGGCACTATATAAGAGAATGAAACCCAGAGTGTCCAAAGTATAACGAGAATTCCTGTAATGAAGTGCCTGTTTGGAGAGCTGGCAGAACTGGAACCAATGGTTATCACAGAAGCTGCTGCTTGTGTTAAATATTTATTTAACCATTTGCTGCACGGTGACCTTACGACACAAAATCCTGATATTAATAGTAAAACCGAATTGTTTTAACACTAACAACTGTAATCTGTGATATTCTGCAAAACTTCGCTTCATTCAAATGTTCAATTTGGAAGGAGGGACTGGTATACCAAAAATTCAAACTTCAAACAGATGCTGTGGGGGTGATGTGCCATACAGATATACAGGGTGGTGTGCACCAGTGGAAAAGAAGGAAATAATTTGCATTTACATGTCATATTTCACAAACTCAAGATATCCCATAGTGCGTTTGAATATAGTGGGCGCGACCTTCCCAAAAGGGAACAATGTTCCCTAGCGGGCGCGTTCATCGCAACTCCGGTTGAATAAGGAACTTAAACGGGAAATCCTCAGCCGGGGCCGCACATAGCTCTGTTTTTTACAACAGGGAGGTCTGCTCTCTGGAACTGCACGTTGTAGCAAAAGAGCGGCACACCATTTTAAATGGCGTCCCGATCTCCGACGCCCACAAAAAAACCTATCTCCTCCCCCCACCCCACCCCACCCCAGCCCAAACGTAACATGGGAGGATCCCCCAGCCTTCCCATCGCACCCCCCAACACCCAGGGTGGACAACCCTGGTTCAATCGTGCACAAGCAAAAAATGGCAGCTTGGCACCATGGCAGTGCCCCTGCAAGATGGCAGTGCCACCTGGACACCATAGCAGTGCCAGGATGGCACCCAGGTGGCACTGCCAGGGTACCCAAGTGGCACCAGCAGTGCCAGGACACCACCCCCTCCAATCCCTTTGGAGACCCCACAAGTGCCATTTCATTTGTGGAGACAGTACCAAATGGTGCTCGCCCAACGTCCACAAGGTGAAGGGATTGAATCCCAAAGCCTCAGGTACCTTGGAAATCTGCACCTTAGTGTAAGGCTAGCTGCCTCGCTCTAATATGCAGATTTGCCAAAAATTGATCCCGCCCATTGTGGGCAGGATTCTCCTTGCAATGTCTCGCGAGATTGCGTTGAATCTCGTGAGGCATTGCGAGCCGGGTCGATAACGGGAGCCGGGTCTCCTGGCTTTCAATGGCCATGCTGTGCCGCAGCAAGATGCTTTTCTGGTACAGTGTGGCTGGAAGAGCGCGCCCAATGGCTGTTGGAAAATGTGACTCCCAATTTGTACACAGCAAGATCCCATGAACAGTATTGTGATAATGGCCAGATTATCTGTTTTAGGAATGTTGCTTGGAGGATAAATATTTTCCTAGTCTCTTCAAAATATTGCCCTGGGATCTTTTACGCACATTTGTCGGCACGGCAGAGCATTGCTGCCTCAAAACACCAGGGATCTGGGTTCGATTCTGGCTGTGGATGACTGTCTGTGTAGAGTTTGCACGTCCTCCCTGTGTCTGCATGGGTTTCCTCTGGGTGCTCCGGTTTCCTCCCACAGCCCAAAGGTGGTCCAAAGGTGGGGAAGGTTAAGTGGATTGGCCATGCTAAATTTTCCCATAGTGTCCAAAGATGTTCAGGTTAGGTGGATTGGCCATGATAATGCATGGGGTTACAGGGATAGGGTGTGGGAATGGGCCGAGGTAGAGTGCTCTTTCGGAGGGTCAATGCAGACAAAATGGGCCGAAAGGCCTCATTCCCTACTACAAGGATTCTATGGTGAAAGTAGACATGTTCCTTTTGCCTTAAATTAATGACTCCACCGAACAATCCCCACTTATTCTGCTCTGCTGTATTTATTCCATAGAGCAGGACTTGAATGCAATACCTACAGTTATCATTTGAGCAACCAGAAGCTTTAAGTCAGGGGATGCCGTTCAGAAGGGCAGACAATATTTGAGGTTGGGTGTATTGTAATGTTGATGTGAATGTGCTCAGGGAACTGATTTTGAAGAACTGCATCTAATGTTTGCTTGTCTATACCTCAATCTTAAAAAGAACACTCTCTAATAGCTTCATGTCAGGAAATATTCTTTTCAGCAAAAGAAGAACCAGGCAACGTGCCTTAATGACTACCGTCCGGTGGCCCTGACTTCAGTCATAATGAAGTGCTTCGAGAGGTTGATCATGAAGCGCATCACCTCCATACTCCCAGAACACCTTGATCCACTGCAATTCGCATACCTCCGCAACCGGTCCACAGCAGACGCCATTTCCCTGGCCCTACACTCATCCCTAGAGCATCTTGACAACAAGGACTCCTGCATCAGACTCCTATTTATTGACTACAGCTCCGCCTTCAATACCATAATCCCAGCCAAGCTCATATCAAAGCTCCAAAACCTAGGACTTGGGAGAATGTGCAAACTCCACTCTGCAACTGGATCCTCGATTTTCTGACCAACAGACCACAATCAGAAAGAATGAACAACACCTCCTCCACAATAGTCCTCAATACCAGGGCCCCGCAAGGCTGCGTACTTAGCCCCCTACTCTACTCCCTGTAAATTTTGCGTGGCAAAATTTGGTTCCAACTCCATCTACAAGTTTCCCTACGATACGACTATAGTGGGCCGGATCTCGAATAATGACGAGTCAGAATACAGGAGGGAGATAGAGAACCTAGTGGAGTGGTGCAACGACAACAATCTCTCCTTCAATGCCAGCAAAATTAAAGAGCTGGTCATTGACTTCAGGAAGCAAAGTACTGTACACACCCCTCTCAGCATCAACGGGGCCGAGGTGGAGATGGTTAGCCGTTTCAAATTCCTAGGGGTACACATCTCCAAAAATCTGTCCTGGTCCACCCACGTCGACGCTACCACCAAGAAAGCACAACAGTGCCTATACTTCCTCAGGAAACTGAGGGAATTCGGCATGTCCACATTAACCCTTACCAACTTTTACAGATGCACCACAGAAAACATCCTATCTGGCTGCATCACAGCCTGGTATGGCAACTGCTCGGCCCAGGACCTCAAGAAACTTCAGACAGTCGTGAACACCACTCAGTCCATCACATGAACCTGCCTCCCATCCATTGACTCTATTTACACCTCCCGCTGCTTGGGGAAAGCGGGTAGCGTAATCAAAGACCCCTCCCACCCGGCTTACTCACTCTTCCAACTTCTTCCATTGGGCAAGAGATACAGAAGTCTGAGAACACGCACAAACAGATTCAAAATCAGCTTCTTCCCCACTGTCACCAGACTACTAAATGACCCTCTTATGGACTGACCTCATTAACACTACACCCTGTATGCTTCATCCGATGCCGGTGCTTATGTAGTTACATTGTATACCTTGTGTTGCCCAATACTGTACAGTACCTTAGAATTCCTACAGTGCAGAAGAAGGCTAGTCGGTCCATCGAGCCGCCACCAACTCTTCGAAAGAGCACCCTACGTAGGCCCACGCTCCATCCTATCCCTGCAAACCAGTAACCATGCCTAACCTTTTGGACACTAAAGGGTCATTTAGCAAGACCAATCCACCTAACCGACACATCTTTGGACTGTGGGAGGAAATCGGAGCTCCCGGAGGAAACCCACGCAGACACTGGGAGAGCAAACTCTACTCAGAGAGTCACTCAAGGCCAGAATTGAATTTGGTTCCCTGCCAAGGTGAGGCAGCAGTGCTAACCATTGTGCCAGCTCATGTCTCTGGATTGGACTTGAACATTGGAACATCCTTACTCAGAAACATGAATGGTGCCACTGAACCATCGCTACGGACGGGAGTATTTACTCAGAATATCACTTCACACCCACATCGAGTGACTGACCTCTGAAGTACCTTCAGCCAGATGCATAGAAGAGGCATTCAGATTCTAAAAGAAAATGGAATGGCTGGCAGCTCAGCTTGGGCATTTAACACTTCCTTTTTAAAAAAAAATCCAATGAAGGGGCAATTTAGTGTGGCAAATCCACCTACCCTGCACATCTTTGGGTGGTGGGGGTGAGACCCATGCAGACACGGGGAGAATGTGCAAACTCCACATGTACAGTGACCGGGGGGCGGGGATCGAACCCGGGTTCACAGCGCCGTGAGGCAGCAGTGCTATCCACTGTGCCAAGTACTGCCGGCATTTAACACTTTCAACATGGACATTGGTAGAAAATTATTTTTTATTATTTCATGGAATGTGGGGGGGGGGGGGGGGGTGCTGCAGGGTGGTGTCAGGGGCACGTCCATCATTTGTTTCCCATCTCTAATTGCCCTTGAACTAAGTCGCCTGCTGCACCATTTGAGAGGACAGTTAAGAGTCACCACATTATTGTGGGTCTGGGGTCACACAAATAGGCCAGACCCGGTAAGGATGGCAGATTTTATTCCCTAAAGGGACATGAGGGAATTAGATGGGGGTTTACGACAATCAGTTAGTTGTCATGGCCAGCATTACTGAGACTAGCTTCATATTCCAGATTTATTCATTGAATTTACATTCCACCAGCTGCCATGGTGGGAGTTGAATCCTTGTCCCCAGGATTAGTCTCCCCTTGGCTGACTGCCCACTCGTTCTGCCTCCTTATGAAGGATGATTGAGAAAGGGGGAACAAATAAAAGCGAGAGAAAAAAGTTATTTTGCTCCATTAACTTTCAAAACAGTTTGCTTAGCTGCCAGCAGAGTAGCACTGGCCGCAATTCTGTGGCTGTTTTGATTCACTTTTCCCGCTGGCACCCACCCGCGTGTTTCCCGATGACGTGGGGTGGCTTCAATGGGAAATCACATTGACAAGCAGTGGGAATATAGAATTCCATCCGCGGCTGGGGGATTGGAGAATCCAGCGCTCTATTTTCAAAAATCCATTCCTGGGATCTGGGCTACACTGGCGAGGCTAGCATTTATTACCCATCCCTAGCTCTCCATGAGGAAATGGCGATAGAATGGAGTTACTTACTAGGCTACCGCAGAGAGGGTTTAGAGTGGACCACATTGATGTGGGACTGCAGTCACATGTGGGCAAAACCAGGTAAAATGGCAGCGTTCCTTCTCTAAATGCCATCTGAGAGCCAGTTGGGTTTTTAATGATAATGTGGTAGCACCGTGGTCACTTTTACTGATGCCAGCTTGTTCCAAATCAAATTATTTCAAATTCTAACTGAAATTCAATTTGCCATGGTGGAGGCTAAGCTTACATTGCTTGGATTATTGTTGAGAAACATAACCCAACATCTACCCATAAGGTTGCCAGTAGAATCATAAGAAAGATATGGCTTTGCATGCTCTTCCAGGTTCCCTCTATCTCTTCCAAGAAGTACCTCTCCTCCTCCTGAAAGTTTAGCACCATAACAACAGTCCCTATCGCTCATAAATCACCTCATGCAAAATGTTCTTTGAGGTATATTTATGTTAGTGAAAATAAAAGGCGAAAGTCTTTTCAAATGCCATAAAGAGCTTATCTTGGCTGTAATATTGGGAGTGAATGCAGACAGATGCTGTAGTGGAACCCCTGAGTGATATGATGCACATCGCTCTATATTAAGAACAGATTTCCCTTCTGTTAGAAAGTTCACTTGATGGAGATTCCAGTTGGTCCTCCCACTCTGCTGAAAAGAACATTTACTGACATGAAGTTGTGTTAGAGAGCGTTCTCATTACAATTAGAGTGTGAACAGCAAAATGTCAAAGGCAGATCTGCAAGAGCCATTCCGTGAGCCCCTTCACAAGCAGCATTACAATACATCTGGCCTCAAATACTGTCTGCCATTTTGAATGGCATCCCCTGGCACAAAGCCTCTGGTCGCTGAGGTGTCAACTGCAGCATGCAACTCCTGCTCCATGGAACAAATTCAACGGAGCAGAATATATACAAACTGTTCTGTGGGGTCATCAACTTAAGGGAAAAGGGACTTCCGCTTGTGACCATGGAGTGATTGGTCACATAAAGGGCTGTTCCTGTTCAAAGTCACAGAAAAGGGCTCTTTTTACCCAGATCCGGGTGCAATTTTGATGAAAAGGCGTAGGTAAATGTTAGAGGAGTAGTTTACCCCTGGAATGGTATGTCTTCTGATCACCGGACCCGGCAGAAAACAGTGAGAGGTTTGGCTGGAAAGTTGAAACAGTCTTGTGCTTCACAGACAGTCTCTTCCAGCATGCAGGCGGGGGAGGGGCAAGCTGTAAGGCCCCAGATACAGGAACTGATGACTTTTATCCAGGAGGAATTCCATAAACAGAGGAAAGAAATGCGTGAGGATCATGCAAAGGCCATTGCAGAAGCTGTGGCACCCCTGAAGAGTACTTTGGAGTGGATGGAGAGGTGTTTGGAGGTGCAGGGGTCACAGATTCGGGAGATTGAAGGAGTGATCTCGGACCACAGCGATCGTGTGGTGGCTTTGGAGGTGGAGGTGGGGCTCTTCGGAGACCTTTGTAAAATGCTGAGAGCAAAGGTTACGGAGCAGGAGAATACCTTGAGAAGACAGAACCTGCGAATAGTGGGCCTGTCTGAAGGAGTGGAAGGTGTGAGTGCCACGAGGTACGTCTCGAGGATACTGGCGGGGCTGGTGGCAGAAGGGGTGCTAGATAAGGCACCTGAAGTGGATCGAGTGCATAGGTCTCTGAGGCAAAAGCCTAGAGCTGGAGAGCCGCCGCGGGTGGTGATCGTGAGACTCCATAAATTTGTGGAGAAAGAGAAAATTCTACGGTGGGCCAGGGAGAAGCGTAGCTCCGACTGGGAGGGAAATAACATCCGGATTTATCAGGACATCGGAACCGAGTTGGCAAAATGGCGGCCAGGTTTCAACAAGGCTAAGGCGGTGCTGAACCGACGGCAGATCATGTTTGGGGTGCTCTACCCGGCGAAATTATGGGTGACGTTCGGAGGCAGGGATTATTATTTTGAGAACCCAGAAGCGACCGAAGACTTCATTAAGGAGCATAAACTGAGAGAGAACTGTGTGGACAATGCTTGGGAACCGGGGTGCTGGCACTATGTAATGGTCGGGAGCATGTTTGAAGTGGGTGTAGGGATTGGGGGATTTTCGCCTTTTTTTGTGAGGGGAGGGGGCGTGGTTTCTGTTCAATGTTGAGATTGTAAGTAGTTGTGGGGGTGAAAAGTTTATGTGGGGATGGATGTTCCTGTGGTGATATGCATCACTGTAAATACATGTAAGCTCGACAGACACTAGAGGGAGCACCAGAAACATCACACGCACACACACTCGACCAATAGACATTCACGATACACAAGGAGGTGACACGACCACAGGGGGGCATTACACCAACCCATACATAAAGGACACCACACACATGATCAGCCCCCTTTGGCCAGTGGAGACAGTCAGTGAGGAGAGGCACAGGGTTGATTCATTATCACACCCACCACGTGGAAGACAGCAGCTGGTCAGTCAGTTTAGGTAGCTACAATAGGATTAGTAGTAGTGTCGAACTCAAGTTATAAAAGTGTACATAGTGTAAATAAATGAGTTGAAGTTATTTACACGTCTTGACCTTCCATGACAAATGCAACACAAGGAAGCCGCTTATGTTACAAAGGAAACATAACAAAACATGGTACCAGTGGTGAACTGCTTAAATCCAGATAGCCATACCTCAGCGTACAATGACAACGAGTAATACCCGGGCAAGATGTACGGGCTCCCGATTCCGCAGCCGCTCCAGTGCCACGGCGATCTCCGCGAGAACTGGCAGCGATTCAGGCAGGCGTTTGAATTCTACCTGGTGGCAGCCGAACTGAAAGACCTGGCCGATAATGAAAAAGTAGAGTTTCTCCTCACGAGTAGAAGAAATCTTTTAAAAATTCAAGTTCTCCAAGGGGCAAAACAGGCATGACTTCCAGGCAGTCCTGGACAAATTCGGCAAATACGGTGAGGAAAACACACTCCAATCGGCAAGGAAAGGTAACAGAAGCGCCAGTACTCACCTTGAGGCCGAGGGCCCGGACCAGAGAGCGATTTGGGTTGAGGTCGGCGGCCATCTTGCTAAAGGGACTACACTAGCGCAGTTGCGCGAGAAGTGCGCAGAACCGGAAGATGCGTTCGCGCATGCGTGAGACGCCATGCATGCGCAATCAAGAAAACGGCCATCGGTAAAGGAACAGCGATCTACACATGCGCAATCGCTTCCTACGTGCTACGTCACGCGCGTCATGACGTCAGAGGATCCAGATCGCACCAATTTAAAGGGGAAAGTTCCCAAATCAAAGAAAAAATCTTTTAAAGCTGCAAAACAACCTTCCTTCACCTGGAATGACAGCATAATGCCTCAAATTGAACAAGGAAATGAATTTAACCTCAGAAGAACCCTGCAACAAGCAGTTACCTACGCACAAACCGATGATACCGACCTCTACATTTTTTCTGGACCTCGCGAGCCCAATGACAGCTCCATGGTCCTATACGACTGCGACTCGGACGAACCTTTCGTGTTGCACATTGGTGACCCCCGCATTGAATCCGACGCAGATGCGGATTCATTTTTCGGATTTGAGGATCTTCAACCCAGCAGATATGACGTCCCAACTCATCAGTGCAGGATGATGCTGCAGCCTGAAATTAAGAGACAGAGAGCGGTACAAGCCCACAGAGAGCGGCCTGCTGCCACACAGAGCGTGGTCCACGCCCCGCTCAGGGTTCCCGACTCTAAGAAAGAAGACATGCAAGACTCCACACCGCAGTCCTTGCAGGAACAAGACGTGACTCCAGTGTCACAAGACTCCACAGCAAGCTCGTGGACAGACTCCATAATTGCAGAAACGCAAGACTCCAGAGCGCAGTCCTTGCATGAACAAGAAGTGACTCCAGAGTCACAAGCCTCCACAGCGAGCTCATGGTCAGACTCCATGATAGAAGGAACGCAAGACTCCAGAGCGCAGTCCTTGCACGAACAAGAAGTGACTCCAGAGTCACAGGCATCCACCGCAAGCTCATGGACAGACTCCAGAATTGCAGAAACGCAAGACTCCAGAGCGCAGTCCTTGCACGAACAAGAAGTGACTCCAGTGTCACAAGCCTCCACAGAGAGCTCGTGGATGGCCTCCACGATAGAAGCAATGCAAGACTCCAATGCGCAGTCCTTGCAGGAACAAGACCATGAGGGTCTAGCAACCTCCTCTGACCAACTAGCGGCAGACGATGCAAGTCTGCCATGCTCGCGTAAACAGCAAGAAGGCTATAACAGTCTACCACGCTCCACTGCACAGCAGGACGATCATGACGGTCTATCATGCTACAATGAAGGGCACAGCGCTGATGACTGTTCAAGCCCAAATGAAGACAAGCCAAAGGAATCGCCTCTTCCAAGCCCGAAGAAAAAAGGATTATGCGCTGACCTTCAGGATCATTCTAGCCGAAGAGATATTAATAATGCTGCACAGTCACAGAAGGATGCTGAGGACTTGCTAAAGAAATTGCTTGTATGTCTAACTTGCAAGGAGCAGACTGAAAATTGCCATTGCTTTAGTACGGATCAAAAAAATGGACAAGACATTGATCCTCATTTCATGGAAATAACACAACCTGAATCATATCTACAGCAGGGACAACTGTCTCCCTTCAACACAAAACTGCAAAGTCCCAACTACAGAGACCAGCAGTTAGTCAGTAATGACTCTTCAACCCCTGATGGGAATATTAATCGCATTGAACCTCTGCACACTCCACTGATAAATGAGCAGAACATTGGAGCAAGAATCCTGAGGACACCGACATCGAGTAGCCAGATAAAGCACTTAAAACCCGCAGCAGTTTCAAGTGAACCAATTGTTCTTTCCAGTGATGGTGAAGATGCAGATAAGGTCGGCCCGATTATCCATTGTACCCCATTAACTCCAGCGTTTAAGCATTTATGTCTGGGGAGTAGAATGTGGGCAATTGAGAACAGTAAAAGAGAGACTGTGACTGTGCCAGTCCCAGCAAAATCAGAGCCAGAGACTATGAAGGCATGAACATCAGAAAAGGATGCATATGAAGTAACTGAGAAGAAAATTGAAACGGACTGTTCTTTGGAAACTAGTACAATGACGAAAGAAACATTGGATCTAACATTTGATGCCCTACATATGGGAGAAATTGAGGGAAATTAACAAGGTTCTGTAATGTCTGGGGGAAGATTTAAAATTCCAAAGCAGAAAAGCCCAAATGAAGGACAACGGCAAGACAATGACAGTCCACCCACATTGTTTGCACCACCAGATGAAAACTCTGACCATTTACCCAACCCTAGTGAACAGCAAGCAGCTACTGAGGGTCTACCCACGGTATGTGAAACGAGTGACGACAGCATCCCACTTCCCATGCAAAAGGTGCAAAGTGACAGACCTCAGCTAGTGCGTACAGAGGCACTCGACGATCACTGTGAGATCACTGGTGACTCCGGTGACACCACACTACTTCCACCCTCAATTGCTCGAACCTCTCCACTAGTCAATGCACTCCTGCATGTTCCGACTCCAGACGTGCAGCTTCAAGAAATCTCAGCTGACTCCAGTGAACCTGCTAAGACTCCGGACGGGGAGCATCAACAAAAAACAGACCAGACTCCAGATGGGGAGCAACCAAACGGCGACCCTGATTCACGTAAGCCAGACTTTACTCCAGACAGGCAGTGTCGCAACCTCAGTGATGGCACGCTCAGGGTGACAGCAGATGCCACAACGACAGGAGATAGATCACGTGACAATCACACTGGGTCAGCAATAACAAGCAGCAGCGACAGTCCAAGAGGAATACACCAATTTTCACCACAGCTATGTCCACACATTTGTTCCACACCGACAGTGCGGCCAATGACAGCTCATGCTGGACAAACCCAGTATTCAGGCATGCAGCAGCCAGCAGTCGATGCAGCATATTCTCAAACAGGCCAGCACTACGGATTGCCCACTAATGGAATCAAGACCGAAGGAGGACTCCCGCCAGCGCAATCTGCACTACAGACTGGATGCCTTAGTTACAGCCCAGGATTTGCTGCACCACAGCCTGGCCAGACAGCATATTCCTATCAGATGCAAGGTTCTAGTTTCACACCATCACCAGACATTGATGCGAGCAGCAATTCTGTCTCCAAATCGACATGCTTCAACGCTTCTCAGCAGAATCACCCTTCCAGCACAGCATGTGGCCAGAACCAGTATGCACAGTCTCATCGGACTTCAACATCTGGCACATCCATGACTTCGAATGATACTGTTGATGGTACCTCTTCAATGTCCACGACCTATCAGCTACAAGATGCCATCCGACAGCACCACCACAAACATTAAAAAAAAGAAAAAGACTCCAAATCGGACAGCGCAGTGATTCAACCACTTCTTGGTTCCTGTTGATGGCGTTCATAACCAATAGAGACATTTGACCATGTTGATTGATGGTTTATGGACTCACATGAATGATTTGGACTTATTGTTTAATCACCGTTCCCATGACTTGTATATACCTTACCTTCTCTACCTGTTCTTTGTTCAGTTTTTCTTAAAGTGTACAGAAAATATGAACATATAAAAAGTGGAGGATGTGGTGATGTGCATCACTGTAAATACATGTAAGCTAGACAGACACTAGAGGGAGCACCAGAAACATCTCACACACACACTCGACCAATGGACATTAACGATACACAAGGAGGTGACACGACCACAGGGGGGCATTACACCAACCCATACATAAAGGACACCACACACATGATCAGCCCCCTTCGGCCATTGGAGACAGTCAGTGAGGAGAGGCACAGGGTTGATTCATTATCACACCCACCACGTGGAAGACAGCAGCTGGTCAGTCAGTTTAGGTAGCTACAATGGGATTAGCAGTAGTGTCGAACTCAAGTTATAAAAGTGTACATAGTGTAAATAAATGAGTTGACGTTATTTACACGTCTCGACCTTCCTTGACAAATGCAACACAAGGAAGCCGCTTATGTTACAAAGGAAACATAACAAAACAGTTCCCATCCCCCCTCCTGTTTTATGGGGCTGTTTGTGTTTAACATCAGTTTGTTTGCTTTTGGGGAAGGCTACCTGGAGTTCAGGAGAAGTCCTTGTTTGGGTGGGGAGGGTAAGGCCAGCAGGAGGCCTTCTTCTTTGAGCTGAGGAGTGGGGGGGGGGGGGGGGGGGGAGGGAGGGGGAGGTCATTAGGATGTGCCTTTGGGCAGGGGCAGCTGCGCTGGCAGGTTATGCTGGTGAACGGAAGTGAGGTGGTGGGGGAGAAGGCCAAGAGGGGTAGCCGGGGGGAGGGGGGAAAGGGGAAAAGCGGGGGAGGACTTTCTGCGACACGGCAGGGGGTGAGAAATGACATGGTCAAGGACGAAGAAAGGGGCCATCTGGGATGGTCTATGTACAGAGTGGAATTAAAGGGGCAGGAGTTAAGTGGGGAAGATGACGGACGGTAGAGGGGATTGGAGGCGCAGGCCTCCGGTAAGGTTGGTAACGTGGAACATCCGGGGACTGAATGGGCCGATTAAAAGGTTGCGGGTGTTTGCGCACCTCAGGAGCTTGAAAACGGGGGTTGTCTTTTTGCAGGAGACCCACCTCTGTGTGAAGGAACAGGTTAGGTTAAGGAAGGGGTGGGTCAGGCAGGTTTTTCACTCGGGGTTTGATTTGAAATCGAGTGGCGATTTTAATGGGCAAAAAAATGGGATTTGTGAGTGCGAAGGAGGTGAGGGATCCAGGTGGAAGATTGTGATTGTGAGCGGGGTATTGGAAGGGGCACCGGTAGTGTTGGTAAATGTGTATGCCCCAAATTGGGATGATGTGGGTTTTATGAGCAATCCCGGATTTGACCATGTACCAGTTGATCATGGGGGGAGATTTTAACTGTGTCCTGGAAGGTGGATAAATCGAGCCCCAGGTCGATGGGTAGGGTACGAATGGCAAGGGAACTGGGGTGGTTTATGGAGAGGATGGGTTTGGTGGATCCATGGGTGCTTTCAGAATCCAGGGGGAAGGGAGTATTCCTTCTTTTTGCACATCTATAAGGTGTATTCGAGGATTGATTACTTTGTAGTGAGTCGGGAGATTTTGGTTGGACTGGAAGGGGCAGAGTATGCGGGGATAGTTATCTCGGACCATGCACCCCACTGGCTGGATATTCGGTTCAGTACGCGACGAGAGCAGAGGCCGGGGTGGATGTTTTTGTGATAAGGTGCGGTTGGCGATTAGGGATTGTGTGGAGTTCAATCAGAATGGGGAGGTGCCGGTGGGCATTTTGTGGGAAGCACTGAAGGTAGTGGTCCGGGGAGAAATTATCTAATTTACGGTTCGTGCGAATAAGGAAAGGAGGGTGGAACATGACCGTCTAGTGAGCGAGATAGTGGAGGTGGACAGGGAATATTCGAGGGTGCCCACCGTGGAGGGAGTGGCGAGGAGGAAAAAGTTGCAGGGCAATTTGACAATGGGGAGGGTGGTAGGGCAACTGCGTAGGGGAAGAGGGGTGCAATATGAGTACGGGGAGAAGGCGAGCCGCATGCTGGCGAACCAGCTGCGGAGGCAGGCTGCGTCCAGGGAAATATTGAAGATCCGAACTGGGGCTGGGGATGTGGTGTCAGAGCCAGGGAAGATAAATGAGGTATTTAGAGAGTATTACCAGGGACTTTCTGAGGCAGACCCAGGAGGGGAGGAGGGGGACATGGGGTGGTTTCTGGTCGAGCTGGAATTTCCCCAGGTGGAGGAAGCAAAGCTGGAACCCCTGGGGCTGAGGGAAGTGCTGGATAGTATCAGGGGTATGAAGTCGGAGAAGGTCCCTGGGCCGGATGGGTACCCGACAGAATTTTATAAGGAATTTGCGGTGGACCTGGCACCACATCTGTTGGGGGTGTTTAATGAAGCACTGGAGAAGGGGGAGTTGCCGGAGACGATGAAGCAGGCAGTAATCATACTAATCCCCAAAAAAGGGAAGGATCCGGTGGAACGTGGGTCGTAGAGACCCATATCACTATTGAACACGGATCTGAAAGTATTGGCTAAGTTGTTGGCGGGGAGGATGGAGGATTGTGTCCTGGGGGTGGTTGCAGATGATCAAACAGGCTTCGTGAAGGGCAGGCAGCTCGCGAGTAATATTAGACGGCTGTTGAATGTGGTGAGAAATCCGTCGAGAGCTCTGGTACCGGAGGTGGTGGTGTCCATGGACGCGGAGAAAGCATTTGATCGGGTGGAGTGGCGGTACTTGTTCAAAGTTTTGGGAAGGTTTGGGTTTGGGCCGAGATTTGTGGCATGGGTGCAGTTGCTGTATGTGGCGCCAAGAACGAGCATGAGGACGAATGATATGAGCTCACAAAGCTTTGACTTACACAGGGGTACGAGACAGGGGTGCCCGCTGTCGCCGCTGCTGTTGGCGCTGGCCATAGAGCCATTGGCGATGGCTCTCAGGGGGTCGGCAGAGTGGCAGGGGATAATGAGGGGACAGAGGGAGCATCGGGTGTTGCTCTATGCCGATGACCTCTTGCTATATGTTTCGGATCCATTGGAGAGTATGGGAAGGATTATGGGCCTGTTTGGGAGGTTTGGCGGCTTCTCGGGATACAAGCTGAATGTAGGGAAAAGCGAGGTATTCCCAGTGAATGAGCTGGCACAGCGGGCTAATTTAGGGGGGATGCCATTTACGGTAGCGAGGGATAGGATTAGGTACTTGGGGATTCAGGTAGCGAGGGAATGGATGGGGCTCCATAAGTGGAACTTAACGAAGCTGGTGGAGGAGGCCAGGGAGGATCTTAAGAGGTGGGATACACTGCACTTAACATTGGTGGGGAGGGTCCAAGTGGTGAAAATTAATATTCTGCCAAGGTTTTTGTTTATCTTTCAAGCTCTCCCGATCTTTATACCAAAGGCCTTTTTTCGGAAAGTGGACACAATCATCTCTATCTTTGTATGGGAGGGGGAGGTGCCGAGGGAGGGGAGGACCTTGCCACAGAGGCAGCAGGGGGGGTTGGCGTTGCCAAACTTGCTTCATTATTATTGGGCAGCGAATGTGGATAAGGTGCGGCAGTGGTGAAAAGGAGAATGGGTAGAGTGGATTACGATGGAGGAGGAATCTTGTAAGGGGTCTAGTTTGAGGGCTATGGTGACGGCAGCATTGCCAATGGCTCCGAGTAGGTATTCAGGGAGCCCAGTGGTGCAATCCACGGTGAAGATATGGAATCAGCTGAGGAGGCATTTTAGGGTGGAAGGGATGTCGGTGCTAACGCCGCTGTGCAAGAATCATGGGTTTGAGCCGGGGGGGGGGGGGGGGGGGATAGTGTATACAGGAGCTGGAGGGAAGTGGGGCTGGTGAAGGTGAGGGATTTGTATTTGGAGGAAGGGTTCGCCAGTCTGGAGGAGTGAAGGGAGAGGGTAGAGCTGCCGAGGGGTAGTGAGTTCAGGTATCTACTGGTTAGGGACTTTGCACAAAAGGTCTGGAAGGGGTTCCCTAGATTGCCGGGATACATCCTGCTGGAGCGACTGCTGCTTCGGATGTGGAAAGGGAGGGAAGAATTGGGGATATATATAAGTAGCTGGGGGGGCAGGGAGGCGAGCGGGTGGGTTCTTTCAGGGGGTAGCAGGTGAGTGTGAGAGGTGTGGGCGGGGGCCAGCGAATCATGCGCCCATGTTTTGGGGTTGTGAATAATTGGGAAGGATCTGGGCGGGAGCGTTCGCTGTCTTAGCCAGGATAGTGGAGGAGGGATTGGACCTGGACCCTTTGGTGGCAATATTTGGGGTTTCAGAGAAGCCGGAGCTCATGGAGAGGAGGAAGGCCGATGTCTTGGCCTTTGCCTCTCCGATTGCACGACGACAAATTTTGCTGGAGTGGTGATCGGCATCGCCACCGGGGGTAGCAGCATGGTTGGGTGACCTGCATGATTTCCTGCGGTTAGAGAAGATAAAGTATGAGTTAAGGGGCTCAGCAAGGGAGTTTGAGAAAAGATGGGGGATGTTTGTGACCGTGTTTGAGGAGCTGTTCATCGCAGGGGGGGTGGGGAGGTGGGGGGGGTGGGGGGGAGGGGGTGGGGTTAAAAAGGAGAAAAATCTGTACAAACTGTATAGCTGACTGTTGGGAAGAATGTTTCCCGGGGTGTTTATTTGCTCTAACCTACTTTGATACAAGTTTGAATAAAATGCGTTTTTTAAAAAAACTTGAGGGAAAAGGACATAAAAGAGAAACATAGAAAATTATTTGTTCAACAATCATCATAAGAGACTACCTGAATCAACATTGAGGATTTATGAACAGGAGTCAGCCATTCAGCCTCTCGAGCCTTGCCCTAGTATTCAAATGGAGCATGATTGATATATATCTTAACTCCAATTTTGGCCTTTGCTCTATATTCGTCGATAGGCTTCATTAGTATCCAGCAATCTCATTTTTGAAAGCTTCAGCATCTTTTGCAGAAGAGAATTCCAGACTTTATTTCATCTTTGTGATAACGTGCTTCCTGATTTCTCTCCGAAATGCCTTGTCTCTAATTTTAAAATTATACCCCTTCGTTCTTAATTTCATAGAATCATAGAATAGAATCATGGAATTCCTACAGCGATTCGGCCGCTCAAGTCTGTACCGACCCTTTGAAAGAGCACCCGACATAGGCCCAATCCCCCGCCCCATTCCTCTAACTCCACTGTCAGGGGCAATTTATCATGGGCAATTCACCTAACCTGCACATCTTTGGACTGGGAGGAAACCGGAGCACCCGAATGAAGCCCAAGCAGACACGGGAAGAATGTGCAAACTCCACACAGTCACCCGAAGTTGGAATTGAACCCGGGTCCCTGGCGCTGTGAGGCAGCAGTGCTAACCACTGTGCCACCTTGCCGCCTCAACAGAGAAAATAATTTTTCGATATCTACCCTTTTGAATCTTATTACTAGTTTAAATGCCTTTATCATGCAAACTTCCACAGGGGAACTAGCAGAGTTTATGTAACGTGTTCTCATAATTTATACCTCTAAGTCCTGGCATTCTTCTCATGAATTATTAACTTAGTGTTTAATTATTTCCTTAAAGGCAGAAAAACAAGGAAAAACCTTCCTATTGATTGTTGAATACTTAATAGGCTGGCATGGTGTGTGCCGGAGCATGCTGGAAGATTAAAAAATGTAAGGTGATGTAGTGATTACAATATTGGGCCATCTCTTCCTCAAGGTGGGAATCAGCGTCGGATTGCCACTCCGTGCCCAATTTCTTCCGTGATTTTTCTTCCGATCCGATCTCTCCCAATCTTTCGACTCAGGCCAGGTGAGATCCAGGCAGCGCAGCTCTCCCCGAGACCCAGCAGGGAAGTCCAGCTCCACTGAATTGAAAGAGGACATACCCTTTTTTCACAACCCCAATGACCTTAAATCAGGTACGCAAAAGGTTGAGTGAAATTGACAGGCAGGTAAGTGTCCAAAGTAGGTGGATAGGATTTGGAGGGGAGGGGGGGGGGGGGGGGGGGGTGAAGGTGATCAGAGGTGGGAGGGGGGAAATTTGAAGGGGTGGAGGACGAGGGTTAGAGGTCAGGAAGCGTTGGCGGTCAGGGGATCGGAATTGGGCCTCACTGGGGGAGGGTGGGTTGGGTGGACCTTGGTGTGGAGTTAAGGGGTTGGAGTGGGTCAGGTCTGCAGGATGAGGAGGGTGGTCAGATTGAGTAAGGTGTGGGGAGGGTGGTCAGGTCGGGCCAGGGGTGGGGACGAAATTGGGTCAGGATATGGGGATTGAGTCATGTTGTAGAGAGTAGGTTGGCCCAGGCGGGTGTGGATGGGTGAGAGTCAGGTCCAAGTGGGGAGGAGCTATTGTGGTGGTGGGGGGGGAATCTGATGTT
Organism: Scyliorhinus torazame; assembly: GCF_047496885.1. NCBI lineage: Eukaryota > Metazoa > Chordata > Chondrichthyes > Carcharhiniformes > Scyliorhinidae > Scyliorhinus > Scyliorhinus torazame. The sequence goes on along the minus strand of NC_092723.1, from coordinate 53,437,346 downwards.
GAATCAGGTCAGAACCATCCAAATTTTGTGATTTATAAATTGCCTTTTTGACGGGTTCCCAGCGCAGGACCATTGCACAGAGGAAGTTTGTGCTTCTGGGCTATTGCTGTTTAAACCCTTACCAGGGACATTCTGAGAGGCGTTCCCCAGCACATCTTCATGGTACCCCCACAATCCAACTCTGCAGAGCTTGTAAACCATGGCACAATGTGTACCTCCACAAATCACACAAGTATGCAATTTCTTTTTGCAAGCATTTCCAAACTCCGTTAGATATATGATCAGGATTTTTTGTTTCGGAGAGTGCTGTTTTTTCAGTATGCTAAAGGCTAATATTTGTACCTGTATTTGTTCGAATGGAATTTCAAAGCTGAACGATTCATTGTAATAAGGGTTCAGTGTGTTTTTCTTAACTGTGGTTTTCTTCTTCTTCAGCCGTTTTCCATTCTGCAACAGGTGTATCTTTACGTAAGGATCTGAAAAATAAAAGTAGATAGCCGTCCCTTAATTAATCCATTCACAAATAGAAAGCGAAAGCAGATTAGTCTGAAAGTGGCAGCAGAATGGTAACAGTGTTTAATGTTGCTACATAGGATGTACAGTTGCTTCTCTGATTCCTTACATGATAATTTCTGAGTTCACTTCTGCTATCTGGGATGAGACGCTGAGTGGATGCTGGACGTTTGCCTGTACGAAAGGTCAGAGGCCATATCTCGTTGGGTTATTTTTGTGCATCTCTGCAGGTATCCTTCAGGGCAGTCTTCTAGGCCAGCTAACTTCAGCTAATTCATCAATGACTTTCCCTACAACTTAAGGATGGATGTAGGGATGTTCACTAATGACTACAGTTTTCAATTCCAATTTCTCAGATAATAAAGCAGTCATGAAGCATCCCTCATGAACCAGGACCTAGCCAACATTAGGCTCGGGCTGATAAATGGCAAGTAACATTTATGTCACAGGAATGACCACCTCCAACAAGATAAATTCTCCGTGAAATTCAATGGCATTAGCATTATCTCCTACCATCAACAAACTGTGGGTCACCATTGTCCAGAAACCTAAATAAACTAGCTATGTATATTCTGTGGCTACAGGAGCAGCTTAAAGGCTAGATTCATGCAGTACATGAGCCATCTCCTGACTGCCCAAAGCATGTTCGCCATTTACAAGGCACAAAAAAAGTGTGGTAGAGCAGTCTCCACTTACCTAGACGAGTGAAACTCCAGTGCACAGTAGTAGAAGTGTGTACAATCCGTAAGATGCACCTTGTCAACTTGCTACGCCTTCTTCAACAGCACATTCCTAATCCATAATCTCTACCACTTTGAAGAACAAGGACACCAGGTGCATGTGGACACAACCTCCTCTAAAGTCACATACTATGCTTCCTTGTTCCTTCACTGTCCGTGGGTCAAAATCCTGGAAATTCCTCCCTCACAGTCCTGTTGGTGTACACACAACACAGAAACTACAGTGGTTCAAGAAGGTGGCTCACCGCCATCTTCTCAAGGGCAACTAAAGATAGACAGTAAATTCTGGCCTTGCCACAGTGAGGTCCACAACCAGTGAATAAATCATCCCCTTCTAATTAAGTAGTAGTATTGCCAAAGTCTCAGATCAGTGATCTTGCCAGTGGTGCAGTGTGCGCTGCAGGCAGACTTTTCAGAGAGGCGTGGATAGGAATGCAATGAAGAAGTACATAGAACATAGAGCATACAGCGGAGAAGAGGCCATTCAGCCCATCAAGTCTGCACCGACCCACTTAAGCCCTCACTTCCACCCTATCCCCCTAACCCAATAGCCCCTCCTAACATGTTTGGACACTAAGGGCAATTCATCATGGCCAATCCACCTGACCTGCATGTCTTTGGACTGTGGGAGGAAACTGGAGCACCAGGAGGAAAACCATGCTGACACGGGGAGAACGTGCAGACTCCGCACAGACAGTGACCCAGTGGGGAATCGAACCTGGGACCCTGGCGCTGTGAAGCCACAGTGCTAACCATTTGTGCACCGTGCTGCCCTAATAGTAACTAAATAAAGACTGAACCCTCTGAACTGGGACAGGCAATAAAAGGTAGAACTTCGGAAAACTGCAGTAGAGTAATAGAGAGGGAAAAAAATGACCGAGAGGATAATCAAAAAGGCCTTTCAGTAGGCACAATACTAACAAGGGAACAATAAAGATAAACTCAGGAACACAATCAATACTCTGACATCTGCTATAATACACATATTGTTTTATAACTCACAATAGAGGCAGGTGTAGATGAAAACTCTTGTTATAAACAATGCGTTGTTATGATTTAGAATGCATTGCTGGAGAGGCTGGTGGAAGCAAATTCAGCATTAACTTTCAAAAGGAAATTGGATATCCATAGTACATTACATTTTCATGGAGCGAAGTTAATTGGATATCTCTTGCAAAGAGCTTGTACAGGTTCCTGCTGCCTTGTGTTGCATGCTTCTATTACTCTGTGCTTCTATGAACTTTCTTAGTGATTTCACAAACTTTTAAAGCTTGCCGTTTCATCCTCTTACACTCCATTCCCAAAGCATCCCAACCTGTTGCTCAACCATTACTTCTGTTGCCTTCAAATAGATTGTCTGCAAGGATAGTGAGACACATATCCAGAGGTCTGATAACTCTGTGCTTAGCCAGCTGGAGGTGTGGTGCAGACTGGTTTTGTGTTTAAGGGGGTATGTGTTCCTCCTCTGGCTCTCTCTTCCTAAAGTATTCCACCTTCTTGATCACCCCAAGTTTTTTTTCCACCAACAGCTGCCAACTCAGAATGACAGGCAGCCCCGAGGCTTAAATATTCAACCATCTGCTTTTGAAATGAGTAGTATCAAGCTAACACCACACAGCCACTGAGGTGCACAGAACTCGACTGCAAATGAAAAATGACTCTCTAGGTGAAACAGCTGGATTTCAAGCTTCTCTTCACTTGGCCATCCCTGGAGTCATACTGCGGAGCAGTCTGTGATAGGGAAAACAAGCCTCAAAGCTCAAGTTCTGCAGAGAAAGCAACTTTGATTAATTTATTTTGGAATTTCTAAACCGCAATCATAGATTGAAAAAAAAAATATCGCATGTTGGGTTCGCAGAACCAGAAAAGCAGAATACTGCAGTTCTGAAACCTGGAATAAAAACAGGAGATGCCAGAAATACTGAGCAGGTCAGGCAGCATCTGTGGAGAGACAGCTTTCATCAAGCCGAAACATGAACTCTGGTCTCTCTCCACAAATCTTTCCGACTTGCTAAACTATATCCCCAGAATCGTGGTGGGGTTGGATTTAGAATCAGTGGAAGTATTTGCAAGCTGATAGGCCATGATGCGAACACTTCTTGTACGGCCGTAAGTAGTTATTCATAGAATCATAGAAATTAACTGCAAAAGAGGACGGCACTCAACCCATTGCCTTTGTGGCAGCTGAAAAACAAGCTTTCAAGCCAATTTCCACCTTCCAGCTCTTGGTTCATCGCCCTATCGTCTGTGATGTCTCAACATTTAAACAAGTACTTTATAAATGCAATGACATTTGCTTTCTCTACCATCCTTTCAGACCATGGGTTCCAAACTTCTCTGGGTGAAGAAAAATTCTTCTTGGCTCTCAACCCTTCTAACAATTATTTGAAATCTATACCCGATTATTGACTTTTCTGCTAATGGAAGTAGGTATTTCCTAGCCAATGTCTCTAGGCCCCACGTAATTTTGTATACTTCAATTAGAGTTCGCCTTGGAGTCCTCTGCTCCAAAGAAGAAAAAGCCAGCCTCTCCAATCTTTTCTCTGTGCTAAAATTCTCCAGTCCTGGTGACATCCTCTAAATCTCTTCTCTATCCTTTCTAGTGTATTTGTACTGTGGGGCCCTGCACTTGAGCCTCTGCCGGCGCTTCCGCTGCTGTCTTCTTTGGCGCCTGGCCACCTTGCCTGCATCGCCACCGTGAGGGCAGCTTCCGTGGGGTCTAAGATATCATCCATAATGTAATATCTGTAAGGAATTGGAGAGGATGTGAAACTGACAGTCAGTTATAGATGCCACCCCAGTACTCTAGGATGCCCTAAGCATCTCCGCGCTCAAATCCCCTGCCAACCCTCAGGATGCCATCCAACACACCCTGCACACACACTCTGGCCGCAGCAGTGGCCCCTGGGCATCAGCTCCCAGACCCTGTACCCCAGACACCTGATGGAAAGGTGACCAGGACCAGGTGCTAGTTTCCTCCCTGGTCCACTCACACATCCTCTGGTCATGGGGATGTCCCCAGTGCTGAGGCCCAGCTCTTGGATGTTCAAATGTTGGCTGCTGCGCCTGTGGTGTTGATGCCTCCGGAGTTCAGGATAAGTGTCCAGGCCTCACAGCCTGCTGGGAATGCTGGCAATAACAACTGCCTGCGTCATGGCAGATGTACCCACAGGAATCCACTTGGGAGCCGTGAAATGCTCATATTACTAGAATTGCCAATTCCCCATTAGTAATACGCTTCAGCTATGCGGTCAGCAGGGGTCAAATTGACTTTCACCATATTACCATGGATGGGGCTCTGTCACATGGGTGTTGGGTGGGACAGACAGGCAGCACCTGGAATTGCCCCCATTATGGGTACACACGATCTGGGAGTTGCAGAGCGGAACCGTGGGCACTGAGCCCCCCTCGCCCCACAGCCCAGAGGTGACCCCCACCCCCCCCCCCCCCCACCCCACCCCGGGGGCTCACTCATCTTCCCCGAGCATTTGGGGCAGCGGCCCCGGTGCCCTTGGGCTAACTACCCGATTTCAAAGATGGCTACTCATCTCCTCGGATCCCCATAGCAGCCATTGTGCTAGCTTCAAATTTTTAAATAGGTGTATGGAACGGCATCTATCTGACCGCTCGCTGGGGAGCCGGTTAGGTCATGGGAGGCCATTCAAAAGGGGATACTTCCCATTCATGGGATGGAGATTGGTCTTAGTTGCCGATTATTGGTTTCTCGCCACACTGCGGTGGGGTCCGGATCTCGCCATCGACAGCGGGCCGGTTTGATCGGAGACCGATCGGCACCGGGCATGGTTCCCGATTTCGGACTCTCCCAATATCTAACCGGCATGCTCGTTTTCACTCGCGGCACGACACGACTGATAGATCGCGCCGTATATCCTTTGAGGTTCAGCATTTGCAATTAAATATACTCCTGATGATGCTGCTTTGTAACTGTAGTCGTCTTTACAACAGCTGATATTCGAACACTCTCTCCAGACAATGCTTCACTGATCAATGTGAGGCAGGCTTGGCCGTGACTGCTGGTTGTGAGAGGCAGGATCGAGCTGGCGCTGTTGCAGACAAGTCAATGGGGCTGGTTTCTTGCTGGTTAGTTTGGCCGTGAAGCCCTCCACAGACAGTATGCTGATTGAGTGGATGCCTGGACTCTATGCTAGATTCATTATCTTGAAGGCTGTAGTTATTTATGTCCATTAACAATGGATCTCATTTCCATAAGGAAGAAGCAAATAAAATGGTATTGGCTGCCTTTAGAGTGAATTACCTAATCGCCAGCCACTGAAGACCTCCTGTCGCACCCAGAGCCAATACCTGGTCAACTACTTCAGCTGGGTAAATAAATGGGGGTTTATGATTGCATGTAGAAAAGTCTCCCAGTGTGTGAACAGTCCCAGGGGGCTCATTAATAAAACAAATTAATAGTGTTGATCCTAACTCCAGTTTTGATGCAGCTTCAGTTGTGGTAGTCACCACTGTTATATTGTATATACTGCAATCGAGGGTATTACGGTAAGGCCCCTGTACTACAGGTACGGGGGTAGATCCCTGCCTGCTGGCTCCACCCAGTAGGCGGAGTATAAATGTGTGGGCTCTCCGAGCTGCAGGCATTTCGGCAGCAGCTGCGGGAGGCTCCACAACTCTGCGTAATAAAGTCTCGATTACTCTCTACTCTCGTCTCGTCGTAATTGATAGTGCATCAATTTATTACGCAGAGATTTTACAACGATGGATCTCCGCATCAAGCCTGATCGCCTGCAGCTGCACCCTCAAGCAGACATCGCCATGTCGGCCTTCGCACATTGGCTAGCTTGCTTTGAAGCCTACATCGGATCTGCGACAGACCCACATTCAGAGGCACAGAAGTTCCAGATTCTGTACATACGGCTGAGCTCCGATATCTTCCCCTCATCCAGGACACACTGACCTACGCTGAGGCCATGGCGCTACTGAAGGAGAACTATACTCAGCAGACTAACAAAATCTACGCCAGGCACCTCATGTCCACGTGGCATCAACTCCCCAGTGAGTCTGTGGAAGATTTCTGGCGTGCCCTGCACGCCCTGGTGAGAGACTGTGATTGACAGGCCGTTTCGTCCGCTGAACATTCTGATCTGCTACTTAGAGATGCATTCATTACGGGCATAGGGTCGGCCTACATCTGCCAGCGCCTCTTAGAAGAGGCTAACCTCGACCGCACGGCGACCAAGAGACTAGCGCTCTCGCTCACAGTCGCCTCCCGCAATATACAGGCGTATGCCCCCGACCACACGGCACACCCCTCCTGGACATCGTGGACCCCGCAAGCAAACACCCCACTGTGGACCCCATCAGCGACCTCCCCCAGCCAACCCCACGCCTGAGCCGCGCGGCAGCCAACCAACCCCGGGGGACCGAAGTGCTACTTCTGCGGACACTCCAAACACTCCTGACAGCACTGCCCGGCACGGAGCGCGCTCTGCAAGGCCTGCGAGAAGAAAGGACATTTTGCTGCTCTGTGCCAGGCCCGCTCAGTCGCCGCTATTGTCCCAGCACCCCCTATGTGCGACCCGCGGGCACCGTCATCTTCCTCGCCTCAGACCACGTGCGGCCCATGGGCGCCGCCATCTTGCTCCCCTCACAACACGTGCGGCCCGTGGGCACCGCCATCTTGCTTGCCATCTTGCTCGTCTCACAACACGTGCGGCCTGTGGGCGCCACCATCTTGCCGGCCTCAGGACACGTGCGGCCTGTGGGCACCGCCATCTTCCCCGCCTCGGGACCCCTGCTCGTCGGGCACATCATCGGGCCGTTCATCGCCTGCAACCGCCGCCGACCAGCCACGTCTGGCCTCCATCACGATCGACCGGTCCCTACTGCACAACCTCGCGACCACGTCGACGACAGTGAAGGTCGATGGGCACAAGATATCCTGCCTTCTGGACTCCGGGAGCACTGAGAGCTTCATCCACCCTGATACGGTAAGGCACTGCTCCCTCACGGTACACCCCATCAACCAGAGAATCTCCCTGGCCACCGGATCCCACTCCATGGCGCTCCGGGGGTACTGCATCGCCACCCTCACCGTCCAGGGCATAGAGTTCAGCGGCTTCTGGATCTACGTCCTCCCCAACCTCTGCGCTGCCTTGCTACTCGGCCTGGACGTCCAGTGCAACCTCCAGAGCCTAACCCTGAAATTTTGCGGGCCCCTACCACCCCTTACTGTATGCGGCCTCACGACCGTTAAGGTCGACCCGCCTTCTCTATTTGCAAACCTCACCCCGGATTGTAAACCCATCGCCACCAGGAGCAGACGGTACAGTGCCCAGGACAGGACCTTCATCAGGTCTGAGGTCCAGCGGTTGCTGCGGGAAGGTATTATCGAGGACAGCAACAGCCCCTGGAGAGCCCAAGTGGTAGTGAAAACTGGGGAGAAAGACAGGACCTGAAATCTGCCTTCCACCAGCTCCCCATTCGCAAGGCGGACTGCCAGTACACAGGTTTGAAGCGGACGGCCGCCTTTCCCACTTCCTTAGGGTTCCCTTCGGCATCACTAATGGGGTCTCGGTCTTCCAACGGGAGATGGCCGAATGGTTGACCGGTACGAACTGCGCGCCACTTTCCCGTACCTGGATAACATCACCATCTGCGGCCACGACCAGCAGGACCATGATGCTAAACTTTCCAAATTCCTCCACACCACCAAACTCCTCAACCTAACCTACAACAAGGAGAAGTGCGTGTGCAGCACAAACCGATTAGCCATCCTCGGCTATGTGGTTCAGAACGGAGTTCTAGGGCCCAACCCCGATCGCATGCGCCCCCTCATGGAACTCCCCCTCCCCCATTGCCCCAAGGCCCTCAAACGATACCTGGGGTTCTTCTCGTACTATGCCCAGTGGGTCCCTAACTATGCGGACAAGGCCCGCCCACTCATCCACTCCACAGTTTTTCCCCTGACGGCCGAGGCTCACCAGGCCTTCAATCGTATCAAGGCCAACATCGCCAAGGCAGAGGTCGACGAGATGCTCCCCTTCCAAGTCAAGAGCGATGCATCAGATGTCGCTCTGGCCGCCACCCTCAACCAGGCAGGCAGGCCCGTGGCATTCTTTTCCCGCACCCTCCATGCCTCCAAAATTCAGCACTCCTCTGTCGAAAAGGAGACCCAAGCTATCGTTGAAGCTGTGCGGCATTGGAGGCATTACCTGGCCGGCAGCAGATTCACTCTCCTCACTAACCAACGGTCGGTTGCCTTCATGTTTAACAACACACAGCGGGGTAAGATCAAAAATGATAAGATCTTGAGGTGGAGGATCGAGCTCTCCACCTACAATTACGAGATTTTGTATCACCCCGGTAAGCTCAACGAGCCCACCGATGCCCTATTCCGAGGTACATGTGCCCTATTCCGAGGTACTTGCGTCCAGACCCTGCAAGACGAGCTCTGTCACCCAGGGGTCACCCGCTTTTATCACTTCATAAAGGCCCACAATCTGACCTACCCCATCGAGGAAGTCAGGGCTGTCACCAGAGACTGCCAGGTCTGCGTGGAGTGTAAACCGCACTTAGAACATAAAACATAGAACATTACAGCGCAATACAGGCCCTTCGGCCCTCGATGTGCCGACCTGTGAAACCTTTCTAAAGCCCATCTACACTATTCCCTTATCGTCCATATGTCTATCCAATGACCATTTGAATGCCCTTAGTGTTGGCGAGTCCACTACTGTTGCAGGCAGGGCATTCCACGCCCTTACTACTCTCTGAGTAAAGAACCTACCTCTGACATCTGTCTTTTATCTAAATCCCCTCAATTTAAAGCGATGTCCCCTCGTAGAGACATCACCATCCGAGGAAAAAGGCTCTCACTGTCCACCCTATCTAATCCTCTGATCATCTTGTATGCCTCAATTAAGTCACCTCTTAACCTTCTTCTCTCTAACGAAAACAGCCTCAAGTCCCTCAGCCTTCCCTCATAAGATCTTCCCTCCATACAAGGCAACATTCTGGTAAATCTCCTCTGCACCCTTTCCAATGCTTCCACATCCTTCCTATAATGCGGTGACCAGAATTGCACGCAATACTCCAAATGCAGCCGCACCAGAGTTTTGTACAGCTGCAACATGACCTCATGGATCCGAAACTCAATCCCTCTACCAATGAAAGCTAACACACCGTACGCCTTCTTAACAGCCTCTCAACCTGGGTGGCAACTTTCAGGGATCTATGTACATGGACACTGAGATCTCTCTGTTCATCCACACTACCAAGTATCTTACCATTAGCCCAGTACTCTGTCTTCCTGTTATTCCTTCCAAAATGAATCACCTCACACTTTTCTGCATTAAACTCAATTTGCCACCTCTCAGCCCAGCTCTGCAGCTTATCTATGTCCCTCTGTAACCTGTAACATCCTTCCGCACTGTCCACAACTCCACCGACTTTAGTGTAATCTGCAAATTTACTCACCCATCCTTCTACGCCCTCCTCCAGGTCATTTATAAAAATGACAAACAGCAGTGGCCCCAAAACAGATCCTTGTGGTACACCACTAGTAACTGGACTCCAGTCTGAACATTTCCCATCAACCATCACCCTTTGTCTTCTTCCAGCTAGCCAATTTCTGATCCAAACTGCTAAATCACCCTGAATCCCATGCCCCCGTATTTTCTGCAATAGCCTACCGTGGGGAACCTGATCAAACGTTTTACTGAAATCCATATACACCACATCAACTGTTTTACCCTCATCCACCTGTTTGGTCACCTTCTCAAAGAACTCAATAAGGTTTGTGAGGCATGACCTACCCTTCACAAAACCGTGTTGACTATCTCTAATCAAATTATTCCTTCCCAGATAATTATACATCCTATCTCTTATAAACCTTTCCAAGACTTTGCCAACAACAGAAGTAAGGCTCACTGGTTTATAGTTACCGGGGTTGTCTCTACTCCCCTTCTTGAACAAGGGGACAACATTTGCTATCATCCAGTCTTCTGGCACTATTCCTGTAGACAAAGATGACTTAAAGCCAAAGGCTCAGTAATCTCCTCCCTATCTTCCCAGAGAATCCTAGGATAAATCCCACCCGGCCCAGGGGACTTAACTATTTTCACACTTTCCAGAATTGCTAACACCTCCCTGGTGCGCGCTGGTGAAGGCCTCCCGCCCCTTTGAACGCCTTAGCGTGGACTTCAAAGGGCCCCTCCCCTCCACCAACCACAACACGTACTTTCTTAATGTGGTCAACGAATATTCAAGAGTCCCCTTCCCCATGAACGTCTCTTTGACTTCCCCAGGTATCCACCTCCGGGGTTTCGCTCCCAACATGGCTGGCAGCTCCAGGACCCGTTCTCCTCCGCAAGCATGTGCGGCTCCACAAGGTGGACCCATTGGTTGAGAGGATACAGCTACTCCACGCGAACCCGCAGTACGCCTACATAGCGTACCCCGATGGCCGCCAAGACACCGTCTCCCTCAGGGACCTGGCGCCAGCTGGGTCTCCACCCCCCCCCCCCCCCCCTCTGCCCCGGCACCACCCTCCCTCCCCCCGGCTCACCCCACCACAGCCCTCGCTCCAGGATGATCCGTCCTCCCCTTGGTCCCACCCGGGGATGAAGATGAGGTCGACACGCTCCCGGAGTCACCGACGACCGAACCAACACATGAATCACCACCAGAACTGCGGTGCTCGCAACGACGGATCAAGGCGCCCGATCGTCTAAATTTGTAACCTCTTTCTTAAATTTTAAACACCTGAATGTAAATAGTTTTCCACCATCCCCGCTGGACTCTTTTTTAACAGGGGGTGAATGTGGTTGTCACCACTGTTGTATTGTATATACTGCATACGAGGGTATTACGGTAAGGCCCCTGTACTACAGGTACAGGGGTAGATCCCTGTTTGCTGGCTCTGCCCAGTCGGCGGAGAATAAATGTGTGGGCTCTCCGAGCTGCAGCCATTTCAGCAGCAGCTGCGGGAGGCTACACATCTCTGCGGAATAAAGCCTCAATTACTCTCTACTCTCGTCTCGTCGTAATTGATAGTGCATCACCAGTCAAATGATCTGTTTTGAGTTGCAACACTTCGTGTCACGTTGTTTAGACACGAATAACATTGGAGACTAATTTGGTTTCATTTCCCTGCATTGCGGTGTACCCTGAACATAGGTGGATGCAGCTATCCACCTGAAACCTGCAGAACGAAACAGGATTGCTCCAAAAATCAAGTCACTGGTCTGCTTCCCAAATGACAGTCAGATGTTTCCGATGATGTTTTGCTCTATGTTTATATGTTGTAGAGAAAACGGGGAGAAAGTAGCATGCGGAAGATTGAATTTTCACCTTTTTTTTTTTCTTTCAATTTTCTCCCCACCTTGCTTGAAAGTATTGGGTGCAACAGAACGGCCTTGTCATGTGTGGTTTGGCGATGCGATGAGGCTGTTAAATATCGCAAGAGGCCTCTTTTGCCTGTTTTGGGGGTGGGTTGCAACTGTCCATTTAGGGGTCACTAGTTAGGTTGCTCTTCACCCCATACTACACGCTTCCCATTGGTAGATTAAAGATGCATTGGAGCTCGACAACTGATGTAGCATTCCCAAGTTAAATATTGAACAAAGCCTCCATTTGTTATGGTTGGGAGTATTTTTTCCAGATTTAAAGTCTGCCTGTATTGAGTTAGAAAGGCCTTGGGCAGATAGTGAGCTGTAGGGGTTTTATTGTTTTTATGTCTTCTATCCTCCTGTTTTTCAGTCTGAATAGGGAAATAATGCAGTTGAAAGTCACCCCTAGGAGAGAGAATGGGGACAAGCCATTCAGTTCAAATAGAAGTCTGTCTGTATATTTTATAGCTATCAAGGAGTTTGAAGAGGCATTTAAATTTCATTTTGGCTCAGGCATATTTTTCAATGTATTTCTCAGACGGTCTTGTTCAAATTGAACAATCTGTCTGAAACCAACAGAGAGAAGGAGAGAGCTCAAAGAGACTGGTAGGTGGGCAATGCCAAACTACAAATGTTGGTGTTGTGGGGAGTCCAGTTTACACTACAAATTAGCACAAGTGACAGAATTGTTAATGAACTACAGGGTATACTAACAACAGCTCTATATTTATCTCAAACGCATTTGAATGGATATTAGCTGTGTGAGTTCAACTAAGGAACCTTTTACTTTAAGGAATTTCCAATTTATCCCACTTCATAAGCAAGTGTCCAGTCTTGAGGGAAGTTTGAAAGCAATTATGCTAATTAACTTCTATTGTACTGTCTCCCAGTCATAAAGCAGTAATATTATCACCGGTGAATAGCTAAGAAGCTAGAAAATGTTATCTGTGAAAAATTCTGCCGTAGGGCAATTCTGCAGCCAATTCTCTATCTGAATGGGATGCTTGCCACAACAGTACTGAGCTGCTATTGTTGGCTATCCTGAGCAGTAGCAATGAATTTGACTGCAGGCTTTCACATTACTGATATGCACAGTATAATTATTTTATCTGCTCAGTTTTTTGGAGGGAGGGAGGCAAGGAAAAATTTGCTTGTTGTTTTCTTAAACACAGTGAAATTAAGATAAGTAATGCTTAAAAAGACTCCAGAAAATAAAAAAGACAAAAATATTCTGGTATTCTTAGAAAAAAAGTGCAAATCCTGGATGTGGAGTGATGTTGAGATATTGACTGATAAAGAGTGAAGGACTCACCCTTCGTCTTTTATTGCATTTAGGTTATCTTAAATGATAACAGTAAATTTATAACTTGAAAGTTAAAAATTTTATATAATCAGTAGGTAAGAATATGAATGAAGTAAACCTGAATTTAGTCATTCGAACTTTGAAACATTACCTCCATTAATGTAAGGTAAACTTGTGATGACCTTTGAGCCGGAAGCAGTTCAGCCAGGAAAGATTGTCATCTTTTTAAAAAAGTGTATTCGTTAATGGGATGTGGACATCATTGGCTAGGCCAATAATCTCATCGTTAATAGCTCTTGAGATGGTGATGGTGAGCTGCCTCCTTGAGCTACAGGGTCTGTGGGATCTGTAATTGATTTTAAGTATGTTTGACGAGCAGTTTTAAGAGTTTGCATCAAATATAAAGGGATCAATTGTACTTTTCTTGGACAATATGCAATTATGGTCCATATGACTTGACGACCCTTGATTAGGATGCAGAACCAAGAGGGAGGAAGTTAAATAAGAAGCCATGTGACTGGCAGACACAAAGGAGAATGAGAAACAGAGGAGGTGAAGGGTGAATACTCAGATGCAGACACAAAGAAAATGGAACACACAGAGTTCTTGTGAGGAGAAAAAGCAAATCACTCTCTGGAAGAGGTCAGTTTTTCTGTTTGGTAGAAAAGGAGACAGGAGCTCTTGGGTTACTGTGCAAGCTGGCTAAAGAGGTCTAAAATCTGGATAGCTATGTAAAAAGTTCAGAGGTGATAAACAGCCTGATGTTTTCCCAGAAGTGGCCAAACCGTGGTGTTATTCGTTGGTTGGTTCAAAAGGAACCCTGGGAAGCTACACCAAGCTGACCCAAGGTGTACCTTGCTGATGATAATCATACCCATTAAACTCAGGTGAAAGCTGTTGCCAGATAGGACTCCTGACCTACCTTAGGTGAATAAAGAACTGAATATTGTTGAACTGTATTGCTATGTAATGCCCCAGTTGGTCAGAGAGTGATGCGGTTAGTTGTAGTTGTGGGAGATGTGTCTTTATTGTATCGATTGTTTAAAGTGAAATTTTATTTGAAGTATCCTTTGTCATATTTAATTTGCATTGGTTCGGTTTCATTTTAAAGTAAAAGCTTTAAAAAGTAGGATCTTGTTGTTCATCTCTTCCTTTGGGGTCATTCAGTGAATTTGGTTATTTTGGTTTTCGGATTCCCCACGGGTATCGTAACACTTATTATCAAATATCCTGGATGGAAGGAGGCCAAGTTTGCTGATAACTGAGATGTGGTTTAATTTTAGACATCCTTTAAAGGACAATGCGGAGATATTGGGAGACCAAAGTTGGCTTGAAATTTCCTGCTGGCATCAGAAAATGCTTATGCACAGTAACTTCAGGATCTATCCTTCGAAAGAGTTGTGTAACCACAGCACTGCCCAGAAAGAAGCATCAAACACTGTCTGCTAATTGCATTTAGTTCCTGGGCTGATAATAATAATCGCTTATTGTCACAAGTAGGCTTCAATGAAGTTACTGTGAAAAGCCCTGAGTCGCCACATTCCGGCACCTGTTCAGGGAGGCTGGAACGGGAATTGAACTCGCGCTGCTGGCATTGTTCTGCATTACAAGCCAGCTGTTTAGCCCACTGTGCTAAACCAGCCAGGGCTTGCGCATTACTCTGGTTTCGGTAACAGTGTAAAATGACATCAAACTTCATTGAACTGCTGTCGGGCAGGGGAAGTAGCGTCGAGCTCACCAACAGCTGTGGAGGCTTTTTATGCCATCTGGTGTGGGACGTAACTGAAAAAGGTGGCAGGCGTGGGTACCACACTGTATCGCTGATTCGCCCCCCCCCCCCCCCCCTGCCATCAACTCAGCACTTCCATGCTTTGGGCAGCATATTAGAAGGCTGCCCCTGCACACACCGAGCACACAGGAAACATTCTTCACCCTAGATCAATCCATGACCTCACCCTGACACTCCTAGTGTCATCCAGGCACCACCTGCTCCCCCAAGTGTGGCGTTGCGAGTGCTGCATTCACCTCCGAGTTCTCCTTCGCGTCCTACTTGCCAGGTGCATGCCTCCTGAAACCAATCATGCATCACACCGTTCTGACATCACGCCTCTGTGGACGCATTATTTGACGTGGGGGTATTCTGGCACATGGGCCTGATAATGACATGCCAATTTATTACAATGAAGTTCCCGACATTGAAAGGCAGGAAATGTGGCCTACTACTGACGCAGGGAGGGGACGATCAATTCCTGCTTTTACATAGACGTGAAACACGCCTTTGACCTCTTGCCCAATGCGAATGGGAGTGGAAAGTCTCAGCCATAGGCTCTTCTTCAGAAAAGAGAAGTCTCATTATTGATCTGATAGACTTCGATAATAATGAAGGGTTTGATGAGGTAGATAAAGAGATGTTTCTATTTGCTGGCAGTGGGATTCTCTCTCCTGCCAGTTGTCAATGGGATTTCCCATTGAAGCCACCTCACACCGTTTGGAAACCCACGGGCGGGGGTACGTTGCCAGCGGGGAAAGAGAATCCCAACAGCCGGAGAATTCTGGCTAAGATAATCACATTGGGGAGTGCTGAGAATGTGGAACTCCCAATTCCTTGGCCTGGTTGAGGTGAATAGCATAGATGTGTTTAGAAGAATCTACGTAAGTACAGAAGGGAGGAAGGAATAGAATATTGGTAGGGTGAGCACATCAAATATTAAGTCCCGCTGGTGTATTCTGACCCATTCTGCACACCACATTTTAGGAAGGAAAGGCTGTGGAGAAGTTGCAAAAGGAGATTTACTGGAATGATACCAATGATGTGAGATTTTAATTTTAAAGTAAAGTGAGAGGAATGGAGTGTGTGCCTCTCAGAATAGACAGGTTAAGGGAGATTGGATAGGAATGTTCAAAATCATAAACTGATTTGGAGACAGTAAATAAGGAGAAACTTTTCATGAGGAAGAAGGGCCCATAATGAAGGGACAGAGAGTCAAGTTAACTATTTTCTTTCCTTACAACCTGAAGCTTCCTCTCTGAACATGCTGTCACCTCTCAAATCCATGTTCGCCATTTCTGGAACTATGAGTCCGTCCAATCTGGTTTCCTCCTCTGACACAATTTTGAAGCAGTCTTTTATCAAAGACACAAATTACATGCTGTATGACAGTGACTGCGGTAAGCTGCTTTTCCTTGTCCTTTTTGACCTGTCTACACCTTCCCACATGATTGAGTGCACCAGCCTTCTCCAATGTATCTCCTTCATCCTTCAGCTGGGTGTGATGACACTTGCCTAGTTCTGATGGGGCATTGAACCAAGGCCCGGTGAGCTCTCTCTCAGGTGTACTTAAAAGATCCCAGGTTTCGAACACGAGACAGGAGAATTATCCTGGTGTTTTGGCCAATTTTAATCTCTGAATCACCACCACTAAATTTTAATCTCTGAATCACCACCACTAAAACAGAGTACCTTGTCCTAATGTTATTACTGTCTGTGGAAGCTTGCTGAGTTCAAATTGTCTGCCACATTTCTTGTATTACTATAGAAATTACACTTCAAAAAGTGCTTTATTGGCTGTAAAACATTTTGATATTTTTTGGGTTCATGAACTTGACCATTTCTATCACTGGAGTGATTCAAGGATCTGGTGTTGAAGCCCTCCTTATTTCTCATTCATAAGCTTCCTTCAGAATCACAAGGTAATTGGGCAGAATTTTCCAATTGCTTAGCAAGGTGTCCTCTCCAGCGGGAAAAGCGGGGTGGGGGTAGCCCACCAGCTGCACTGCCGGCTTTTCGCATCACGTTTTTAGACATTTTACCAAAATAAATTCAAGGGGAGAGTACCTCAATATCATGATGGTGGGGCAGACTCGGAATGAGCCTACCCCACCAGCTGCTTCAGCTGATCAGGGTGTCGATGTACATAAATAAAAATGGAAATATTTATAAAGTTTTTAAAGAGTGAAACACAAACCACCCTCCTGCCCCCAATAAACTACCTCTGCTCTCCTATAGAAGTCCCCACCCCCCCCAGACACTTCCCTCACAAAACATGCAGTGTTGGGGTGGTGCCAAAGTGCTGCCCAGACATGACCCTCTCCTCCCAGGGGAGGCTATACTCACGTGTGTGTGCATCTGGCAGGTTCTGTTTGCCCAGTGCACGTCGTGGGGGACCTGCAGAGATTCACGTTGGCATGTCCTCACTTTGGCGTGAATGGACAATTTAACTTTGGGGGAACAATCAGGCGTAAAGCCTGATGATGAGATTCAAATTGATGTAAATGGTGATCCCGACTATGTCCTCTTTATTTGTACGATATCCAGCTCTACCCCACTACCATCGCTCTCCACTATCACATATTTGTCAGATCACTTGTTCAACTTCCAGGACTGGACGAGTAGAAATTTTCTCAAACTATATTTATGAACTTTGGTCACTACCACAAATCCCTAACCACTAACTCCATCTCTTCCCCTGGAAGTTGTCTGCAGCAGAACCAAACCATTCACAACCCTGTGCTGTATTTCACCCCAAGAAGAATTTCTGACCATATATCTCCGGCATCACAGACTGCCTTCTCTCATCTCTATAACCTTGCACGTCTCTGCCAATGCCTCAGATCAACTGCTACTGAAACCCTTATTCCTTGCTTTGTTTCCTCTAGGCTTGACTTCTCCTGTGCTCTCCTGGTCAGCTTCCCACCTTCCACCCTACATAAACATGAGCTCATTCAAAACTCTCGTTGCCCATCTTCCAATTTGTACCAAGTCCAGTTCACCCATTACCTCTGTGCTCACTGATCTACATTGGCTCCCGACTAAGAAATGCCTCCAGTTTAAAAGGATCAGGTCTGTAGAAGGGCCATATGGACTCAAATTTCTCTCTCCACAGATGTGCCCTGACCTGCTGTGTTTATCCAGCCTTCTCCATTTTTGATTCAGATTTTCAGCATCCGTAATTTGCTTTTATTAAAATTATCATCCTTTTTTTCAAATCCCTCCATGGTCTTGCCACTCCCTCTCCCTATCTATATAGTTCCCTCCAACCCTCCAAAATATCTGCACTCTCCCAATTCTGCTTTCTTGCACATGTCTAAATGTAATCACTCCACATTTGGCAGTTGTGCATTACAGGCCCTAAGCCCTGGATTTCTCTCTGACCTCCTACCTCTGTTCCTCATTTTCATCCTTTTTAACCAACTTTCATTTATCTGCCCTATTGTTTTGCTATGTGGAGAAGAACAGTCACAACTTTAAGTTAGTTCATGTATTTGTATTTCCACGTACTGGGAGTCTTCATAATGAATCTGTGCTTATAAAAATTTCACTTGCCTCAACATCTTTCTAATATGTCAGGCCCAAAACTGCAGGTAACTCACACACTGTAGTCTTAGTAAGGCTTTGTATGGAATCACCATTACACCTTGACTTACCTCTTACCATAAAACCCAGTACTGCATTAACTTTTTTTGTGACCTTAACTATTTGAGGTGTTGCTTTCAATGGCCTAGATTTTTGCATCTCTGCTGCCAATCACAGCACCTACCATTTTCACTGGAGCAGGAATGGCCTAGATCAAGATTTGGGCATGCACGTTTTGCAGAGGCAGCTACCTCTAGTCTTGTCTAATTTTTCTGACCCATATGCGTGAAGCATGACATGTACAGATTAGACCTGGTAGGAACAGTGACGTCCTTTGGGGAGGTGGGGCACTGTTTTGGAGAGATAGGTACCCATTCAGATGTGGCTCTGGGACACCTTGTGGGGTGGTCAGGTTCCATTCAGGGCAAGGCCAGTTGCCCCTTGGGAGAGGTAAAGCACTCCTTGGGATTGGTTAAAATTAGGTATGAATGTGTGTAAAAAGTGCATAAACTCATTAACTGTGAACTCATTGGAAATGTCAAATGTGCCAAAAGTATCAAAATGCAAAATCAAAGCAACTGTCAAAAGCAACTGTCAAGCTGTAAAGGCATTTGGAACTGCTGCCCTTTAAATCTTTGAAAAATTGTCTTAAGCATTGACAAAAGCCTGTGCACTACAATTACTGGATTAATACTGCGTGACTGATTTCACAACCTTCAATTTTCATGGTTGGGTGTCTGCTATTTCACAGTTTGACTGACAGCTTCAAGTAGTTCTAGATTCATAGACTCTTTGAAGTGGGTCTATGAATTCCAATGCTTGGTTTTATATGGGTTATGTAGTTGAAGGATTGTAGATATAGGAAATGGGTTTCATGAATGGGAGGGTTTCTTTTTTGAATAAAGTCTGCAATACACACTTATAAATTTATTTTATTTTATCTCAGCATGACTCATGAGGTCTGTCCAGTGTATGTTGGGTGAGTTGAAATGGTAGGTGCAGTGCACGGGTCATGATGTTGCCACAGGGGTTACTAAGAGCCAAGGTAATGGGCAGGGGTACATGAAATGGTACAGGTTGGCATGGAGGGGATGAGGGGAGGGGCAGAGGTTGGCATGGTGCGTACAAAGGGCCATGTGTGGTGCACATAGGTAGGCATGGATGGGGCATGGGGATGTGTGTGGGTTTGGGATGGTGTGAGGAGTGAGGGCTGATTTATGTTTCACTGTTTTTTCTTAAAACGTCAACACAGTCCCGGAGCACCGAGGCAGGGCATTCGCCCACCATGCCTCCACATTCGGCAGCCTCTACATAATTCTGGGCACACCCAGCCTGACTCCCAGAGAAATCCCAACTTCTGGGATACTTTCACCCGGGTCACATTTGTCGAGTGGGGATATCTACCAACTTGTGCCCCTACAAACATATAATTAGGATCAGGAGTAGGCAATTCGAACCCTCCAACCTGCTCTGCCATTCAATAAGATCACGGCTTATCTGATTGTAACCTTACTTCAACATTCCTGCTTACCCCAGATAATCTTTCACCCCCTTGCTCATCAAGAATCTATCTAATCTATCTTAAAAATACTCAACACAATTACATCTGTACTTAAGTAAGGAGACCAATTCTGCACACGGTACTGCAGATCACATCACTGCCCAGTATAACTGAAGCATAACCTCCCTAGTTTTGTACTCCATTCCCATCACAATAATCATGAACATTCTACTAGCTGTCTTAATTCCTGGCTGTATGCTAACTTTTTGTGACTTATGTACTAGGACACCCAGATCCCTCTGCATTTCAGAGTTCTGATATCTCTCACCATTTGGAAATGTGCTTTTTATTCTTCCTTCCAAAACAGACAATTTTACATTTCTTACATTATGCACCATTTGTCAGATCTTTACCCACTCACTTAACCCATCTATATCCTTTTGCATCCTCTCTATGTCCTCTGCACAAATTACTTTCCCAACTATCTTTGTGTCGTCACAAAGGAGGGTGCTCTTTCCAAGGACTGGTGCAGACTCGATGGGCTGAATGGCCTCCTTCTGCATTGTAAATTCTATGATTCATCAGCAAACTTAGCAACCATACCTTCAGTCTCGTCATCCAAGTAATATATATATATAATTGTTGCATCATGCCAAACAGAGAATAACCCACTTATGCCTACTCTCTGTTTCCTGTTAGCTAACTGATCTTCAATCCATGTCAATATGTTGCCTCCTTCACCATGGACTTTTCCGCAATAACCTTTGATGTGACAACTGCTTTTGTTGTATTTTCTTCGTTCGCCGCAAAGAGAAAAGAAGTAGAGGGGCCATGCTCTTGAGGGGCCATGCTCTTAAGTTCTTAAAAACACAGAGCAGGGTTTATTTGGAGACGTTGGGCGTGGTCTACCGGCTACGGTGCAACGTGGCCAGTAAATGGTGGAAGACCCTGCTTCAGGGATCTACTCTGCTCGCTACACCTCGCGAGACCTAACGTGATCTTGCAAGACGTTGGGATGTGAGGCCCGCCCATATGCTTTTTCTTTATCTTTGATACTATCTTTAACATTTTTAGTTAACCATGGATGGTGGGTCCTCCCTTTGGAATTTTTCTTTGTTGGAAAACATCTATTCTGTGTATTCTGAAGTATCCCTTTATATGTCAGCCACTGCATCTCTAATGACTTCTCCCTTAACCTAATTTGCCAGTTCACTTTAGTTTAAAATGCTAGTCTTAGGCCCACTTTTCTCTCCCTCGAACTGAATGTAAAATTCTTTTCAAATTTTTTTTTTGATTTTCTTTTTCTAATAAGGGGCAATTTAGCGTGGCCTACCATGCACATCTTTGGGTTGTGGGGGAGAAACCCACGCATACAAGGGGAGAATGTGCACACTCCACACAGCCAGTGGCCTGGGTTTGGGGTCCTCAGCATCATAGGCAGCAGTGCTAACCACTGCGCTGCCCAAAATCCAACCATATTATGATCACTCCTATTTCACTATGAGGTCGTTAATTAATCCTATCTCATTACCGATGTAGTATAGCCTGATTTCTGGTTGCCATTCTGTTGCCAGAATGTTCTAAGTAACTATCCCAAAAACATTCCATGAATTCTTCATTTCGATCACCTTTGCTTTTCTGATTTTTCCAGTCAATATGTAGATTAAAATCCCCCATGATTATAACTGTACCTTTCTGACAAGCTCCCAAGATTTCTAACTTTACCCTGTCCTACCAAATGGCTACTGATAGGGTCCTGAACATTGTTCCCACAAGTGACTTCTCCTGTTCATCATTTCTCACCTCTTTCCAAACTGCTACTGCATCCTAATTTCCTGAACTGAGGTCATCTCTCTCTATTGCACTAAAACTATCATTAATTAACTGAGACATCCTTTCTTCTTTTCCTAGCATCTTGTCCTTCCTAAACACCATATACCCTTCAATATTCAGGTTCTAATCTATGGAATCCTGCAGCCATGTCTCTGTGATGGCTATCATATCATAATTATTTATTTCTATTTGTGCTATGGCTTAATCGGTTTTGTTTTGAATGATAATGCATTCAGATACAGAGCCTTTTGATTTGGCCTTTTACTATTTTTGTAACCTCTAGCCTTATCTGCTAATTTACTCGTGGATTTGCACTCTCTGATTCCTCCTGTCGAAGTATATTTATAATTTCTCATATTAGTACCTTCCTCTCTTGCCTGGTCTCTACTCTGGTTTACCACATCTTCCCACATTTGATCCCTTGCTCCCATTATTGAGTTTAAAACCCTCTTCGCACAGTTTACCAGAACGCTGAACCCAGTACCATTCAGGTTGTCATGTGAGAGTACCTTTTAAGAAATGGATGTTTAAGCAATGTACCTTTACGGAATGGAGTTGCTCATATTACTGAAGTGATGTCACAGGAGAGGGGGGGGGGGGGGTGGGTGGGGGGAGCTGAGCTCACTTCTGCTTTTGGTTTGAGTTTGAGAAAGCAGCTTGAGGGTGCCTGTGTGTTTCCAGAGAGCTGCAGGAAGAAAAGCAAGGTGCTGGAGCTGAAGTCAACCAAGCTGATATATCTCTGCCATCCAACAGAAAATATATATTAACTGTGACCTGGTGTGTTACTAATTTGAAGGGTTGAAGCCTTTTGGATGTTTGAAGGAACATTTTGAGGGATTATTTAGTGTTGTATTATTTCCGGGGTTATCTTTGAAGTAAGGGGGTGTTAAGGGATCCAATGTTTATTTAAAAAGTTAAGTTGAGTTCATAGAATAAACATTGTTTTGTGTTTAAAACCACATGTCCATAATTGTAATATCACACTCTGGGAACAAGCCGCGTGCTTCAAAAGCAATAATCCATTAAAGGGGAAGGTTGGCTGAACTCCATGATACATTTTGGGGTTCTGAAAACACCTCACCCATAACAAGGTGTAGACTGTCGAACGGTATAGCACTCCCCCTAGTTTCCCCAGTATTGGTGCCAGAAACCCAACCTACTTCTCCCATACTGGTTAAAGCCATGCATTAATTTCTCTAATTTTATTTACCCTATGCCAATTTGCATGTAACTCAGTTAATAATCCAGGGATTATTATCTTTGAGGTTCAGCATTTTGTCTGCGCAGGACTTGTTTACAAGTTCCACCCATGCCATTGGTACATACACAAACTAAGACTACAGGATCCTCCCCCTCCCAGTCCTCTCCAAGTTCCTCTCCAGCACGAGGTAGACAACATAACCGTCTGAATTTGTGCTCTCGCTGCAGGGAGCAGTGTCTATTCCCCGATTATACTGCCCCAACTACCACTACATTCCTTTTTGTGCCCCCGGCTTGATTAGCTTCCTGTAACATGATTCCACGGCCAGTCTGCTCATCCACCCTGCAGACCTTCCTTTCATCCATACTCGTTGAAAGCACCTTAAATCTGTTTGACAATTGCAGAATCTGAGGCTCTTCCACTACTGTCTGCTCGCTCCCTCACTCACAGTCACATCCTTCATACCTCACCGTCGATCAAAACAGACACCCAATTCTAAGAAGTGTGACTGTCTTCTGGTACAAAGTGACCAGGTATCTCTCCCCCACCCATCTCACTGATGTTGCACGAGGTCTGCAGTTCAGCTTCCAGATCAACAATCCTAATCCAGAATTACGCTATCCGCTTCCACTTTCTGCAGGCAGGTTTGTCCTGGATTGTGTTAACGTCCAGGAGCTCCCACATTCCACAGCTTCAACGCAACACTTATCCTGCCATTGCTATTTAGTTATGTACTTTCTTAACTTTGAATAATTCCTATGCATACTGCTTGCTTATTAAATGGTACTGCCACCTTCACTGAAGTGCTATATATTTCTTAATTCCTAATTGGTTTACCGGTTACTCACCAACCAGCTCCTTCCACTGTACAGGAAAAAGTAGAAAAAAAGGGCAACCCCTCTCCCCTCACCGGAATCCCCACTGACCAAGCTCGTAGCTGTTTGCAATCTGCACTCCATTTGCAAAACTGCAGCCAGACCTCCATTACAGAGCTGAGGGTACAACAACTGGGTTGGTTTAGTTAGCCAATTAACTAATCAGCTGCTCTCCAGCAGGACTTGTTTATCCCTGCCTCAGGCTGGAAGAAATGTACTTTATTCATTTATTACTTACTTTATATAAATGCCAGTAAATGTTAACTGCACAGGTTTTTAGACAGATATTGAGGCTTAAACTACCCTCTGAGCAACCTCGTATCAGCTCACTCTGCTTGTAGTCAGTGCTCTGTTTTGTTCCTGACTCGGGTGTGGAAATACAGGCCAATGTCTTGTAAATTTGAACCCACAGAACCCTCTATTCTTTCACAGAAATTTGCCTGACCCTCCATTCAGATTCAAACAAGTGGTTCCAAACTTAAACACAACCCCACATGCACGTGTCTTAAGGGGTGGCGATGATCTTGCAGCATATGAGCTCCTCCGATAAGGGGGTGGGGGACTCTTAACAATGTTCCCTTGTATAAATAGAGTTGGCCAGTAAGGCACTGACTAGAGGTGACCCAGTGGGAAAGTACTGGAGCTGCACATAAGTGTAAAATAAAATAAAGTAAGTTTTTGTTTCCCGACTGGTGTCTTCGTTGCCCTTACAAAAGCCACTGGTGAATGCATCATAAAATATTCAAATAAAATAAATCTGCTTGAAAATATACATGATGTGGCGATGCCGGCGTTGGACTGGGGCGGGCACAGTAAGACGTTTTACAACACCAGGTTAAAGTCCAGCAGGTTTGTTTGGAATCACTAGCTTTCGGAATGTACAACCTGGTGTTGCAAGGCTTCTTACTGAAAATATATATGAAAGAGAAGAAATCCTGCAGCACCATTATACCTCAAACAAAAAACCTGTATCTGTTAGGGCAGCACAGTAGAACAGTGGTTAGCACAGTTGCTTCATAGCACCAGGGTCCCAGGTTCGATTCCTGGCTTGGTTCACTCTGTGCGGAGTCTGCACGTTCTTCCGGCGTCTGCGTGGGTTTCCTTCGGGTGCTCCGGTTTCCCCTCACAGTCCAAAGATGTGCAGGTTAGGTGGATTGGCCATGCTAAATTGCCCTCCGTGTCGAAAAAGGTTAGGTGGGGTTATGGGGATGGTGTGGGGCTTAAGTCGGGTGCTCTTTCCAAGGGCTGGTGCAGACTCGATGGGCTGAATGTCCTCCTTATGCACTGTAAATTCTATGTTCTATGTTCCTTTTTTCTGGTGGTGACCCCACTCACATCTCAGAAACTGGATTACTTAAAGCCTTTAATTGCATCAGAGAGTGGGGGTTGTAGCCATCTGGGACTTACAACTAGGTACAGAGAAACCCGCAAAGCCTAGCGGGTAAAATGGACAAGCCAAGACTCAGGCAGGCTCAGAGCCTGAAATGCATATTTGCAAGCAAGAAGTCCAGACGGTATTGAAACTCTGACCGATTAGCATTTGATGGCCCATCTTCACCAAAACAAAGGACTGGTATTCGAGCGACCGGTACAGTCCCAGACATTTTGGCGCTACTCCCTGTTCAAGAGACGTGTAAACAACAGGGTCAGTGACCGTTTGGGACATGCCCAGCCATCCAGATCCCCGCCCACTTATTGGTCAGGGTTCACCCAATTAGTGGGGCCCAAACTGAAGGACCGCCTAAAAGAGCGTGAAAACCCCCAAGTATAAGAAGAAGAGTTCGCCACATGTTCGTCCTTTCTTGGAGCTGGTATCCCGGTCACGGCCATCTCCAATTGCAGCAACATCAGAAGCAAGTCCAAGTTCAACACTCGCTACCAGACGGATGAGCAGTTACTCCTTCGTATAGATCCAGAATTGAACAGTGGCCACTGTTTCTCTGACCTAAGCCGGGTGCCCAAAGTTAAGTACAGATTGTCTTAGTCGATAGGCATAGTTAACTAGTAGTGTTTATGTTGCATGACTAATTGTGTGTAAATAAAGTACCCTTGACCTTGAACTAACTAACTCGTGTTTGGCTCTTTGATCAATAGCCGGTTGAACCTTGTGGTGGTATCATTTGATACCTGGCGACTTTGAGCAATATAATTTTGATAACATAGAAAGGACAAACTCACTGATCGCCATGATTGGAACAGAGCCACAGAAAGGACAGAGTAAAAGAGTAAAAAGGAGAAAACGCAACCGGGTATAGGGAAGGTACCTGGCGTGGTAGAATAGCACATTGCCAAAGGGCCAGCTGGACTTAGATTCTGAAATGTTTAGTATGGCTCACATGCTGGCAAGCTTTCCTCTTAGTGGGGTCCACTTTAGGGATCAGTCTCTGGCATTAGAAAAGATCCTGCCGCAGCTATCAGGAATGCATTTGATGAGATTTCCACGCAAGCCCAGGAGCAACCTCAGGATAACCCCAAAGTCCAGGCCAAATCTAAATAAGTTAGATGTAAGAAACATGAGCTGGGATTTGTTTAATTCAAAAATATGGAAACCTGATGGCTATGTTGCCGGCCACATCGTTGGCCTGCTCCCCTAATGACTTCCATGATTAGACTCCATCATCATGGTGGTATTGCCTTGACAATAGCAGTAAACATTAGTGGATGGGTGGAAGGACCGACTTGCTGACAACTGTGCTTACGTGGCTTACTTCTGAAGGTCAACAAGATGAAGACATTTGAGAATAACATGACATTTAAGTTATGATACAAGTCATTTATTTTTTCATTTTGTAAATAGCTTTTCACTTTTATTCAGTTACTCTTCCAATAAAGGATTCATTTTGAATTCTGAAAGAATCCGAAAGTGGATTCTGTCTGACTGGGAACCAACAGTGCATGCACAACAAGAAGTCAGCCTACGCACCATTTGTATTGTGAATGTGTACCTATCCAGGCCTCATTAAGCTGCAGAGATCATTCAAGTTTAGTTGCTGGAAAATATTCCCCATTTTTTCAGACAATTTCCATGCTCAAG
Source organism: Scyliorhinus torazame (assembly GCF_047496885.1). Classification (NCBI taxonomy): domain Eukaryota; kingdom Metazoa; phylum Chordata; class Chondrichthyes; order Carcharhiniformes; family Scyliorhinidae; genus Scyliorhinus; species Scyliorhinus torazame. Next base: position 53,410,623 of record NC_092723.1, on the reverse strand, counting down.
ATTGACGTGACTTAGAGCATGATTTGATTGAAAAAAAAAGGCCTTGGGTGTGTTTGGCGGGGTGTTTCTGGTGTCTGCAGTGGCGAGAATAACCCCGCTATTAAATAGGACTCTGCTTTTTTAGGCCTTGGCGAGGAAGGCCTGTCAGGCCACACTTAGGCTAATTTTCTTCATAATGAGCTCAGCTTGTCGGTGCAGGAAGAGATCGGTATGCCATTTTAAAGAAGTGCCCCACTCTCGTCACCCATTGGGCCTCTGGATTCCCCCAACCCCTCACCCCCCCCCCCCCTTTCTCCCCCCAAGTTCCAACTTTCCAATTAGGGAGTGCCAGAGCACCTTACCTCATAAGGGCAGGACATCCCTGGGCCCGATCCCTGGCATGGCAAGATGCCACTCAGATACCTTGGCACTGCCAGCCTAGCAAACTGGAAGTGCCCATGCAAGCCTGGAAGTGCCACCTGAGCACCCTGGAATTGCCAGGCTGAACCCAGGTGGTACTGTCAGGGTATAAGGCTGCCAGTGCCATTGTGCGTTGGTGGCATCGGCAATGGCAGGGAATCGCCCTGCCCAGAGTCTGTACTGGGTTTGGGCCCGGGTGTGTCTTGCCCTTATGAGGTGGGGTGCAGATAGCTCGAGGACCCCCTAATCAGTAAGTTGGGGTGTTGGGGAGGTCCGGAGGCTACGGTGGGGAGTTCAGAGTTTGGGGTGCCATTTAAAAATGGCGCTCTGATCGCTTCCTGCACTGGCGAACTGAGCCTAAGTGCGGCCTCGATGGGGCATTCTTTGTTGAGGCCAGGAAAAGAAGGAAAGTCCCGTTTAATAACAGGCGATGAAAGCGCTGGGAAACACCCGGCTAAATGTTCCCAAAATGGGACTCTTTCTTTTCCATAAAAAGCGTCCTTCGTTATCCCTTCTTCATTGAGAACTGGTAATAGGAGATTTCTGTAGCCATATATGACCAAGTGTCTGTGAATATCTTATGAATCCTATGAATTTTAACAAGGATTTAAGCATGTTGCTCAATTTGGTTGAGGTTGGCCTCAACCAATGTTGATGGAATGATCAATAAAATACGGCAACAGAATGTGTAAAATACAATTTATTCAATGCTGTTGTGAAGTAAGTAAACCAAATGCCGTGTGGGAAGATTGGATATGTGCTCTCTCTCTCAGCGGAGTGGGGTAACTGTCTGTATCTCCCTGCCCTCCAGGCGCAATCCAAAAGAAATTGGTGTTAAAATAAAGATTGTGATCTTTATGATAGCTGGTCATGAATGTAACTGCCGAGCCACAGATAATTTTATCAATCCTACCCATCAAACTCGTGCAAACCCCAATACCAGCAACCACCAAGAAAGGTGGTTTTTTGGGGGGCTCAGCCTGTTTGTGTCACAGCATTTTTCAACATCCAGTGAAAGTTTCAACACCAGTACAAGCATATCAGAAGATTATAAATTGAACTGGAGAAACTCATTATTTTTAGCAGACCAATCACTTTCTGTCCCTGCAGCCTTACTGATAAGCTTGCAGTTGCCAAGTTTATTTTAAAAATGGCCTTCCGAAGATGGATTTGGGGATTGGATCACTTATTTTGAATGCTATCGTGTCACTGTTGAAAACTTCAGCTCTTTTTCTCTGTTGATTAGCCCATTAGATTATTGGGTTAGATTGTTTTTTAACTCACTGTAACTCTGAAAGATAGTCTCTCAAATCAAGCAGAAAAATGATCTCTTTTAAACACCCGAGGGCTGCAATTTTCTGTCCATTCCTTGCTGGCAGGATTCACCGATGCCGCCGGGCAGCGCAACGCTGCCCGCCCATGGGTTTCCTGGCGGCATGGGGCAGCTTCAACGTGAATTTCCCTTGACAGTGGCAGGAGCAGAGAGTCCCGCGAAAGGCGCGTCGCCTCCCGCCACTGACTGGGAGGCCGGAGAATCCCACCCCTCGGGTTTCTGATTGTTTGCCCACTCCAATATTGGTGCTGCTGAGCTCGAGCTGCAGGGTGGGCGACAGTATTCTGAAAGGAAGTGGCATGACATCCGTCACAGCGTGTTACAGCCTGTGAGAGTGAGCCTCGTTACAATCCTCTGGGATTGTTACAATACATAAGGTCATAAGAAACAAGAACAAGAGTAGGCCACTCAGCCCATCTAGCCTGCTTTGCCATCGAGTCCATAGGATCTCTACAGTGCAGAAGGAGGCTATTCGTTCCATCAAGTCTGCACCAACCTCCAAAAGAGCACCCTAACTAGGCCCACTCTCCTGTCCTATCGCTGTAACCCCACCTAATCTTTGGACACTAAGGGACAATTTAGCATGGCCAATCCACCTAAACTGCACATCTATGGATTGTGGGAGGAAACCAAAGTACACTGAGGAATCCCAGAAATTGAACCATTCAATTAGATCGTAGCTTATAAGATTGTGGTCTTAAATTGACCCCTTTGTTGATGAAAAAATTTGTCGAACTCAGCCTAGAATATACTTGCCAATCCTGGATGCTTCTCCAAGTCAACTTCAGGTTAGAATTCCACTCTATATTTTAACCTGGGGCAAAATTCTCCTCCACGCAACGCCGCAAATGGGAACTGCGATTGGGAAGAGAATCGGTTGTCCGGCCATAATTAAGGTCTGTGCCCAGCGCTGATTCAGGCGCCCCGCTCCAGTCTCTCACTGCTGGTGATATAATGAGATTTGCCCCCCCCCCCCACCACGCCGGCATGCAAACCAGCATTTGCATGCATTTAAATGTGGTTAGCGGGTTGGACACAGTATGCTCCCTTTCACGATGTTCCGCTCCCCTCACGCGGAGGTCTCATAGGCGTGGATTACTACAAATATTGAAGTGAACTGGGCGCCATGGCTGCGGAGGGGGAGCGGGAGGCTAACAAAACACTGAAAAACCAGCTGTCTCCTCCTGGTGAGACTGGCAACGCTGACTGCCTCTGACGGCCCAGACAGTGTTTTGGAGGGCAGGCTTGAGTCAGCGGTTCACCCTGGGGAAGAGGGTGTCCCTCTGCTCCTCAATGATATGGAGCTGTGGATCTACCTCAGACTGCCGACCTTGGGGGACAGGTCTTCTCTGAGCCATCTTGGTGGCTGCAGTGAGTATGTGGTAAGTGGAGCGCTAAAAACAGTTCCAGCTGCTAGACCCTTTGGCGCTAACTCCAGCCCCAACGGTTAGAACGGCCGCTGGGCCGGGAATCGCTCGGAATTCGTGGCAGCAGAGTGCAGGCCCATTAGCATGTCCTGAATTGCTCCCCCAACAGCGCCTCCAATGGGAATGCGAACTGCACACAATTTAGTCCTGGCGTCAACACTTTGGGCGGGATTCTCCGATTGCCGACGGCAAAATCGCATTCGGTGATTGGGCGGAGAATCCCTTTTGACGCCGAAATCGGGGGCGACGCCTCTTTTCGGATGTTCTGCCCCCTCCAAAACAGCATCATCAACGAGTACGCCGCACGCCGTTGGGACAGCCTCAGGACTTCACCTGATGGCCCTCTCCTGATGCTCCGCCCCCGATGGGCCGACTTCCCGACAACATTGATCACTTGTGGTCTGAGATTTCGTCAACCTCGCGTGGTGGCTTCGGACTGTGTCCAGCACGCGCCATGGTTGGGGGCGGGGTGGTGGGGGAGCCATTCCGCTGGCCAGGGGGGCTTCGGCGGGGCTGGGGGGCACTAGTGGGGGATGGTCCAGGGGTGGCGAGGGGGGTTACAGGGGTCACTATCTGACAGGCCGGGTCTGTGCGTGGCCAGCTCCATGTTGTATGGTGCGACCGCTGCAGGTCGCCGCCGTGCAAATGCGTGGTGGTGGACCCAGCAATTCTCCAGCTGTTTCTGTCGGGACAGCCGAGGGGGGGGGTTTATGGGGCGCCGCTGCTAGCCCTCCACCAGGTGGAGCATCGGTGCAGGGGCATCGCCGACTTTTTCGTCGTAAGACTAGACACATGCTCCGGACATAGCCTCAGAATCGGAGAATCCAGCCCCTAGTCTCTCAAACAGAGAATTTTGTCCCTGGTCTCCCCTTGTGACGCAATTTAAATCAAAAACATATTTAAAAAAAAAAGATTAAGCTCTATTTATTGTTAAATAAATTGCATTGAAAGAACATTCAGTGTTGAATGCTATGGTAGCTGAAAGAATATCAATCTCATTAAAGCAGACGACCTTAACTCTTTCCTTACTGAAACCTCTAATTTGTACCCAATCGGAGAACTCTCAACATAATTACCATCATTTTATAGGCTAATTAAAGAACTGTGTAGAACCATAGAATTGTTTTTTTTTTTTGCTCTGGTTTGTTTGAAGGAAATGTCATTTTAGTCCCACTTGATTTGTGGGCAATTCAACTACAGCCCTCAAAGTATTCTGATAAAATCTGGGAAAGCTGAAGAACAGCACCTGACCTTTTCCGTCTCTGAGCTAGGTAACTAATGAATGGTGACTTTCTATCTGTTCACCAACAGCTATTCAGAAATAGAAGTCAATGACAAAAGAAGAAAAAAAGTGGCTTTGTGGAAGTGACACCTGATAAAAGAACAGTTGGAAAGGGGAGTTTAACTGGGCTGGGCTACCAAATAATGACATGCCTAAAAAGGCCCCAAATCCCGTTTTGTAATCTAGGGTGTGTAATTTCGCTAATATTTTACCGTAGGTAGTCGAATAGTAGAACTAACAACCAAAGTGAGAAACCGTGTCTTTAATAAGCCATTACAACTCACAGTCTGTAAACGGTGCAATGCAACTAAAGGCAGATCTCAGCTGAAGCAAAACACACTTGAGCAGGAGGCCTGAAGCTATCTACAGGAAGTTAGTGTGAGGCCCGATTTAATGTTTTAATATCAATGATCCCACTGCTTTCTCCTGACATTAAAATTTAATTGTCTTTGTATGTTGGCGAGCACAGCTGAAAGGTTGGGTGCGTGATGTACGTTTAGAATGACACTGAACCTATCCAGGGAACAATGGGAAAGCCTGCAGCATTACTCAAGTCTTCACATCACGGTGTCACTCTATGCAGATAAAATGGTTCCTTAAATTTCCCTGAAAATATTCCAGCAATGGTGACACAGAGGGTTCGCAAAACAAATCGCCCTCCCACTCGGGTAGGACCTGAGAAATATCTACTTGTCGGAAACATTTTTATTTTGACTTCATACATTATGAAGACACTGATATTTCAAGGAAAATTATAAAATATGTTTTGGTGCTATATATCTCAGCTCTTTTTCCTATTGTTAGTGCTTTATTTTCTGAAATGTATATAGTTACCATTGATGTCCTCTCTACAACCCCTCCAATTTTCCACCTCCTTTAGCTCCCTGATTTTTAAAAAACTCTTGACAGGATGTGGGAGGCACTGGCTGTGCCAGCATTTGTTGGCCATCCCTCCCTAATTGCCCTCCATTTCAGAGGGCTTTTGACAGTCAGCCACACTGCTGTGGATCTGGAGTCACATGTAGGCCAGATCAGGTAAGGGTGGTAATTTCCTTCCCCAAAGGACATTAGTGAATGAGATGGGTTTTTAAGACCATCGACAATGGTTTCATGGTCATCATTAAACTTTTAATTCCAGATTTGAATTGAATTCAAATTTCACTCTCTGCCATGGCAGGATTCGAACCCGGGTCCCCAGATCTTGCCCTGGGTCTCTGGATTACGAGACCAGTGACAAAACCACTGTGCCACCACCTTCCTTTAAATCCCACTGCAGGAGTGGATAGTTAAGCCATTGCAGGAGCTACAGGGCAGCACGGTAGCCTTGTGGATAGCACAATTGCTTCACAGCTCCAGGGTCCCAGGTTCGATTCTGGCTTGGGTCACAGTCTGTGCGGAGTCTGCACATCCTCCCCGTGTGTGCGTGGGTTTCCTCCGGGTGCTCCGGTTTCCTCCCACAGTCCAAAGATGTGCGGGTTAGGTGGATTGGCCATGATAAATTGCCCTTAGTGTTGGGTGGGGTTACTGTGTTATGGGGATAGGGTGGCGGTGTTGACCTTGGGTAGGGTGCTCTTTCCAAGAGCCGGTGCAGACTCGATGGGCTGAATGGCCTCCTTCTGCACTGTAAATTCTATGATAATTCCAATTCCATTAAGCTGAACATTGGAGGAAAGACATTGGAGGAGGATTGTGCCACTGTGTCACTGTGTAGTAATGGACAAAGAAGGATAATCCATTGCTCACGGTGAAACAGAGCACAATTTGTACATTTGATGAGGATAATTAAAATTACCTTATGTTGTTTTTTCAATTCTTTAGGAAGGGCAAAATCTAAGGCAGCACAGTGGATAGCACTGCTGCCTCACGGCACCGAGATCCCAGGTTCGATCCCAGCTCTGGGTCACTGTCCGTGTGGAGTTTGCATATTCTTCCTGTGTTTGCGTGGGTTTCGTCCCCACAACCCAAAGATGTGCAGCGTAGATGGATTGGCCATGCTAAATTGCCCCTTAATTGGAAAAAATTAATTGGGTACTCTAAATTTTCAACAAAAAAAAAAGGAAGGGCAAAATCTCGATTGGAGGGTTTCAAACAGTGAAAAAGGTAAGCTATTTTCTGGAAAAACTCAGCAATTTTCGGCGGGGAGGTGGCGGGGTTCTTTTCCCCGCACAGAAGGAGGCTTAGTAACGCTTTCTTCGTAGCACATCCCTAAATGTTGGCAAATAAAAGTTCTATGAAAAAAAAAGAAAACGGTAAGCTTGGATCGAGGATGAATTTGAGGACCTTCAAGAATAATGAGAGGTTGGATATGGGGATCTAGCTATTGAGAACAGAAGGGTTGAAGGTATATTAAGGAGTGGTGGAACAATGTTTTGAAAAGGGAGCAAAAGTGCCTAAGGAGAGAGAACAATTAATAAATATCAGGAACACTGGGGGCCATAAAGGGAATTGGGTAGCAAGGGGTTTAATGAGAATGGAATTGGAACAGCAGGCATTATGTTTTATGAATGCGGTGAACTTTGAGGTGACAGAGGCTGCTGCAGGTGAAAGTAGAGAAGGTTTCAGAGCACGGACATGATTGGGCCTGGGGAAGGATAGATAAAGGGGAGCCAGTAGTTGTAATAGGCAAGATTTTCCGTTTGGGAGACTATGGGCTGGATTCTCTGATTTTGAGGCTATGTCCGGAGCATGTGTCTAGTCTTACGATGAAAAAGTCGGCGCGGCCCCCGCACCAATGCTCTGCCCGGTGGTAGGCTAGCAGCCGCGCCAAGTAAAACCCCTGGCGTTCCCGACAGAAACGGCCGGAGAATTGCCGGGTCTGTCGCCGATCATGTGCACACCGATGACCTGCAGCGTTCGCGCTGCACAACATGGCGCCGAACGCGCGCGGACCCGGTCTGCCAGCTAGTACCCCCTGTTAAACCCCTGGCCACCCCCGGACCACCCCCCACACCAGTCCCCCCAGCCCCCGATGATGCCGCGCCCCCGGCAAGCGGCACAGCTCCCCCCCCCCCCCGACAGTGACGGCGCTGGACACAGTCCGCAGCCACCATGCAATGTTGCCAAAACCTCAGACCACAAGTGATTCACGCCTTCGGGAAGTCGGTCCATCGGGGGCGGATCATCGGGGGAGGGCCTTCAGGTGACGTCCTGAGGCCATCCCAAGGCTTGCGGCGTACTCACCATAATGCCGTTTTGGAGGGGGCGGAGCATCTGAAAACAGGAGCTGCCCCCCGATTCCGGCATCAAAGGAGATTCTCCGCCCAATCGCTAATGCGATTTCGCCGTCGGCAATCGAAAAATCCCACCCTATGTTCTTGTGTCGGAACTGAATTACACCAATTTTACGATCCCCTTGGGGTCGTAAAGCAGGATGCAATTCCGTGTTCCACACCATACATAAATTTGCAAGGGATTCACACTGGATCCTGCAATCGGGCTGCCATCTTGAGTGGGCAGCAAATAGCGAAGTCCGGGACGGGCCACCCCCCAGCAATGCATGGGCTCAGATGATCTCTTCCTGTGTGGCTCTGGCGTGGTGAACCTCGCAACCACTGCCATCTTTTCCCACCGTGAGTCCCACTACATCAGGTTCATAGTTGCTGAAATCACAAGTGACCCGCGCCCAAGTGAATCTTGCATCAGGCGTCGGGTCCGCTAAATAGATGCAAATGGATCATTGTGGACTGCGTTCACACACCCAGCGGGGGTTCGGAGCATCACTGGGTTGCCGATCCTGATTTTCCCCCGACGCTAGATTCTCTATCCCATTGGTGAATGGATTCCAGATGTCCCAGGACGGAAAATCCCGCCCCATATACTTGGATTTCCAAAAAGAGTTTGATAAGGAACCACACAAAAGGCTGGTTAATAAAATAAGAGCCCACCTCCTTGCTGTTTAGCACAGGGCTAAATCGCTGGTTTTGAAAGCAGACCAAGGCAGGCCAGCAGCACGGTTCAATTCCCGTAACAGCCTCACCGAACAGGCGCCGGAATGTGGCGACTAGGGGCTTTTCACAGTAACTTCATTTGAAGCCTACTTGTGACAATAAGCGATTTTCATTTCATTTCATTTCACTTTCATTTCATTTCATTAGCGTGCATCGAGGATTTGCTAACTAATAGAAGACAGAGTTGGGAGAAGAGGGGATTTTCCAGGATGGCAACCAGTAACTAGTGGAGTGCCATAATTATTTACAATATGCATTAATGACTTGGACGAGGGAAATGAATGTATTATTGCCAAGTTTGTGGATGGCACAAAAAGGTGGGAAGGCAAGTGGTGAAGATGACACAAAGGGTGGGACTTTCTGGGCTCCCCTGTGACGTGTTTTGCAGTAGTGGACCCGGTCCCCTATTTGCCGGCACATTGGTCCTGCTGCTGTTTGTTTGAACCCTCTGCCACCAGGAAACCTGCGGTGGGGGTGTCACCGTTGGTGGGACCGGAAGATCCTGCTGGTGGGAATGGCCGGAAGATTTCGGCCCAAGAGTCTACAGATGGGTAGACAGGCTAAGTGAGATGGCAAAAACTTGGCAAATGGAATATAACGTAGGAAAATGTGGGAGATTTGAGTTGAGGATTAACATATCAGATCAATCATGATATCATTGAATGGCCTACTTCGACATCTTATGGTCTTATACTCTAAGGTTTAGCTAAGTGGGCAAGTGGAAATGTGAAATGAATGATCTCTATCTTGGCTGCTATAAATCTATGAGCACTTCAAGTCTGTTAGAAGTGATGGTACTGAGGAAGGCAGAGTGGGCCTTCATGAGGTAGTTGGTAAGATAGACAGGGAGACTGGGGTTCACTTTGCCTTCTGTAAGAATGCTGGAGTAGTCAGTGGCTTTTGAAAGAAGCCTGTAATCTGGTAGAACTTGATGGGGTCAGGTCATCTCTGGCAATGGAGGTCATTGATGAATGTCCCACCAATTGGACCTCATAGGAGTCCAGGAGCCTGGATTATGGGCTGGTGCCTTTAATAATTGCAATAAGTAAATTTAAATTATTCAGGTAGCTACAGGGGGAATGAAGATAAGCCAATGTCATTCAAGTGAATCTAAATTCTGATGAAGGCCACAGTCCAACATCAACCCACGTTTTCCTCTTTAGAGACACCTTAACCTGCTGTACATTTATTATAAAGCCTTAAAATACATGAAGTTGGAACGTGCTGCTGGGGGAGGACAGGAGAGTGATTTATGGTGAAGGTTAATTGTGGTGAAGAGATCCTGAGCTATCTTTGTCCCCCCCCATGGAAGGCACTCGAACAATACAGCCCACCCTCCAACTAATCTGATCGATTGATACTAAGAGACTTCACTTTCAATCGAAACAGCTGATCAGTTCTTCCCTTGAAATCCTGACAGGCTGACACAGTGGTTAAAATGCTGTCAGCTTAAAATGTCGATGGTTGACACTTGCCAATCACTCATGAATCTGCAACTAGTGGGTGCCAAAAAATATTGCAAAGGGTGTTCTCGGCATCCGTTGCTGCAACTAAAACTGAACAGAGATCTGGGACATGAGGCTGGGGCGTGGACTTGTCACGAGGCCCTTCCACGCCCCCCCCAGCCCCCACTCACCCCTTTAATTCTGAAAAACAACTTTTCAACTTTCAAAGCCCATCACTGTCTAAGGAAGAGATATTAAAAATGCAAAGCATTGGATACTGAAACAATGGCTGCCACAGCCCCCTTGGAAAGACACAATGGGTGAAGTATAACAGAGAAGACTGCAGTCACTGGAGAGTGAGAGATTACAAGGGACACAAGTATTAAGAAGGTTTTTCAGCAGAACGAACAGGCTGAAAAATCTGTGCTCTCTCTCCCCCTCTCTCTTTTAAAAGTGTGTGTCACCCGATTCAAGAAGTCACCGCTACCAGAAACCTACCAGCAAACCAAGATCTTGTAGGAATGGCAAGATCATCTATGTCTGACCGCATCGAAGAAACCAGCTAACCTAAATCAGCTGCAATGTTTAAAATCTATGCTTTAAGGAGATTCAAAGGTCACTTAACCGTATATTCTTTTACCTTTTTTTAATTGGACTCTAAACCTCATTTACATGTGTGCGCACATGTGCAAGCATGCGTGCATGCCCCTAAAGACTGCCTTTGCCCTTTCCTTAACTCGAGAAAATCTTGTTTGATTGGCTCCTGATGGCTGACAACATAAATAGTTAAATATATTCTGATTTGGAAAGAACATATCCTCGTGAAGAGGAAATTTAAACCTTCATCATGACCAATAAAGGAAGTCGAATAGTGGAGAGTCAGTTCACGCCTTCCCACCTGGTTCTAACAGATTCAATTCTGGGGTGATGAAATACCATTGAAAACCTTTATAACCAATCTCCTTGTATCATCCAACACCCTCCTCTCCCTGATTCATTTTGGATTTGCCGAAATGGCAACCCCAGGAGAGAAAAGGCCTCTGCTCTTGATTCTTCCCCATTTGAATCACTTGACCAGAAAGCTTTCACAGGGTTGAAACACAAGAACCTGAGATAATGGTGAATCACATGCAAAGCCAGGTTTGCACAGATTGTTTTATTTTACACAAGATAGCCTATAAAATAGAATGGTTGGGGAATGAGTTGAGGCAAGCAGCCACTACCAATCCCGTTGGCAGGTGGTGGCTAGCCGGAACAACTGCCAGACATGGAGATTAGCTGCCAAATACACAGGATGTCTCCTGATGTATAACAGTCATGGACCATGGAGACAGAGGCTCTCCTGAGGTAGAACAGTCATGGACCATAGAGATAGGAGTGTCTAGGTGGGGGTTCGAGGTGAAATCAACAGACTCCTTTTTGAAAATGAAGTTGGTCTTACCAAGACCCCATTTTAGTACAAATGTAAGATTCCACATATTTTACAGTTTAGTCCTGATGAGCTCGACTAATCCTTGTGCTGAAAAGGAGGAAAAATAAATCAGGAACTGTACCACACTGTTGATATTCATTCAAAGTCACTGCAATAATCAAAGTCACTGGCTTTACCTCAGTGGTTGTAAAGTAAGTGTTTTCAAATTGTTTGTTAAAATCAGTAAAATGGATCTGGTGACTTCTGGCTGTATGGAGGCACTTGACTAATTCTTTGAAATCTGTGGGATTGTGTGGAACATGTTGTTGATCAGGCCATGTCTATTGAAAATGGTAATCGGCTCAAAATTTCCACCTTTATATTTTAACCCCCAGAGCTTACAGACTTTATTTGATTTCCTATTATATAAAATACTTTAGCTCTTAACAATTTTATTTTCTCTTAAAGTAAAACTGGCCCAGTGGTGTCAACCTGTATGACCACAATCTTGTCACTGAGAAATTCTCTTGGCATGGTGAGGGAGAATGAGAATTCAGAGCAATACTCAGCAAAGCAATTTCTACATCTTTTGATGAAACCTCACATCCAAGATCTGGGTTCATTCCACTTTCTAGGTGCTCCTTAACACCACAGCTCAGTTCACAGAGCACAGCGATCTGCTCTTTCACATCAACTGTTCCGATAAATCAGAGCAAATTCAAATCGTGAATGGCATTGTGTCACTATGAAGGGTTGCTTGTTGAATCATACTGCGTATCTGTCAGAAATGAGACGCTTCAGCAGATGTACACATATTGACCTGATGCAAACAAACTTGATGGCACTCATTCCTTTGTCAATTACTTTGTCTTTTCAAATTAAGGCAGGTCGTCTGCTTATAACATTTGGTTTATTTTCTGGTTCTATTAACATTTGCCAACAGTTCTTTGTTTGCCAACAATTTTAGCAATAATAACTAAATCTTGATTGTCCTGATGCCTTGATAGACACAATTGGCCAGGTTTTCTTGTGTGCATGGATTTGCTCAGGTGAAGAGATCATAGAATTTACAGTGCAGATGGCGTAGAAAATTGTGTTTAAGCAATGTTTAAAGCAAGGTGGAATTAAAGGTCCCTTTCACAGTAAGGAAACAAAAATGTAGACAATATTTTGAAAGTCTTTAAAACATCTCAGACCATGAGTCACTAAGGCCAGGGTGATAATGGGCCCTCGTGCTTCTCCTGTTTGCAGGCCCCAAACCCCTGTCTCTCACACACATCATCCCCCTCTTTAACTCTCAGCCCCTCAACAGCATGTGTTGAGTGCCCTCATGATGACCTTTGGGTGCTATAGACTAGAATAGTGCAGCACAGGATGGGGCCATTCAACCTATTGATTCTGTGCAAATTCTTTCACAGAAATCCAGGCAGTCTTATCAACAACACTCCCCCACATCCGCTCTTTCCCTATTACCAGGTAGTCTTATCAACAACACTCCCCCGCATCCGCTCTTCCCCTATTTTTTTATTTTTCCAAATATTATCTATTTTCCCTTTGAACACTAATTTGAATCTGTACCCACCACAATATCGGGGAGGGGGTGCAATCCAAATCCTAACCACCCTTTGTGTGGTTCAAGTCACCTCTGGTTCATTTCCAATCAATTTAAATGAAGTTGAATCTTGCCCATCTCATTGTCCATCCTTCAGTCATTGGAAACAGTTTATATTAATTCTATATAAACCCTTTATAATTTTATTTACCACCATCAAATTTCCTCAGGCTTCTTGACTCTCAGGAGAACTATCTCAGTTTCCCTGTAATCTCTCAGCCCTGGAGCCAGAACTCAAGCCAAAGCCTTCACAGTCTTCGGGTGCCCAAAATTGGGAATCATAGTCACAGTGGGTTTGAACTGTTTTATACAGCTTAGCAAAACACATTGGCTTCTACACTCTTGAGCCTTGATATTGATCATATATACTTGATCATTTATATTACTCAACCACCTCTACTTTGAATTTGGCCCTGTGCAATATCTGGACAACAACGTCCAAAGGACTTGAACATCAGAAGCACCGCAAACAACAATCCCAATACAAATGAGAATAGCTTGAATCAGCAGTGACTTATTCCATTGACAAATGACTCCTGGTTTCACTTCCAAGTTTAACAGTAGCAAAACCTTTCAGTAAATGAACACTAACCAATTCACCTGCGATAATATGCTATTTCTATTCACACAAGTGGGCTTTGTCAACAGAAAAATTACACTTTGCACTGTGATAAATATCTTCTTAGTTAAAATTGTAATCGGCCACATTATTTCTATGGATTTGCCCACCATAGAGCACTTAATAGGAGAGCAAAATAATGCACATAGGAGGTCTTGTGGTGCAGTGGATAGCATCCCTGCCTCTGAACTGAGCAGATCCGGGTTCAAATCCGACCCCAGGATTTAATGGCCAAGGAACGTTCATTCATAACGCGGCCAACAGGTTGACTATCAACCTGCAAAATCTTGTCAACACATGGTAGTGGTAGGCAGTAAGTGAGACTCCTGGCCAATCAATCTTGATGCAGAGTGGTGCTGTTCAAGCTATAAGCCTCTGGCGAGAGGGTAGCAACCTGTTCCAGGAAATAACATCTATGGAATCAGATGAAAGTCTGCCTTGCGCACTACAGGTGCAGGAAGAGAAACAACAACAAAGTACTGCACATGCTGGAAATCTGAAATATAAATAGAAAATGCTGGAAGTACTCAGCAGACCAGGCAACATCTGTGAGGAGAGAATCCGATTCAATGCTTCCGGCCCATGATCTGTACTAGCTCTTTTGAAAGGTCACTGGCCTCTTTTTCTCTCTACAAGGATGCCACCAGACTTGTTAAGCTTTTCCAACAGTTCCTGTTTCTATTGGAGCAAAAATGACTCCTTTTGTCAGCCCTCCAAAAAGACAATAAGACGTCTTGTGAGCCTTCCCCCCCCCCTGCTTCAGCAAGAAACATGAATTTCTGAAAAATAAATTTAGGTACGAAGAGAACATGAATAACTTGCTGAGCAATAAATTGATAATTTTAAAAAAGAGTAATCAATAAAATTACCATTAAAACATGTCAAGCACAAGAGTTAACTAATGAAATTTTTTTTCCTGTTTCCTTAAGAAACAGAGCTAGGGAAAATTAAATATCGGCCCCAAGTTCTGGTCACCATGGAAGGGAGAGGGCACCATAGCAGAGCTGGTTTTACTAGCACCGATCTTGCATTTGCTTCTGATGGTTCACACTCCATTGTCGTCATTTACTCAAGGGAGGAGGTTGGGAAAATTGGCCATACCATTTAGGGTGTGGAAAGGCCAGAGCCATCGACTCAAGTACCGGCTGAGGCTGGGTCAGGTGAGGCCAGGGTCACACCAACGAAGGAGGAGGTCAGGAAGGGTTTTCTAGGGGTAAAGTAAATGTAGACGTGAGGAACCAGGTGCTTTATGTTACCATGCAGCCTCTAGCCAGGTTGAAAGTGAAGAGTAAGAAAGCACCTGACAATGCCCAACAGAAACAGAACAGTTCACAACGTAAGCACAAAATGAGGGACTGGGGAAACTTCCGCATCCTACTCAGCCAATGATTGCTATTATTCAGAACATCAGCAATCATTAGTTGAGTAACCTGTCAATCAGGATGGTCTACAGGTCCTGTCAGTGTCCTAAGCAGTCAACCTGGCACAGATACCATCTTGATTGACAGGCTCTTCAGCCAATGAGCAGGGGCCCCACTCGAACTTCGGCCCCAGTGTTTTGCCCTTTGTGCACGCCCCTCTCCATTCGTCACCATTTGCCAAGCTAAAGAGGATGAAGTGGCCAAGAAGTGGCAATTGAAAGTGAAGGGAACAGTAAAACTCTTCAGATAAATAATGGAGTAGTGCTGCTTACAAATTCTCAATTTGATGGCAACTGAAATGAGAGTCACTGCCCTCTACTCTACCCAGTGGTACAACAGCCACGGGGGCGATTCTCCGAGCCCCGCGCCGGGCCGGAGAATTGGCACAACCGCGCCACGACGCCGGAGCGCGATTCTTTGAGGTGCGGAGAATCAGCACCATTTGTGCCGGCGCGTTTGGTCCGGCGCCGGCCCGGACCACTGGAATCGGCGGGGCCGCTGATTCTCCGGCCTGGGTGGGCCGAGCGGCCACGCCGATACGACAAAGATCTGCCGGCGCCGTTCACCCCTGGTCGCTGCCGGCGGGAACTCTGCGGGAACAGTCGGGGGCGGCCTGTGAGTGGGGGGGGGGGGCTCCTTCACCATGGGGGGCCTCCGATGGGGTCTGGCCCACGATCGGTGTCCACCGATCGGCAGGCTGACCTCTTTTTTTTTTCCCCCCCCCCAACGGGTCCGACTTGTGCGCCTGCACGTGTTTGCGGAGCAGAATGGGTCCAGGAGCTGCCAGCCAGGTTGGGAGCGAGGTCCCGGAGGAGGATTTCCTAGGGAAGACGAGGAGACGTTCATGAGGCGTTTTGCTGGTCGTGGTACACAGTAGTGATCGAATGGAGTGATCGGGGAGGACCTCCTGCCAGCGGCAGACTGGGAGATTCTTGGACCGTAGGGCCAGTAGGACGGCCTTCCAGACAGTTCCGTTCTCCCTCTCCACCTACCCGTATCCCCGGGGGTTGTAGCTGGTCATCCTGCTTGAGGCAGTGCCCTTGCTGAGCAGGAATTGATGCAGCTCGCCGCTCATGAAGGAGGACCCCCTGTCGCTGTGGACGTAGGCGGTGAACAGGGTAAAGATGCTGTGGAGGGCTTTAATGACGGTGGCAGCGGTCTTGTCAGGACGGGATGGCGAATGGGACCCGGGAGTACTCATCAACCACGTTCAAGAAGTACGTGTTGCGGTCGGTGATGGGGAGGGGTCCTTTGAAGTCCATGCTGAGGTGCTCAAAGGGGCGGGAAGCCTTCACCAGGTGCGCTTTCTCTGTCCGGTAGAAGTGCGGCTTGTGCTCCGCTCAGATTTGGCAGTTCCTGGTGACGGTCCTCACCTCCTTGATGGAGTAGGCAGTTTTGATAAAATGGAAGAAACGAGTGACCCTCGGATGGCAGAGGTCATCGTGAAGGGTCCGGAGTCGGTCCACTTATGCGTTGGCACATGTGCCGCGGGATAGGGCATCAGGAGGCTCGTTGAGCTTCCTGGGACGATACAAGATCTTGAAGTTGTAGGTGGAGAGCTCAATCCTCCACCGTAAGATCTTATCATTCTTTATCTTGCCCCGCTGTGTATTATCGAACATGAAAGCTACCGACTGTTGGTCAGTGAGGAGCGTGCATCTCCTGCTGGCCAGGTAATGCCTCCAATGCCGCACAGCTTTTACTATGGCTTGGGCCTCCTTTTCAACGGAGGAATGACGGATTTTGGAGGCATGGAAGGTGCGTAAGAAGAAGGCCATGGGCCTGCCCAGCTGGTTGAGGGTGGCCGCCAGAGCTACGTCGGATGCGTCGCTCTCGACCTGGAATGTAAGGGACTCATCGATTGCGTGCATCGTGGCCTTTGTGATGTCTGCCTTTATGCGACTAAGGCCTGGCGGGCCTATGCTGACAGGGGGAAAGCTGTGGATTGGATTAGTGGGCGGGCCTTTTCCGCATAATTGTGGACCCACTGGGCGTAATATGCGAAAAACCCCAGGCAACGTTTCAGGGCCTTGGAGCAGTGGGGGAGGAGAAACTCCATGAGGGGGCGCATGCGTTCGGGATCGGGGCCTATGACTCCATCGTGCACTACGTAGCCAAGGATGGCTAGAAGATCGGTGCTGAATACGCATTTCTCCTTATAGGTCAGGTTAAGGAGATTGGCGGTATGGAGGAATTTGCGGAGGTCGGTGTCATGGTCCTGCTGGTCGTGGCTGCAGATGGTGACGTTGTCGAGGTACGGAAATGTGGCCCACAAACCGTACCGGTCAATCATTCGGTCCATCTCCCGTTGGAAGACCGAGACCCCATTTGTGACACCGAAGGGAACCCTCAGGAAGTGGTAGAGCCGCCCATCTGCTTCGAATGCAGTGTACCTGCGGTCGTCCGGGAGAATGGGGAGTTGGTGGTAGGCGGATTTGAGGTCCACCATGGAAAATACCTTGTATTGTGCAATCTGATTGACCAAATCAGATGTGCGGGGGAGAGGGTATGCATCGAGCTGCGTATACCTGTTGTTGGTCTGGCTGCAATCGATGACCATCCTGTGCTTCTCCCTGGTCTTTACAACCACCACTTGAGCTCTCCAGGGGCTGTTGCTAGCCTCGATAATACCTTCCTTCAGTAACCGCTGGACCTCCGACCTAATGAAGGTCCGGTCCTGGGCATTGTACCGTCTGCTTCTGGTGGCGACGGGTTTGCAATCGGGAGTGAGGTTTGCAAACAGGGAAGGTGGGTCAACCTTGAGGGTCGCGAGGCTGCAGACAGTGAGAGGGGGTATAAGGCTGCTGAATTTAAAAGTTAAGCTCTGGAGGTTACACTGGAAGTCCAATCCCAGGAGTGTGGTGGCGCAGAGGTGAGGGAGGACGTAGAGTCGGAAACTGTTAAACTCTCATCCCTGGACTGTGAAGTTAGCTATGCAGTACCCCTTGATCTCCACAGAGTGAGACCCGGAGGCCAGGAAGATTTTCTGGTTAACTGGGTGTATAGTGAGGGAGCAGCGCCTTACCGTATTGGGGTGAATAAAGCTCGCCGTGCTCCCGGAGTCGATCAGGCAGGATGTCTTGTGTCCGTTGATGAGTACTGTCGTTGTAGTGGTCGAAAGGTTCAGGGCCGAGACTGGTCCAGTGTCACCGAGGCAAGTCGTGGCAGAAGCTGATGGATCTCCTCGGGCGGTGTGCGGTCATCCGAATTGGGGTCTTGAGACTCCAGCCAAGATTGCTGCGCCCACGGGCCACACATGGCCGTGGGTGGGCAAGATGGCTGATGTGTTAAGTAAGTTGGTTCAACGTTGACTGCAACTGGATGCAGTGAAACTAGAAACAGGCTTCTGACACAGGAGATGGTCCAACACTGTTTTATTGAACTTCCTGATTGCTGTACATAATCTGCTGTGAGTTGACACTCTATCAATCTAACTGATAACCTCCTACTGGCTTGACCAGACTAACTCTCTACCGCATGGTGATAGTGCTCACTGGCTTGTGCACTCTTTCTATCTCTGTAGCTGTGTCCTGTAGAGAGAGGGAGAGCCTTAATGCCCTGTGTGCTTTATAGTGGTGGTGTCCTGTCTGGTGATTGGTTGTTCTGTGTTGTGTGTGTTCATTGGTTATCCTGTGTGTCAATCACTGCCTGTCTGCATCTCATTATATACATGAGTGGATAGTATGACAATGGCGCGCCCATGAATTGCACGTGGCCTCTAGGGGACAAGATGATGGCACCCGGGGTCCGCACGTGGCTCGCGGGACCAAAGATGGCAGCACCCATGGGCCGCACATGGCCTGCGAGGAGGGGAATGGCGGCTGCCCCGGTTCGC
Source organism: Scyliorhinus torazame (assembly GCF_047496885.1). Lineage (NCBI taxonomy): Eukaryota > Metazoa > Chordata > Chondrichthyes > Carcharhiniformes > Scyliorhinidae > Scyliorhinus > Scyliorhinus torazame. The sequence goes on along the minus strand of NC_092723.1, from coordinate 53,391,892 downwards.
CTGCGGAGACCGACCGGGCCTGGCATACTGCCACGAAATGCCCCTTCTTCCCACAGCCCTTGCAAGTTGCGGAACGGGCCGGGCAGCGTTACTGGGGGTGCTTGACCTGACCGCAAAAATAGCATCAGGGCCCCCCCGGGGTTGCCTGGCAGCCGCGCGGCACAAGCTTCTGGGGGGTTGGGGGATGCGACGGGATCGGCTGCGGGTGGGGTCCACGCTGCCCATGGGGATACCGCGCGGTCGGGGACGTACGCTCGGGCATAGTGGGAGGCTACGTCTAAGGAGCTTACGAGTGTCCGTGCCTCCTTGAGACCCAGCGTCTCCTTTTCCAGCAGCCGCTGGCGGATCTGCGAGGACAGCATACCTGCAACAAAGGCGTCCCAGATTAAAAGTTTGGTGTAGTCGTTGGCTGAAACTTGCAGACAGTCACAGTTCCTACCTAGTACTAGCAATGCGCGGTAGAATTCGTCTAGCGATTCTCCTGGAATCTGTCATCTGGTAGCTAGGAGATGTCGGGCGTAAACCTGATTTACTTGGCGAATGTAGTGTCCTTTTAACAGGGCCATCGCGGCCTTGAAACCGTCCACGTCCTCGATGAGCGTGTAGATTTCTGGGCTCACTCTTGAGTGGAGAACTTGTCGTTTCTGGTCCTCTGTGGGTGTAGTCATGGCCGTCCTGATGTATCCGTTGAAACATGCCAGCCAGTGTTTAAAGGTCGCCGCTGGGCTTGCCGTGTGGGAGCTAAGTTGTAGACACTCCGGCTTGATGCGGAGCTTCATTATTCAAATCTAGTTCAATAAATTGATGCATGATCAATAACTCCCGAAGCGAGATTGTCAGACAATTGAAGGCTTTATTGAACTAGGTGTTTCCCCCAGCAGCACAGGTACAGAATGCAGCAGCTAGGGAAACAAAGACTCTTATACTCTGCCTTTCTGGGCGGAACCAGTAGGCAGGCTCCACCAATGATCTTACAGTATCAGGTACCTCCAACACCAATGATCTTACACTATCAGGTACCTCCAACCTAGGTACCGTAATACCCCTAATACAGATCCTAATACCAGCTAACTGATCTAAAGCCAGCTAGGTTGACACCATTCTATAGCTGGTGTGTTGTTCCTTGATCCCTGGGAATCATGGCTTGCCTCTGAGCATAGTGGATGGCTTTTAGGCAGATAAAGCCCATCAGAGTATTGCTGATTACTTTGATGTCACTTATTTCATACAGTATCACTGAAAACAAGGCATACTGTGATAGAAATTGTAGCATGTTGCAAGATGAGCATTTTGTTTTATTGTTCTCCCTGCTGCCCTCGCTGTTGGGGAGGTGTAAATAAAGTTTGTTCAATAATGGCTGCCTGCTGTGAGTCCCCATGACAGACTCTTTTCCGTGAAACACACAAGAGAAAGATGGTGGCAAGGGTGGGATTTTCTTTTACATTCATTTGAGAAATTAAGGAGTGAAGAACATTGGGAGCTTTAAAAATGTGTTACAAAGTTAATTTTGAGCAAGCTTGAGCATTTGGAAGATTGCTCAATGCATACATCGTATTCAGGTAAATACAATGGGGTAGCACGGTAGATAATTGAAAAAACAGCAGCAAAGACATACTTAGACAGTGGGGGAATTCAACCCTAAAAAATAGGACAGGTGTAATTACAAATGGAGGCTACACATTTGTCTGAAAGGTAATAAAATAGGGGTGAGGATCAAGGGACTGTTTTCCTCACCATGATGGGCCAGTTGCCTTTGAGGTGGTCTCTAACCAGTGTTGCGCAGGAGACCCCAGTATTATGGCCTATTTTGAAACTAATAAGATTCTGGACTCGTACTATGACACGATGAAGAATGAGATTGTACTGAGAATTGCATTCCGTGAAAGGAAGCAGCTGTCAAGCGAAGATTGTTGCAGATTACATTCTTGAATTAGAAAAACTCTCTCATCACTGTCGGTATGGCACTAACTTAGAAATTGACCTTAGAAGCACGCTCACTGAATGGCAAAAACAAAAAATAGAATTCAGGCCAAGCTTTGGAGCAAAGGTAATAAGTGTGTAAGGAGGCCTGGGGTGAGGCCACAGCCAGGGAAATAGCAGCAAGAGATCATTGCAAATCATAAGGGAGTCCTTTTCCTCAGCTGGCTTGAGAGGCCCACCAAATTTCAGTTGGATCCATGTCATAGCAACCAAGTTCTCAAAGAGTCAGAAACTTGTATGCTATCATTGTCACGGTAACCACCAACCATTTAAATGCCCGTATTTCCAACCAAAGTGCCATGCCTGTCGCAAAGTCAGTCATATCCAGGAGGCATGCAGGAAAAAGGAAACCAAATGCACCAAGCATTGTTTAAGTTCCAGGTCACAACCATGTACCAGCTCGAGTTTGTGGTAGATCTAAAGCTAGTTAAAGTCTGGAAATCCTTGAATGCGCCTATGATAGATAAATCAGAAGCCGATGTTATCGAGCAGGAAGATCAAAAGTAGCACTCGGGCAGAAAGCAAGATGAACAACACCTGGGAGATTAGAGTAATAGGGCTAAGGGTAAAATTGCAACACATAGGAGAACGAAAGCAGTGATTCACAACTTAACTTTCAATCTTGATGCCACTGTAGCCGTATCTGTTATCTCAGAAGAAGAGTACATGTATCTGGTGTGAACCTGAGTAGTTGTTTCAGTGATAGTATTCCAGTGTTAGGGTTAGTGTGGAATACAATGACACATCCGATTATATGTCATTGGAAACAAATGACACTTAGGAAAGGTTTAGCACAGCGCTAAAGAGCTAGCTTTTAAAGCAGACCAAGGCAGGCTAGCAGCACAGTTCAATTCCCGTACCAGCCTCCCCGAACAGGTGCCAGAATGTGGCGACTAGGGGCTTTTCACGGTAACTTAATTTGAATGCTACTTGTGACAATAAGCGATTTTCATTTCATTTCAAGTCTCCCAGATGGGAATCTAAGAGCTTAAGAAAATACAGTTAAACTAAACTGAGTTATTTACAGTCAGCATCAGTAACAGTACATGTGACATTGAGAAAGTGGTAATAGAGCACAAAATGGTCTTGGAGCATGGAGGACCAAATGTTAAAATCACAAGACTGAAGGTAAAGGACAGTGTAGAGCTGAGGTTTTGCAGGGCAAGACCAGTGATGCGCAGCTAATAGCAGTGAATAAGGAGCTGACTACATTAGAAAGAACATGGCCAAACACAAGAAAACTATGAATGACACCTTGATTTAAAACAAGAAGTGGAATGGAAAGAGTAATTGATTTTGGTTGATCGGCATAGCAGGTGGACAATATTCGGTTTATCCCCAAACCACAAGAACCAAAATTATAAAGGTTTTAGAAGTTGGTTTGCAATTTATGGGTCGCAGTGGTGTTGGTGTCAGATATTGGTTCACAGCTTATGTCAGAGTTTGAAACACTTCTGAGTATGAATGGAGTCAGGCATGCTGTATCATATCACCCAGCATCAAATGGTGGTGCAGAAAGTATATAGATTGTGAAGGTGGCTTTGCAGAAGTATTTGCGAGGTGACAAGCTAAGTGATAATTTCTATATTTTTATTCTACACAGGCTAGACAATTTCCTGTTCTCCACAGTTCATTACACATTGCTCACTTTATGAGCTGCTCACCTTATGAACGACTGTTTAAACATGCTCCTAGGACCAGGTTTAGTTTGCTTCAATAGCAAATTAAGAGAAATAACACAGTAAGAGCAAAGCAAGACAAAGTGAAAATGAGTTACGAAGCAGGAAGTGTTCAATGCTGGTCAGAAGGTTAAAACATTGCCAAGGCAATAGGAGAAGAATGTTATTCGAGTATTGTAAAGAGATCAGCTGGATTTACAGATCCAGTGAAGATTCAGGAGAGACTCGGTGTTATGTCGGTCAATTGCTTGAAAGAGAACATCTTACAAAGGGAAAGTATGAGAAACCTCCTAAGGTCCAAATTTCTCCTATGCTTCAAAGTGAAAGTCAGGAAGAAATTGTAAGTCAAAATGAAACTGAAAGTCTGCCAGTACTACATAATCTACTGGAGAAAAATGAGTCAGGATCTTTGATTAAGAGAAATCAAACAATGTCACCATCCCAACCATTAAGCAGACATGGTAGTCAGAGTCAAAGTTCGGATTTGATGAAGTCAGAGATGTTGAGAGAAGAGTCAAACTAATGGCAATGGAAGGAGATACCCAGACAGAAAGAGAAAGAAGCCAGATAGGTTAATTGAAAGTGTGTAAGAAAGGAGAAGAAATAAGTTGTTTTTTTCATTATTGTTTTGGCAAATTGTTATTTTTGTCAAAATATACTAGTTTCAAGGAAAAGCATTTTTGTAAATTATCCTTTTGATATTGGTCATGTAGGAATAAGGAGCAGAAGTAGGCAATTTAGCCCTTCAAGCCTGCTCCACCATTCAATCAGATCATGGCTGATCTTTTCCTGGTCTAATAACCACCTCCCTAATTGTTCCCCATATCCCTTTAACCCGTTTTTAATCAGAAATATATCTACCCCCCCTCTTGAAACCATTTAATGATTCGGACTCCACCGCACTATGGGGAAGCGATTTCCACAAATTCACAAATTCTCTGCGTGAAGTAGTTCCTCTTCATCTCTGTTTTGAATCTCCCGCCTCTCAACCCATATCTCTGACCTCTTGTTCTAGATTGCCCCACAAGGGGGAACATTTGGTCTACATTTACTTTATCAACCCCTTTTAGTATTTTATATACCTCGATCAGATCCCCTCTCAACCTTCTAAACTCCAGCGAGTATAAGCCCAAACTGTTCAATCTCTCCTCATACCCATTCATCCCTGGAATCAATCTGGTGAACCTCCTCTGAACTGCTTCCAATGCCACCACACCATTCCTCAAATAAGGAGACCAAAACTGAAAACACTACTCCAGATGTGGTCTCACCAACACCCTATACAATTGCAACAATACTTCTCTACTTTTATACTCCAATCCTTTTGCAATACACGCTAACATTCTATTTGCCTTTCTTCTTACATTTTGTACCTGCATACAGACTTTCTGCGATTCATGAACAAAGATACCCAGATCGCCTCAGCCCAGATGTACTTTAAAGCTGCTTTCCACTTAGATAATAATTTGCCTGACTTTTTTTCGGCCAAAATGGATAACCTCACACTTATCCATATTAAACGCCACCTGCCAAATGTTGGCCCAATCTCCTAGTCTATCTATATCCATCTGTAATGTTTTATTTATGATTATAATAAAATCAAATATACGTCCTAACCTGTTAAGTTTTCAGGTTTGTTGATGTTGGTTTAGTCATATTGTACTGTGGGACCCTATGTACATGTAGCATTTTACATTTCAATGTATAAGTTGTTTTTTTAAAGTGGAATGGAAGTGTAGTATATTGCAAGATCCGGACATGTTGTTATATAACCCTCACTGCTGCCCTTTCTGTTGGGGAGATGTAAATAAAGTCTGCTAAAAAATGATTGCCAGTTGTGAGTTCACACGTTAATCTTTTCTCAGTGCAAGAGGTCAGAAATAAAATGTGGAGAGGTGTAAAATGGCCGGCCGATTCACCATTGCCAACTTTGCACTCGTCAAAATTATCAATGGCGAGTAAAAGCTAACTTGATGAATCAGTGAAACAAACTACTCGATTGCAGACTGCCGGATGTGGAATTGGTTCTGTTTGATGTAAATCAGTGGCAGATGTTTGCTGAATAAGGATAACCAAGTGATAAAAGAACTGAAATGGTCTGGAGTATAATTTATTAAACTAAATCACTAAGCACTAAATGGAGCAATTTGAAACTGACACACAATTGATTGCTAATTAAAACTATAATGTTTAAAGATTTCAAACAGAAATATTTATTCCTGTCTTGATTGTTCTCCGTGGAAAGTTCCACTCAAGATGGTGCTGAATTGACATTCAGCTTTGCTTCTTGAAAGGACTGGGACTGTTTTCCTATTTCTTTTACCAACTACTCCAGAGTGATTGATCTCAGCGTATAATCTGTGAAGGGCTAATTTACACATTGAGTGCACAACTCGATTGGAAACAAACTTCAGCTTCATGGGTTTATTATCAAGCACTGGAAGGGGACACCTTGTGCCATTTTCACATTTGGCAGGTCAAATTTAAGGGCAGCACGGTAGCACAAGTGATTAGCACTGTGGCTTCACAGCGCCAGGGTTCCAGGTTCCATTCATTGCTGGGTCACTGTCTGTGTGGAGTCTGCACTTTCTCCCCGTGTGTGTGTGTCCGGGTGCTCTGTTTTCCTCCTACAGTCCAAAGAGTAGGTGCATTGGCCATGATAAATTGCCCTTAGTGACCAAAAAAGGTTAGGAGTGGTTATTGGGTTATGGGGATAGGGTGGAAGTGAGGGCTTAAGTGGGTCGGTGCAGACTCGATGGGCCGAATGGCCTCCTTCTGCACTGTATATTCTATGTTCGTTGTCAGAGGACTCTTGCTACAAGTACCAAGTAGAATGGCTACAGGTTTGGTTCAGTAATACTTACAAAGCTTGATTCCAGAAAAAGACATTTAAAAGCTGGCCTTGTGAGAACCTGTCAAAATAAATGGATTTTGGGACTACTCTCACTCCTGATTTTAATCTGTTGTGTCTGCGAAGGAGATTGGAAATAGGCACAGGGGATGCTCTCTCTCAAGAATCTAGTATTTGTTGTTAAATTCAGTTCGTAAAATAGGAAGAAAAACTTCAGAGATTTGAAACGTGTGTTGTTTTCTAAATAACTATTTAACTAGACTACATGCAATAATCAATTACGAAATGATGTCAGATATATCTCCCTATCTGAGGAAGGATGTGCTGGCCTTGGAAAGGGTCCAGAGGAGGTTCACAAGAATGAAGAGCTTGTCATATGAGGCGCGGTTGAGGACTCTGGGTCTGAACTCTTTGGAGTTTAGAAGGATGAGGGTGGGATCTTATTGAAACTTACAGGATATTGAGAGGCCTGCATAGAGTGGACGTGGAGAGGGTGTTTTCCAGAGTAGGAAAATCTAGAACCAGAGGGCACAGCCTCCGACTGAAGGGCCAATCCTTTAAAATTGAGATGAGGAGGAATTTCTGCAACCAGGGGGTGCTGAATCTGTGGAACGCTTTGCCGCAGAAAGCTGTGGAGGCAAAGTCACCGAAGGTCTTTAAGACCGAGATAGATAGGTTCTGATTAACAAGGGGATCAGGGTTAACGAGAGAAAGCAGGAGAATGGGGATGAGAAACATATCAGCCGTCATTGAATGGCGGAGTAGACTCGATGGGCCGAAAGGCCTAATTCTGCTCCTATATCGTATGATCTTATGTTCTTATATGGTTCAATTCAGGAACTTCCTACAACTTGGATGCCAAGTTATACTAATAGGAGTAGTAAAGCACCCTCCTGTTACATTTACGGCAGAGATAAAAGATAAGATTCTGCTTGTCCACTTGGAGAGGCCAATCTCATTCATCATGTGCAAATTTAAATCCAATTCAAAAGAGATGTTTTTGGATATTGTGAAAATGCACGACATTAAAGCACTAATTTTCTGTAATATGGATCCGGCAACAAGATAGTTACTGGATTGTTTCGTTAGCAAAAGCACCTAGGGGGTGCTTTTGCTAACACTGTTAGGGAGGTTTTAAATTAATGTGGCAGGGGGATGGGAACCAGATTAGGAAGTTAGAGGTCAGTAAAGAGGTAGCAACTAAAGCCAGTAAGGTACTAGATAATAAACTCTATGTGACTAAGGGGAAGAGTAGACAGTGAAGAGATGATGAACGTAAAGGGACAGGTGGTCTGAGGTGCATTTGTTTCAATGCGAGAAGTGTAGCAGGTAAGGCAGATGAATTTAGGACTTGGATTAGTACCTGGGAATATGATGTTATTGGTATTACTGAGACTTGGTTGAGGGAAGGGCAAGACTGGCAACTAAATATCCTAGGGTATAGATGCTTCAGGAGGGATAGAGAGGGAGGTAAAAGAGGTGGAGGAGTTGCATTACTGGTCAGAGATGATATCACAGCTGTGATTAAGGAGGGCAGGATGGAGGATTCGAGCACTGAGGCAATATGTGTAGAACTAAGAAATAGGAGGGGTGCAGTAACATTGTTGGGACTTTACTACAGGTCTCCCAAAAGTGAGCATGAATTAGAGGTACAAATATGTAGACAGATTATAGAAAAATGTAGGAGCAATAGGGTGGTCATGATGGGAGATTTTAATTTCCCCAACATTGAATGGGACTCATGTAGTGTTGGAGTCGTAGATGGAGCAGAATTTGTAAGGAGCATCCAGGAGAGTTTTTTAGAGCAGTATGTAAATAGTCCAACTCGGGAAGGGGCCGTACTGGACCTGGTATTGGGGAATGATCCCGGCCAGGTGGTTGAAGTTTCAGTCGGTGATTACTTTGGGAATAGCGATCACAATTCCGTAAGTTTTAGAATACTCATGGACAAAGACGAGAGTGGTCCTAAAGGAAGAGTGCTAAATTGGGGAAAGGCCAAGTATAACAAAATTCGGCAGGAGCTAGTGAATGAGGATTGGGTGCAGCTGTTTAAGGGTAAATCCACATTTGAAATGTGGGAGTCTTTTCAGGAAAGGTTGATTAGAGAGCAGGACAGACATGTCCCTGTGAAAATGAGGGATAGAAATGACAAGATTAGGGAACCATGGATGACGGGTGGAATTGTGAGACTAGCTAAGATGAAAAACGAACCATACATAAGATCTAGGCGACTTAAAACTGATGAAGCTTTGGAGGAATATCGGGAAAGTAGGACAAATCTCAAACGCGCAATAAAGAGGGCTAAAAGGGGTCATGAAATAACTTTGGCTAACAGGGTTAAGGAAAATCCCAAAGCCTTTTATTCGTATATAAGGAGCAAGAGGGTACCTAGGGAAAGGATTGGCCCACTCAAAGACAAAAGCGGGAATTTATGTGTGGAGTTAGAGGAAATGGGTGAGATTCTTAATGAGTACTTTGCATCGGTATTCACCAAGGAGAGGGACATGACTGATGTTGAGGCTAGGGATGGATGTTTAAATACTCTAGGTCAAGTCAGCATAAGGGAGGGGGATGTTTTGGGTGTTCTAAAAGGCATTAAGGGGGACAAGTCCCCAGGTCCGGATGGGATCTATCCCAGGTTACTGAGGGAAGCGAGGGACGAAATAGCTGGGGCCTTAACAGATATCGTTGCAGCATCCTTGAGCACGGGTGAGGTCCCAGAGGACTGGAGAATTGCTAATGTTGTCCCTTTGTTTAAGAAAGGTAGCAGGGAATCCAGGGAATTATAATCCAGGGAATTATAGACCTGTGAGCTTGACGTCAGTGGCAGGCAAACTGTTGGAGAAGATACTGAGGGATAGGATCTATTCACATTTGGAAGAAAATAGACTTATCAGTGATAGGCAGCATGGCTTTGTGCAGGGAAGGTCATGTCTTACAAACCTAATAGAATTCTTTGAGGAAGTGACAAAGTTAATTGATGAGGGAAGGGCTGTAGATGTCATATACATGGACTTCAGTAAGGCACTTGATAAAGTTTCCCATAGCAGGTTGATGTAAAAAGTGAAGTCGTATGGGGTTCAGAGTGTACTAGCTAGATGGATAAAGAACTGGCTGGGCAACAGGAGACAGAGTAGTGGTGGAAGGGAGTGTCTCAAAATGGAGAAAGGTGACTAGTGGTGTTCCACAGCGATCCGTGCTCGGACCACTGTTGTTTGTGATATACATAAATGATCTGAACGAAGGTATAGGTGGTCTGATTAGCAAGTTTGCAGATGATACTAAGATTGGTGGAGTTGCAGATAGTGAGGAGGACTGTCAGAGAATACAGCAAAATATAGATAGATTGGAGAGTTGGGCAGAGAAATGGCAGATGGAGTTCAATCCAGGCAAATGCAAGGTGATGCATTTTGGAAGATCTAATTCAAGAGCGGACTATACGGTCAATGGAAGAGTCCTGGGGAAAATTTATGTACAGAGAGATCTGGGAGTTCAGGTCCATTGTACCCTGAAGGTGGCAACGCAGGTCGATAGAGTGGTCAAGAAGGCATACAGCATGCTTGCCTTCATCGGACGGGGTATTGAGTACAAGAGTCGGCAGGTCATGTTACAGTTGTATAGGACTTTAGTTAGGCCAACATTTGGAATACTGCGTGCAGTTCTGGTTGCCACATTACCAGAAGGATATGAATGCTTTAGAGAGGGTGCAGAGGAGGTTCACCAGGATGTTGCCTGGTATGGAGGGTGCTAGCTATGAAGAAAGGTTGAGTAGATTAGGATTGTTTTCGTTGGAAAGACCGAGGTTGAGGGGGGACCTGATTGAGGAGGTCTATAAAATTATGTGAGGTATGGACAGGGTGGATAGCAACAAGCTTTTTCCAAGAGTGGGGGTGTTAATTACAAGGGGGCATGATTTCAAGGTGAGAGGGGGAAAGTTTAAGGGAGATGTGCGTGGAAAGTTTTTTACGCAGACGGCGGTGGGTGCCTGGAACGCCTTGCGAGCAGAGGTGGTAGAGGCGGGCACAATAGCATCAGTTAAGATGCATCTAGACAGATATATGAACGGGCGGGGAACAGAGGGAAGTAGATCCTTGGAAAATAGAAGACAGGTTTAGAAAAAGGATCTGGATTGGCGCAGGCTGGGCTGGCCGAAGGGCCTGTTCCTGTGCTGTAATTTTCTTTTTTCTTTGTTATCCATGGTGTGACATCATGTGAATTTTGATAACTTATTGCGTAATGCAGTACGCAAATGAAAGCATTCTTCAGTGTTCCAGACTTTACAAATCAGCTTCTCAAAGTAAACTATAACAGCAGCTAAACAATAAATGAATTTGGAATTTATTCTGCACATGGAGATGATGTTGTTCCAATCGTGAACTATTTGATCGAAGCTCTTGCTTGGTATTAATTCAGTGGCTTATCATAAAACAATCTTTTGAACTGTGAAATCTGGAAACACTACTCAGTTTGAATTAAAAAACACCCGGTGCTGTATTTTAAGGAGTAAATAGCTGTCATGTTTCAGGATTTGTATCTATTTTGTGATCAAAGGAATTCACTGGCATTGATATTCAAACATTACTATGAATTTAAGTGCCATTCACTCATGATTGAATTCACAGAGCAGTCAAACGCTGGGGAAAGTGGATTGGTTCCAGACAAAACAATTTCTTAATATCACCTTGCTCATTTCATTTCAACTTAATTAGTATGCCAAAGGTATATTTATTATTTTCTTTGTGATGAGGTGTGTTATGGAAGTAAGGTAAAACAAAACCACTACAAATATTTTACAAACATAATACGAGTAATAATAATTTAGTTGATCATAATCAATTAATGTAATGCAATTAATATAATAGAGAGCTTCATCCCTCTAATGTATTATTCAGTTTACCTTTTGGAAGGTTGGACACATGCACAGGGCACTTGTAGAATTACAGAATCTAATTTACATAGTCGCTGTATCTCCCACCACTGCAATGGCACAGGAAATCTGTGTCACATGCGCCTTAAATAGGGAGTCGGCACCCACTCTGTCCATAGGCACATGCGCGACTCTTCTGATGTCATCACTGAGTGCCCTCCAGCCATGGCGCCAAGGTCCCAGGTTCGATCCTGGCCCTGGGTCACTGCTCGTGTGGAGTTTGCACGTTCTCCCCCGTGTTTGCGAGGGTTTCACCCCCACAACCCAAAGATCTGCCGGGTAGAGTGATTGTTCATGCTAAATTGCCCCTTAAATGGGAAAAAATGAATTGGGCACTCTAAAAATTTATTTTAAAAAATGACTGACTGCCCGTTATCCGTTAAATGCTCGGCACCCACTAGCTCACCCCATTCTCCGCCCACCTCACTGTTTTACTCTTCACTCCACTCAGCCACTCAGTACCCCACTCACTGCATTGCTTAGCACCCTGCTTGCGACTGCATAAAAGGTGCGTAATTCTCCCCAAAAATCTCTTGTGTAGTCTTCAGCGAGAAACAGAGTACGATTCCTGCTGGGTGGATTGGCGCAATCCAGATCGCAATCCATTCACACTTCGAAATGTTTTTGGATCCAGGAGTGAATCGCGCCGAAGGACCCGAAAACGCCAACTAGGCTGGAGTATCAGAGATTGGGGTGCCATTTTTAAACAAAAGCTCCACAACCTTCATTTGCGCCGGCCAAGAACCCCCCCTCAATCGCTGTCACTAGGCCTTCCCTCCAAGTGAGCGACACCTCGCTATGGGGTCCCCAAAGGCCCCACCCCCCCATCAGACTCCTCCCCTCAGGCATCCCCCCTTCAGTCCCCCTTCAGATTCCTCTCCTTGGCAGTGTCAATCTGGAACAGTGCCAGGGTCCAACCATATCCCTGACCACACAGGGGCTACAAAGGCCTCTGAGCCCCCAACATAGTCATCACATCTATGCAGTAAATAAATTCAATAGTGGCTGCGTGAAGGTCCTCATTGAGGAACCCTTGCACTTAAATCTTTGAGTAGTGCCAGGTCCTTCTATGGTGGAAAGGTTCCTCCACTGCAGGCATGCTATTCAGGCATCAGAGGTTGAAAAAGATCTAGTCGAAAGAAAATGCTCTCAGACTGCACACCTACTCTTTCTAGGAAGCACTTCAGACTTTTACAAAAAATACTGTGAAAAAAAAAAAGCGCTCGTACCAAGCATCTATTCTTTCTGGAAGCACTTCAGACTTGAAAAAAAAAACAAGAAAAAAAGCACTCTGAGCACCTGCGCTTTCTAAGAAGCAGAGTAGTAAAAATCAACTATAGACAAAATGGGGTGAGATAGGACACTTACTCAAAAGAGGGAGCATTTTAGAGTTAATGGACCGTGAAGTGCTTTTCCCTGTTATGGGATGTTAAACATGAAAGAAAGCAGACTTCAAGGCTTCACAGATCCAAAGCGACACCCATCCTTGGAGATCCCTGACCCTGCCATCTCCAGCCCAGCCTAAGCCCCCCAGCTCTGAAGGACCCTGCCATGGCATCTGGTCAGCAGCTAGCCTGTACCTCTAAAAGGGAGGTTGATTGTAGCTGCTAGTGGTGCTGAGATTATTCTCAATATCCTGTGAGAAAACCTACAATGGCTGACCATGGGGGAAGGAAAGCTCAAGCAAGACTTTTGGAAGAGGTGTACGGATGGATATTTGTCCTGTAATCCCGGGGAGCTGGGCAGGCGGGGAGTTGTCTGGATCTGCCTATCCTTTGATGATTAGGTGCATGTGGAGTAAAACCTTTACAAATAATGGTATCTGGTTCAGTTCCCATTGAAAGTGAATTGTGCATTGTGGCCTGTGTTTTAGTAGTTTAAGGGACTGCATAAATTCACAGAATAGGGTGCTGCAGAATGCAATTCCTCCCATATATGTTTTCCTTTTCTATTTCCATATATTCTCTTGTTTAATTTTTATTTCATATTCTTCACACCCTATTCTAACTCCTTCTCATTTTTCTAACGTTTTGAAATAAAGACTTGCATTTCGATATTGCTTCCCAATGTTCCTGATAGTGGGGAGTGCAGAACTAGGGGTCATAGTTTGAGGAAAAGTGACTGAGGCGAGGAGAAATTTCTTCACCCAGAATGTAGATTGGGGGCAGATGTTTGAGGGCAAATCAACATCTGGCATGTGGGAGGCTTTCAAGTGTAAGTTGATGTGAATTCAGGACCAGCACATTCCTGTAAGGGTGAAGGATAAGTATGGCAAGTTTCGGGAATCTTGGATAACGAGTGATATTGTGAGCAGAGTCAAAAAGAAAAAGGAAGCATTTGTCAAGGCTAGGAGGCTGGGAACACACAAAGCAAATGTTGAATACAAAGGAAGTAGAAAGAAACTTAAGTAATGAGTCAGGAGGGCTAAAAAGGGTCACAATGTCATTGGCCAGCAAGATTAAGGAAAATCCCAAGGCTTTTTATACATATATAAAGCGCAAGATGGGAGCCAGGGAGAGGGTTGGCCCACTCAAGGACAAGGGAGGGAATCTATCCGTGGACTCCAGTCCTAAGTTAAGGTTACTCTGGCTGCTTTGTAAATCATGTAAAATAACTGGATACTACAGCCTCTCCTGCACCACAACAATATCCTGCTGAGTTTGCCCAACCACAATACGTCTCCGATTCAATTTCGGGTTAACTTCAATGATTTCAATTTATCAACAACATAAGTTAATATGTTAATCCATGAGCCAATGCCCCATAACTTTTGTTTTGCCAGCTTTAAATTCAGAATGAATGGTGCTATTCTTCAAAGAAACTTATTTAAATCTCATAATTGCAAATTCATACCACAGTTCATGGATCTTGAAACAGTTTGTCTTTTCCTTAATTATAAAAAGTAATTGCGATCGCATTAAGATTGCTTCCAATCACTAGGATTAACTTTAGTAATATAATAAACTGCACTCTATTAATGCATTTTCCCCCACTTTGTTCATCCTGCCCATTTATTACATTATCATTTAGGACAATGAACGAATCCTTTTCATTGAGAGAGAAGGAGCTTTTGCAATAAATCCCATTCTACCAGACTCACTATCAGAGAGGTACACCTGTGCTTGTCAAGTTGCAGCTCATCATTGACAATAGGCTCCTTGTTAATGGTATCTTGAAAAAAGTGCTTTCACGTTTGTAAATGATTAGTTTTCTTTCAAAGTTTTCTGTTGTATTTATGCACTCACATAGGTACATAGTTTCATGTGCACCATATTTTTGAGCCATACTTCAAATATTGCTTTAAGTTTGGTCAGAATTCGAAAAACAGGTCTCAATGTATTTGATTTCCAGCCCATTCATTCTTTCACATTTATAAATTAACGTTTAGCGGTCCCATCTCTCCACATTTATTTATTTTGATTTCTGTCTGCTTATCCTCAATTATTTCCACTCTGCCTCATCGTCATGTTTTTAGTTCCTAATTTATTTCCTATTTTTCTTTAGTTTTCCCATCCCTATTTCTTTACCTTCTCCCTCTCGTGAATTTCCTCCCTTTGAAACCAGATCCTTTCTAGCTTAATCATTTGATCTTTGCAGCTACGGCAGATGAAGAGGGTATGAATGAAAAGCATGGAAATCCATACACAAATATTCCAAGAACAAGTTATTCCATCCTCACACAGCACAGCCCTTTGTCTTTTCAGCAGTACCACCACCAGCTTGAACAGCCATAGCATTTCTTTGTTCATGGGATGTGGGCTTTGCTGCATAGGCCAACATGTGTTGTTCATCGTAATTGCCCTTGGGAAGATGGTGAGCTATCTTTTTGAACTGCTGCAGTCTCTTTGGTGTGTGTCTACTCATAGTGCTGTTCCAAAGGGAGATGAAGGATTTCAACCCAGTGACAGTGAAAGAATGGTGTTATTATTCCAAGTCAGGATGGTGTGCGCAGCTTGGAGGAGAGGTTGATGGCGGTGGTGTGCCCATGCAACTGCTGCTCTTGTCCTTCGAGGTGGGAAGGGTCGCAGGTTTGGAAGGTGCTGTTGAAGGAGCCTTGGCGAGTTGCTGCAGTGCATCTTGTAGATAGTACATAATGCTGCTACTGTGCGTCGGTGCTGGAGAGAGAGAATGCTTAAGGTGGTGGATAGGGTGCCAATCAAGTTGGCTGCTTTGTCCTGGATGTTGCAGAGTTTCTTAAGTGTTGTTGGAGTTGCACTTATTCAGGCAAGTGGCGAGTATTCCATCACACTCCTGACTTGTGCCTTGGTGGACAGGCTTTGGACTGTCAGGGGGTGAGTTACTTGTTGCAAAACTCCCAGTTGCTGACCTACTTTTGTGGCCACAGAATTTATATAGTTTGTCCAGTTCAGTTTCTGGTCAATGGTTATCCTCAGGATGTTGATAATGGTGGATTCCGTGATGGTAATGCCATTGAATGTCAAGAGAAGATGCTTGGATTCTCTCCTGTTGGAGTCAGTCAACGCCTGGCACTGGTGTGGTATGACCATTACTTGCCACTTATCAGCCTAGGCCTGAATATTGACCAGGTCTTGCTGCACATGGACACGGACTACTTCAGCATCTGAAGAGTCACAAATGGCATTGAGTACGGTGCAGTCATCTGTGAGCATCCCCACTTCTGACCTTATGATGGAGGGAAGGTCATTGGTGAAACAGTTGAAGATGGTTTGGCCTACAGGACAGTACCCTGAGGAACTCCTGCAGTGATATCCTGAGACTGAGATGATTGATCAAGAATCACAAACGTCTTCCTTTGTGCCAGATATAACTCCAACTAGTTGGGCGTTTTTGCCTGATTCCCATTGACTTCAGTTTTTCTGAGCTCTTTGATGCTATACTCGGGCAGAATTTGTTGAGTTGTCAAGGGCAGTCATTCTCGCCTTACCTCTTGAGTTTAGCTCTTTTGTCAATGACTGAACCAAGGCTCTAATGAGGTCAGAAGCTGTGGCCCTGGGTGGAACACACACTGAGCACCAGTGAGCAGGTTATTCTGAGTAAGTGTCGCTTGATAGTACTGTTCACAACACTTTTCATCACTTTGCTGATGTTCGAGAAAGGATTGATGGGCGGTAATTGGCCAGGTTAGATTTGTCCTGCTTCTTGTGGACAGGATGTGCCTGGGTAATTTTCCACATTGCTGGTTAGATGTTAGTGTTGTAGCTGTACTAGAACAGCTTGGCTAGGGGCATGGTTATACTAGAGCACAAGTAACAGGGAAGGCTCCATAGTATAAAAACCCCGGCCTGGGTGCAGGTCGAGGAGGATCACCCTTTGGCGTGTGGGAGTTTAGTAGTGGATCTTGATAAATCTCTTTTCTTTGTATCCTATCGTGTGTCCAATGAGTGCTTCTCGCCCGTCGTATTCGACACCTGACTTTGACAACGAAGGTGTGGCTTGGAGGGAAACCTACGGGTGGTGGCATTCCCATGCACTTGCTGCTCGTTCTTCAGGTGCTAGAGTTTGCAGGTTTGGAAAATGTTGTCGAAGGAGGCTACAGTGCATCTTATAAATGGCACACTGTGCTGTCACTGTATGCCAGTGGAAGATGAGGTGCCAATCAATCAGGCTGCTTTGTCACGGATGGTATTGAGCTTCTGGAGTGCTATGGGAGCTGTACTCATCCAAGCGAGTGCAGAGTATTCCATCATACTGCAGACTTGTGCTTTGTCGATGGACAATAGTGGTAGTGGTATGAAGTGGTAGGGTCTGCTATTTTCTTGCAATTGAGAAACAGACGTCAAGGGCCAAATCTCAGCATCCATGACACTATAAAGTTTGCAAATAGTGGGAGACATTAGTGGACAGGCTTCTGGGAACAATCTGGTGAGCACTACACAGTTGATGGTGTACAACGTAGAGGGAGGAATATCCAAGGGAGACAGCAGTCAGAGGTCTGCTGGATCTCACGACTCAGCTGGTTTCCAGTCAGATGTCGAGCCTCTGTACAAGGTTCTCCCAGAGCTGATGCAGATGATAGGATGCAGCCATGACATTCATGACGGGGTGTCAGCTAAAGGCTTTGGCGCAACAGATGGTGCCGACAATGCGCGGCACCGAGGCCAACAGTGCTAGGGTGCAACAGCAGTGGAAAGCCTGGAGCATAATGTCTGCAACTTGAGTGGTGGCGCCCAAAGCATGGCTTAGTCTGTGATGACAATCACAGAGGGCCTCAACATCATGCCCCAGTCACTGAGGGACATGTCCCAGATGCAAGTGGACATTGCTGAGGCACTCCAGAGCCTGGCCCAGTCACTGAGGAGCATTGCTGAGGGAGTTGACGCCATGTTGTAGACAATGGGGAGCCAGATGACCCAGGAGTCTCTGGAGCTCAGTCCAGCTGTGCCTCCACCTCATTAAGTCCCCCAGGGCCCAATGGGCATCATCAGAATAGAGGAAGCACTGGAGGCCAACCTAGGGCCTGCCACCAAGGAAACAGTGGTAGCACAGTGGGTAGCACTGTTGCTTCACAGCTCCAAAGTCCCAGGTTTGATTCTCGGCTTGGGTCACTGTCTATGCGGAGTTTGCACGTTCTCCCAGTGTCTGCATGGGTTTCCTCCGGGTGATCTGGTTTTCTCCCACACGTCCCGAAGGATGTGCTGTTAGGTGAATTGGGTTTTCTAAATTCTCCTTCTGTGTACCCAAACAGGTGCTGAAATGTGGCGACCAGGGGCTTTTCACAATAACTTGATTGCAGCGTTAATGTAAGCCTACTTGTGACAATAAAGATTATTATTAATATTAAACAACAGCAGTCTACAGTTCTCCCGAATCCACCCCCCTCCTGACACCAGTGCATTCAAGGACAGAACTGCGCTGCCTGTGACACCGGTACGTCGGCCAGGGCCCACTGGCTCCAGGCCCTCCAGAGGACGTCCGCCAAGGCATCGAAGACCACATGGCATGGAAAGCAGCAGGATGCCTCCATCTCTGATGTGCATCCTGGGAGACATACCTAGATGTAGCACTAGACTACGAAAGATCAAGAAGACTGAGTTGGCACTGGTGGGAGGGGATGGGGTGGGGGGAGTGTGGGGGGGGGGGGGTCACTATCTGTAGCATGGAAATCTATCACAGTAAAATGTCACGGGTGAACCCTAAAGAAACCCCACCTGGACCCTGAATTCAAGTTGAAACTGTAACATGTGTTGCAAATTTTTATTTCCTGAAACTCTCATGTCTACTTCACTGTGGAAGGTACTTGATTAACAATGGGGTGAAAGGTTATTCGGGGTAGGCAGTAATGTGGGGTTGAGATCACAATTAGATCAACCCTGATCTTCTTGAATGGCGGAGCAGGCCCGAGGTGCCTTTTTACTTTGGTGCCATGATTTAGTAAAGATACTTCACGTGCATGGCTATCGTCTCACCAGAGAAAGATATCAGTGTGGAAAGCCGTGAAGTGGAAAGAATGAACAGTGCTGTACTCAGCCAGCGGCAGGTCGGGCGCCCATGCCTGCGCTTTTGCAAATATGACTTACCTCCTCTCTCTCCCTCAACAGCCACAGCACCTGTTTCCAGATTTTAAATACCACTAGCGAACAACTGGCATCGGTACTTCTGCCAAGTGAAGGCCGAGCACCGCAGGAGGCCCGGAGAATGCCAGGTCAGGCCCATTAATGGTATGCCAAATGGCTTTTACTGAACAATTTGCATGCCCATGCCAGTGTGCGGTGTAAAACGCATTCATGCCGTTGCTGAGGCATCGGAGGCATGGCAATTGTGCTTCACGATTCCAGTGTTGCTGGATGGAGAATCCCACCCATGTTATTTGCAGATTGAGCATCTTCCATGGACCGTGAGCTGCTGTGGGGAATGATTATGTTTGGAAATGTTCCAGTGATGATGGAAAACTTAGATAGGATTGTTTCTGAAAAGTTTCCCTTTCAATGGATGGAAAATACTTTGAAGCATTGCAAACATTACTATAATTATTACTGTGCTTAAATATTTTGTTCACTTGCATCAATAACTGTAGGTTAGAGTGAAAATCAGGCAGTAGAAAAGGAGTTTAGGAAGAATAATACTGCAAGGGTGTTGGTATTCTATCACCTCGGGGCTGACAATATAATAGAGCTGTTAAACATGTTCTGCCTGATTCGGATCATTTCTCTAGGAGAGATTTTCTCTCTCCTGTTCCAACAAGTATCGCCACTCACAAACAAACTAACAGGGTAGGATTTTACTTGATGGTTTCGGACTCTGGTTTTGTGATCAAATGGGGGGTCCCTTCCCCACAATGTGCTAGAAGCAGGCACCTCACCTGGATTTTGCCTGCTCTGCCATTAAACACGATCACGTTTGATCTCATCCTGGCCACATCTCCACCCTCCTTCCTGCTCCCCCTAATCCTTCACCCCGCTGCTAATTAAAAACCCATCTGTCTCCTCCTTAAATTTGTTTAGTGTTCCGGCGTCCACTGCACTCTCGGGCGAGAATTCCACAGATTCACAACCATTTGAGTGAAGTAACTCCTCCTCATTTCTGTTTTGAATCTGCCACCCCTAGGCCCAATATTGAGGAGATATCTTGAAGCTGGAGGGCCAACATGGAAGAAGATGCAGGAGTGAGAGCGCGAGCGAGAGAGAGAGACTTTGAGGCATCCCCTCAGCACTTTCCCTCAATGTCGCTGGGTCGAAATTTGGGAACTTCCTTCCTAACAGCACTGTGGGTGTACCCACATCACATGGTCTGCAGCAGTTCAAGAAGACAACTCACTGCCACCTTCTCAAGGGCAATTAGCCACCTACATTCTATTAAACTCTTCTTTATTTTTTGTAAATTTAAAGGACCCAATTAATTTTTTTTTCCAATGAAGGGGCAATTTAGCATGGCCAATCCACCTACCCTGCACATCTTTAGGTTGTTGGGGTGAGACCCATGTAGACACAGGGAGAAAGTGCAAACTCCACACAGACAGTGACCTAGGGCAGGGAGCGAACCTGGTTCCTTGGCACCGTGAGGCAGCAGTGCTAACCACTGCGCCATTGAGCCGCCCAACATTCCATTAAAGAATAAAAAATAGTATTTAATTCTACTCCTGCTCACATACCCATGTTGACTACCCGGTTAATGAATACATTCACTCTGTTTCGTCAGATTCTGAGCTGCTGTCAGAAAGCATAGTACTCCCAGGAAACTTTGAACATTTTTTTTATTTTTCTTCCTGTTTTGGAGAGTTGGGTTAAGGAAACAAAGGGTTGGATTTTTGGGGGGGCTCAGGAGGCGGGACCGGAGGCAGCCCAGATGACAATTTCCTGCTACAGGCTAGTTTACCTGTCTACAATCATGCTCCCACCTCTGGGCTTTCTTGAGGCAGGCTGCATCAGGCGGTAATGGCTACTCTATCCCCACACCCCTTCCCCCACCCACCAGTAGCCAATTAGGCCAATTAAATCGTCTGTTGAGGACATTGATCAGAAGCTGTCTGAAATTTTCCAGGTGGTGCGCAGGCTTGTGTGCTGAAGCCAAAGGGCAGCCAATGGCAGACGACATCAATAGTCTTCAGCGTCCCTTTCAGTTTGGCCCTTCAACAATGACTGTCTGACAGTTGTGGCCACTTGTAATGTGTGAGCTTTGAAAGTTCTTCAAAAGTGCCTCCACTATGAAGCAACCTCTCATTCTCCAACCTACATTGGCACTGCCCACCTCTGATACTGAGGCTACCGATTGTTTAGTTTCTGGAAGATCTGTCATTGGTCCTCAAGCCTCAAGGGCCTGCCTGCCAATCTTAATTGGATGGATTTCCTGTAGGTAGCCACTTAATTGGCCGCCTTCTCCCAAATCTCTTTCTGGGTCCCACTGCCCATGGAGTGTTCCAAGCCCCTGAGGCTTGAGGACGAATGATAGACTTTCCAGAAACTGAATGATCGGTAGCAACACTGTCAGAGGTGGGCAGTGCCAGTGTAGGTTGGAGAATGAGAGGGCGCTTCATGGTGGAGTGTTCCAACTTGCATTTTGTCTGGAAGGCATGATCGGAAACAAACTCCCTCCCCATAGATTTTACTTTGGAAAATTACATGGATCACATCAAAGCCGCCTTAAAACCAAGCATTTTGGTCTTGCCTTACATTCTCCCAATTCCTGATGGATGTCCAATCCGCCCCACCTTACTGTGAACTGCAGTTGGGTATATTATTATATCAAAGGTTCTATAGAACCTAATATAAAACTGTTTATTCTCCAAATGAGTAAGTAAATTAGTCTCATCAAGCTGCTGAAGGAACTGCTTCATCAAAAGTTGTAAACGCACATGATGTATTGCTGAACATCAGCTATGCCCCTGCAATGACCTTTGAAGTCACTGATTAACACAGTGGAGTATACATACTAAAAAAACCAGTCCCTGTAGGATATCAAGACTGTCATAAAAGGTCAGACCAAGCACAGTGCGTGGAATATTAATGAGAACTCAATCTGTTCCCAATATGAAGACAGAGTTCTCTGATAGGGTTGAATGTGACACCATTTGTACAGCTACAGCAGTATTTATTTTCAAGGAAATAGATGCCATTTTGTTTGAAACATGCTGCAGCATAATGCAGCTGGCCAGCGGTGTTGGTTATTTTTCAGTAATACCCTGTGTCGTGTCACATCACAAAATGTAAAACAGAATAAAGGCACGTCACCAGCCATTATTACTTTGTGCTTCTGAACTTGAAACTTGTGTGTTAAAAGTTGTATGACCTTTGACATTCCAATCTATCACCCACAATGTCAGTGACAGTTATTCGCTATTGTAAATGAAAAATGTCACCACTGAGGTCATTTTTAAGTCTATCTCTGAGATCTTTCCTGTTGCAGATGATAGCAGTTTCTACATTACCTGTATCTCTGGAAGAAGTTGTAGCTTACCAATACTATAGCCATTTTAAGTTTGCAATGGTGAGTGGGCCACAATAGGTTTTGAGGCAACACATTAACTCATGTCCAATTCTGATTGACTTATGATTTATTCCTTTTGCTAATTGTAACCCATCAATCAAGATATAGTTTGTTGAATTAGATCTCATACGGGTTTGGGGTAATCATAGTGCCAAACACATTATCCACCTGGACAATCAAAGCAATTAATACCAGTTGATCTTCTATAACCCTACACATGGGAACAAATATTTAATACAATATTAAGGAAAAGTAGAATCGGAGGGCAAAAGGTAACTGGACTGGGATGTGTTGACATAATTCAGTTTAGAATTATACATTCCTTTGTTATTGTTATATTTACAATCTAGATTTGTACATCCCCATTTCTAATGAAAACTATCTTTGGTAGTTTGGTCATACTACAAAATCACCACAGGCTCTGAAGCAGTCTTATGGATTAGAAGCGTTAACTCAGTTTCTCTCTTCACAGATGCTGCCAGACCTGCTGAGTTTTTCCAGCATTTTCTGTTTTTACATTACCACAAGTGCATTGGGACAGATTACCATGGATAGTTTCTGCAATGAATGGGTACCTAGGAATTTAAAATCAAATCCATTGAGAGTGCAATCATCTAGCTGAGTCGTCATCCATGGGGTGGGTTGCAGGAGTCGGGAAAGTTCCCATTCAGCTCGCCTGGCTCGAGGTAAAATGTCTGCAAAGATATGTCTTCATTGCTGGGGGTGGGGTGTAGCATTTGTGGGTGTAGAATCAAACGAAGGAGATGGAGGAATGCACGATCGGATAGAAATGAACTAAGGTTTACTTAAGTCTACACAATAATCAAAACTAACAAACTCATTGACCTGAAGGGTTCTCCTCCCCGAGCTGCACCCAGGTTGGGGTTTTTATATTCCCGACCCCTTTTAACAGGTGAGTTCCTACTCAGTGGTAATTTCGGGGAACCGTACTGAACATAGTCCATGGCCCCCCAAGGGGTTCGTAACAGTGGGCTAGAGTCAGGACAGCTTATCTTGGGAAAGAGTTCAGAGGCAACCACAGGGGCTACCTTGGTACTGTAAAAGTTCATCGCAATGAAGATAAAGACAGAAAGACCCACCGCCTTCGCACCCACTGACCCCTCACACACTTCCCTTTCCCCATTCATCCCTTCTCATGCTGCCTCCTTCCACCCTGCACCCTTCCACCCCGTCTCACCCCCACATCATCTTATACCCACAATGGCACTTGGTAAATTAGTTAAAGTTTTATATGAGAAGTTTTGTATATGATTAGAGAAGCTTGAGATAAAAGAAAGTAAGGAAATAAAAAATAATGAGCCTGCATTTATATGTGAACCTTTCACTGCCTCAAGACATCCCAAAAAGCCATGCTATATGAGTATAATAAATTCACTTGAAACACAGAAATAATTCAACATTTATATTTCCAAAATGTACCCCCCCCACCCCGAGGTGGTGTAACGGCAGAGGAGAATTTTGCATGCCTCTGATCCCTATGCAGCATTTGTCCATTTTCTTGGGTTGGACGTTTTTGGGCAGGCTCCAAGGCAGATTCCCAGTGCGGCTTGTGTGCCACTAGAACTGAAGAGGGAAAGTTAATAGTGCTGACAAGATGTGGTGAAGGCCCTCAGAGTGTCAGCAGAACCTTGAAGGTGAACATGGGCTGCAGCAGTGTAGGCTTCAGCAGATACCAAGGCCTAGAAAGGAATAAGAAAGCAGAGAGAGGGGCTCTGTGTTCGAGGCTTGTTGTTGACAATAGCTGAAGGCCTTCTGCTGCCTTTCACCAAGGCATTTTGGGGACTCGTAAGAGGGTTGCAAAGGAGGTGGCTAGGCCCCACTTCCTGTTTCTTTCCCGCTCCAGCCCACAAACAATGCCCCAGCTTAATTTTTCCCACAATTTCTAGTTGGATAAGCAGAGAAAGATCTCAATATAGATTGGTCATTATGGAGAAAAACACGATAGAATGCCGCAGTATAATTTTATTCAAGATAAGTTAACGGATTCTCTGATGCAATTGCTTTGAATACTCAGTTTCCTCGGAGCTAAGATATTGTAATCTATCCAACATCAGTTGTTGTGTGCGCGCAGAAATGATCTTTCGACTAATTTTTGTGTTTGTAGAATCAACTTCCCTATGCCCGAGCGGGAATGTTTTATTCCCAGCATCACGGAAGCACAACATTGCAAAACCACTTTGCCAGAGGTGCAATCTGCTTCAGAATTTTTAATAGGACTTGGCCTGCAGCATTCCTCATGGGTTTCAAAGCTACTGATACGACTTAATTTAAGGAGAGAAGCAGCAGAACGGAACGAAAAAGACCCTGCTTTAATGCATGAGGATTGATTTTCTGACTCTTATGTAATTGGTGAGGATCCAGGCTCACAGTCTGTGTACCTTACCAAATATACCCACAATTTCCCATTACACAAGACTCGTCGGGCTTTATCTCTCTACCAATAGGGAACATTTAGGTCATTTCCTTTGAATGTTTCAATGTCATTCAACAACTTGCGTTGATATATTTGACCTCAATGCAGCAAAATGTTGCAAATTGCTTCACGGCAGTGTTATTAAACAAAGGAGATATTAGGACAGGTGACTGAAAACTTGACCAATGTGGTGGATTAAAGGAGCATTTTAAAAGAGAAGAGAAACGTGGGGTTGAATTTTACTAAGATTAATAATCCTGCCAGCGGGATTTGAAAGCAGAACACAAGCCTGTGAATGTAGGCAGCGGGCATCTGGACGGCAAATAAGAGGCTGTGGCTGGGTCCACTGTCCAATTAAGGATGGCAGCCTGCCTCCAAAAGTTGTCAGCCAAATCAGAGAGTGAGTCACGCTGCAGCTGAGATGCAGACAGGCAGTGATTGACACAAAGGATGACCAGTAAGCACACAACACAGTGCAGCCAATCACCAGACAGGACACTACCACTATAAAGCCAGAGGGCACTAGGTTTCCCGCTCTCTCGGGACCCAGCCACTGAGACAGTCAGAGTCCACGAGCTAGCAAGTGGAAACACCATGCAGTAGCTCGTAACTCTGGTCAGGCTACTACAAGGTCTCCAGTACAGTGTCGACCCACAGCTGAATATGTATATCAGTTCTATCGTTGAATAAAACAGTGTTGGATCTTCTCCAGTGTTAGACGTCTGTTTCTAGCTTCCCTGCATCGAGTGTAGTCCACATCGAACCTACTTGTCTAACACATCAGCCGGAAGTCGCAGAGGGTATCTTTATAATGAGGAACCCCTGAAGGCAAGGTTAGGTTCTTTTGCTTCTGATGTTAGTGTCAGGTGGGCAAGCCTTGGCAACCAGCTGGGTGCACCTTTCAGTGGCGGTGGGTACTATGACACTAAAGGTTCTGCCACTGGTAACATGTCATGGAGGAAGGATGGCATTGGGCTCCCCTCGTGACCACTTCTGCTGCCACTTTACCAGCCACACTGCCTCACAGCCTGACTCCAGAGGACTGGTAAAATCAAGCTGTTAAATATGTGGAGAAGATTGGGAAGGATAGAATCCCAGAACGTACAGATGGTGGAATGAGTAAAATAGGTGATGTGCAAGGAAATCCAGAATTAATAACTTTGAAGATAAAGAACAAAGAACAACACAGCACAGGAACAGGCCCCCCGGTCCTCCAAGCCAGCACAGGCCACAACACAATCCCTGGCCAAAAACCCCAGCACCCCCCCAGTGCCGCACCCCTCCACATCCATTCCACCCAAGCACCTATTGAGATGCCTTTTGAACACTGTCATATCTGCTTCCTCAACCTCCCCTGGCAGCATGTTCCAGGCACTCACCACCCTCTGTGTAAAAGACCTGCCTCACACATCTCCATTAAACTTTGCCTCACGGACCTTAAACCTATGCTCCCTAGTGACTGACCCCTCCACCCTGGGAAAGAGTGCCTGCCCATCCACTCTATCCATGCCCCTCAATCTTGTAGACCTCTATCAGGTCGCCCCTGAACCTCCGTTGTTTTAATGACAGCAGTCCGAGTCTATTCAGCCTTTCCGCATAGCTAACATCCGCCAGAACAGCCAACATCCTGGTAAACCTCCTCTGCACCTTCTCCAAAGCCTCCACATCCTTCTGATAGTGCAGCACTTTTAAACTTTCGATTTCAAGGAGGTTATCTCTAAACTTCTGTATTAAAAAATAATAAAAGCTTCACAATTATATAGTACCTCTAAAAGTAAAATCAATTGTTTCCTGTCATTAATAGCATTATGCTGTGACCCCCTACTATCTTAATTTCAAGTAGAAATTTTTATTTTGTTCTTGCAGCCGAGAACGTTAAGAGGAAATTTTTTAGAGGCACTTAAAATGAAGAGTTTTGATGGAAATGAAAATTCGGAAAGGACTTCCGGTGGCGATCGCGAACGGAGCGGCCTCGGCAAAGACGCTCCCGCACAGCCACAAAATCATGGCTTTTTTGGGGGGGTTTTCCTGGGGAATTAAAAAAAAAAAAAAAAAATTCTTTAGGCCCCGCGAATTCGGCCCTGCCCAAGCGCCAAAGCTCCAATCCACGGAGCTGGAGAGGGAGAGAAAAAAAAAGGAGAGATTGGTCCCGGTGAGCTGCACGTGGAGGAGGAGTGGGGATCGCTCAGAAACGGCCTGAAAATCGGAGCACGGAGAGGATCACAAGGACAAAATAAGAATTTTTAAATTCAACCTTCCTTGTTCCTCTCCTGCAAATTTAAAAAAAAGAAAAACTTTTTTTAAAGGGGAATAAAAAACTTTCAAAAAAAAAAATCCCTTTTTATTTTAAAAAAGATTGTTTTTAAAAGGAAGGCACAGACAGAAATATGCCTCCAAATAATAAATTGAGGGGACGGCGAGATGCAAGAAGGAACAGCAGCGAAGGCGAAGGAAAAAAGCAGGAGTTGCGGCCGCGCAGGCAGACGGCCCCACGGGGCGAGGCGGAGGTTCAGGCGAATCTGGATGCGGAAAAGCTGGCGAGCCGAGCAGCTGAGCAGGAACAGGACGCGGCGACCATCCCCCTCCCCGCACAGGGGGAGGAATGGAGAAGCGTGCTGAAAACGGAAATAAACGCCATAAAGGAGGAGATAAAAACGGAGATAAACGCCATGAGGGAGGCACTCAGGATGGAGCTCCACACAATGATGAAGGAGATGCTGGCGGAGACCACAATAAAAATTACAGCGAACCAACAACGGCCTGGAAAGGAAGGTGGAGGTGCAGGAGAAAACTATTCGGGAGTTGGAGAGGGCCGCCTCGTACCAGAGTGACAGGATGGTAACTCAGGAAACCGAGGTGAAAAGGCTGGTAACGACCCAGGGGAACCTAAGAGGACCAGGAAAATAGGTCTAGACGGCAGAATGTTAAAATAGTGGGTCTGCCAGAGGGGATGGAGGGCAGAGATCCAACAGGCTACGTCACCCAAATGCTGGGCAACCTAGTGGGAAGGGAGAAGTTTCCAAACCCCCCAGAAATCGACAGGGCGCACAGGTCGCTCCGACCCAGGCCCAAAGCCGGGGAGCAGCCCAGAGCGATTATCGTGAAGCTGCACAGGTTCCAAGACGGGGAAACAATCCTAAAGTGGGCCCAGCAGATGAAAGCGAGCACGTGGGAAGGGAAGACCATACGGATGTCCCAGGACATTGGGGCGGACCTGGCCAAACGAAGGGCTGAATTCAACAGGGCCAAATCAGCACTCTACAAAAGTAATGTGAAATTTGGGATGTTATTCCCGGCCAAACTCTGGGTAACATTTGAGGGGAAGGAGCTGTTTTTTAACACCCTAGCGGCAGCGGAGGAGTTCGTTAGAGCAAACAAACTGGGGGAGGGACAGTCACAAAGGCCATCATGAAAGTGACGGGGATGGAAAAGAATGGACTAATCGGAACAAAGAGCAGCGGGCAGACCGCAAACAGAGACAATACGATCACAAACTGTACACACGTGTTTGGTGCACTGTGCGGGACTGTGCTGACTCGTTCCCGGGCTCGTTCCATCTCTCAATGCAATGGGGGGGGGGAGCGAAGCAAGGTGAATGAGGGTGAAAAAGGCAGACAGGAGGGCGAGACAAGGGCTAGCAAAAGGAAGGTAAAACAGGACTAGAACAGGGCAAGTGCTGGGAAGGGGACCAACGTGCTAGCGAGGAGGGCTAACAAGGGAGGGCAGGAAGAAAGGAGGGCCGTGGCGTGCTTCTCAGGGGAGAGGGAGCACCTGGCACAAAGAGAAGGGGGGGGGCAGGGCAGAAGGGGGGGAAGAACATGGGGGGGGGGGACAGAGGAACAGGAACTAGGGGGGGGGGGGAGAGAAGTCGGGGGGAGAGCGCAGAACAAAAGAGAAGCAAAGGGAAGGGTGAGGCAGATAAGCAGCACGAACACAGGCCTCGGCAGGCATGGAGCAGGGCGAGGAACCAAGACGGTGCCACAAACAGCCACTTGGGAGGGCTTCAGGATGAAGGAAGATCCTGGAGTGCAGGGACGCAGCCATGTGGCGTACACACAGCTGGCGGCCATGGTGGGTGCCCCCTGGACAAAAGGAAACCCTGGGGCCCGACCTCATGGTGAGAACGGTGACCGTGGCCATTTTGTACGGCCCCCTAAAGAAGGGAAACCCCGGAGGGCAGGTCGCACCCACCAGGTAAGTATGGTCAGTGGGGGGGTCAAAACCTCCCCACCAGGATTGTTACCTGGAACGTAAGGGGACTCGACAGCCCGGTCAAAAGATCCAGAGTCTTCACCCACGTTAGAAGCCTGAAAGCAGCCATAATCTACCTACAAGAGACGCACCTGAGGGAGAAGGACCGACGGCTGGTAAGGAATGGCTGGGTGGGACAGACATACCACTCATGCTACGGGACGAGGGCTAGGGGAATAGCAATATTACTTAGTAAGAGGATGAAGTTTACGGAAACCAAGACAGTTACGGACCCAGGGGGACGGTACGTCATGGTCAGCGGTGTCCTGGAAGGGGCACCGGTCGTACTGGTAAATGTGTTCGCTCCCAACTGGGACGACACAGAATTCATAAAGAAGACCATGGCAGAAATCCCCGACCTTGACACACACCGACTTCAACTGTGTACAGGACCCACTGACCGACCGATCAAACCCCAGAGCAGGGAAAAAGACTGGCATGGCTAGGGAACTAGGAGCATTTGTGGAGCAGATGGGAGCGGTGGACCCATGGAGGTCCTGCACCCGGGAGAGAAGGAATTTTCATATTTCTCACGTACACAAGGTATACACCCGTATCGACTTCTTTGCAGTGGGGAAATCGGTGCTTCCAGGGATCACGGGAACGGAGTACTCCGCGATCGTTATCTCTGACCACGCTCCACACTATATGGATGTGAGGTTGGAGACGGGCCATGCCCAGCGCCCCACATGGAGGCTGGACATGGACCTCCTGGCCGACAAGGCCTTCTGTCAGAAAACATCGCGGGCCATAGGCGACTATGTGAGTAACAACCAAAACGGGGAGGTCTCACCCTCCGCATTCTGGGAGGCACTGAAGGCCGTGATTAGAGGAGAGATCATATCCTACAAGGCAAGCAGAGATTGGGAAGAGAGGGTGGCCAGGCAACAACTGGTGGACTCCATCCTGGAAGTCGACAGAAAATACTCCGAGGCCCCGACCGTAGGGCTGCTGGCGGAGAGGAAAAAGCTGCAAATGGACTTTAATCTGCTATCCACAAGGAAAGCAGTGTACCAACTCCGTCAGACACGGGGGACCTTCTACGAACACAGAGACAAAGCTGGCCGCCTATTGGCTCACCAGCTGAGAAGGCAGGCAGCCATAAAGGAAATAGCACAGGTAAAGGATAGCAGAGGCAGACTGGTAACAGAACCAAAGGAGGTCAATCGGGCATTTGAGACCTTCTACCGGGGACTGTACACCTCCGAGCTCCCCAACGGGGACGTGGGGATGAAACTGTTTCTAGACGGACTGGAACTACCAGTTGTGGGGGAAGACAGACGAGCGGAGCTGGAAGCACCAATAGACCTGGGAGAAATCATGGAGCCCATCAGATCCATGCAGGCGGGGAAGGCACCGGGACCCGATGGTTTCCCGGCAGACGTCTACAAAAATTTGCACCAGTCCTGGCCCCACACCGAAGGGACATGTTCGCGGACTCACTGGCAAGGGCACCCTGCCCCCAACGTTAGCGTAGGCCACAATTTCACTGATACCCAAAAAAGATAAAGACCTGACGGAATGCGGATCATACAGACCCATTTCACGGCTGAACGTGGATGCGAAAATACTCGCAAAGGTCCTGGCCAAAAGGCTGGAGGGCTGCGTACCAGAGGTGGTCGCAGAGGACCAAACCGGCTTTGTCAAGGGTAGGCAGCTCACAGCGAACATCAGGCAGCTGCTGAACGTAATAATGACCCCCTCTGGGGAGAGAACACCAGAGGTGATCGTCTCCCTGGACGCAGAAAAGGCCTTCGACAGAGTCGAATGGAAATGCCTCCTCGAGGTACTGGAACGGTTTGGGCTAGGAGCGGGGTTCACTGCCTGGGTGAGGCTCTTGTACAACGCTCCCAAAGCGAGCATCCAAACTAACACCACCAGCTCTAAATACTTCCAGCTGCAGAGAGGAACAAGACAGGGCTGCCCCCTGTCCCCACTCTTGTTCGCGCTAGCCATCGAACACCTGCCGATAGCCCTGTGAGACGCGAAAAGCTGGAAGGGAATCCGGAGAGGAGACAGAGAGCACAGAATGTCACTCTATGCAGATGACCTGCTCCTCTATGTCTCGAAGCCACAGGAGGGACTAAAGGCAATACTGCAAATGCTGAAAGAGTTTGGAACCTTCTCGGGCTACAAACCTAACCTGGGCAAAAGCGAGGCATTCCCAGTGAACCCAAACGGGGGAGGGAGAGAGCTGGAGGGGCTCCCGTTCAAAACAGCCCAGAACAGATTCCGCTATCTGGGGATCCAGATAGCCAGAGACTGGACACAGATCCACAAGTGGAACCTGACCAGCCTGGTGGAGGAAGTAAGAAGAGACCTTCAAAGGTGGGGCTCACTCCCACTCTCCCTGGCGGGGAGAGTGCAGACGATCAAGATGAACGTACGGCCAAGGTTCCTCTTCCTGTTTAGATCCATTCCGATCTTCATCCCCAAGGCCTTTTTCCAAAACGTAGACAGTCTAATCATGGCGTTTGTGTGTGTGTGTGTGTGTGTGTGTGGGGGGGGGGGGGGGTAGTAAGAACCCGAGAATCCCGATACAGACACTGCAAAGAAGGAAAATTAAAGGGGGCTTGGCCTTACCAAACCTACAATACTACCACTGGGCAGCAACGGCAGAAAGAGTGAGGGGATGGGTACAAGAACCCGACACAGATTGGGTACAAATGGAGGAGGCATCCTGTAAAGGAACGACCCTCCGGGCCCTGGCCACAGCAGCACTCCCATCCCCCTCAACAAGATACACAACAAGCCCAGTGGTAGCGGCCACGCTGAGAACATGGACCCAGCTCAGACAACACTTCGGGATAACTAAAATGTCCCCCATGACCCCCATCTGCGGCAATCACAGATTCCCCCCAGCCATGCTAGATGCCACCTTCAAAAGATGGAGGCGGGACGGGGGCACATTGACGGTCGGGGACTTCTACGTAGGGTACAGACTGGCGACACTAGACAAACTGATGAAGTGGAGGCTAGCAAAAGGACAGGAAATGAGACACCTCCAAATAAAACACTTCCTCCGCAAAGAGACAGTGGGGTACCCTGGGGCCCCAGAAAGCGCACTACGAGAGGACCTGATAGGCACAATCAATGAGAAGGGGGGGGCTATGTAGGAAAATATACGGACAGCTACTGGACAGAGCCTGGACTCCACTGGACGAGATCAGACAAAAATGTGAGGACGAACTGGGGACAGAGGTAGGGTGGGGACTCTGGAGCGAATCACTGAGCAGGGTGAACTCCACCTCCTCCTGCGCAAGGCTAAGCCTAATGCAGCTCAAAGTGGTGCACAGAGCGCACCTGACCAGAACCCGAATGAGCAGGTTCTTCCCGGAGGTGGAGGACAATTGTGAGCGGTGCCAGAGGGGTCCGGCCAACCACACCCACATGTTGTGGGCTTGCCCCAAGCTTGCTGGGTTCTGGACAGCCTTCTCCGAGGATTGTGGATAGCACAATTGCTTCACAGCTCCAGGGTCCCAGGTTCGATTCCGGCTTGGGTCACTGTCTGTGTGGAGTCTGCACATCCTCCCCGTGTGTGCGTGGGTTTCCTCCGGGTGCTCCGGTTTCCTCCCATAGTC
Source organism: Scyliorhinus torazame (assembly GCF_047496885.1). Lineage (NCBI taxonomy): Eukaryota > Metazoa > Chordata > Chondrichthyes > Carcharhiniformes > Scyliorhinidae > Scyliorhinus > Scyliorhinus torazame. Next base: position 53,359,287 of record NC_092723.1, on the reverse strand, counting down.
CAAAGATGTGCAGGTTAGGTGGATTGGCCATGATAAATTGCCCTTATTATCCAAAATTGTCCATAGTGTTGGGTGGGGTTACTGGGTTATGGGGATAGGGTGGAGGTGTTGACCTTGGGTAGGGTGCTCTTTCCAAGAGCCGGAGCAGACTCGATGGGCTGAATCGCCTCCTTCTGCACTGTAAATTCTGTGAATGTCCAAGGTTGTGGGGGTGAGGGTGAAGCCATGCCCAATAGTGCCAATCTTCGGGGTATCGGAGCAGCCAGAGTTACACATGGGGAAGGGGGCCAACGCCTTTGCTTTCGCTTCCCTAATCGCACGCCGGAGAATCCTGCTCGGCTGGCGATTGGAAGCACCGCCCACAGCTGCAGACTGGCTCGCTGACCTTTCGGAATTTCTGCACTTGGAGAAGATTAAGTTGTGGGGGGCGTTGGGTCAGTTAAACGAAGGACAAACTAAACCACTGTATAATAAAGGAAATTAGTGCAGGCGAGAAAAATATGATGTGTATATATATACAAATGTTTATAAATATGAGAAATGCCAATAAAAATATATATTTTTTTAATGACAATTAGGCACAAAATTATTATTTATGTGGGAAAATGTGGATTAATTATGGAATGTCAGAATGGATTTATTCAGGGCAAAGAATTTTTTGATGAGGGACCAGAGAGGGTTGATTTGGTGTTGACGTAGTGTACATAAACTTGCAAAAGTGATTGAATATGGTGCCTCATAATCGACCTGTGATCAAAGGTAGAGCTCATGGAAGAAAACAGGCATCAGCAACGTGGACACAAAATCGGCGGAGTGACAGGGGACAGAGTAGTGGTGAACGGTTGCTTTTCGGGCTGGAGGAAGCGTTCCCCAGGAATGGGTGGCAAGACTCCTCTTCTTCCTGATATACATTAACTATCTAGGCTTTGGTGTCCAAGGCACAATTTCTAAATTTGTGGATGATACAATAAGAAACTTGGAATTATTGTAAACCATGAAGAGCACAGTGGAGAACTACAAAAGGACATGGACAGATTGCTGGAATGAAATTTAATGCAGAGAAGTGTGAAATGATTCATTTTGATAGGAAGAACACAGAGAGACAGAGAGACAATGTAAAATAAAGGATGAAATTCTAAGAGTGCAGGAGCACAAGATATAAATAATTGAAGAAGCAGGACAGTTGAACGAGCAGTTAATAAAATATACAGCATCCTGTGCTTTATCAATAGGGGTATAGAATACAAAGGCAAGGAAGTTATGTTAAGCCTGCATGAAACATTGTTTCAGCCTCAACTGGTGTATTGCGTCCAGTTCTGGGCACGACATTTTAGGAAGTATATAAAAGCATTAGAGAGGGTGCAGAAATGATTCATGAGAATGGTTCCAAGTATGCTGGACTTCAGTTACGTAGAGAGATTGGAGAAATTGGGACTATTCTCCGGTGAAGAGAAGGTGAAGAGGAGATTTTATAAAGTTATTCAAAATCATGAGGGGTTTCGATGGGAGAAACTATCCCCACTGGTGGAAGGATCGAGAAACAGAGGGCACAGATTTACGGTAATTGGCAACAGAAGCCATGGTGACATGAGGAAAAGCTATTTCACGCAGCGAGTAGCTAGGATCTGGAATACATTGTCTGAGAGTGTGGTGGAGGCATGGTTAATTGAGACTTTCAAAAAGGAATTGAATCAATATCTGAAAAGGAAAATTTGCAGAGCTCTGGAGAAATTTCAGAGGAAAGGCAGTAGGTAAATTGCTTCTTCAAAGAACGAGCACATACACGACTGGCCAAATGGCTTTCTTCTACCTTGTTTAAGGTAAATAACGAGAAATTATTTCCAATGACTGAAAGGTTCAAAGGGCCGAATGGCCATATCCTGCTCCTATTATCTATGTCAGTACCCAGAGAACACAGATTTAAGGTTATTGGCATAAGAACCAAGGCTGACATGAGGAAACCTTTTCTCTTAAATATGATGTTATGATCGAGAATGCACTAATGGCACCTTATTAGACTCGCAATCTTAGGGGGAACAGTGCAGTGGGGTTGTCCATATTGGGACTTTCCATATTTGGATTTGTCTCCTTTTGCAGTCTCTATGTGGCAACCGTTTGAACAACGTGATCTCCACCTTCAGGAATGAGACCCAGGAAGGAAGCATGCTCTCCAGGCCAAGAAAGCAAGCTGGAGCATAACAGTGAATTTTAAAAACACTGGAGTGTTGAATTCCCACTAGCCAGGTTTGCAAAGTATCGATCTTCTGGGCTATTATCTTCCACCACTGTCCTTTTCTTGTGTTGCCATTGATTCCTTCTTTCTGATCCTTTCTACTTGCATAACATTTAGATAAAAAGTCCATTCGGCCCAACTAATCCATGCCAGTCTCCTCCTACTCCTCTTCATCTCACCCCATCAACAAATTACCCTTTTTATTCCTTTCTCTCTCTTGTCCTAATCTCGCTTCCTGAGAATGCAACTTTCTTTCAAGTTTTCTCAGAAATGTCTTCCTGATTTGCTCTCTAGTAAACAACAGAAATTAAATATCCCCTTACTGTCTTTTTTGTACTAACCAGCCCGATGCAGAAGATATGCTCACTTCCCGTAAGACTTGATGGTACCATAAATAGAAGGGTGAAGTGAACGGTTACATTATATTTTCTGAAATGGATATAAGAGGTACATACACCCAGGAACTTTCAAATGTCAAAGTAACTAGCGTAAACAAGTGCAGCTGTTGCTCACCCTGCATCCTCATTATCAGATTTCTAGCACAATTTAATGATGACAAACAAGAAAAATCATAAATGTTGATACAAGTGATTTTTTTTGTCCCACATTTTTTTGTGGCAATAGCTAAAAATGTTAATTAGTAGAATATGTAGCTGAGTAGGCCATGTACTTGTCAGCTATAACCCTGCATCAGTATCAGTACAATAACAGCTGAGTTTTAGGGAAAGACTTATTTTAAAGATTTAATTGGTGAAGGGTCGATGAACTAATGGTTATTTGTATGGAGCCATGTAATTTTCTGTTCTGGTGTTGAGCGGTAATGTGTAATTTTGAAGTAACTTTCCTCTGTCCATATAGGTTACAAACAAACTAGCTAACATGGTAAACACGCAGAACACAACAGCATCTCCTTTGTCATTGCTAGCCAATACATTTTGGTCAGGATTCTCTGTTCTCTGCCATTGCAATCGGGAATCCTGATCGGGCGGAGAATGGAGGGTTGGCCGAAAAACGGGATTGGCGCCAGGCGGCAGACCCGTCCCCAGTCTCCACTTCCGTACCACCGCCCAACCCACCCCGCGCTGGCGGGGATATGCAAGGTGCTAATTTGCATTCATCAACATGTAATTAATGGCTGGAAGCCCAATTCTCCCCCCCCCCCCCCCCCCCCCCCCCCCGCAAGGTGAAGGTTTGTCCCCGGGACTCTTCCGCAGTATGGGGCCTCATGGCTGGACTGCCTCTTCCAGCCCTGGGCAACCTGAAGATCACCCTTGGCATGGTGATCTCAGGCAACCCTCTGTCACCAGCATCATTCTAGTCAGACTTTTTAAACTCTGAGGTGGCCCTTTCAGCCTGAACTGCTCTGCCTGATAGCTAAGGAGCACTCCAGGCAGTTTAGTGAAAAATTAATGCAGGAACACATTCCCTTCTGAACATCTGCTTCCTCAGCCCTATGCCTTTGAAACTGCGCTTTTAGAAGTGTCAGAGACTTCCTAGAAAGCCCTCACCACTTGAAAAGGCTTCAAATCCCCTAAGATTTTTTGAAATGCTAAGCATCCAATCAATTTCACAGAACAGTACCATTCACTAGTCTGTGATTGACAGCTTAATGGTTCAGACACAGCTGCAAGTTGTTTGTTTATTTATCTTTCCCTTCACGCTTGAATTAATTGCAAGTGCCCTGTATTGATCCTAGCCACAATGTTTATAAACATATTGTTATGATTGACAGCTCCTAACCACTTCAAAGCAGCTAAGTGGTTTTACTTCCTCTTTTGTAACTGCAGCAAGCACTTAGCATTGTTGATGTGGTGAGTAACTGTCAATCATAACAAGAATGCTTATACATTTTGTGGTTTTAATCAATGGGGTGTACTTCAGATGCATTCAAGAGAAGGAAATAACAAATAAACAAACCTTCTGGCAGCTGTGTTGAAACATTAAGCTGTCAATCAAAGGCTAGTTAAAGGTAAATTGAACGAATGTTTACCATTTCAAAGGATTTCATGGAATTTCAGGCTTTTGCTGTGCTGTGGGCTTTCTAGGAAGACTCTGACACTTCTAAACCTAACAATTTTACAATCATTGAGTGGAGGGAGCAGGTGTGAGGAAAGGTAAAGTTCTCTTGACTGGAATCTTCAGTGAACTGTCTGGTCTGCTCATTAGTTGTCAAGCAGAGAAGTTTAGAATGAAAAGCCATTTCAACATTTAAACATATCAAACCAGGATGAAGAATTTGAAGAGCGGGCTGTCTGAGGTCACTTTGCCAATAGTGATCTTCAGGTTGCCTTGTGATGGAAGAGGCGCTCCAGACACTGGACTCCCATTCAGGGGGAGGGTCTACCCCTTAACCACCCAAACCCCAGGACACATGGGGGACACTCCTCCTCTGCAGCCTGGCAGTGGGAAAGGGGCATAGGAACAATGGGCCCACCTCCTTGACCCCCTCAGGGTCCATTGTGCTAGGGTAGGGTGTCACTGCCAGGGTGTTGGTGCCAGGGGGTAAGGCACCATTGGCAGGATTCGGGGATTGAAGGGAGAGGTCTGGGGGAATGGGTGGTGGTGGGGGGCTGAGGGTGTTTGGGGGCGTATTGGGTCACCCTCATGTGTGAATGATGTGGGCGGTGTGACTTGTTAATCACGAGCTGGGGGGGGGGGGCAGAATGGCCCTCCTTGCTGAGGGGTTGGGAGCGTTCCCCTTGTCAGAGGGAGGGGTATCAACATTTGCATTGTTGGGGAGATGGGGGCATGTCTCTAGAGGCTGGGATAGGGGCGCTCGTTCAAAATGCCGGCCGAAGATTTGGAAGGGAAGGGAAACTGACACGCTTGCCACCATGCATAAATTTGCATGGCCGAGGGATGAGCATAGCACCTGGGCGACGTTGCTAGCGCCAGCGGAGACCAGTCCTGATTCTCCACTAGAGGGAGAACTTAGACTCCGGAAAGGAGGATCTCACTATTTGTCCATCGTACTCCTGGTGATATTTCTGCTTCACCTTTTCCACTAACTCCTAATTTACTTTCTCCCCCCTTGAAGGGAGTAACTCATGCAGAAGCACAATATCCTACACAAGTGGCTGCCTGCCAATTATGAGCTCAGACAATAAGTAATCACGGCCCATTTGTGGCATCAAAGAGGGACGGGAGTCTCTTTCGCAACATGTCTGCACACAAACCTTCCAGCAGTAGTGAGGGGGCGACAATCAAGAGCAGGAATCCAAGCTATTTTTCACTTCCCTTGCCTGAGGATGTCAGAGGTTGATTTTTTTCATCAAGAAGTTATGATTTGTAGCAGATAATAAAGCAGAAGGTACTGCTTTACAGTCCAACAAAACCTGTTTTATGAAAACATTAATTTATTTCATAAAAATCCTGGAACTGGAAAGAATATTGGCTGAACAATAGGGCTTAGCATTTGGTGGAAAATCATTCAGTACTTTGTGTGTGGCTAACACCAACTTGACTCAATGTAGAATTCTTCCCGAGGCCTCCCTGTCTCTGGATTTAACTGAACGTTGTTGTAACTGAATGCTGATGGATATTTTGGATTTCTGATAATGTGCCATTTCCCATGGCACAGCTTGAAATGCATTTATGATAAACACTATGAAGTAGAATTTAAGAAATAGAAAAATAAACTGCAAGTCAGTGGCGGTTAACTGTCACTCAGCTGTAAGTGGTTCCCTGACTGTCAATTATGGCAGCCGGCAGTAGTTATGTTAAACTATTCCGATAAGATTTAGGAACTATATGTTCATGCGTATGAACCCGTAAAGACCCAGAGTGCCATGTCATTCACTACTGCACTACGCCCTGTGCATCGAAGTAACAATGTATAAATCCACGGCACATGATTGAACCTGAGGAATGTATTCCGGAAGCTCCAGAATTTGAGTCTAAAAGTGTGATTGTTTCAAAGCTCTGGGAACCACATGATATAAGAGCAGTTGATTGAGCTGTTGCAACTATTGTGTTTCAAAAGGTATGTGCTGGAAGAACCTAGACTGATGCACTGAACTAAACCAATCTGCTCAAAGAAACATTGCGGGTGCCGGAATCTGAACCATGAACACAGGATGCTGGGAAGACTCTGCAGGTCTAGCAGCATCCATAAGGAGAGAAAGCAGAGATAACGTTTCAAATCCTTTGGTTCTCCGTCAGAACTTGTTTGCTAAACAGTTGTGGCAATGGGAAGTTGGTGAGAGAGGGCATTCAATGCAGAGGGAGAAGGAGCTACAAAATAATTTAAATCAAAGGGCAATAGTTAATATATTATGATCAGCATAATCCCCACCAGCGGCAAGAGCAAGCTTCCCGTGCCGATGGAAGGATGCAAATGGTGCATCTGAAACCATTTGCATAATTGGCTGGAGGCCTGATTCTCCACGCCCCCATGGTACTCCAACCCTCTTGGCCGGGATTCACATGGGTGTGTATTGGTGCAGGTTTTCAAGCATGGCCCTGAAGCAGTGGACCCTACAGTGGGTCAAGGGGGTAAGTATTTAACTTTGATGCTCCAAAAGGTCATCAGAGGTACCTCTTCCCCCACAAAACAAATCCTGCCCACTCCAGCCCTCCCCAGCACCCCCCACCAGACCTCCAACTGAGAATCCCCATCAGATGCCCATCCCAGAGACCCCCATATCTGAGACCCCCATATCAGAGACCCTTTATCAGAGACTCCCACTCATCAGTCATCAGAAACAGTGAAAAATCACTGCCTTTTCACTTACCAGTCGCTTACACTTGCTGCCTCAGATAGAAGTGTTAAAAGCAGTAACTATTACTGAATAGAAAATTGAAACACATCACAAGACTTTAAATCCTCTCAGATCCTTGATCTGTGAAGTGTCACTTTCAAAGAGAAATAGGTTTTAGTAGGCTGTAATTGACAGGGTAATAGCTTCCAGACAGCCAGGTGCCTGGATTGTTCATTTTTGTTTCCCTTCATGTTTAAATGCATCTCAAGCACTCTGCTGTGAAGCTAACCACAATGTTTATAAACATCCAGCTATGATTGACCGGTCCTCACACATCAATATAAGTGAAGTGTTTTCTGCTGAGGAAAAGAGGAAGTGAAGTCCCTTATCTCCTAGATAGGCGTTTAAGGATGCCGTTGGGACAGCTCAAAATTATTGGCTGCAATTCCTATACCATTCTTATGTGGAAATTCCAGGGTACATCCCGAGTCCAAGGTACCAACGTTTGCAGGAAATGCTTCTAGTTGCTTAAACCCAAGCTCGGGCTTTCTGAGGAACATCTGGAGTCACTGCAAGGCTTTGGGGAGGCTGACAAATGTCTGAAGTATTGGTTCCAGGAAGTGGTTATCCTGCAGCTACAGAAATGATAGCAAGGAGGTGGTCATCCAGCAACGTAGGATGATGCATGTCGCACATTATTCCCGTGTCTGCGTGGGTGCTTCGGTTTCCTCCCACAGTCCAAAGATGTGCAGGTTAGATGGATTGGATATACTAAATCGTCCCTAGGTGTGGTTCCAGGGATAGGGTGGGGGAATTGGACCTAGTTTAGGGTGCTCTTCCAGAGTGGCAGTGCAGACTCGATGGCCTCCTTCTGCACTGTAGGGATTCTACAATTCTATGAAAGGAGAGATAGTGATATAGAGAGGTTTAAAGGCTTAACCTTGAACTCCTCCCACCAGTATTAAAATTGAGGCCAGGTGGGAAACAGCATTAAATGGTCAGTAATTGTCCATTTAAAGGCCTAATTGGGCAAAGGTGACAGGCTTGGCCCTTCTGTACAATTGTCGATAGGATGGACCAGGCAGGAGGCTATCTGGGGAGCTTTATGGACCGTTCCAACCCCATGCCTGTCGACCTGCTGGCAGGGAACTGTAAAATTCTGCCCAAAGTCTTTACCATGGTATAATTCTCAGTTAAACAGCTGACTGTTGACATTTCCTTACCAGCAACCAGTATTACATTTTGATCAAATGATTTTCAGAAAACTGAGGGAAAAAAAACCTCAAGGGTGCCTGAGGGATCTACCGGTTGAGAAGCGCAGTCAAATTTTTCTTCATGGAAAGTTGAAGATATATTACATCACGTCCATGTACTTAGTGCAAACACAAATGCTTTTCTTACATTTTGGCACGTCCCAATGAGCGATTGTCTTACTTACCCGAGAGGCCACCCACGTCCATTTTCTTCAGGTTCTTTGCCTCTAGGATGCAGACAGTGAGTTTTCCGGCAGTTGGAACGTAACGCAAAGAGGTGCAAATGTCTCCGAGTTTCTCTGGCTGTCGGAAAATATCACAGAAATCTGGATGGTTACAGAAGTGTCACTATTTTTGCATGTTATAATGTAAAAGATTAGCTTACTGATGGGAGCAGCACAGCGAAAGAGGGAGATATGATTCCACATCACAATCTGAGGATAATTCCTGCATTGCTATTGCTGAACTGACGGATTTAAAAGCTGATCTCTATGCAAGCAAGTTTTCAGTCTTAAATCCTGAATGTTTTTTGCAGCATATGATTAACGCAGATTGTTCCAAGACAAGGACTTGACTTTTCTCACTGCGCAGCAGTGACTAGGACTTGGTACGGCATCAAAATCTTACGCAACATTGCATTCAACAAAGGTTAACATTTTCAATAGCTTTTACAGTGAGAGGAGAGTGTACAAATTTGAAATTCATGTCAAATCACTAGCTGTGCTGATTGCCTCTGTTTACCCTGCAGGGGAGCAGGCGAAACTGACAGCAACTTGCAAATTTCCACGTTTAACTGCGCATAAGCAGGTGCCGGAAGTTGCCATCAGTTTTACATGGTAGCGGCAACAATTACGCCAGTTTTAGTGTCATAATAACGGCAAGTTCCGTGCCATTCTAAATTTTCCTGTCTTATTCTACTTCCTTTCTATAGTGTGCCACCGCATGGGTGTCAGCGACAGTTTCAAGGCATAAAACCTACCTCTTCTTTCTCAGCACTCTCGAGATCTCGCCATTCTTCCAGTTGCTGGCCAAGGTCCACTTTGGTCATCAATACTATGACTTGACCGATGCAGTCATGTTTGGAAAATCGATCAAAGTCATAAACTGCCATCACCAGGGTCTTCCCTCCCAGCTCTTGATAAGGAACCTGCAAATGAAATTCAGTTAAAGGCAAAATGAAGTAACATAAATCCATGGACCTCATGTGATGTTAGCTGCCTGATTCCTCTACATCTCACTGCAACACCCACAGCAAATTTCCTTATGGCCGGGGCGGGGGCGGGGGGGGGGGAGCCAATTACTGCTGAATAGTAATTCTCAGATAATTTTTGTTTGATTTGCAGTAGGAAACATTTTCTTCTTCAGTCAGTAGCATTTATAGAGATGAAATGTGCATTCATAGTGATTTCCAGGGCACTTTGCAAACTATTCACGATAGATAAATCTAGCTACTTGTCTCTGTTTTGACTCATTAGAGTAGTGAATCTCAATTGCTTAATATCTCAACAGTTTAACAATATCAAAGTGTGTTGAGACTATAATATCAAAACAAAGTCATGAACCTTCAGCCACAGTTAAAAACTCATAGTGTCTAACAAGATTTGACAAAGCAACCTATTTATTAATTGAAAATATCTTGCACCACTAAGTACAGTGGACAGTTTTCCCAACGTCTCCTTTGTAAATCTACTAGTGATTCTCAACGATGTTTTTCAGGTTATGCAAGAAACCTTTAACCTGATTAGACATTTGACAGCAGGAAAACAATTATGGTTTTGCTTTTGCGAAATAAATTTGACTGAAGCAAATATTATCGGACGTGACTGTCTGTGGGATAGTATGTAAACTATTTACTGACAATGGATAGTTGAGCCCGGCATTTCATACTGATTATGTGGTGAATTCTATGGCCAGGTATTACTATCACAGCCCATAATGTAATTCCAGAGAGCTAGCTCCATGTGGTTGTCCTTCAGAGGTCTGAAAGATAAATAATTCATGAGAGAACCAGACAGCAGATACTGGAGTGAATCTTCATTTTTAGTGCTACCAGTGCAGAACTTCCCCCACTGGGAATACATATCAAGAATTTGAGTGTACGCCTCATTAATTTTCATGGACGGGAAATCACAGGCTCACAAATGAGCTGAAATTCATACTATATGCCCCTGGTGTGTGAAACTCTGCATGGAAACCTTCAAGATGAAAAGTTTCTCTGCAGTGTGGTGTGGTCTGAACCAGACGGGCCAGTGAAGCTTGGTCCTCCACCTATATTGAGTTGGGCAATTTTAGTGGAGTGTTTTCTTTCCTTGACCATTTCTGGGCTGGGGAAGAGATTCTCTGCTTCTCCAGCCATGTGTTTCTCTGTGGCACATCGTTTGCTGACTTCAGAATTCTATCTTCCCGCCGCTTGTCAATGGGATTTCCCATTGAAACCACCGCACGCCGCAGGGATACCTGCAGGCGGGGGTGCACTACCGGCAGGAAAAGTGACTCGCAACAGCTGGAGAATTCCGGCCAAGGTTTTGCCAGGGTTATTAGTCTACTTGCTATTTTGCAATTCCAGCCTGCAGGAGTTCTATATGTGGGCATTGCCAGTCTCTGCAATGTTGGTATGTCCTCTTTCTTGGACCAACCTGTCAGCATTGACTGATGGTCAAATTTCAAGACATTAGAAAGGCGCAGGCACCTTTGGAACAGTTATCACAAATGGAGGTTGTTCTTCATATATCAATGTTGAGATTAGTTTGATTGTGCAACGTATGCCTGAAATATGTGTTATGACCTCCATAGAGACTGATAACTTTTAAAAAGAAATCTGAACTTCCAGTGAAAAGTATGATACAAGCTGGCACATTTTAAGACTTTTACTGTAACAAAAGATTTAACACACAAATGACTAAACACAATCTTTGTGGATAATTTATATTTTAAACCATAAAACAGAACATTCCCCTGTTTCTTTTAGCACAATCAAAAACACACTTCACAAATATACTTTACACTGCCCTTTAAGTAGACATTCAATTCTCCTGGACAAGCTCTGGAGGTTTTATTTCTGTCCCTTACTTTTGATCTCAGAATTACCTAGCACAAGCGAGGTAAATCTTCCAGCCTTGTTTTAACTCCTTATGAATTTGGACTTTTTAATCTAAGTACAAGCTCCCACCAACTTTCCTGCAGTAAACCACATTATCTTGCTACTGAGAGCTACTCTCTTTCCAAGCTCCTGGCCGAACATTATTTTCTGTGAGTTTTCAGGGATATTTTCAACCATTTTCTTCTGAAAGCTCATTTCCATAGCAACGTGAATTACGTGGACCTGGCATCCAGATGGAAATGATGACCAGTTGTCCTTGACTCTCTTTTATTTTGGAAGTAAATTAACAGTTTAAAGTGCAATTGTTTATAACCTAACATTCTCAACACTTTTCGTGGTCTTTGGAGACTCTCAGTCAATCCAACTTTAGCACCCGGGCTTCTGCATTGTCGCAAAGCTTGCATCTTCTTCCTCGTAAAGCAATCTGGGCCCCTTTAATTTCTAACAATCAAACCACGAGGCTTGTTGTCAGGCAGATTTCAGAAGAGGTCAAATGAACCCCTTCATTTAACCTTAAATTAATCACACAGCTCCAAAACATAACAAAACATAAACCTCATGATTCTAACATACGTGAGTGGAATGTTCACTCTCTCCATTGCCATTCATATTTCAATAGGTGTGAATAACATGCAAGCGAATGGTAAAAATAATATTCATGTGTTTATATTAGACGTTGGGGAAAGAATTGGATAATTCATTATTCTTTTAGTAACATCATAAACTCCAATCTTTACATTTCCACATTTCGTGATGTTGCCGTGTGTTCAAAACTACCTGGGATGGCAGGTTTTCAGATTTATCCACGTGAGCAGAGAATATTTCTGCATGAAGATAGATTACACTAGTAGCCTATTTAAGACAATATTCTCTATTTTTCAAATGGATTTGGGGGGATATTCAGTGAATGAAATGTTGATTAAACTTTGATGCATATAAATACGATTGTTTGTGAGCAGTCAGACTGCTAACTGCCCCTGCATCTTTCATTCTCATAACCCTGAGTGCTGAATCCCACTGGACATTCCCATTGTAGGACAGAAAGGGCACTGGCGAAATTATTCAGCCATAACAGGGCGAGGGTCTGACTGAAGAATTGTTTAAATCTATTGTTTATATCAGTATGTAAAGAGGAAGAAATTAGGAATAGTAACTGTGGAACTGTTAGAAGCAGGTACTGGAGTAAATTCGAATGGCGAATAAGGCAATGTGTGGAGGCATTAAATGGCCATCTAGCATCAGCCCTCATGAAAACTATTCTAAAAATAGTGGAAATCCAGGATCCAGTGAGAATGAGGAACTAAAAAAAAATACTTGTGGAGAAATAGAGCTGAAGGACTTAAATGGACCTAAAATATGACACATCTTGCAGCATGTAGCACAGTGGTTAGCACAGTTGCTCCACAGCTCCAGGATCTCAGGTTCGATTCCCAGCTTGGGTCACTGTCTGTGCGGAGTCTGCACGTTCTCCCCATGGCTGCGTGGGTTTCCTCCGGGTACTCCGGTTTCCTGCCACAGTCCAACGATGTGCAGGTTAGGTGGATTGGCCATGCTAAATTACCCTTAGAGTCCAAAAAGGTTGGGTGGGTTACTGGGTTATGGGGATAGGTTGGAGGTGTGTGCTTGAATGGGGTGCACTTTCCAAGGGCCGGTGCAGACTCGATTGGCCAAATGGCCTCCTCCTGCACTGTACATTCTATGATTCTATGATTCTATGTGGACCTGATGGCCTGCATTCTCTGATTTTAAAAAATTGGCTACTGAGATAAATAAATAAAATAAATAATCTTTATTGTCACAAGTAGGCTTACATTAAAATTGCAATGAAGTTACTGTGAAAAGCCCATAATCATCATATTCCGGCACCTGTTCGGGTACATAGAGGGAGAATTCAGAATTCTCAGTTGGTACGGGAATTGAACCCATGCTGCTGGCCTTGTTCTGCATCACAAACCAGCTGTCTAGCCCAATAAGCTAAACCAGCCCTCGTAGATACATTGGTTTTGATCTTTGAGAATTCTCCAGATTCTACGATAGTTCTTGTGAATTAGCAGGTCGAAAATGTAACCCAACTCTTCACGATTGGGAGAGAGAAGATTGGCCACTTTCGGTCAATTAGACTGACATCAGTAATATGAAAAATGGTAGAATCTATTATTAGCGGTGTGATAACAAGGCACTTAGAAACTCATAACATAATTGGGAAACGTCAACATGGAATTATGAAAAAGAATTCATATTTGACAAACCTGTTAGAGTTTGACATTATACCTGGTAAGTTACTAGAGAAAATCAATGGATATAGTGTATTTGGTATTTTCAACACACATTTTATAAGGTGCCACATCAGGTTATTATATAAAGAAGGGACATTTACAAGGAGCTTTGTCTGTGTTAAACAGGACCAAAAGCCAAAGGCAGAGTTAGACCAGGGTTTGAGAATTGAACAATTTTACTGCTGCTAGGTTTTGCCAGAGCTGACCAGACAGCTAATGGAGTTTATTAAAGAGATAAGGTAAAGGAATCTCTGGGGAATCTGTGCCATCAATACTGTCATGAACCTAATTTAGGTGACAACCACCTCCTGGGACAATAAATCTACCTTTTTATTTGAGGTCTCATTTGCCTGTTAATTCATATTTAATTTGTACTGGTTCTGATTCATGTTAAAGTAAAACCTACAAAAAGTGCTATCTTGTAATTTCTTCTTTTGGGGTCATTTCAGTAATTTTGGTTTTCTGGTTTATGTTTGCCATGGGGATTACACAAAGGCTTGAAGAGCCATTTGGCCTACTTATGGTCCTAGTTCCTATGTTCAACTAACGGGGTTTCAATAATTTAGTGTTTCTTTTGCACCAGTAAACATGGATCCAAGATAACTTGGAGTGATGTATTTTAACATTTCATTCATGTAAGCAGAAATTCCTGGCTTGGCAGCACATTTCACTTAATCTGTTTGAAAACTTGCTGTTTCGGCAACTGTGCCTTGTGCAGAACTTGCAATGAGGAATTCTATTGATATCAGACAGTAAATGTCTTTCAATCAATGCATTTCAATACATGCTGCAGGTTTGCAAAGGCATTTACTGTGGATGAAATCAGTTACAAACACATGAAGGAATTATATTGAACATCCAAGTGCAGGATCTCATAGTTTTAATGACTGATCTACTATATGAGACAGCCAAGAATCATAGCTGCAGTATTATTTTAGTTATTTATTGCGTTAATGATTCATTTCAAATGGGTTTTTCAAATGTGTGCATTACATATAAAACAGCAGTTGTGAGATACTCAGAATATCTTATTTAAGATAAGTAATCGGCTGCTTAGAGTCAAACAGAATCCAAAAGAAACCCACCGAAAGTATATGAAGTCTATAGTTTGCTGCTCTTTAATCTCATACATATCAAAGAATAAATAATTAGCATTTATATAACACCTTTCATGGCCTCTGGATAACCCAAAAAACTTCACAGTCAGAGAAGTGCTTTTGTATTGTCATCATTGTTGTAACGCAGGTGACCATGGAAGCTAATTTACACATGCCAAGGACCTACAAATAGTAATGAGATCATCTATTTTGGTGACGTTGGGAAAGAGGTAATTATTGGCTAGGCCACTGGAGGGATGCGGGAAGGGGAGATCGGGGTTACTCTCCTTTTCTTCCTCAATCTTTTACGCTCACCATAAGAGAGCACAGGAGGCTTCAGTTTAGCATTTCTTCCAAAAGGTGCTATTACTCAGCATTGAATTCTAATTTACATAAAAATAATTTACTCCAATGGATTGAACTTCAGCATTCAGGTCAGGCTGCCCCCTTGACTCCATATGTCACATTGCAGAAAATAGGAAGCATTACAGGGAAGGTGTCTTGCATTGAACCACTTTTGTACATTTTCTAATAGCTAGTGTAAACACCAGTAAGTAGAAACTTGAATAGTCTTGGTTTGAACTTCTGACCAGGTTTGCATTGGTTGCCCAAATAGGGGTGAAGGGGTTGGGGAGGAGTGGTAGGAGTGGAGTCATTGACTTTCACCTTATTTGTCCCTCAGAACAAAACTTGTCTGTGGTTCCACGAATACAACAGGTTAGGGCAACAATAGCACAGTGGTTATGGTTCTTTGTGACTAATCTGGCAAAGAAAGATGGTATCAGAAATGAAACTATCATTCATCTGGTTGACTCATGTCCTTAAATTTGTCCTTAGAGGGGCTATTTAAGCACAGGGCTAAATAGCTGGCTTTTAAAGCGGACCAAGGCAGGCCAGCAGCGTGGGTTCAATTCCCGTACCAGCCTCCCTGAACAGGCGCCGGAATGTGGCGACTAGGGGCTTTTCACAGTAACTTCATTTGAAGCCTACTTGTGACAATAAGCAATTTTCATTTCATTTTCAGAAGAATACCTGTCATCCTTACTCAAACCGGTTCATATGTGACCCCAGACAAACAGAAATGTGGTTGACACTTAACTGACCTCTGAAATGGATGGTCCAGCAAGCTATTCAGTTGTATTTAAGGAGGTGGCTCAACACCATCTTCTCAGGGGCAAATAGAGATGGGCAATAAATGCTGGCCTTGCAGCAATATCCATATTCCGCAAATTAATACATCAATACATTCACGGATG
This sequence comes from Scyliorhinus torazame, assembly GCF_047496885.1. Classification (NCBI taxonomy): domain Eukaryota; kingdom Metazoa; phylum Chordata; class Chondrichthyes; order Carcharhiniformes; family Scyliorhinidae; genus Scyliorhinus; species Scyliorhinus torazame. The sequence continues at coordinate 53,343,372 of NC_092723.1, read as the reverse complement.
TAATTACAAAACAATCATTGTGTGAAGTAACTTGGGACAATTCATATTGTTCTTAATAAATACAATAAGTAGTAATAGCACCAAGAGTTGTTGAAGATTAGCATTAAATATTAGTGGGATAGAAACAATAGGTGGGATTTTCCAAGCAACCCGCCATGTGTGTCACAAGATTCACATATCCCGCCATAGTCAACGAAGTTTCCCGTTGAAAGCACCCCTCGCCACTGGGAAATCCACAGTGCAGTCGGCGGGATCTGAAGATCCCACTGGCGAGAACAGCCGGAAAATTTTGGCCAAAGTGACAATGCCCAAAGCAATTATATTATCATGTGGAATAAATTTATTGGAAATATTGGGGGCAATTCTCCCACTACGGTGCGCCTGGTACACCTCCCGCTTTTCCTGGAAAATAGTGGGAGAGCCCCTAAACAGGGTTTGCACTAAGCACCATACAGAGCGGCATGCTCTCAGCGTGCGGTACTGAGCCCAATTCGGTTCATGCCCAAAGAGGGCTTGAACTAGATTTGCATATTTAAATTTGTATTTAAAGTAATTTAAATATGCATTTCTGGGTTTTAGCAGGCGTCTCCCAGCTTACAGGATTCACCGTCCCCACTGGTCAGCATCATTGGTGCACGGGACTGCTCGGAGGCCATTGGACTCCTTGGGTGGTCAAGGACAGGGTGCCACTGGGCACTGCAAGGGTGCCATGGGATCGTGCCAGGGTGTTAAGGAGCACTGTTAAGTGGCCGGGCCATAGAGGGGCATGACAATGAAAGAGGGGGATTTGGGGTGGGGGAAAGGGGGCCTGAAAAGGGGACATGTGGAGGGGACAAAAAATGGGGTGGCCTAGAGAGGAGGCCCATAAAGGGGAAGCCGTTGACAGCCCCATAGCAGGGTGTCAGTCTCTTGGGGGGCGGGTACCAGCAATGGGGTGGGCCTGATGCCTGCAAGTGTACTGGGAGGTCTCTAAAGGTGTGTGGTGGGGGGGGGGGGTGCTTTTGGATTGTCTGTGTGATGTTATGCATAAGCAGTCATGTATATAGTGATAGAACATACAGTGCAGAAGGAGGCCATTCGGCCCATTGAGTCTGCACCGACCCACTTAAGCCCTCACTTCCACCCCATCCCCGTAACCCAATAACCCCTCCAACCTTTTTGGTCACTAAGGGCAATTTATCATGGCCAATCCACCTAACCTGCACTTCTTTAGACTGTGGGAGGAAACCGGAGCACCCGGAAGAAACCCACGCAGACACGGGGAGAACGTGCAGACTACGCACAGACAGTGACCCAGCGGGGAATCAAACCTAGGCCCCTGGCGCTGTGAAGCCTCAGTGCTATCCACTTGTGCTACCGTGCTGCCTACAGATAAGACCTCCAACCAGTAGGAGGAAGTAGAGAACAACCATGTGACACTGTTACCTCAGGGAGTTGGTAGAGGGTCTTTGTAGTGGATAGTCACAATTTATTATAGTTAATTCATAGTTAATTTATTATAGTTAGTTATTTTTGATAATAATCTTATAGTTATCCTACCCACGCAATTCTGGGTAATCTACGTTATTGAATGAAATTAATATTGTTTATTTGAATTTTGGAAAAGCAATCGACAAAATTCCACAAGTGATCCTTTTAAGGCACTATAGAGCCTATGAGGTTAATGGAAATCAACTAGCTATAGTGACAATATTTGCAGGGCAGCAAAACCATAGAATCCCTTTAGTGGGCATTTACTGATGGATTTTACTGCATAGACTAAAGAAAACAATGAATACAGACAACCATGCCTCTTACTGAAACAAAACTTAAATTGAAGTTTAAATCCATTGTGTGCCCTGAAGTGTTACCTTGAATGTAAAGTGTTCATTGAAGCAAGGGTTTAGAGTCTTTTTCTGAACCTTTGTCTCATATTTCTTCTTCTTGTCTGGAAGCAGGAAAACTTTAACGTAGGGGTCAGATGTGCCACCAATGTCCAGTGCAGGTAGTTCAGCTGCCTGAAGAATTCCCACCGTTAGCTGCAAAAGACATGGAGAACAGTTAAAGATCTGGAGCTCTGCCATGCCAACCACATTTCCTTAAAGTCCAAGGTGTTCCAGTGGGAACCCAGTGGAACCCACATAAGCAATGATCCATTTGACCTGGGCTCTCCTTTTTACCACATTTTCGAGCACGCCTAATAGAGGTCATTGCAAATCAATGGGCTACAGTCCAAAAGGCAGAAGTAGTTATTCTCTTACCAAATATTTCAGTCATCCTCCTTAAAAAGCACCCGGACAACCTCCATCAGCCCTCCACGTCCTTCCCTATAGCTGCACCCTCAGTCCCACTTGTGCCTGCTGACTCTATGCAAATTAAATGTCTGCGGACGCTGCAAGCTGTTAGCCAGGGGCATTTATGGGTGCCATCCCAGTATAACCATCCCAATTGTACATTGATTAAGGGGATGCATGACTGTAAAGGTCTTTACACTATTCTACAGGATACCCACTGGAGAATGCCCAATGGCTTCCCAATGCCCCTTGGGAAAGTCTTCAGTGTAATCTTAAAAGAGAAGATTGGAGGACTTTATAAAATGCAAGTTTAACATTCAGAAAAGACACCATACTAAGCCATACTATGCTCATCCTAGAAATGTATAACATGCTTTTCGTTCCCCCTTTTCTTGCAGAAGATCTATAAGTGAGAACGTAATTTTTTGCCCTACAATAACACATCAACAATTGGAGGATGTCCATCAACAATTCCCCACACCCCTTGAGGGCTGTGGGAGGGAAGCATTTCTTGGGATTCCACAACAAAGGTGGTAGATATTCTTAAGCCTGAACTGACCTTGAAGAGCTGCAAGGAAGATAGTTAAACTGTTAGATTGAAGGAGCTGCACAATACAGTGAATGGAAGCAGTCATTTGCACTCCAATGAAGTGAGAATGTGGGTTGTTCCATGGCCTTTCTCTGACAGTACCCTCACGGGCACAAACACATTTGAAGAAAGCACCTGCAAACAGAGCGTGCATAATATGTACAAGGCAACAGATAACTTCATATCTTTTTTCTTTTTAAAAAGCATAAAAGTAACCTTGCCAATGTCATGTTTTTTGTTCTGAAGACTTGGATCCTAACAGTCCTTTCACAGTGTTACAAAAGACGGGAGACAGTTACTTTTATAAGGAATGCTTTCAATGTAACTTACTTAAGTGTTTTATTTACTCCACACCCATGTTTCAAAAATGGTTCTTTTATCGGTGTTGGCAGAATGACATTTCATGCATACACATGGGTAAACTCCACTGACATCAGCTAGCAGAACCAGGGTGCAATGCGGCTATTGATTTCGGCATAGTGTGAATCTTCAGAGACACTTCTTGAGCCATTGTTTTCTTTTTAAAGTAATTGTAAAACAGGATTCTTGGTTCCTTAGTTGAGACTACAAGCAGACCACTGGGGCTGTCTCAAAGAATAAATTCATAGCATCTAATCATCATTTAGTGCGGATAAAATAAGACCAAATTTGTTTACGATTACTTCTATTCGATAGTCCCAAGCGGATGTGCTCTGACAACATTTATTTCAATGGTATCGACGGAGCACCCCAATGAAAAGCTCCAGCTGCAGTTCCAGAGCAATCCTTCTCAAATGAGTTATTCCTTCATCAACATTTATATAACACTCATTGAGTGAAATTCAATGTAGGCGACAGGGTCTCACCCACCAACTGGAGAGCGAGCGAGAGCTCCACATTGCCTACTTTCAGGAGGGCCGGCCAAATTAAGTGTCACTAATGGTGATGTGGACTGCCCTCCCCAGGACCAAACCCACCGGGGCTGAGGTCCTGTCCCCAAGAGCTAATCAAAAACCCACAGCTTATACATTGCTTGGCTCTGCCACCAAGGACTCTCCCACCTGTCCCTGGGTGAATATCAGCAGCAGCATAATGGGTCCCTTAAGTGGGCATTAATTGTTTGGGCAGGGCAGGAATGCTGTCCACCAGCATTCCCACCCTGGACTTCAGAGGTGGAAAGGTGGCAGGGCTCCTAGCAAACTCATCCCGGGGAAGGCATTAGATTCCACCCACATGATAGAATTCTCCGTTGCCCCCATCAGTGGGTTTAGTGCAGGGTGAGGGTGGGAAGAATTTGGCGGGAGACCCAAAAATCACTTTCACACCGGCGTGAATTTCCCCCGGGATGTTACACTGTTGCCCGCCATGGCCAATCCGGGAACCCATTGCAGGCTGGTGTGAAACTCATTTGCGTCACTCTAATGGAAGGCAGATGAAGGCCTGACCACCCACACCTCATTCTCTGTGGTGCCAGCTGGAAACATGCCAGTGTGAAACATACTTGGAAAATGTGGTGGACGGCTGTCAGAAGTCACCTGAACCACACCTGGTGCTGCCTCTGGAGTTCAGGACGTAGGTCGTCAGCAGGTCTGAAGCCCAGAACAGCACAGCAGTGGGTGGGGGAGGGGCTAACATCTGCAGGTGGACCTCAAGATTGGGTGTTCAGGATGGGATCCATCCTTTAGCCTCAGAATACTCTTGGAGATCCATCTTCATTCTCAAGGAGGTCCAACTTCTGGGCTCAGTGCGCCCCCGGAGGTCCATCTTCATTTTCAGGAGGTCCATCTTCTTTCTTGAATTGTCAGTAATGATAGTGTCAGTAATGCTGTGCGCCTTTCCATTGTGGCGCTCGGAGAGTAGGTTTCTGCAGCGGGAGACATCCACATTCCATTGTGGCAAAAAGGCAGATCCAATACTGCATATTGAGAAGAAAACTGACTAATACCAAGAGAGAAGGAAAAATTGGAATAGATGTAAGGAGTAAGGCCAAAAGGGATTTTGAAAAGAAAGATTTTTCATTAGGTTTTGACAATAGAAAGTGAAGAGATAGGGGAAGGATTGCAAAAGACAGTTCCTGAGGACAGATGCATTGTGACAGGAAGATTATCCCCCAGTGGTAAAATAGTTACAGGAAACAATAAGTAGGATAATGTCATAAGAATTCAGCAATCTTGTGAGAATTTAGATTTTTGTTTTATTTGAAAGGACAAGGATCTTCTTTTCCAGAAGAGATGAAAACAGGATGGTGAAGCAGAGTAGCAAAAGGGGAAAGAGAGAGAGAGAGAGGAAAGTAGCTGGTAATGGGGGAGGGAAAGAAGAAGTGGGACGGTCTTCACTTGAACCGATCTTGGACCAGTGGTCTAGCGGAAAGGATAAATAGGGCGGTCACAAGGACTTTAAACTAGCAAGTGGGGGAGGAAGGGAAGGATCAAACTACAGGAAGTATAATGTTAATGGGAAGCAAAGCATCAGGTTAACACGTGGGGAGGGGAGTTCAAGTACATGGAAAATTATGAAAAAAGTTAAAGGGAAGAAGAACTAAAGAGATGTTATTAATGTAGGTGTTGGGATTCAAAAAGGTATAAAAACTAGCATAAGGGTACTTTACCTGAATGCTCGTAGCATTCAAAACTAGGTGAGTTAACAGCCCAAATCATTGCGACTGAGTATGATATAGTAGCCCTTACAGAGACAGGGGTGCAGGGTGGTCATGGCTGGGAGTTAAATATTCAGGGGTATCAGACTATTCGGAAGGACAGTCAGGAAGATAAGGGAAGATGTAGCTCTGATATTTAAGGATGACTTCGGGGCCATAGTGAGAGATGATATAGTTTCTATGGAGAAAAAGGTTGAATCCATTTGGGTGTAAATTAGAAATAGTAAGGAGAAAAGGTCACTGATAGGCATAGTCGATAGCAGTGTTCTTCAAACTCGTGGGCACGACCGCGGGTGGGTGTCGGGAGAGTCGCGGAGCCGTCCTTCGCGGCGCTCCCGATCGCGCAAATCCCCGTGCAGCAGCCGGCTTTTAATAACGCTGGCTGCAAGCGGCCTTTAAAATGGCCGTGAACATGTAAAAAAAATTTGGCCGCATTGCGCAATCGCGCCTGGTCATCGGCGCGCATGCGCAGTGCAGCCGCAATTTTTTTAAGCGCTCACAGCTTTTTGTTTTACAAGTTCGGGGGGGGATTTTATTCATTTATTTTATTCATTTAATTTTTATTTCTTCCATTTATTTTACTCTTTTTTTTTTTTTACAAGTTCCGGGGGTGTTTTATTCATTGTATTCATTTATTTTATTCATTTAATTTTTTTTTTCATTTATTTTATTTTTTATTTTTTTTTACAAATTCGGGGTGGTTTTATTTGATAAAATTTTACAGGAAAAAAATGCAGCCAGATGAAGACTCCATACTTTCCGACACCGGAAGGCTTCACCGTCATCCAACAGGTTCCATTGGAGGAGCGTGTACGAGGGCCAAAGGGACCCAAAGCCATTTCCTCCAAACAAGGTAAGAGAAAATGGTGGGTCGCTCAGGTCGGCTGGCGTGGGTCTAGAAGGTCGGCCGGCGTGGGTCGCGAAGGTTGGCCGGCGTAGGTCGCGAAGGTTGGCCGGGTTGGTAAAAATGGGTCCCCGGAAAAAAAGTTTGAAGAACACTGGTCTATAGGCCACCAAATAATGACATCATGGTGGGACTGGTAAAAAACAAAGAAATAACGGATGCATGTAAAAATGGTACGGCAATTATCATGGGGGACTTTAATCTACATGTTGATTGGTCAAACCAGGTCAGTTAAGGCAGCCTTGAGGAGTTCATAGAATGTATCTGATAATTTCCTTGAACAACATTAATGGAAGCTACGAGGGAGAAAGCTATCCTAGATCTGGTCATGTGTAACAAGACAAGAATAATTAATGATCTCATAGTTAGGGATTCTCTTGGAAGGAGTTATCACAGTATGGTTAAATTTAAAATACCCATGGAGGGTGAGAAGATAAAATTCACTACCAGTGAATTGTGTTAAACAAAGGAGAGTACAACGAGATGAGGGAGATGTTGGCTAACGTAGACTGGGAGCAAAGGCTTAATACAGTGGGACAATTAAGGAACAGTGAGGACTTTCAAAGCAATTTTTCACAGTGCTTAGCAAAAGTATATACCAGTGAAAAGGGAGGACTGTAGGAAAAGGGATCATCAGTCATGGATATCTAAGGAAATAAAGGAGGGTATCAAATTGAAAGACATACAAAGTAGCAAAGATTAGTGGGAAACTAGAGGATTGGGAAATCTTTAAAGGTCAACAGAAAACCACAAAGAAAGCTATAAAGAAAAGTATGATAGATTATGAGAATAATCTAGCTCTGAATATAAAAACAGATAGCAAAGATTTCTGCAAATATATAAATGAGAAACAGTAGCTAAGGTAAGCATTGAGGATGGGAAGGGGGATTTAATAATGGGAAATGATGAAATGGCCAAGGCATTGAACAGGAATTTTGTGTAGGTCTTCACAGTGGAAGACACAAATAGCATGCCAATAATTGATGGCAAGGAGGCTTTGGCAGGTGAGAACCTAGAAACAATCATTATCACTAAGGAGATAATGTTGGACAAGCCAAAGGGGTGAAAGCTAGACAGGTCTCCTGGCCTTGATGGAATGCATCCCAGGGTACTAAAAGAGATGGCAGGGGAAATAGCAAATATGCTCGTGGTAATTTATCAAAATTCGCTGGCAAAATTAATCAAGGAAGAAATCATGAGAAATCTGGATAAAATTGTCCCATTGGGCAGACGCAGCATGGGTTCATGAAAGGCAGGTAATGTTTAACTAATTTACTGGAATTCTTTGAAGACATTATGCGCACGGTGGACAACGGGGAACCGGTGGATGTGGTGTATCTGGATTTCCAGAAGGTATTGGTTTAGCCTAGTTGGCTTGTGATGCAGAACAAGGCAGCAGCGCAAGTTCAATTCCCGTACCTGCCTCCCCGAACAGGCGCTGGAATGTGGCGACTAGGGGCTTTTCACAGTAACTTCATTGAAGCCTACTTGTGACAATAAGTGATTATTATTATTATTCAACCAGGTGCTGCACAAAAGGCTGCTGCATAAGATAAAGGTGCACGGTGTTACAGGTAAGGCATGGATAGAGGATTGGTTAAGCAAAAAGTGGAGATGAATGGTTGTTTTTCTGGTTGGCGATCAGTAGATAGTGGTGAGCCTCAGGGATCAGTCTTGGGGCTGCAATTATTTACAATTTACATTGATGATTTGGAGTTGTGGCCCAAGAGTAATGTGTCAAAGTTCGCAGGTGACACTGAGGTGAGTGGTTGGGTAAAGTGTGCAGAAGACACTGAAAGTCTGCAGAGGGTTATAGATAGTTTAATTGAGTGGGCAAGGGTCTGGCAGATGGAGTACATAGAACATAGAGTGCAGAAGAAGGCCAATCGGCCCATCGAGTCTGCACCGACCCACTTAAGCCCTATCCCCGTAACCCAATAACCCCTCCTAACCTTTATTAGTCACTAAGGGCAATTTATCATGGCCAATCCACCTAACCTGCATGTCTTTGGACTGTGGGAGGAAAGCAGAGCATCCGGAGGAAACCCACGCAGACACAGGGAGAACGTGCATACTCCGCACAGACAGTGACCCAGCAGGGAATCGAACCTGGGACTCTGGCGCTGTGAAGCCACAGTGCTAATCACTTGTGCTACCGTGCTGTACAATCTTGGTAAATGTGAGGCCCTCCATTTTGGTAGGAATAACAACAAAATGGACTATTATTTAAATGGTAAAAAATTGCAGCATGCTGCTGTGCAGAGGGACCTGGATGTCCTTGTGCATGAATCACAAAAGTTGGTTTGCAGGTGCAGCAAGTAATTAAGAGGCACTGGGCTCGCTCCCGTACTGGACCCCATGACCTGCCAGTCAGGATCCATTATCCCCCAAGGCAGATATCAGTGTCCAATTCATCCTGTCTATTAGGGATGTGCGAACACATAAACCTCCTGTCAGAGCTCCCAGTGTTAGGGAGCTTAAGGGAGGGGGAAACCAGACGGAGGGACAAAGACGAGTCTAATTAGGGGAGGGTAAAGGCCGTGGCCAGTCCTATAATGGAGATAGGAAGGCATATGAACTGTGAGCAAGCAGTCACCTTCGGATAAGGTCTGGGACTGACTGCTTCCAGGTCAGGAGGCTAATGGGTCAGGGCAATTAATGATGTTATCCAGCTGCGACACAAACTGACACTCTCTCTCTCATCCCTTGCAGGAATCTGATCGATATCCGTATAGAGCCAATGTAGTTGGCTATTCTTCTTATTACAGCGCTGGAGGAGCACAGACTCCAACAGCAATGAATGGCGACACCCAAGAAAGACCCTGTGGAAGGAGACCAGGGGGCCACAGGGCAGGCTCGGGGGCCAAAGGTCACAACAGCCATGCAGGGGGCTCGAAGGTGCAGGAGACCAAGGGTACTCAGGACTCGAGTAGCCTTCGTGGAACTGTGACAACATGTGCCGTCAGAAACTCCACCTCACCAGGGAATCTGTGAGGTACCTGTGCCACAACCTTACCGACTTGGCGCCACGTGGCAGTGAAAGACACCTGTTCCCTGTGGCCATAAAGGTCACAGCAGCCCTAAACCTTTAAGCTGCGGGGTCCTTCCAGAGTTCAATGAATGACCTGTGTGGCATATCGCAGTGGCACAGTGGTTAGCACTGCTGCCTCACAGGGCCAGGGACCCGGGTTCAATTCCAACCTTGAGTGACTGTGTGGAGTTTGCACATCTTCCCTATGACTGCGTGGGTTTTCTCCGGGAGCTCCGATTTCCTGCAACAGTCCAAAGATAGGCCGGTTGGGTGGATTGGCCATGATAAATTGCCCCTTAGTGTCCAAAAGGATAGGTTGGAATACAGGGGATAATGTTGGAGCATGGGCCTAGGTAGGGTGCTCTTTCACAGGGTCGGTGCAGACTTGATGGGCTGAATGGCCTCCTTCTGCACTGTAGGGATTGTATGATAATTTTATCCGTGAGGTCACTGGTGCACTCTATGCTAGGGCTTTGATACATTTCGAACTGGACCAGGCCTAGCAGGGCGAAAGGGTTACGGGCTTCGGGAGCAAAACTTTGACTGAAAACCCAGCTCACCACTACCTTCTGAAGGCAACTAGGGATGAGCAATAAACGTTGGCCTAGCCAGCAATGCCCACATCCCATAAATTAATATTTTAAAAAATTGAAATCACCAGTGACACTTAACGGAATTCCCCATGTTCTTAGTTGTAAACGTGGAATCATTTTTCAAGCTGGAAGGTGCCTTCACCACTTTTCTAAACCTTTTCTCTAATTTAAATTTAACACATTAGAGTGATGAAAAACTGCAATATTAAGAAAATGTGACTTCAAAACAGCAACACTTGAACCTTATTGTAATTCAACCAGCATAGTCAAATCCCAATCTTTCATTCTGACTGGTTCTTCCTCCAGCCTATAATTTATTGCACTCATAATAATTGTCAGTTGCATTGGTAAAAAATACGCCGCTCACACACACACAGGATGCTCTGTCATGGCCACCACTGCTAGGCTGCATTTCTGGAGGTCTGCCCTCCCCTGCAGCCTATGCTTAGTTACACAATCTAACATCGTGTTAGAGTTTATTATCAGAGGTTGAGCTAATAAGGATGACTATGAGTCTGAACTATTTTAACGATGAAGAATAACTGCGAAGAAAGATGAGAAGACAAGCTGACCTTTTCTTAATAGTGAGGCACACAATTTCAATAAGTAAATTTAAATTTTAGTATTTTATTATGGGATTTCTGCTAATCGAGTGAAGCAAATGCCTGGCTCAGTATGTTTTACTGGTACGTGTGCACTCCATCACAACACACTTATGAATTCAAAGTAGATATAAACTGGCAATTTGGATTCCACTGTCTTCACACTGAAGTAATGGATATTTTGTTTTTCAATTTACTTTTCAGACTACTTTTCAGTTTTCTTCCCTTTCTCTCATTTGGGTTCACTGTGAGCAGTCATGTCAAAAAGGCAAAACTGTACCCCGAGTATCTGATTTCTTCCAAAGCAAACGGCTCCACATTGAGTGATTACATTGTGCGATTCAGCTCAAGATAGGACATCAGAGTATAACTCCTAAAAGGTACCAACATTTTCACTTCACCTCAGTAGAGACCCTCCATTACAGCATCACCTTTTCATTTACCATAGATGCCATGCCAAAGTATTTGATATGGCTAACCTGGTCACTCAGGTGACACTGAATGATATATTCTATTTTACAATGACCGCAGTGATTTACCTGTCATAACACAATCAGGCACTCTAAGTTACTCTTACAGTCCAATGTGCATGGTATTTAATGCATTTTGTATGCACATGCGCATAAGTAACGGTGCATCAAGTTTTTAACAAGCTGCAGCCCGCTGTGTACATGGAAAGTGTACCTGTTGTAACTCCCATGAAGAACACGGGGAATCGCCGATTGATCTCCCTGTGGGATTCGTGGAATACGAGTTTGCATGTTGACTGGGCGGAGGCCGGCTCAATAGGGGCTCGCTAGCAGGAGCTTAAATGCTGTGACCCAGACCCGGACCGGGAGGTCGTGACAGTCCTGGGCCGGATCAAGTGCGTTGTCCGCCGTGGCTGCAGCTGCGGCTTTATTTCTGCTGAGAAATAAACCTTTGCTTTGCCCAGACTGACCTCCGCTGGAGTTATTACACTGGCGAAGAGGAGCAGGAACGGGACTCCAAGCAGCCTATAAAGAAAGAAAACAATGCCGACAAGAAAAAACAACTTGGAAATATCCTTATTTAGAAAACTAAAGCCGTAAGACACAAACGTACAAGACTGGGGCCATATTGCTGAGCACATGCGCTATTTCTTTTGCGCCAACAGCATTGGAGGGGATGAGAAGCAGGAGGTAATTCTCCTGGCTGCTTGTGGTGCCCCAACACGCAGCATCATAAAAAGCCTCACTTTCCCAGTGGCTCCCAACTCCGAAAGCTTTGACGAGCTTATAGACTTAGTGCGAAAGCACTATGATCCGAAGCCGTCAATCATCCTCCAACAACGCCATTTTAACACGTGATGCACTATCAATTACCACAAAGACGAGAATACGGGAACAAATAGAGGCTTTATTGAGCAAGGTGTTGTGCCTCCTGTAGCTGGAATCAGAATGGCTGCAGCACAGAAGAGCACACACATTTATACGCCACCTACTGGGCTGAACCAGCAGGCAGGGATTTACCCTTGTACCTCTAATATACGGGCAGTGCCGTAATACATATAATATACTACTACTAGTGGTGACTACCACAACACGGCTGGGAGAACTCGGGTGGAGCCTGTTACAAAATTTATTCATAGGTTACGGAAATTGCCAGAGTACTGCAAATTCGGCCCGTCCCTGTCCGAGATGCTACGTGATAGACTGGTGTGTGGAATTAGTAATGCCAAAGCCCCAAAAGAAATTGCTGGCGGAGCTCAACCTCAACCTGAAAAAAGGCCATTGATATAGCCTTGTCCCTGGAGAATGCTGAAAAAGGTGCTCAGGAACATCAAGGAATACCGGACACTAGCATCCTCAAGAAAGAGGAGGGGGATGGGGGGGAAGGGACCTCACATAGATAGCCTTCAGTTCAAGTGGAGGTGCCCATATATAGCACCCATTATCGACCCAATGTTCCGTCAGGATGCCCTGGCGGTCTAAGAAACAAGACAACCTCAGATATACCCGAGAAAGCTCTCAAGTGGCAGCCACTGGACTGCTGTTAAGTGCTGCAGAAGGGTACGACCTAGGCAAGGCTGCCAGAATCGGCAATGGGCATATTACCCTGGCAACAAGCCACAGCCAAGTCAGGCAAATCAGCCTCCAGATGAAGGGATGATGCAGTTGTACTGCCTCATCATGACCAAAGTCGCCCCAATAAGAATAAGGCTACTCGTGAACGGCTATTCTTTAGAGATGGAGGTAGACAGGGGAGCAGCATCTCCGTCATTGGTGAACATTTATTCAGTTGCCTCCGAATGGGTATCCTGCCCTAAACTTAAGAGATACTAGAGCCAGGCTGGCCACGTATAAGAGGGAACCTCTACAAATTATGGGGACCGCCACGACCCCAGTGACCTACAGACGCAGTCTTATTCGTACAAGGATCGGGACCAAGTTTCATGGGTAGGCTCTGGCTTTAGAAGATCCAACTGGACTGGTAGGGAATTTTGGGTGGGAACAGTCCTCCCGTATTGATGGGAAGATGGCATGGAAAGGCCCATCGCCTATGAGTCCAGGACCCTGGCAGATGCAGAGTGACGCTACTCACAAATTCAGAAGGAGGGGCTTCAGTGTAAAAAAGTTCCATGAGTATGTCCAAGGCCAACATTTTGCGATAGTTCCAGGCGTTTCTGAAGTCGAACGACATCAAACACATCATCCAATGATCTGGTAGAGCGGCCAGTACAGACCTTCAAAAATGGGATGAAGAAACACACAACCGGATCCATGGACACAAGGTTGGCACGATTCTTGTTCAGTTATCGCACCACACTCCATTCACGATGAAAGTCGTCCCAGCAAAGCTATTAATGGGATGACGACCTCACATCGGGCTGAGACTTGATGGGGAAGGTGGCGTCAAAACACAAGTGTCAAAAGAAAGGTTATGACACCAGGAGAGAGCGCTTAATACAGGGGAAGCTGTACATGGGTGAAACATCGGAGGTGGCTCCAGTTGGATCCCTGGAGTTGTTTTAAAGAAGACAGGACCAGTCTCCTACAAAACTAAGGTCCAAGGAAAAGTCCTTAAGAAGCAGCTGGATCATCTTAGGAGTGGGGAGCCTGCTCCAATGGAATCTACGTCTCTGACTCCAATTGTAGCCATCTCTGGCACTGGGCGACTGCGCACAGGGGATCGTAGGGCCGTCTCCCCTGACAGTGAAGACTCAGAGTCTGCTATGGAAGTTGAAGAAACTGGTCTATCCCCGGTGACCAATGCTGGTGATGAACCTGCATCAGTGACCCTCGGGCGTTCCTTGAGGAAGTAGACACCAGTCTGCTTCACACACCCCGATCTGGCTCCGCCTACCACGGACTGCAAAAGCGCGGAAGAGGTCTTATCATCGCGGGAATGATGGGGATGAAATGGACCCAAGGTGGAGGGATATTATAACCCCCACGAAGACCATGGGAGATCATCGATAGATCACCCCATGGGGTTCGTGGAGTGTGAGTTCCTGTGTTGAGAGGAGGGGGTGGAGGCCCGCCCATTGGGCTCACTAGCCGGAGCTTAAGTACTGTGACCCAGAACTGGACCGGGAGGTCCCGATGGTCCCAGGTTGGAACAAGAGCATTATCTGCCGCAGCTACAGTTTTATTTCTGTTGAAAAATAAACCTTTGTTTTGCCTAGTCTGGCCTCCGCTAGAGGTATTACAGTACTCTGTACAGCGACCTGAGGAGTCAGTCTCATGGTGAAAAGATTATATAAATGTTGTTTATTATGACATTGCACTAATGGAGGCAGATCTTGAGGAAGTAGTGCAGACGGCCCTCGTTTTAAGCAACTTTAGTGACCCAAGACGAGTCGGATGTGAGTGGATAACGAGAAACTAGTTTTATTACTACCTAATAATATGTACAATGATCTTCAGATCCCAGCCGGGTCTGAGGTGTCGATTCCCAGTCTTTTATATCAAAGTCTATTATCCTGTTCATGGGCTCCCCGCCCCTCAGCGGGAGAGCCTGTACTCAACGAGGCTCACAGGGAAACAATTGCTCTAAGCCTGTAGGCCTCATGTGGGTTATAACAATAACCCTGTGCATGTATTTCTGCTATGTATTTACAGTACTGCAAAAAATCTTAGGTTATTGAAAGCTGAAGCTCAGAGTGCATTTGTATATACATACACCCAAAAATGGGGATTGAAAATCCACAATCCTCTGGTGTACTTGGAGCATAAGTCCAGCGGAAGGGCCTTATGGAAAGAGAATCTCAGTTTGGAGCTTTTTTATCCCCAGTCTGGGAATCCTGCAGCAGATGTGAACTCGTATGGAAGGTAATTAATTGTACTTGACCTATTCACTGGCATATATAGCATGCACCTGGGGGTTCAGGTACAAGACTTGTCCTGAATTCCTGAAAATCCAATACATTTCTGACCTATCTTTTGGTTCTAATAACTAGGATGTATTCTTGTGTGTGCACAACTGTGTGAGGTTAATCAGTGATACCAATATTGGCCCAAAGACCAGGTTACTTCTGCAGTAAACAAGAAATTAGGGTGGCTTGGAGTCTCCAGGAATTGAAGATGACTTGAAGGGAGATGAGTTTAAGAGTAAAATGCTCCCAATCAGTTTTTAAATATGACTGGAAAAACATTCCATAGACTTTCGGAGAGAGGCATAAATATTTTAAAATGTTACTTAATACCAATCTAACTTTTAACTTGCATTCCGTTCAACCTCCTAAAAGTAATCAATTATTGAAATACTTGGATTGAGCCAGTAAGATGTGATGAGTTTCGTAAAGATGACATTTTGGCTTTTAATGCAATGCAAATATAATTATATGCAATAATAGAATGGGAATAAAATTTCAATTGCAAACTTCAGCTCTCCCACCAAGAAGTTAAATGACACATGTAAATTTTATCATATACAACCAGCTGAGTTCTGGTTCCATAGGAGGCTCAAGATGGCAGCCTCCTGGAGTTCAGTACAGTGAAAGAACCTGCAATCTATTCAAGTGCAGTGAAAGGTATTCAAATATTTTGATGATACATGGGATGGAAAGCTGCTTTTAATTTGTCTCTGATTAAGATTTTTTGGTGTCAGACTCTCATATAGTAAAATGTCTAAAATTACTCTATGATGTTAAAAAAACACATTATTTGTACCTGAATCATTCTGCGGAGATCAAGCTGTGTACTGAGGGTGGTTAATTCTATAAACCTGAATTGCTGCCGTTTATTGAGCGATCCCTGTGCAGAATGTAACACTGAACAATTCAGAGATAATTGGTGCAGCATGTTCTTTTGCATGATTTCCTCCCCCCCCCCATCCCCCACTTCAATAAAAAAAAAGCTCTTTTAATGCTGCTACGATGGGTCATTAAGTTAGCTGAGCTCAGCCAGGCCAACAGTGAAGCATCACAATTGGACTCAGCACCTGAGTTAGGGTTAGGGAAAATATCAGTCTGATTCCTGATCACCGTCCTGATTCTTTGATGACGTCCGGGTATCGGGGCGAGGTTTTTAAACTCCTGAAGGCAGATCAGAGGAGCACACTAGCTTCCCATCTAATTGTCCAAGCGGGAGCGCTGGTCGGTTTTGAGGGCAGTGCCTCATTCCTATATTCTCAGCAAGCTGTGGATGTCAGGAAGTTAGCTTGATGCTGCTTGCTGCCTCTGGGAGTTGCAATATCGGAGATAAACTGAGCTGCCATTAACTGTCGGTGGGGAATGGTGGGGGTGGTGAGGATGAGGAAATATGCTGGAGAGGAGGGCACAGAATGGCAGCAGCCCACATTACTCCTGTATGGCCCCAAGGAAACCTCCTGTTCCTTCAGATCCCCCAATTTGCTCTTTAAAACATTTACCTTTGGGGTTCTTCTTCTCCAGCACCAAGTTTTGCTGAGTAGAGAGTCCGCAGCACATTCTCTGCCTGTTAGGCAGAAAAGATGGCATAATACAAGACCACAGTTTATATGGCTTAATGAGTCTTCTGCCTGATTCTGGTAGATGCATCAGCCGTCTAGTGAAAGGACCCAGGAAAAATGGAAGCAGAGGAGAAACAAGGCAGTTGGCCCACCATTTTAATTTTGTTCCTGGCCTGATTCTCCTGGGTGTAGGAGATTTAATGTACTACCAGGTGTTGGGTGGCTTGTCTCCGCTGTCATGTTCTATGTGGTTGACTAAGCTGACAACACTCACTGTCTAGGATCATGCATAAAAATAATAACTTGAGTAGATTAATGAAGAGTTGTCAATTGCCTCTTGAGGTCTCCTGCAGTAAGCGTTAATGCATTTTGGAGAGAAACAGAGACATTAGGAAAAAAAATAATAGAATTATGTAATTTTATTCTCTGCTGTGAAACAGCAATCTGCTTGAGTGTGATATATGGCTATCTCTGCCATTCATTAATATGGCATAACCAACAGTATTTCTGATGTTCAAGTGAGGAATGAAAATCTCAGGCACAGAAATGAACCGCTTTAAAGGCTTTTGTTGATTTGAATGCCATCGACATCTTTGTAATATTGAATTGGCATTTCCAGAGCTCTCCAGTGAGCGCTGAAACTGTCACCGTGGTTTGACCTTAATTAGGATCAGATGCCTACAGGCTCAAGGCAACAGGAGTGCAACGGACCATTGGACTCCATTTTAAAAGATTTATGTAGTGCTGTCATGGCAAAGAACTTTGCAAGATACTTTATCATGTTTAAATACAGAAGAGTAGGTAGTCATGCAATGGCTGCCATGGTGAGGAGGTACCACAGATGATCATGTCTGCCAGTAAAATATACTTTCCAATTGCAGTACTGAAACTAAAGCACAAGACAAAATGGGAATATATGTCTCCAATGTGAGTGGCAGCGTGTTGATGTTTGATAATACAGAACTTGACTATAGCTAAAAAATGAGACATGCTATCAAAGCTTTTCATCTTACACATACCAGAATGGCACACAAGAAATTACCAGATATAATGGGGAACAATAATTTATATTGCCTGAGAAGAGTGTGCTGATTGTTTTGCAAATGAACTCTGTTTAGTGGAGGTGTTGCCATAGACAATGTAACATGGAACAGATAAAACAGTGTCCAGTATAAGATGTGATTTCATGATTTGTACAACACCTATTAAACAATCCTGACCGTGCTAAGAACTACACTGAAAATTAATTTATAATTATCAGTCGGGCTTGCAGTGTCGCTCACTTCTGCATGCTAGAAGCCACATGTATTCACACACATCGCCCTGTCCTTTGCAGACAGAGGAACATGTCCACGTTTTGTGCCTTTTTCAACTGAACAAAAGCTTAGGGAACAGCCATTCCCTAGTTCATTCCGCAGGGCTTGATCAATCAAAGTCAATCTGCCTACTTGAATTTGGGCAGTTAACTGTTCCATGCTGCAGGAAAGATGTTTGGACTTTGAAAGGCACAGTATAGATTCACCATAGTGACAAAAGTGTTAAGTTATGAGGGACAGTTTTGTATTAGCTTGGATTTAGAAAGTTGAAGGGTGATCTAATTGAGGCATTTAAAATAATAAAAGTATCTGTTAGGGTAAACAGAAAAATATTTCCTCTAGTGGGGGAATTCACAACGAGAGATAATGAGCTTCGTTATCACATGGAGTGGCTAAAACAAATAATATAGATACATTTAAGGGAAACCTAGATATATATTTGAGGAATAAAGGAATTGAAAGATATGTTAATATTTTGATAGGCTGAGAGGAAGAGATTATTAAGAGCTAAGCCATTTAAGAGTGAAAATAAAAATGATATCTGATTTATAGCATAGAAACAGGTTGTTTGATCCAACTATGGTGGTATTCATGATCCACATAAGTCTCCATCCACTCTATTGACCTCATATCACCCTGCCAACATATCTTTCTATTCCATTCTCCCTCTTGTCCTTATCTACATTTCTCTAAAAGCATCCATACTATTTGCTTTAACTACTCAATGTGGTAACAAGTCCCATTTTTACACCATGCTGAGTAAAGAAGCAAAGTGGAAATATAGAACTCTCTCTCTTTCAAAAAGGTTGTGAACACCTGGATCTATCAATTTTTTCGAGGCTGAGATTGATGGATTTATATTGGGCAATATCAATGGATATGAAACAAAAACAGTTAAATGAGTTGAGGTACAGATCAACCCGTGACCTAATCGGATTAGGAACACACAAAAGGGCTGAATGGTCTGCTCTTGTCCCTGAGTTCTTAGGCATAGTGGGTTACCAAGAAATTATTTATGGAAAAAGGATGGTTGGATATCCTTCAGGGCATATTTCACATCTTTTAATTGGCTAGTTTGTGGTCAGCTGACAGTAGTAACAGTGTGTACCATCTAAATGCATGGCAGCAGCTCGCCAAGGCTCCTTTGGCAACACCTTCCAAACTCATGACCCCCACCATCAGATTAACATGGGTAGCAGATGTATGGAAACACCACCACCTGCAAGATCCCCTCTGAGTCACACACCATCCTGACCTGGAAATATACCACTGCACCGTCTCTGCCATTGGGTAGAAATCTTGGCGTTCCCGTTGCAGACTGGCAAATTACAATGTGCATAGAACATAGAACAGTACAGCACAATATATCAGTGCTTCAAATATTCCATCTCCTTCCAGCTGGAGACTTATAGGTTTCAAATACAATTGTTGGTCACAGTTGCTCAGCTTAGCAAGAAGAAAACCTTGACCATATGAACAGTTACACCATCCATTTTTCTTCCCCTTTGAACAGAAAAGTATTTCTAAGCAGCTTAACTAAGATCAAAATGAATGTTGGAATGGCCCACAATGAACTGATCTCCACGAACCTCTGCAACATCTTTACGCAAGAGTTCGCCATTGTGATGAAGTCAGAATGCCAGCATCTCACCTGATTATTCTGGAAGTCATAATCCAGTGAAAATTGTATTTTTCCTAGTTTTTCTTCCTCTTTCGGTTCCTCTTCCTTGTCTTCACCTTCAGTTAAACCAGTTTCCGCATCATCATCGTCCTGTTTGGTCTGTGAAAAGGAAGCACAACCGTGCTGAGTCTCCCCAGGTCGCCCTTTACAATTGACACTATCTGGACAGCAAAGCTCCTGATTTGAAGGAAAGCATTTTTCTTTTACCCCACTAGAGAAGCTGTCGGTGCAGTAGATTATGCCTTTTGATAGCTTTTATATAGAATTGATTTCAAGGCCATTACATTAACGATTTGCACAAATAGAAAGCAGTTTTGCCTCAGTCAACCGGCAATGGGATTGCCATATTGGCTGAGGGGTGAATTAAAACCATCACTTCAGTTATGAACTGAATACAAAAATATTGTGTGGAATTTTAACAGCATTGCGGATCATTTCATCAGACATTGAGACCGCTATTGATTTTTTGAAACATTTGAACTTGAAAAGATAGGCCACAAAAGGCAATCTACCATTTAAATGGCTGAGTGATTTTGCAGTGCAGATCTGAAGAAAGCTGATGTGATTGAATATTAATAATCAAACGTGCAGATGATAATATGCTTCAAAGGGAGCAAAGCAATGCTAGAGTCATTAAAAAAATCTTGATGGTATTTTGCTGCATTGCTACAGCTTCAGGTTTATAGACTACGTTTGTGTGCACTTTGCAATCCAACATGCCTTATCCTACCCATCAAACGTCTTAAAATTCCAATACACTTTTGCCCGCTGCATAAGCTTTAAATTCAAAGTTGCTTCTATGGTTCCACAATCCCCATCTGATTGACTGCGCATGAATGCTCAAGAGGGATTAATTGTTTTTGTCTGATGTCCCTAAGCCAGTGAGTTCCACACTGGGCTTTCTGCCAATTATAAATAATATTTGCATAAATTAATTTTATTTGAAACTATCTGGCAATTTTTATGTTTTTAACAATGTATTGTTGCTGATGTATTCCTTTGACCAATCAGATCCCAGAACCAATGGGTTTAGTCACATATATGACCAATTCCATGAGGAGAAATCATGTGGTACACAACTCCCCAGCAATAACAGTGCCAGAATTGGGTCTTCGCTCTATATACATTTAAAGAAGGAGGGAGGCCCCAATCTCTGTGCTGTGTGTTCTTCAGCTGCCAGCAGATATTAGACTCCTTGATCATTCCTTCTGATCTGAATTTTGGCCCCTACCCCTGCCTTGCTATCTTCCAACCCCACAGCTATGAGATCCTTGATCACTGCTTGCGAGATGACTGTGGCGCTATACCTGGTCTTTCTGCTTGCTACCTTTCACCCATCAGCATCTCCAGGATTGTTGCTCATGTCTCTTTTACCTTTATTGCTCTATTGTGGTCACAGGCTGATCCATACCTTTTAATACATCCACTCCTGATAGGGTGGCTCATCAAACGTTAGAACACAGAACATACATACAGTGCAGAAGGAGGCCATTCGACCCATTGAGCCTGCACCAACCCACTTAAGCCCTCACCCGATCCCCATAAACCAATAACCCCTCCTAACCTTTATAGTCACTAAGGGCAATTTATCATGGCCAATCCACCTAACCTGCACGTCTTTGGATTGTGGGAGGAAAACGGAGCACCCGGAGGAAACCCACGCAGACACTGGGAGAACGTGCAGACTGCGCATAGCCAGTGACCCAGCGGGTAATCGAACCTGGGACCCTGGCGCTGTGAAGCCACAGTGCTATCCACTTGTGCTACTGTGCTGCCCAGTTACTTCCAAAAATAGAAACTCATGATATATGGTTAATATATGGGCATGGATAGAAGATTGGCTAGCTAACAGGAAACAGACAGTAAGCATATATGGGTCTTTTTCTGGTTAGCAGGATGCGACAAGTAGCATGTCACAGTGATCATTGATGGCACCTTGTCAAATGCCTTCTAAAAATCTAAATCCACCGGTTCCCCTTTATCCACTGCAGCTGTTATTTGATTTCCCTTTCACAAAACTATGTTGACTCTGCTTCAACAGGAATGGCTCCTCACAGATTGGGGCATCATTTTGTCTAGCTTCCCCAACCCCCTGCCCCCCCCTTCAGTATCCCCCCATTTCTGACCCCTACAACCTGGGGGAGGCCCCCCGGAACCCCCTCAATCCCATCCTCGGGGCCCCCCCCCCCCCGGGCCAGATTCCCGGCAGTGGCAACCTGGTACCAGGGCACCTTGGCACTGTCAGGATGCCCTGCTCCAACCACCTAGGCATCTCTAATGGCCTGGGAGACCTCCAAAAGCGCCATTAAGTACTGGTCCACATTTGTGTGGACCAGTACTAAACAGCACCCCGACGAGGTTTCCCAGGCATGGCCATTAAGTCCCGGACGCCATGCACCCAGTGAGGGCGAGGTCTAGATTGTGACATCCGTGAGGTATCGTTTCATCTCGCAAAGTGCTGTGAATATCGTAAATCTCGCAAGAGGCCTCTCCTGAGATTCAACAGCCTTGTCCCAACATCAGGTTAGGCATGTCATGGCCGCTAAATCGCGCCCAGAATATAATGTGGGAAAATGCGAGGTTGTCCATTTTGGCAAGAATAAAAAATGAAACATATTATCTAACTGGTGAGAGATTGCACAGCTCTGAGATTCAGAGGGACTTGAGCGTCCTAGTGCATGAATTGCAAAAGGTTTGTATGCAGGTGCAGCAAGTAATTAGGAAAGCTAATAGAATATTATCACATGTTGCAAGGGGAATTGAGTGCAAGAGTAGTGAGGTTATGCTTGTTATTCAGTGTATTGGTGTGACTGCATGTGGTGTACTGCGTACAGTATTGGTCTCCTTATTTAAGGAAAGATGTAAATGCATTGGAAACAGTTCAGGAAAAGCACAGTGGCACAATCACTAGCACTGCTGCCTCACAGCGCCAGGGATCCAGGTTAAATTCCGACCTTGGGTGACTGTGTGGAGTTTGCACGTTCTCCCCGTGTCTGCGAGGATTTCCTCTGGGTGCTTCGGTGTCCTCCCACAGTCCAAAGATGTGCAGACTAGGTGGATTGACCATGCTAAATTGTCCCTTAGTGTCCAAAGGTTAGGTGGGATTACGGGGATAGAGCGACGGAGCAGGCTTAGGCAGTGTGCTCTTTCAGGGGGCCAATGCAGACTAGATGGGCCGAATAGCCTCCTTCTGCACTGTAGGAATTTTATAATGATTCTACGGTTCTAAAGTTTACTCAGCTAAGATCTGGATTGGGTGGGTTGTCTTATGAAGAAAGACTGGACAGGCTTGGTTTGTGTCCACTGGAGCTTCGAAGATTAAAAGGTGACTGGATTGAAATATCAAAAGGTCCTGAGGGGACTTGACAGGATGGATGTGAAAAGAAGTTTCGTCTTGTGGAAGAATCTAGAACATGGGGCATTGTTTAAAAATAAGGGTTCGGCCATTTAAAACAGATGAGGATTTGTTTTTCTCTGAGGGGTTGCGAGAATTGGAATTCTCTTCCTCAAAATGTGGTCGAGGCAGAGGCTTAAATCTTCCATCCTCGTTGAGAGAGTGAACAGGTCGGTTAGAAGTAATATAGAAGTATGAATTTTTGGAAGAATCCATTGGAAATAAATTGCTCATAATTAATGATTGGAATTATGTGTGGTGTTAACTGGTTAAATTAATTATGGTTAGTAATAACCTTGCAATTAAACAAAATCCCCTCGACTACCTCCAGAGCGGAATACCCCTCCACCATTCAACTACAACCCTGACCTGACTACCCCTCCTAAATTCTGACCACCCCAATAGCCACAATCTACCAAATCATTGCCGCCCCATGGAAGATCTGGACCCTGGTAATTCTGGATCCCCACATTCTACATTTTGCCCACTCTTAATGCCACCATTTCAAATTTCATCCTTGGCTTCCACTCATCTCACCAAAATATATCACAATTTTTTTTTATTTCTCCCAGGTATTCAGTGGGACCTGGTATATAGGTAGAATCAAAGGCCCACCTGAAAGTTAAGGCCTGGATCACTAAAGAGGATGCATGCTTTTTTTTTTTTGAAAAATATTTTATTGAGGCATTTATATTATAGATTTTAACAGAATAAGCAACCACACACCAAACAAACAACGAAACCCAGCCAACATGGCTTACGTAAACGACTCCCCAACCCCAATTCCCCATCAACCTTCCCCCACCTTACCAAACTCCCCATTTTACCCCCCTCCCATTCCGCCCCACTGCTGACAGCTTAATTTTTCCCAACGAAGCCGATAAACGGCTGCCACCTCCGGGCAAACCCTAGCATCAATCCTCTCAGGGTGAACTTAATCTTCTCAAGCCTGAGAAACCAGCCACGTCACCAACCCACACTCCCAGCTTCAGGGGTTTCGAGTCCATCCATGCTAATAAGATCCATCTCCAGACTACTAGGGAGGCAAAGGCCAAGACATCGGCCTCTCTCGTCGCCTGGACTCGCGGGTCTTCTGACATACCAAAAATCGCCACCTCTGGACTCGAGACCATCCTTACCTTTAGTGCCTCCGACATGACGTCAACAAAGCCCTGCCAGAAACCCCTAAGCTTCGGACATGCCCAAAACATATGGACATAATTTGCAGGCCCACCCGCACACCGCCCACACCTATCCTCCACCTCTTCAAAGAACCTGCTCATCTGGGCCACAGTCATATATGCCCTGCGGACCACCTAAAATTGTATCAGGCTAAGCCTGGCACACGCTTCAAGAGCACATTGACTCGCCTCAGGACGTCCTCCCATAGCCCAGCCTCCAACTCCCCACCCAACTCTTCCTCCCACTTCAGCTTCACCTCCACTATCGAGGCTCCCTCCCAATCCATAAGCTCTTTATAGATTTCTGATACCTTCCCTTCCCCCACTCCCACTTTCAACACTACCTTATCCTGTAGCCCCTGGGGTGGCAGGTGCGGGAAAGTCGATACCTGCCTCAGCACAAAGTCCCTCACCTGCAAGTAGTGAAACCCATTCCTACCGAAGGCAGCTTAAACTCATGCTCCAAGTCTTCCAAACACGGAAAGCCCCCATCTATAAACATATCCCCAAACCGCACGATCCCCGCCCGCTGCCACCTCCGAAACCCACCATCCAGCCCCCCGGAGTAAACCGGTGGTTGCCACGTATTGGTGCAATGCTAGCTTTTACAGAAGATTTTTTAATGTGGCCACAATTGGGGCTGATGACCTTTCTTGAAGGGCAACTTATGCTGCACATTTCCAGCCATTCGAATGTGGTGGCATTCTAGATGTGGCCCGAGTGGGATTCAAAACAGGGCCCCTCCAAAGGCCTGGAAAAGCCCACCATATTTGTTGATATTACGAGTTTGTGGGTTATTTAGGCTGTTGTAATTTCTATTGGCTTTCTGTTGATGCTCTGTTGACAGCCACTGACTCATAGTTATGTAGTGATATTTGTTCTTAATTTGAATAACGACATTTGACACAATTTCAGGGAACGTAACCATGTCAGGTAGCTGAAAGAATATTTATTTGGGTAGGTCTAATGAAGCCATCTCCACTGCCCACACCATCACCCCAGTTCCAATCAGCTCCTACACAGAAAGATAATCACCGTCCCAATTTATTAGAAATCCAAAACAATTTAAGCAGTTGAGATATGTCAAAGGAATACTCTTTGGCAATACAATGTTGCGACTAATAACATTTTTTTCTGAATAAGTTATTTTAAATTGTCATTGATTTTTTTTTTTCACAGCCCTATTACAAATGTTTTCATGTTCGAGTACATCAGCAAAAATCTGAACGTTTTGTTTGCCACTAAGAAGCCAACTTTTTTATTAAACATGCAGAGAACATAGCTTTACATTGTCCAGCAACAAATGTAATTTCTAAATTGCAATCAATTATTGTTAGCAATCCTTAACCCCCTGTTCTCAAATCACCACTGATATTCAAAATACGATTTTTAAAAAGGGAGTACAGAAGGGAACATGTGCAGGCATGGTTAAACCTTAAAACCAATGCAAAACAAATTCTCGGAAGAACCTACCATCCGGTTGAAATCCAGGATAGTCAGAAAATACGGTCAGATAATATAGATCAGGAAGAGCAAGGAAAAAAAAATTGAAAAGACAAAACAGGCAGTGAACCTTCACAAAACGCCACAGAGAGATATGACACACACAGGGTAGCTCGAGCAAAACTGTTTCTAGATACGAGTGAGAGATTCTGTTTGCTTAAATGTACACTGTGCAGCATCTGTCATTACACCTAAATTGATAGGCTGTAATTCAAAATGACATAAAAGGTAATATTCGTCATCGAGTTCATCTTTCTTTTAAGATTGTTTTGTTTCCAATTTTACTGCCTCTGATCCCTTGCTCTTAGTTGTTGAGGTAGGGATGCCAAACACTCTTTGGCAACATTTAAGAGGCCATTGTTCACATGCTGCAGAATTCTCCGTCGGCGGGATCCTCTGCTTTGCTGGCAGCACACCCACGGACGCGGGTTTCCCGACGGCGTGGGGGTGGCCACAATGGAAACCCCCAGTTGCCGACTGCGGGAATGGAGAATCCCACTGCCGGCAGGGGTGCGCCACACCGGAAAACCGGGCGGCGGGATGGAGAATCCCGCCCCTAGTGTCTCATCAGTAAATGGCAGAGACAACACCATTGAGCCCAGTGCGGCCCCCACCTCTTGTCCACCCATCCATACTTGCAACAGCAATCAGGAGCAACTACCTGGACTGATTATTCTCTGCTGTTCAGAGATGTGAAGGCAAATTGCAGCACTCCATCTGCTGCCCCAGCTTCGAAGAACTATCTCAGCACAAATCAGGATGAAACCAAGTAAAATATCAAATCATTCCCACACAATTTATTTCTTTCCCACTGACACGAAGGACATGGATTTTCCAACTATTAAGTGAGGATTACATAAAATCATAGCATTTACAGTGCAGAAGGAGGCCATTTGGTCCATTGAGTCTGCACCGGCTCTTGGAAAGAGCACCCTACCCAAACCCACACCTCCACCCTATCCCCATTACCCAGTAACCCCATCAAACACTAAGGGCAATTTTGGACACCAAGGGCAATTTAGCATGGCCAATCCACCTAACCTGCACATCTTTGGACTGTGGGAGGAAACCGGAGCACCGGGAAGAAACCTAGGAACACACGGGGAGGAGGAGCAGACTCCGCACAGACAGTGCCCCAAGCCGGGAATCGAACCTGGGACCCTGGAGCTGTGAACCAATTGTGCTAACCACAATGCTGCCCTGGTGATTATGTCACCAATATTGTGAGTATGTGGATCTTGAAAGGAATACATTGCTAAAGGCATAAAACCCATATGCTTGCAAGCCAGAAGTTTTGAGGTTGTTTATTGGTGTGAAAAAGCAACTGTGCTTGAAAGAAAAACACGATGGCCACCAGACATCATCTATCCTGAACTTAACCATCACCACCTTTGACAGTCTTTAAATAATAAAAATTAATAATGCCAAATCTTCATATGTCAATCTTCTCTCTTGAATGCTGTTGATGTTGTACATTTTGATTTCCTGAAAGCCTTTGATAAAAGTGCCACCCAGAAGACTATTGGATTTTCACCACTTCGAATATGGCCAGATATTATGCTGGATAGGAAATGTGTTGAAATACGGGAGGCTCAGGGAAATTAAAGGGAGTGGATCTGCACGATTCAGGTCAGAGAGTCTGATGTTCAGATTGCAATTGTTCATCACCTTCGTAAATGATTTGGAGAAGATTGTGAATAGATACATTCACAAGGTTGGAGACTTGGAACTGTGCATAGGTTTTTAAATTTCTATCAACTGAGTTAACGGAATTGTGCCATGTGTAGCTGATGTGTTCCAAGGTATTTAAATGCAACATTACATGTTTGGGTTTGTGACATTCCAGGCATGTGTTTGAAATGCACAGGAGTCCACTAAAGGCTCTAGATCAGAAGACCATAAATGTCAGGGTCAATGAATTATTGAAGGTCCATATAAGGAGGCCATTGTTAAAGCAAATAAAGCTTTGTGCTGTTTTGCTAAGACAGTGCTATATAAAGCAATGGAAACTGCTTTTGTTGTGCTATACTACATAGCCATATTTGGTGTAGTGTGACTGATTATGGTCCCTTCGAATGGTGGAGATAAGATCTGGAGAATGTTTAGAGGAAGACGGTGAAAATAATATCTGGTCATTTTCTTAATTCCAGGAGTTGGGACTATTTTCATGAGAAAAACACAGGCTTAAAGAAAATATAATTGAAGATTTTTTTAAATGATGAATGACCAATTTGATGTTATTTGAGAAGGCCAGTGATGGAAGAGTAACATCAATAAAGAAAATGAGGAGATTCTAGGAGGCATTTCTGTTCAGAGAGAGTCACTGAGCAGGATTCTCCGGTCCCCTAGCCATGTGTTTCTCAGCGGTGCACCATTCGCTGGCGGCGGGATTCTCTATTCCCACGGCTTGTCAGTGGGATTTTCCATTGAAGCCACTCCATGAGTCAGGAAGCCGTGGGCAAGGGTTTGCTGCCAGCAGGAAAAATGAATCGCAATGGCCAGCGAATTCTGGCTACTGTCACCTGAAACATATTTCCAGAGTGTGCAGTGAAGATGTATTCCCTGTAGTTGTTCAAAACGGAACAGGGCATGTTCCTTGGAGAGGAAGACATTTCAAGTTATACACGTTACAGAATACCTGAGAATAGGGAAACTAATGGAAGCAGCCATCTCCTGGAGTAACTTGATTGTCTTAAGGATTTGGAAAGGGACTTCCAAGTGTTCATCTCTCAAAAGATGTTTGCGGTCTTAAAGACTTCACCTTATCTGGATATAGGGAGCTTGATGGACCATATTTTTTTTTCATATATTTGAATCTACTTTTGATTACATTCACCAACTCAACCGTCAGTTTCTACTCAGTTTCTAGCCTCAACACTCCATCATTCCTCTGTGAAATGCCTTGCGAAATACCTCAAAGGCCTAAAAAAATCATAAAATCCCTACAGCGCAGAAGGCGGCCATTCAGCCCAACGAGTCTGCAACGATCCTCCGCAAGAGCACTCTACTTAGGCCCAATCCCCGCAACCCCACCTAACCTTTGGACACTAAGGGGCAATTTAGCATGGTCAATCCACCTAACCTGCACGTTTTTGGACTGTAGGAGGAAACCGGAGCACCCGGAGGAAACCCATGCAGACACAGGGTGAACGTGCAGACTCCGCACAGAGACCCAAGCTGGGAATCAAACCTGGGTCCCTGGCACTGTGAGATGGCAGTGCTAACCACTGTGCCACCATGCCACCCTTTATTTGATTTATATATTTGAAATATTTGATTATCCTTTCAGTGAAGTTTATTCTCAATGCCTCTTTTAATTGTACTTCTCATTAATTTAAGTCTATGTCATTTGATTCTATTGGGTTGACTTACAGTGAAAAAATTATTTTAAGCTTTCTATGTTTTAGCTATTTCAATACAACCCTCTGCCTTTACTGGCCTTCTTCCAAGGTTGGAAGACAAATCTTTCTTGAAAGCTTAGCCCATTCATACTTTGGGTCACTTTTGTTCCTTTTTTCTGCAAGGTTCTGGTCCACATATATCACCTTTCCATTGCGATGTCCAACACTGAGCACAACACAACCAAGTACATTATAAAACTTTAAAATAATCTCTATTAGCTTGTGCAGTACTGTAATGGCTATACCGGAGTGATTCCACAACTCTGTATTTCCATAAAGAAAGATGTGTTTAGGGGAGGATCAGTGACTACATTGTATCTTGGCCTCTACACATCAATCAATTAATTTCCTCCTAAAAAAAACAATCATGGGTTACTGCTCACACTCCAATATTCTCCTGTAAAAAAATATTTTGCAATGTTATCTGGATGGGAAGCAATGCATTGTCTATTATTACTAGGCTTCTTCTTGAAGTCTGCCACGACAAATTTAAATATCATACATTTATTTCACATTTGTCATTAATGAATTTCACTTGCATTACTAACATATTCTTCAAATTGTAAATTGCTTTCTATGGTTCTACTCACTAATTTGACAAATGTACAATGAGTTTTGGTTTTCAGGTCAGCTATACAGGTGCGGAAAAAGAGGGGTGTTGACCACTGGAGGGGGGCTTCATTCAACACTTCCTTCACACTGGCAACTCATCTTTCACAAGTACACTCTGCTTTCTATTTTATTTTTCCCAAATCCTGTCCCATGCCAATCCCCAAGGCTTTTAGTTTAATTAGAAGTCTTCCATGGGAAAACTCTTTCACAAGAGTGACAGCACAACACTGATGCCAATCATTTCAAATAGCTTTCCATTTGTCAGCAATTGTTCGATGTTGTAGTGGAGTACTAACAGTGGAATGGACAAACTTGGGCTGACCTTGTACCCAATAATGGCCAGCACTGCCTTAATCGCCCTGGTTTCAGATAACAGGAACTCTTTAAATCCAGCACAATGCTCTATTTCCTAAAGTTGTGTATTTGGCAATATCTCTCACTTACATTTAGTCAAAAATTAATAATACTGTTGCAAATTATAACTTAATTTTCCAAACACAGTGAATTCTACAGAACAGGTTTTACCATCTTAAACAGCAATTTATAACGACAAACTCAAATCATATCAAAATCGACTTCCGTTGGAGGCCATGGAGTGAGTGGTTACACATTTGGTGGCGCCCGCTCAAGGCGGTATTTTCTGATATTTTCCCTGCACGAAAGGCAAAACCTTTCATGGCAAGAGGTGCAGAAGTGCTTGTGGAAGGTGTTGCTCCTCTGGTGTGGCTGGTGAATGGATCCACGAACTAGAAGTGGAGCAAGAAGAAAACAGCTGCTGGAACAGGAGAGTGTTCATGGTGTGCCACAGGATAAGACGGGGGAGGGCAAGGGGGCTGTTCTGCCCACCCAGTGGTCAATGAAGCAGCTAGTGGAGTTTTTGAAGATAAAGTTCAGCCAGCAGAGGAAGGAGGCCCTGGAAGACTTGGCCATAGTGGTGGAGCCGGTTAAAGCAGGGATTGAGAGAGTGGAGCAGAGGCTGGATTACTAGGGCCTGGCGATCCAGAAAGTGGAGGAGGAGGTGGGGGAGCACAAGGAGCAGTTAGCCTCATTAGTGGCCGAGGTGGGGGTGATGCGGGAGACCCAGAAAAGGCTGAAGGAGAAAGTGGAGATTCTGGAGAACCGCTCCAGAAGATAGAATTTGAGGATCGTGGGGACGCCTGAAGGCATCGAAGGTGCGGAGGCTGGCAGCTTTGTGGCCAAAATGTTGGGGCAGTTGATGGGGGGGGGGTTTGACCACTCCCTGGAGTTCGATCAAGCGCACAGGGCATTGATGAGGAGGCCGCAAGTTGGCGAGCTGTCAAGGGGCGGTGCTGATGTGGTTGCACCGCTTTCTGGATAAGGAGAAGATCCTTTGGTGGGCAAGGCAGATGAGGAAATGCACCTGGGAAGGGAATGAGCTGCGGGTGTGTCAGGACTTGGGTGCCGAACTGGCAAAGAGGAGGGCCGGGTTTAACCGGGTCAAGGCTGCACTCTTTAAGAAGGGGGTGAAATTCAGAGTGTAGTACCTGGCCTGACTTTCCAGAAACGTGAGTGCTATTTTGGCAGGCCAGAAGAAGCGATGGAGTTTATGAGGGGCAATGGATGGGAGAAGAGTGAGGACACTGAACTTTGGAGGAGTTTGTGTGAGTTCTTCTCTAATTGTTTTCTGAACCTTTCTTCTCTTTGAAGTGTTTCTTTTGTTTTGATGGCAGACTTTCAGGAGGACAATGTTCATGGGGGAATATCGAGGGTGAGTGCACCTTTTGTTGCTTTTTGGGGCGTGTGGATGGGGGGAGGTGAATGGGGGGTGAATGGGAGGGTAGGGAGGTTGGAGGCCTTGGGCAGGGGCCATCATGCTAGCTGGACAGGCCAGTAAACAATATTCCAATTGAGGCTAAAGCAGTGTTTCATACAGGTTTATCATAAGTTTCCTGCTTTTGTACTCTATGCATCTATATATAAAACAGGCTTTTTGAACTGCTCTCTCAACTTGCCCTGCCAGCTTCAGTCCACATATAACCCAGGTCCCTCTACTGCTGCACTCCCTTTATAATTGTGCCCATTATTTTATATCGTCTCTCCATGTTTTGCCTACACAAATTAATCACATTATACACCTCATAGAATCATAGAATTTACAGTGCAGAAGGAGGCCATTTCAGCCCATCGAATCTGCACCAGCCCTTGGAAAGAGTAAATTCATGCTATGAATGATTTTAAAACTGAACCTATGAGTGAGGCCTTTTGAACCTAATGGGGACGCAGGATATCTTTAACAACAACTTCTGGCTTCCAACATTTATCTACACTTGTGTTGATAACAGAGGTTGCTGTCAGATTTACTTTTTAGTAGTCTTGAGCACTGCTAGCCTCATTGCTATTTCAACCATATGCTCCACCATTTTGTTCCTTGACATTAAATGGCATCACCATCATTGAATCCCTCACTGTTAAAATCCAGGGGGTTAATAGTGACCAGAAACTTAACTGGATCATCCATGTAGCTACTGTGGCTACAAGAGAAAGTCAGAGGCTAAGAATCCTGTGGTAGCTCAAGTCCTGACTACCCAAAGCTTGTCCACCATTGATTTTATAAACACAAGTCAGGAGCAATGGAATACTCTATACTTTCCTGGATAAGTGCAGCTCAAATGACACTCAAGAAACTTGACACCACCCTGAACAAAGCCATATGCATGATCAGTATCCCATCCAACTCCTTTAACATTCACTCCCTCTGCTACCCACAAAGAAGCACCAAATGACTTGAAAATATTTTATTCTTCAGACCAGTCTCACTTGTAAACATGTTTCTTAAACACCAAAATGTAAACATGTCAAATCTTACTGGCATGACTCCTGCTGAGTGAGTAAGTCAATCAATCGCAGTTGGGCTGCATGCTTCAAGGTGCGAGAATGTCCTAAACAAAGGCCAAAGCTTGGATCTGAGCAGGAACAGTTTTGATTTCTGAGGTTCTTTCTCCCTATATGACCAGCTGAAAAGTAGGAAGGTTAGTAAAATGTTGGCAAATTTGTATTTGATTTGCAGCCTATTGGCAGATCTTTAGAAAAAAGGTCTATTTTCCACAAATGCCTCCACTGTTGCAAAAAAATGCTTAAGTAGAGACAGTCTTCTACTGAAGATGACAGAAGTGCTTATCAAGCGGGCAGCACGATGGCACAGTGCCGCCTCACGGCGCATAGATCCCAGGTTCGATCCCGGCTCTGGGTCACTGTCCGTGTGCAGTTTGCACATTCTCCCCGTGTTTGCTCAGGTTTCACCCTCACAACCTAAAGATGTGCAGGGTAGGTGGATTGGCCACACTAACTTGCCCCCTAATTGGTAAAAAATGAATTAGGTACTATAAAGTTAAACAAAAAAAAAGAAGTGCTCATCCAGCTACTTTGCTGCAAACCTGGGTCCATCATATCTCAAGGAAGTCAAAACAAGCATACATACAATCAGTTATAAAGAAGCACAAAAATAATTCAAAAGTGGTTTGAACAACACCAAGAAAAGAAAATACCTTACTAAATAGCCCACGCAATGCATTTTGTGTATAGAACCTCTTCAGCTGTGAGAAGAGATGTGGCCCCCTTAACACTGTAGAGATAGTCGGGTAGAAATTTGTAGTGGGTGATAGCACAAAACAGACTACACCAGCTTCCTGCTATACACGCTGGTTGATGTCAAATTCTGTTGAAGTAATGAAACTAAATGGGTGGAGCGTATGATAGGCAACCTGCAATGCTGCCAAAGCTAAGTTTCTACTGTGTTGTATGGTGCTGGCCGTTATCTTATTTCTCAGTAGAATATGGTTTTGATATATGTCACTACATTTTTAATAGGCATCAAAGGTTCATTTTTAATTTAGATGTAGCGAGTACACAGAAA
Organism: Scyliorhinus torazame; assembly: GCF_047496885.1. Taxonomy (NCBI): domain Eukaryota; kingdom Metazoa; phylum Chordata; class Chondrichthyes; order Carcharhiniformes; family Scyliorhinidae; genus Scyliorhinus; species Scyliorhinus torazame. The sequence continues at coordinate 53,309,891 of NC_092723.1, read as the reverse complement.
GGTAAACAATAGTTTCTTGGAGTATTTGAATTCAAAACAGCGTACCAGATTGCAGTTTTGCACTGAACTGTCTTAATAAACAGGGGGGTTTATTGATGACACATCATCATCTATATATAAACAGCATCGGTGCAAATCAGATTTTAAATCATGATTTTCTCCCCCCTCTTTAATTAAGGCAGCAACCAGCTAAGCTAAAGCATTTGGTAATCACATTTGCAAAGTCTATAAATATGCTTTGGTCAATCAGAATTTGTCAGTTTATTAAATACTGCTGATAAGGGAATTAACAACTTAAAAACAGTCATCTGGTTCCAGCTTCAAATAACCTACAAGTGAAAGGGTTCAAGGGACAGGTACACTACATTTTTAGTTGCCTTTCTGCACTCAATTCACATCCTACATGTGCTAATATTGTTACCATATAGCATTTGGACCTATCACTGGAGTATTTTCTTGAAGTAATGGAGTACATAAAACAAAAAAAAATTGTACAAGTTACAGCCATATGTCCTTTGTGAAAATCATATTACAAATTTCATTAAAACAAGGCAATCTTTATCAATCAAAGGACAGATGGGCCAAAGTGTCTGTGAGTCATATCCATGAATAATTGTGCAGTTTTTGGAACACATTCATTTGGCATGGCTATTCTGATTTAGTTATTGTTCCTGTAGTGCGTTTTAGCAATTCACCTGTGACATGAAATCAATGTCCTACCTCTTCAGCCGAAGATCAAGGTAATGAATTTTCCCCTTGTTACAGAGAAACATGAGGCAGCAAGAAATGTTACAAACCAATTTGATATGACGGAAACTCACAAGAATCGCACAATCATCTGGTTCCTCAGAGATTGCAGGCTACCCTTGTTCATAATGAAAGCAATTATTTTGCAATTTTTCTAATTATTCAGAAGTTTAATAGTGGTGGATTATGGCAATTTATGACAAATACATGAATAGGATGGGAATAGAGGGATATGGACCCAGGAAGTGTAGAAGATTTTAGTTTAGACCGGCAGCATGGTCGGCACAGGCTTGGAGGGCCGAAGGGCCTGTTCCTGTGCTGTACGTTTCTTTGTTCTTTGTTCTCTTTGTTAGAATTCATTTGTGTTTAGATTATGTGATTTGAGTGTGCTTAAAATCCACCATTGCTGCTCACCTTCATTGCAACCAGTTCTGTACTGCTCTGAGCAGTAGAGATTCGAACCGATCGGGTGTCAAAACTGCCTTATCTACCGTGTTCATTATTTCAGCTTGTGAATGGTCAGCTCCATCAATCACACACTAAATTACGACGTGACAGAATTGGCCATTACTTGCATGGAATTGACAGGAATTCCCTGACTGAGCAAAGGTGAACTTAAACAGGGGGTTTGCAACCAATTGTGTGAATAACATTTCTTTAACTAAATGACTTATGTGCTATCACCGCAGAATTATTTTAATTTGAATGTATTGTAGTTGGGTAACACCAGACTTGATTAAAATTTGACTTACATTTTCTCTTCATTACGTTACCTGATTTCCACCAGAGTTTTTAACATCTTTCATGTTGATGTCATTCTTTTTACCCTTGCCCTTCTCCTTCTTGTTTTTCTTCTTCTTACAGCAGCATTTCTTGCAAATGCAGAGGCAGCAGGTGAGAAGTAGCAGGCCACTGACAATAGCGATGGCAATCAAAGCCCAAGGTGGCACTGGCAAAAGGGTTTGGAAAATTGGTAAACTGGCATCAATCACAGTCTTAGAACGTGCAGCTTCCTGGCAGTACATTCAAGAGAGAAACAGCTTTAATTTTTGACCTAGGCCTTACTGTTCACGATAGCTCAATGTTCCAGAAATTGGTGCGCACTCGGCACTACGTTGTCGGCCTCAGTGTTGACAACTCGTTTGGAGCCCTGCCTGCCGGGGGTGGTTTCGGAGGAGCAGACAGGATTTGTTAAGAGCCGGCGGTTGTCGGCCAACATTAGGAGATTGTTGAATGTGGTATTGTCGCCCTCCTCAGTGACCCAGCCAGAGGTGACTATTTTGTTGGATGCATTTGACAGGGTTGGTGGAGGCACCTCTTTGAAATTTTGGGGTGGTTTGGCTTTCGACCAAAATTTATTTCTTGGATTAGGCTTTTGTATATGCCCCCCACTGTGACTGTCCATACTAATGCCCTGAGCTCGGGGTACTTTCAACAGGGGTACAAGGCAGGGTGCTCATTATCTCTGTTGTTGTTTGCCTTAGCGAAGGAGCCACTAGCCATTCCGCTGAGGTCGTCTACCGGTTGGAAGGGCACAGAGCGTGGAGGGAGGGAACATAGCATGTCCTTATGTGCGGATGATTTGCTGTTATACATCACGGACCCACTCTCCAATGTGGGGGAGATAATGGGGGTGCTCAGGGAGTTTGGCTCCATTTCAGGATATAAGGTAAACCTGGGCAAAAGTGAATTTTTTCCGGTGAACCCCTTGGGGAGGGGAACGGATCTGGGAAGGCTACCGTTTCATCCAGCCAGAATTAGTATACAACATTTGGGAATTCAGGGTGGCCCATGATTGGACCTCACTCCATGAGCTTAACTTGGCAATCTGACAGATGGGGTGAAGGCTGATTTGAAGAGGTGGGATGCCCTTCCTCTGACCTTGGCAGGAAGAGGACAGACAGTGAAGATGAATATTCTTCCAAGGTTTCTGTTTCTGTTCCAGTGTCTCTCAGTCTTTCTTTCGAAAGGCTTTCTTTGGTAGGGTCAATAAGGTAATATCTTCTTTTGTTTGGGCAGGTAAGACACCTCGGGTTGGTAGGACATTTCTGCAGAGGAATAGACAATCGGGGGTGGGGGGTTGGCACTATCTAATTTGCTGTGTTATTACTGGGCAGCAAACATTGAGAGGGTAGAATGTTGGGGTGGTTTAATGATCCAGACTCTATATGGGGGCTGACAGAGGAGGCTTCATGCATAGATCGAGTCTGAGCGCCCTGACCACTACTCCACTTCCATTCTCTCTGGTAAGATTTTCATCGAGCCCAGTGGTAATATCCTCTTTGAGAATCAATTTAGGCAGCATTTTAAATTAGGCTCCATGTTGCTGTTGGTGCTGATTTGCAGAAACCACAGCTTGCCAGCAGGAAATCACTCTACGCGCAACCTCAGCAGAGCGAAATCGTGGGGTGTTTGTCGGTGCTGCTCTGAGAAACGCGCCCGACACCAGACATAGTTTTACGTCCGCTGAGGCGCGTCCTGATGTCATGCATCTGTTATGGACTGAGCACACACAGACTATTCTGGACCCATCAGCCCCATTTGAATCTGAAAATGGTGGGTGATTTATCATGGTATCTGGATGGAAATTGTCCCATTGGGCAGATGCAGCATGGGTTCATAAAGGGCAGGTCGTGCCTAACTAATTTAGTGGAAATTTTTGAGGACATTACCAGTGCGGTGGATAACAGGGAACCAATGGATGTGGTATATCTGGATCTCCAGAAAGCTTATGACAAGGTGCCACACAAAAGGTTGCTGCACAAGATAGAGATGCATGGCATTAAGGGTAAAGTAGTAGCATGGATAGAGGATTGGTTAATTAATAGAAAGAAAAGAGTGGGGATTAATGGGTGTTTCTCTGGTTGGCAATCAGTAGCTAGTGGTGTCCCTCAGGGATCAGTGTTGGGCCCACAATTGTTCACAATTTACATAGATGATTTGGAGTTGGGGACCAAGGGCACTGTGTCCAAGTTTGCAGACGACACTAAGATGAGTGGTAAAGCAAAAAATGCAGAGGATACCGGAAGTCTGCAGATGGATTTGGATAGGTTAAGTGAATGGGCTAGGATCTGGCAGATGGAATACAACGTTGACAAATGTGAGGTTTTCCATTTTGGTAGGAATAACAGCAAAAGTGATTATTATTTAAATAATAAAATATTAAAACATGCTGCTATGCAGAGACCTGTGTGAGCTAGTGCATGAGTCGCAAAAAGTTGGTGTACAGGTGATTAAGAAGGCAAATAGAGTTTTGTCCTTCATTGCTAGAGGGATGGAGTTTAAGACTAGGGAAGGTTATACTGCAATTGTATAAGGTGTTAGTGATGCCACACCTGGAGAATTGTGTTCAGTTTTGGTCTCCTTACCTGAAAAAGGATGTACTGGCGCTGGAGGGTGTGCAGAGTAGATTCACTAGGTTAATCCCAGAGCTGAAGGGGTTGGATTACGAGGAGAGGTTGAGTAGACTGGGACTGTACTCGTTGGAATTTAGAAGGATGCGGGGGGATCTTATAGAAACATATAAAATTATGAAGGGAATAGATAAGATAGATGCGGGCAGGTTGTTTCCACTGGCGGGCGAAAGCAGAACTAGGGGGCATAGCCTCAAAATAAGGGGAAGTAGATTTAAGACTGAGCTTAGGAGGAACTTCTTCACCCCAAGGGTTGTGAATCTATGGAATTCCTTGCCCAGTGAAGCAATTGAGGCTCCTTCATTAAATGTTTTAAAGATAAAGATAGATAGTTTTTTGAAGAATAAAGGGATTAAGGGTTATGGTGTTCAGGCCGGAAAGTGGAGCTGAGTCCACAAAAGATCAGCCATGATCTCATTGAATGGCGGAGCAGGCTCAAGGGGCCAGATGGCCTACTCCTGCTCCTAGTTCTTATGTTCTTATGATTCTCCGGTGCCCCAGCTGCGTGTTTCCCAGTGGTGCGCCATCTGCTGGTGGCAGGATTCTCTCTTCCCACCACTTGTCAATGGACTCTTTGTCAAAGTCATTCAGACTCGAAATGTTAGCTCCATTCTCTCTCCACAGATGCTGCCAGACCTGCTGAGATCATCCAGTATTTTCTGTTGTTTCAAATTCCAGCATCTGCAGTAATTTGCCTTTATCTTTCTGCATTCTGATACTAATTGAGGTACTGCTAATAATGTGATAATAATATCCTTAACAAATTGATTTTTCGATACGCATTTTCATTTAACTTTTGTTTTGTTCAAATGCCCCTCTTTCTCCCCCTTCGTGAAAGACCTTTGCTTTGGAAAGCCTTTGAATTGACAGCAGATGTGGGGCTCCAGGAAAGATGCGGAAGTCTGGGTTACATATTTGACCAAATGTGGATTTTCGGACATCCTGGCCAGAAAGAGCTTGAAATAAAACACTAATTTTAGCATAGAACATAGAACAATACAGCGCAGTACAGGCCCTTCGGCCCACGATGTTGCACCGAAACAAAAGCCATCTAACCTACACTATACCATTATCATCCATATGTTTATCCAAGAAACTTTTAAATGCCCTTAATCTTGGCGAGTTCACTACTGTAGCAGGTAGGGCATTCCACGGCCTCACTACTCTTTGCGTAAAGAACCTACCCCTGACCTCTGTCCTATATCTATTACCCCTCCGTTTAAGGCTATGTCCCCTCGTGCTAGCCATTTCCATCCGCGGGAGAAGGCTCTCACTGTCCACCCTATCTAACCCTCTGATCATTTTGTATGCCTCTATTAAATCTCCTCTTAACCTTCTTCTCTCTAACGAAAACAACCTCAAGTCCATCAGCCTTTCCTCATAAGATTTTCCCTCCATACCAGGCAACATCCTGGTAAATCTCCTCTGCACCCGTTCCAAAGCCTCCACGTCCTTCCTATAATGCGGTGACCAGAACTGTACGCAATACTCCAAATGCGGCCGTACCAGAGTTCTGTACAGCTGCAACATGACCTCCTGACTCCGGAACTCAATCCCTCTACCAATAAAGGCCAACACTCCATAGGCCTTCTTCACCACCCTATCAACCTGGGTGGCAACTTTCAGGGATCTATGTACATGGACACCTAGATCCCTCTGCTCATCCACACTTTCAAGAACTTTTCCATTAGCCACATATTCCACATTCCTGTTTTTCCTTCCAAAGTGAATCACCTCACACTTCTCTACATTAAACTCCATTTGCCACCTCTCAGCCCAGCACTGCAGCTTATCTATATCCCTCTGTAACCTGCTACTTCCTTCCACACTATCGACAACACCACCGACTTTAGTATCGTCTGCAAATTTACTCACCCACCCTTCTGTGCCTTCCTCTAGGTCATTGATAAAAATGACAAACAGCAACGGCCCCAGAACAGATCCTTGTGGTACTCCACTTGTGACAGAACTCCATTCTGAACATTTCCCATCAACCACCACCCTCTGTCTTCTTTCAGCTAGCCAATTTCTGATCCACATCTCTAAATCACCCTCAATCCCCAGCCTCCGTATTTTCTGCAATAGCCTACCGTGGGGAACCTTATCAAACGCTTTGCTGAAATCCATATACACCACATCAACTGCTCTACCCTCATCTACCTGTTCAGTCACCTTCTCAAAGAACTCGATAAGGTTTGTGAGGCATGACCTACCCTTCACAAAGCCATGCTGACTATCCCTGATCATATTATTCCTATCTAGATGATTATAAATCTTGTCTCTTATAATCCCCTCCAAGACTTTACCCACTACAGACGTGAGGCTCACCGGTCTATAGTTGCCGGGGTTGTCTCTGCTCCCCTTTTTGAACAAAGGGACCACATTTGCTATCCTCCAGTCCTCTGGCACTATTCCTGTATCCAATGATGACATAAAAATCAAAGCCAATGGTCCAGCAATCTCTTCCCTGGCCTCCCAGAGAATCCTAGGATAAATCCCATCAGGTCCCGGGGACTTATCTATTTTCAGCCTGTCCAGAATTGCCAACACCTCTTCCATCTGAGAATAAATGGCGGCAAGTGCAGTTAAATAAAAACAGTAACCATGTGACAGGAAATAACTCCATCTCGCGCTTTGAAATGAAAGAAAACATACTTACATGGAATTTTCTGCAGTTCATTCATAAATTTCTCTTTCAGCTTCTCAAAGACATCATTTTTCCCTTCTCCAGGGCCTCCAGCTTCTGTTGCGTTATCTCCAGTGTCAACAGGCATCATGGTAGTCGTGGCGATGGGTGCCACCAAAGCCTGGGGATAGGTTGCCCTCGGCTTCATCTTTAAAAGAGCTGGCGGGTGAAAAACAAACGCAATTGGTCAGCATTCAGCAGAATTTATTTTTCAGACACAGGGATCTTAAATCTAATATAATTCTTTCCGATGATTTCTTTGTTACAGTTTGTGAATAATGCACTGACACTTTGTTAGACTCATTTATTACTTAAAACAACAAATAAGAATGAATGCTGACTCCAAGTAGTAATTGATGTATTCTACTGGAATGAAGTCATATTAATCAATGAAGCAGAAAAGTTGTATACAGTGGAAAGTGCACTCATTGTTTCACACACCATGAAGCAAATGCATCTATCATAACAAATGGGATTTCAATTGTAAACCTGAAAGCAAATATTGCTTTCAAATTAAGATAATAAACCGAACCAAGGTTCCTTACACTGTGTTATATGTTGGCTATAAGTTATTAAATTGAAGACAGTCAGTATGCAATGTTTTCCCACAATGATTTCTCCTTATATTCTTCTATCCGCTGTCAGCCAGCAGTTCATCCCCTTTCATCCTCTGCCAACAGGAGGGTTGGCTGCACAACCTGTCTTCATTTATCCAGATTCTTGGGCCATCTTGTGCTTCGGTGGAGATAAGGATATCTCCAAGCAAAGTTACGGTGTGGGCTTCTGTTGGATGTCCTACCTCTTGAATCTGCTTTGATGAGTTAGTATGCCAAGCGGCATGGTGCCTTGAACTCACAAGTGTAGAGAACATAGCAAACTATGGAAATGGATTTAACGTTAAGAATTCTTCAGAAGCTCCAATCCAATGAAATTAATGAAAATTTGTGATATTTAAGTGTTATCAGCTGAACAACAAAATAAGGCCGAATTGTTGCTGTAATATTCATCTGGAAGAAAAATAGTGATACTGAGAAATAGAAATTTTGGGAAGGGAATTGGTAAGTACCCAATGGAAGATGAGGAGCCTTCAGAATCAATTTGGAGAATTCATCAACTCTGTTTAGAAAGCAACTGGGATTCTGGGACTCTTCCCAATATAAAAACCTTGTATGTCAACCCAAAGAGGACAGGAGCATTATGAAGCCCTCTTCTGGAGGAAGCTTGACTATAAAATGAGAGAAGTAATGAACATTAATCCTTGGAATCTTGAGCAGCCCATAGGGAGAACAATAGCTTGAGGTTCATATAATGAGAGAGAAAATGAATGTTCGGAGGATCTGTGGAGGGAGAGTGGTTTTGTGGCCTGTCGTAAGCTTAGCTATCTTCACTCGTGACATTTAGATTTATCATAAGATGTTCAATGCGTGTGATGAATTAATTAATAATAATGATGAACATGGAGTAGGAATTTCTTTGTTGTGCTCCAGGTTGAACGAGTCCAGTTCACTCATTCCGAGTGAAGGTTTTTGTGTTTGAAAATTCCTCAAGAGTCACAGAATGTAAAAACCGTGCCTGTTGTAGTAATAGTTATGACCAGAAGAAAGCAAAAGATAGCAGGCCCATTTAACTTTCAAAAGATTTGAAACCACTATCCAGCATTTGAGTATTCGATTGTCTATTCACAACAGATCTGATAAAGCTGAAGTCAAATTCATTCATAGTTTTTCCATCTAATTTATGGATGGACAATGATTTGCAACAAAATTCAATGAAATAAGGCTAAAATGTTTATGTAACAACCCTTATCATAAAAGTATACGGATTTAATGCTGTTTATTTATATTTCAATAGCTTTTGACTGATATATAAATTGAAAATGAATTGAAAATGAAAAAGGTAATACAAATATAATAAGATTATATTTCTCAGGGGAATTTATTCTAATATTCTTTGACATTTCACCCATTGCTTCATTTGTCATTTAGGATTAAAATGAACACTGCTTATTCCTTTTTATGATTTACAGAAGAATATATCTTGCACAATAAATTCTGGAAGGCTGCTCAACACTAGTTCTTTAAAATGTTGAATTCATTACAGATAAAATACAATTCCGCCATCCTTGTGTGCTATTGCATAATATTTTTAATTTTTAAAATTTATTTATAAATTTAGAGTACCCAATTATTTTTTACAATTAAAGGGCAATTTAGCGTGGCCAATCCACCTACCCTGCACATTTTTGGGTTGTGGGGACGAAACCCACGCAAACACGGGGAGAATGTGCAAACTCCACACGGACAGTGACCCAGAGCCGGGATCTCGGCGCCGTGAGGCAGCAAGGCCACTGTGCCACCGTGCTGCCCTGCATAATATTTTTTAACAGGCCTGATAGTAACATTGGCAAAACTAAGTTCTAAACTAATTTCATTCTGCAGATTCTGATTATATCTCCATGGTAACAAGCATTGAGAAATCATTCAGGCCCCACTTTACCACATGTACTCTAACTGTCCTTTTTAAGATCCAACTTTCAACATGCCTGGAATATTGCATAAACAACAATTTTATAGAGAAGAACGCATTAGTGACAGGGTATTATTTCTTTAACTGTTGGTTAAGAGTATCATACTAGAATTTGGATGTATGTGACTGGTCCTTCACTGTTGCTGGGTCAAAATCCTGTAACCTATGTGATAGCAGTGTGGGAGTATCATCAACACATGGACTGCATCAGTTCAAGAAGAAAGCCCACCATCTGTGATTTATTTGCAGGATAGAAAAAAGGCAGTTCTGCATAGAAAGTCAAGTACCCAACTGACCAGTTTAATCACATTTTGACTATATATACATACATACACAAATGGCCAGCAGAGGGTACTATTACACTCTTCCCTCCTGAAAGCAAAAGTGGCACAATGTTCAAATTCCAGACAAATTATATACTTCTTATTTCTTGTTTTCCATTTGTTTACAGGTGCAACTTATACGCTGATTTCCTGTTTCTAAGAGGTTACCTCCTTTCTTGACCCCAACTTTTAGAACTTGGGCAAGGATCTGGAACCATCTGGGCCTGACTCTGAGGCGAATCTATCTCCAACAAAGACTGATTTTGACTTCGACCTTCAGTTGAATTTTCCACATCATCAAACATTTCTGTCTTTCTGACTGACTGATCTGAACTGGTTTCTGGCAGAACTGGTGTTGAGTAACTATCACCAACTATCCGATTTATTAAACACATTTGATTAATCCCAACTCCCTTCTTCTTCATGAACTTCTGAAGGTGGAGTATCATCCACGTGTTAAAAACCTAGGGTGGGATTCTCCGTTGGCTGACGCTGAAATCACAAAACGCAAATGGGCGGAGAATAAGTTCTGACGCTAAAATCGCGGCGGACACCTATTTGACGCCAAATCGGCATTCTCCGTCACCTTGACAACGATGCCAATGTGGTCTGGAACGCACATACAGTAGATACAGTTTGCATATCATTAGCGGGCCTGACCTGTTATTCTCCAGGGCCTTGGCAATGCTCCACCTCCGATGGGCCGAGTTCATGACGGCGGGGTTCACTACTGCTTTTAAAAATCATGAACCCAACATCGTGGCTGCTAAGGGAGAGAGAGAGGATACGGAGTAGGTGGGCTGTGGAGTCGGGGTGGATGGGCATGGAGCACAATTGCCACAGCTGGAAAGGCATCCATGCAGCTGCTGTCAGCCCACTGTGAACTCAGGGCCACGGGTTGTATAGGTGTCCCCCCAGGCCATCCCTCTAGGTGCCGTCTGGCCCCAGCCGAACCGCCAGCTGTATGGGCGTGCTCCAGCACAACCAGTGCCACCTTGTTGGCTGGGATGAGTGTGTGTAGTGATTTTAATGTGTATATGCGGCTGCAGCTTGTCAGCCTCCTGAGTGTCAATCGCGGCACTGGCAAACCCCACACCATTTTTCATTGGAATCGATTGTGGCGCCGGTGCTAGACCCTCCACTTTTGCTGAATTGACCCAGGTTCGCCGCCTGTTTTGCTGCCGTGCAAGTCCATGAATTCTGCGTCGGTGTCAACACATCTTAGAAACGGAGAATACCGCCCCTAACCGTTCCGTTATCAAAGATCTTGAGCAAATATTGTACGAGGCCCACATATTTTCACAGCGGTTTCCAGTAACCGCTTCAACCACTTATGATAATGATATTGCACTCCAACCTCTGGTTCAACTTCATGACTTCTTTCACTCTGCCCCTATCATGGCTCTTTCTGCCTGGATTGTTTTTCTTCTGCTGACTGTTCTAAATGTGGCTTCAGCAATGAACATCTTCTCGGCTCTCTTCTAAGAACCAATTCAGCTGGTGTCTACCAGTAGTAAAGTGAAGTGTGCTGTGATAAATAAACAAAATACTTTACCAGTTTGTGATTCAGTGACAAGTGATAGCTCTTCCAATTCGTAGCAAGCAATATCTTAACAAGAGCATGCTTAACAATTTGTACTGTCCACCTTGCTGCTCTATTTGAAGCAAGATAACACAGTGGAACTCCGGTATACTTCATCCCATTCATTTTCATACGTTTTACAAACCCCTCTGAGAAAAACGGAAATTGTTGCCAGACACAATTTCCGCTTGTGACCCATAGGCAGTAAACAAACTACACAAACATCTAATTTTTCAAAAAGGTTGCAAGGAGAACAAAGCAACAAGATACCATGCAGCCCCCTCCCTCCAATGCATGTTTTTCAGTGACAGAGATGGCTCGCCATTAGCCACTGGTGGGATCTTTCTGTGCTGTCGATGTCCACAGTGTTTTGCCTGGCTTTCCTGCCCCGCCACCGGGTAACCTGGTAACCTGTCGTGGTGGCTCACCTTCAGAGGGATGGGAGATCCAGCCGATGGGAAAGTCAGGAAAAGCTCACCTCACGGGTTTTGACAAACATAAATAACCTTTGTTATACAAGGTCAGAAAGATAAAATTCACAATATGTATATATTATAATTTGGGCTGGATTCTCTGATTTTGAGGCTATGTCCGGCAGAAGTGTCTAATCTAATGATAAAAAAGTTGGCGGCGCCCCCGCACCGATGCTCCGCCCGGTGTAAAACCCCCGGTGCTCCTGACAGAAAGGACCGGAGAATTGCTGGGTCCGTGGCTGCGCATGCGCACGGCGACAACCTGCAGCGGTCATGCCGTACAACACAGCGCCGGCCGCGCGCAGACCTGACCTGTCAGATAGTGCCCCCCCTCCCCGTAACCCCCCCCCCTCCCCGGCCAGTGGAATGGCTCCCCTCCCCCCACCGACTGTGGCGGCGCTGGACACAGTCCGCAGCCACCATGCGAGGTTGACGAAAACTCAGAACACAAGTGATCCACACTGTTGGGAAGATGGCCCGCCAGGGCGGAGCATCGGGGAGGGCCTTTCGGTGACGTCCTGAGGCTGTCCCAACAGCGTGCGCCGTACGCAACGCTGATGCTCATTTGGAGTGGGCGGGGCATTCGAAAACAGCTGCCGCCGCTCATTTCGGCGTCAAAAGCGATTCTCCCCCCCGATCGCTGAATGCGATTTCGGCGTCGGCAAGCGGCACATCCTGCCCTATGTGCGCGATTCTCCGTTGCCCGACGCCGATATCGTAATTGGTGATTGGGTGGCGAATCGACTCTGACACCCCAACTGGGGCCGGCAGCAGTTTGACGCCAGTCAGCCATGCTCCATTCCTCGGAAATGGCATTACCGCGTCACGCGCCATTGTAACGGCATGGCGTGTCACCGGCCGGCCCTCCTGCGATGCTCCGCCTCCGATGGGCCAAGGTGGGACCAGAAGATCTTGCCGCTAGCCAACAGCGGGCTGCCAAGAAACACACCACAGGTGGGAAATGCCGAAAGCCTCCACCATTGTCAAACAAGCCTTAAGTGTTGATCATGAAGATCACATAGCTATTGTGACCTGTACCTTTAAGGAATCATTACTCTGGCTCCCTGCATAATGCAACATTTATCAACCGACAACACATTCAAACACATAAAAAAAGGCTGATTTCTAAATCCAGTGTCTATGCTGGCCTCCATAGTCATAGACACTTGTCAATGCTCATTCCTTACATGTTGTTCTACTGATGTCATCAACTGTGATTGGCATCTCATTTGTGTGAAAAGAAGAATGCATCTTCCCCGTTGGGATGGTAATCTAGACATCGCACTAGCATTACAATAATCTTCCGATCATCTGTACTTAATGTCATGTTGATGAGCAGACAAAATCAAGGCCCATTTCTGCATTCAAGCTGCAGCTACAGTGGATGCTGAAGACTTTGGATTCAAAATAAGCAATAGTGGCTGATGATCAGTATTGATTCTGAAATTACAACCATACACGCATTTATGAAATCTTCTTACTCCAAAAATCAAGGACAATGCTTCACTTTCTGAGAGTAATTTTTCTTACTGGCACTGTGGATGCATGAGGCAAATGCAGTCAGTCTCTCCTCACCATTATCAATCACAGCATCGTATGGAGAGGAACCATATGCTAGTTAATGTACTTTTACGCAACTGGAATCCTTTGTCACACTCTCTTATCCAATTCCATGGAACATCCTTCCTCAACAGTTCATTCAACGGTTGCAGTAAGATTGCCAAATGTGAATTTACCATAGTAATTCACTGAGCTCCAAAGAATCTTACTCAGAGCTATTCTGAGGGATGACACATTTCCTATTGCTTGAAAATTACTCTTGGTAGGATGTAACCCATCTTTGTCTATGTTGTGACCCAACTACGCTAGAGTTTTGAAATATTTTGTATTGATGTGCCTCCGCCTGAACTGCATACTTTTCCAAACGTGGAAAAAGGAGAAGATCAAAAGGCAATAGCCACTATCCACTTCCCGTTATATCGCAATGGCCTCCGCCATCCAAACTAGACTGGGTAAGCCTCAGAAGTGTTGACCAAGTGGTCACGCGATTGAAACTGGTTTTGTAGACCTCATTGCCCCAGGACCCAGCAGATCTATCAGAACCATCAGTCATCAACCGGTCTGAGAACCAGACACTGGAACTAGCTGTAGATCATCAAACAGCCAAAGTACTTAACCTATTCCAAGTTCAAAGTTCGCCTGGGAAGAAACCCCCAACTACAAGAAACCTCGCGACCCACTGTAAACCTTTCAATTAAATTAAACTATACACAAATATGACCTGCAATGCTCTCTCTTGAAATTCTCCAAAGTTACAATGAATAGATTGTTTTGTCAAAACCACAATAAAGTTTCCAATGTCCCTACCGGGAAACTGATTCCTGGTTCTGAACCTATAGTTTTCTGCAATCTCCAATGGTTTGGGATTTTATTGCCCGTCAAGCTTACACAAAGTGCCTGACTGCGACATTTCTTTTGGTTTCACGGGGGTGAGCAAATTATTGAGCATTTCATATGCCTCTGGGCCTACTTCAGTCAAAAATGTTGCCCTTATTTTTTCCCCATTGCCTAATTAATAGTCAGATTACTATGAACATTAAGGATATTATTAGCAAAGTTATACATCTCAAGCTGCTCCACATGCGCACCGAAAGACTTTTGGCCATGACTGTATTCTCTGTCACCGAGTAATACCTGTTGATGCAGATAGTTCAAAGATCAGCCCATCCATGTTTGAAAACAGTATTGGATTTTAATAATTATTTCTCCACAAAATAGATCTCACTGTTCCTCCATTGGTTTTGTAGAGTCTTCTGCAACCCAAATTTATTCAGCTAAGGACAGCCACAACTCCACCTCGTTGGCAGACTGTGAGAGCTTTGCAGGCAGAAAAGAGACATTGTGCCACATGGAATGTCAAATACTCAACTGACTAGTTTAATCTGATTTTGGCTGTACATACATACATTCAATGGCCACAAAAGGGTGCTATTACAACATTATACCGCCTTTTTAAGGGAAATGAGGAAATGACAATAAATTCTGACCTTGCATTGATGTCCCTATCCAAAGAATCATTTGTTAAAAGATTGTGAGGGATGGAATTCCAAAATAAGTTTTCTACATGAGTTGGCAAAAAACGTTATTCCGGTCACACATTGCGGATGCAATTTATAATGAAGACTAACAAAATGAAATTAAATCAAATTAATTACATTTTATCGAAACGTGGCCATTTTCAGCCCTAAAATTCTCATTAAAGTTATGTGTGCCAACTTTTTAAAAATAAATTTAGAGTACTCAATTAATCTTTTCCAATTAAGGGGCAATTTAGCATGGCCAATCCACCTACACGGCATATCTTTGGGTTGTGGGGGCGAAACCCACGCAAACATGGGGAGAATGTGCAAACTCCACACGGACAGTGACCCAGAGCCGGGATTGAACCTGGGACCTCGACGCCATGAGGCAGCAGTTCTAACCACTGCGCCACCATGCTGCCCTATGTGTGGCAACTTTTAATATCTCTTCAATAATGTCTGGATTTATCTTCATTGGAGATTCAGGTTGGGGTTGATGAGATAGTTTTATTGTTGCCCAGAAAGTTAGCAAACATTCTCATGACTGAATAATAGTTCATTGAAGTAGAAATAAATGCTAATCTAATACAACATCTACATTTTGTTCTGGAATATGGAGTATATATGCTGGAATATGGAAGTTGCTATTTGCATCAATAGTTGGGGAATGCCAAACTCTTCAAGATTGTCCTGGGGTCACCATGTGTTAAAGCTTAATCCCCTGATCATGCTCCAAACTCACCTGGTGTAAAATCGAAGGGACTTAAACAAAATATCGGAGATGGGAATTAGATGGGGTCAGGTGGTTGGAAGTAGGAGGTCATATGGTGACACATCCAAGAATATGTCCACCCTATTTGACAATCCTATAAATGGTGCTCAGCATAATCATGACTTTACAAAATTAGTAGCTTCTGAAGATTTTACATACTTGTTTTTTCTAAATTCCGGAACTAATGATTAAAGATGTCCAGCAGTAGCTACAGTATTTTTGCTTACCCACTGAAGAAATTGATTTTTTTTTGTCTAATAAACTGACTTGCCCCAAACTTGTAGTCCATAGCCACTCACTGAGACTTCAGGGGTGACATTCTCCGACCCCCCGCCGGGTCGGAGAATCGCCGGGGGCTGGCGTGAATCCCGCCCCCGCCGGTTGCCGAAGTCTCAGGCACCGGATATTCGGTGGGGGTGGGAATCAAGCCGCGCCGGTTGGCGGGCCCCCCCGCTCGATTCTCCGGCCAGGATGGGCCGAAGTCCCGCCGATAAATTGCCTGTCCTGCCGGCGTAAATTAAATCACCTACCTTACCGGCGGGACAAGGCGGCGTGGGCGGGCTCCGGGGTCCTGGGGGGCCGCGGGGCGATCTGACCCCGGGGGGTGCCCCCATGGTGGCCTGGCCCGCGATCGGGGCCCACCGATCCGCGGGCGGGCCTGTGCCATGGGGGCACTCTTTCCTTTCTGCCTCCACCACGGTCTCCACCATGGCGGAGGTGGAAGAGACTCCCTCCACTGCGCATGCGTGGGAAACTGTCAGCGGCCGCTGACGCTCCCGCGCATGCGCTGCCCGGAGATGTCATTTCTGCGCCAGCTGGTGGGGCAACAAAGGCCGTTTCCGCCAGCTGGCGGGGCGGAAATTCCTCCGGCGTCGGCCTCGTCCCTCAATGTTGGGGCTCGGCCCCCAAAGATGCGGAGCATTCCGCACCTTTGGGGCGGCGTGATGCCCGTCTGATTGGCGCCGTTTTGGGCGCCAGTCGGCGGAAATCGCGCCGTTTCCGGAGAATTTCGCCCCAGACTCTTAGATAAACCTGATTGACATAAAATGAATCAAAGCTCCCAAATCAGTGATTGAAACATATAATCATATCGACAGAAAGCCTGACATTTTTCTGAAAAGGATTTGTTTCCTTCCAGTAAAACGTTAGAAGAATATTCCCCTTTTGTTGGCTGAATGAGTAGAGATAGTGGTTGGTATAAGTTTCTCGAAACTATGGATTCAAATAAAGAGAGAGTAGAACAACGCTATGTGAAGAAGCCATGGATTTATCGCTATCTGCAATGTATTAATTTGAAGTATTCAAAGTATTTAAATTCCTGAGAGAATCTGCCAATGCAAATACTTTGAGAGTAATTAATTGTTTTCTTTCCCAGAATGTAAAACTTTTACATTTATATGTTTTATTCCCAATATTTTACTTCTGGCTTATTTTTATTTTGTGGCGATTCTGGAGGAATGAGGTTACTTCAGATAAAAAGCTGACAATGAAGAGATTTACAACCCAAAAGGTGAAATTAAATCAAACATTTCATAATGAATGGTCAGTATTGTTAAACACTCAATTGTGAGATTCACTCTCATGCAATAGCATAGGAGAACTTTGAATATTGCAATAGTGTTAGAAAGTTTGAATGGAATGAAAAGTAACAAACTGGAAAGATAGGCATGTAACCGCACTGAGGACTTGTGAGATGCAGATTAGACTAGTAGCAAGGTGAAATCTATACGCTCCGAAAAAAAATGGAGTCTCGGAGTCTCGTGGCCCAAATCGTAGCCACGCCCAGTTTGCAAACAGATCCTTACCCTTTCATAGAGTCAAGCTGTTGTGCTGAAGGCTGACGAAGCTGTCTATGTTAGACCCCAGAACTTCTGCTCTGAACTAGAAGAAGGATTCCCCCCAAAAAACTATAGGACCTGTGTTGTAATTATTTGCTGGATTTAAAACCTATGGGATGTTGTTTTTGTATTCAGTGTATTCTCAACGTTCAGGAAAATACTTGATTTAGATTTGTGGGGTAATTTAAGCACACTGTCTGGATAACCATTATTATAGTTAATTGTAAATGTTCTGTACAGTTATCTTTCTTGTCGTGCATTTTAAAGTTTAATAAATATTTTGTTTTTTGAATAATTTACAGCAAGGCTGACCGATTTCCTCATCAGGTTTCATCTCTTTACATTATTCCAAATTGCAAAAATAAACAATTAAGAACTAGTGTTCCAAGTTTCCCTTCTGGGGTTTGGGATGTCCTCGTATTGAACTTCAGCAGGCTCATACCAATAGCTGACGAGGCTTAACACTCCTGCGAACAAAAGCCAATAGATAAATCTACTGTTTGGTGTTACACTGCCAAACAAATATCAGACATGACCTCTGGTCTAACCTCTGATCTTTCCCAGCCAGTGCAACGATTGGCCTTAGCATTCCTGGCCAATGAAAAAGAAAATGTCAGCTATGCTTCATGCTCCATATCATTGTCCATTGAAACCTTTTGGAAAGTTTAGACATTAAAAGAGGACTTGATGTCAATGCAGCTGTGTTAAGTCTCATGTAACTGAATTGTCTGAAAATATATCCCTTGGTGAAGGTTCTTAGGAGAAGTATAGGAAGGCTGTAGACAGCATGGAACTCTACCCCACTGCTAATGGCTTGAAGACAAAGAAGGAAGAAGACCAAATTAACATTGACATTACATTTGTGCATTTTGTTTTTAAGAGAGGAGCTCTTCTTTACCTGCCCGTCCATCTTTTGGGGCAACCACACAATCTCTGTCACTGGACCAGATGTGGGTGGATTGTTCATGTGTTCCAGGCCTTTGGGAATATCTTTCTGAAACTAAGCCTTGGTGATTCCCCTAATTTTCTTTTGCCTTCATGTAGTGCCATCCACACCAGCACAATTGAAATAAATGAATCATCAATAGGGGGAATAGGGGAGCCAAACCAGTGCCACACCATTCTGAGGTGCAGTGTAGCGAACACCATTCACTGCAGATATATTTATGCAGAGACACTGATGCTGCGATCTAGCAGCCCTGTTAGCCGTGGGCACAAATCCTGTATTGGCTGCTAAATCTTATGTCTGACCAATAATGTGATTTCCACCGGCGAGATCTCAGTTTGAGATCTTACCCGGCGGTGACATAATCAGGTTCATGATCATAAAGGACATGAACCTGATTCCATCATTTTAAATTCATTGACATATACTTACTGTCCTTGACCTCGTAACGTCGGCCCAGGTCTTATCCTCCCAACCACCTGGCGTGACATCACACCGGTGTGCATCACTATTGGTTTTCAAAAATGAAAACAAGTCATGATGACCACATCAATGGTGCACAATGAGGTTTCCCCTGGGTGGTGCAGGGCATGAGGCCCTGATTCTGGGACAGAGGTGGTGGGTAGAGGTTGCCCTGAAAATTGGGGGTGGCTGATTGGGCTGAAGCCTGTGAAGGGGTAGGGGCAGTGCCACTGAGACTGAGGCCGCACCGATAGACTTTGGCGGGGGGGGGGGGGGGGGGGGGGAGGGCTTTAATTGAACTTTGAGATCAAAGGGCAAAAAAAGGACACCCGATTTCAGAATCCAGGCTTTGCCGCTGTGTTTAGGCTCTGAGGGGGTGTTCCTGGAGGCCTCTCTGATGTTGGGGGATGGGGGGGGGGATGAGGGGCGGTCGAAAATGGGGGGCTGAAAGGTTGGAGGGGGAGGGAGGGAAATCGGGGCAGCCACACCAAGGGGTGCCCCGATCTATAAGGAGCCTTTCTGCTGGGCTCGCCAGTGCGGCCTCGACGGAGAGAAACTCCCTGAGGCCAAAGAAAACGGCAAAGTGCCGTTGACTAGCGGGATGTTTCTTGGTGCTGAAGCCAACGAGAATTGCCCCGAGAAACGCACCCAAAACCAGACATAGAATTTGTTCTGGTTAAATCTCCTATTGGGATTCCTCTTCATCCCTTTGCACACAGCTTTCCTTCTTTGCTGCCTCTACTACATGTAGCGCAACAATTACTCACTCAAGTCAAGAAGTGATGAAGTCAATCGAGGCTTTATTAAGTAAGACTTGTTCCCCAGCAGCTCAGTTACAGAATGCGGCTGCTGGGAGAACTCGAGCTCTTATACTCCGCCTTCCGGGCGGAGCCAGCAGGTGGCAGATCCAACCAGGACCCGGGACCTGTCAGCCAATAGCCTCTCGGCTTCACAGGTACGGTACTACCCCTAATACATACCACCACACTACATATCCTTGTTGTACGGCAGTCCCAGAGGTTCCGCAGATATCGCCCACAGTAGTGCTAAAAGGCTTTCTACTGACAAGACCTCCCAGTGAAGTTCAACGCCACTCCCTTTTCAGAACTCCACCAACAACAGTGAACACTATGCTTTCACTGACCCTGCAACTGGAAAATAAAGTCAAAAGCACCGCACCTGAGGGTCCCATACTGATCCCTTTAAATATCAGTAGTGGGATGTTCATCCTGAAGCTGAACTCACATTGATGACCTGCCCACCCTCTGATGTATGCACGCACGCACAGGACTCGCATGTTATCGCCCTTACTTAAACTGCTTGGTCCATGCTGGAAGTGGCTGGCTGTAGTACAGCTGGCATTTTCACCTCCCCTGTCTACAGGCACCAACAAAGCGATGGATACAAATTTTGTAGTTTTTTTTGTTTCAAGTTGTCTCTCGATCATGGGATGAAGTTTATCGTGCTTTAGTGTTTAGGTTATACCTCTGTGCTATATCAACACATCTGAATGTAGCAAATTTATGGAAGTAATGTTGAGGAGTAGTTTGAATACTGTTCATAATTATTTTGGAGGCTTATAGTTTTGGGGAATCAAAACAGTAAATTAAAAAGCAAGTTATCTCAGAGAGATAATTAAAATAATGAGTTCTGATTGAATAGCTGATGTAATCCAGTGAGGAAAAAAACATTTTTAAAAAATTGCTGTAAGCTTTACTTGATAGAATATGGATATTTAATAATCTTAGACACAGTAACAATAATGCGGACTGGGCATTGTTGTTCAATGATCCTAAACTAATTAATCACAACGTCATTAAAGGCTTTCAATCCAATCATTTCCCTCTTTGCCAGCAGCTGCATCTCGGCTCTCAACTTTTCCACAATATTTTTTACAAAAATTCAGTAAAGCAGAGGCACAAATGTTTGAATTGTTAAAAAAAATGCAGTGCTTGAGTTAAATAGCAAATGCGCTTCAAAGTGTTTTTCCATTTATGAATATTCAAAACAATAAACATCAAGTCACATTACAGGATATCATTCTTTTAGATTTTTGAATAAGTAAATCATTTTTACTTCCTATCTAATAGTGTCATTCATTCTAATAAGTGAGAGCAAATTAGCATTTTTTGCACTTTCATTACCACAGGATATCCCGAAATGCTTGTAAACCAAAATGTTTTGCTGGCAGCATACCCGGTCAGGGACAGTTGTCATTAGGCAGCGCATTTGCTGTGGGTGTTGTTATGAGAATGTCGCTTTAAGAAATGGTTAGCTTCTCATGTTACTGCAGTGATGTCAGAGTGTGGGTGGAGCTGAGATCTGGTTCTGCTTTTTAGTTTCACTTTGAAAAAAGCTCGGGTGTGTGTGTCTCTGCCTTTTTGGTTTTGTTTTTCAGTGTGTTGCAGCTGAAGTCATCCAAAGCAGCTGTATTGTTGAGCTCTCTGCCATGAAGGACTATCTTTTGATCATTTGGTGAATTCAGATATTCAAATGTTTTCAGTATTGAATGTAAACCCTGATATGCTTCTGTTTAAAGGTTGTTAAGTCTTTTGGATGTTAAAAGGACAGCTTAAAGGATTACTTAGTGTTGTATTCTTTGGGGGTTATCTTTGAATTAATGGTTGCTAAGATATTCACTGTTTGTTTTAAAAAGGTTAACTTAAGTTCATAGAATAAACATTGTTTTGTTTAAAAAAAATACTTTTTCATTTCTGCTGTACCACACCTGTAGAGTGAGCCGTGTGCTCCGCATACCACAATCTATTAAAAGTTGTGGTCAGAGGGCAGCACGGTGGCACAGTGGGTTAGCCCTGCTGCCTCACAGCCCCGAGGTCCCAGGTCCGATCCCAGCTCTGGGTCACAGTATGTGTGGAGTTTGCACATTCTCCCCGTGTTTGCGTGGGTTTTGGCCCCACAACCCAAAAGATGTGCAGGCTAGGTGGATTGGCCATGCTAAATTGCCCCTTAATTGGAAAAAATGAATTGGGTACTCTAAATTTTTTTTTTTTAAATGTTGTGCATCAGGTGAACTCCATGATATATTTTGGGGTTCTCTAAACCCTGACCCATAACAATTGGGGGCTCGTCCAGGATAAAAGTCTATCTATTGGATTGGCTTTGTGAACTTAAAGATAGTGAGGGGTGAGCATATTGTGGTTGCTTTTCAGGTGTGGTATTTTAGTTTAAGTAGGGTGTGTGTTGTGGACAATGGCTCTTTCAGAGGCTCAGAAGACTTTGGGGGTGGAGACGGTCACATGCAGTACCTTACGGACAGAGACTAAAAACAGACTGTTACATTTGGCAAAAACATTGCAGTTAACATTACCTGACAAAATGCGAAAAGATGAGGTAATTATGGCGGTGGCTAAGCATTTAAAGTTGCCTGAGATACAGTCTGACTCATTAGAAATGGCAAAGATCCAGTTGAAGATTAAGCAATTTGAACATGAAAAAGAATTAAAGCAGCTTGAATTTGCAATGAGAGAAAAAGAAAAGGAGAGAGAAGAAAGAAACAAAGAAAGAATAGCACTAGCAGAACAAAAAGAAAAGGAGATACAGATCAGGGAACTTCAGAAAATGGCCATGAAACATGACAGTCAGTTAAAATTGGCAGGCATAAAAGGAAACGTACAGGTAGATGATAGTGATGAGGATAGTGAGAAAGAGCGTCTAAGTCAAAGGCGTGGTGGGGATCTATTTAAATATGTCCAAGCATTGCCAAGGTTTGACGAGAAGGAGGTAGAAGCCTTTTTCATTTCATTTGAAAACATGGGTAAACAAATGAAATGACCACAGGACAGGTGGGTATTATTGATTCAAACAAAGCTGATAGGTAGGGCTAGTGAAGTGTTTGCATCACTACCAGTGGAGGTATCGGGGACGTATGAGGAGGTGAAAAAATACATCTTGGGTGCATATGAATTAGTGCCTAAAGCTTACAAAGGTTTAGAAATTTAAGGAAAGAATTTGGTCAAACATACATGGAGTTTGAAAGGCTCAGAGTAATTTTGATAGGTGGATAAGGGCTTTGAAAATAGACCAAATGTATGAAGCTTTCAGAGAAATTATATTTTTGGAGGAGTTTAAAAATTCAATCCCTAATGTAGTGAGAACTCATGTGGAAGAGCAGAGGGTTAAAACTGTGAGATTAGCAGCAGAAATGGCAGATGAATATGAATTAGTTCATAAATCAAAGCTTGGTTTCCGACATCAATTTCAGCCTGTGTGGGCTAGAAACTGGGGACATGAGAAATACTCAAGTGGTAAAGGTAAAGGTGATCTGATGGGAAATAATAAGGAGAGTGAACCTCATATTAAAAAAGAAATCCAGGAGGGTGGAAACGAAATGAAAAGTTTCAAATGTTTTCACTGTAATATACTAAGCCATGTAAAGTCACAGTGTTGGCGGTTGAAGAAAAGCACTTGGAAGGCTGATGTGGCAAAACAAGATAAGACAGTGGGGTTTGTTAAAGTGGCAAAGGAAAGCCCAAGTGAAGCGAAGGAGGTGCAAAAGATTGTACAGACTGATCGAGAGGTGATTGATAAGAAGGTGCCAGATCTCTTAAAAAATTTTACTTGTGCGGTGTATCAGGAGGAGCAGGTAAAGAAGTCACAATTTTAAGAGATACGGGAGCTAGTCAATCTTTAATGGTAAGAGATGAGGAGTTATGTAGTTTGGGAAGAATGTTGCCAGAAAAGGTGGTAAGATGTGGAATTCAGGGTGAGAGGAGTAGTGTTCAATTATATAAGGTAAGGTTGGAAAGTCCAGTGAAGAGTGGTGAAGCGGTAGGACTAATAGAGAAACTATCTTGTCCAGGAATACAGTTTATCTTGGGTAATGATACAGCTGGATCGCAGGTGGGAGTGATGCCTACTGTGGTTGATAAGCCAGTGGAAAATCAGACAACTGAAGTGTTGAAGGACGAATATCCTGGGATTTTTCCAGATTGTGTAGTAACAAGGTCGCAAAGTCACAGGTTAAGACAGGTTAAGAGGAGAAATCAAAGCGTGAAGATAAAGTTGAAGTGCAATTATCAGAAACGATTTTTGATCAGATGGTTGGAAAAGAACAAGAACAGGTGGAGGATGAGGCGGATATTTTTAGTTCCGGAAAATTGGCAGAGTTACAACAGAAAGATGTAGAAATAAAACGGATGTATCAGAAAGCATATATGGAAGAGGAATCTGAGAGTATACCAGAGTGTTATTCCCATAAAAGTAATGTCTTGATGAGAAAATGGAGACCTTTACATATGTAGGCGGATGAAAAGTGGGCAAAAGTTCATCAAACAGTATTGCCAGTAGGGTATAGAATAGAGGTGTTGCGAGTTGCACATGAGGTACCAGTGGGAGGTCATTTGGGAATAAGAAAAACTCACGCTAAAATACAGAAACATTTTTATTGGCCTGCACTACATAAAGATGTAGTTACATTTTGTCAATCATGTCACACATGTCAAGTGATAGGGAAGCCTCAAGCAGTGATAAAACCAGCGCCCTTAATACCCATTCCAGCATTTGAGGAACCTTTTACAAGGGTCCTAATTGATTACGTAGGGCCGCTTCCTAAAACAAAAAATGGGAATAAATATCTTTTGACAAGAATGGATGTGTCTAGTAGGTTTCCAGAGACCAATCCAGTACGTAATATTACAGCTAAAAATATTGTGGAGAAGTTACTTAAATTCTTTACTAGATATGGACTACCCATAGAAATACAATCAGATCAAGGATCAAATTTGACCTCAAAGTTATTCAAAGAAGTTCTGAATAGCTTAGGAATAAAACAATTTAAATCAACTGCGTAACATCCAGAATCGCAGGGAGCGTTAGAAAGGTGGCATCAGACATTAAAGACAATGTTGAGGGCTTATTGTCACGATTATCCAGAGGATTGGGATAAAGGAATCCCATTCGTACTGTTTGCAATTAGGGATGCACCTTATGAGTCAACCAAATTTAGTCTTTTTGAACTAATTTTTGGTCATGAGGTAAGAGGGCCACTTAAATTGATTTAGGAAAAATTAGTGGGTGAGAAATCGGAAATTACATTATTGGATTACGTGTCAAATTTTAGGGAACGATTAAATAGAGCAGGTGAATTGGCCAGACAACATTTGAAAGTTGCACAAAATGTGATGAAACGGGCCGTGGACAAGAAATCCAAAGTTAGTAGTTTTACCAGTGGAGATAAAGTTTTAGTGTTGGTACCAGTGGAAGGTGAGCCTTTAAAAGCTAGGTTTTGTGGACCTTTTCAGATTGAAAGGAAATTAAGTGAGGTGATTTATGTGGTTGAAAACACCAGGTAGAAGGAAGACTCACCGAGTGTGTCATGTGAATATGCTTAAAAGGTACTTTGAAAGGGAAGGAGAGAAAAAAGGAGGTATTATTGAATCTAACTCAAAGTGACAAACCAAATCCAGATGACTGTGAATTTGACATACCTCAAATTAAATTGGACAGTGAGGATGTTCTTAAAAATTGGGATAAATTGTTGAGTTATCTTCCAGAGGAAAAACAAACGGACCTGAAAGAGTTATTGATATCACATGGGCAAGTTTGTGGAGATAAATTGGGAAGCACTAAAATGACTATACATGATGTAGATGTGGGAAATGTTGTTCCAATCAAACAAGATCCGTATAGACTTAACCCTTTAAAATTGGCACAGGTTAACAAAGAGATTGAAAGTATGCTTAAAAATGGCATAATTGAAGTGGGTTCCAGCCAATGGAGCTCACCCATTGTGATGGTACCTAAACCAGACGGTACCCAACGGTTGTGTGTGGACTATAGAAAGGTTAATACAGTTACAAGAACGGACTCTTATCCTATCCCACGTTTGGAGGATTGCATTGAGAAAGTGGGACAGTCCGCTTTTATTTCCAAATTGGATTTACTTAAAGGTTACTGGCAGGTACCTTTATCTGAAAGGACGAAGGAGATTTCAGCTTTTGTGTCTCCAGATGGTATATACCAATTCAAAGTTATGCCATTTGGCATGAAAAACGCCCCAGCCACATTTCAACGGTTAACTAACACAGTCGCTTCAGGATTACCCAATTGTGCGGCATACATCGACGATCTGGTAATTTTCATCCAGACATGGAAAGACCATTTAAAACATCTGATGGAGTTATTCGATCGACTTCAGGAGGTGGTTTTGGTTATAAACCTAGCCAGAAGTGAATTTTGAAAAGCCCAAGTCACTTTCCTTGAGGAGTTTTTGATACCCTCGAGACAAAGGGAAATAATGCGATTTCTTGGCATGAGTGGATTTGATCGAACATTTGTGCAAAAGTTTTGTAGCGTGATTGCTCCACTGATGGACTTGCTTAAGAAACGTCGAAAATTTCAATGGACAGCAGACTTTCGACAGGCATTTGACTGCCTGAATGCTGTGATAACCAATGCGCGTGTGTTGGAGAATTACAAGGGACTCTGTGATCAGATTGAACTAAAGTATCTGACTTTAAAGAGAAATGCCGAGGCATAGAGGAATGGACGGATCGTGCAGAGACCTTCTTGTTCAAAGAGACTATCAATCATGAAGGATTTCAGTTGGAGGAAGAAGTACAAAAAAATAAATGGACTATATTATGATACCTGTTTGCGTGTGTTGTTTTTTTGAAATGATAACGTATATTTACTGTATGCATTTCTTAAAGGATGGTGAAAAGGTGAAACATGAAACCATCTTGAATTTGATGGTTTATTTTTTTTTCATGGGGGGAGGTGCTATGAGAATGTCGCTTTAAGAAATGGTTAGCTTCTCATGTTACTGCAGTGATGTCAGAGTGTTGCTGGAGCTGAGCTCTGGTTCTGCTTTTTAGTTTCACTTTGAGAAAAGCTTGGGTGTGTCTCTGTCTTTTTGGTTTCGTTTTTCAGTGTGTTGCAGCTGAAGTCAGCCAAAGCAGCTGTATTGTTGAGCTCTCTGCCATGAAGGACTATCTCTTGATCATTTGGTGAATTCAGAAATTTAAATGTTTTCAGTATTGAATGTAAACCCTGATGTGCTTCTGTTTAAAGGTTGTTTAGTCTTTTGGATGTCAAAGGGACAGCTTAAAGGGTTACTTCGTGTTGTATTCTTTGGGGGTTATCTTTGAATTAATGGTTGCTAAGATATTCACTGTTTGTTTTAAAAAGGTTAACTTGAGTTCATAGAATAAACATTGTTTTGCTTTTAAAAAATACTTTTTCATTTCTGCTGTACTTCACCTGTAGAGTGAGCCGTGTGCTCCCCATACCACAATCTATTAAAAGTTGTGGGTCAGGTGAACCCCATGATACATTTTGAGATTCTCTAAACCCTGACCCTTAACAGTGTGGCTATTGATAGCAGGCCACACCCAGCTTGAGGGTCATGGACTGCCCAAAAAGGAGGACCAACCTGATGCCTGCAGAGAGGCCACCAGTTTTACT
Source organism: Scyliorhinus torazame (assembly GCF_047496885.1). Lineage (NCBI taxonomy): Eukaryota > Metazoa > Chordata > Chondrichthyes > Carcharhiniformes > Scyliorhinidae > Scyliorhinus > Scyliorhinus torazame. The sequence continues at coordinate 53,282,619 of NC_092723.1, read as the reverse complement.
GGGCAATCTCCCCACATGGAGGCGGGCTCATCCGACATGGCAAAATGCCCACAGAGTGGTAGGTTACTTGGCCACTCAAGTGGTTCAATTGGGCTCCTGGTGAGTGGTCAGGGCTGGCTAGAATTCTGACCACCACTTTAATATAAGGGAACATGACATGTATGTGCAGCAAAATCCTTTAAAGAGCAATGAGATAAATGGTCAGTTAATCTGTTTTGGATGAACTTCAATGCAGTGAAATGTGAGGTAATGCATTTTGGTAGAAGGAACATGGGGATACAATATAGGCTCAATGGTACAACTTTGAGGGAAGTGCAGGAGCAGATGGCCCTTGAGGTTCAAGTGCATAATTCTTTGAAGGTGACCAGGCAAGTTGAAACAATTATTAAGAAGGCTTATAGCATCCTTGGGTTTATAAATAGAAGCGTAGAGTATAAAAGCAATGAAGTGATGCTACAACTGTACAAATCATTGGTCAGACCACATTTGGAGTATTGTGTTCAGTACTGGGCTCCCTATTTAAGGAAGGATGTTAAAGCCCTGGAGAGAGTGCCGAGGAGATTTACTAGAATGATACCAGGAATGAGGAATTTTAAATACAAGAAAAAAGTGGAGAAATTGGGCTTGTTCTCCTTCGAGAAGAGAAGATTAAGAGGTGACCTTATTGAGGTGTTCAAAATTATGAACAATTTTAACAGGGTAAAGAAGGATATTCTGTTTCCACCAGTTGGTATGCCAGTGACTAGGGTGTCACAATTTCAAGGTGGTCAGCAAGAGAGCTAGGAGTGAGATGAGGAGAAACGTCTTTACTCCGAGAGTTGTTGGGGTTTGGAATGCGCTGCCTGAGACAGTGATGGAGTGGATTCCACAGGAGGTTTCAAAGAGAGCCGGATATATATTTGAAAGTGATGAATTTAGAGGACAACAGAGATAAGGCTGGGGAATGGGGCTAGCTAGGTTGCTCTTTTGGGAACCGGTGCAGACACAATGGGCTGAATGGCCTCCATCTGTGCTGTAAATAACAAACAATAACAAACAAACAATGATGTTGCTTGAGGGATTAATGTTGGTCCGGACATCAGGAGAACGCCCTGGTCTTTTTCCAGAAAGTATCGGAGAGGGTTTCTTTCACATCTACTTGAGAAGGTGGACAAGACCTGCTGTATGTTTCACCCAAAGGATGGCACCTGTGACAGCGCAGCTCTGCCTCAGTACTGCACTGACACCTCAGCCTGGATCTCTAAAGTGAGGCTTGAATTCACAGCCTCCTAATTGGGAAAAAATAAAAAAGAAACCATCGGTGTTTTGCCCACAAAACTGAAATGCTTGCTTGGCTCAGCTAATCCTCTGTTTTGATCAAAATGGTTCCCTAGAACACCTTTGTATTAAAATCACTTTTTCTTCATTTGCTGCTCTTTCTGTTCACTGTAACTCCCAGTAATTGCTCCCTTTTCAGGCAATACCATCAGCCTCCACCATTATAATTTACTTTTTTAATATTCTTTATTGTCACAAGTAGGCTTACATTAACACTGCAAAGAAGTTACTTTGCAAAGCCCCTAGTCGCCACATTCCGGCGCCTGTTCGGGTACACAGAGGGAGAATTTAGAATGTCCAAATTACCTAACAAGCAGTTCTTTTGGGACTTGAGAGAGGAAACTGGAACTTTTATTCTGTTTTTTGTTTATTCCTTCCTCCTGAAAATGAAATATTTTGCTTCCATGTTAAACTGCTTGTTATCTGCATTTAGAAATACACATTTCTGTTCTCGTTCTCTATGTTTCCAGGTTATATTCTTTTCTCCTTCTTTCAGGCCTGCCATGAATTAGCTGATGGGAAATCTGCTGCAAGGACTTAGCTCCATGCCACCCTTGAGCTGTCTGGGGATTTGGGGTACACGAGAGGGACAACCAGTGACAATGCCCCATTATTTATTTTTCCAAACCAACAACATCCAGGGAACTGTCTGGTTCTGCTGGACACGGCTAAGGGCCAGAATTCTCTATTGGCGAGTCTGTACCGCTACTGCTGGAGAACCTTGGTGCACGGTTCTCTGGCGGTGCGATTCTCTATCCCCGCCACTTGGCAATGGATTTTCTACCCACGCCACCGGAAAACCCACGGTGAGATAGTGGTTAGCATAATTGCTTCACAGCTCCAGGGTCCCAGGTTCGATTCCGGCTTGGGTCACTGTCTGTGCGGAGTCTGCACACCCTCCCCGTGTGTGCGTGTGTTTCCTCCGGGTGCTCCGGTTTCCTCCCACAGTCCAAAGATGTGCAGGTTAGGTGGATTGGCCATGATAAATTGCCCTTAGTGTCCAAAATTGCCCTTAGTGTTGGGTGGGGTTACTGGGTTATGGGGATAGGGTGGAGGTGTTGACCTTGGGTCGGGTGCTCTTTCCAAGAGCCGGTGCAGACTCGATGGGCCAAATGGCCTCCTTCTGCACTGTAAATTCTATGAGATGCCTGTGGGAAAGGAGAAACCCGCCGCCAGCAAACGGCCAGAGAATCCAGGCCAATATAAGACATATGAGGAATTATGCATACAAATCAACTTTCAATTATTCTATTGCACTACACATTAGACTTCCCATTATCAACTTGCATCATATTGATTTTTTTCATTTAAACTTGAATAAAAAGATTCCAATGTTGATCCGCTTTTCTGTTAATCATCTACATTGGAACAGATGGGCACTTCTGTTGGATTTCCAAGGAATTTTTGGAGAACAACCAAAGAGAACTAGTATTTTCCATCACAATTCTCTATGACCACAAAAAAGAAAATTGACCGATAGCATCGAATCTGGAAGCATGCCCCCACCCCTTTCAATTTGTCCCGTGTGAACCATTGTCTAATTCCCATCTGCTAAACACACACACGCACTAACACATAACACACAGAGGAATGGCAACTTCAGTGGACATATGGCAGAAATGTGCATCCTCCACACAGGCATTACATGCACATCAAATCAAGAAGTATGTTCCGTCGGCAGAAAACAAAATGGCCGCAACTGAGGGACGTTGGCCTGCTGGAGCATTACTTCAAATTCGAGCAACTTTAAACAACAAAAATTAGGTTGAATGCCCGATACCTGTCAAATGCATAATAAAACTGGTCAAGAAAAATAATAACTGTACTCCAGCACACAATACATCAAAATAACAGGTAGATGCTGCACTCCAAACTGACACCTTTGTAAACTCCAGTTTTTAGTTACTGGCATCTTATTTAGTGAATTCCATATTCTACATATTCAGATGTTAATCTCAGTTACTAGAAGTGCATATCATAAAAATGCTTTGACAAATGTTTAAGTTCTTTCAAGTATACCAAAGTAGCCTCCGGCTACATGTCAATTGTTCCTTAAAAATCTTCACTATCTGCTTTCTGTTCTTTGAAGTCTTTGGTTTGCGAATAGTCCAAAGTAATTCAGAGCCATCGCCGCATATTGAGTACAGGGCCCTTGGGAGAAATTGTGCAATTTGGAGCAGTCAGGGAAAGAAAGGAGCTTAATCACATGCCAAAAAGAAAAGATCAACATCCTATCAGCAGGGTTATGCCCATGAGGCTCCTCAGAACTCTCCTCCTTACAGCTTCAAAGATGATTCTTCCACTTTGATGTTCTTGGGGTCAGTGCAACAACAAGCTATTGTGATATCATGGTTGGATTTTCTATTGCTTGGTTTAAAGTTGGACAATATGATGATTGAATAGGTGTGACAAAGTCTTTAAAGGGAATAGCTCCTGAAGTTTAGAGTCAGGCAGCAATGGGCAAACTCCAACGTGGATGTAACCCCCTACATAAGAACATAAGAAATAGGAGTAGGAGGCCAAGACCCTTCGAGCCGACTCTGCCATTCACTAAGATCATGGCTGATCTGATTCTAGCCTCAACTCTATATTCCTGCTTGATCTCCAGACTCCTGGACTCCCCTGTAGTTCAAAAATCTACGGGTGGAATTTTACTATCCCTCCCCCCCCCCCCCAGCAGGACTTTCCGGTTTTGCTGAAGTCAATGGACCTTTGAACAGCTCACTGCATTTTCCAGCCCTGCCCTGCTGTGATGGGGTCATTAGATTCTGCGCTGTGTATCTTAGTCTGGAATCAAGGACTTAGCCTCCACAGCTCTCTGGGGTAGACAATTCCAAACATTCACAATCCACCAAGAGAAAGAAATCCTCCTGATCTCCACGTTAAATGGGTGGCCATTTATTCTGAAAATATATCCCCCACTTCTAGATTCTCCCATGAGGGGAATCATCCTCTCAGCAACTTACATATTTCAAGAAGATGATCTCTCATTCTTAAAAATTCCAATGAGCATTGCCCAATCTTCTCAACTTTTCCTCCTAAGGCAACCCATTCAGCCCTAGTGAGTTTTCACTGAACTGTCTCTGAGCCCCCTTACACCAAAGGCCAGCATTTCATTTGTCTTCCTAATTATTTGCTGTGCCATAGAATCGTAGAATCCCTACAGTGCAGGAGGAGGCCATTCAGCCCATCGAGTCTGCACCGACCCTTCGAATGAACAGTCCACCGATGTCCACCCCACCCTATCCCTATAACCTTGTAACCAAACCTACACATCCCTGGATATTAAGGGGCAGTTTGTCATGGCCAATCCATCTACCTGCACATCTTTGGACTGCAGGAAGAAACCGGAGGACCCGGAGGAAACCCACGCAAACACGGGGAGAATGTACAAACCCCACACAGTCACCCGAGGTCAGAATTGAACCCGGTTCCAACATGCTTTTTTTGTGTGATTCATATACAAAGACAACCAGATCCCTCTGTACCCCAACATACTGCAGTATCTCTTTGTTCAAGTAATGTTTTAGGTTCAACTTCAATGAGAACACACCTATTCAAGGCGACAGCTCATCATCTTTTTGATCAATGGAATGCACTGATCCAATCATTTTCTAATTTTCATTTTATGCCAGCGTGTGATCATTCAAACATCCATGGAGTCTTTTCATAACTATCTGAATGGGAACATTGGTGCTTGAAACAATGGCGCTGTGGCCATTCATCGCTGCTTCCCAAGAGCTTTGGAGGGGAGTTTCCATTGAGCATAAATTGCTAAGCTTCTCTGGTAGTGTTGTGTGAGATCCGTAAATATATATAAAAAGTGCAGGTAGATTAGTTCCAAACTGTTCTTACGCAACATTAACCTTTATCTACCTCATAGTTCTTGCTTTGATATTACTTAGTTGGAATTTGAGAGCGTGAATCAACGGGCTCGTTGCACCCTGGGAGCGGATCTGGGAGGTCCAGCGGACATGAGGATCCCAGGGTGGAAGCCCTAACTCAATGTTGTTCTCTCTCCTTCTCCAATTCCTTACAGATACCACATTGGATTGTGTTGTTAACCTCACAGTGGCTGCCCTCACAGTGCTGGTGGCAGCCCAGAGCCAGATGCCGGAAAAGGCATCAGCGATGACGCAGGCTGGAGGTGACACCCCATGTGCAGTGGGCCGCCACACACCCTGCAGACCCGGTCGCCCATCAGCCCGGGGGCGATGCCGGCGACCGCCCGAGGTGCACAGGTATCATTGGTTGTAAGAGGAGATGACGGACAGCATGTGCCACAGGAGACTCTGCCTCAACAAGGAGGCGATGCAGCACCTGAGGCACACCATGGAGGAGGACATCTGCTCCCGGTGACTGTGGAGGTCATCGCAGCTCTGAATGTTTATGCCTCAGGATCATTTCAGAGCTCAAGGGGGGAATTGTGCGGCATATCACAAGCTACAACGCACAAGTTCACCCATGAGGTTATGGATGCCCAGCATGCCCGGACAACTGACTGTATCAACTTTGTGCTGGACCAAGCCCATCAAGATGTCAGGGCAGCAGAATTCTCCACCTTCGCTGGGATGCCCCTGGCTCAGGAGGTAATTGATGGCACACATGTCGTGTGTGCACTGTGGTATCAGGAAGTGCCATTCATTAACAGGAAGAGGTTCCACTTCCTGAATGTTCAACTCATGTGCGACCACCATCTCTGGATCACGTACGTGTGTGCATGCTTCCCAGGGGGTGTGCATGACAGCTTCATCCTGGGACATTCAGAGATCCCCAGCATCTTCAAGGACGATCGCAGTATGATGAGCTGGCTCTTGGGGAATAAGGCTCATGACCCCAGTGCGGAGGCTGGAGACCAATGCGGAGACCCAATATAGTGAGGCCCATGCTGCCATCACTACTGTCATTGCGTGGTGCATCGGACTGCTCAAAATGCGGTTCCGATGCCTAGGCCGATCTGGTGGTGCATTGCAGTTTACGCCAAAGAGGGTCTTATGCTTTGAGATGGTCTGCTGTGCCCTCCACAGCCTGGCACAGCAGCTGGGCGATGTGCTAGAGGAGGAGGAGGAGGGGGGACATGCAGCCTCATCTGAGGAGGGGGCAGCCCAAGAGGGCAGAAGGACAGCCCGGGGAGGACATCCGGCAGCAGCCAGAGAATGTGGGAGACGGCGGCGATGGCATGCATCCTCACCCACGTCTCATAGGATGAGGCTTTGTCCGTCAGCTCGTTCCCTTCCCCACCCCCCGCAAGTCCCCACATTCACCTTCTCCCCCCCCCATTCACCACCCCCACTACCGTTCTTCTCCTTCTTCCCCCATTTCCCTCCTTCCTCCCTTCCCCATTCTCTGACCCTCTTACCACCCCCTCCTCAACGACAACCTGGTCCCACCCTTCCAGGTCTGCGTAACATCACCCCAGTGTGCCGGCACTGTTAGCGGGTCAATATACAAGGCAGGAGAGTGAATCATAGAATCATAGAATATACAGTGCGGAAGGAGGCCATTTGGCCCATCGAGTCTGCACCGGCCCTTGGAAAGAGCACCCTACCTAAGCCTACACCTCCATCCTATCCCCGTAACCCAGTAACCCCCCTAACCTTTTTGGACACTAAGGGTAATTTATCATGGGCAATCTACCTAACCTGCACATCTTTGGACTGTGGGGGGATACCAGAAGATCTGGAGGAAACTCCCGCAGTCACGGGAAGACAGTGACCCAAGAGTAATAATAACTCGCTGTGAGATTAGCTTTGGGGCTCCACAACTGATGTCAAAGTCTGTCACCTGTCTTTCCGCTGACAGCACGCTCACACCCATCGTCTGAACGGTTTCTGTATTAGGAACTCCTGATCTAGAACCACTGTACCCAGGGGACAGGGCGTGGGGGTGCTGCCAGGTCCTCTGTGGAGAATAATGTGACAGAGGCTGCACATGTATCAGGGGTTAGGTGTTTAATTGTGGACATTTCAATCTTCCATTGTTCCTAGCTACAGATGTTGCCACCTAGTGTCTCTCAGTGCCCACTCAGTGATCTTCAATTTTCTCATGCCCTGCCACTACGTCTAAGTTGCCACCCCCTCCTCCAGTGTCCCCAGGATGCACATCAGAGGTGAAGGTAGCCTGCTGCTTTTCGCTCCCTGTGTCCTTTGATGCCCTTGGCGGTTGTCCTCTGGCGAGACTGGAGCCGGAGGGCCCCAGCTGACTTATCAGTGTCACTAGCTTCGCTGTGTCACCCTGTTCTGCCTGCTGACCTTGAGATGTGCCGCAGTCAGGGAGTGGGATGTGGGTGAGGTGGAGACCACTGCTGTCTCCCTCGTGTCAGGCACCGGGTCGGTCTCCAGCACTCGCTCCTCCTGGATGGTGCCCGTAGGGCCTTCGTGGTCTCCATGGGACAAGGGGCAGCTGAAGTGAGCTTCAGGGGTGTTTGCGTTATCTGGCTCTGCCCATCTTGGCCCCTCCCCGTTGTCTGTATCATGGTGTTGACACCCTCACAATGCTCCTTGGTGACTGGGACATGCTCCGGAGTGCCTTGGCAATGTCCATCTGCAGCACGGTAGCACAAGTGATTAGCACTGTGGCTTCACAGCGCCAGGGTCCCAGGTTCGATTCCCTGCTGGTCACTATCTGTGCGGAGTCTGTACGTTCTCCCCGTGTCTGCGTGGGTTTCCTCCGGGTGCTCCGGACTCCTCCCACAGTCCAAAGACGTGCAGGTTAGGTGGATTGGCCATGATAAATTGCCCGTAGTGACCAAAAAAGGTTAGGAGGGGTTATTGGGTTATGGGTATAGGGTGGAAGTGAGGGCTTAAGTGGGTCGGTGCAGACTCGATGGGCTGAATGGCCTCCTTCTGCACTGTATGTTCTGTGTTCTATGTTGATGTTGAAGCCCTCAGCCATGGTGGTCACAGACTGAGCCATGCCTTGGACACCACAACCACTCAAGGTGCTGACGTCATGCTCCAGGTTTTCCACTGCGGCACCACGCTTGAAGTGTTGGCCTTGGTGACAGGCATTGCTGGTGCCATCTCCTGTGCCCGTAAACTTTGGGACTCCTCCAATCAGCTGTGCACTCACCGGAGTGTCGCTGACATCTCCTCCTGAATCTCACGACTGTGTCCTAATGTTTGCCCAGAGGTTTGGCATCTGGCTGGGACTCAGCTGATTCCTGGGATCCAACAGACCTCTGACTGATAACTCCCTCAAATGTTTCTGCCTCCACCTGCTGTGCATCGGCAACCGTGTGGTGCTCACCAGATTGTGCTCCAGAAGCCTATCCGCAAGCGTCACCCACCGAGGTATGAGTCTCTGCACTGGTGGAAGGGGAGGATTACACCTCTGACACCTCAATGGTGGTATCCTCGGAGCTGCCCTCCGAGGTGTTATCTTGGTAGTGGTGGTGGGTTGTGGGGGGTGGGGGGATATACCCTGGATAGCCTTGCCCCTTCAGGTGCTGATCCTGCGGGAGAAGGAGCATGTGGTCAGTGGGAAGGGGGATAATTTTGTCTGACATGAACAACTCACTTGAGACAGGCCATCTGTCTGAAGGGGAGGTGGATCCTCACCTCTCTGGCACAGGCCAACCTCGCTGTCAGTGCTGCTCTCTCTTCGGCTGACCCCATGGTCTCCAGGGCCCATTCCTCATAGGGGTTTAGAACTCTGGAAATCCGCCGCCTGTCTGGGCCCTTTCACGCCTATTATGGACTAACTTCTGCAGGGATAGAGAGAGGGACATTGTGAGCCGCGTGCCTAGTGCATTTGGGGCGTGGTTTATGGCAGGTGGAATGTGTGGGCAACGCATTTGAACAAGAAGGGGTTGTGCTGGTGGGTGTCAGGGTGTGTTGGGACACAAGCGTGGTGGTCGGATGTGGGGAGGGTTCCAGGTGCCAGCCGCTGACCTGTTTGGGGGGGGGGAGGCACAAGGTCGTGGGGGGGGGGGGGGGGTGGCGACAGGGGCAACTTATGCAGTGGGCCAGTGTTATCTTATCCTTGCAGCCTGGTGGAGGTCATTGGTCTTCTTCCTGTATGGGGGTCCTCTTGATCAAGCAGGCCTAAGTGACGGCCGCTGCCGCTGCCTCCCAGGCGACATTGGCTGCACTGTAGCTGGTCCTACAATCCCCTTGGGGTAACAGGGTGTCCCGTCTCGCCCCCACAGCTTCCAGAAGCCTGGCCAGGGCATCCTCTCTGAAGAGTGGAGCAGGTCTGCGTGGTGCCATGCTTGTGTGCTGACTGGGAGTGAGTTCGGAGGGAGCATTTAAAGCCCGGCGTGAGTCTGGTGAATCAGCTGGCGGGACAGCCAGTACTGTCGTGAAGCTCATGGGACCATTTTGGGCACTGAGTGCCGTTAAATATGGGTTGCATTCTCGCCAGGTCGGCCGTCGGGAAATACCCAGGAAGTCCCGCCCGATATGACACTGAGAATTTTCTTTATTAAATCGCACCCTTCATTTTCCACTAAATTGCAAATTAAAAAATTATAGCAACATTGTGAATTTTCATAGATATTTTATGAACACATATTCATTTAATTTGTAATAAAATTCTTCTGCTGTATTCTTATGCCGTATCCTTGTAACATGCTGTATTACTCGTCTGCAGTCAGGTTTTAAAAGGTTTCTGAGCTTTTCATTTCTGGCAGGAATTTAACAATGAAAATTCCCAATAATTCAAGTAACATCAGACAAAGTTCTCATTGAGGGAACGTACTTTAATAATACAAGTAAGCTTACATTAACACTGCAATGAAGTTCCTGTGTAAAAAACCCTTGTCGCCACACTCCGGCACCTGTTCGGGTATACTGAGGGAGAATTCAGAATGTCCAATTCACTGAACAAGCACGTCCTGCGGGACTTGTGGGAGGAAACCGGAGCACCCGGAGAAAGCCACTCTCTGGCACTGGGCAACCTCGCTGTCAGTGACTGTTCTCTCTTTGGCTGACCCCATGATCTCCAGGGCCCGTTCCTCAAAAGGGCTGAGGGCCATGTCTGGAACTCCGCTGCCCGTCTGGGCCCTTTCACACCTATTAAGGGCTAACTTCTTCTGCAGGGATAGAGAGGGGGACATTGTGCGCCCGTCTATATCCTCTTAGTCAATTCTGGCTAGTTCCAGATTTACCCATGAACACTTTTTTATGCATTCACAGGATACTGCTTAAGAGTCAATCACATTGGAGTCAGGTGTGGGATGGCAGATTTCCTTTCCTAAAGGACATTAGTGACGGGTCCTGATCACCATTTGTTTCATCAACATGGCCATCGCTTGGCTTTCAATTCAGGTTTCTGTCGAATTCAAATTTCACCATCTGGCATCGTGGGATTTGAACCTGGGTCCCCATATTTCGCTCTGGGTCTTTGGATTACTATGCCAGTCATAATGCCACAATACCACTGCCTCCCTCATTTGTCTGTGGCACTTCCAAGGTGATTCCATGGTTGAGCCAAAGAAAAGATGCATCTGAGTTTTGGGCTTTGCATTCGCAGATCTTTTGCATACACCCTGACTCAGCTTGGCAGCTCAATTCCACACCATCACACCGGGCCATATGTTTATGGAATGCTTACTGCTAGGATCCTACTCCTTGACCACACTGCAGATTGCCAAGAAGCTTCTAGGTAGTTATGTTCAATCACTATATAATGGAAAATGAAATCAAATGATTTCAATTATGTGTGACTTGGATGTATAATTTATTTTTGTAATAACATTCAAATGTTGTTGCAGTAAACTATAATGCCTGTAGATCGGATTAAAACATCCCAGAGAATTTCACACACAAATTACTTTGAAATTCAATGACTATTCTGGAGGCAAATGCAACAGCTTTCCCACAGTAACAATCCACAAATAGCAAAGAGATGAATGACCAGTTAATACATTTTTCATGGTATTAATTGAAAGATAATGTTTGTCGGGATGATGTTGCTTCCTGCTCATCAGGGCAAGATGCCAAGTGATCTTTAACATTCACCAGAATGATCAGAACAGGCAGATGTAATGGTCTGGACATTTTGACATGACAATGCTGCACTCCCTTGATATCAAGCTGGAGTGCCAGCTTGTGTGGTGAGCTCACATTATAAGTCAGAATGTTCCGGAGCTGAAACCCACAAGAAAGTGTTCCACCAACTCTATCAGTTTAATACATAGAGTAAAAGTGACTTCTCCATTACATAAAACTAATTTATGAGGGGGGAAATACTGAACTGAGCTTTTTTCACTGGAGAAAATAAATACTTGTTGAAAAGATTGGATGATGCAAATCTAAAGAGGTTATTTAATTAAACTATAACCACGCAGCTCGAGGACACGAATACAAAGTCTGTAGCCTTGAGTGAAATTAGCATATCTTCCCTCACTTCTACTCCCCAGAGGCTCTTTTAAATCACTCTGAGGAATCACAATGAAGAACAGACCACATGTGTCAATTTACTCCTTTATAACAACTGGACAAGTAGCTGATGAAGAAACAGGACTGGACCCCACAACAATAAATCCAGCTGATCAGATACACTACACAACAGAGGTTCCCCTCCTTCTGGTAGCTTGAAAATGTTACTTGTGAATTGCAATTGGTCAAGGTTGAAGAATGTACTTTGGAGTGTCAAATTGAAATCCTGGGTGCCATTTTTAAAATCATATTTTGACAGATTTATCTCGTGTTTAATCACATCCCTCAGGAAATCAAATGAATTGGGAAGTGAGCGTCCATGACTGTGCTGATTGCACTGAGTTGCTTGAAAGGAGTGGAATCACTGGCCCAGACGTTTTTTCTCTTGTTCCATATTTTGTTCTGGCGTGCCGGGAATTGTGTTCAGACTGGCAGATTGCTTAATTTACACTCCATTTCATTCAGTCAGTTTCACTGACTGACTCACCAGTTGGCCCTTCCCATAAATTAGTTTCTTTCTGAGCTTGGTGTTAAATGGCAATGAAGCAAAAGGGTTTCCTTTTGTTCCTGAAATGCAATAAAATTCTCAGCTAAAAGACACAAAAGTGTGTGAAAGATTCCGCCTGGACACTGGTGCCTCCGCCAATCTCATGCCGTGGTCTGACTTCAAAAGCCTTTGTGTCAAACCAGCCATCCTTCCATCAGCCTGCCAGCTGTTGGATTATAATGGCAACGTCATTCCTGCTAGCGGCTCGTGCCAACTTGAAGTGACGCACAGGTCACGCAAAGCCATCCTTCCTTTCGAGGTCATGGGCTCCTCGAAAGACTCCCTGCTTGGCGCACAGGCATTCAAGCTGTTAAACCTCGTTCAGAGAGTGCACTCTCTCTCTCTTGATGACACGCCTGCCTTCCAGGATGCTGACTTCAGGGCGCAATTCGACGACATCCTCGACCAGCACCTCGACGTCTTCGAAGGCATGGGCACGCTCCCATATCCTTACAAGATTCTACTCAAACAGAACGCCACGCCTGTGGTGCATGCACCTCGCAGGGTCCCAGCACCCCTTAAGGACTGCCTCAAGCAGCAGCTGCAGGACCTCCAGGACCAAGATGTGATCTCTAGAGTTACAGAACCAACTGACTGGGTCAGTTCCATGGTGTGTGTAAAAAAGCCTTCCGGCGAGCTGAGAATTTGCATTGATCCCAAGGATCTGAATTGCAATAGCATGAGAGAGCATTATCCGATTCCCAAGCGCGAAGAGATCACATGCGAGATGGCTCGCGCCAAGCTCTTCACCAAACTCGACGCCTCGAAAGGATTCTGGCAAATCCAGCTCGACAAATCCAGCAGGAAACTGTGTACATTTAATACCCCCTTTGGCAGATATTGTGACAACAGGATGCCGTTTGGGATCATTTCTGCTTCAGAAGTGTTCCACAGGATCATGGAACAAATGATGGAAGGCATTGAAGGTGTTCGCGTCTATGTCGACGACATAATCATTTGGTCCACCACCCCGCAGGAGCATGTCAGTCGCCTCCAGCGTGTGTACAAACGCATCTGTGAGCAGGGCCTACGCCTCAACAGAGCCAAATGCTCGTTTGGTCAGACGGAACTCAAGTTCCTGGGGGACCACATCTCCCAGTTGGGTGTGCGGCCGGATGCGGACAAGTTGGCTGCTATCACAGCCATGAAAACGCCAGAGGACAAGAAGGCGGTCCTCCGATTTCTGGGCATGGTCAACTTTTTAGGGAAGTTCATCCCTAACCTTGCCTCTCATACCACGGCTCTCAGGAACCTGGTCAGGAAGACGACAGACTTCCAATGGTTTACTGCCCACGAGCGCGAATGGAGAGAACTCAAAACGAAACGTACCACGGCCCTGGTCTTAGCTTTATTTGATCCAGCAAAAGAGACCAAAATTTTGACCGATGCCAGTCAATCCGGCATTGGGGCAGTGCTCCTTCAACGTGATGAGGCCTCATCATGGGCCCCCGTTGCATATGCGTCACACGCCATGACCCCCACGGAACAGCGCTTCGCGCAGATAAAAAAGGAGTGCCTGGGCTTTCTGAACGGTGTCGTCAAGTTTCACGATTTTGTGTACGGCCTTCCTCAATTCACCGCTGAGACCGACCATCGCCCACTGGTCAATATAATACAGAAAGACTTGAACGACATGATGCCTCGCCTCCAGCTTATTCTTCTCAAGCTCCGGCGATATGACTTCCAGCTGGTATATACCCCAGGCAAAGACCTCATCATTGCCGACGCTCTCTCCAGGGCAGTCAACACTCAGTGTGACTCAGAGGGATTCGTCTGCCAGGTTGACGCCCATGTGGCCTTCATGGCCTCCAATCTACCTGCCATGGATGAACGCCTCGTCCAAATTCGCTGCGAGACGGCGGCTGACCCTTTGCTACAGCATGTCATGCGCCACCTAACAGACGGGTGGCTCAAGGGCCAATGCCCGCAGTTCTATAACGTCAGAGATGATCTGGCGGTAGTAGATGGTGTTCTCCTGAAACTGGACCGCATTGTCATCCCGCAGAGCATGCGCCAGCTCGTCTTGGAGCAGCTACACGAAGGCCAACTTGCCGTGGAAAAGTGTCGCCGACGGGCCTGAGAGGCGGTGTACTGGCCCAGCATCAATGACGACATCGCCAACACAGTGCTCAACTGCCCCACTTGCCCCACTTGTCAGCGCTTCCAGCCGGTCCAACCACGTGAGACCCTACAGCCCCATGAGTTGGTCACGTCCCTTTGGACCAAGGTGGGCATCAACCTGTTCCACGCGCTGGGCAGGGACTATGTCCTGATTGTAGGCTACTTTTCAAACTACCCGGAGGTGGTACGTTTACATGACATTACATCGTCTACAGTCATCCGTGCCTGTAAGGACACCTCTGCTCGACACGGCATCCCACTCACTGTGATGTCGGACAATGGCCCCTGCTTCGCAAGCCAGGAATAGTCCAACTTTGCCAGGAGTTACAACTTTGTGCATGTGACATCCAGTCCCCTGTATCCCCAATCCAACGGCAAAGCGGAGAAGGGCGTCCACATAATCAAACGGCTCCTCTGCAAGGCTGCCGATGCTGGGTCCAATTTCTACCTCGCCTTGCTGGCCTATCGCTAGGCCCCACTGTCCACTGGCCTGTCGCCAGCCCAGCTGCTCATGGGTTGCACCCTGAGGGCGATGGTGCAGTCCATTCATGTCCCAGACCTCGACCACGTTTTGGTCCTTCAACGAATGCAGCTGTCTCGTGCACAGCACAAGGCAGCTCATGACTCCCGTGCAGCTGATCTCCCTGCTCTGACTCCAGATGACAACGTCCGCATCCATCTTCCGTATGATGGCTGGTCTGCAACTGCTGTGATTCTTCGGCAGGTGGCCCCTCGCTCGTTTCTGGTTCGTCTACCGGATGGCTCCATTCTGCGCCGCAATCGACGTGCCCTTCGTCTCGTTCCGCGCTCGCTACGTGATCCTCCACCATTGCCACGCCCTCCTGTTGACCCTGGCCTGGACAATGCAGAGATTCCAGTCACTCTGCATCCTCCTCACTCTGACGCAGTCCAGCCCGCTCCTCAGCCGGCGGCTCCCGACCCACCCTTGAGGTGGTCAACCAGAATTCGCCGTCCACCTCAGAGACTTCATTTGTGAACTTTGTGGACTTATGGACTATCTGATTTGTTCTGTTCTTCCGTTTAATCGTTCAAGTGGTTTGTATATAGTGCTCATCTCGTTATTTGTGTGACACACTGTTTTTCTGCACCAGGCACCTTCCCATGTAAATAGCTTAGTTTTCATGTACATAGTCCTGTAAATATTTTGCACACACGTAGTCAGGAACATTCACTATACACTATTTATTGCCATGCAGGTACATTTTTTATAAAAGGGGGGATGTCATAATATACACCAGTATATCATGGTGCAGACACACACTGATGGACACACAGTGGGACCAATCAACACACACAACACCGCAGACAATCACCAGTGAGAGCACACGCACCATAAAGACAGGGGGCATCAGAGTTCCCGCTCATTCGACTTGCAGCTAGCTAGGAGGACAGAGCTCACAGCCTGTAACGCAGACATTCACCATGTGCTGAGTGCATCGACAAGGCAAAGGTCTTTAGTTAAAGCAAGTATCGTATTAACCCACAGTCTGAGTATGTTTAAACAGTTAATGATTCAATAAAATAGTGTTGCACTATTTCAAGTGTTGGTGACCTGTATGTGATCCAGAACACCCAACACATCACCCTCGGGATCTGGGTGGCCAGGCACTGACCACCATTGCTGCAGTAATTGTTTTAAAATCAACCATTTGGTGCAAGTTTCAGGCCCCTGACTGCTCACTCTGCTGACTGCTCACTGTGTCCAGTAAATGTTCACAAAGTCATTCTGGGGCACACCCAGGCCACCCCTCTGGAAACCCTCAGACCCCAGCTGACCTATCACCGGGGTGGACGTGGCTGAGCTCAATCAGTGGCACAAAGCAGATGCTGCCACTCCTCAGTACATCCATCAGAAGTGCAGCCCCACTGCAGGGTAAGCAGGGGAATAGCAGAGCTCACCCCAGACAAAGGACACATGCACCATAGCCTTTGCAACCTCCCTGGCACACTGCTCCTCTCAGGGCAGAGGCCTCACCAGTCACACTGTCAGCTAGCCCTGTCCGCAGAACCATCAGCTGTCTCCAAGCCCTGCCTGTCCACTGTGCCCTGGCTCCCATCCACCCTACCCCCGGACAGTTTGTCACAAGCTGTGTATCACACCCAGGACCCACATTACACTGCAACTAAGTCCCCAGCAGATGCCCACCCCCTTTGCTCAACCCCATCTGTAGGAGCTACCCACACACAAGCCTCTAAGCATGGAGGCAGTTGCTGGCACACCGTGACCCCCTCCACCACACAACAAGGTGCAATCCTGCTGGTGGGATAACACATAGCCCACCCAGTGAATGACACCCACAGTGGACCTCACTGGGGAGACAGGACAGGGTCGGCAGAGCCTATTGCTGATATGGATTGCAGTACCCCTGTCGACAGGGACTGGGGGTGAGGAGAGAGACTCCCTGGTGACACTCATTGATGGGATTAGGGATGCAGTATGGTAGGCAACATATCGGGAGGTGCGGGGGGGGGGGGGGGGAATGTGGCGGGTGGAGCTGAAGTGCCGCTCTGGGCCACAGTTTAGCCTGTTGGAATTGGATGGGCAAGGGATTTCTTATCTATTTATCTTCATTTTCCCCCCCTTGCAGAGAATGAATTTTGGAGTACAGCCCGGAATACTTGCTATCTACCTGGCCACAGCTGCCGTTGCAAACGCACGGAGGCTGCAGACACATGCGCTGCTCGGGGAGGACCCTGCATAAAAGGAGCCTGCCCCAGTAGCGCCAGCCGGTGAGGCTGGAGAGCCGGCTGTCCAACAGGCCGAGAGGTGGTGTGAAGGAGGCACTGCATTAGGCCACGTTTATACCGTTGACACCTGTCCTTCGAGGACCTGCCAGACCGCGTATGTCGGCAAAGATGTCAACTAACCAGGGAGACCGTGCAACCTCTGTGCCAGATGATGGTGCACATGGAACTGCGGGGGAATGGAAAAGGGCCACTCCCAGTGGCTGGCAAGGTGATGGTTGGCCTGAACTTTTTTGCCTTGGGGTCTTTCCAGGCGTTGAGTGGCGACCGCTTTGGGATATCTCAGACATCGGCACACAGGTGTATCTGTGCCATTAGGGATGCCTGATATGCCCAGGCAGCACACTACATGAACTTCAGTCGGGGCCAAATCCACCAGGATGCCTGGGCAGTAGGATTCACCATCATCGCTGGCATTCCACAGGTCCAGGGGGTGAGAGATGGGACACATTTCCCCCAATGGGCACGGACTCATGAGGGGGTGCCCTTCATCAACAGGAAGGGGTTCCACTCCCTGAATGTGCAGTTGGTGTGTGACCACCAGCTGCACATCATGAACATCTGTTTCCGATACCTGGGCAGTGAACACAACGCCTACATCCCAGCGTACTTGCCGATTCCTGGCACCTTCGAGGGGCTCCCTCGGGTGAGGGGTTGGCTCCTGGGCAACAAAGGTTATACGCTCAGGTCTTGAAGAATGACGCATGTCCAGATGCCCCTGGCCGAGGTGGAGAACCGCTATTTAATGCTCATGCAGCAACCAGGAGCGTAATTGAGTGGTGCATCGACATTCTGATGATGCGGTTCAGATGCCAGGACTGCTCAAGTGGGGCTTTGCAATAAAGCCCTCAGAGGGTTTCACACATCACGGTGGCCTGCTGTATCCTACACAACATCGTGCAGCAGAGGGGGACATGGTGGATGAAGAAAGCCAGGCTTCATTCGACGAGGAGGATGGGATAATGGCCAGGAGGACCGGAGCATGGGACCCGAGCTTGCAGAGGAGGCTGCTCTATGGATGAGCACAGGGCTGCTGCACACAGGACAACCCCATCACCTCCAGGTTCACTGACATGGGGGCCTGTCCCCTGCAGCTTAGCCACCCTGTCCCTCCCCTCCATACTCCTTCATAGCCACTCACATCCTCTCCTGCCCCCCACCCCAGATTCCACACCCACCTCCAATGGTCCTATCAGCATCATTACAGTGGGCTTTGGGTTGGCAGTCTCAGCGGGTCTTCACGCTCCAGCACCATATTGTTGGCTGGGATGAGTGTGCGTCAGGATTGTAATGTGTATATGCAGCTGCTGATTGTCAGCGTCCCGAGTGTCAATCACGGACCTGTCGAATCCCGCACTGTTTTTCATTGGAATCGATTGTGTTCCCCATGGCGCCGGTGCTAGCCCCTCCACGGTCGCTGAAATGATCCAGGTTCGGCGGCAGTTTTGCAGTTGTGAAAGTCCATGAATTCTACGTTGGCGTCAACACTTAGTCTCAAAATCGGAGAATCCAGCCCTATGTCTGGACCAAAACGTCGCTGCTGCCCCCACACTGATGCTCCGCCCAGTGGGGGGCTAGCAGCCATGCCACATAGAGCCCCCGGATTTACCTGCAGATATGGACGGAGAATTGCCAGGTCCGTTGCCGCGCATACGCACGGTGGCAACCTACAGCGGTCACGCCGTACAACATGGCGCTGGCTGCACGCGGGCCCGGCCTGCCAGATAGTGCCCCCTGTAACCCCCCTCGCCACTCCCGGACCACCTCCCACCAGTCGTCCCCCCCCCAGCCCCCACCGAAGCCCCCCCCCCCCCCGGCCAGCGGAACGCCCCCCCCCCCGACTGTGCCACTTAGTGCCACCCAAATGGCGTGCGGCGTATTCAGAGATGATGTCGTTTTTGAGGGGGTGGAGCATCCGAAAAATGGCAGCGCATCCGATTTCGGCATAAACACGAATTCTCTGGCCAATCACCGAATATGATTTTGGTGCCGGCAATCGGAAAATCCAGCCCTTCGTCTCAGAAACGGAGAATTCCGCCCCCTGAGTTTTTCCTGCATTTTCCATTTTTATTTAACATTTGCAACATCTGCAGCAGTTTGCTTTTAGTGAAATAACACCGGGTGAAAAATTGGCGCCACACCTGGACCGATTCCGCTGCTATTGAGGGACTAGCACCGGTGCCGCGAGGAACACAATCGATTCCAATGAAAAACTGTGCGTGATTTGCTGGGTCCGGGATTGACACTCAGGAGGCTGACAAGCTGCAGCTGCACATACACATTACAATCCCCACACACACACATCCCAGCCAACAAGTTGGCATAGTTGTGCTGGAATGTGCCCATATAGGACCCATGGCACAAAGTTCAAAGTGGGCTGTTAGCGGTGTGCGCAACTGCTTGGCTGCCTTGCTAGCTGCGGCAATGGTGTTCCCTGCCCGTCCACCCTGATTCCACAGCCCTCCTCCTTGCCACCCCTGCTATTCCCCCCCCCCCCCCCCCCCCCACCGGGCCACCGGACCAGTGGCACAACACTTTCTGTACCCCTCTCTCTCTCCTTCAGCAGCCACGATGCCGGTTTCACGATTTTTAAAAGCACAAGTGAACTGCACCATTGGGAACTCGGCCCATCGGAGGCAGAGAATCATGGAGGCCCCAGAGAATACTGGGTCGGGCCCGCTAGTGATATGCAAACGGTGTCTACTGTACGTGCGTTCCGGAATGCATTGACACTGCTGGCGAGGTGCTGGAGCATTGTCATTTGGCGTCAAATCGGCACCTGCCGCGATTTCGGCGCCGGAACTAATTCTCTGCCCAATCTTCTTTCCCAATTTTGGCTAACGGAGAATCCAGCCCCTGACCTTCCGGTCACATGTGCCCCAGAATCCTGTTGCCAGTTATGGACCAGAAAGTTGATCATAATGACTTTAGCCTGTATAGTTTGTTCAACCAATTGATAGACATCAATTCAGACGAGACGCTGAGAAGCAGTGAACCGATGCTTTAATAAACTAAATATGTGCCGACCTGTAGCTCCTCCCGCACTGCAGGGCTGACCCAGGTTAACAGGCTTTATACCCCCACAGCTGGGCGGAGCCACAGGCAGAGCCAACAGCAGCACCAATAATAACGTTCCAACAGTACAACAGCAACAACCAATAACAGAACATCAATAACAATAAGTATATACAACAGTGGAGATAACAATACTAATGGAACAGTAGAACAATACTAATAGAACAGTAGAACATATATACAACAGCCTTACGTAGCCATACGTGGCTCACCGCACCAATTTATGAAGATAAATGATAAAATAATATGAGACAGTCTGAGGGATAATTTGCCATGCTCACAGTTCGTATTGTTTGTACATTTTCCAAGTTGATCCCAGTGGTGCATTGCTGAAAGGCACTGTCAATTCACTATCACAATTAAGCAGTGGGTATCATAACATGAAGGCAGCTTACCTCTTACTCCTTTTCATTGTCTTATTCTGCAACTCAAAATCTCAATCTGCTACCTTGTTACAACAATTGTCTCCGAGATTTTCACTCATGAAGTTAATTGCATCTTCGACTGGGGTAATTACACATAACATTACCTGCTGTATTAATTCAAATACCTGCACCTCCTTGACCACAATGTTGCCAAATGATCGAATCTGTGCTAGTTTTTCACTTGTTTTTAATTTGCGTTACTATTTCTGCATCTGGCCGCAATCTGAGTTTGCTACAAGGGGAACATATTCCAAATGTTGATTTACCTTTGTAAACTTATGATACATATCCGTGCTCATGGAGGCAGATAACTGTTGCAGTCATTTTGTGCATTAAAAGGAAGTTTGGGAAAATAATAATAATCTTTACTAGTGTCACAAGTAGATTAACATTAACACTGCAATGAAGTTACTATAAAAAATCCCCAAGTCACCACGCTCCGGTGTCTGTTCGGGTACACTGAGGGAGAATTCAGAATGTCCAATTTAACCAACAAGCACGTCTTTCGGGCCCTGTGGGAGGAAACCGGAGCACCCGTAGGAAACCCACGCAGACACGGGGAGAACGTGCAGACTCGGCACAGGCAGTGACCCAAGCCAGGAATCGAACCTGGGACCCTGGCGCTGTGAAGCAACAGTGTTAACCACATATTTTCTCTTTTTTTTTTGCAGAGTGTGGCAGCCCCCAGCCCCGATGCCAGCTTCCTCCACCGTATTGTTAGTCACATAGCAAAAAACATTCCAAGGGGCTGGTTCCACGGCGTCACACTGGTGGGGCAGGCTCGAATTGAGGTGGTCCCGCCAACAGCTTAGCTTCTGATAGATCGGGGCCTCCTTTTTTATTAACGGACTCCTCAATGCAAAGAATAAAAAATAAACACCCCCTCACTGCCCCCCCCCCCAAACTCCATCCCCTGGAACATCCCTAAACATCCCACAGAACACTTTTGGCCACCCATGGAATAACCTTCCCATAGAACCCCTCCCCACCCCCCTTCCCGCACCCACAGAACAACTTGTCCAGGAAGAGAACCCCCCCCCCCCCACAATGGGAAACACCCACTGGCTGTCCCCGGCACTGCCCCCTGGTGCTGGAGTGGAAAACAGGAGGGTAACCCCCCCCCCCCCCCCCCCCAATCTGTGTCTAATGTATGCTCTATCTAATAATCTTTTGAATTTTGTCTCCAGATCTCTATTTTTTTACCTGTTCTTGATGTGCTCAAACTGAAACACCAAAGTGACTAAAACACCAAAGAGCCTAGGCAAAAATAACACGTGGAGGAATTATGAAAGTCTGGCTTGGTTTTTGGATCGACATAGGGTGTACGAGCATAGTCTTTGACACTATCTGTGGGATTAATGGCATGCAGAGCTGAGGATTTAAATAATCACTGCCAAGCGGGGTGATTCTCCAGCCCGGTGCATATCCCTCTATGTCGGAACAATTGGGGGAAGAGTCCCAAAATGGGAATTTGAGCTGGAATCAGTTTTCCCATCCTCCCAGCCAGCTCCAATTGGCCTGATCAAGATCTCGTCCAGAAATGGCGAGAACCTGATCACAACTCATTCGCATTCATTTTAATCTCATTCGCGTGATTAAAATTGAATGCAGCATCTTATAGATATTCATAGAGGCTTTTCCTTTGTTCTGAAGAGCTTCCCAGAAAGAGCACATGTTGTTTTAACTGTGCTTTTTTTTCTCTACTGGGGTTTCCTCTGCTCTGAAGTCGTCCCTCGAAAGACCAGTGTTCTGCCTGAGTGCTGCTCTCTGGCACCCTGACAGTACCTGACAGTGCCAGGTTGGCATTGTCAATGGATTGGGTCTAAAGGTGAGACTGAGAGGGGAAGGCAGGCCCTGAAAGGATGAGGTTGGCCTTTGGTGTCTCTCATTTGGGGGGAACACGTTGCCAATGATTGGCAGGGGGCCATCGGAGGCGGAACATTGCGGTGGTCCCGAAGAATACCGGGTCAGGCCCGCTAATGATATGCAAACATTGTTTACTGTATGTGTGTTCTGGACCACATTGACACCGCTGTCGAGATGATGGAGAATAGCGATTTGGCTTCAAATCGGTGCACGCCACAATTTTAGTGTCGGAACCTAGTCTCCGCCCAATCGCGTTTTGTGATTTTGCCATCAGCCAACAGAGAATCCCGCCCATAGTCTCCCAAATGGAGAATCTGGCCCCCTATTTTTGGCTATCATGAAACCCCAGGAAGGAATGCGTCAGAGGACATTATCATTTGTGCTGCCTGTGGTAAAATACCTACCAGGACATCAGTGAAATATATTGGGTACTGTAATGTGAGGGAAGCCAACTAATAAACCACAAGCCCTGGACAGAGGGAGATGACAGCATGAACACAAAAGCACAAAAGAGAAATATCCATTTCTCTGTCTGTGAAAATGAATTTCTTGCTGGTGCTGCAGAAGTAATGGAAAGAGTATGATCCAGTAGAAAAATACCAAGAATAGAATGTTTAATATGTGGCCTGGAGAAGCTAACTTAGGTTCATCGCAACAGACACATACAAATCTGATGATTGTCAGCAAATGGCCTGCCTGGGGCCTGAATTTATTAGGAAGGCAAATTCCTGCAGAAAGTTAGTAACAGCATTTTGTGAGGGTAATACGGAATATTGGAAACAAATGTTTGGCTGCGAGGTATTGAAAAGGTTTGTGCCCGCGTATTGAATGTCTAGCTGCCGATTCTGGAGTAATATCAGGAATTAAGGTTCGTATACATGTGCCATTGAGTATGAGGCGAAGAATCAATTGTTGTGCAACATCCCATATTTGCTGTTGTTTCCGACTCTATTATATCCTCCGTCTAACCGGGTCCCACTTCTTGAGCATTGCTGTACAGCCCAGAGGGTTGCTGTGCTGCATTAATCGGAAGGACAAATGTTTTACAGTAATTCCCAATATACTGTAATGAATGTAACAGCTCGGAGGATAATTTTTCAATTTTCCATTAATAAGATTTTAAGGGCAGGAGGGGGGCGGTGGGTGGAGGTGGTGAGGTGATGAAGAATGTGACAGTGAATGTGAAGGAAATACCAAGTGTTGCAAGAGCACTCAGGAAAAGGATGGATACCCTCAAAATTGACTTTTACAGCGATAGAAAGTGGTTGGTATTATGGATCCAGCAAAAACAACATCCGATTGAATTGCCAGTCTTGGTTCCTTGATTTTAGACTGAGCTTCCTTACAGATTAATTAAGATTTCAACGCACTATGATGGGTTGTTTGGCGCATGCACAAAATTCAAAGTTTGAGTGTTTATAAAAAAAAAGGTTTTCTTCGATTTGGCAACAATTTATTTTTGACACTGAACCAAGCTCCGCGTGCCAACATACTTGCACAGTGACACTTACTCTGCATCAATATACAAGCCAGCTGTTGAACTGAATCGGTTCAGTGGTTTAGAAGATGATAGTTTTGGTGACTGATTGGGAGACTCACAAACAAACATGCGTCTCCGTTCTCTTTGGTCGCACGGAGGGCAGTATGATTATGTGTCTTAGTCGCCTCAGCTGCCCAAGACCCACGTGCATTTAGCAGGGAGGAAAACTTCACTTCAGCTTTCTCAAAAAAGCACTGAGAGCCAGCACTGACTTAAAAAAAAATTAATTCATGGGGTGTGGGCGTCGCTGGTTGGGCCAACACTTATTGCCCATCCCTGAGGGCATTTAAGAGTCAACCACATTGCTGTGGATCTGGGGGTCACATGTAGGCCACACCAGGTCAAGGTGACAGATTTCCTCCCCCAAAAGGATATTAGTGAACCAGATGGGTTTTTACAGAAATCAACAATGGTTTTATGGTAATCTTTAAACTTTCAATGAAAGATTTTTTTTTTTTTAATTCAAATTTCACCATCTGCCATAGCGGGATTCGAACACAGGCCCCAAGAGAATGACTCTGGGTCTCTGAATTACTAGTCCAGCGACAATACTACTACCCACTGGCTCCCCTGTCACTTAGCATTCAATCCTCTACCTACTGTTATGGGCCAGGGATTAGAGAACCCCAAAGTGTAACATGGAGTTCACCTGACCCACAACTTTTAATAGATTGTGGTATGGGGAGCACACGGCTCACTATACAGGTGTGGTATAGCAGAAATGGAAAAGTATTTTTTAAAGCAAAATGATGTTTATTCTATGAACTCAAGTTAACCTTTTTAAAACATACAGTGAACATCTTAGCAACCATTAATTCAAATACAATCCCCAAAGAATACAACACTAAGTAATTCTTACTTTTCTTTTAACATCCATAAGACTTAAAACCACCTTTTAACAGAAAGACATCAGGCTTAACTTCACTACTGATAACAGTTACCACGTTGAAATCAGCAAATGGACACTCATAAGCTTGCAGAGATTCACACACATCCTGCTGTGATTGCAGCTTCTCCAAAACGAAAATGAAACCAAACCCACCCTTCAGCAAAAAGCCTAAAGCGAAAGTAAAAAGCTGACAGACAGCCCAGCTCCACCCACTCGCTGACATCACTGCAGTAATAAACACCCATTTCTTAAAGGTACACCCATGTCAGTTATTCTATAAAAACACCCATTTCTTAAAGGTACTCTCACATGACACTACAGTCTGGATTACTCTTAGCCATATGTAAACCTTTTTGGGACAGTTTCCTAGAACTATATGTTGTGAATCCGACTAAGGATCAGGCTATTTTGGATCTGGTAATGTGAAATGAGGCAGGTTTATTAAACAATCACAGAGTAAAAGATTCCCTAGCAAACAGTGACCATAACATGGTAGAATCTAGCATTCAGTATGAGAGTGAGAAACTCGGGTCAGAAACAAATGGGCTAATCTTAAATATGCCTAATTACAAAGGAATGAGGTCATTGTTGGCTGGAGTGGACTGGGAAAGATTGACCAGCAATGGCAGACGTTTATGAAAATTGTTCGTGACTCACAACAAAGATATATCCCAGTGAGGAAAAAAGATTCTAGGAGAGGGATAAATCAACCATAGATAAGCAATAGTACTAACCTGAAAGAAAGAAAACATACAATGTGCCAAAATTAGTGGTAAGCCAGAGGATTGGGAAAGTTTTAAAAAACAATGGAAAGCTGACCAAAAAATAATAAAGAGGGAGAAGGTAAACTATGAGGGTAAATTAGCAAGTAATAAAACAACAGACGGTAAGAGCTTCTTTAAATATATAAAAAGGAAGAGAGAGGCCAAAAGGAACATAAGCCCCTTAGATAATGAGTCTGGGGACATAATAATGTGGAATCAGCAAATGGAAGAGAAGTTAAATAAATACTTTCCATCAGTCTTCACGGCAGAAGACACTAATAACATTCCAAAAATACCAAATAATCAAGAGGCAAAGGGGGGGGGGGGGAAGAAAAACATATAATAGGCTGGATTCTCCGATCGCCGACGCCGAAATTGCGTTCAGCGACGGGGCGGAGAATCCGTTTTGCCACCAAAATCAGGGGCGTCATTCTCCGACCCCCCGCCGTGAATCCCGCCCCCGCCCCCGCCGAAGTCTCCGCTCCCAGAGATTGGGCGGGGGCGGGAATCCGGCCGCGCCGGTTGGCGGGACCCCCCGCTGGATTCTCCGGCCCGGATGGGCCGAAGTCCCGCCCAGGAATTGCCTGTCCCGCCGGCGTAAATCAAACCTGGTATTTACCGGCGGGACCAGGCGGCGTGGGCGGGCTCCGGGGTCCTGGGGGGGGCGCGGGGCGATCTGACCCCGGGGGGTGCCCCCACGGTGGCCTGGCCCGCGATTGGGGCCCACCGATCCGCGGGCGGGCCTGTGCCGTGGGGGCACTCTTTCCCTTCCGCCTCCGCCACGGTCTCCACCATGGCGGAGGCGGAAGAGACTCTCCCCACTGTGCATGCGCGGGAAACTGACAGCGGCCGCTGACGCTCCCGCGCATGCGCTGGGAAACTGACAGCGGCCGCTGACGCTCCCGCGCATGCGCCGTATTTCCGCGCCAGCTGGCGGGGCAACAAACGTCATTTCCGCCAGCTGGCGGGGCGGAAATCCCTCCGGCGTCGGCCTAGCCCCTCAATGTTGGGGCTAGGCCGCCAAAGATGCGGAGACTTCCGCACCTTTTTGCCGGCGCGATGCCCGTCTGATTGGCGCCGGCTTTGGCGCCAGTCGGCGGGCATCCCGCCGTTGGGGGAGAATTTCGCCCCAGGAGCGGTGCCGGTTTTTGAATTCTCCGCCCCCTGAAAAGCGATTATCCACGTCCTCAGGCCATTGCCTGAGGCCCGCGATGCTTTGTCCCCGACGGCCGCATTCCCAACTGTGTGGGACTCTCATGGTCCCAACCGTTCAGGAACTTCGAGTGGCGGTTGTGGAGTCAGTCCGGGGCCGCCACAGTCGGGGGAGGGCCGATCCGCGAGCAGGGGGGCTTTATTCGGGGCTAGCGGCACTGTGGGCGGGCGGTCCAGGGTGCGCGAGCGGTCGGAGAGGGGCACTACTTTGGCGGTCCAGGTCTGCGGGCTGAGCCCGCCATAGAGCACGGCGTGGCGTCTTCAGGCCACTGTTGTGCGCAGCGCGGCCTCGGAACCGCAAGTGCTGAGGGTTGGATCGGCAGCTGGAGCTGCGGGCTCTACGCTGCCTCCCTGCTAGTCCCCAGCAAAACGGGGAATCAGTGGCCCTTATGCACCAGTTTTCCTGCCATAAAAGATCACCGTTTTCACGCTGGTGTGGGGGCTTAGTTTACAAAACAGAGAATCCAGCCCAATAACTATAACAAGAGAAAAAATGCTAGGGAAACTAATAGTGCTAAAGGCTGGTAAGTCCCCTAGACCTGATGGGCTGCATCCTAGGATATTAAAGTAAGTAGCTACAGAGATAGTGGATGCACTGGTAATAATCTTCCAAGAATCCTTAAATTCTAGAAAAGACCCAGAGGATTGGAAATCTGCCAATGTTATTCAAAAAGGGAGGGAGACAAAAACAGGTAACTAAAGGCCAGTTAACATAACACCTGTCCTTGGGAAAATGTTAAGAGTCCATTATAAAGGATGTAATAGCAGAACATTTAGAAAAATATAATATAATCAAGTAGAGTCAGCATGGCTTCATGAAGAGGAAATCATGCCTGACAAATTTATTAGAATTCTTTGAGATGGTAACAAGCAGGATAGATAAAGCAGAACCAGTAGATGTAATATACTTAGATTTCCAAAAAGTGTTTGATAAGGCACCACACAAAAGGCTACATAATAAGATAAGAGCCTATGGTGTTGGGGATAGTGTATTAGTATAGGTAGAGGATTGGCTAACTGATAGAAGACAGAGAATTTGGATACCATGGCATTTTCAGGATGGCAACCTGTAACCAGTGGAGTGCCAGAGGGATCAGTGCTGGGGCTACAGTTATTTACAATATGTATTCATGACTTGGATGAAGGAAGTGAGGTACTGTTGCCAAGTTTGCAGATTCATCTAAATAGGGAAGGCAAGTTGTGAGTAGGCAAAAACTTGGCAGATGGAATATGATGGAGGAAAATGTGAAGCTATGTACTTTGATAGGAAGAATAAAGGAGCTGAATTTTCCACAAGATTTTCTGGCGCTCCCACAATATACTTCTTGGTGATGGGAGGTGGCCCGCCACTGGCCAGTGGCGGGATCTTCTTGTACCGCCGATGTCAATAGGGTTTCCTATTGAATCCACCCCACGTGGAGTGCATCGTCAGCAGGACTGGAATATCCCACCGGTGTGAACAGCCAGAAATCTCGAACATTATCTAAATGACTGCAGAAAGCTGCAGCATAGTAGGATTTTGTGGCCCTTGTTCATGAATCACAAAATGCTAATTTACAAGCTTGGCAGGTAATAGGGAAGGCAAATGGAATGTTGGCCTATATTTCAAAGGGAATAGAATATAAAAATAGGGAGGTCTTGCTAAAACTGTATATGATACTAGTTGGATCACACTTGGAATCCTGCGAACAGTTTTGGTCCCCTTACCTAACGAAAGATATACTGGAATTGGAGGAATTCCAGAGATGGTCCAGTTGGTTGATCCCAGGTATAGAGGGATTTCTTATGAGGAGAGCTTGGGTAGGTTGGGCCTGTACTCATTGGAGCTTAGAAGAATGAGAGGTGAACTTTTTGAGACACATAGGATTCTCAGGGGGTTTGACAGGGCAGATGCTGAGGGGTTGGTTCCATAGATCCATAGAATCCCTACAGTGCAGAAGGAGGCCATTCGGATGCTGAGTCTGACCTCATTGAATGGTGGAACAGACTAGTTGGACCGAATGGATTACTTCTGCTCCTTTGTCTTATGCTCTTATGGTCTACACACGCCATGATCTACCCGGGAATAAAGGGGAATGTGTTACACTTGTTATATGCAAGGGAGATTTTGTTGAAGAAGCCTAACTTTTTAAGTTATGATTATGTTAATCCTCTCATTTAAGATGCAGCCTGCAATATCACAACAAAGCTTCTGTTTTATCAGCAAAATTTAAAATTTGATCATTTAGCCATGAAGCCCAAATGAACACACTGTGCATTATGACTGATGGACTTTCTGAACGTTGTGGTGAATTTCAATGAGACAGTGTCCCAGATCTTCTGATCCAATTAGCAGAGATGTTCACTGTTATTCAGGATCACAAGGGCACTGGGCACCAATTTAGGCATGAAATCTAAACTTCCAATTCAAAAGAATTGGCTCTCGACACCCCCTGTATCTAACACAGCCCACCCAAAGACGCGGCTCTACCCGCCAGACACTGCTCACCTTCCACCCCCCAGACATAGCTCACCCCCAGACTCAGCCCATCCCCAGACACTGCTCACTCTCCACCCTCTCGACACTGTTCACCCTGCAACCGCCAGACACTGCTCACCCTCTACCCCCCAGACACTGCTCACCCTCCACCCCCCAGACACTGCTCACCCTCCACCCCCCAGACACTGCTCACCCTCCACCCCCCAGACACTGCTCACCCTCCACCCCCAGACTCTGCTCACCCTCCACGCCCCAGACACTGCTCACCCTCTACCTGCCAGACACTGCTCACCCTCTACCTGCCAGACACTGCTCACCCTCCACCCGCCAGACACTGCTCACCCTCCACCCCCAGACACTGCTCACTCTCCACCCCCTCGACACTGCTCACCCTGCAACCGCCAGACACTGCTCACCCTCTACCCCCCAGACACTGCTCACCCTCCACCCCCCAGACACTGCTCACCCTCCACCCCCCAGACACTGCTCACCCTCCACCCCCCAGACACTGCTCACCCTCCACCCCCAGACTCTGCTCACCCTCCACGCCCCAGACACTGCTCACCCTCTACCTGCCAGACACTGCTCACCCTCTACCTGCCAGACACTGCTCACCCTCCACCCGCCAGACACTGCTCACCCTCCACCCCCAGACACTGCTCACCCTCCACCCCCAGACACTGCTCACCCTCCACCCCCCAGACACTGCTCACCCTCCACCCCCCAGACACTGCTCACCCTCCACCCGCCAGCACTGCTCACCCTCCACCCCCCAGACACTGCTCACCCTCTACCCGCCAGACACTGTTCACCCTCCACCCCCCAGACACTGCTCACCCTCCACCCGCCAGACACTGCTCACCCTCCACCCCCCCAGACACTGCTCACCCTCCACCCCCCAGACACTGCTCACCCTCCACCCCCCAGACACTGCTCACCCTCCACCCCCCAGACACTGCTCACCCTCCACCCCCCAGACACTGCTCACTGTCCACCCCCCAGACACTGCTCACCCTCTACCCGCCAGACACTGTTCACCCTCCACTGCCCAGACACTGCTCACCCTCCACCCGCCAGACACTGCTCACCCTCCACCCCCCAGACACTGCTCACCCCCAGACACTGCCCAACCCCAGACACTGCTCACACTACACCCCCCAGACACTGCTCATCCTCCACCCCCCAGAAGCGGCTCACCCTCCACCCCCCAGACTCTGCTCACCGTCCACCGCCCAGACGCTGCTCACCCTCCACCCCCCAGATGCTGCTCACCCTCCACCCCCCAGACACTGCTCACCCTCCACCCCCCAGACACTGCTCATCCTGCACCCCCCAGACACTGCTCACCCTCCACCCCCCAGACACTGCTCACCCTCCACCCCCCAGACACTGCTCACTGTCCACCCCCCAGACACTGTTCACCCTCTACCACCTAGACGCTGCTCACCCTCCACCGCCCAGACGCTGCTCACCCTCCACCCCCCAGACACTGCTCATCCTGCACCCCCCAGATGCGGCTCGCCCTCCACGCCCCAGACACTGCTCACCCTCCACCCCCCAGATGCTGCTCACCCTCCACCCTCCAGACACTGCTCACCCTCCACCCCCCAGACACTGCTCATCCTGCACCCCCCAGACACTGCTCACCCTCCACCCCCCAGACACTGCTCACCCTCCACCCCCCAGACACTGCTCACCAACCACCCCCCAGACACTGCTCATCCTGCAACCGCCTGACACTGCTCACCCTCCACCCCCCAGACACTGCTCACCCTCCACCCCCCAGACACTGCTCACTGTCCACCCCCCAGACACTGCTCACTGTCCACCCCCCAGACACTGTTCACCCTCTACCACCTAGACGCTGCTCACCCTCCACCCCCCAGACACTGCTCACCCTCCACCCCCAGACACTGCTCACCCTCCACCCCCAGACACTGCTCACCCTCCACCCCCGGACTCTGCTCACCCTCCACCCCCTCAGACACTGCTCATCCTCCACCCCCCAGACACTGCTCACCCTCTACCCCCAGACACTGCTCATCCTCCACCCCCAGACACTGCTCATCCTCCACCCCCAGACTCTGCTCACCCTCCACCCCCTCAGACACTGCTCACCCTCCACCCCCCAGACACTGCTCACCCTCCACCCGCCAGACACTGCTCACCCTCCACCCCCCAGACACTGCTCACCCTCTACCCGCCAGACACTGCTCACCCTCTACCCCCCAGACACTGCTCACCCTCTACCCATCCAGACACTGCTCACACTCCACCCCCCAGACTCTGCTCACCCTCCACCCCCCCAGACACTGCTCATCCTCCACCCCCCCAGACACTGCTCACCCCCAGACATTGCCCACCCCCACCTCCTAGACACTGCTCACCCTCTACCTGCCAGACACTGTTCACCCTCTACCCCCCAGACACTGCTCCCCCTCTACCCGCCAGACACTGCTCACCGTCTACCCCCCAGACACTGCTCACCCTCCACCCCCCAGACATTGCTCACCCTCCACCCCCCCCAGACACTGCTCATCCTCCACCCCCTAGACACTGCTCACCCCCCACAGACACTGGTCACACACCACCACCCCAGACACATCTCACCCTCCACTTTCCAGACACTGCCCATCCCCACACTGCTCACACCGCTACCTACCCCATTACCCACCCTGCATACCACCCCACCCCCAACACTGCCCACCACCTCACTCCCCACACTGCTCACCACCTCACCCCCAACACTGCTCACCACCCCACTCCTCACACTGCTCAACACCCCACTCCCAACACTGCTCACCACCTCACTCCCCACACTGCTCACCACCTCACTCCCAACACTGCTCACCACCCCACTCCCAACACTGCTCACCACCTCACTCCCCACACTGCTCACCACCTCACTCCCAACACTGCTCACCACCCCACTCCCAACACTGCTCACCACCCCACTCCCAACACTGCTCACCTCACCACCCCCAACACTGCTCACCACCTCACCCCCAACACTGCTCACCACCCCACTCCCAACACTGCTCACCACCCCACCCCCAACACTGCTCACCACCCCACCCCCAACACTGCTCACCACCCCACTCCGCACACTGCTCAACACCCCACTCCCAACACTGCTCACCACCTCACTCCCCACACTGCTCACCACCACATTCCCAACACTGCTCACCACCCCACGCCCAGCACTGCTCACCACCCCACCCCAACATTGCTCACCACCCCACCCCCAACACTGCTCACCACATCACCCCCAACACTGCTCACCACCCCACGCCCAACACTGCTCACCACCCCACCCCCAACACTGCTCACCACCCCACTCCCCACACTGCTCACCACCCCACTGCCCACGCTGCTCACCACCCCACTCCCAACACTGCTCACCACCTCACTTCCAACACTGCTCACCACTCCACTCCCAACACAGCTCACCACCCCACTCCCAACACTGCTCACCACCCCACTGCCCACGCTGCTCACCACCCCACTCCCAACACTGCTCACCACCTCACTCCCAACACTGCTCACCACCTCACTCCCAACACTGCTCACCACCCCACTCCCAACACTGCTCACCACCCCACTGCCCACACTGCTCACCACCCCACCCCCAACACTGCTCACCACCCCACCCCCAACACTGCTCACCACCCCACTCCGCACACTGCTCAACACCCCACTCCCAACACTGCTCACCACCTCACTCCCCACACTGCTCACCACCACATTCCCAACACTGCTCACCACCCCACGCCCAGCACTGCTCACCACCCCACTCCCAACACTGCTCACCACCTCACTTCCAACACTGCTCACCACTCCACTCCCAACACAGCTCACCACCCCACTCCCAACACTGCTCACCACCCCACTGCCCACGCTGCTCACCACCCCACTCCCAACACTGCTCACCACCTCACTCCCAACACTGCTCACCACCTCACTCCCAACACTGCTCACCACCCCACTCCCAACACTGCTCACCACCCCACTGCCCACGCTGCTCACCACCCCACTCCCAACACTGCTCACCACCCCACTCCCAACACTGCTCACCACCCCACTGCCCACGCTGCTCACCACACCACTCCCAACACTGCTCACCACCTCACTCCCAACACTGCTCACCACCTCACTCCCAACACTGCTCACCACCCCACTCCCAACACTGCTCACCACCTCACTCCCAACACTGCTCACCACCTCACTCCCAACACTGCTCACCACTCCACTCCCAACACAGCTCACCACCCACTCCCAACACTGCTCACCACCCAATCCCAACACTGCTCACCACCCCACACCCAACACTGCTCACCACCTCACTCCCAACACTGCTCACCACATCACCCCCAACACTGCTCACCACCCCACGCCCAACACTGCTCACCACCCCACCCCCAACACTGCTCACCACCCCACTCCCAACACTGCTCACCACCCCACTGCCCACGCTGCTCACCACCCCACTCCCAACACTGCTCACCACCTCACTCCCAACACTGCTCACCACCTCACTCCCAACACTGCTCACCACACCACCCCCAACACTGCTCACCACTCCACTCCCAACACAGCTCACCACCCACTCCCAACACTGCTCACCACCCAATCCCAACACTGCTCACCACCCCACTCCCAACACTGCTCACCAACCACTGCCAACACTGCTCACCACCCCACTCCCAACATTGCTCACCACCCACTCCCAACACTGCTCACCTCACCACCCACAACACTGCTCACTACACAATCTCAACAGTGCTCACCTCACCACCCCCAACACTGCTCACCACACCACCCCCAACACTGCTAACCACCCAATCCCAACACTGCTCACCACCTCACGCCCAACTCTGCTCACCATCCCTTTCCCAACACTTTTCGCCACCCCACCCCAACACTGCTCACCACCGCACACCCAACACTGTTCACCACGCCACCCCACCTCTGCGCTCCACCCACCCCCAACACTGCGCACCACCCCACTCCCAACTCTGCTCACCACCCATTTCCAAACACTGCTCACCACCCCACCCCCAACACTGCTCACCACCGCACTCCCAAAACTGCTCACCACCTCACTCCCCACACTGCTCACCACCACATTCCCAACACTGCTCACCACCCCACACCCAGCACTGCTCACCACCCCACCCCCACACTGCTCACCACCTCACCCCCAACACTGCTCACCACCTCACCCCCAACACTGCTCACCACCTCACCCCCAACACTGCTCATCACCCCACGCCCAACACTGCTCACCACCCCACCCCCAACACTGCTCACCACCCCACTCCGCACAATGCTCAACACCCCACTCCCAACACTGCTCACCACCTCACTCCCCACACTGCTCACCACCACATTCCCAACACTGCTCACCACCCCACGCCCAGGACTGCTCACCACCCCACCCCCAACACTGCTCACCACATCACCCCCAACACTGCTCACCACCCCACGCCCAACACTGCTCACCACCCCACGCCCAACACTGCTCACCACCCCACCCCCAACACTGCTCACCACCCCACTCCCAACACTGCTCACCACCCCACTGCCGACGCTGCTCACCACCCACTCCCAACACTGCTCACCACCCAATCCCAACACTGCTCACCACCCCACACCCAACACTGCTCACCACCTCACGCCCAACACTGCTCACCACCCCACTCCCAACACTGCTCACCAACCACTCCCAACACTGCTCACCACCCCACTCCCAACACTGCTCATCACCGCACTCTCAACACTGCTCACAACCCCCCCCCCAACACTGCTCACCACCCCACTCCCAACACTGCTCACCACCCCACCCCCAACACGGCTCACCACCGCACTCCCAACACCGTTCACCACCCCACCCCACCTCTGCGCTCCACCCACCCCCAACACTGCGCACCACCCGACTCCCAACTCTGCTCACCACCCATTTCCAAACACTGTTCACCACCCCACCCCCAACACTGCTCACCACCCCACTACCAACACTGCTCACCACCCAAACCCCAACACTGCTTACCACCTCACTCCCCACAGAGCTCACCACCTCACCCCAACACTGCGCACCACCTCACTCCCCACTGTTCACCACCTCAATCCCCACACTGCTCACCACCCCTCCCACAAAACTGCTCACCACCCCACTCCCAACACTGCTCAACACCCGACTCCCAACACTGCACACCACCCCACTCCCAACACTGCTCACCACCTCACTCCCAACACTGCTCACCACCTCACTCCCAACATTGCTCACCACCCCACCCCCAACACTGCTCACCACTCCACTCCCAACACAGCTCACCACCCACTCCCAACACTGCTCACCACCCAATCCCAACACTGCTCACCACCCCACACCCAACACTGCTCACCACCTCACTCCCAACACTGCTCACCACATCACCCCCAACACTGCTCACCACCCCACGCCCAACACTGCTCACCACCCCACCCCCAACACTGCTCACCACCCCACTCCCAACACTGCTCACCACCCCACTGCCCACGCTGCTCACCACCCCACTCCCAACACTGCTCACCACCTCACTCCCAACACTGCTCACCACCTCACTCCCAACACTGCTCACCACCCCACCCCCAACACTGCTCACCACTCCACTCCCAACACAGCTCACCACCCACTCCCAACACTGCTCACCACCTCACTCCCAACACTGCTCACCACCCCACTCCCAACACTGCTCACCAACCACTGCCAACACTGCTCACCACCCCACTCCCAACATTGCTCACCACCCACTCCCAACACTGCTCACCTCACCACCCACAACACTGCTCACCACCCAATCCCAACAGTGCTCACCTCACCACCCCCAACACTGCTCACCACACCACCCCCAACACTGCTCACCACCCAATCCCAACACTGCTCACCACCTCACGCCCAACTCTGCTCACCATCCCTTTCCCAACACTTTTCGCCACCCCACCCCAACACTGCTCACCACCGCACACCCAACACTGTTCACCACGCCACCCCACCTCTGCGCTCCACCCACCCCCAACACTGCGCACCACCCCACTCCCAACTCTGCTCACCACCCATTTCCAAACACTGCTCAACACCCCACCCCCAACACTGCTCACCACCGCACTCCCAAAACTGCTCACCACCTCACTCCCCACACTGCTCACCACCACATTCCCAACACTGCTCACCACCCCACACCCAGCACTGCTCACCACCCCACCCCCACACTGCTCACCACCTCACCCCCAACACTGCTCACCACCTCACCCCCAACACTGCTCACCACCTCACCCCCAACACTGCTCATCACCCCACGCCCAACACTGCTCACCACCCCACCCCCAACACTGCTCACCACCCCACTCCGCACAATGCTCAACATCCCACTCCCAACACTGCTCACCACCTCACTCCCCACACTGCTCACCACCACATTCCCAACACTGCTCACCACCCCACGCCCAGCACTGCTCACCACCCCACCCCCAACACTGCTCACCACATCACCCCCAACACTGCTCACCACCCCACGCCCAACACTGATCACCACCCCACGCCCAACACTGCTCACCACCCCACGCCCAACACTGCTCACCACCCCACCCCCAACACTGCTCACCACCCCACTCCCAACACTGCTCACCACCTCACTGCCCACGCTGCTCACCACCCACTCCCAACACTGCTTACCACCCAATCCCAACACTGCTCACCACCCCACACCCAACACTGCTCACCACCTCACGCCCAACACTGCTCACCACCCCACTCCCAACACTGCTCACCAACCACTCCCAACACTGCTCACCACCCCACTCCCAACACTGCTCACCACCGCACTCTCAACACTGCTCACCACCCCACCCCCAACACTGCTCACCACCCCACTCCCAACACTGCTCACCACCCCACCCCCAACACGGCTCACCACCGCACTCCCAACACTGTTCACCACCCCACCGCACCTCTGCTCTCCACCCACCCCCAACACTGCGCACCACCCCACTCCCAACTCTGCTCACCACCCATTTCCAAACACTGTTCACCACCCCACCCCCAACAATGCTCACCACCCCACTACCAACACTGCTCACCACCCAAACCCCAACACTGCTTACCACCTCACTCCCCACAGAGCTCACCACCTCACCCCAACACTGCTCACCACCTCACTCCCCACACTGCTCAACACCCCACTCCCAACGCTGCTGACCACCTCACTCTCCACACAACTCACCACCTCACTCCCCACACAGCTCACCACCCAAACCCCAACACTGCTTACCACCTCACTCCCTACAGATCTCACCACCTCACCCCAACACTGCTCACCACCTCACTCCCCACACTGTTCACCACCTCAATCCCCACACTGCTCACCACCCCTCCCACAAAACTGCTCACCACCCCACTCCCAACACTGCTCAACACCCGACTCCCAACACTGCTCACCACCCCACTCCCAACACTGCTCACCACCCCACCCACAAAACTGCTCACCACCCCATTCCCAACACTGCTCAACACACCACTCCCAACTCTGCTCACCACCCCACTCCCACCACTGCTCACCACCCCTCCCACAACACTGCTCACCACCCCTCCCACAACAGTGCTCACCACCGCATTCCCAATACTGCTCACCACCCCTCCCACAACCCTGCACACCACCCCACCCCCAACACTGCTCACCACCCCTCCCACTAGGCTGGTCACCACCCCTCCCACAGCAGTGCTTACCACCGCACTCCCAACACTGCTCACCACCCCTCTCCCAACACCGCTCACCACCCCACCCCCAACAATGCTCACCACCCCACACCCAACACTGCTCACCAACTCACACCCAACACTTCTCACCACCCCACTCCCAACACTGCTCACCAACCACTGCCAACACTGCTCACCACCCCACTCCCAACATTGCTCATCACCCACTCCCAACACTGCTCACCTCACCACCCCCAACACTGCTCACCACCCAATCCCAACAGTGCTCACCTCACCACCCCCAACACTGCTCACCATACCACCCCCAACACTGCTCACCACCCAATCCCAACACTGCTCACCACCGCACTCCCAACACTGTTCACCACCCCACCCCACCTCTGCGCTCCACCCACCCCCAACACTGCGCACCACCCCACTCCCAACTCTGCTCACCACCCATTTCCAAACACTGTTCACCACCCCACCCCCAACACTGCTCACCACTCCACTACCAACACTGCTCACCACCCCACTCCCAACGCTGCTGACCACCTCACTCTCCACACTGCTCACCACCTCACTCCCCACACAGCTCACCACCCAAACCCCAACACTGCTTACCACCTCACTCCCCACAGATCTCACCACCTCACCCAAACACTGCTCACCACCTCACTCCCCACACTGTTCACCACCTCAATCCCCACACTGCTCACCACCCCTCCCACAAAACTGCTCACCACCCCACTCCCAACACTGCTCAACACCCGACTCCCAACACTGCTCACCACTCCACTACCAACACTGCTCACCACCCCACCCACAAAACTGCTCACCACCCCACTCCCAACACTGCTCAACACCCCACTCCCAACACTGCTCACCACCCCACTCCCATCACTGCTCACCACCCCTCCCACAACACTGCTCACCACCCCTCCCACAACAGTGCTCACCACCGCATTCCCAATACTGCTCACCACCCCTCCCACAACACTGCTCACCACCCCACCCCCAACACTGCTCACCACCCCTCCCACTAGGCTGCTCACCACCCCTCCCACAGCAGTGCTTACCACCGCACTCCCAACACTGCTCACCACCCCTCTCCCAACACCGCTCACCACCCCACACCCAACAATGCTCACCACCCCACACCCAACACTGCTCACCAACTCACGCCCAACACTGCTCACCACCCCACTCCCAACACTGCTCACCAACCACTGCCAACACTGCTCACCAACCACTCCCAACACTGCTCACCACCCCACTCCCAACACTGCTCACCACCGCACTCTCAACACTGCTCACCACCCCACCCCCAACACTGCTCACCACCCCACTCCCAACACTGCTCACCACCCACTCCCAACATTGCTCACCTCACCACCCCCAACGCTGCTCACCACACCACCCCCAACACTGCTCACCACCCAATCCCAACACTGCTCACCACCTCACTCCCCACACTGTTCACCACCTCAATCCCCACACTGCTCAACACCCCTCCCACAAAACTGCTCACCACCCCACTCCCAACACTGCTCAACACCCGACTCCCAACACTGCTCACCACTCCACTACCAACACTGCTCACCACCCCACCCACAAAACTGCTCACCACCCCACTCCCAACACTGCTCAACACCCCACTCCCAACACTGCTCACCACCCCACTCCCATCACTGCTCACCACCCCTCCCACAACACTGCTCACCACCCCTCCCACAACAGTGCTCACCACCGCATTCCCAATACTGCTCACCACCCCTCCCACAACACTGCTCACCACCCCACCCCCAACACTGCTCACCACCCCTCCCACTAGGCTGCTCACCACCCCTCCCACAGCAGTGCTTACCACCGCACTCCCAACACTGCTCACCACCCCTCTCCCAACACCGCTCACCACCCCACACCCAACAATGCTCACCACCCCACACCCAACACTGCTCACCAACTCACGCCCAACACTGCTCACCACCCCACTCCCAACACTGCTCACCAACCACTGCCAACACTGCTCACCAACCACTCCCAACACTGCTCACCACCCCACTCCCAACACTGCTCACCACCGCACTCTCAACACTGCTCACCACCCCACCCCCAACACTGCTCACCACCCCACTCCCAACACTGCTCACCACCCACTCCCAACATTGCTCACCTCACCACCCCCAACGCTGCTCACCACACCACCCCCAACACTGCTCACCACCCAATCCCAACACTGCTCACCACCTCACCCCCAACTCTGCTCGCCATCCCTTTCCCAACACATTTCGCCATCC
Source organism: Scyliorhinus torazame (assembly GCF_047496885.1). Classification (NCBI taxonomy): domain Eukaryota; kingdom Metazoa; phylum Chordata; class Chondrichthyes; order Carcharhiniformes; family Scyliorhinidae; genus Scyliorhinus; species Scyliorhinus torazame. The sequence goes on along the minus strand of NC_092723.1, from coordinate 53,242,202 downwards.
CACCCCCAACACTGCTCACCACCGCACTCCCAACACTGTTCACCACCCCACCCCACCTCTGCGCTCCACCCACCCCCAACACTGCGCACCACCCCACTCCCAACTCTGCTCACCACCCCACTACCAACACTGCTCACCACCCCACTCCCAACGCTGCTGACCACCTCACTCTCCACACTGCTCACCACCTCACTCCCCACACAGCTCACCACCCAAACCCCAACACTGCTTACCACCTCACTCCCCACAGATCTCACCACCTCACCCCAACACTGCTCACCACCTCACTCCCCACACTGTTCACCACCTCAATCCCCACACTGCTCACCACCCCTCCCACAAAACTGCTCACCACCCCACTCCCAACACTGCTCAACACCCGACTCGCAACACTGCTCACCACCCCACTCCCAACACTGCTCACCACCCCACCCACAAAACTGCTCACCACCCCACTCCGAACACTGCTCAACACCCCACTCCCAACACTGCTCACCGCCCCACTCCCATCACTGCTCACCACCCCTCCGACAACACTGCTCACCACCCCTCCCACAACAGTGCTCACCACCGCATTCCCAATACTGCTCACCACCCCTCCCACAACCCTGCTCACCACCCCACCCCCAACACTGCTCACCACCCCTCCCACTAGGCTGGTCACCACCCCTCCCACAGCAGTGCTTACCACCGCACTCCCAACACTGCTCACCACCCCTCTCGCAACACCGCTCACCACCCCACCCCCAACAATGCCCACCACCCCACACCCAACACTGCTCACCAACTCACGCCCAACACTGCTCACCACCCCATTCCCAACACTGCTCACCAACCACTGCCAACACTGCTCACCACCCCACTCCCAACATTGCTCACCACCCACTCCCAACACTGCTCACCTCACCACCCCCAACACTGCTCACCACCCAATCCCAACAGTGCTCACCTCACCACCCCCAACACTGCTCACCACACCACCCCCAACACTGCTCACCACCCAATCCCAACACTGCTCACCACCTCACGCCCAACTCTGCTCACCATCCCTTTCCCAACACTTTTCGCCACCCGACCCCAACACTGCTCACCACCGCACACCCAACACTGTTCACCACCCCACCCCACCTCTGCGCTCCACCCACCCCCAACACTGCGCAACACCCCACTCCCAACTCTGCTCACCACCCATTTCCAAACACTGCTCACCACCCCACCCCCAACACTGCTCACCACCGCACTCCCAAAACTGCTCACCACCGCACTCCCCACACTGCTCACCACCACATTCCCAACACTGCTCACCACCCCACACCCAGCACTGCTCACCACCCCACCCCCAACACTGCTCACCACCTCACCCCCAACACTGCTCACCATCTCACCCCCAACACTGCTCATCACCTCACCCCCAACATTGCTCATCACCCCACGCCCAACACTGCTCACCACCCCACCCCCAACACTGCTCACCACCTCACTCCCCACACTGCTCACCACCACATTCCCAACACTGCTCACCACCCCACGCCCAGCACTGCTCACCACCCCACCCCCAACACTGCTCACCACATCACCCCCAACACTGCTCACCGCCCCACGCCCAACACTGCTCACCACGCCACGCCCAACTCTGCTCACCACCCCACCCCCAACACTGCTCACCACCCCACTCCCAACACTGCTCACCACCCCACTGCCCACGCTGCTCACCACCCACTCCCAACACTGCTCACCACCCAATCCCAACACTGCTCACCGCCCCACACCCAACACTGCTCACCATCTCACGCCCAACACTGCTCACCACCCCACTCCCAACACTGCTCACCAACCACTCCCAACACTGCTCACCACCCCACTCCCAACACTGCTCACCACCGCACTCTCAACACTGCTCACCACCCCACCCCCAACACTGCTCACCACCCCACTCCCAACACTGCTCACCACCCACTCCTAACACTGCTCACCACCCCACTCCCAACACTGCTCACCACCGCACTCTCAACACTGCTCACCACCCCACCCCCAACACTGCTCACCACCCCACTCCCAACACTGCTCACCACCCACTCCCAACATTGCTCACCTCACCACCCCCAACACTGCTCACCACCCAATCCCAACAGAGCTCACCTCACCACCCCCAACGCTGCTCACCACACCACCCCCAACACTGCTCACCACCCAATCCCAACACTGCTCACCACCTCACCCCCAACTCTGCTCACCATCCCTTTCCCAACACTTTTCGCCATCCCACCCCCAACACTGCTCACCACCGCACTCCCAACACTGTTCACCACCCCACCCCACCTCTGCGCTCCACCCACCCCCAACACTGCGCACCACCCCACACCCAGCACTGCTCACCACCCCACCCCCAACACTGCTCACCACCTCACCCCCAACACTGCTCACCATCTCACCCCCAACACTGCTCATCACCTCACCCCCAACACTGCTCATCACCCCACGCCCAACACTGCTCACCACCCCACCCCCAACACTGCTCACCACCTCACTCCGCACAATGCTCAACACCCCTCTCCCAACACTGCTCACCACCTCACTCCCCACACTGCTCACCACCACATTCCCAACACTGCTCACCACCCCACGCCCAGCACTGCTCACCACCCCACCCCCAACACTGCTCACCACATCACCCCCAACACTGCTCACCACCCCACGCCCAACACTGCTCACCACGCCACGCCCAACTCTGCTCACCACTCCACCCCCAACACTGCTCACCACCCCACTCCCAACACTGCTCACCACCTCACTGCCCACGCTGCTCACCACCCACTCCCAACACTGCTCACCACCCAATCCCAACACTGCTCACCACCCCACACCCAACACTGCTCACCATCTCACGCCCAACACTGCTCACCACCCCACTCCCAACACTGCTCACCAACCACTCCCAACACTGCTCACCACCCCACTCCCAACACTGCTCACCACCGCACTCTCAACACTGCTCACCACCCCACCCCCAACACTGCTCACCACCCCACTCCCAACACTGGTCACCACCCCACTCCCAACACTGCTCACCACCCACTCCTAACACTGCGCACCTCACCAACCCCAACACTGCTCACCACCCAATCCCAACAGTGCTCACCTCACCACCCCCAACGCTGCTCACCACACCTCCCCCAACACTGCTCACCACCCAATCCCAACACTGCTCACCACCTCACCCCCAACTCTGCTCACCATCCCTTTCCCAACACTTTTCGCCATCCCACCCCCAACACTGCTCACCACCGCACTCCCAACACCGTTCACCACCCCACCCCACCTCTGCGCTCCACCCACCCCCAACACTGCGCACCACCCCACTCCCAACTCTGCTCACCACCCATTTCCAAACACTGTTCACCACCCCACCCCCAACAGTGCTCACCACCCCACTACCAACACTGCTCACCACCCCACTCCCAACGCTGCTGACCACCTCACTCTCCACACTGCTCACCACCTCACTCCCCACACAGCTCACCACCCAAACCCCAACACTGCTTACCACCTCACTCCCCACAGAGCTCACCACCTCACCCCAACACTGCTCACCACCTCACTCCCCACAATGTTCACCACCTCAATCCCCACACTGCTCACCACCCCTCCCACAAAACTGCTCACCACCCCACTCCCAACACTGCTCAACACCCGACTCCCAACACTGCTCACCACCCCACTCCCAACACTGCTCACCACCCCACCCACAAAACTGCTCACCACCCCACTCCCAACACTGCTCAACACCCCACTCCCAACACTGCTCACCACCCCACTCCCATCACTGCTCACCACCCCTCCCACAACACTGCTCACCACCCCTCCCACAACAGTGCTCACCACCGCATTCCCAATACTGCTCACCACCCCTCCCACAACCCTGCTCACCACCCCTCCCACTAGGCTGGTCACCACCCCTCCCACAGCAGTGCTTACCACCGCACTCCCAACACTGCTCACCACCCCTCTCCCAACACCGCTCACCACCCCACCCCCAACAATGCTCACCACCCCACACCCAACACTGCTCACCAACTCACGCCCAACACAGCTCACCACCCCACTCCCAACACTGCTCACCAACCACTGCCAACACTGCTCACCACCCCACTCCCAACATTGCTCACCACCCACTCCCAACACTGCTCACCTCACCACCCCCAACACTGCTCACCACCCAACCCCAACAGTGCTCACCTCACCACCCCCAACATTGCTCACCACACCACCCCCAACACTGCTCACCACCCAATCCCAACACTGCTCACCACCTCACGCCCAACTCTGCTCACCATCCCTTTCCCAACACTGCTCACCAACCACTCCCAACACTGCTCACCACCCCACTCCCAACACTGCTCACCACCGCACTCTCAACACTGCTCACCACCCCACCCCCAACACTGCTCACCACCCCACTCCCAACACTGCTCACCACCCACTCCTAACACTGCTCACCACCCCACTCCCAACACTGCTCACCACCGCACTCTCAACACTGCTCACCACCCCACCCCCAACACTGCTCACCACCCCACTCCCAACACTGCTCACCACCCACTCCCAACATTGCTCACCTCACCACCCCCAACACTGCTCACCACCCAATCCCAACAGAGCTCACCTCACCACCCCCAACGCTGCTCACCACACCACCCCCAACACTGCTCACCACCCAATCCCAACACTGCTCACCACCTCACCCCCAACTCTGCTCACCATCCCTTTCCCAACACTTTTCGCCATCCCACCCCCAACACTGCTCACCACCGCACTCCCAACACTGTTCACCACCCCACCCCACCTCTGCGCTCCACCCACCCCCAACACTGCGCACCACCCCACACCCAGCACTGCTCACCACCCCACCCCCAACACTGCTCACCACCTCACCCCCAACACTGCTCACCATCTCACCCCCAACACTGCTCATCACCTCACCCCCAACACTGCTCATCACCCCACGCCCAACACTGCTCACCACCCCACCCCCAACACTGCTCACCACCTCACTCCGCACAATGCTCAACACCCCTCTCCCAACACTGCTCACCACCTCACTCCCCACACTGCTCACCACCACATTCCCAACACTGCTCACCACCCCACGCCCAGCACTGCTCACCACCCCACCCCCAACACTGCTCACCACATCACCCCCAACACTGCTCACCACCCCACGCCCAACACTGCTCACCACGCCACGCCCAACTCTGCTCACCACTCCACCCCCAACACTGCTCACCACCCCACTCCCAACACTGCTCACCACCTCACTGCCCACGCTGCTCACCACCCACTCCCAACACTGCTCACCACCCAATCCCAACACTGCTCACCACCCCACACCCAACACTGCTCACCATCTCACGCCCAACACTGCTCACCACCCCACTCCCAACACTGCTCACCAACCACTCCCAACACTGCTCACCACCCCACTCCCAACACTGCTCACCACCGCACTCTCAACACTGCTCACCACCCCACCCCCAACACTGCTCACCACCCCACTCCCAACACTGGTCACCACCCCACTCCCAACACTGCTCACCACCCACTCCTAACACTGCGCACCTCACCAACCCCAACACTGCTCACCACCCAATCCCAACAGTGCTCACCTCACCACCCCCAACGCTGCTCACCACACCTCCCCCAACACTGCTCACCACCCAATCCCAACACTGCTCACCACCTCACCCCCAACTCTGCTCACCATCCCTTTCCCAACACTTTTCGCCATCCCACCCCCAACACTGCTCACCACCGCACTCCCAACACCGTTCACCACCCCACCCCACCTCTGCGCTCCACCCACCCCCAACACTGCGCACCACCCCACTCCCAACTCTGCTCACCACCCATTTCCAAACACTGTTCACCACCCCACCCCCAACAGTGCTCACCACCCCACTACCAACACTGCTCACCACCCCACTCCCAACGCTGCTGACCACCTCACTCTCCACACTGCTCACCACCTCACTCCCCACACAGCTCACCACCCAAACCCCAACACTGCTTACCACCTCACTCCCCACAGAGCTCACCACCTCACCCCAACACTGCTCACCACCTCACTCCCCACAATGTTCACCACCTCAATCCCCACACTGCTCACCACCCCTCCCACAAAACTGCTCACCACCCCACTCCCAACACTGCTCAACACCCGACTCCCAACACTGCTCACCACCCCACTCCCAACACTGCTCACCACCCCACCCACAAAACTGCTCACCACCCCACTCCCAACACTGCTCAACACCCCACTCCCAACACTGCTCACCACCCCACTCCCATCACTGCTCACCACCCCTCCCACAACACTGCTCACCACCCCTCCCACAACAGTGCTCACCACCGCATTCCCAATACTGCTCACCACCCCTCCCACAACCCTGCTCACCACCCCTCCCACTAGGCTGGTCACCACCCCTCCCACAGCAGTGCTTACCACCGCACTCCCAACACTGCTCACCACCCCTCTCCCAACACCGCTCACCACCCCACCCCCAACAATGCTCACCACCCCACACCCAACACTGCTCACCAACTCACGCCCAACACAGCTCACCACCCCACTCCCAACACTGCTCACCAACCACTGCCAACACTGCTCACCACCCCACTCCCAACATTGCTCACCACCCACTCCCAACACTGCTCACCTCACCACCCCCAACACTGCTCACCACCCAACCCCAACAGTGCTCACCTCACCACCCCCAACATTGCTCACCACACCACCCCCAACACTGCTCACCACCCAATCCCAACACTGCTCACCACCTCACGCCCAACTCTGCTCACCATCCCTTTCCCAACACTTTTCGCCACCCCACCGCAACACTGCTCACCACCGCACACCCAACACTGTTCACCACCCCACCCCACCTCTGCGCTCCACCCACCCCCAACACTGCGCACCACCCCACTCCCAACTCTGCTCACCACCCATTTCCAAACACTGCTCACCACCCCACCCCCAACACTGCTCACCACCGCACTCCCAAAACTGCTCACCACCTCACTCCCCACACTGCTCACCACCACATTCCCAACACTGCTCACCACTCCACTCCCAATGCTGCTGACCACCTCACTCTCCACACTGCTCACCACCTCACTCCCCACACAGCTCACCACCCAAACCCCAACACTGCTTACCACCTCACTCCCCACAGAGCTGACCACCTCACCCCAACACTGCTCACCACCTCACTCCCCACACTGTTCACCACCTCAATCCCCACACTGCTCACCACCCCTCCCACAAAACTGCTCACCACCCCACTCCCAACACTGCTCAACACCCGACTCCCAACACTGCTCACCACCCCACTCCCAACACTGCTCACCACCCCACCCACAAAACTGCTCACCACCCCACTCCCAACACTGCTCAACACCCCACTCCCAACACTGTTCTCCACCCCACTCCCATCACTGCTCACCACCCCTCCCACAACACTGCTCGCCACCCCTCCCACAACAGTGCTCACCACCGCATTCCCAATACTCCTCACCACCCCTCCCACAACACTGCTCACCACCCCACCCCCAAGACTGCTCACCACCCCTCCCACTAGGCTGGTCACCACCCCTCCCACAGCAGTGCTTACCACCGCACTCCCAACACTGCTCACCACCCCTCTCCCAACCCCGCTCACCACCCCACCCCCAACAATGCTCACCACCCCATCCCGAACACTGCTCACCACCTTACTCCCAACACTGCTCACCACCCCACTCCCTACACTGCTCACCGCCCCTCCCACAAGAGTGCTCACCACCTCACTCCCACAACACTGCTCACCACCTCACTCCCCGCACTGCTCACCAACCCATGCCCAACACTGCTCACCACCCCACCCCCAACACTGCTCACCACCTCACCCCCAACACTGTTCACCAACCCACCCCCAACACTGCTCACCACCCCTCCCACAACAATGCTCACCACCTCACACCCAACACTGCTCACCACCCCTCCCACAACACTGCTCACCAACCCTCCCACTACACTGCTCACCACCTCACTCCCCACACTGCTCACCACCTCACTCCCAACACTGCTCACCACCCCACTCCCAACACTGCTCACCACCCCACCCCCAACACTGCTCACCACCCCTCCCCCAACACTGCTCACCACCCCTCCCACAACACTGCTCACCACCCCACCCCCAACACTGCTCCCCACCCCTCCCACAACACCGCTCACCACCCCACTCCCAACACTGCTCACCACCTTACTCCCCACACTGCTCACCACCCCACCCCAACACTGCTCACCACCTCACCCCCAACACTGCTCACCACCTCACCACCAAAACTGCTCACCACCCCATTTCCAACACTGCTTACCACCCCTCCCGCAACACTGCTCACCACCCCTCCCACAACACTGCTCACCACCTCACTCCCCACACTGCTCACCACCCCACTCCCAACACTGCTCGCCACCTCACTCCCAATACTGCTCACCACCCCTCCTACAACACTGCTCACCACCCCACCCCCAACACTGCTCGCCACCTCACTCCCAATACTGCTCACCACCCCTCCTACAACACTGCTCACCAACCCTCTCACAACACTGCTCACGACCTTACTCCCCACACTGCTCACCACCCCACTCCCAACACTGCTCACCACCCCACCCCCAACACTGCTCCCCACCCCACTCCCAACACTGCTCACCACCCCTCCCACTAGGCTGGTCACCACCCCTCCCACAGCAGTGCTTACCACCGCACTCCCAACACTGCTCACCACCCCTCTCCCAACACCGCTCACCACCCCACTCCCAACAATGCTCACCACCCCACACCCAACACTGCTCACCAACTCACGCCCAACACTGCTCACCACCCCATTCCCAGCACTGCTCACCAACCACTGCCAACACTGCTCACCACCCCACTCCCAACATTGCTCACCACCCACTCCCAACACTGCTCACCTCACCACCCCCAACACTGCTCACCACCCAATCCCAACAGTGCTCACCTCACCACCCGCAACACTACTCACCACACCACCCCCAACACTGCTCACCACCCAATCCCAACACTGCTCACCACCTCACGCCCAACTCTGCTCACCATCCCTTTCCCAACACTTTTCGCCACCCCACCCCAACACTGCTCACCACCGCACACCCAACACTGTTCACCACCCCACCCCACCTCTGCGCTCCACCCACCCCCAACACTGCGCAACACCCCACTCCCAACTCTGCTCACCACCCATTTCCAAACACTGCTCACCACCCCACCCCCAACACTGCTCACCACCACATTCCCAACACTGCTCACCACCCCACACCCAGCACTGCTCACCACCCCACCCCCAACACTGCTCACCACCTCACCCCCAGCACTGCTCACCATCTCACCCCCAACACTGCTCATCACCTCACCCCCAACACTGCTCATCACCCCACGCCCAACACTGCTCACCACCCCACCCCCAACACTGCTCACCACCTCACTCCGCACAATGCTCAACACCCCTCTCCCAACACTGCTCACCACCTCACTCCCCACACTGCTCACCACCACATTCCCAACACTGCTCACCACCCCACGCCCAGCACTGCTCACCACCCCACCCCCAACACTGCTCACCACATCACCCCCAACACTGCTCACCACCCCACTCCTAACACTGGTCACCACCCCACTCCCAACACTGCTCACCACCCACTCCTAACACTGCGCACCTCACCAACCCCAACACTGCTCACCACCCAATCCCAACAGTGCTCACCTCACCACCCCCAACGCTGCTCACCACACCTCCCCCAACACTGCTCACCACCCAAGCCCAACACTGCTCACCACCTCACCCCCAACTCTGCTCACCATCCCTTTCCCAACACTTTTCGCCATCCCACCCCCAACACTGCTCACCACCGCACTCCCAACACCGTTCACCACCCCACCCCACCTCTGCGCTCCACCCACCCCCAACACTGCGCACCACCCCACTCCCAACTCTGCTCACCACCCATTTCCAAACACTGTTCACCACCCCACCCCCAACACTGCTCACCACCCCACTACCAACACTGCTCACCACCCCACTCCCAACGCTGCTGACCACCTCACTCTCCACACTGCTCACCACCTCACTCCCCACACAGCTCACCACCCAAACCCCAACACTGCTTACCACCTCACTCCCCACAGAGCTCACCACCTCACCCCAACACTGCTCACCACCTCACTCCCCACAATGTTCACCACCTCAATCCCCACACTGCTCACCACCCCTCCCACAAAACTGCTCACCACCCCACTCCCAACACTGCTCAACACCCGACTCCCAACACTGCTCACCACCCCACTCCCAACACTGCTCACCACCCCACCCACAAAACTGCTCACCACCCCACTCCCAACACTGCTCAACACCCCACTCCCAACACTGCTCACCACCCCACTCCCATCACTGCTCACCACCCCTCCCACAACACTGCTCACCACCCCTCCCACAGCAGTGCTCACCACCGCATTCCCAATACTGCTCACCACCCCTCCCACAACCCTGCTCACCACCCCTCCCACTAGGCTGGTCACCACCCCTCCCACAGCAGTGCTTACCACCGCACTCCCAACACTGCTCACCACCCCTCTCCCAACACCGCTCACCACCCCACCCCCAACACTGCTCACCAACTCACGCCCAACACAGCTCACCACCCCACTCCCAACACTGCTCACCAACCACTGCCAACACTGCTCACCACCCCACTCCCAACATTGCTCACCACCCACTCCCAACACTGCTCACCTCACCACCCCCAACACTGCTCACCACCCAACCCCAACAGTGCTCACCTCACCACCCCCAACATTGCTCACCACACCACCCCCAACACTGCTCACCACCCAATCCCAACACTGCTCACCACCTCACGCCCAACTCTGCTCACCATCCCTTTCCCAACACTTTTCGCCACCCCACCGCAACACTGCTCACCACCGCACACCCAACACTGTTCACCACCCCACCCCACCTCTGCGCTCCACCCACCCCCAACACTGCGCACCACCCCACTCCCAACTCTGCTCACCACCCATTTCCAAACACTGCTCACCACCCCACCCCCAACACTGCTCACCACCGCACTCCCAAAACTGCTCACCACCTCACTCCCCACACTGCTCACCACCACATTCCCAACACTGCTCACCACCCCACTCCCAATGCTGCTGACCACCTCACTCTCCACACTGCTCACCACCTCACTCCCCACACAGCTCACCACCCAAACCCCAACACTGCTTACCACCTCACTCCCCACAGAGCTGACCACCTCACCCCAACACTGCTCACCACCTCACTCCCCACACTGTTCACCACCTCAATCCCCACACTGCTCACCACCCACTCCCAACACTGCTCACCTCACCACCCCCAACACTGCTCACCACCCAACCCCAACAGTGCTCACCTCACCACCCCCAACATTGCTCACCACACCACCCCCAACATTGCTCACCACCCAATCCCAACACTGCTCACCACCTCACGCCCAACTCTGCTCACCATCCCTTTCCCAACACTTTTCGCCACCCCACCGCAACACTGCTCACCACCGCACACCCAACACTGTTCACCACCCCACCCCACCTCTGCGCTCCACCCACCCCCAACACTGCGCACCACCCCACTCCCAACTCTGCTCACCACCCATTTCCAAACACTGCTCACCACCCCACCCCCAACACTGCTCACCACCGCACTCCCAAAACTGCTCACCACCTCACTCCCCACACTGCTCACCACCACATTCCCAACACTGCTCACCACCCCACTCCCAATGCTGCTGACCACCTCACTCTCCACACTGCTCACCACCTCACTCCCCACACAGCTCACCACCCAAACCCCAACACTGCTTACCACCTCACTCCCCACAGAGCTGACCACCTCACCCCAACACTGCTCACCACCTCACTCCCCACACTGTTCACCACCTCAATCCCCACACTGCTCACCACCCCTCCCACAAAACTGCTCACCACCCCACTCCCAACACTGCTCAACACCCGACTCCCAACACTGCTCACCACCCCACTCCCAACACTGCTCACCACCCCACCCACAAAACTGCTCACCACCCCACTCCCAACACTGCTCAACACCTCACTCCCAACACTGTTCTCCACCCCACTCCCATCACTGCTCACCACCCCTCCCACAACACTGCTCGCCACCCCTCCCACAACAGTGCTCACCACCGCATTCCCAATACTCCTCACCACCCCTCCCACAACACTGCTCACCATCCCACCCCCAACACTGCTCACCACCCCTCCCACTAGGCTGGTCACCACCCCTCCCACAGCAGTGCTTACCACCGCACTCCCAACACTGCTCACCACCCCTCTCCCAACCCCGCTCACCACCCCACCCCCAACAATGCTCACCACCCCATCCCGAACACTGCTCACCACCTTACTCCCAACACTGCTCACCACCCCACTCCCTACACTGCTCACCGCCCCTCCCACAAGAGTGCTCACCACCTCACTCCCACAACACTGCTCACCACCTCACTCCCCGCACTGCTCACCAACCCATGCCCAACACTGCTCACCACCCCACCCCCAACACTGCTCACCACCTCACCCCCAACACTGTTCACCAACCCACCCCCAACACTGCTCACCACCCCTCCCACAACAATGCTCACCACCTCACACCCAACACTGCTCACCACCCCTCCCACAACACTGCTCACCAACCCTCCCACTACACTGCTCACCACCTCACTCCCCACACTGCTCACCACCTCACTCCCAACACTGCTCACCACCCCACTCCCAACACTGCTCACCACCCCACCCCCAACACTGCTCACCACCCCTCCCCCAACACTGCTCACCACCCCTCCCACAACACTGCTCACCACCCCACCCCCAACACTGCTCCCCACCCCTCCCACAACACCGCTCACCACCCCACTCCCAACACTGCTCACCACCTTACTCCCCACACTGCTCACCACCCCACCCCAACACTGCTCACCACCTCACCCCCAACACTGCTCACCACCTCACCACCAAAACTGCTCACCACCCCATTTCCAACACTGCTTACCACCCCTCCCACAACACTGCTCACCACCCCTCCCACAACACTGCTCACCACCTCACTCCCCACACTGCTCACCACCCCACTCCCAACACTGCTTGCCACCTCACTCCCAATACTGCTCACCACCCCTCCTACAACACTGCTCACCACCCCACCCCCAACACTGCTCGCCACCTCACTCCCAATACTGCTCACCACCCCTCCTACAACACTGCTCACCAACCCTCTCACAACACTGCTCACGACCTCACTCCCCACACTGCTCACCACCCCACTCCCAACACTGCTCACCACCCCACTCCCAACACTGCTCCCCACCCCACTCCCAACACTGCTCACCACCTCACTCCCCACACTGCTCACCTCCCGACCCCAACACTGCTCACCACCCCTCCCACAACACTGCTCACCATCTCACTCTCAACACTGCTCACCACCCCACCCCAACACTGCTCACCACCCCTCCCACAACACTGCTCACCACCCCACTCCCAACACTGCTCACCACCCCTCCCACAACACTGCCCACCACCTCACTCCCCACACTGCTCACGACCTCACTCCCCACACTGCTCACCATCCCACCCCCAACACTGCTCACCACCCCTCCCACAACACTGCTCACCACCCCTCCCACAACACTGCTCACCACCCCTCCCACAACACTGCCCACCACCTCACCCCCAACCCTGCTCACCACCCGACTCCCAACACTGCTCACCACCCCACTCCCAACATTGCTCACCACTCCATTCCCAACTCTGCTCACCACCCCACTCCCAACACTGCTCACCACCCCACCCCCAACACTGCTCACCACCTCATTCCCAACACTGCTCACCACCCCTCCCACAACACTGCTCACCAACCCTCTCACATCACTGCTCCCACGCCACTCCCAACACTGCTCACCACCTCACTCCCCACACTGCTCACCACCCGACCCCAACACTGCTCACCACCCTTCCCACAACACTGCTCACCACCTCACTCCCCACACTTCTCACCACCCCACTCCCAACACTGCTCACCACCCCACCCCCAACACTGCTCCCCACGCCACTCCCAACACTGCTCACCACCTCACTCCCCACACTGCTCACCACCCGCCCCCAACACTGCTCACCACCCTTCCCACAACACTGCTCACCACTTCACTCTCAACACTGCTCACCACCCCACTCCCAACACTGCTCACCACCCCTCCCACAACACTGCTCATGACCTCACTCCCCACACTGCTCTCCACCTCACTCCCAACACTGCTCACCATCCCACCCCCAACACTGCTCACCACCCCTCCCACAACACTGCTCACCACCCCTCCCACAACACTGCTCACCACCTCACCCCCAACACTGCTCACCACCCCACTCCCAACACTGCTCACCACCCCACTCTCAACACTGCTCACCACTCCATTCCCAACTCTGCTCACCACCCCACCCCCAACACTGCTCACCACCTCACTCCCAACACTGCTCACCACCCCACTCCCAACACTGCTCAACACCTCACTCCCAACACTGCTCACCACCCCACCCCAACACTGCTCATCACACCACCCCCAACACTGCTCACCACCCCACTCCCAACACTGCTCACCACCCCTCCCACAACACTGCCCACCACCTCACTCCCCACACTGCTCACCACCTCACTCCCCACCCTGCTCACCACCTCACTCCCAACAATGCTAACCATCCCACCCCAAACACTGCTCACCAGCCCTCCCACGACACTGCTCACCACGCCTCCCACAGCACTGCCCACCACCTCACCCCCAACACTGCTCACTACCCCACTCCCAACACTGCTCACCACCCCACTCGCAACACTGCTCACCACTCCATTCCCAACTCTGCTCACCACCCCACTCCCAACACTGCTCACCACCCCTCCCACAACACTGCTCCCCACCAACTGTGGAGGATTCATCCAAAATTATTTTATTCAAGTATTTTACAATTTTGCTCCCAGATATATTTGCATCCAATGTTTAGCGGACTGGAACAAATGTTGACTTGTTGGAAAAATGTTGATCTTGGTTGGAATTCAGTCGAAACAGATGGGCTACAAAACTCCCTTGCGGGGAGTCATTTAGAAATACAGATGGTTCAAGTGGACATAAATTCATTGCTCCCGCAGTTGGGACAGGATGGAAAGGGGGTGGGGAAGATTCCCCCTGACATTCTAATCTTACATTCAAGAGGACACAGGTCAGTAATCAAATCAGATGTGGCTGACTTCAATTCAGTGAAATAAAAGGTAAAAAATGAAATGGGAAAGCTGGAGACCACAAATGTTTTCGAACATATCTGAACTCCAGTTCAGTGAAGCTTGGCTGCAAATGGACTCTTGCCAAAGGTTGCATGTCAGTGTTGTTTAAAATGCAGACATCTACATAATTTATTTTTCCATTGTTCATCCATTTTTCCCTTGGGAAGGAGCAGGATAGTTGCATTTTGCGTAGCAGAAGAAAGTTAAATACAGTCACAGGCGTGGTGCATTATTCACTAATAAAACTCCAGTGAAGTGGAAAGCTACTTCATAATCACTTTGTCAATCTCAATTTAAAAACCTCCTCTAGCTACACCGATGTCTTACTGAGCTTCTGGGCCACCATAGGAACTCTCTGAGACCTGACACAGCACAACATTTGTCACTCGTAAATAAACAATGTTCTTTATTATTATTATCATTGTGAGAGAGGGTGGGATTTTCCAGCCCTGCCCACTGCCGGGATTTTCCAGACTCACTGGAAGACAATGGACGTTTGGGTTCGCCCGCCATGTCCGCCGTCACAGGTTCCACCATAGCAGGGCCGGAAATGCTTGGCCTATTTTTGTGGTTATTCATATTGCGTTTTATTCCCCTTTTCACTCTGTTTCCAGAATACATTACAAAATATCCCGCGGGTGAAATAGTCCACACCTTTCTATGAGGATTCCTGCGTGGATGACACAGTGCGACAGATGTTTTCTTGATTCAGAGTGCTTCTGCACAACAGTGAGATTGATTCTCTTACAGCCATTTGGGCATGGGTTGGAACACCCCATGTATAGAATGCAAATTGGAATTAATATCTCACAGGCTTCACATCAAACAATTAACTTTATGAGCATTAGGTTGTTTTCTTGACGTGGATTACTGTTTTAAAGGGGAATTTGAACAGATAATGAAGAGAAAATTTGACTGGATAATTAATGATTTATTCATTTTAAATTTAAATTGCCAGAATTATAATCTGGCAAATCCAGCAAAATGTAAGTGACTGTTTGAGCTTAGGTGTCCAGTCTATACCAATCCCTTAAATATGTTCCATTTTCTTCCAATTTCCTCCTCTCTTTTTCTCTTGTAAGTGTTGACTCTTCAACTACACTTGTGTAGGTACTGTGAGTATCTTCCCCTCTCACCCAGTGGCTATTCTTCATTTGGGGATATAGGCAATAGGGGTAATATTCACCTTGTGTAGTATCACATCAGCAGTCCACTTTACATATTGCTTAGTTTTTTTAAAGTCAACTTCTGCCATTTCTGTGATGCATTTTGGGGTCAATGGTCAGAGTTCAGATAGAGATGGTGGGCACGATGGAACCGGAAATAACTGATGTCCAGTTTTGGCCGTATTTAGTGGACTGTTTCTCAGTGGCTGCAGCGCCGAGAAACATCCCCTTATTTAAGTGAACTTTGCCATTTCTTTTGGCCTTGGGGAGTTCCTCTCTCCACCGAGGACACACTTAGAGTCATTTACTTCTGGTGAGCAGACCGAGGCATTTTTTTGTCTGGCTTCCCCGATTTCCCCCATTCTCCTTTCAGCATCCTGCCATTTTCAACGCCTACAACCTGGGGAGGCCCCCAGGAGTAACCCATCATCACCCCCCTCCACTTGGCAAGGCCTCCGGGGCCTGATCTCTGGCAGTGCAAACCTGGCACCCAGGTACCCTGACCCTGCCACTCTGGCACTCTGGCAGTGCCCCTGCCAGCCTGACAGTGCTACCCAGGTGCCCTGGCAGTGCCAGGCTGGCAGTGTCAAGAGGCCTGGGTGCCAGAGGGAGTGCCAGGGAGCCACCCTGTCCTGACCCGACTACGCAAGGGTCTCTAATGGTCTTGGAGACCTCCCAAGTGCCATTGCGACTGATCCACGCTAGTGGAAAGCAGTTAACGGCGCCCTGGCTCCGTCTCTCAGGCTCGGCCGTCGGGTCCAGGGCACCGGGAGAATCCCGCAAATGCATATTTTATGCTGATCTGGATCCCACTCAGTGAAGTCGAGATCCAGATTGCGATGTCTCGCGATACTCTGTTAAATCTGGCGAGGCATTCTGAACACCGCAAATCACGTGAGAGGTCTCTTGCGAGGTTCAAAGGCCTTGTCCCGACACCAAGTCAGGTGCGAAGAGGCTGTTAAATCACATCCGACATCCCTATTTAACCATCAGAAATGAATTTTTAAATCGACAATCTTAACCAATTCAATTTGACAATACATTACTGGATCCACAATCTGCCAAATTGCGGTTATATCTCAGTGGAACCTATCCACAACTCTGGAATAATGCACAGCATCACAGGAAATGAATGGGATCAGGGTCCATAGACTGGCTTGACCTTGTCACTGACATTGTTTGGTGCAAAAATATGTTGCGGGATTTTCCGTCGGCGAGATCCTTCGCATCGCCGGTATCGCACCCACATCCACGTCTTTCCCGACGGCGTGGGGTGGCTACAATGGGAATCCCCATTGGCCGGCTGAGGGAACAGAAAATCCCGCTGCTGGCGGGCGCGCACCACGTGGAAGACGGGGCTGGCGGGACGGAGAATCCCGCCCATGGTGTATCCATCTTCTTGCCAGCCATTGTGATGAACACTTTTATCATCATATCATAGAATTTACAGTGCAGAAGGAGTGCCATTCGGCCCATCGAGTCTGCACCAGCTCTTGGAAAGATCACCCTACCCAAGGTCAACACCACCACCCTATACCCATAACCCAGTAACCCACCCAACACTAAGGGCAATTTTGGACACTAAGGGCAATTTATCACGGCCAATCCACCTAACCTGCACATCTTTGGACTGTGGGAGGAAACCGGAGCACCTGGAGGAAACCCACGCACACACGGGGAGGATGTGTAGAGTCCGCACAGACAGTGACCCAAGCCGGAATCGAACCTGGGACCCTGGAGCTGTGAAGCAATTGTGCTATCCACAATGCTACCGTGCTGTATTGCCTTTCTCCTGATACAAACAAACTAAATCTCCTTCTAAAGCTTTTACCCAACGTTCTTCAGTATATCCCCTGTAGCAGGGCTTCTAACTATTCAAAATTAAGGAGGGCAGTGTTACCCATGTGCCAGTGTTGTGCCATTGTGAACAATGACTCCGCACCTCCACCCTTACCACAGTTCCTCATTTAACGGCTAGCTGCAGTCCTTATGGAACTTCTGTTTTGCTCGTTGTTAGGTTCTCCATTCCAGTGTACTCCATACAAGTGCTTTAGCAAAACCTCTCCTGTGGATCTAACCCATTGAAATTAGGGGAAGGGGTTCAATAGAGAGTATGGATCCATCAATCTTTGGTGCTACAGGCACAGGTCAGCATATACATTGGTCCAGTTCAACTTTGTTTCTCTCAGTTAAAAAGTTGATGCACGATCAATTACACAAAGATGAGAGTTGGATGCAATCGAGGCTTTATTACACTACGATGTGTGGCCTCCAACAGCAGCTGATGAAATGGCTGCTGCATGAGGACCACACATATTTATACTTTAGTTCCAGCAGGCAAGGTACTACCACCGTACCTGTAGTACAGGGCCTTAACGTAAAGCACCTACTACTACATCCTCTGTATACAATATATACATCAGTGGTGACTACCACATTCACCCCCTGTTAAAATTGAGTCCGGCGAGGGTGGTGGTGAACTATATACAGGTAGACGTTTTAAAGTACAGAGAGAAAAAAAATTGAGTCCAGCGGGGCGGAGGGGAAAATTATATACAGAGTGATGATGTTTTAAAAGCCCAGGTCATGTTACAGATTCAGTCGGTCCAGAGCTTTGATCTGCCGTTGGGAGCGCCGCAGTGCTGGCGGCGATTCCAGTGTCGGTCTGGTCTTCGGTGGCTCCGGGAACGTGTCGAAGTCCTCTTCATCCCCGGGTGTGGGCAGGGGCAGGACAGATTGTCCTGGGGCGGGGATTGCGGCTGGGTGCGCTGGGGGAGGGGGGGCTGGCGCCGGGCCGGGTGGATGAGAGTGTGCGGAACCAGCTGGTGCCAGGTCCCTGAGGGAGACAGTATCTTGGCGGCCGTCGGGGTACGCTACGTACTGTGGGTTGGCGTGGAGTAGCTGTACCCTCTCAACCAATGGGTCCGCCTTGTGGAGTCGTCCGTGTTTACGGAGGAGTATGGGTCCTGGAGCTGCGAGCCAGGTCGGGAGCGACACCCCGGAGTTGGACTTCCTAGGGAAGGCAAAGAGAGGTTCATGGGGTGTTTCATTAGTCGCATTGCACAGGAGTGACCGAATGGAGTGAAGGGCGTTGGGGAGGACCTCCTACCAGCGGGAGGCAGGGAGATTTCTGGACCGTACGGCCAGCTGGACGGACCTCCAGACCATCCGATTCTCCCTCTCCACCTGCCCGTTTCCCCGGGGATTGTAGCTGGTCGTCCTGCTCGAGGCGATACCCCTGTTGAGCAGGAACTGACGCAGCTCCTCGCTCATGAATGAGGATCCCCTGTCGCTGTGGATGTAGGCGGGGAAGCCAAACAGAGCGAAGATGGTATTGAGGGCTTTGATGACGGTGGCAGATGTCATGTAGGGGCATGGGAGTGGCGAAGGGGAATCTGGAATATTCATCGACCACACTGAGGAAGTACATGTTACGGCCGGTGGAGGGGAGGGGCCCTTTGAAGTCCACGCTGAGGCGTTGAAAAGGGTGGGTGGCCTTCACCAGGCGCGCACGGTCTGGCCGGTAGAAGTGCGGTTTGCACTCCGCGCAGACTTGGCAGTCTCTGGTGGTAGACCTGATCTCCTCGATGGAGTAGGGCAGATTGCAGGCCTTGATGAAATGGTAAAAACGTGTGACCCCCGGGTGACAGAGGTTGTCGTGCAGAGTCCGCAGTCGGTCTACCTGTGCGCTGGCACATGTACCTCAGTATAGGGCATCGGAGGGCTCGTTGAGCTTCCCGGGGCAATACAATATCTCGTAATTGTCGGTGGAGAGCTCAATCCTCCACCTCAAAATTTTATCGTTTTTGATCTTACCCCGCTGTGTGTTATTGACCATAAAGGCAACCGACCGTTGGTCAGTGAGGGGAGTGAACCTCCTGCCGGCCAGGTAATGCCTCCAATACTGCACAGCTTCAACGATGGGCAGCACAGTATCCTTGTGGATAACACAATTGCTTCACAGCTCCAGGGTCCCAGGTTCGATTCCGGCTTGGGTCACTGTCTGTGCGGAGTCTGCACATCCTCCCCGTGTGTGCGTGGGTTTCCTCCGGGTGCTCCGGTTTCCTCCCACAGTCCAAAGATGTGCAGGTTAGGTGGATTGGCCATGATTACTTGCCCTTAATGTCCAAAATTCCCCTTAGTGTTGGGTGGGGTTACTGGGTTATGGGGATAGGGTGGAGGTGTTGACCTTGGGTAGGGTGCTCTTTCCAAGAGCCGATGCAGACTCGATGGGCCGAATGGCCTCCTTCTGCACTGTAAATTCTATGATAATGATGATGGCTCGGGCCTCTTTCTTGACGGAGGAATGCCGAATTTCGGAGGCATGTTGGATTCATGAAAAAAACGGCACGGGTCTGCCTGCCTGGTTGAGGGTTACGGCTAGAGCAGCGTCTGATGCATAGCTCTCGACTTGGAATGGTAATGTCTCGTCGACTGCATGCATCGCGGCCTTGGCTATGTCGGCCTTGATACGGTTGAAGGCCTGGTGAGACTCGGCCATTAAGAGAAAAATAGATTGAATGAGTGGGCGGGCCTTGTCCGCATGGTTTGGGACCCACTGGGCGTAATAAGAAAAGAACCCCAGGCATCGTTTGAGGACCTTGGGGCAGTGGGGGAGGGGGAGTTCCATGAGGGGGCGCATGTGATCGGGGCCGGGCCCTAGAACTCCGTTCTGGACCACATAGCCGAAGTTGGCGGAGCGGTTCGTGCTGAACACGCACTATTCCTTGTCGTAGGTTACGTTGAGGAGAGTGGCGGTGTGGAGAAATTTGGGAAGGTTGGCGTCATGGTCCTGCTGATCGTGGCCGCAGATGGTGACATTGTCCAGGTACGGGAAAGTGGCCCGCAGCATGTGCAGGTCAACCATTCGGTCCATTTCCCGTTGGAAAGCCGAGACCCAGTTGGTGACGCCAAAAGGAACCCTAAGAAAATGATAAAGGCAGCCATCTGCCTCGAAGACAGTGTATGGGCGGTCCGCCTTATGGATGGGGAGCTGGTGGTAGGCAGATTTCAGATCCACAGTTGAGAAGATCCGGTACTGTGCAATCTGATTGACCATACCAAATATGCATGGGAGGGGGCACGCGTCGAGCTGCATGTACCGATTCATGATCTGGCTGTAGTCCACGACCATCCTGTGTTTCTCCCCAGTTTTCACAACTACCACTTGGGCTCTCCAGGGGCTGTTGCTGGCCTCGATGATGCCTTCCCGAAGCAGTCGCTGGACCTTGGAACTGATGAAGGTCCTGTCCTGGGCGCTGTACCATCTGCTCCTGGTGGCGACAGAGTTGCTCACCACCGCACTCCCAGCACTGCTCACCACCCCATTCCGAACACTGCTCACCACCCCACCCCCAACACTGCTCACCACCCCACCCCCAACACTGCTCACCACCCCACTCCCAACACTGCTCACCACCCCATTCCCAACACTGCTCACCACCACACTCCCAACACTGCTCACCACCCCATTCCCAACACTGCTCACCACCCCACCCCCAACACTGCTCACCACCCCATCCCCAACACTGCTCACCACCCCACTCCCAACACTGATCACCACCCCACTCCCAACACTGCTCACCACCCCATTCCCAAGACTGCTCACCACCCCACTCCCAAGACTGCTCACCACCCCACTCCCAACACTGCTCACGACCTCACCCCCAACACTGCTCACCACCTCAATCCCAACACTGCTCACCACCCCATTCCCAACACTGCTCACCACCCCACTCACAACACAGCTCAGCACCCCACTCCCAACACTGCTCACCACCTCACCCCCAACACTGCTCACCACCCCACTCCCAACACTGCTCACCACCCCACTCCCAACACTGCTCACCAACCCACCCCCAACACTGCTCACCACCTCACTCCCAAAACTGCTCACCACCCCACTACCAACACTGCTCACCACCTCACCCCCAAGACTGCTCACCACCTCACTCCCAACACTGTTCACCACCCCAATCCCAACACTGCTCACCACCGCACTCCCAACACGGCTCACCACCCCACTCCCAACACTGCTCACCACCGCACTCCCAACACTGCTCAACACCCCACTCCCAACACTGTTCACCAACCCACCCCCAACACTGCTCACCACCTCACTCCCAACACTGCTCAACACCCCACTCCCAACACTGCTCACCACCCCATTCCGAACACTGCTCACCACCCCACACCCAACACTGCTCACCACCCCACCCCCAATACTGCTCACCACCCCACTCCCAACACTGCTCACCACCCCATTCCCAACAGTGCTCACCACCACACTCGCAACACTGCTCACCACCCCACTCCCAACACTGCTCACCACCCCACTCCCAACACTGCTCACCACCCCACTCCCAACACTGCTCACCACCCCACTCCCAACACTGCTCACCACCCCATTCCCAAGACTGCTCACCACCCCACTCCCAAGACTGCTCACCACCCCACTCCCAATACTGCTCACGACCTCACCCCCAACACTGCTCACCACCTCAATCCCAACACTGCTCACCACCCCATTCCCAACACTGCTCACCACCCCACTCACAACACAGCTCAGCACCCCACTCCCAACACTGCTCACCACCTCACCCCCAACACTGCTCACCACCCCACTCCCAACACTGCTCACCACCCCACTCCCAACACTGCTCACCAACCCACCCCCAACACTGCTCACCACCTCACTCCCAAAACTGCTCACCACCCCACTACCAACACTGCTCACCACCTCACCCCCAAGACTGCTCACCACCTCACTCCCAACACTGTTCACCACCCCAATCCCAACACTGCTCACCACCCCACTCCCAACACGGCTCACCACCCCACTCCCAACACTGCTCACCACCGCACTCCCAACACTGCTCAACACCCCACTCCCAACACTGTTCACCAACCCACCCCCAACACTGCTCACCACCTCACTCCCAACACTGCTCAACACCCCACTCCCAACACTGCTCACCACCCCATTCCGAACACTGCTCACCACCCCACACCCAACACTGCTCACCACCCCACCCCCAATACTGCTCACCACCCCACTCCCAACACTGCTCACCACCCCATTCCCAACACTGCTCACCACCACACTCGCAACACTGCTCACCACCCCACTCCCAACACTGCTCACCACCCCACTCCCAACACTGCTCACCACCCCACTCCCAACACTGCTCACCACGCCATTCCCAAGACTGCTCACCACCCCACTCCCAAGACTGCTCACCATCCCACTCCCAACACTGCTCACGACCTCACCCCCAACACTGCTCACGACCTCACCCCCAACACTGCTCACCACCCCAATCCCAACACTGCTCACCAACCCATTCCCAACACTGCTCACCACCCCACTCACAACACTGCTCAGCACCCCACTCCCACACTGCTCACCACCTCACCCCCAACACTGCTCACCACCCCACTCCCAACACTGGTCACCACCCCACTCCCAACACTGCTCACCACCGCACTCCCAACACTGCTCCACACCCCACTCCCAACACTGCTCACCAACCCACCCCCAACACTGCTCACCACCTCACTCCCAAAACTGCTCACCACCCCACTCCCAACACTGCTCACCACCTCACCCCCAACACTGCTCACCACCTCACTCCCAACACTGCTCACCACCCCAATCCCAACACTGCTCACCACCCCATTCCCAACACTGCTCAGCACCCCACTCCCAACACTGCTCACCACCTCACCCCCAACACTGCTCACCACCCCACTCCCAACACTGCTCACCACCCCTCTCCCAACACTGCTCACCACCCCACTCCCAACACTGCTCACCACCGCACTCCCAACACTGCTCAACACCCCACTCCCAACACTGCTCACCAACCCACCCCCAACACTGCTCACCACCTCACTCCCAACACTGCTCACCACCCCACCCCCAACACTGCTCACCACCTCACCCCCAACACTGCTCACCACCTCACCCCCAACACTGCTCACCACCTCACTCTCAACACTGCTCACCACCTCACTCTCAACACTGCTCACCACCCCTCCCACAACACTGCTCACCACCGCATTCCCAACACTGCTCACCACCCCACTCCCCACGCTGCTCACCACCTCACTCACCACACTGCTCACCACCCCACCCCCAACACTGCTCACCACCCTCCCACTACACTGCTCACCACCCCACCCCCAACACTGCTCACCACCCCACCCGCAACACTGCCACCCCACACCCAACACTGCTCACGACCTCTCCCACTACACTGCTCATCACCTTTCCCACAACGCTGCTCACCACCGCACTCCCAACGCTGCTCACCACCCCACTCCCAACACTGCTCACCACCTCACTCCCAACACTGCTCACCACCTCACTCCCAACACTGCTCACCCCCCCCACCCCCAACACTGCTCACCACCCCACCCCCAACACTGCTCACCACCCCAGCCGCAACAATGCTCACCACCTCACTCCCCACACTGCTCACCACCTCACCCCCAACACTGCTCACCACCTCACCCCCAACACTGCTCACCACCTCACTCCCCACACTGCTCACCACCCCTCTCCCAACACTGCTCACCACCCCACTCCCAACACTGCTCACCACCCCACCCCCAACACTGCTCACCATCCCACCCCCAACACTGCTCACCACCTCACCCCAACACTGCTCACCACCTCACTCCCAACACTGCTCACCACCCCACTCCCAACACTGCTCACCACCCCACCCCCAACACTGCTCACCACCTCACCCCCAACACTGCTCACCACCCCACTCCCAACACTGCTCACCACCCCACCCCCAACACTGCTCACCACCTCACCCCAACACCGCTCACCACCCCACCCCCAACAGTGCTCACCACCCCACTCCCAACGCTGCTCACCACCACACCCCCAACACTGCTCACCACCGCACTCCCAACACTGTTCACCAGCCCACCCCCAACGCTGCTCACCACCCCACCCCCAACATTGCTCACCACTCCTCCCACTACACTGCTCACCAACCCTCCCACAACACTGCTCACCACCGCACTCCCAACACTGCTCACCACCCCACTCCCAACACTGCCCACCACCCCACCCCCAACATTGCTCACCACCCCACTCCCAACACTGCCCACCACCCCACCCCCAACATTGCTCACCACCCCACTCCCAACACTGCCCACCACCCCACTCCCAACATTGCTCACCACCAACTGTGGAGGGTTAATCCAAAATTATCTTATTCAAGTATTTTACAATTTTGCTCCCAGATATATTTGCATCCAATGTTTAGCGGACTGGAACAAATGTTGACTTGCTGGAAAAATGTTGATCTTGGTTGGAATTCAGTCGAAACAGATGGGCTACAAAACTCCCTTGCGGGGAGTCATTTAGAAATACAGATGGTTCAAGTGGACATAAATTCATTGCTCCCGCAGTTGGGAAAGGATGGAAAGGGGGTGGGGAAGATTCCCCCTGACATTCTAATTATACATTCAAGAGGACACAGGTCAGTAATCAAATCAGATGTGGCTGACTTCAATTCATTGAAAGAAAAGGTAAAAAATGAAATGGGAAAGCTGGAGACCACAAATGTTTTCGAACATATCTGAACTCCAGTTCAGTGAAGCTTGGCTGCAAATGGACTCTTGCCAAAGGTTGCATGTGTGTTGTTTAAAATGCAGACATCTACATAATTTATTTTTCCATTGTTCATCCATTTTTCCCTTGGGAAGGAGCAGGATAGTTGCATTTTGCGTAGCAGAAGAAAGTTAAATACAGTCACAGGCGTGGTGCATTATTCACTAATAAAACTCCAGTGAAGTGGAAAGCTACTTCATAATCACTTTGTCAATCTCAATTTAAAAACCTCCTCTAGCTACACCGATGACTTATGGAGCTTCTGGGCCACCAGAGGAACTCTCTGAGACCTGACACAGCACAACATTTGTCACTCGTAAATAAACAATGTTCTTTATTATTATTATCATTGTGAGAGAGGGTGGGATTTTCCAGCCCTGCCCACTGTTATGATTTTCCAGACTCACTGGAAGACAATGGACGTTTGGATTCGCCCGCCATGTCCGCCGTCACAGGTTCCACCATAGCAGGGCCGGAAATGCTTGGCCTATTTTGTGGTTATTCATCTTGCGTTTTATTCCCCTTTTCATTATGTTTCCAGAATACATTACAAAATATCCCGCGGGTGAAATAGTCCACACCTTTCTATGAGGATTCCTGCGTGGCTGACACAGTGCGACAGATGTTTTCTTGATTCAGAGTGTTTCTGCACAACAGTGGGATTGATTCTCTTACAGCCATTTGGGCATGGGCTGGAACACCCCATGTATAGAATGCAAATTGGAATTAATATCTCACAGGCTTAACATCAAACAATTAACTTTATGAGCATTAGGTTGTTTTCTTGACGTGGATTACTGTTTTAAAGGGGAATTTGAACAGATAATGAAGAGAAAATTTGACTGGATAATTAATGATTTATTCATTTTAAATTTAAGTTGCCAGAATTATAATCTGGAAACTAAACTAATATAGATATTTTGAAAAACTAAGATTGAATTTATGATTAAATTCAGCAAAATGTAAGTGACTGTTTGAGCTTAGGTGTCCAGTCCATACCAATCCCTTATGTTCCATTTTCTTCCAATTTCCTCCTCTCTTTTTCTCTTGTAAGTGTTGACTCTTCAACTACACTTGTGTAGGTACTGTGAGTATCTTCCCCCCTCACCCAGTGGCTATTCTTCATTTGGGGATATAGGCAATAGGGGTAATATTCACCTTGTGTAGTATCACATCAGCAGCCCACTTTACACATTGCTTAGTCAACTTCTGCCATTTCTGTGATGCATTTTGGGGTCAATGGTCAGAGTTCAGATAGAGATGGTGGGCACGATGGAACCGGAAATAACTGATGTCCAGTTTTGGCCGTATTTAGCGGACTGTTTCTCAGTGGGTGCAGCGCCGAGAAACATCCCATTATTTAAGTGAACTTTGCCATTTCTTTTGGCCTTGGGGAGTTTCGCTCCACCGAGGACACACTTAGAGTCATTTACTTCTGGTGAGCAGATCGAGGCGCTTTTTTGTATGGCTTCTCTGATTTCCCCCATTCTCCTTTCTAGGGAGGCCTAGGGAGGCCCCCAGGAATAACCCATCACCAACCCCTTCCACTTGGCAAGGCCCCCGGGGCCTGATCTCTGGCAGTGCAAACCTGGCACCCAGGTACCCTGACACTGTCACCCTGGCACTCTGGCAGTGCCCCTGCCAGCCTGACAGTGCTACCCAGGTGCCCTGGCAGTGCCAGGCTGGCAGTGTCAAGGGGCCTGGGTGCCAGAGGGAGTGCCAGGGAGCCACACTGTCCTGACCCGACTACCCAAGGGTCTCTAATGGTCTTGGAGACCTCCCAGGTGCCATTGCGACTAGTCCACGTTAGTGGAAAGCAGTTAACGGCGCCCTGGCTCAGTCTCTCAGGCTCGGCCGTCAGGTCCAGGGCACCGGGAGAATCCCGCAAATGCATATTTTATGCTGATCTGGATCCCACTCAGTGGAGGCGAGATCCAGATTGCGATGTCTCGCGATACTCCGTTAAATCTGGCGAGGCATTCTGAGCACCGCAAATCACGTGAGAGGCCTCTTGCGAGATTCAAAGGCCATGTCCCGACACCAAGTCAGGTGCGAAGAGGCTGTTAAATCACATCCAACATCCCTATTTAACCATCAGAAATGAATTTTTAAATCGACAATCTTAACCAATTCAATTTGACAATACATTACTGGATCTACAATCTGCCAATTTGCGGTTATATCTCAGTGGAACCTATCCACAACTCTGCAATAATGCACAGCATCACAGGAAATGAATGGGATCAGGTTCCATAGACTGGCTTGATCTTGTCACTGGCATTGTTTGGGGCAAAAATATGTTGCGGGATTTTCCGTCGGCGAGATCCTTCGCATCGCCGGCATCGCACCCACATCCACGTGTTTCCCGACGGCGTGGGGTGGCTACAATGGGAATCCCCATTGGCCGGCTGAGAGAACAGAAAATCCCGCTGCTGGCGGGCGCGCACCACGTGGAAAACGGGGCTGGCGGGACGGAGAATCCCGCCCATGGTGTATCCACCTTCTTGCCAGCCATTGTGATGAATACTTTTAGTATTGCCTTTCTCCTGATACCAAGAAACTAAATCTCCTTCTACAGCTTTTACCCAACGTTCTTCAGTATATCCCCTGTTCAAAATTAAGGAGGGCAGTGTTACCCATGTGCCAGTGTTGTGCCATTGTGAACAATGACTCCGCACCTCCACCCTTACCACAGTTCCTCATTTAACGGCTAGCTGCAGTCCTTATGGAACTTCTGTTTTGCTCGTTGTGCAAAACCTCTCCTGTGGATCTAACCCATTGAAATTAGGGGAAGGGGTTCAATAGAGAGTATGGATCCACCTATCTTTGGTGCTACAGGCACAGGTCAGCATATCCATTGGTCCAGTTCAACTTTGTTTCTCTCAGTTAGAAAGTTGATGCACGATCAATTACACAAAGATGAGAGTTGGATGCAACCAAGGCTTTATTACACTAAGATGTGTGGCCTCCTACAGCAGCTGGCCAAATGGCTGCCGTACGAGGAGCACTCATATTTATACTCTGCCTACTGGGCGGAGCCAGCAGGCAGGGAACTACCCCTGTACCTGTAGTACAGGGCCTTACTGTATAGCACCGACACCGACTTCCTCTACATACAATATATACATCAGTGGTGACTACCACAGTTTCTCTCAGTTAGAAAGTTGGGGGTTAATATCTGTAATGGTGCACAATGCATTTCTGGCTTGGCAATTTAAGTTGCTATATACACAGATGGCAAAGTGAGCATCTTTCCTAAACTGTCAGATTGCCAAAACTACATCAAAATTTGAGTGAAGAATCTTGCCGCTTGATCCTAAAATATTTCACACATAAGGAAAAGATTGCAGAGCGTTCAATTGAACACAGGTTGAACTGCAAGAGAAGCAGGTCTTGCATCAAATGAAATAGGATCACTGAGAAAATAATCAAGTGGCATTATGAAAACTAACTCATCTTCATTGAATAAATTATACAGTGAATGAACACGAGGTCCACCTTTCTAGGATAGAGATCTTTCTCTGCTGACAGAAACTGAAGTCATCAGTAACATGTGTAATTAATTGAAGCTATCTTATTTCTGGAATAATTTTTGTTTAAACAGGAGGCATTGGAAATCATGTTGTTTCCACAATATTGAGATAGCACAGCGTCCACTAACAGCTTCACTGCAAGATTCACACAGGTCTCAGTCATGCTCATTGATTCGCTACACATTTAAATTGTCACTATGTTTTGCAACCCTAGATTGAACCATGTGAATTGTAGCAGTCATTTTAACCCTGGAATTGGGACGGGCAGACAGTTAAAATCTTTGAGGCTGAGGTCCCACCAAACTCCCAACCAACCTTGGGTTCCATTTGTAACCCACCAACCCACACCAAAAATCGACTGTGTCCTTCTTCAATGATCCTCCACCCAACTCTGACCTCTCTGTCCTTGACCTCTGCTCTAATGAGGGTCGATGGAAGCTCAAGGAGCAGCACCTCCTCTTTCAGTTTGGCACATTGCAGCCTCAATATTGCGTTCAACGTTCCAAATCATCTTTCAATCTCACTCCACAGTATAAATGTTTCCCACTTTCTCTGTCTTTTAGCTTTGACAAAGGGTCACCTGGACTCAAAACGTTAGCTCTTTTCTCTCCCCACAGATGCTGCCAGACCTGCTGAGATTTTCCAGCATTTTCTCTTTGGTTTCAGATTCCAGCATCCACAGTAATTTGCTTTTATTCCAAATCATAATCGCTGCTCTCATTTTTTGGGGCTATCAATTCTGCTATTCCAATTTGTACCTCATTTAGACCCATCTTTTTCTCCTTTACTTCTTCCATTCCCACACTTTTTGTCCTGTACCATCATCCCTTTTCTCCCACCATTCAATCTCTCTTGTACTCACACACCTTCCAGTTTGCTCCCTCCTTCCCTCCCCCATTTCCCCAACCTCCACACTTGTTTTAAAACTGTTACATGTCAAGATTCTTCGCGTTCTGAGGAAATGTCATCAACTTGAATTATTTCTGTCTCCTTGAAGCTACCTGACCTGCTGAGTATTTGCTGCATTTTCTACCTTTAGTTCAAATATCCAGTTGGGCTCTGATGACGTCATTAGGGTCTGGCTACTATTTTAACTGGAGGCCAATGTGTAGAATAAAAGCAAAATACTGCAGATGTCATAAATCTAAAATAAAAACAGAACGTGCTGGAAAAACTCAGCAGGTCTGACAGCATCTGCGGAGGGAGAAACAGAGTTAATGCTTGGCATCGAATATGACACCATTGGAGCTGAACGGATGCAGACATTTGATGGGTTCTATGTTGTTGAAAGGAGAGAGAGGGAAGGTAGAACAAAAGGGATAGGGCAGAGGGCAGGGGAGAGATTAAATAACATGGTGAACGTTAATGGCCGAATAATGGATGTTTCATTGTCATAAAATCATAGAATTCCTACAGTGCAGAAGGAGGCCATTCGGCCCACTGTGTCTGCACCAACCCTCCGAAAGAGCACCCAACCCAGACCCAATCCCCCGCCCTAACCTGTACATTCCTGGACACTAAGGGGCAATTTAACATGGCCAAAGCACCTAATCTGCACATCTTTGGACTGAGAAAGGAAATCGGAACACCCGGAGGAAACCCACACAGACACAGGGAGAAAGTGCAAACTCCACACAGACAGTCATCCAAGGTGTGAATTGAACCCAGGTCCCTGGTGCTGTAAGGCAACAGTGCTAACCACTGTGCCACC
This sequence comes from Scyliorhinus torazame, assembly GCF_047496885.1. Taxonomy (NCBI): domain Eukaryota; kingdom Metazoa; phylum Chordata; class Chondrichthyes; order Carcharhiniformes; family Scyliorhinidae; genus Scyliorhinus; species Scyliorhinus torazame. Next base: position 53,210,720 of record NC_092723.1, on the reverse strand, counting down.
GTGCCGTCCCTTTTGCGGAAGGAGGTGGAGCAACTGTGGTCCCTATATGGAAACTTGAATAAAAAATGTTTGTAATTTTCCCAAATTCTTATGGTGCTAAAAATGCTTCCAGTGTGCCCAAGTCAGGTCCCTTGAGCTGCAGTGTGGGCTCAGCAACGACTGTCTGTGCAGAGTTTGCACATTCTCCCCGTGTCTGCGTGGGTTTCCTCTGGGTGCTCCGGTTTCCTCCCACAATCCAAAGACATGCAGGTTAGGTGGATTGGCCATGATAAATTGCCCTTAGTGACCAAAAAAGGTTAGGAGGGGTTATTGGGTTACGGGGATAGGGTGGAAGTGAGGGCTTAAATGGGTTGGTGCAGACTCGATGGGCCGAATGGCCTCCTTCTGCACAGTATTTTCTATGTTCTATGTTTACGATGGCGTCAACACTTAGCCTCAGGATCAGAGAATCCCGCCCACTATCTTAAAATAGTTCTTAGTTGCACAGCAAACACTTAGCACCTGCTTTCACCCTATCACCAAAGCAACCCATTTTGCCTCCTCTGCTCTGGGTTTCACCCCTTTCCCCCAAAGTAAAATCCTCCCGAATTTTCCCCAGCCATTTTCCAGATTGCTGCTGATTGTTTTTTTAGTTCATGACTGGGAACTTACTGTTGCCCACGATGAGCTCCCAGCCACTTTCTGGGAGCTACTTCACACTGGTTCAGGCAGGAATCTATGTAAATGAGGCACGGGAGTTACAGGGCAGGATACTCCGGTCGCCGACGCTGAAATCGCGTTCAGCGATCGGCTGGAGAATCCCTGTTCACGACCAAATCGGGGGCGGCGTTGCTTTCCTGATGCTCCGCCCCCTCCAAAGCAGCGTACTTGCAAAGTATGCCGCACGCCATACCGACGACCTCAGGATATTGCCTGAGGTCCACCCCCCAATGCTTCGCCCCCACAGGCCGAGTTCCCGGCAGCGTCGGTCGCGTGTAGTCTCATCCGTCGGGACGTTGGTGTGGCGGCTGTGGACACAGTCCAGCACTGCCACAGTCGGAGGAGGGCCGATCCGCGGGCAGGGGGGACTTTATCAGGGGCTGGGGGCACTGTTGGGGGGTGGTCGCAGGCCGGCCAAAGGGGGGGCAGTATTTCGCAGGCTGGGTTCGCAAGTGGCCGGCCATGTTCCACGACGCAGCAACTGCAGGCCGCCGCCGTGCGCGGCCATGGACCGGCAATTCTCCGGGCCATATCGGCAGCTAGAGCCAGGTGCTCTACGGTGTTTGTCTGCTAGCCCCAAAGGTACACGGAGGATAGATGGCCATTTTGTGCCGAAATTTTAGCCGTAAAACGCCACCATTCCCTCGTCGGAGTGAGGACATAGGTTCAGAATCGGAGAATCCAGCCCACAATCTCTCAGGCCAAATGCTGCCGAATGGAGGATGATTTGTCAACAGCATGACTAAAATTGGGACTTGTGTGTTCATTAAGTATGTTCTAGGCTGACTTTGACAGATTTTAGATCTGTAAGGGAATTAAGGTGTAATAGTTTGAGGTATCAGCCAGGAGCCTTTTTGAACACTAACAAGTGATTTATTGGAACTAATAATGGAGTTAACTATGAACAGGAACAGCAGCTGAAAAACAGGTCGTCCTGGGTCCACACTCACACTATCTTCCTATTTGCTAAGTTTTGCATGCTCCCGCGTGATAGGCCCCAGGTGGGTCATGTGTCCTGCGAATGATCGCCCCTTAGAGGCGCCGCTCTACAACACAAAGGTTAAGGGGATATGACAGGAAAGTAGAGTTGAGGGTTATATCAGATCAGTCAGGATCTCTTTGAACGGTGGAGCAGACTCGATGGGCTGAATGGCCTATTTCTGCCCTTACATCTTATAGTCTTTAAAAGTACTGAATGCTAGTTTGTGGCTTACACCTCGGTGGAGGTTGGTGGTAGGGAATGGTCTCCTTCAGTTCTCAAGTACTGAATAATGAGATCACGAGTGATGATGGGAAGAAGGGTTTTCTTGGATGATGAAGATGAAGAAGGTGGAAGTTGAAAGGAGAGGAGAAAAAAAAACATGTAGACTTTCATCGATTCCCATCACACACACTTCCCAATTCCGGTCGAAAAAAGCTTTCCAGAGCTGAGGTAGGAAATCATCAGCCACTAAAATTACATACAATACTTATGCTGTAACTGCTGAGTGAGAGGAACAATATCAGGAATAAATCAGATGATATAATCATTCAGTCAGGGATACGTAGAATTAATTGCAACAAATTAAATTAACTTGCATACATTTGCTAACAATAACGTCAATTAGTTTTACTCATCGGAGATTGGTTGATTGAATCACCTGATCCAGTCCTTACTCCTCCCATTTGCTGAGGACAATATAATCATTGTACTACATTTCACAGGTAAGTGCATCAGCAAATTGCATAGAAGTGTTTCAAGAAGTACGAAATGCTGCCTAAAGGTACACCATATATGTTTCAACGCAAATTCTTGACCGAGCAATTTTTATAAGAATGCTTCCTACTGTTACAATTTTACCAATATTTCCCCTCCTCTCTTGATGGCATGTGTCCACAATGGGTTACAGTTCCACAGACACCAACCAGCTACCAGTATCTTGCCGAAGTGGCAATTTTTCATTTCTGTTTCTAAAAACCTTCTTTGCAAAGTTCTGCTTGACATTGAGACAAATGGGGGGTGTATGTATTCCGCTGATATCAAGCAAGTTGATTGTTGCACACCACATCCTCTAGTCGCCATCAAATTCTGAATATGAAGATTTCAATACATGCTGATTGAGAGATTTCCTTTTAAATACTTTCCACATTTTTTTTAATGTTGTTTACCTGAGGACGGAGAAAAACCTGGTTTAAAGGTGACTCCTGTTTAATGAGTAAACAGGTTAATAATACGGTAGTTAACTGTAACTGATGCTTACAGTTTACCTCATGAAAGCAATGCTGAATTAAATAAATGCTGAGAACAATTTTAGAATTTTTTCCCCAATGGAAGCATTTTTTTTGAACATGGTACCTTATGCTGAACTAACCTCATTCCGCCCCACGTAGTTCAGCGTGGCTGTTTTTACATATTGAGTTTGAACCTGATAGGATCAAAAGGTTTCCCACTGTAATTGTGCCCCATGAATTCTGAAGCTCTATCGGCCCTTCAGACACTATCCTGAGTGTAAACTATACATATGTCCACAAGGAGGAAAACAAATCAGAAAACCTTTACTCCTCCATTGTTGTGGGTTTTTCAAAATCTGGGATTAAGGGGTTTAGGTAAAAATCATCTGTGGAATGGTATATGATGGCCAATACTCAAGGAAAGTGTGGACGGGGGGGGTGGGGGAAGTAAAATTTGTTTAAAATTGGGCAAATGCAAAAAGCAATTTTGTCGCTGTTGGTTTCCGTTAGGAAAAATCATTGGAAGGTGTATGATGGGTGATGAATGGTGTTGAAGGTAAAATTAAACTGCTTAAAAATGACCTCTTGACCCTTGTCAGGAAGTACTAGCTTTTCAAAAAGGATGCAAAATTGTTATTCTCAGCACTAAGACAATCTGTTCTGTACAACCCACATTCCTTTGGGCAAATCTGTGATAGAACTAAATCTCATAGAAACCTTTTTCAGCCATTGTGGAGATGAAACAAAGATGAGCTACACATTAATCTTTCAGTGCAATGCAAATTAGTTACTTCAGTGAGAGTCTAAGCTGAAGTCAGCGTTGCAGTTTAGCGGTCTTCAAAAGAAAAACAACTCTTATTATCTTACCTTAGCCTTGTAGCACCAGATTATGCAGGCTTTAATGGAGCTTCCTTATGTATTGATTTTGGACAACAAATTTTAATGTATCCTGATCCCTCGTGAGGGTATTCTGCAAGAAACCATTCCAATTTAGCGTTGTGCATCAATGTTTAAAGGGTTAAAGCAGAGATGCCTCAATGTAGCAGGATTGATCCCTTCCTACCTGGTTTATGGGTCAGGTACACTGACAGTCATGATAATGAGCCTATCACTATTGTCACTGCACCAGTCACTGCCTGGAAAACTAGGTCAGGCTGCAGGTGGATGAGAATGTGCATCCCCAGTTCCTTCATTCCTTACACATTCAAAATGTCAGCGCTGATTGGATATAAAAAGTGTGTTTCACAACAGCCAGTTTAAATCTCTTTTCAAGTTAGGCATATTGTGCGCTAGAGAATTACAATATAAGCAGCATTAACATCAACAGTGGTAAAGTGCTACCAAACTATTAATAGCCTAGAGTCAAGAAAGGAATAGAGAATGAAAACTGTATAATCCAAAGGGGAATGATGACTATCTTACAGGCAGCCTTATCATGAATGTTCAATTGAAATTGGCAGTTTGATTCTCAGTGGGACCTACCATGATGTAACTTCCGATGCCAGCTCTGACCCCTTCCTTGGCAGCTCACATTGGTTCTATGGAGTTCATACATCTTGCATCTGGTATCCATCATTAGCAGAGGTTTCCAGATTGTCACAACATTCTTGCACTCTATTCTCAAGTAGAGCTGTAGTGTGGAGGGACAGCCCCAACAGCATTGACTCCATGAGGAAACCAACTGATATCCTCTCTTAGGATGACGGTATGGATGTTCCCCGAGCACCTACTCTGCCAACGCCCTTGTCAGTGCCACACAACCGCCTGTGCCAGATTTTCCCACTGAACTCAGAGATGCTGCAAAATGCAAATTCCTGAATTGTTGAGGTTGCCCATCACGGCCAACTGAAGCACTATTGAAAGCTCAGAGGCTTTCCACCCTGACAATCAATGGGGATACACATTATCGGAAGAGTAGGAAAGGTGAACAACCATGAAAAACAGATATGAAAGGGTTTGCGCAAGGCTGATTCTTAATTCTACAAGCTATGAACTACTATGAATTTAAAAAGTAAATTTTCATTCTGGACTTGGCATTGCTGTGGGACAGACCAAAAACAGACCAAGTTCATAATGTAGGACTCTTGTTTTCATATTACAGCACACTTTTTTAATACTTCTCTTTTCTGCCTTAAAGACCTTGGGTCGAGATCAGCACACTTCTACTGTGGGACACACACACTGTCCACCATAATGGTCCCTCAGGCATCCTCCTCACACCTGAAAGGCAGGAGTGGCACAATGTGATTCCTGGACCATGATCTTGGGCGGGATTCCCCTTTCCCCCAGCCGAGTGTTTCTCAGCCCCACGCCCTTCTGTGGCTGAGTAATTCTCTACTCCTGCAGCTTGTCAATGGGATTTCCCATTGAAGCCACTCCACACCACCCAGAAACCCAAGGGTGGGGTGCACGGCAGCAGGAACAAAGAACCCCAATGGCTGGAGAATTCCTGAGAAACGGAGTCTCACGTAACAGGTCTGAATCAAGTTTAAGACTGCATGTTTAGATCATTGTTCAGGTCGACAATGCTGAATGATTAAATTTGAATTCTTTTTTCAGGAAATTGTACTGGCTGATAGATTTCAGAATTCACTTTGCCTTCCTGAAATTCATGGAAATATTTTATAAACGTACCATTTTAACAAATATGATTCTATTTCAAACAAAATACTAAATATATGAATAAATTGAGAAAAATAACAAATCATGGGGAAGATCTAATTTATTTTCATCGGGGGAGAATAATAATTTCACTATCTGAAATAAAGCATTGGTGTAAATTTTGAATCACTTATTTTCCATTTAACATCTGGGGCGCGATTCTCCGACTCCCCACCGGGTCGGAGAATCGCCGGGGGCTGGCGTGAATTCTGTCCCCGCCGTGTCCCGAATTCTCCACCACCATAGATTCGGCGGGGGCGGGAATCGCGCCGTGCCGGTTGGCGGGAATCGCGCTGGTCGGCGGGCCCACCCCCGGCGATTCTCCGGCCCGCGATGGGCAGAAGTCCCGCCGCTGTCAACCCTCTCCAGCCGGCGTGGATTAAACCACCTTGTGAACGGCGGGACAAGGCGGCAGGGGCGGGCACCGGGGTCCTGGGGGGGGGGGGGGGCAGGGGGCAATCTGGCACCGGGGGGGTGCCCGATCCGCGGGCGGGCCTGTGCCCTGGGGGAACTCTTTTTCTTCCGCCTTCGCCATGGTCTTCACTATGGCGGAGGCGGAAGAGACCCCCTCCCCTGCGCATGCGCGGGGATGATATCAGCAGCCGCTGACGCTCCCGCGCATGCGTCGCCCGGCGAAGTCCTTTCAGCGCCGGCTGGAGTGGCGCCAGAGGCCTTTCCCGCCAGCCGGCGGAGCGGAAACCACTCCGGCGTGGGCCTCGCCCCTCAAGGTGAGGGCTTGGCCCCTAAATGCGGCCCGACGCCAAAGTGATCCGCACCGCTTTTGGCACCGGGTAGTGGACATCGCGCCAGTTTGCGGAGAATCCCGCCCCTGACATGAAAAAAGAGTTTCAAATTACATCCATTTTTAAAAAAAAATTATTTTTGAGAATGCTACATCGACTTGAGTAATTCTAGACAGCAACAAGTAACATGGAAACGTAGGAAACAAAGTCAGGAATAGGTCACAGAGTTCCTTGAGTCTGCACTGCAGGGCAGCACAGTGGCGCAGTGGGTTAGCCCTGCTGCCTCACGGCGCCGAGGTCCCAGGTTTGATCCCGGCTCTGCGTCACTGTCCGTGTGGAGTTTGCACATTCTCCCCGTGTTTGCGTGGGTTTCGCCCCCACAATCCAAAGATGTGCAGGTTAGGTGGATTGACCGCACTAAATTGACCCTTAATTGGAAAAAATGAATTGGGTACTCTAAATTTATAAAAAAATAAAAAATAATAAAACACTGCCATTTAATATGATTATTGCTAATCTCCTACCTCAGCTACACTTTTCTACCTATTTGCCTTATCCCTTGATTCCCTGTCCAAAAATCTATCTATTCAATGACTCAGCATCCTCTGAGGTAGAAAATTTCACAGATTCACAATCCTCGGAGTGAATAAATCTTTCCTCACCTCTAGACTAATGGCCTGACCTCTTATTGTGGGAGTGGTTCTAGACTCATCAGCAGTCAAAATGACCTCGCGACATCCATGCAGGCAAGCCGTCCAAGAATTTTATTCACTTCATTGAGATCACCTCTCATTCTCCTAAACTCCAGAGAACAAACAGGTGGAAAAATAATTTGGTTTCAAGTCTCCACTGCAACAAAAGGGTAGCAAATTAACATAAAATGTCACACCGTCATTAAAATTCAAGTGACAGTTCAAACTAATTGGATGGCTACCTGTCTATAATGTCGTACCATTTAGCAGTTGCGCACAACCATCTTTGCCATAAGAACATAAAAATAGGGCCCCTAAAGCCTGCTCTACAATTCAGTATGACTATGGTTGATCTGCCTCAACATCACCCTTCCACCTGCTCCTACATTCCTTCAGTCCCAGAAAGACCAGAAAGTCCATCTATCCCTGCCTCGAATATGTTCAACAATGGAGCATCCACAACCCCCAATGGTAGAAAATGACAAAATAAAACCAAAATACTGCAGATGCTGGAAATCTAAAATAAAAACAAAAACATGCTAGAAGTACTCAGTGGGTCAGGTATCATCTGTGGAAAGAGGGACAGAGTTAACTCCACAGCACATATATCAGGGCACAGCTCAGTAGCGGTGTTCGTTCAACGGAGTAATGCAATTTTCACTGCATTGTTTTTGCATCAATTATACAGGTGTGTGCTCCGATTGAACTCCAGCAGGATACAGTAAATTTGAGATCAAGAAACAATTATAGCTTTGACTATAGCAGCCAATGAACAAGCAAACCACCAGCATTTACCACATGAAGCTGCAAGCTATTCTGTCATTACTCACCTCACTTGTACATCTCCTCTCACATATTTTCTCGCAACTGCTAAAGCCCAAAGTATTGGAAGTGATTGGAAAATAAATAATCCTGTCTCAGGGGCCTTGAAATTATGCCCTGTGAATTATGCATTCAATTCCGTTGTTAATTTAAAGGAAGCATTAACCTGTTTAAAGTAAATGAGTTTGCAAAGTGCAATTTCAAATCCAGGATTGAAAACAACAGAGAGAGTTGATGCCATTATCTGAAACTCTTAGTTACTTGTTTTCTTGCAATCAATGTTGTTATCTATTTTACACTCATTGCACACCCTGAAATTGGTTCAAAAGGAGGCTCTGACATAACCTGCCTGGTACTGTTTCTACTTGCATATTATTCAAGAGAGCTCAGGAGTCTGGGACATAGAAATCATAGCATCTTACAAAACAGTGAGTCATTTGTTTGTCATGTCCATGCTGGCTCTTTGAAAGAGCTGTTGTGCTTAGTCCTATATTCCTGCTCTTTGTCAATAACCCTGTAAGCTCCTCATCCTCACGTACTTCAACTTCTGTTTTAAGTTTTCTATGGAATCAGCTTCCACTACCTTTTCAGGTAGCACTTTTGAGATCCTGACAATTCCGAGTGAAAATAATTCTCCTCACTTCCCCTCTACATCTTTTTCCAATGATTTCAAATCCATGGCTGTCGTGGAAATCATAATAAAGACAAATTCCTCGAGGTTCGATTTAAGGAAATTTATTTACACAAACATATTTGCGGAGAGAGAGTGTTCTAGCTGCAAAGCCATTGCACTGCACCCTAAGATTTGATTGAAGACAGCATGTTTTATAACCTGAAATAACAGCTTGAAGGAAACAGGCATGTTTACATTAAATAGATCTTGGAAAGTACGTAAGATGAAATACCTAGTACGTACGTTCTTGCCCTTGGCTAAAATCAACTCGAGTACACATTTTGTTATCTTTTAGAGTACAATGTGTTTTCATAATAAGGCCGAAACCAGAATATTTCAGCAGTGTTTCACTTATGTTGCCTGACCCACTTACTTTCGCTAAAAAGCAGTGTTAACTATAGTCAAGTATTTCCCAGCATGCTTCTAAATTGGCAACTCATGAATTTCCCTTCCACAATGGCCTTCGACTCCATTACCAGAGGGAATACCGCCCCCCCCCCACCCGCCACATCCCCATTTACTCTGTCAAAGCCCCCCCCCCCCCCTCCGCCACATCCCCATTTACTCTGTCAAAGCCTATCATCTTGAATTTCTGGTCGGTCACCTCTTCACCTTTTCTGTTCAAAGGAAAACAGTTCTAACTTTTCCAACCTCACCTCATAACTTGAAATCCTTTAACCCTCGGTAGCTTCCAGGTGAACCTTCTCTGTACTTTTTCCAAATCCTTTACATCTTACCTCAAGTGTTGTTTACACTATGCCAGCTGAAACCTAACCATTGATTTATAAAGTTCTGGATTGAATTGTTTGCTTTTATATTCTTCTATTTATAAACCCAAATGCTATTTTTGACCATCTTATCAACTTGCCTTGTCATCTTTAAGGATTTGGATGCATGAACACAGAAATATCACTACTCTAAAAACATTTTTCAAAATCATGTCGTATCTTTCAATATTAGGGCAAAGGGTATCACTTTACACTTCTCCAGCTGCCACACTTCTGACCATTTCACCATCCTGTATATGCCATTCTTATGCCTGTAACTCAGGTTTTATATCATCTGCAAAGTTTATAATGTTGCTCCATACACCCATGGCTAAGTCATTTATTAAAAGAGGTCTAGACCCAAAACCGAGATTTCAGGCACACAACTGCAAACCACATCGCAGTCTGAAAACATTAATTAACAATCACTCTTTACTCTTTGTCAATTTTGTATTAATATTGCCACTTGTCTCTTAATTCCACTGGCTTCCAGATTCTCAATACATCTTCTGGGTGGCCCCTTGTTGAATGCCATCGAATAGGCCATATACATATTTACTGCACTATACTCGTCAAACTTCTCTGTTACCTCATCAAAGAATTCAAACAAGTTAGTCAGGTACAACTTCCCTTCAACAAATCCGTGTTGGTTATCCCTGGTTAGCTCAAACCTTTTCATATGAAAAGTTATTTTCTTCCTTACCTGGTAGCCAATAACTTCCCCCTTGCTGATGTTACGCTGACTGGCATGTAGTTTATTGGCTTTTCCTTCTTCCCTTTCCTGAATAGTGGTATAACTTGAGCAATACTGCAGTCCTCTGGTGGAACTACTGTGTCTAATAAGGATTGAAAGAGTGTGACCAATGCTTCTTGCTACTTCTACCATTTTCTATTCAGCAACCTAGCTTGCATTCCATCTGGACCAGATGACTTATCAAGTTTCTGTAATGTGAATAATCTTTTGTTAACCTGCCGAGAGCTTCCCTCTACTCTTTTAGTACGACCTTTACTTCATCCACTTTCTTAGTGAAAACAGATGAAAAGTACTCATTCAATAAATAAAGATTTCCCTTTGGGTCCTTAAAACCTCCAACCTTTAACTAGTAAACTGTTCACACTTAATATGTTTCTAAAATGTCTCAAGGTTCAATTCAATGATGCCTGCTAATCTTGCAAACTTTCTTTGCCTCAGGTAATAACTTCTACAATTCCCTCCTATACATTCCATAATTCTCCAAGTTATTAACTGAATCTTGCTCCTTACATTTATCCGAAGCCTCATTTTCCTGTTTTATGTTAACTTATATTTATTTTGGCTATTTTTGGTTGCTTTACCCTTTTTCTTTCAAAGGAACGTGCCATGTGCCTGAACTCTCTTTCCTGAATGTCCTCCATTGCTCTATGATACTTTGTCCTGGAATTATCTTTTACAATTTCCCTATGCTTGGTTCTTTCTTACATCACTGAAATTAGATCTGATATTATTTTGTAGTCTCTTTCGCCAATTACTTTAAACCAAATGATATTGATATCATGGTTAATGAGATGATCTCCAACTGTAATGCACTCCACTTGCCCTACTTCATTTCCCAGAACCAAATCCCAAACTGCTATCTTCCTTGTTGAATCTGAGAACCATTGACCCTGCACACATATCAGAAATTCTACCACTTATCACTATTTCTCAGTCTATATTAGGCTAATTAATGTCACATCATGTATGTCAATATTCGCCAGAATGCTTCTATTTCTTCTCCCACTCTTATATTAAGGCCAGGAGAGATTTTAGATTTTCTACAGTTTAAGGTCTAACTGCACTGAAAACTCCTAAATAATCTACAAACTGGGAATTCATTTGGAAAAATGGTCGAACTTTTCAGATCATTAAAGAATTTCTTGAAATTCTGTGGGTTAATGTTACAAAAAATGTTTCAATTGGAAACATTAATAACGTTTGTAAGTGAGATATATTGCTATTGCAAATATTACAGATTATGAAAAAAGAATTGTTCCTTGCTTTTTTGTTTACAGTTTTCACGACTACATCTACTCCTAAACTACATGACAAAAGTAACAAATGAAAACATTTGCTAATGCATACAAGGTATGGAGGAGTCTAACCACAAAGGTTACTCAATTCAAAATACTTGGCAGCGTTTAAAGAAAACAAGTTATTATCAAAGTAATGTAGCTTAATTTGAAGTGGAAAATAAATTTCATTCTCAGGAATAAAGGATTGTTCATGCGTTGTTGCTCAAGAAGTCCTTTTAAATGATTCTTTAATCAAAGCACTTTGCAATACTATGCAGTGTGACTTTCTGAGTGCAAATACCTCTGTCCAGAGAGCTGATATACAACTACCGCAATAGCAATCTAGCAATGCCACAGGTACTTAATGAGGGCCAGCACATCATTACCAGAGCTTCCAGGAAGCAGCAAGGAATTGTTATGGCATGTTAGTGTTTTGATTCTGACAGTCCATTCACCATTGTGTCTAAGCTAGAGAGTGAATTACACAGTGCTGCCTATCCCCTTGGTCACAGATAGGGAGCCGCTCCTCAGAGCCTCCCACATCTGGGAGCACTCCTTCTGGAATTGTGACACATCAGAGAAAATTGTCCACCAGTCTTCAGTGGAGGAAAGAGTGAGCCAGTGAGTTCAGATGATCTGTGACATCAAGAACCATCAAGTTGAAGTTCTTCCAGAAAACATACCTTATAGACACAACAGAAATTCAGGAAACAGTACTATTTAATAATCAGATATCCTTTTGTAATATATCACTTCCCAAAAAACTCACAATTAGTTTTAATTGCATGAATAACATTTCTTTGGATTTCTGAAGCCTGATATTGATTTGGTTTAATTTTGAAAGACACACAAATTCAAACCAAAATGTGGGAGAGCTGGATTATTTTCTACACTCCAGGTTATTTTTTTTCCTTTCACTGAGGAGCCAATCAAACATGGTTTTCTTGAATCAAAGAAAGAGGAAATTAATTAACCAAAAACCTGAGTGAAAAAAGAATAAAGATGCAATGTCACACACACAGGTATGAGAAATAGGGGAAGTTAGAAACCAATTAAGACGTGTTGAAAGAAAATATGGATACGTATCCTTTGATGACCTTGAGGTGTAGATTTTGCAATGTTGTGGTCAAGTTGGATTCGCTAATTTTGTTGATGCGGTCAGATTTAGAAGATGTTGCAATTTATTGCATGACCTTGGTTGGCTGGTAGATTTCTAGTAAAGTTGGCTTTCGCACCAGGCAACACACTTGGTCCTAAAGAGAGAGCGAGGGAGGGAAAGAGCCTCTCTGAGTCCCTCTTCTGCTGAAATGTTCTCTTATAGTGGCTGCAGCCTGACCTGAAATACTTCACCCATTGTGTATTTCTAAAAGGTTTTGGGTGGGTCTGTCCGTGGCAACTATTGTTTCAATATCTAGCACTTTGCATTTTAATGCCTCTTCCTTAGACAAGTTTCGATGGGTTCCTGAAGTATAGGAAATGTCTTTGTTTTTAACCTTAACCTTGGAAGGTGACCTTGCATTTTTTAAGTAGTTTGTTCTGTCTCATTTCAACTTGTAACATTTCCAGAAATAAAGGGACATAGCCTCATAATCGGGGCTGGTTTAGCACACTGGGCTAAATAGCTGGCTTGCAACGCAGAACAATGCCAGCAGCGCGGGTTCAATTCCCGTACCGGCCTCCCCGAACAGGTGCCGGAATGTGGCGACTAGGGGCTTTTCACAGTAACTTAATTGAAGCCAACTTGTGACAATTAGCGATTATTATTATTAATAAACCATCGAGGATGACAGTATGGTCCTATCTAATCCACCTCATCAAATGACACTTGCCCTTGATCCACAATCTCCTCTGTTTTACCTGCTGCAGACTTGAATCATCCACCTCTTACTTGCCTCCTACTTCCCTCACATGTGACTCGAGACTCACAGCACTGTGATTGACTCTTAACTGCCCTCTGAAATGGCCTAGCCATTCATTGAGTTTAAGGGCAATTAGGGAAAGGCAACAAATGCTGGTCTTGCCAGTGACACCCACATGATGTGAAAGAATACGTTTCAAGAAAGATTTTGGAACCATTCTTTCCAGCATGTAGGCCACGGCCAACTCCACGAGAGCATTTGCAGACCCCAAACCATGTGGCAATGTCTGATTCTGGATGACTCAAATTCTATTGAGATACAATAGAAGCATCTGAGTGGTATAGTGGAAGATGAGTCGGAGGACATGAAATCTCAGCTTGTTGCCAGGCAGGCTCAGGAAATTGGTTACACAGCTGCAGATACTAGTGCTCAAAGGAATCTGTTCAAAGTTCTCTCATAGCACTTCAGTAATCTGTGGTCCAGCAGGATAGCTACAGCTACTATGATAGCTGGAGTTCCACCTGGAAGAGTCACAATCATTCTATAGAGCCATTGCCCCAGTGCCCCTGCTGTTTCTTGTCAGCCAGTTAGCCCAGGCTGCTGCCATACCTAAAGAGGCAATGCAGTCCAAAATCTGCCTTCTGCATCCAAATCTGTGTGAGATAACCTGCAAGGTCATCTGTAGTCCCCTACATTGGAAGTCAGCAGACTTCCACCAGCCATGCTGAGTGACACAGGTAGCACTGCTTAGGCACGCTAGGACAAACACTAAGGGAATGCCAAAAAGAGTCATTAGTTGTCTTTTGTATGGAATATTGAATGGTTTGTTGGATAATGTTGGGTTGAAATGGCTGTTTATTTCAGCATTGTGACTGAGGACATTTTAATGGTCCCTAATAGAGTGTTGGTAGCTTTTCAAATCATCATCTGGGACGAAATAATTTGTGAGCATTCATTTTATTTAAAATGCATATTATTTGGCCACACAAAGTTTATATCAGCTAACAACACAATGTGAATTCCCCACTGGCAGGATTCTCCGTTCCGCTGGCAGCGCACCCCGCCCCTGGGGTTCCTGGCGGCTTGGGGTGGCCACAGTGAGAAATTCCGTTGGCCGGCTGTGGGAACGGAGAAACCCTCTGCCGACACTGACACACCACCTTGGAACACAGGGCTGGGGAGGCTGAGAATTCATCCAATAGCTGCTTTATGCCAGGTGGGACCATTCTGTGCCATCATCAGCTGAAAGCACCTCAAACTGAGGAAATGTGGCAGGGAGAGAGTACTCACAACATTCTCTCCAAATTAAGGTAACAATTACAATTTATAAAGTGAACAGACCCAAGTAAGGTGCATGACAGTTGTACAATGAGGATTTGAGGTTGTGCTTAGTTGAATGAGGCAATCACGTCAACCTGGCTGGAAAGGGGGTATGTAGGTTACCACTTCCATTCCCCCTCCAAATCCTGTTCCTCCACTTCCCCCTCCTTGTCTCCCTCCATCTCTTCCTTCTCCTGAGCTGCTTATCATACCCTGGTGACAAGGCTGTACCCTCATGTTGGTCAGGTCATGAAAACCACCATGAATCAAGACACAAGGTTAGGTGAATATCGGAGTGTTCATAGAATTTACAGTGCAGAAGGTGGCCATTCGGCCCATCGAGTCTGCACTGGCCCTTGGAAAGAGCACCCTTCTTATGCCCATGCCTCCATCCTATCCCCGTAACCCAGTAATCCCACCCAACATTTTTGGACACTAAGGGCAATTTAGCATGGCCAATTCACCTAACCTGCACATCTTTTGACTGTGGGAGGAAACCGGAGCACCCGGAGGAAACCCACGCAGACATGGGGAGAACGTGCAGACTCCGCACAGACAATGACCCAAGCCGTGAATCAAACCTGGGTCCTGGTGCTGTGAAGCAACCATGCTAACCACTGTCCTACTGTGCTGCCCCTCCTCTAGGGCAGTTCAGGCAGTGGAACCTTGCAACCCAATGATGGATTGCAATTTTATGGATGCTCACTTGATAAACCAAAGGCAATACCTTTGTCCTCAATGCCGGGGCTCCGCAAGGCTGCCTACTTAGCCCCCTACTATACTCCCTGTACACACATGACTGCGTGGCAAAATTTGGTTCCAACTCCATCTACACGTTTGCTGACGATACGACCATAGTGGGCCGGATCTCGAATAAAGACGAGTCAGAATACAGGAGGGAGATAGAGAACCTAGTGGAGTGGTGTAGCGACAACAATCTATCCCTCAATGCCACCAAAACTAAAGAGCTGGTAATTGACTTCAGAAAGCAAAGTACTGTACACACGCCTGTCAGCATCAATGGGGCCGAGGTAGAGATGGTTAGCAGTTTCAGATTCCTAGGGGTACACATCTCCAAAAATCTGTCCTGGTACACCACATCGACACTACCACCAAGGAAGCACAACAGCGCTTATACTCCCTCAAGAAACTAAGGAAATTTGGCATGTCCACATTAACTCTCACCAACTTTTACAGATGCACCATAGAAAGCATCCTATCTGGCTGCATCACAGCCTGGTATGGCAACTGCTCGGCCCAAGACAGCAAGAAACTTCAGAGAATCGTGAACACAGCCCAGTCCATCACACGAACCTGCCTCCCATCCATTGACTCCATTTACACCTCCCACTGCCTGGGGAAAGCAGGCAGCATAATCAGAGACATCCCCCAACCCCCCCCCCCCCCCCCCCCCCCATCCGGTTTACTCACCCTACCAACTTCTTTCATCGGGCAGGAGATACAAAAGTCTGAGAACATGCATGAACAGACTTAAAAACAGCTTCTTCCCCGCTGTTACCAGACTCCTAAATGACCCTCTGATGGACTGACCTCATTAACACTATACCCCTGTATGCTTCATCCGATGCCGGTGTTTTGTAGTTACAGTGTGTACCTTGTGTTGCCCTATATTATGCATTTTCTTTTATTTCCTTTTGTTTTCATGTACTTAATGGTCTGTTTAGCTGCTCGCAGAAAAATACTTTTCACTGTACCTTGGTACACGTGACAATAAACAAAATCCAAATCCATACCCACACTGAACATTGGTGGATAAAGCATCCTATTGAGAGCTCTCCTCTACTTCTCTATGTGACCATTTTGTCCTCTTGTTGTCTGCCCCAGCATGAAAGGCAACTATAGGGCAGCACTGTGGTGCAGTGGTTAGCACTTCTGCCTCACGTCGCTGAGGATCCGGGTTCAATCCCGGCCCTGGGTCACTGTCCCTTTGGAGTTTGCACAATCTCCCCGTGTTTGCGAGGGTCTCACCCCCACAACGCCAAAGGCTAGGTGGATTGGCCACGCTAAATTGCCCCTTAACTGGAAAAAAAAATGGAGTATTCTAAATTTAAAAAGGCAACTTTAGCATCCATACCTAGGGCATCCTCCACATGAAGCACCGCTTTCTATTGACTTTGCCAAATGTAACAAACTTTTAATCGCACAATAGGCTAACTGACATCACAATCTGCTTACTCATCATTATCTAATGGCTGTGCAAATGCTCTCAGGAAGATAGTGTTCAGTGTGCAATAACGGGAAGTCAGTCTGGTAACCCAGATGCTATTTTTGTACCTACCCATAGTTCTGAAACTACAGGCTCAGCAGTATCCAATATTCCACCCTAGATACTTGGTTTATACTTCAATAATGGTGCAGATAAAAATACAAAATTTTCAATATTTGTACAAAAGCAGAATACTGGATGCTGGAAATCTGAAATAAAATCAAACGATGGAAATACTCTGCAGATCTTGTAACATCTGCAGAGAGAGAAACAAAGTCAATGGTTATGACCTGAAATGTTTTCCTCCCTCCACAGGTAACAGCAACATTTATAGCTTGATTATGGTTGCAATTTTAGAATAGTTTAAAAGATGCACGTTTAATGTAGAAACTGTTGCAAAAGAAAAAATCTCATTGATGAATGATAATGGATGTGAAGAAAATCTGAAATAAAACAATATTCCACTAAATCGTTCTGGTATTAAACTCTCCCAGCCTGACAGATGAAACACTAATCAGTATTACATTCATGGATCGCAATTCTCTGCAGTGTTTAGTTAAATACTGAATAATATATCAGGGAAAGAACAAAGTGTTTACACACATTTAACTGTGAAATCTGAGATGTGTTCTTTCTAACTGTGCTAAATACCAATTCTCTTTCCACTAATCCCTTAAATCCAATGTAGGGTTATGTTTCTTTGGTGCTATGCCGTTTTCTATTAAGCTATACTACTGAAGCACAGATCAACCCACTTTACAGAATGAGGCTGATTTCTTTAAACACTCTCACCTCCTAGTTACTTTTATAAAGAGCCATTCTAATTTGTATTAAAGACAAACATCTACTGGTTAGCACTGTGGCTTCACAGTACCAGGGTCCCAGGTTCGATACCCGGTTGGGTCACTGACTGTGCGGAGTCTGCACCTTGCCCCCGTGTCTGCGTGGGTTTCCTCCGGGTGCTCTGGTTTCCTCCCACTAGTTTGATTTGATTTATTTATTGTCACATGCACCGAAGTACAGTGGAAAGTATTTTTCTGCGGCCGAGGGAACGTACACAGTACGTACATAGTAGATAAAGAGAATAATCAACAGAGAACATTGACAAATGGTACATCGACAAACAGTGATTGGTTACAGTGCAGAACAAGGGGCCAAACAAAGCACATACATGAGCATGAGCAGCATAGGTCATCGTGAATAATGTTCTTACAGAGAACAGATCAGTCTGAGGGGGAGACGTTGATGAGTCTTGTAGCTGTGGGGAAGAAGCTGTTCCTATATCTGGATGTGCAGGTCTTCAGACTTCTGTACCTTCTGCCTGATGGAAGGGTCTGGAAGAAGGCAATGCCTGGGTGGGAGGGTTCTCTGATAATGCTGTCTACCTTCCTGAGGCAGAGGGAGGTGCATACAGAATCAATGAGGGGGTGGCAAGCTTGTGTGATGCGCTGGGCTGAGTTCACCACACTCTGCAGTTTCTTGCGATCTTGGACCGAGCAGTTGCCATACCAGGCTGTGATGCAGCTGGATATGATGCTCTCTATTGCACATCTGTAGTTTGTGAGAGTCGTTGCAGACATGCCAAATTTCTTTAGCTTCCGGAAGAAGTAGAGACGTTGTTGGGCTTTCTTGACTGTTGCATCAACATGAGTGGACCAGGACAGACTGTTGCCGATGGTGACCCCCAGGAACTTAAAGCTATCGACCATCTCCACTTCGGAGCCATTGATGCAGGCACGAGTGTGTGTCGTGCTATGCTTCCTGAAGTCGATGATTAGTTCCTTGGTCTTTCCGACATAGTCCTGAAAATCGTGCTGTTAGGTAATTTGGACATTCTGAATTCTCCCGCTGTGTACCCGAACAGGCGCCAGAATGTGGCGACTCGGGGCTTTTCACAGTAACTTCATTGCAATGTAAGCCTACTTGTGACAATAAAGATTATTATTAAAGCGCACACAAAATATCCTTGAGGGCACATAGGGATAGGAATAGTCAATTCTGGCCCCCAAACCAGTCAATTAAATCATGGCTGATATGTGCCTCAATACCATTTCTCTGTTTTTGGTGAATATTCTTCAGTCCTCTTGCCAAACCCAATATCTTTGTATTTAAAATTTAATTTGATCCAGCATCTATGGCCCTTTGAGGAAAGTGTTCCCAATTTCCACTGTGTTTTTTTCTGATTTCACCCCTAAATGGTCCAACACACTTTTTTTTCAATTTTATACCTCCTTGTTCCAGTTTCCCCCATGTCCCACATCCTTATTACAGCAGTGAAAGATCTAAATTCAAATATATATTGATGGCAGCCGAGATACAAGCAATAATAAGCTTTGCAATGTCAGCAGAAGAACTACTCCAACAATAAAATGGAAGACTGCCGAGTGCAAGTATTCAGAAGCAGCTTGGACCAACATCACAAGAATATGCTACATTTTACGTCTAATTGGCTAGCAGCTGGCAGGTGTACATTATCTTGAAGACATTTGAATGGTTAAAGGACACTGGCTGATTTGCCTTTATTAATATGCTGATCCTTACTTTGAGGCACCAGGTCCTCCATGCACTTTCCAGTTTTACTGAGGAAAGCAAATGGCTTTGCACACAACCAAACAAATATTCGGGAGGCAATTTTCCATGGTTCTCAGTTAAGGGCAATCCTTTTCTTATGCGAGCGCTTTTCTGTTCCGACAGTTGATGATGCATTCTGGGCACCTTGAAGACAATCAGCCCTCCAACTATATCTATAAGTAGGAACTAAGCTCAACATTCTCCTTTCCCTCATTTTAACAAAGGAGAAATAAAATGGAAGTAATAAACGTTTAGACTGGCAAACATACTATCAAGCTGCAATCCAGCAAAGTTTAATTCAGATAAATTGTAAAAGGGAATTATATTTGATTGTTTTTCAAACAGATTTCAAATGTTCTGTGTACTCTCACAATGAGAAGCAAACTGTTTATCCCTCCCTTCCAGGAAAATCAATTAGATTTTGGAATAACAAATTTACAAATGGATATAGATAGGTTAGGTGAGTGGGCCAAAATTTGGCAGATGGAGTTTAACGTGGATAAGTGTGAGGTTATCCATTTTGGTTGGAAAAATTGAAAGGCAATTTATTATCTAAATGGAGGAAAACTTCAGATTGCTTCAGTGCAAAGGGTGTCCTTGTGCATGAATCGCAGAAAACTAATATGCAGGTACAGCAGATAATAAGGAAGACAAATGAAATTTGGGGCTTTATAGCTAAAGGAATAGAGTATAAAACTAGGGAAGTGTTGCTGCAACTGTACAAGGCATTGTTGAGACCACACCTGGAGTACTCTGTATAGTTTTGGTCCCCTTATTTGAGGATGGATGTAATTCCATTAGAGGCAGTTCAGACAAGGCTGGCTAGATTGATGCCAGAATTGAGGGGTTTGTTTTATGAAGAGAGATTGAGCAGGTTAGGCCTATACTTTCTCGAGTTTAGCAGAATGGGAAGAGCTCTAATTGAGGTATGTAAGACGATAAAAGGTACTGACAAAGTCGGTATTGAGTGGATGCGTCCTCTTGTGGGGCAAGCTCGAGTAAGTGGTCATAGCTTTAGGATGAGGAGTAGCAGATTTAAACAGAGATGAGGAGAAATTACTTCTCTCGAAGGATCATGAAACTGTGGAATTCACTACCCGAGAATGCAGAGAATGCTGGGACTTTGAGTAAATTTAAGACGAAGATAGACCCCTATTAATTAGTAATGGGTTGAAGGGTTATGGAGAATGGGCAGGAAAGTGGAGGTGATGCCGAGAGGAGACAGCCATGATATTATTGAATGATGGAGCAGGCTTGAGGGACTGAATTGCCTACTCCTGTTCCTTGTTCTTATGTTCTAACAGGGATTCTTGCAGTGAATCTTGCAGAATAACAGTTCTAATAAAAAGCTTGGGGTAATTTAAGCAATGCTTAATCCCTAAATACCCTCATATATGCTTAGGTTCTTACATTAATAAGAATCTGAGTGTATTGACCTCAGGAATATTTTGATTTGAGACAATAGTGCAAAATTGGATCAGATATCAATTATACACCACACTTGATTTTTATTTCCACTCCATTAATTTAAATGCCGGCTGTTATCAGCCTGTTATCATCATTGTGTTGCTCTCATAGAATCCCTAGAGTGCAAAAAGGGCCATTCAGTCCATCGGGTCTGCGCCAACCCTCTGAAAGAGCACTCTACCTATGTCCACTCCCCCGCCTTCCCTGCCTAGCCCCATTGCTGAGGACTTTGTGCCCGTTTATCTCCCAGTAGAAGGTGCAACATTTAAAAAAAATCTTCGAGGCCTTTATCTCCCTGTAGAAGGTGCAACACTTAAAAAAATGTCAATCTCCCCACCCCCCTCCAACTGCCCTATGCCTTATTTAGCTCGAACCAGTGAATTCCCCTCACTGGATTTAGGCCGGTGCAAAATTATGTGGTTCGGCGCTGTCTCTTTCTAAAGCAAGGGACGTTTTGGCGGAGAGGATGTGGAATCATGGGCTGGCAATGACCTAGGTTATTTTTACGGGGTTCAAAGAAACATTCCTGCTCCTCCTGGCCCCACAAAAGAAATTTCAGATCTAGCTTTTGAGGTTGCTAAATGTGAGTGAAAAACCAGTCCACTGCAGAATTCAAGATGTGTTCAACAAAAGGCTACAAGAGAAACAAAGTAATAGCACCCAGAAACCAATGAGCTGATAAACTCCCTCTCGCCTCATATCAGGCCAAATTATTAACTGTAATAAGAATTGTCAACTCCCGGATTTCTTTGCAATGCTTGCTCATGGAGCCTGGGAGTTCAAATTTGACAGATTTTCTAGGTGAGGCTGTACTAGTTTATTTGATCCTGAACTGTAAAGAAGTGAATTTAAAGAGGACTCTAAACTACAGGGGTTTATGCATTGCTTTCAGAGGGAGAATCAATAACAGCTTTAGAACTGATCAATTCTCTGTAAAGTTAGTTCCAATAGATTTTTTCACCAGCCCAAAGTGGGCAACTCATATCTGCGCTATCAAATCAGATCAAATGCTTCAGGAATTCGATACAAAATTAATGATTGGCAATGAAAGCCATTCAATTGTTGTGCTACAGGTACACTATAATGGACTTACTCAATTCCTTTGCAGTTATAGGACATATAAATAAATGTATTCTGCTGCATTTCTATTCACATATAATTTAATTCTCACAACTTATCAGTGAAATACAGCACCTGAAAAGAAGAGTGGTAAAGATTTCTCCGATATAAAGAAATCAGTTCATATGAATAAACTTCATGATGCTAATTGTTTTATGTATTATCTATTGAAAATGTTGTTAAGGATGATGCTTTATCATGCAAAATAATAATGAAGCACAAAATGATCCTGAAAAGGGATGGGACATCTATACAATCTGATAAAGTATCAAGCTCCACCAGACAGGACGAAGAGTAGGCCCCTACAGATGAGGACTAAATAAAACCCTTCACCAACTGAGCCATTAGGTTTCACAAAAATAATCACCCCTCCTTAAATCCAGTGTAAAGTTATATTTCTTTGGTGTTAATGGAAGGGCCCATATTCTTATCTACTTGTACAATTTGTAACCTGGGACAGGATTGTCTGCACCCCACACAACCCGCAGCGTAATTTCTGGTGCTGGAGATGGCTCGCCATTGGTCAACAGTGAGATCTATCGGTCCCACTAATGTCCATCCCTCCTCCCCACATCCTCTGCCGGCAGGGACTGCACCATAGGTGGGGGTGGGGGGGTTGCCATCGGCAGGACCGGAAGAACCCGCCAGCGGGAAGGGCTGGAAAATGTTGGCCCTGGGTTTTATTTAGTTGAGTCATGCGGACCAGAAGGTTCCAGTTTCAGTTTCCAGTCTATGCTGACTGATCTCAGCTGATTTCAAATGCTCAACAATTGGCCTCAGAAGCACTGTGCCGTTGAAGGTGAAATCAGCCAGAGTTGCTCCTTCTGGCTGCTTTCAAATGCTAGAAAATGGATGTTGGACGTGAATCGGATTGGCTTGGCATTTAGCCAAATAACCAACCTGGACCTGACGCCTGCTTTCAGACGTGAGAAATGATCGAAAATGTAAACAAAGTACCAGAAGGCATAGAAAGCACACAAAGTGGCAAAGATTAGTGGGAGACTAGAGGACTGGGATATCTTTAGGGGGCAACAGAAAGCTACTAAAGAAGCTTTCAAGAAGAGTAAGGTAGATTATAAGAGTAAACTTGCTCAGAATATAAAAACAGATAGTAAAAGTTTCTACAAATATATAAAACAAGAAAGAGTGGCTAAGATAAATATTTGTCCTTTAGAGGATGAGAGGGGAGATTTAATAATGGGAGATGAGGAAATGGCTGAGGAACTGAACAGGTTTTTTGGGTCGGTCTTCACAGTGGAAGTCACAAATAACATGCCAGTGACTGATAGAAATTAGGCTATGACAGGTGAGGACCTTGAGAGGATTGTTATCACTAAGGAGGTAATGATGGGCAAGCTAATGGGGCTAAAGGTAGACATGTCTCCTGGCCCTGATGGAATGCATCCCAGAGTGCTAAAAGAGATGGCTAGGGAAATTGCAAATGCACTAGTGATAATTTACCAAAATTCACCAGACTCTCGGGTGGTCCCGGCGGATTGGAAATTAGCAAACGTGACACCACTGTTTAAAAAAGGAGGTAGGCAGAAAGCGGGTAATTATAGGCCAGTGAGCTTAACTTCAGTAGTAGGGAAGATACTGGAATCTATCATCAAGGAAGAAATAGCGAGGCATCTGGATGGTAATTGTCCCATTGGGCAGATGCAGCATGGGTTCATAAAGGGCAGGTCGTGCCTAACTAATTTAGTGGAATTAGTAGATAATGGGGAGCCAATGGATATGGTGTATCTGGATTTCCAGAAAGCCTTTGACAAGGTGCCACACAAAAGGTTGCTGCATAAGATAAAGATGCATGGCATTAAGGGTGAAGTAGTAGCATGGATAGAGGCTTGGTTAATTAATAGAAAGCAAAGAGTGGGGATTAATGGGTGTTTCTCTGGTAGGCAATCAGTAGTTAGTAGTGTCCCTCAGGGATCAATGTTGGGCCCACAATTGTTCACAATTTACATAGATGATTTGGAGTTGGGGACCAAGGGCAATGTGTCCAAGTTTGCAGACGACACTAAGATGAGTGGTAAAGCAAAAAGGGCAGAGGATACTGGAAGTCTGCAGAGGGATTTGGATAGGTTCAGTGAATGGGCTAGGGTCTGGCAGATGGAATACAATGTTGACAAATGTGAGGTTATCCATTTTGGTAGGAATAACAGCAAAAGGGATTATTATTTAAATGATAAAATATTAAAACATGCTGCTGTGCAGAGAGACCTGGGTGTGCTAGTGCATGAGTCACAAAAAGTTGGTTTACAGGTGCAACAGGTGATTAAGAAGGCAAATGGAATTTAGTCTTTCATTGCTAGAGGGATGGAGTTTAAGACTAGCGAGGTTATGCTGCGTTTCTATAAGGTGTTAGTGAGGCCACACCTGGAGTATTGTGTTCAGTTTTGGTCTCCTTACTTGAGAAAGGAAGTACTGGCACTGGAGTGTGTGCAGAGGAGATTCACTAGGTTAATCCCAGAGCTGAAGGGATTGGATTACGAGGAGAGGTTGAGTAGACTGGGACTGTACTCGTTGGAATTTAGAAGGATGAGGGGGGATCTTATAGAAACATATAAAATTATGAAGGGAAGATAGGATAGATGCGGGCAGGTTGTTTCCACTGGCGGGTGAAAGCAGAACTCGGGGGCATAGCTTTAAAATAAGGGGAAGTAGATTTAGGACTGAGTTTAGGAGGAACTTCTTCACCGAGAGGGTTGTGAATCTATGGAATTCCTTGCCCAGTGAAGCAGTTGAGGCTGCTTCATTAAATGTTTTAAAGATAAAGATAGATAGTTTTTTGAAGAATAAAGGGATTAAGGGTTATGGTGTTTGGGCCGGAAAGTGGAGCTGAGTCCACAAAAGATCAGCCATGATCTCATTGAATGGCGGAGCGGGCTCGAGGGGCCAGATGGCCTACTCCTGCTCCTAGTTCTTATGTTCTTATGTTCTAAGGCACTCACCTGCAAGAGTCAACATCCCCGAGGAAAGTAAGAGAGGCAAAAATATTCAGTGAGAAGAGTTATACATGTGTTCCTCGCCCCATCTGATGGAGCTTGGCACTTTATCATGTTGCAGAGATGTTCCATTGCTTTGCAGGATCACAGCTTAAGGTTACAAAATACATTGAATATTCCTTAGACACCAACATTCTGCCATAAGGCATATGCATGCAATCTCTGGACCCCATTTTCCCCCCAAAATGACTGAAGTGTCACTTTGGGTGCAAAAGCCGATGCAGATTGTGCTAGCCTGTCCAGAAGAATCAGATTGTGATCTTCCTGCACTTTGTGCAACAAATGAATTCCCATGTGAATCAGACTGAGTTGGAGTCCCCAGGCATTTAATTCACCCAAACTGGGGCTCAGCTGGAATTGTCACATGTACCAAGGTATAGTGAAAAGTATTTTTCTGCGAGCAGCTCAACAGATCATTAAGTACATGTAAAGAAAAGGAAATAAAAGAAAATACATAATAGGGCAACACCAGATACACAATGTAACTACATAACACCGGCATTGGGTGAAGCATACAGGGGTGTGGTATTAATGTGCATTGTTAACAAAGGACAGCTGAATTTAAATGGTCCCTCTGCACTTACCCTCAGTCAAGCCAGGAGGATGGCTGCAAGCAGACCTGCTCCACATTTCCTGGAGGCAGATCTCAATAGACTGTTGGACACAGTGGAGGAGAGGTAGGTCACCCTTTACACCTGAGTGGGTGGGAGATCCAAGGCTAGCCAGGCTAATCCCTCCTTGGAATGCGGTGTCAGCTGCAGTCAGTGGCAGCAGCTTAGCAAGGAGGACTGACGTCCAATATCAGAAAAAATGGATTACTTCATATGAACTGCAAGGGCGAATGAGCACTTGTCTCCTCCTGGCATCAGTGCCATCCGTCACCCCTGGAATGTCACCATTAACCCACTCCCCACTACCTCTCACCCTCCTAGCACCTGAGCCCCCAGCTCAGAACCTCCTGGCACTCCTCATCACAAGCCCTTCCTGTCTAGACACAGTGCCCACATATGCCACTTGACGTAGACCCCAGACCCGCCAGGTATTCGGTTCACAATGTCTTTCCGCAGGAAAAGATAGTCCATTGTTGGGGGACATTTTCTGATACTGGACTATGATATAAATTATAGGTGGCTCTGTAACTACATTTTTGCTCCTATATTACTTTTAAATAGTTCTGCTGAGGCAAAAGGTATTCATTGGCTTAGATGCCTGTTCAGAAGAGGCAATTTGTAGAAATAGATAGTGTATACACAATGCTTGTTAATATCAGAAAGGACACAAAATGGCTGTTAGCTATTATAGCAATACTAAAGACACAAAATGGCTGAACTAGCCACATTCCTGAACAATAAGTTACAAACTGTGTAAACTACCTCATGAGAACCAGGCGTGGGTATGTATAGGGAGTATTTTAAAAGCCGCTGATAACAGCTTCACAGGACAAGGAATACAATGCATCCTTAATAAGCTCAAGGTCCCCAGCTGCAGACAGGACATATCCTTATGTTAGTCTTGAGTGACTTTTGCATGAAGTTGGGGCGGGTAAGACAACACCCACTTTAACCATATATGTGATAACTGGGATGCTAAGAAAATTGATTGACTGCATGTACTGAATTGTGACACGAATATAGTTGATTGATTGTATGTAAATGAGAATACAACTAATTCCGCCCCTTGAATCTGTATATTAATCCAATGCGAACCTTAGCTCAAGTGAGAAAGAGTATTGCGAGACTGCGTAGTCTCCAAATCTTTCTCCCAGATATGAAATAATAAACTGCTTCTTTACTTACTCAAACAGGCCTACGTGTGAATATTTTCACCTCTAACACCATAATAAAAGGGAGAGGGAGAAAATGGGTGGGGGAATGCCTGAGTTAAGAGTCCTCACCCTCTATGAGGAAAGGGCACTGCAGATCGTGGGGGAGGGCACAGAGCCAGCGTGATGGACAGCAATGCTGGCCTGCCACAGAGAAGTGGGGATCCACTGCACCTTCATCTAGATGACCAGTCTCAAGTGAGTTGTCTATTTCCCAGATCCTTGTTTCCACCCATTTTCTGAACCGACGTTGATTGACTTGCAGGATCACCATCAGATGAAGCCAGGCCATCCGGGGTCGGCACTTCCACTGCAACCCTGGAGAGCACCGCGAAGGACAGACCCGAGGAGGACACTGATCAGTCATCACAGGCATCACCCACACCATCCAGCAGCCCAGAGACAATAACCTCGGTGCGTCATATTAACAGATAGGCCTCTGGATCACTACCTGGTGAGCAGCACACAGCTGCTGGAGACAGGAACTTCGAACAGAGCTGGCAGTTGGAGGTCTGCAGGACTCCAGAAAACAACCAGCCCCCAGCCAGTTGCCAAGCCTCTGGAAAGGTTCATCCCAGAGCTGCTGGACACACAAAGACAGTGCCAAGTATCAGCAACATTGCAGCAACTGCAAAACCGCTTGTAGGAGTCCCAAAGCCTTCAGATGTAGGTCATGTTGCCAGCATTGCGTGGCACCCAGGCCAACACTGCAAAGGTGGTATCTGTAGTGGAAAGCCTGGGGCAGGATGTCCAAACCATAAGACCATAAAATCATAAGATATAGGAGCAGAATTAGGCCATTCAGCCCATCGAGTCTGCTCCGCCATTCAATCATGGCTGATATATTTCTCATTCCCCTTCTCCTGCCTTCTCCCCATAACCCCTGATCCCCTTATTATTCAGGAACCCACCTATCTCTGTCTTAAAGACACTTAGTGATTTGGCCGCCACAGTCTTCTGCGGCAATATGTTCCACAGATTCACCACCCTCTGGTTGAAGGAATTCCTCCTCATCTCATTTTAAAGGATCGTCCTTATTTTCAATCTGAGGCTGTGCCCTTGGGTTCTAATTTCTCTGACTAGTGGAAACATCCTCTCCACTGCCTCTCTATCTAGTTCTCTCAGTAATCTGTAAGTTTCAATTAGATCCCCCCCTCATTCTTCTAAACTCCAACGAGTACTGGTCCAGAGTCCTCAACCGCTCCTCATATGACAAATCCTTAATTCCAGGGATCATACTTGTGAACCTCCTCTGGACCCTCTCCGAGGTCAGTACATCCTTCTTTTGATACGGGGCCCAAAACTGCTCCCAATGTTCCAAATGTGACCAGCGCCTTATACAGCCTCAATAGTACAACCCTGCTCTTGTTTTCTAGCTCTCTCAAAATGAATGCTAACATTGCATTTGTCTTCCTAACTGCCAACTGAACCTACATGTTAATCTTAAGAGAATCCTGAACGAGGACTCCTAAGTCCTTTTGTGCTTCAGATTTCTGAAACCATTCCCCATTTAGAAAATAGTCTATGCTTCTATTCTTCCTACTAAAGTGCATACCCTCACACTTTTCGACATTGTATTCCAACCTCACACTTTTCCACATTGTATTCCATCTGCCACTTCTTTGCCCACTCTCCTAGCCTGTCCAAGACCTTCTGCAGTCCCCCTTCTTCCTCAACATTACCGTCCCTCTCCTATCTTTGTATCATCTGCAAACTTAGCAACAGTGCCCTCAGTTTCTTCTTCCAGATCATTAATGCATGTCGTGAATAGTTGTGGTCCCAACACTGACTCTTGCGGAACACCACTAGTCACTGGCTGCCATCCTGAAAAGGACCCCTTTATCCCCACTCTCTGCCTTCTGCCAGTCAACCAATCCAATACCCATGCCAGTATCTTGCTCCTAACAACATGGACTCTTATCTTAATAATAATATTAATAACCCTTATTGTCACAAGTAGGCTTACATCAACAAAATGTAACATCTCAAAGTTTGCACATGATACCAAGTTGGGTGTGAGGGTGAACTGTGATGAGGATGCAGGGATCCTACAGCACAATCTGGACAGGTGGGCAAATCAATGGCAGATGCAGTATAATTTGGAAGCAAAAACAGGAAGGCAGATTACTACATGAATGGTTGCAAATTGGGAGAGGGAAGTGTGCAGCGGGACCTGGGTGTCCTTGTGCACCAGTCACTGAAGGTAAGCATGCAGGTGTAGCAGGTGGTAAAGAAGGCTAATAGTATGTTGGCCTTCATTACGAGAGGTTTCGAGTACAGAAGCAGAGATGTGTTGCTGCAACTATACAGGGCCTTTGTGAGGCTATACCTAGAATATTGTGTGCAGTTTTGGTCTCCTTTTCTGAGGAAGGAAGTTCTTGCTCTCGAGGGAGTACAGCGAAGGTTTACCAGACTGATTCCAGGGATGGCGGGACTGTCGTATGAGGAGAGATTGACTAGGTTACAATTGTTCTCGTTGGAGTTCAGAAGAATGAGGGGGGATCTCATAGAGACTTATAAAATTCTAACAGGACTAGACAGGGTAGATGCAGGGAAAATGTTACCAATGATGGGTGTGTCCAGAACCAGGGGTCACAGTCTGAGGATTCAGGGTAAACCATTTCGGACAGAGATGAGGAGACATTTCTTCACCCAAAGAGTGGTGAGCCTGTGGAATTCATTACCACAGGAAGTAGTTGATGCTAAAACATTGAATATATTCAAGAGGCAGCTCGATATAGCACTTGGGGAGAATGGGATCAAAGGCTATGGGGGAAAACAGAATTAGGCTATTGAGTTGGATAATCAGCCATGATCGTGATAAATGGCAGAGCAGGCTCGAAGGGCCAAAAGGCCTCCTCCTGCTCCTATCTTCTATGTATCTATGTAACATTGCAATGAAGTTACTGTGAAAAGCCCCTAGTCGCCACATTCCAGCGCCTGTTCGGGTGCTCCGGTTTCCTCCCACAAGTCCCGAGAGGGAGAATTCAGAATGTCCAAATTACCTAAAAGCGCGTGTTTCGGGACTTATGGGAGGAAACCGGGGCACCCGGAGGAAACCCACGCAGACACAGAGAGAACGTGCAGACTCCGCACAGACAGTGACCCAAGCCGGGAATCGAACCTGGGACCCTGGCGCTGTGAAGCAACAGTGCTAACCACTGTGCTACCATGTGGTGAACATGTTGAAAAGAAACGTATTCCAGGTACTACTTATTATTCAGTGATACACTGTACTTTTCTAACCATTTTGTTTACTTTAGACTATAGCTAGCCTAGGCTTAGGTGATGGCAATGTAAGTTTATATTCGGTGTCCGAAAACCGAAATGATCTGAAATCCAAAACACAGTCTGCCCCGAAAATTTTGGATAAAGGATACTTGACCTGATGTCCATCATGCAACTGTCTTAACAACCTCTAGATGCCAGCTTAATTACGTAACTGCCCTGCAATCACATAGACACGACTTTCACAATAACCACTTTACTTAACCATCGGTAGCAGGAACAGAAATAGCACGTACCTAAAAGCCAACAGCTCAGAAGTCGACCATAGCATCGGATTAGGTGACACAGAAATGGCTATTGATTAAGTCTAGGGAGGATACTGCCATTTAAGAGATAAGAGCCTTGACACTCTAATAGCAATGGAGGGGACTGAGTTCAGGTGACATCGGTGAAAAAAAAAGCCTTGACTCATACATTTAACACTTGAACAGCAGAAAGCATTTGTACCAAGCCACTGTTTTCCTGAGCTGCATCGATGCAAATCTTAGGCCTTTAGGGACGCGTATAAAGTTAAAGCCCGGTTCTTAATAACTTGCATCCATCTCCGGAATCCTAGCAATTCCAGTTTTCTGATGTAGGATCATGTCTGCGTGGGTTTCACCCCCACAACCCAAACATGTGCAGGTTAGGTGGATTGGCCACACTAAATTGCCCCTTAATTGGGAAAAAAAAATAATTGGGTACTCTAAATTTATAAAAAAACAAACAAAAATAAAGAATTGATCCACCAGTCACACAACGGTACCAAAAGCAAGCCCTTCCAATCCTATAGACGCCAAAAATTGTTAACAGGGTAAATGAGCAAATAGGAACCACAACCTCAAATAGGTTTACATGTTCTGGGCTTCGAGAGATATGTTTTTCAAGGTGTCACACTTTGAATGCCTCTGCTAAAACAGGGGCGGGATTCTCCGCAATCGGCGCGATGTCCGCCGACCGGCGCCAAAATAGGCGCGAATCAGTCCGGCATCGCGCCGCCCCAAAGGTGCGGAATCCCCCGCATCTCGAGGGGCTGAGCCCTCACCTTGAGGGGCTAGGCCCACGCCGGACTGATTTCCGCCCCGTCAGCTGGCGGGAAAGGCCTTTGGTGTACCGCCAGCTGGCGCGAAACTGACTTTGCCGGGCGGCGCATGCGCGGGAGCGTCAGCGGCCGCTCACGGCATCCCCGCGCATGCGCAGTGGAGGGGGTCTCTTCCGCCTCCGTCATGGTGGAGACCGTGGCGAAGGCAGAAGGAAAAGAGTGCCCCCACGGCACAGGCCCGTCTGCGGATCGGTGGGCCCCGATCGCGGGCCAGGCCAACGTGGGGGCACCCCCCCGGGGCCAGATCGCCCCGCGCCCCCCCCCCAGAGCCTGCCCGCGCCGCCGTGTCCTGCCGTCCCAAAGGTGGTTCAATCCACACCGGCTGCCGTGGGTTGACAGCGGCGGGACTTTGGCCCATCGCGGGCCGGAGAATCGCCAGGGGGGGCCCGCCAACCGGCGCGACGTGATTCCCGCCCCCACCGAATATCCGGTGCCGGAGAATTCGGCAACCAGCGGGGGAGGAATTCACGCCAGCCCCCGGCGATTCTCCGACCCGGCGGGTGGTCGGAGAATCCCGCCCCAGGGACGTCATTCTCCGACCCCCCGCCGGGTCGGAGAATGGCCGTTGGCCGCCATGAATCCCGCCCCCGCCCCTGCCGAAGTCTCCGCTCCCGGAGATTGGGCGGTGGCGGGAATCCGGCCGCGCCGGTTGGCGGGACCCCCCGCTGGATTCTCCGGCCCGGATGGGCCGAAGTCCCGCCCAGAAATTGCCTGTCCCGCCGGCGTAAATCAAACCTGGTATTTACCGGCGGGACCAGGCGGCGTGGGCGGGCTCCGGGGTCCTGGGGGGGGGGGGGCGCGGGGCGATCTGACCCCGGGGGGTGTCCCCACGGTGGCCTGGCCCACGATCGGGGCCCACCGATCCGCAGGCGGGCCTGTGCCGTGGGGGCACTCTTTCCCTTCCGCCTCCGCCACGGCCTCCACCATGGCGGAGGCGGAAGAGACTCTCCCCACTGCGCATGCGCGGGAAACTGACAGCGGCCACTGACGCTCCCGCGCATGCGCCGCATTTCCGCGCTAGCTGGCGGGGCAACAAACGCCATTTCCGCCAGCTGGCGGGGCGGAAATCCCTCCGGCGTCGGCCTAGCCCCTCAATGTTGGGGCAAACACGCCGAGCCAATTAAAATTTACAAGAAAATGTTAAAGTCAAGGAAACAAAGCAACTTATTATATCTAAAAGTGTCTACTTATTTATTTTTGTGTACATCCTTTCCCTTATTAATGGACTACATAATAGCGTAATACTGTTTTCTGTCCAGTTGTACATTCGTGAGAAGTTGATATACTCTCCACTGGTGTAGCATCGCATAGTCATTTAAAATAGTGACCAGCTAAAATTATTGCCGAAGTATCCAGCTGAAAAATTAAAGTCAGTAAAGCAATGGTCAGGTATTGATTTTGGTCATGACCAGGTGGGATAACTGTGCATGGGAGATTAAAATGGCTCTCAACCTCAACACTATTTCCACCCAACACCTCGCCTCCCCATCCTCAAGCTTTGAGTTTAAAATCACAGATACTTGTGCAGATCAACAACAACTTGAAATATTTTGGTCTTTCAAGTTGCAAAACCCCCAAAATGCTTAACACTTTAAACTCTCAACCTGCTGACCATGAATTCAACACAGTGTGAAAATAAATTGCCTCTGTAGTTTTCAGGTAGATTCTTTCCTCCTGATTAAATTCCAATAAATTAGTCAAGTTGCATGAATTCTCCATGCTTCCTTTAACCTTTAATTGCACACAAGAGGGTTAGTTCTAAAGGCAGTGAAGCATGACTTTTAGATGGATCTCTCTCCAACACCCAGTGCCACTCCAGCAGTTTTACTGCACCGATGACAAAATCAATTTAGCATCGTGAAATGATGCGAGGTCAGTAAATTCTTGAGCAAAATGTTTTGAATCCTTTGAAGGTTTTACAACATCAGTAAGTACATTTTGGCCAGTGTTAGTGCAGAGCTTGAAGGAGAAAAGGGTCATCTTGGGATTCATATTTCAATTGTTAGTATTTGTCCCGAGAAGTGACCTGGATGTTTCTTTTCAATTAATCCATTTTAGAGTCTGAATTACTCATCTGAATGGAGAGGGGATACTGTAACAAGATCACAACAGATGATTTTAGACTTAATTTGAGTCCAGTATTTCATTTCCTGTGTATTTGGAGCAATATTCAAAATCAGTTATTTGTCATATTTTGAAGTAGGGTCCTGCCAATTGTCACACTGCAATTAATAGGCTTCCTTCAAACATTATGCCCGTGATTCAGCGGACTTCAAAGCAAATCTGATGTCGGGTGTGTTTAGCAGGGCGTTTCTCAGTGGCTTCAGCGGCGAGAAAAATTTTGCTATTCAACATGTGGAGGTTCTGCCGTTGGACTGAGGTGGGCACAGTAAGAAGTCTCACCTTCATCACTCACCTCACGAAGGAGCTGCGCTCCGTAAACTGGTAATTCCAAACAAACCTGGTATTATAAGACTTCTTACCCTGCTGTTTTGCCATTTTCCCTGGCCTCGGGGATCTTTTCTCCGCCGAGGTCGCACTTAGACATGATCTCCTGCTGGTGAGCTAATCTCAGCTCATTTAAATCTTCAGGTCTGGATCTCGCCCACCAAGGGAAACGTCCAGATCACGGTGGGTGGAGCATGTCGGGTGACTCGTGATCGGCCTGGCATGGAGCCCGATTTGGAGCTCTCGTGCGATTCACCCGGATCGGCGCCGAGCGTAATGGCATCGCGTCCCATATCGGCAACACTGAATACACAACTGCTTAACAGTTTACGCTGTTGGATGAAACAGAAACTTGGGAGTACTGAAATTATTGAACAACCTCCTCCTTTCCACTTACACTCCCACCTAAAGGAGGGGCTGGTTTAGCACAGTGGGCTAAACAGCTGGCTTGTAATGCAAAACAAGGTCAGCAGCGCGGGTTCAATTCCCATACCAGCCTCCCCGAACAGGCACCGGAATGTGGCGACTCGGGCCTTTTCACAGTAACTTCATTGAAGCCTACTTGTGACAATAAGCGATTATTATTATTATATCTGAAGCTAAAGTGCTAATGAAAAGAAGTAAAGACATTTCTATTTTGTTTTCATAAAGATTGACACTGGGAAAACCAACATTTGATTGCCAGAGTCAACATTAAGTAGTTCCTAATCTTGGAAATAGCAAACTCTATTTTGTACAAGGTAAAAACGTCGACAACCTTCGTGTGAGTGGAACTACCCAACTAGTGTTGAACTGTGGTTATTTATGTGCTATTAAGCAGTAGTTAAACTGCTCAAACCCACTTTGTTTAACTCTCTTAACTAGAGCAGAAGGGTGACCTTTTAATCCCCTGTGTCCATTCTGGTTTAAACTCTGTGCCCCAGAATGAAGACTGTTTCCTAATACAGTGTATGATGCAGTTGAGACATTTTTCTTCAGCAGCTCAAGTGAATCAATCTTACCTAGTTTTCCTATTCCAAGTTTATCACAGCCGGAATGAGAATGATTGCTAAAGCACAAGAGAGATGCAGAGCAGTGAAGCTGTAGTATTATGG
Organism: Scyliorhinus torazame; assembly: GCF_047496885.1. Lineage (NCBI taxonomy): Eukaryota > Metazoa > Chordata > Chondrichthyes > Carcharhiniformes > Scyliorhinidae > Scyliorhinus > Scyliorhinus torazame. Next base: position 53,176,117 of record NC_092723.1, on the reverse strand, counting down.
AAGAAATCAATGGGTTCACAAAAATGAATTGGATCATGTTCCAAAGTGCTGAGTGCAAACTCAATTGTTCCCTGTTCCCAGACTCACACAGAATGATCAAATCTTTTAATATTAGTTGCATATTTGTCTATCATTTCAAATTGTTCCAAAATAAAAACCCACCCAGTGAACAATTATGTATTCTGGATATTGCCATGCATGGACTCCTTGTTGCCTTCATTAATAATAGTCTGTCCTTTTCCACAAAGAATATGTTTATAAATGCAGGTCTTACTGGTGCCTTCATGAATAATTAACGATAATCACCAATATCACTTACCAGATTGCATTACTAAGACAAAAACTAAATTCAGTAAATAGCAGAGCTTACGCATCCAGCACTCCTCAGCGTGTTTCTCCACCCTTCTTATGCCTTCTCTCGAATATATAATTTAAATAGATCCCATAGATTACATGAGAAAGTGAATCTACCGTAATCATATGAACCATATTTAAAAATACACCACTATTCTCGTAAGTGAAATATAGAATAAACTGAGTAGAACAAAATGTGGAGTCGAATTATCTAGCAAATATATTTTTGCAGGAACATATATAAATGCTATGCTCTGATCTCACAATATACCATATAGCTCTTATTTATCAGATTCCTGATAAAATTCAAGGGAAGAAATGTAAAACAAGGGGTCAAAGTTTTGCTACAGAGACGGGAAGCAGGTCCCGAGATTGCTTTTGGCTTAGAACCTCTTATGAGAAACTAATTAAAGTTAAAGTTTTCAAGGGACAAGCATTTAATTGATACGGAGATAGGTTTGCTGTCTACTTCGAGCCAGTGGAAGTGGGAAAGAGGTGAGTCGGATGAAGTGTGAAACTGGTTTTGACTCCACACCATCATTGAGGGAAGAACTGTTGATTGTGCCAAAGTCTTCCACAGCACCAGGGGGAACCCAGATGTCACAGGAGAGCTGGAGGTCTGGCACCCGAAGCAGGTCTCCCTCTCACTTCATCAACACCAACCTGGATCTAATGTTGAGGGAGAGGAAGGAGGCCATTTTCCTGGTTGGTAGCAGGAGGAGCCACCTTGTTGTGCAGCAGGGGCACCTCTCTGTTCAACATTATCTCCCTTCACATTCTCTCCCTCCTCCTTTCTCACCTTCTGCTCCTCCCCTGATAGCCTGTCTCCTTCCTCAAGGTCCACACCTCTCTGGAGGCCAGTGTTTGGAGAGTACAGCAGACCACCACAAAAACATTGCAGGAGGGTATTGGATGCTGCCATCTGACTGGGCTAAGCAGCAGGCCCAGTATGTCAAAACTCTGATGGCCTGCTCAATGCTTGTTCCAGGGAGTGGGTAGTATCAGCTGCATCACTTAAAGGGGTGAATAACCATTTTTTTCATGGGATATCCCTTGCCCCCTAAAACCCAACTTTGGGAGTTGGAAGACCTGAGGCAGCCTCGATGAAGAACTAATGGCAGCTGCCAGGAACATAAGCACTGTTGTGATTGCAGTGCATCGACATAGACATAGAATTTACAGTGCAGAAGGAGGTCATTTGGCCCATCGAGTCTCCACCGACCCTTGGAAAGAGCACTTCACACCTCCACCCTATCCACGTAACCCCACCTAACCTTTTTTGGACACTAAGAGGCAATTTAGCATGGCTAATCCATCTAACCTGCACATCTTTGGGCTGTGGGAGGAAACCGGAGCACCCGGAGGAAACCCACGCAGACACGCGGAGGACGTGCAGACTGCACAGACAGTGACCCAAGCCGGGAATCAAATCTGGGACCCTGGAGCTGTGAAGCAACTGTGCTAACCACGGTGCTACCATGCTGCTCATTGAGCAGCTGAACGTTGAGGGAGTGCAAGTCCTTTCTGTTGCCGGATTTCATTGGTTGGTCACTGGGTCACATGGGTGCAATCGATGATGCCCTGCAATTAGAGGATTCCAGCAATGGCCGTGAAACCGATTGCATTCTATCCCTGTGAAGCCAGGTCCGGCATGAAATGAATGTACTGTCCAGCTCTGACAAAAAGGGCATCAGTAACCAGTGAAAAGCTTGGAAGTTGCAGAGAAGGACAATAATGAAGGAATTCAGTTTTCAGAAGGGCAAGGAATCATGAAAAAAAATGATATTACATTTGACAAACCCTTATGATGGGAAAACAACAAAATGACTGGAGCTGCAATATATATATGCATGATGCAGAGGAATTATGTCTGGAATGGATCATAGAAGTCATAAGAAAGAAAAGAAATGGATGATTATATCAAAAAGATTATGAGGCCCAATAACCATTGCACCCAGCACAGAGAGCTCTTCTCACTTACATTACTCAGCAAAAGTCTGGTGTTACAACATTCTAGACTTGTTGAACCACTCGCAAAATCTGAGACAATGACTACCATGTTACATTATGTCCTGAAAAACTAGCTCAAACAAGTTTTCAATTCTGAAATGGTGTGAAAATGTTATCACATGTCCATCTGCAATTTCAAATTTTACACTTATTTACAATTAGGTGCAATATCAATACAGAGGAAGGAGAGCTGAAGGATGCATTAACTTTAAACATATTCACATCCTTCCTTGTCCTCCCTCAGAAATAGCTTAAGCAGGGAATCAGAAATGATTCATCTGGTTGGGAAAGGTGTAAATGTGGGACGACTTTTTATAGGTACAGAAATATTAAAACTATAATCCTATCATGATCCATTTTAGCTTCACACTCTAAAAATAACGCAGACATAGATTATTTAACTCCGATATAGATTGTTTAAATACATTTTATATTATTAGCTATAGAAGTAATCAAGGATATTATTACTTTGATAGTTAACATGTGAAGGAAGCCAAAAGGATAAGAAAAATGATTTGCGTCTCTTCAAAAATTAAATCCTCCAGCTTTTTCAAGAAAACAGATATTACAAACCAAATGACAAAGCAATTTACACGCTATTTACTCATTAGCATAGAACAGACCCAGGAGAGAAAAACACCTCTCGGTGCGCCAAACTCATTCTCATTAAATCGTAAACTGTCAAGATGTGGAAATCTTTGAACAGAACAATCCTATTGTCTCTCTCATCTTATTGTTGCAAACTTATGCTGTAGGATCAAAGTCTCTTCTTTCTGACAGCTGTTATGCTCCTTAAGTGAAATCAGCTTGGACATTTTCAATCTCATCCCCAGTGGACAAACCTGGAGCACTAAACTGTTCCTAATTTATAATTAATTGGATAATCTCATTCAGAGAAGCCAAAGGATTTCTGTTGGAGGGCAGCAAGATGTCCGGCAGTGCAGTAGGAGCTATTCTCTGAGGTGGACAGGGTTAAGGGGCAGACTGGGGGAATGGAGAAAGGGCTATGAATTGTATGTAGCCCTGCTGCACTATAACTGGCTGGGGAATAGGTGATTGCTGCTGTCTATGTTTGCATTTGTCAGCATTGCTCCATCGCACATTGATGAATACAGAAGCCATAGAAGCAACGGGATTGAAGCATCTGATTAGAATCCCATTATATAATATTGCAGCATTACAATTTATTTCTCACATCAAATAAATGAAGTGAAACAATTCTAAAAAGAGTACAATATTTTACAATAGTATCAAAGTTGGAATTTTTTTTGAAGAATAGTTGTTGAAATGAAGCAACCTGTTCATGGTTTGTGTCATCCATGTCCCCTTCATGCTGTTATGCAATGGGCTTTCTTAAAAATTGACAATAATTGCTTCAAGCAGCGTTTTGTATAACCAAGCTTATATTTATAAACTTAAAATGACATTTGCTTGGGTAGCACGGTAGCACAAGTGGATAGCACTGTGGCTTCACAGCGCCAGGGTCCCAGGTTTGATTCCCCGCTGGGTCACTGTCTGTGCGGAGTCTGCACGCTCTCCCCGTGTGTGCGTGGGTTTCCTCCCACAGTCCAAAGACATGCAGGTTAGGTGGATTGGCCATGATAAATTGCCCTTAGTGACCAACAGGGTTAGGAGGGATTATTGGGTTACGGGGATAGGGTGGAAGTGAGGGCTTAGGTGGGTCGGTGCAGACTCGATGGGCCAAATGGCCTCCGTCTGCACTGAATGTTCTATGTTCTACTTGCGAGGAATTAAATTGCACCAATGGTGACATTTCTTCCAGAGGGAGCTTTTCTCTGTGAACTAAATGTAGGAAATCATAAATGCATTCAACGGAAGCCTGAGTAACAGTACTTCATCTTTTGATGAGGCACTTTAAACCTTCTGGCCTTAATATTGAGTCTAACATTTTCAGATCATAACTACTGCTCCCATTTATAAACCAGCAAATAATGATTCTACTGATGCCTTTTGTGCCTCTTCTCGATCTTTCTTTTGTTCTGTTATGGTCCCATCAACAACCCCCTGCCTTGCATCGTTAATCCTTCTGCCATTTAGTCACTCCTGCTTTTTGCCCCATCATAGACCTTTCCTTTTATGATTTCCTTCCTTCATCCCACCCACCTTTCCCTGTTCCTGTAATTGCTTATAAATTGTTAAGTAATATACTACTCTCACTATTGCATTTGTTACATTGCTGTGAAGTTTTTTGTTAGTACAACATTTATTGCATATACTTCTAACAATTATGACTTTGTCTTCTGCATATCTAAGCTTGTTCTGTTACTTAATAGTAATAATACCTTTGTACCTTAAGTAATGCAATTTCTTCTTGGCCAAATTGTTGATATTCGGTACCTTCCAGGCATTGAATTGACAAAAGAATTTCCATTTTCCCTTAAAATAGGCTTCTGCTGAGCTGAATTACAGAACTTTTAGATTTGTGTGCTGGTAACTGACTTATTAACTGCTTAGGAAACATCAAGGGATCATTATTGCTGCAATGTAACGGTTGGGTACGAGTATTTTCATTGTCACTAATGAAATCTCATGCTGCGGAATCACAAAGTTCAAAACCGTGTTCCAATGATTTTGTTAGCTAGAATGGGGAAGAAAAATAAGCAATTCCCTTGTTTTTCATTAAAGTACTATCTTCCAACACTTAATGTTGCAAAATTGGAATAATTATAATTGGTATTAACTCTTCCGTGACATTCTCATGTCAGGGACTCAATGTATAACCGTTTCCTTCTACATCTGACTTAGCAAAGGAATTAAAGTGAGAGGATATCTGTTGTCAAAATATATTTCTCCTTCAATGTTTCTTTCATCACATTGCTGTCAATTTTCTCTCTTTAATCCATGTTCCTGCTTTTCACCCAACTGACTAAACCAACTGAGTGGCACATTATTCTGCTCGAATTCTAACCCTTTCCAGATTAGATTCTTTTTCCTTCCAGTGAATATGTCAACAGATTCATGGGCTTGAAAAGGAGTTAAATTCACATTCTCTCAGTTTAAAAAAAAAAATTTTAGAAAGCCCAATTCTTTTTTTTCCAATTAAGGGGCAATTTAGTGTGGCCAATCCACCTAACCTGCATATCTTTGGGTAGCGAGGGTGAGACCATGCAGGCATGGAGAGAATGTGCAAACTCCACATGGACAGTGACCCGGGGCTGGGATCGAACCCGGTTTCTTGGTGACGTCAGGCAGCAATGCTAACCATTGCGCCAACGTGCTGCACCCACATTCTCACAGTTGATTGGGGTTCAGGATGAACGGACACATTTAGGTTTTGGATTGTATGAATTTTGTCTGAATATTGATGACCCGTTGCCAGCAAGATTTGGCCATATGTCACTCTCTTCTGATTATCGAAGACCAGGGGCCTGATTCCCCTTTGGTCGCGGAGTTCCGGTGCGGCAGACAATCCAACGTCATGCAAAAGCAGGGTCAGCGCCTGTTCCAATGCTCCGGTCCCTCACTGGCATTAAGATCGAGGTTCCTGCCCCATGCCAGCCGGGCACCACATTCTCCAGGCCTGTATGTTTCTCCGGGACGGGGATCACGCGGGTGAGAATTGGTGCGGGTCTTGACAAATGTGGCCCTGACGCCATGGACCTCACTGTGGGCCAGGGAGACAATTCTTTAAGGGAGTTTCCCCGAAAGTACATCGGAGGGCCACCCTCCCCCCCACAATGCAAGACTTGCATACCCCACCTCCACCAGTCCCCCACCAACGACACCCTATTTAGAAAGACCCCACCAGAGACCACCTAATTGCAGAGACCCCACCAGAGACCACCTAATCAGAGAGGCACCCCCAGATACCCACTAATTAGAGAGACTCTGACCAGAGAACCTGTAATTAGAGAGACTCCCACCAGAGACACCATAAGAGTGACCCCTGCTTGGAAACCCCTCATAAGAGAGACCCCTGCCTGGAAGCTCGAGAGCAGTCCAGACAGAGGCAGTGAAAATAAATCACTGCTTTAACACTCACCTGAGCAATACACCTGCTGGCTCAGGCTGAGTAAGCAGCACCTGGTCAATTCCTGGAAAGAGAAAACCAGTTTGCAGTGTTTAAGCCCCCTCAGATCTTTGATCTGCAAGCCTTTCATTCATTTCTCTGTAAATTGTTTTCACTGAGCTGTGATTGGCAGCTTCCACACACATACTCAGCTGTTTGCACTGTTTCATCCATCTCCCTTCATACTTGAGTGGCTTTGAAGTACCCAGCTCTGAAACTGTAATAATAATAATCTTTATCATTGTCACAAGTAGGCTGACATTGACACTGCAATGAAGTTACTGCGAAAATTCCCTAGTTGCCACACTTCGGCGCCTGTTCACTGAGGGGGAATTCAGAATGTCCAATTCACCTCACAGCACGTCTTTCGGATTGTAGGAGAAAACCGGAGCACCTGGAGGAAACCCACGCAGACTTGGGGAGAGCGTGCAGACTTCGCACAGACAGTGACCCAAGCCGGGAATCGAACCTGGGACCCTGCTGCTGTGAATCAACAGCGGCAACCACTGTGCTACCGACATCAAGCTATGATTGACAGCTCCTGGACCACATCCAAGACAGTTAAGTGCTTTCTGTTTGTTTCACAGCCATGGCTCAAAATATGTGGCCCGATAGCGGGATTCCCTAGGGAATACCTCACAATCCTCGCCATGCATAAATTTACATTACAAAGGATTGGGACCAGCGTGAGTCCATATCAGGTGTGATTCACCTCCGGCAGGAAAACAGGGCTGGATTCTCCGTTTCAGCGGCTAAGTGCTTGCAAGAACGGAAAATATGTGGGAGGTTGACGACGTAAAAATAGGTGCCAACCCCTCACCGATTCTGGGACCGGTGAGGGACTAGCAGTGGCACCGGGTGAAACTCCCGCACCGCAAATGTCTGGAGAATGGGCGGGTCCGTGGCTGCGCATGCGCTTGGCTGACGACCTGCAGGGGTTGCGTCATGCAACATGGCGGCGGCCGTACACACACCCGACAGCTGCGACCCCAAAACCCATCCCTGGCCATGCCCCAGCAGTCCCCCCAGCCCTCGTGGAAGCCGCCCCCTCCCCAATCCCCCCCGGCCAGCGGCACAGATGCCAGCCGAGTGTGGCAGTGCTGGACACAGTCTACAGCTGCCACGCCGGGTTCCCGCACAGCTGAGACCACACGTGTCCCGTGCCGTCGGAAACGTGGCTCATTGGGGGTGGAGCATTGCGTGAAGTCCAGCTGATGACACGCCAATACCGTTGCAATGGTGCACGGCATGTGACGCAGTGACATCATTTCTGAGGGGGTGGAGCATGGCTGACCGGCATCAAACCAGCGCCGACCCTGATCTGAGCGTCGGAATCGATTCTCCGCCCGATCGCCGATTTCAATATCGGCATTGGGCAACGGAGAATCCAGCCCATCATCTCCCAAATGGAGAATCCTGCCCCAGATTTTTACCATACACTCCACTGGACCATAAGAGATTAACTGTATCTCTTGACTTACAAGAAAAGGGGTGGTTTTGGTCATATTCCGGCTTCTATGGACGAGATCACCTGGAATCAGATTTGTAACCAATTGTTTCTTGTCACCCAGGAAATGTTGTTTCTCAAATTGATTTTTTGGGGCACTATTGTCTGCATTGACCAATGGCCATAGAAGTGCAAGGATTTATGTACTGTACATGTTCATAGGGCCATGCAATCTGGTTCTAAGACATATATGTGACTAAATTGGTTCAACTAAGAGCTGAAATTAAATTGGACAACGTTTAATTTCCTTTCCTGATTCAGGTCTCACTCTTTTACAATCCAGACTACAATCTCAAGTCAGTCAGTTGAACTCTGTTTCCCCTGCTGCTGTGCATTTAGCAATAATCCAAACGTTGCGATTACTTTTGCCGCAGGCAGTGCACCCACACCCGCGGCTGCCCATCAGCATCGGATAGCTAGAATAGGAAATCCCATTTGGAAGCGGCAGAAAGACAGAATTCCGATGCCAGCGAACGGTGCACTGTCAGGACTGGGGAATCAAAGAACAAAGAACAAAGAACAAAGAAATGTACAGCACAGGAACAGGCCCTTCGGCCCTCCAAGCCCGTGCCGACCATACTGCCCGACTAAACTACAATCTTCTACACTTCCTGGGTCCGTATCCTTCTATTCCCATCCTATTCATATATTTGTCAAGATGCCCCTTAAATGTCCCTATCGTCCCTGCCTCCACTACCTCCTCCGGTAGTGAGTTCCAGGCACCCACTACCCTCTGCGTAAAAAACTTGCCTCGTACATCTACTCTAAACTTTGCCCCTCTCACCTTAAACCTATGCCCCCTAGTAATTGACCCCTCTACCCTGGGGAAAAGCCTCTGACTATCCACTCTGTCTATGCCCCTCATAATTTTGTATACCTCTATCAGGTCGCCCCTCAACCTCCTTCGTTCCAGTGAGAACAAACCGAGTTTATTCAATCGCTCCTCATAGCTTATGCCCTCCATACCAGGCAACATTCTGGTAAATCTCTTCTGCACCCTCTCTAAAGCCTCCACATCCTTCTGGTAGTGTGGCGACCAGAATTGAACACTATACTCCAAGTGTGGCCTAACTAAGGTTCTATACAGCTGCAACATGACTTGCCAATTCTTATACTCAATGCCCCGGCCAATGAAGGCAAGCATGCCGTATGCCTTCTTGACTACCTTCTCCACCTGTGTAGCCCCTTTCAGTGATCTGTGGACCTGTACTCCTAGATCTCTTTGACTTTCAATACTCTTGAGGGTTCTACCATTCACTGTATATTCCCTACCTGCATTAGCCCTTCCAAAATGCATTACCTCACATTTGTCCAGGTTAAACTCCATCTGCCATCTCTCCGCCCAAGTCTCCAGACAATCTAAATCCTGCTGTATCCTCAGACAGTCCTCATCGCTATCCGCAATTCCACCAACCTTTGTGTCGTCTGCAAACTTACTAATCAGACCAGTTACATTTTCCTCCAAATCATTTATATATACTACAAAGAGCAAAGGTCCCAGCACTGATCCCTGTGGAACACCACTGGTCACAGCCCTCCAATTAGAAAAGCATCCCTCCATTGCTACCCTCTGCCTTCTATGGCCTAGCCAGTTCTGTATCCACCTTGCCAGTTCACCCCTGATCCCGTGTGACTTCACCTTTTGTACCAGTCTACCATGAGGGACCTTGTCAAAGGCCTTACTGAAGTCCATATAGACAACATCTACTGCCCTACCTGCATCAATCATCTTAGTGACCTCCTCGAAAAACTCTATCAAGTTAGTGAGACACGACCTCCCCTTCACAAAACCGTGCTGCCTCTCACTAATACGTCCATTTGCTTCCAAATGGGAGTAGATCCTGTCTCGAAGAATTCTCTCCAGTAATTTCCCTACCACTGAAGTAAGGCTCACCGGCCTGTAGTTCCCGGGATTATCCCTGCCACCCTTCTTAAACAGAGGAACAACATTGGCTATTCTCCAGTCCTCCGGGACATCCCCTGAAGACAGCGAGGATCCAAAGATTTCTGTCAAGGCCTCAGCAATTTCCTCTCCAGCCTCCTTCAGTATTCTGGGGTAGATCCCATCCGGCCCTGGGGACTTATCTACCTTAATATTTTTTAAGACACCCAACACCTCGTCTTTTTGGATCACAATGTGACCCAGGCTATCTACACCCCCTTCTCCAGACTCAACATCTACCAATTCCTTCTCTTTGGTGAATACTGATGCAAAGTATTCATTTAGTACCTCGCCCATTTCCTCTGGCTCCACACATAGATTCCCTTGCCTATCCTTCAGTGGGCCAACCCTTTCCCTGGCTACCCTCTTACTTTTTATGTAAGTGTAAAAAGCCTTGGGATTTTCCTTAACCCTATTTGCCAATGCCTTTTCATGACCCCTTCTAGCCCTCCTGACTCCTTGCTTAAGTTCCTTCCTACTTTCCTTATATGCCACACAGGCTTCGTCTGTTCCCAGCCTTTTAGCCCTGACAAATGCCTCCTTTTTCTTTTTGACGAGGCCTACAATATCACTCGTCATCCAAGGTTCCCGAAAATTGCCGTATTTATCTTTCTTCCTCACAGGAACATGCCTGTCCTGTATTCCTTTCAACTGACACTTGAAAGCCTCCCACATGTCAGATGTTGATTTGCCCTCAAACATCCGCCCCCAACCTATGTTCTTCAGTTCCCGCCTAATATTGTTATAATTAGCCTTCCCCCAATTTAGCACATTCATCCTCGGACCACTCTTATCCTTGTCCACCAGTACTTTAAAACTTACTGAATTGTGGTCACTGTTACCGAAATGCTCCCCTACTGAAACATCTACCACCTGGCCGGGCTCATTCCCCAATACCAGGTCCAGTACCGCCCCTTCCCTAGTTGGACTGTTTACATATTGTTTTAAGAAGCCCTCCTGGATGCTCCTTACAAACTCTGCCCCGTCTAAGCCCCTGGCACTAAGTGAGTCCCAGTCAATATTGGGGAAGTTGAAGTCTCCCATCACCACAACCCTGTTGTTTTTACTCTTTTCCAAAATCTGTCTACCTATCTGCTCCTCTATCTCCCGCTGGCTGTTGGGAGGCCTGTAGTATACCCCCAACATTGTGACTGCACCCTTCTTATTCCTGATCTCTACCCATATAGCCTCACTGCCCTCTGAGGTGTCCTCTCGCTGTATAGCTGTGATACTCTCCTGAACAAGTAGCGCAACTCCGCCTCCCCTTTTACATCCCCCTCTATCCCGCCTGAAACATCTAAATCCTGGAACGTTTAGCTGCCAATCCTGCCCTTCCCTCAACCAGGTCTCTGTAATGGCAACAACATCATAGTTCCAAGTAGTAATCCAAGCTCTAAGTTCATCTGCCTTACCCGTAATGCTCCTTGCATTAAAACATATGCACTTCAGGCCACCAGACCCGCTGTGTTCAGCAACTTCTCCCCGTCTGCGCTGCCTCAGAGCCACACTGTCCCTATTCCCTAGTTCTCCCTCAATGCTCTCACCTTCTGACCTATTGCTCCCGTGCCCACCCCCCTGCCATACTAGTTTAAACCCTCCCGTGTGACACTAGCAAACCTCACGGCCAGGATATTTATGCCTCTCCGGTTTAGATGCAACCCGTCCATCTTATACAGGTCACACCTGCCCCGGAAGAGCTCCCAGTGGTCCAGATAACAGAAACCCTCCCTCCTACACCAGCTGTTTAGCCACGTGTTTGTCTGCTCTATCTTCCTATTTCTAGCCTCACTGGCACGTGGCACAGGGAGTAATCCCGAGATTACAACCCTCGAGGTCCTGTCTTTTAACTTTCTGCCTAGCTCCCTGAACTCCTGCTGCAGGACCTCATGCCCCTTCCTGCCTATGTCGTTAGTACCAATATGTACAACGACCTCTGCCTGTTTGCCCTCCCCCTTCAGGATTCCCTCTACCCGTTCGGAGACATCCTGGACCCTGGCACCAGGGAGGCAACATACCATCCTGGAGTCTCTTTCACGTCCACAGAAGCGCCTATCTGTGCCCCTGACTATAGAGTCCCCTATAACTATTACTCTTCTGCGCTTTGACCCTCCCTTCTGAACATCAGAGCCAGCCGTGGTGCCACTGCTCTGGCTGCTGCTGTTTTCCCCTGATAGGCCATCCCCCCCGACAGTATCCAAAGGGGTATATCTGTTCGAGAGGGGGACAACCACAGGGGATTCCTGCACTGACTGCCTGCCCTTTCTGGTGGTCACCCATTTCTCTGCCTGCACCTTGGGTGTGACCACACTTACATAACTGCGATCTATGACGCTTTCCGCCACCTGCATGCTCCTAAGTGCATCCAATTGCTGCTCCAACCGAACCATGCGGTCTGTGAGGAGCTGCAGTTGGGTGCACTTTCTGCAGATGAAGCCATCCGGGACACTGGAAGCCTCCCGGACCTGCCACATCTCACAGTCAGAGCACAGCACCCCTCTAACTGACATTGCGTCAATTAATTAAAATTAAAATTTGTCTTTTTTTTTTTTTAATACTTTTTTTAAATTTCAAAGTTACTGTCAACTATCTGTTTCCTAGCACTAGATTTCTAATAGAAATGAGATAGCTAACTATAATATTCTCCGATCTCTGGCTTAGATATCCTCTAAATTATAATTAAGTTATTATGTTTAATTAGATCCCAAATACTCAAAAATCCTGCTCCACAAAACTAAATACATCTTTCTTAGAAAAAAACCTCTATCTCTTAATATTTTGACATTAAAGAATGTTTTCAATAGCATAAGTGTTCAAATTTGTAATGCTGTCCATTTGATGACAAGTCCTGAAAGGAATTACAAGAATCCACGCCTCCACAGCCATGTTACAGATGTTGCACGATATCAATTACTAAGTCTTAAAGCCAAAGTTTTAACTTATTTTGCCAACATAAAACAATTGTTCAGCCTACAACATCAAGGTATTTTGGGGTAGAATAACCAGCACAAACAATAATTCACCATTGGGCTGTTGCCTTCAGCTGCAGTTTCCGAAACCAGGATCAAACTGACCGAGAAAGAACTGACGGTACAGACCCTTCAGTTAAAATTATCCCCGACAGCCTGCATGGTTTTTATGAATTAAATGTGTTATACAGTAATCAAATCCTCTTCCTTGCAGCAAAGATAATTTTTTCCTAATTACCCTGTCATATCAAAGTGTGGCTCACGCCCACCCTATTTAAAATCTGGCCCTTCCCCAGCAAATATGAGAAATTTCAGTCGGGCTACTAAAGATCCAGGTCACAGCTGCAGACACAGTGCTGCTCCCTGCTGCAACTTTAAACAAAGAGGGAAAATATATACACTTTTATCCTCCGATTCATTTAAAATCGGGAGTTGTTTTCTGGTCAAGGTTAATTGGACTGTTAGACAATTCAGGAGCTCGTGGTTATTATTTGCCAAAGCAAAACATCATTCAGTATGAATGATGCAACATCATCTGTGCACAGCTTATGAATTAATAGAAAATAATTAAATTAATGCTTCATGAATTTCTGGACTAATTTTCAACCTTAACGCTAGGAGGACGTGATCAATGTACAAGAACTGTTTTCAATTCAACACTTTCAAAGTGCATCCTCTAGGTTTTGATCAGAAAGTTTTAAGTTGCCTGTTAACGTGCATTTTTTGATTGCCCATTAGTAAATAAAAAATCAGTGTAAATAATGAACTGCGGGGCCTGCAACCAATGATACTGGCTGCTTAAAAGGTTTAATTGGCTTATTAATATCTCATAGCATTGCAAAGGCATGCCTGGATTCGTCAGAAGATGTAATATGTAAAGATGTTTCAAGACAGAAATATATCACCAGCACCAAATTCTAATGTCACAGGTTTAGGGATGGAAATCGGCCACCCTAACCCAGCCTGACCTACATGTGATTTCAGACCTACAGCAATGTGGTTGTCTCTTAAATGCCCTCTGAAATGGCCCAGCAAGGCATTCAGTTTCAAGGGCAGCAAATGCTGACTTTGCCAGTGACACTGCTCCTGTGACTGAATGAAGAAGAAAAAAGTCCAACTGTATTTGTGAGAACAATGACATCATGCTAAATGTCAAATGATTTTATACAGAGGCATCAATTATTTTTGCTTGTACATCAAAGATAGAAAGGCTACCACTGTTTTTCTTCACTACAATGGGAAGAACAAAAGTGACCTTTGAATAACATTTAGCAAACCTCTTTAAAGAGTCGAAGCGAAAAGTGAATCCTTCATGCTAAGAAGTTTCAATAGCGGCGGTTCTAATCCAGCATTTCAATCAGGAGCTTTAGATCTACCAACCCAAAGCAATTTGGCTTCACGAACAGCTTACTGAGAGAGTACGGGATCCTTCTAGGGAACCTGGAATCTTCTCATCACTCGAACCTCCAGGGCAAGCACTTTTGCTTGACATGCTCTAAGAAACAGCCAGCTCACATTGAAACTGCACCAGCAAACATTAGTACCAAAGCTGGACCGCAATCAAAAACACTGCAAAACTGCTTTGAATGTCATTTCATATTGACTGGGAATACATTTTAACCTTTAATCATTTGAGAAGAGAAAATTTGTTTTGCTGAATTGTCAATCAGACTGTATGCCCTATCTAGAATATAGAAGTTGATGTTTTAATATAGGTGACTGACCGCACGGGTAAGCTGCTTATGTGGAACGTGAAGAGTACAGGTGGTATCGTTAGAGGATTGGGGACATATCAGACCAGGACACTGTCCTTGCAAAGGGTATGTTATTATGGAAAATAAAATCCAATCATGCTTGAAGATATATATCGTTTATTATTTTCTGGTGCCCTGTACCTTTATCTCGTCATCGCCAGGATCATAGTTTGAATCTTCCCAAAGGTAAAGGGAAGGTTTCTTACCCACAACACTCAGCTCTCCCATTTTCACCATTCCCTGAAGGATCTACTTTGGCGAGGCTGGCATTTTGAATTAAGAAGCTACAGGTTTATATTTTTGAAATGCTTAGTTAGAGTTAACTGGTCATCTCTAGATATTATTTCGCTATTTACCCATTAGCTAGCCTGTTTATGGCTGCAGCACATTAAAGGAAGTTCAAATTCAGATCTTTATTTTCATAGTAATGTGGTGATCTTTGTGAGGGGTTTCCAGGATGGAAGGCATAGTGATCACAAAAATACACAAGGCTCTTTTAAAGAACTAAACTAATTTTATTAACACTACTAAATTTGAGTTTAACACTTATTCTGAATAGCAAACATACATATAAGAATTAAACTACACTCACTAGCACTATCTCTATCGACTAACTATAACTATTATATCTTAACTAGCTCTGCAATGCACCATGAATCTTGTCTTCTTCAGCTCCTCCCCAAGCCCAAGAACCAGTGCAATTTATAGTACTGTCCGTTAGCTCCCTCTAGTGGCTAGGGTTAACATAACATTACCTCTTCACATGCTGTATATTTGTATAATGTCACAAGTAAAATCTTAATTATTTCCAACAATCTTAAGCCAGTTTATACCATACAGTACATCGACAAGACATGGTGCAGAACCTCTGTCTGGCCCAGTGTTCAAAGTGACCCCAAATATTGTAGGACAACAATATGATACTTCAGGAAAATACTCTTCCTTGTCACATGTGGTACTTCGGCTTTGGACCTGGAATATGATTGCAAGATGTTCTGGAAATAATTTAAGTACTATCTCTGAAAACCACATGAGGTTCGAATGAGTAGTCTGTGTGGCTTACACACCAATCTCCCTTCCTTGTTCAGGGTGCACGAGAGTTCTAGGGCGGGATTCTCCGTTCCCCCAGCTGTGTTTTTCTCGGCTGTTCTCATTTATGGCTCTTTGAGGAATTGCTTAAAATTAGGCTTTTTTTATGTTCAAGTAGGAAATGCTCAATAGATAGCGAGGTGATGGCATAGTGGTATTGCCTCTTGACCCAGGATAATGCTCTGGGAACCTGGGTTTGAATTCCACTATGGCAGATGGTGGAGTTTGAATTCAATAAAAATTTGGAATGGTGGCCATGTCGTAAAAACCCATCTGGTTCACTAATGTCTTTTAGGGAAGGAAATCTGTCATCCTTATCTGGTCTGGCTTACATGTGACTCCAGACTCACGGCAATGTGGTTCGACTCTTAAATGACCTCAGGGATGGGTAGCAAATGCTGGCCCAGCCAGCGCGCCCACATTCCATGAACGGACAATAAAAAAAGTTTACTTTCTGCTCCAGATCAGTACAGCTTTGCATTTTAAACCCCGTTTCATTTTGCATCCTTGCACACACAAAGCTGGGAAATTGGTTGTGAATCTCATCAATTGGTGGAATGTTCAAACAAAAATGGCGAAGTGCCAGGTTCTGACTGAAAACCGATGTGTTTCTCGCCAGAAACATAGCCAGGTTTTCTGTTTAGATCTTCTGACATTTAGGGCGAGATTCTCCTTTTGGGCGAATATGTCCTCCCACCAGAGGCAGAGGGTCTGTGGGGGTCCCTCAGTAATGGAGGAGCCCTGCACATCTCTGAAAAAGACAAGGCACATGCTTGGGTGATTGGAATGCACCTAGTGATTGGAATGCACTTACCTCTCTTTGATGTAGTTGATGATTGTAAACATTGGGGTTTCAGCACTTCGAGTCACTCACCCATGAAGGGACATGAATGAATCAAGTCTGCAGCTGTTTTGTGGAAGCTGTCAATCACAGCTCACTGGGAGAAATCAATGAATGGCTTGCAGCAAATGGACCTGAGGGGTTTAAACACAGGTCACAGCTGTTTTCCTCCCTGGAATGGACAGGTGATGCTTCCAGATAACAGTTACAATTGTAATTTCTGTCACTGCCGCATCTGGACTGCTCTCCAGCTTCCAGTCAGGAGACTTTGTTCTGGAGGTTCTGCGGGGAGTTACCTCTAGTTAGCGGGTCCCTGTGGGGGTTCCTATAGTTAGGGGGGTCCCTGGGGCTCCCTCTAGTTAGGGGGTCCCTGTGGGGATTCCAGGAGTTAGCGGGTCCCTGAGGGATATCCCTTTTAAGGGGGTCCCGTTGGGGGGAGCCCACAGTTAGGGAGTTCTTGGGGGGTCTCCATAATTAAGCAAGTTCTTGGAGCGGTCTCCCTATTAAGGTGACATCTTGGGGGGGGGCTGGCCTCCCGACCTCCCTATTAAGGATATCCCTGGCCGTCTCCCTATTAAGGGGATCTCTGGGGGTGTCTCCCTATTGGGGGGGTCTCCCTATTATGGAAGTCCCTAGGGGCGTCTACGTATTGGGGGTCGCCCTATTAAGGGGGTCCCTAGGGGAGTCTACATATTGAGGGTCTCCCTATTAAGGGGGTCCCTGGGGGGGTCTACTTATTTGGGGGTCTCCCTATTAAGAAGACCCTGTGGAGGCTGTGGGAGGGGGGGGGTCTGGTAGAGGAAGTGTGGGTAGGTCCTGCATTGTGGTGGTGGAGTGGGTGGACTTTGGTGACAGCTCCCTTAAGGAGTTACCTCCTTGGCCACTGCAAGGGTTCACCACGTCAGGCTCACGTTTGGTGAGACCTCTTGTGATTCCTGCCCACATGATTCCTGGAGAATCACAGAGAGCCGAAGAATAGGGTGCCGGGCCCAATGTGGGTGCATTAAGACCAATTTACATTAATTTACATCCTCCCGCTGGTGTGTGGGTGCGAACTCTGATCCCGCCGCACGTTGGGTGCCGGAGCATCGTGTTTAGATTGGCCCCGTCGACGCCTTGTGCCGATTCTGATTTTCGATTCCCCGTTGCATCGGTGTACCTTGGCACTCCTCCTTGGCACTGCCACCTGTGCTTTAGCACATTTGTGATCAAACTTCCTTGGTCTTTTTAACAGTTCAATCCTTCTGCCTGCCAATGTGCCTTAGTGTTCATTTTCTTGCCTGAGCTTCCAAATACCCAGAGTTTCCTGTTGTTACAATTCTCTCGCATTCTGTGTAACTTTACATCTGAAAAATGAAACAGTATAGCCGCGATCATTTCAGGTAAACATAACTGAGGAGTTGGTGAACTGAAGAGGGCAACAACTTTGCTAACTGATTACTGGCTGCTGAGAACGTTCTTTCTACCCATTCCCTCACATCACTGGCATGTAATTCATTGTTCTGCAGCACTGTTGTCTCATCTCGGAATAGGATTTTGGCACACAGCTGCCCCCTAACTCACTCCCAGATCCTCTTCATACAATGATGTATTTTCCCTTGGGCCTACCACTCCATGCAATCCGAATGCCATCCTGCTAGAACAGCAACATCTGCCGCAGGTCAACCAAAAGATTTCTAACTGTCATTTTTGGTGAGTTTGGCGGTGAGATCCACACCGTTATTCAACCACACTGAGGGTGCTACTTCTCGGAACAGTTTCTACAGGAGGGATTTACCGGTCCCGCCTTTATCAATGGGATTTCCCATTGACAGCACCCCTCGTCGTCGGGAAACCCGTGCGCAGGCATGTGACTGGAGGTTCCCGCTGGCATGAACTGGTAAATCCCAGCCTTAGTGTCATTTCAGGCGGGTTTGGCTGGGAGTTTCCCCCAGGCTGTCGGCGGGTTCCCCACCGCTATCCAAACACACTTAGTCATTTTTTGGGGCCTTGGGGATTTTCTCCCGGTCAAGCCAACACTTGGAAATTTTTTCATCACTGGGGAGCTGAACTCGCTGGTGAGACCAACTCCTCAGAGATAGGAGCGCCATTTTGAAAGGGTGCCCCAATTTCTGAGTGAGCTCGAGGGTCTCCTATACCTCCCACCCACGGGCAATGTCACCTCCCACACATGTGGCCATTTCTCTACACCCCTCTCTGTGGCCGCTGAGGGCCCCCATTTTCAGGCTTCCCCACCACCCCTTACGAATCCCCTCCCCCATTCAGAACCCCCACCTTTCATTCCCCCCCCCCCCAACATTTATCAGGCCCCTTCATATGCGCCCTTCATCCCCACCCTTCATACAACCCCCCATCCCCCCTTTCATGGGCATGGCCCTCCTCAGGCCCAGACCCTTGGTAAAGTCACCCTGGCACCTGGGCACCTTGACTCTGCCACCTGGGCATCCTGGCAGTGTTCCCTACAGCTTGGCAGTAGGGAATACCTTCATAGTGCCAGGGTGACAGTGCCAAGGTAGCGGTGCCAAGGTGCCAGGCTAACAGTGCCAAGGTGCCAGAGGGAGAGCCAGGGGCACCCTGTCCTGTCCTCGACCACTCAGGGTCTCCAATGTCCTGGAAAACCCGTTAAATGGCATTAGGCCTGGTCCTCATTGGTGTGGACCAGTACTAAACGGTGCCTGGTCCAGGCCTCGCTGGCAGGCCATTAGTTCCCGGGCAGCGGGAGAATTTAGTGCAGAAATATTTAAATGACCCTACTGGTTCATATATATATGTAAAATGGGATTTCGACAACTTGCTATGTCTCACGAGGTTCAGTCAATTTTGCGCCAGGCCTCTCACGAGTTTCACCGGCCTAGTCACATCACCAAGCTGGACGTGACGAGGAAGGTAAATCACGCCCATTGTGTCCAAGCTGGGAAATCAGTCAGTATAGCATAGGACAGCAGACCACCAAGTACATGTCCAGCTACACTGATCAAGCAAGGCCAATGACTACGCCTCTCACAGGATATAATTTGGACATCTCTGCCAACTTCATTACAAAGGTCTGCTGAGTTGTTCCACTGTCACAGCTGTTCGATCTGTCACAATTAAAGTGATAACAGCCCTGAAACTTAGTTCCAGATACTTTTAGGTTACAAGAGGGAATCTGAATAACATTAACCAGGGAGCTACCAGGGACTGGACCCAACAGATGACAGCACCTCACTGACATGAAGAGGTTTGAATCTACTGAACAGTCTGTTCATGGTTTACTCTAAAATTTTAACATAACAAATCACAAGAAAGGTGTGCAGTGTATTTGAAATAAAGCACTCACTCTATTGTAAGCTAATGGAGTGGAAGGTTGTCCGGGTGAGGCGGGGGTGGTCAGTTAAGAAGTGTGTGGCTACTGTGATGGATGAGGTGAACTGAGACATGCATCTGGATGAGGGTATTTTATGGTTGTGCAGAGTGAGCAATTTAGAGTGGGAGACTTGGTGACTGGCTACACTTGCCTACCCTTGTGGAGTGTTTTTACTTCCTTCTGCACTGTTGCTAAACTAGGGTGTAAAGGAGTTGATATTCAGTGCCAGTGTCAACTCCATACAGCCACCATGACTGCTGTTGGCGTTTGGCATGTGGTAGGAAGACAGATGCATGAGGCTTTCAATTAGTATGTCTTGGAAGAGGACATGGAGATTTTGATCAGTGAAGTTAGCTTTGCTATTTTGGCACAGCTGGCACCTAATTGGATATGGTAGTGCAACACTGGACTGATCATGCAGGTGCCAGGTTGGCACAGCGGTACAGCTCTGCTGCCTCACAGCATCAGGGACCCGGGTTCAATTCCGGCCTTGGCTGACTGCGTGAAGTTTGCACTTTCTCCTTGTGTCTCCATGGGTTTCCTCCGGGTGCTCCGGTTTCCGCCCACAGTTCAAAGATGTGCAGGTTAGGTGAATTGGCCATGCTAAATTGTGCTTCGTGTCAGGTTAAGCATGGTTATGGGAATAGGGTGGGGGAGTGGGCCTAGGTGCGGTCCTCTTTCAGAGGGGCGGTGCAGGCATGATGGGCCGAATGGCTTCCTTCTGCACTGTAGGAATCCTATGGTTCTATGGAGAGATATCTTCAAATTATTGAATGAAAATTGGTAGCCTACCTTGCTATTTGCCAGTATTCTGCTGCTGAGAATCTGTGGAGTACATTTTTTTAAATGATGCCGTTGTTGTGCTGATGTATTGTGTGGTGAGAGGTGGAGGGTGAGGAGTGATTGAATAATTGGTGTTGCCTCCATGTTCAAGTTATACCAGAATTGTGTCAAGAATATTTAATATTATCTACCCAAGCAAATTTGCTGATGAATGTTGTAACTTTCTGGAGAAACAGCAGCACAACTGACATGAAGGAATTTTCCTCCCACTATTTATGAGCGAAATAATTTATATTGATGGCATGGAATTAGCATTATAAGCAGAAAGATAGCTCAATGTTTTGAGCCCACCCTTCACCCACAATGTTAACCCTTCCTTCTCCTGCAGATACTAATCAGTTTGCTGGGCATTTCCAGCATTTTCAGTTTGTGCATTTCAAATTTTCAGCATTATTCAATTTTCATTTTATTTCTCGGGCTTTGGCCAATTTACAACATAAGGATAATACATATATGCATTTTAGTTATGAACAGGAGCCATTTTCATGATAGCTAACGTAAATATAGATGTTACATCTTTCCAAACAAGTGTAACAATCTCCGCAGAGACCGATAACATTTTAAAAGAAAATTATGACAACAATGTCATTGGAAAGAAAACTGAAGGACAAAATTGCACTGTATAAAACATTAACTGTATAAATCAACATAATTCAAACATGAACAGCAAAATGGTACTTCAAATTAAAAGATAAACTTCACTTTAAATAGTTGATACAACACAGATAAATTATACAATACTACAAGCACTCCTCCATTAGCAAATATGGCATTAAACTCAGCAAATGGGTCCTACAGTCCCCTGGATTTCCAAGATGGAGATTTAGTTCCTGTGTGCACACAGGAGGTGTTCCTGAAGTCCCGCCAGCCAGTATTCTCAATACACCTGATTTCCACAGGCCCCCAAAAGGCAGCGTGCGTGCTCATAGAACCTGCTTTTTTAGTCTCCTTCCCCAGCTGTCATGACTTTGCACCTCAGCTGCCTTCCAGCCATTGTTTACAGTCTGGGTCCTATTCTCAGAGGCTTCTCCTAGCTTCTTCACCAAAATCTGTGTCTGTCTTTTTCCTGCAACTGAACCTGCTGCAGCAGGCCCCAACTGTAAATTCGATCCCCCAATTAGGCGACCTATTTACTTTTTGCTTCAGTTCTATAGCAACCTCAGCCAGAGTTTAACCTCTCTGAAATGGTGTCATACCGAAAAAGTCAAATTAACCCCTGTGGTATTATCAGGTATTGCAGTACCCGAGAGGCTGAAGACCATTGGTTAAACCTAGGAGTTTACCATTGGCTGTTTTGTATGTAGATCCGCCCTGACAGGCAGGGTATAAGAACTGGCGCCGCCCCAGCAGCCCTCATTCTGTACCGAAGCTGCTGGGGAACAGTTCTAGTCTATTAAAGCCTTCAGTTATGTTACTACCTCGTTTTAATAGTAATTGATCATGCATCAACCCCTTTCCAGAATTATCTTTGTTTCAATTTGCACTAGGGATGCCTCACAACAAGAAAATACAGGCTTTCTCCAAAGTGCAAAGGTCATCACAGATGTCGGGCAGAAAAGAATGGAAAAGGCTGGCAGTTTGCACCCTGCTCCAGGAGCAAAGCTGACCTATTCCATGCTAGTTCCCCCCCCCCCCCCTCCCCACCACCACTGGGGAGGACGTCCCACTCTCAAGAGCAGCTGTCAATCCTAATGGCTGGCAGTGCCAGGACTGAGGTAGTGGACGCTGACAGGACTGCAGCTAGGAACAAAAAGGCCCAATGGGTCACAGAGACAGGGAAGTCCAAGGCATGCGCCTTATTTATATGTGCCCCCTGTTGAAAACAGGCTCAGTGGGGGCACATAAAAGGCAGTCTGTTGTTTTGCCCAACACATTTCACACACAATTCTCATATTTAGCAATGGTTGTTTAGTACGTTTTCTCAAGCTCAAAGTGTCGGATGCAGCACGTGTTCCTCATGCTGAGGTTAAATGAAAGATTGGGTTGTTCACAAGCATTGATATAGAGGGATTTTCTTCAAAGTGTTATGGCAATTTTTGGATAGATCATAATGGAGATAACTTGAGCCTTGCGTTATGTATCTCTCTTGGTTTTCATTTCTATTGAAGTCAGAATGAGAGATACAAAACGGGTGACTGAATCCTTTTTGCCAATTTAATGTTGCCAGTCAAAAGTCAACGTTACCCCCACTGTTTGGCTCATGTGACATGACGAGGTAACTTACTTTAAAACGAAATCAACGACTAAAAAAGACAATTTGAGTTCTTGATCCACCAGTGGCGTAGTGGTATTGTCACTTGACCAGAAACCCAGGGTAATGATCTGGGGACCAGGTTCGAATCCCACCATGGCAGGTGGCAGAATTTAAACTCAACAAAATATCTGGTCTAACTGTTGATTGTTGGAAAACCCACCTGGTTCACTAATGCCTTTGGTGGCGTGGTGGCACAGTGGTTAGCATTGCTGCCTCACAGCACCAGGGACCCGGGTACAATTCAGGCCTTGGGTCTCTGTCTGTGTGGAACTTGCACTTTCTCCTGTCTCTGCATAGGTTTCCTCCGGGTGCTCGGGTTTCTTTCCACAGTCCAGAAGACATGCAAGTTAGGTGAATTGGCCATGCTAAATAGGCCCTTAGTATCCAGGGATGTGTAGTTTACATTAAGGGGTTATTGGGATAGGATGGAGAAGTGGGCTTGGGTGGAGTGCTCTTTCAAGTTACTAGGGAAATCTTTGTTAGTTTATTTTCCTCTGCTAAGTAACATGTTTGAATTCAGCGGGTTGTCACATCTCTTTCAGAGGGTCAGTTCAGACTCGATGGGCTGAATGGCTTCCTTCTGCACTGTAGGGGTTCTATGATTCTAAAACCTGAGGCTAGTTAGTTGATGAAATAGTTTAACTGACTAAACAGGGCCCCATATTGGAACACACAGGACACGATCGAATGGCCTTGTTGCGCCCGACTCGGTGACATCTCACGAGATCTAACAAGACATCGCTGAGTCAGTGGGTGAAATCCAGATTTACATATTAAAGTGATTAGTTCAGCTCAAATAAATATGTTGCCGCCCCATCTCCCGATACCCGGGAATGAATGGCCACGCCTGCGGGACCTGGCTATGGCGTTGTTTAGCACTGGTCCACACAAACGTCAAACAGGTGGAATGGTTCCGAGGGGGGATGTCTCCCAGGTCATTGGAGACCCCTGGGTAGTTGGACTCTGGGCAGGGTGGTATCCTGGCACTCTCGCTGCCACCTGGGCATCTTGGCACTGTCTGTGTCCTAGGTCAGCTGTACCAAGGTGCCAGGTTGCCCATGCCAGGTAGCAAGCCCGGGGGTGCCCTGCCCTTATGAGGTGGGGTAAAGGGAGGCCCGAGGACCCCCTAACGGCATGGTTGGGGCATGGTGGGGGTCCAGAGGCCGTGGTGGTTAGTCCGAATGGGGTCGAGAGATCGGGGCAGCATAATTCATTCTGCACTCATCAGTGTGAAGTGCCTTGGGACATTTCCTTACATTAAAGGAACTATATAAATAGAAACTGTTATTGCTTATCTACATTGTTAATAAATTGAATCATTGCAGCATTCACAATTTGTGTAGGTTCCAATTTTGTAAAACTTTTTTTTCTTCACCAAAGCAAAAAGTCATGATATTTTATCAATCATTCCAGCAAATTAATTAATCAGGTACGCTCATATCTGTTTCTAGCACCTGGATCTGCACCTTAAGTGCTGTAAGCTACAGGGCTATGGACCAGGTGCAGGAAAGTGGATTAGAAAGGGCACCTGGGTATTCTCGGGCTGACATGGACAAGATGGGACAAATGGCCTGCTTCTGTGATGTAACTTTTCTGTGGTTCTATAAAACCTAAGGTGCTTCCCAGTGATGTTATAAAGTCAAATTTGACACCAAGCCACGAAAGGAGATATTAAGACAGATGATCAAAATGCTTGGTCAAAGAGGTAGACTTTAAGGAGTGTTTAAAGGAGGAAAGAGGGATATAAATGTTGAGGGAAAGGGTTTCAGAACTTAAGCTCTTGCCAGCTGAAGGCTTGGCCACTAATGGTGGAGCAATGAAAACTGGAGTTGCTTAAGAGGCCAAATCTGAGGAGTACAGATATCTTTGGGTGTTGTGAGCAGGGGATCATTACAGAGATGGGGAGGGGCAAGGCCAAGGAGGAGTTTGGAAACAAGAATGAGAATTTTAGAGTCAAGATGTTGCTTGACTGGGAACCAAAGTAGGTCAGTTGTTTTGAAGGGTTTTAGAGCTGGGGAAGGGGTTTGTGCTGGGGGATATTATAGAGATAGGCAGGGACAATGCCAGGGAAAGATTTAAAAACAAGGATGAGGATTTCAAATTCAAGGTATTGCTGAACTTGGAACCAATTTAGGTCAATGAGAACAGGGGTAATGGATTAAGAGGACTTGGTACAAGTTAGGCCAAGAGCAGCCTAGAAAATCAAAGCGATGGAGAAGGGCTTCAGGAGATGAGTTGATGTAGGGCCAGAGTCAGGCGATGTTATGGAGGCGGAGAAAGGTGGGTGGTGCAGAAGAGCTCATTTTGGGGTCAAGTATGACATCAAGAGTGTTAACTCTTTGATTCAGCCTCAGATTGTGCCAGGGAGATGGATGACGTCTGTGGCTAGAATGGAGCTTGTGATCACGACTATAGCTTTGATCTTTGATCTTCACAATATTCAATTGGAAGGGCATTTCTACTCATCCAGTACTGGATGTCAGACAGGCAGGCTGACAATTTAGGTGTAGTGGAGGGATTAGAAGAAGTGCCTGTGGATTATAGCTAGGTATCGTAATTATAAATGTGGAAGCTGACATTTGTTGTGTTATGGATGCCTTGACAGCTCACAACAGTGGCTAAGAGACTGGACCAGACGCCATAACCTTCTTAAGTTGTAATGTGGTGCAGAGAGATCCATTCATTCCAGGAGTGATAATATAAGAAATAGTGCTTGGTTATTCTATAAACTTTATTAAAACAAAAAGAAAAGAAAACAGTATTTATTTTTTTATTTCAGCTCTAACACAAACAGATTGCATGTAGTTGCTTAACCTTAACACACTAGTTCCCATCAAACATCACATTAAATCACCATGCCACTTACACAGACAGGTCAAGGTAATACTTGCATTTACAAAGCAAATTTTCTTCTGTTAAGGACATTTGTTCAGAACCCTTTTCCAAAGTCTGCCTCGGTGGTAACTTTCATGACCTCTCTGGTTGATTTCCACAAGCGTCTGCTCTCTGTAACTGTTCAGAACAGCATTCTATCTCTCTCTAAGCTCCACCTAACTCCTCAAACAAAGGTCTCTCAGGTTTCCAGACTTGACCTATCATCGTAGCTTGGCTAATTTCCCACTCCCGTTTAGATAAATGAACAGAGCTATGCTATTTATACACAACTAACCTCCCATTGATGGACAAATAGGTTATCAGACAGTGTGATGAGCTAATGGCTGGTCAAACAAGCTTGTCCCGAATGAAAATGGCTCTTGAGTGGATCATCCTGGATAAACTGGGATATCATGTGTATTCCCACTAACCAAGGTTATGTCTGAATGGGACAAGATAACTCAGGATGTGGCATATCCCTCTGACTCTGCTGCTCCTAGTTTTTTTCCTCAGTGTGTTTAACCCCTAAATTCCCTGCTACATTTTTGACCCCATTTCTGGACCCAAGTTCCTAATATTTCCCTATCATGACAGTTAGATGATGCCATCATTGAGGGGTCATTCAGATAATGAAAACAGAAGATCTTGTATGTATAGAGGACCTTTGTGTATTCTCAAATGTCTTTGTATCGAATGGATTTCTTTCAAAATGTAATCATGTTGTTGTTTGGACAAAGGCAGACAAAGTTCCACAAAGAAAAGCAAAAAAATGGATAATGGTCCATCTATTTTTGCTGATTCTTGAATGAGAAGTGTTTCCCTGGAGACCAAGAAAACTCACTGGTCACGTTCAAATGGTGCCATGGAACCACTGATAGCCACTTGAAGAGGTAGGCAAGGTCTTGACTTGCTGTCTCCCCCAAAAGACAGCATCACTGACAATGCTTCTCATCTTCGATGCTGCACTGGAGTGCTAGCCTACATCACACACTGTCCTGGAGGTGAGCTTGAACGCAGAATCTTCTTAGTTAGTGAGGGGGAATGCTACCATCGAGTAAAGCTGACACTCACAATGCCATTCATGTGTAAAGAGGTTGTCTGGATCATTTAGAAATATAAGGTGATCAGTTAATTTGCATTGAAGATTTCTTACAAATGTAACTTGAGCTATAAATTATTTTGTCTGTATGTAACATAATTAATATACTTAAATTTGGAATATTTTGTTTGATGATAAAGATTTATGAATTTAGGTAAAGAAATATAATATTTTTAGATTTCACACCTAAAAGCAAATGATGAAAGGAATTTAAAAGCAGTACCCACAGGGTCAATGTTAACATCCATTTTAAGGGAACATTTGGTTAAGCATCAATCCCAACCTCGCACACTGCATGGTCTTTGATCAACAGGAACCCACGGCTCATTTCTGTGAAGGGGCTTGTGGAGGTACTGCTTGATCTTGCCTAATTTTTATATGCTTTATCTCATAGGTAAGGCAAGACGTGGGACCTATGCTGCTGCAGGCATTATACCTTTTAGCACTATGGTACAAGAGTCGTAAGTACAGGTGCATTTCGAGACTACTGCATTACTAATCCTTCGACTTTCTTTTCTCACATTTTCATGAGCCACTTATGTATCCCGCACTGTCCACCCGCGATTACCTGCTACTTCTTGCTCAGAATCTGATAGATTTTTTCACTGCTGTGTCCTTGAGTACAATAAACAAAGCTGGACCAGGAGAATAAATGTAGACTCATTGCTAGCACAGTAAGTCCGACAACGGCTGTATAATATAAACTCACCAGTCTGGTTAAGTCCACACGCACAAACACACACAGAAATGTAACTAATTTTTAAGACTACTTACGGATTGGCCAGAGAATTATTTAATTGCAGTATAGGATGAATCACAAATACCCAATTATCACTGCATTTCTAAATTGCCCAGCTGTTAAAAATGAAAAAAGAATATGTTTTATTCTGACATTGAATGCATACCAGCTGATTTATAAAGTTGGCTGTTAAGTGAAAATAAAAGACCATTTTTTCACAAAGCACGGAAACAGCAAAATCCCCTTACCATTTACCAGATGCGATAGGATTCCTGGTAACCTCCTCCAAAAGTTTGATAATCAACCCTATTTCTTTCTTGTCCGTTGTTTCCTGCAGTTCCCTTTTGCTGTATGCAATCCGGTTGTCTGTCAAGCAGTACCCGCAATAGTACACATGCAGCTCTCTGCCTTCCTGCTTGCGATGCTGCTCACACGGCTCTGCATGCAGAGATGACAGGCGTGGACGCACATTCAAGGGCATTCCCCAGGAATCAATATGCAAATCCTTCCCAAGGGATTGGCTTTGCTACACTCAGACCCTGCCTGCGAACTTCCAGGCGCAAATTAAATATGATATCCAAGGAGAGAAGCACAAGAGCCCAACTCCATCTCTTCTGCAAAATACGAGGAAGTTTTAATAAGCTCTCAAATTAATTGACCAGACGAGTCAGATCAGTCCTGAGCCCAATGCCGTCGAAAAGCATCAAAATATTCATGCGCCTTAAGTAGGTGCTTAATGTCTCTTTTTCAGATTAACCCTTCTTATACCGGCACACTGAGGGCTATTTTCACAGGCAGAAGGAGGTGAGTTTTGAGGCATTGAAGGGAGTTCAATCCCTAAAAGATGATGTTGGGCCCCAGATTCTCGGCCTCTTTTGGGATTCACCCAGAGGAGAACGAAAATGAACGTGGAAACACCATACAGCCACTGGATAAAGCATTTGAATCTTTTCGTAGGTAAAGTTTTCGTACGTAACGTTTAACTCTAAATTCTGGCTTTCCCAGTCAGGGGACCGGTTTTTTCCGAACAGTTAACAACCAGAGTTCTTATTCAGGGGAAACCGACAAGCTGGGAAGCCTTTGATGCGTGAAACTGGCAAGTTCCAGCCGTAATCATAAAAGCAAAATACTGCAGATGTTGGAAACCTGAAACAAAATGAGAAAATACTGGAAAAACTCAGCAGGCAAGTTCAATCTATGGCAATGCGAAGTTAAATATTCACAACCAAAGCAGTGATGCAGTTATAACCAAATAGTATGCTTACTGTCACTCAGTGCTCAGACTCATAAATGAAGAATCTTCATTTGGTGATACATTCAAAATCCAGTTTTCCCTTACAGCATACTAATCTAGAATAATGCAATCTTTGGTATGTTGCCTTTTCCAAGAGAACCGTCTCCACATTTTGTAAAGATTCATTTACTGGGAGTGGGCATCACTGGCTGGGCCAGTGTTTTTTGCCCTCCATTTCAGAAGGCATTTGACAGTCAAGCGCATTGCTATGGATCTGAAGTCACATGTAAGCCAGACTGGATAAAGACGGTAGATTTCTTTCTCTAAAGGACATCAGTGAACCAGATGACTTTTTAAGATACTAGACAATGGCTTCATGGTCATCGTTAGACGTTCAATTCCAGATTTTACCATCTGCCTTGGTGGGATTTGAACCCAGGTCCCCAGATCCCTTTAATATGGCTAACTTTCCCAAACAGTGGGCGGGATTCTCCACTCCCGCGCCGAAGTGGCCGCGCCGTCGTGAACGCCGTCGATGTTCACGACAGCGCGAAACGGCCCCCATCCCGACCGATTCGGGCCCTGACAATGGGCTAGGATCGGGGCCGCGTCATCAACACGCGCCAGGCCTTGTCGCATAGATGACGCGGCCGGCGCCGCATAACTGGCATAATCCGCGCATGCGTGGTTGCCGTCCTCTCTAAGTCCACCCCGCAAGAAAATGGCGGTCGGATCTTGCGGGGCCGCGGAAGGAAGGAGGTCCTCCTTCAGAGAGGACGGCCCGACGATCGGTGGGCACCGATCGCGGGCCACCCCACATTTGAGGTACCCCCCCCGGTGCAGGATCCCCCCTCGCCCCCCCCTGCAGGCCGGCCCCCAGCGTTCGCACGCTGTTCCCGACGGCAGTGACCAGGTGTGGACGGCGCCGGGGGGGGGGAACCCGCTGTTTTGGTCTGGCCGCTCGGCCGATCCAGGCCTGAGAATAGCGGTTGTGCCGGAGAATCGCCATTTTGGGTGTCTCCGGCGATTCTCCGGCCTACTGCCCTCGTCGGACCATCATCTCGGGAAATCTTGGCGGCCCAGGCGATTCTCCCAACCGGCGCGGGAGTGGAGAATCTCGCCCAGTGTTGTGGCTATGATGATATTTGGCATATTCTGTTTACATGCCCAAAATAAAACCATGCCCCACGACAAGCTATTGTAATGGCATTGTACTTTTGGCATTAAATCAGGAATATCTCTGTATATTTCAGGATATTACGAAGTTACAGACTGGAAGAGTAACACCCAACTAAGTAACACTACCAACCTCAGAGTATTATAGTGCAGTTATGCACATTTTTGTTTGTTATGCTTTAATTTTGTTATAAGCATTTGTCACTTTCTTCAAAGGCTTAAAACTGGTGGTATTACTGTAAATGTAAGGTCTCTGATATTTACAGAAATCTTTACTGACACAATAACATAGATATTTCATTAATCAATCAATCACTCAGAAACTCTTTGACCTAGATCAATAACTGTGACCGTCACTGCTGAACAAACTATGTAAGAAAATGATATTGGTAATTAGTAGCACAAGTTATTGTCAGCATTATTCAGATTTATTCAAGGATAATTAATTTGTACAACATTTTAATAGCATGTATATATGTTTTTATCAGTTTATAATGAAACGTCATTGGAAGTAGATGGGAAGCAAACAGATCAGCCATAATCTTACTGAATGGCAGAGCAGGCTCTGAATGGCCCACTTCTATTCCTATTTCCTATGTTTGTATATTCATATAAAAGGCCATGGAACTATTTAAACCACAAAATCCTTCTGTTTACGTCAAACTAAATATTTCAGTAACAGTGCAGCAGTTTCTCCATATACTGTGCTTGGAATCTTTTTCACTGCAACGGACAATATCTTAAAGGACTGCAGTTTCCAATATTAGTTTTGTGCTGAGCTCATATTGGAAACTCATAAATAGCTGATATTTTACATGCTGAGGAATGGGATACACTGGGATGATAGCAAGCCCAGAGGTTTCACAGGCGTACTTTAACTTCCCAATTTTAGCAGAAGAAAGAACTTGCATTTATATAGAAACTTTCACAATCTTGGCACATCCCAATGAAGTACTATTGCGGTGCAAGGAACCTCAGCAGTCAATTTGCACACAGCAAGGCCCTGAACAGGGAAGAATAATGACCAGATGATGGGGGTGAAATTAGTCTTCACCAATCTTGCAAAAAAAAGTTCATAGTGAATCAGCAGCCATATGGCACTGAGCTCCATTTCTTTGTCCACTGACTTCAATCCAATGAAAACGAGGCATGATATAAAATTGACTGTCAATTTGCTGAGAGCTCGTTTCATGAGATGACGAATTTCAACCCCAGTCCATTAAATGCATTTATTTCCTTGTTTATGATGGAGAAGGAAGGGCGATAGGACTTCTATTAATGTGACTTCTCTGGCAGTCTCAGTTACTGAGCTGCATGAAATCCCACCAGGGAACCGAATATTTGCGACAACTCATTGAAGCAAACTTTTTTTGTGTAGAATTAAATATTAAAACATTTTGTACCCATAAAGGAAATAACTTCAAGGTGCCATAATTATAATTGAACACAATGCCCGGAAATAACTAAATTAAATCTATTTTCCAAGATATAAAGGATTTTCATAGTGTGTTAATTGTGATTGTGGAATGATAATCAATTGTTTCTTCATAGAAAAAAAACGCCAAAATTGGTTATTTGATGCATGTTTTAGGCCTCATGGAATGGGGAAGCAAGACCTACACCAGTGTCACTTTAAACCAATATAATTTAATTACTGAAAAGAATAAATAAAAATCCTGCAGGTTGTTGTAGCACAGATTGCTCGGTATTTACAATAAACTAACAGATTATCCTCAGCAATGCTTAAAATAAGGCAGAAGATGTGGAATGCTTTTGATGTTGCTGAAAACCCATGTATCCATGGGAACAAGACAAGACAAAATTTGCAACAAGAAACTTTCCACTGCTTTTCTGCTGCCTTAGGCTATTCTGCACTTTTGGAATGGTCTTCAAAACAGGGGAAACCAGAGTTCCTGCTGGTAACAAGCAGGAGCATCAGTGCTATTCACAAAGTTGGGAGTTATGCAACATTCCTTCAGACTTTGCTTTGCTACACGGAACCAGATTATTGCACTGTGTGGTCCCTTTAAGAGTAATATGTGGCCACTTAAAGGGAACTTAGCTTGTGTGTGGTCTATTTGCACACTGTTTTTTTATTCTTACTTGGGTGTGGGCATCGCTGTATATGCCAGCATTTATTGTCCATCCTTAATTGCCCTTGAGATTGTGGTGATGGGCTGCTTTCTTGAATCACAGCAGTCTATGTGGTGAAGGTACAACCACAGTGCTGTTAGAGAGGAAGTTCCAAGATTTTGACCCAGCGACAGTGATGGAACAGCGGTATATTTCCAAGTCAGGTTGGCGAGTGACTTGGAGGGGATCTTCCAGCTGGTGGTGCTCCCATGTATCTGCTGCCCTGTCCTGCTAGGTGGTAGAAGTTGTGGATATGGAAGGTGCTGTTGATGGAGCTTTGGTGAGTTGCTGCAGTGCACCTTGTATATAGTACCCACTGCTGACACATGGGGTAGGAATGTTCAATGTGGTGGATGGGCTGCCAATCAATGGGCTGCTTTGCCCTGGATGGTGTCGGGTTTTTTGAATGTTGATGTAGCTGCACTCATCGCACTCTTGACTTGTGCTTTGTAGATGGTGGACTGGATTTGGAGAGTCAGGGGGGGAGTTACTGTCCACAGAATTCTCAGCCTTTGATCTGCTCTTGTAGCCACAGTATTTTTATGGCTGATCCAGTTCAGTTTATGTTCAATGGTGACCCCAAGATGTTAAATTGGGGGATATGGCGATGGTAATGTCATTTAATGTCAAGGGGAGATGGTTAGATTCTCTTTTATGCAGATGATCATTGCTTGGTACTTGTGTGGTGCGAATGTTACTTGCCACTTATCAGCCCAAGCCTGAATATTGTCCAGGACTTGTTGCATATGGATACAGACTGCTTCAGTATCTGATCAGTCACGAATGACGTTGAGCATTGTGCAATCATCAGCAAACATCCCATATCTGACCTTATTATGGATGGAAGTACATTGAATAAACAGTTGGGCCCATGACACTACCCTGGAGAACTCCTCAACAATGTCCCAGGCCTGATGATTGACCTCCAAAAACCACAACCATCTTTCTTTGTGCAAAGTATGACTCCAACCTGTGGAGAGTTTTCCCTCGATTCCCATTGACTCAGATGTTGCTAGGGCTCCTCGACGCCACACTCGGGAAAATTCTGCCTTGATGTCAAGGCCATCACCTCACTTCTTGAGTTCAGCTCTTCCATCCACGTTTGAACCACGGCTGTAATTTGGTCAGGAGCTGAGCAGCCCTGGCGGAACCAAACTGAGTGTCACTGAGCAGGTTATAGTTGAGTAAGTGTCACTTAATAGCACTGTCAATGTCACCTTCCATTACTTTGCTGATGATCATGAAGAGGCTGATGGAGCTGGAAATGGCCAGATTGGATTTGTCCTGCATTTAGTAGACAGGACATATCTGGGCAATTTTCCACATTTTCAGGTAGATGCTAGTGTTGTGGCTGTACTGCGACAGCGTGGTTAGGGGCGTAGTTAGCTCTAGAACATAAATCTTCAGAATTATTGCTAGAATGTTGTCAGACCCCAGCCTTTGTAGTATTCAATGCCTTCAGCCATTTCTTGATAACATGTGGTGTGAATTGAATTGGCGGAAGACTGGCATCTGCGGTTCTGGGGACCTCCGGAGGAGACCATGATGGATCATCCACTCAGCACTTCTGGCTGAAGGTGCTGAAACTGCTTCAACCTTATTTCATGCATTGATGTATTGGACTGCATCCCATCATTGAGGATGGGGATATTTGTGAGTCACATCCTCCAGTGAGCTGTTTAATTGTCCACCACCAGTCATGGCTGGATGTTGGAGGACTGCAGAGCTTAGATCTGATCTGTTGGTTGTGGGATTGTAATTTTGCCTTTTGCAGCCACACAGCTTTGAGGCAATATTTGTGCTGCATTATACAATGGAACTCAATGTAAACCACCCTCCTGTAAAGGGAGCATTTAAATGTACACAGGTTTTGTGGGAGATTAGAGAACATAGAACAGTACAGCACAGTACAGGCCCTTCGGCCCACGGTGTTGTGCCGACCATTTATCCTAATCTAAGATCAACCTAACCGACACCCCTTCAATTTACCGCTGTCCATGGGCCTGCCCAAAAGTCATTTAAATGTCCCTAATGACTCTGACTCCACCACCTCCGCTGGCAGTGCATTCCACGTACCCACCACTCTCTGTGTAAAGAACCAACCTCTGACATCTTCCCTATACCTTCCTCCAATTACCTTAAAATTATGTCCCCTTGTGACAGCCATTTCCGCCCTGGGGAAAAGTCTCTGGCTATCCACTCTATCCATGCCTCTCACCCCTTGTACACCTCTATCAAGTCACCTCTCTTCCTTCTTCGCTCCAGTGAGAAAAGCCCTAGCTCCCTCAACCTTTCTTCGTAAGACATGCCCTCCAGTCCAGGCAGCATCCTGGTAAATCTCCTCTGCACCCTCTCCAAAGCATCCACATCCTTCCTATAATGAGACGACCAGAACCGGACACAATATTCCAAGTGTAGTCCAACCAGGGTTTTATAAAGCTGCAGCAAAACCTCGCAGCTCTTGAACTGAATCCCCCTGTTAGTGAAAGCCAACACACCATACGCTTTCTTAACAACCCTATCAACCTGGGTGGCAACTTTGAGGGACCTATGTACGTGGACCCATGATCCCTCTGTTACTCCACACTTCCAAGAATCCTGCTTTTAACCCTGTATTCAGCATTCAAATTCAACCTTCCAAAATGAATCACTTCACATTTATCTAGGTTGATTCCATCTGCCACGTCTCAGCCCAGCTCTGCAGCCTGTCAATGTCCTGTTGTAACCTGCAACAGCCCTCAACACTATCTACAACTCCACCAACCTTTGTATCATCAGCAAACTTACTAACCCACCCTCCCACTTCCTCATCCAAGTCATTTATAAAAAACACAAAGAGCAGAGGTCCCGGAACAGATCCCTGCGGGACACCACTGGTCACCGACCTCCAGGCGGAATACTTTCCATCCACTACCACTCGCTGTCTTCTTTCGGCCAGCCAATTCTGTATCCAGATAGCCAAATTTCCCTGTATCCCATGCCCCCTAACTTTCTGAATGAGCCTACCACAGGGAACCTTATCAAATGCCTTACTCAAATCCATATACACCACATCCATTGCCCGACCTTCATCAATGTGTCCCGTCACATCCTCAAAGAATTCAATGAGGCTTGTGAGGCATGACCTGCCCCTCACAAAACCATGCTGACTATCTTTAACCAAACTATGTTTTTCTAAATAACTATAAATCCTTCTCTGAGGATCCTTTCCAGTATTTTGCTCACCACAGAAGTAAGACTGACTGGTCTGTAGTTCCCAGGGATTATCCCATTTCCCTTTCTTGAACAGGGGAACAACATTTGCCTCCCTCCAATCATCCGGTACTACTCCAGTGGAGAGTGAGGACGGAAAGATCATTGCCAATGGCACAGCAAACTCCTCCCTCGCCTCCCGTAGTAACCTTGGGTATATCCCGTCTGGCCCAGGGGACTGATCTATCCTGATGCTTTTCAACATTTCTAGCACATTCTCCTTCTTAATATCAACCTGTTCGAGCCTATTAATCTGGTTCATGCTGTTCCCACAAGCAACAAGGTCCCTCTCTCTAGTGAATACTGAAGCAAAATATTCATTTAGGGCATCCCCCACCTCCTCAGACTCTAGGCACAAATTCCTTCCACTATCCCTGATCTGCCATACTCTCACTCTGATCATCCTTTTTTTTCTCACATAAGTGTAGAACGCCTTGGGTTTTTCCCTCATCCTTTCCGCTAGGGATTTTTCATGCCCCCTTTCTAGCTCTCCTAAGAACATTTTTGAGTTCCTTT
Organism: Scyliorhinus torazame; assembly: GCF_047496885.1. Taxonomy (NCBI): domain Eukaryota; kingdom Metazoa; phylum Chordata; class Chondrichthyes; order Carcharhiniformes; family Scyliorhinidae; genus Scyliorhinus; species Scyliorhinus torazame. Next base: position 53,140,158 of record NC_092723.1, on the reverse strand, counting down.
CTGGCTACCTTGTAACCCTCTGGAGCCGTGCCAGATCCTTGCTTCCTCAACCTTAAGTAAGCTTCCTTCTTCCACCTGACTAGAAGCTCCACTTCTCTTGACATCCAAGACTCCTTCACCTTACCATTTCTTCTTTGTCTCAGTGGGACAAAACTATCCAGCACTCGCAGCAAGTGCTCCTTAAACAACCCCCACATTACTGTTGTGCATTTCCCTGAGAACATGTTCCCATTTTATGCTCCTCAGCTCCTGACTAATATCAGTATCATTTTCCCTCCCCCAATTAAATACCTTCCCATGCTGTCTGTTCCTATCCCTCTCCATAACTATGGTAAAGATCAAGGAGTTGTGGTCACTGTCACCGAAATGCTCTCCCTCCGACTCATCTGACAGCTGGCCTGGTTCGTTGCCAAGCACCAAATCCAATATGGCCAAACATTCTTTTGGAGTAGAATGAGCATGGTACACATCTTACACCTCTAGAAAATGGTCCTGACAGCTCCACTTTAAGGGCCCTCTTGCTCAGCTATGTGGGTGATCCAATTTACTTCCTACCTATCAGCAATGGAAACATGCGGGCTGCTCATCAGTTCCGGGTTGAGGCCGAACAATCAGGATTCTTGCATGTGGTACGTTCAGTTCAAGGCGAGCCCATCGCTCCACTCACCACCTGCTGTATGCGAAGAACTTTAGGATACAGGCATACCTTTAATTAAAACTAGCCTAATAGGGACATAAAGAAAACAAAACAAGGACTGGGAGCAATTTCTCGAGGAATTGAAAATGAAATGAAATGAAATAAAAATGAAAATCGCTTATTGTCACAAGTAGGCTTCAAATGAAGTTACTGTGAAAAGCCCCGAGTCACCACATTCCGGCGCCTGTTCGGCGAGGCTGATACGGGAGTTGAGTTGAAAGCTGAGAAGTTAAATTCAGCATATCTTCTCTTATTTTTAAAAATTATTGTCACAAGTATGCTTACATAAACACCGCAATGAAGTTACTGTAGAAATCCCCTAGTCGCCACACTCCACCGCTTATTTGGGTACACGGAGGGAGAAGTCAGACTGTCCGATTCGGCTACCAAGTACGTCTTGAGGAAACCAGAGCACCCGCAGGAGACCCACTCAGACACAGGGAGAACGTGCAGACTCCGCACAAGCAGTGACCCAAGCCGGGAATCGAACCTGGGACCCTGGGGCTGCGAAGCAACAGTGCTAACCATTGTGCTATCTTACACCCTATATGGAGCCTTGGGGAAATTACAGGTAATCTTGGGAAATGGATCACCCAGTTGTTTCACAACCTTTCTTATTTTCATTGAAATCAATGGAATAGAAATTGGGTTGGCTCCATAATGTGTGCACAATCTGTTATGCCAGGCAATGTAACCAAATCTGCCCCAAAATTCAATTGTTGTGAACCCTGACAAAAATGAAGGATTATTACCCTTCTGCAAATCTTGCGGTCAGTCTGAGAGCATTTCTCCGTGCCGGGGAAGTTTGGCTTGAGATGGACGACTGATTGTAAATCCCCGAACTCTTTTCCAAAGTCATAAAAATAAACTTGAAAGAAATAGCTTGCTGTTCCTTTTGTTGTACTTCTCCAAGTTTATATTTACTTGTGCAAGAAAGCATCATGCCTGACACTAAAAAAAACCAAAGTGTTGGTTGGAGAAACAAAAATTGGTTATGTGGGAAAATAGGGGAAAAAAAACCTCTGAAACTCATTCCATCAAAGTAATGTAATCAGAAGCTTTTCTTTTAAAAAAAAAGCTGACAAAACACTCAGATTTATATTGTACAATGATGGTATTGCCAATTATTCTTCCTGCCAATATGTTCCATTACTGTAAGCTGAAAACAGAAAATTACTGGAACTTTATCCCTCGGGGGAAAAAGCTATTTTAATTAAATTAGTTTCTTGAAAATGGCAACGGCACAGACCATAAAATCTGAAGTTAGTTAGAACACTTTATTGTACTTTAATGCAAAATCCCAGTCCTTGTTACGTGTACACCCTATTAAAAAGTGGAAATAATGGGCTTCTGTGTTAAACTATGCTGAGAGGCTCGAACAATAAAATTGGTGATTCTGCTCTTCAGGACACAGATTTGTCCTTCTTGTAATGTCATAAGCCAAAAGGGAAGAAGATCTATTCAGAACCCCTTGTAGTAGTTTCAGCATGAAATTAAAAGTTATAGTCAGTCTCACTGATGAAACGATAGGTGATGTTCAGAATGTTATAGGCAGCAATGTGTTTAGGATGTGATAATGTCACCAGCAATAGGAAATAACATTCGAGAAGCATTCACACAGGATACAAATGCATCAAAATGATTAATTGCTATTTAGTTTGGCTTCTCAATGCAGCTTTCACTAAAACTCCACAAACATAGAATATCCATAAAGTGCAGAAGAAAGCCATTTGGCCTCTCGAGTCTGCACTGACCCTCCAAAAGAGCACTCCAACTCGGCCCACTCCCCCACCCTATCCCCGCACCTCCACCTAACCTTTGGACATGAAGGGATCATTTAGCATGGCCAATCCACCTAACCTGCACATCTTTGGACCTCGAACCATAAAATTGCTACAGCGCAGGAGGAGGCCACTCAGCCCATCGAGCCCGCACCGACCCTGCGAGAGAGCACCCAACCCCGTAATCCCACACAACCCCACCTAACCTTCACATCCCCGGACACCAAGGGACAATTCAGCATGGCCAATCAACCCAACCTGCACACCCCTGGAGCGCGGGAGGAAACCGGAGCACCGAGAGGAAACCCAGGCAGACACGAGGAGGAAGTGCAAACTCCACGCAGACAGGAATTCAACTCGGATCGCTAGCACTGTGAAGCAGCAGTGCTAACCCTATCCTTATTAAAACAGGCAACTTTTACTCTAATCAGTGCAGCTGAAAGTCTTTTTCATTGGGGTAGATTCTCCGCCCTGCCGCGCCACATTTCTGTTTTACCCTGCTGGCGGGATGCTCCATTATACCGGCTAGTCAATGGGGTTTCCCATTGTCGGCAGCTCCACGCCTTCAGGAAACCCCCGTGCTGCTGGCAAAACGGAGCACCCCGCCGGCAGAGAATCCAGCCCATTATCTTTTGCATGCCTAATACAAAAAAAATGCAGTGAGGAAAAGTCGCAACAAATTTGTGCATTTTGCCTGTTGAATGATCAAGCAAAGAACAAGTCATTTGTTTTACTTAATTACCCCATTACATCATTTGCATACAGAAAGAACATGTAATGATCACCCAGGTGCCCTAAATAAGTGAGCACTCATTGTTCGGAGAAGAGTGGCGGACATTAAATAAGCACTCTGATAAAAGGAAGCATTTGACTCTTAGAATTTAGTACCCCTTTCACTCATTACTCATCCTGTTCTCTGGTTAGGTCACAAATCTTACTTTATGTCGCACCGGTTTGGCTCAATAGTCTGATACACCACAGGCTAATGCAATGCAGATTTTTACTTATGATTCACTGTGCAGTAAGATCTTGATCACATTGCAGACACGAGTGAGATGCAGCAAGTGAAAACTGGGCATGACCCAATGAGAAAAAGACAGAACATTGATGGGCATGCCACCGAGACCACTTTCATAAACCTTGTGGATGGCGGCGGCTTGGCAATATTCCTTCCATGGAAAGAATCAAAAAAATTACTTTGTATTATGTCTCCAATCCCTACTTCCTGAAGCTAAGAGGAGTGTTATGCCTTAAAATTGCATAATTGGATGAAGGTCTTTTTAGAGTCACGTCTTTCTTTTCATTGCAGTTACCCAGCCACAACCCGAATCCAGCGACTCCTCCATCTTTCCACAGAGGCTGTTACTGCTTCCCATCACAGCCTATGAAATGGGCTCGGGTGCACTGCAGAGGCGGGAATAAGTGACTACTGTTCAGCTAATTCCACTGTGAAAATGCCAGCACTGGCTTAGACACAGAAGTTACTACCCTGCTTAAAATTAATTGAGCTAAGCAAAAAAAAACACATTCCAACATTTTCAGTGGCAAGCAGTAGAATAAAAATTAAAAAACGTAAAGAATACACACCTTCAGGTTTTTCGTTCTTTCGCTGTAGCTTTTTGCATTGTGCCAGTTTTAAATTACCTGATTTTCCATTGAGCATTTGCTCTTGTAAAGCCGGATTTGATGCGATTTCAATCTTAGTTAATTAGTTGACCAATTTCATAAATCAATTGTGAACAAATTACGAAGACTAATACATTCAATTTATAATTGCTTTTCCCAATTGCTTTAAAGCACAGGAAGGTTATTGTCCACTGGACTCCTTTGTAGCATTACATAAACAGTCCTGAAACATTACTACGGCAGTTTCAGCAATTATGTTGCACTTATACCAAAATACTTGTTCAATTTGTGGACTTGAAACAATTTGATTATTAACACTCAACAGCTTATGGTAAAAAAAAATCAGCTTGTTACAGAATGTCCAACATAAACCCTCCATAATGCTGTCTTAAATTAACTGCAAATCCAAATATTAGCCACTAGAGTGACTTACACATTGTACCCTTGAAAAAACTCTTTCACTCAACTTCCCTCAATCAACATCACTAAAGTAGGTAACCTAATCATTGTCACTTTACTGTTTGTGGAACCATGTTGTGTACCAATTGGCTGCCACATTTCTTACATTACAACAGTAACTTGAGGAGCTTACATATTACAGAGAATGAGGTGCTGAAGGTATTAAAGCACATCAAGATAGATAAATCCCCGGGACCTGATGAAATGTATCCTAGGACGTTGTGGGAGGCTAGGGAAGAAATTGCCGGCCCCGAGCTGAGATATTTGAATCATCGACAGCCACAGGAGAGGTACATGAAGATTGGAGGGTAGCAAATGTTGTGCCCTTGTTTAAGAAGGGCTCTAGGGATAAGCCTGGGAACTACAGACCGGTTAGCCTTACTTCTGTAGTGGGTAAATTGTTAGAAGGTATTCTGAGGGACAGGGTCTACAGGCATATAGACAGGCAAGGGCTAATTGGGGAAAGTCAGCATGGCTTTGTAAGGAGAATGTCATGTCTCACCAATTTGATTGAGTTTTTTGAAGGGGTAGCCAAGAAGGTAGATGAGGGCAGTGCAGTCGACATTGTCTACATGGACTTTAGCAAGGCCTTTGACAAGGTACCGCATGGTAGGTTGTTGCAAAAGGTTAAATCTCACGGAATCCAGGGTGAGGTAGCCAATTGGATACAAAATTGGCTTGACGACCCAAGACAAAGGGTGGTTGCGGAGGGTGGTTTTTCAAACTGGAGGCCTGTGACCAGCGGTGTGCCTCAGGGATCGGTGCTGGGTCCACTGTTATTTGTTATATATACTAATGATTTGGATGAGAATGTAGGAGGCATGGTTGGTAAGTTTGCAGATGACACCAAGATTGGTGGCATAGTGGATAGTGAAGAAGGTTATGTAAGATTGCAACAGGATCTTGACCAATTGGGCCAGTGGGCGATGAATGGCAGATGGAGTTTAATTTGGATAAATGTGAGGTGATGCATTTTGGTAGATCAAATCAGGGCAGGACCGACTCAGTTAATGGTAGGGAGGTGGTGAGAGTTACGGAACAAAGAGATCTAGGGGTATGGGTTCATAGCTCCTTGAAGGTGAAGTCGCAGGTGGACAGGATGGTGAAGAAGGCATTCAGCATGCTAGGTTTTATTGGTCAGAATATTGAATACAGGAGTTGGGACGTCTTGTTGAAGTTGTACAAGACATTAGTAAGACCATACATGGAATACTGCGTTCAGTTCTGTCACCCTATTATAGGAAGATATTGTTAAGCTAGAAAGAGTGCAGAAGAGATTTACGAGGATGCTACCAGGATTTGATGGTCTGAGCGATAAGGAGAGGCTGGATAGGCTGGGACTTTTTTCCCTGGAGTGTAGGAGGCTTAGTCAACATCTTTTCCCGAAGGTAGAGGTAGAGGGCATAGGTTTAAGGAGAGAGGGGACAGATACAAAAGAGACCAGAGGCAAAATTCCTTCACACAGAGGGTGGTGAGCATCTGGAATGAGCTGCCCAAGGCAGTGGTATAGGCGGGTACAGGTTTTGAAACATATTCCAGATTAGGGCTAGGGTTAGGGTTAACCCTAACTATGAATCAACACGCCATCGTTGAAAACCACTTCTCTATCACAGAACCCACAGCCTGCCCTCCCGGCTTCAAATTGCCAGACCAAGATAAACCGATCGTCAACCGTTTCCGCACTGGCCATGGCCTTTATGCATCAAATTGGCACAAGTGGGGCCTTTCAGGCAACCGAGACTGCAAATGCTGTGCACCCCAATCAATGACTCACATCACCGAAGACTGCCCCTTGGCAAAATTCAGTGGAGGGCTCACAGAGCTCTGTTTAGCCATTGCGGAAGTTGCTGCCTGGTTGAGATATTTATTACTGCATACGCTAACATTATTTGACTATTTAACCAGTTTTGATCCTCCAAGGATTTCTGCTGCAATTTATGTGTTTACACATTTTGAAGTTGAACCACACGTGCGGCTAAAATGTCCTCTCTGTGTTTCCACAGGCGAAGCTCTCACACAATTGCTGGGAGAGAGCCCAGACTAGCGGAGGGGTGCCGGACATTCGAATCCTCACCATCTTCGCGCAACGGGCCCTGGAGGTGACTGGGATGGCCGAGGACAGAACGGTCACCAATGCAGAGGTCGCTACAGTGGTCAGGATACACCGGGCCCAACTTGAGGACCTGTCAAACATGAGTTGTTATTGCCATACAGACTGACCCATCCCTCCCACTGCCCAAATGTCCAATCTCCCGCATGTCCTTCAACCGACGGCGCCGACCCATCTGAGGTTGGCCCCTCCCTGTCTCCCATGAGAGCACCTCAGAGGAGATCTTCGAGAATTCCATGATCGACATGTCACAGCTGCCATCTCCACCCTCCACCAGCGCAGAAACACGCTCCTCGGTGGGAAATGTTAGTGGATAGACTTCTGGGCACAATCTAGTGAGCACTACACAGTTGTTGATGTACATCAGGTGGAGGCAGGAACGTCCAGTCCTGGGTCTGCCAAATCTCAGGACCCAACTGGGTCGAAGCCAGACTTTGAGCCTATGGAACAGGTATACCCTGAGCTGATGGAGACACTAGGGTGCAGCCGGGACATTCAGAGGGAGACATTAGCAACACTCCAGCAAGTCCATTACAATTGGATGAGTCCCAGAGGCTACGGGTGCAGGAGATGTCACCGGCAATGTGTGGCACTGAGGCTAACATTGCTCGGGTGGCGACCACAGTGGAGAGCCAGGTTCACGACATCAGCAGCATTACTGGCGATGTGCAAGGCCTGCTGCAGTTGGTGACAGCCATGGCTGAGGGCCTTGGCAGAACTCCCGACTCACTGGGTGGTGTGACCCAGTACCAGGCTGACCTTGATGAGATCCTGCGGGACAGATCAAGCTCTCAGATGGGAATGGCTGAGGCACTGTGGAGCATGGCCCAATCACTCAGGCGCATCGCCGAGGGCGTCGACACGATGGTCCATCATCGCTCCCTTTCCCATCCCCCCCAGCCCCATTTCCCACCCTCCCAGGGTATGTGTCATATCACTCTTGGGTGCTGGGACTGTGTCGGGGAGCTGCCAGGGCTGGCAGGACCAGATGACGCAGGGGCAGCCGGGGCTCAAATCAGCTGCCCCTCCATCCCGAGATGAATCCCCGGGCCCTATAGGCACAAGCGGGAGATGAGGGTGCTGGGTGCCAACCTGGACCCGTCCAATGGAGTGGGGATGGTGGTCACAAGCACCCCCCAGTTCCATCTGATGAGGCCGCATCATGCAGGCAGCACACGGGTCAGGGCGGCAAGGCTGTGCATGTGCTGCCAATAAGTGCACCGGAGCCCTCCAGCCCTAGAGCCCGGCCCCCAGGGACACCGAAGGCCACGGGTCGAGGTAAGCAGCTGGCTGCCTCATCGCTCAGATGTAGTGGTAGAGCAAGAAAGGCTAAGCATGTTGACGATTACTAAGGACACAGGCGGGGGGGGGGGGGGGGGGGGCAGGAGGATGGTGGTGGGCGTGGATAGGTAGGGGCGAGGGTGGGCGAGGGGCATGGTGGGGCGATTGGGGCGGCATCATGGGGAAAGTGGGGCATTGTTGGACACCAGTGACACATTAAAAACCGTTGACCACAAGCAGTATGAAACCTCTGACACTTTCTCCCGCAATGCGGGCCGACCTCCGAACCATTATCCCAACTCTCTAGACATGTCCCCCTCCCAGGGCATACCGTGTGCAGGGGATGGGTGCGGGCGAGCACTCAGCAGACAGGCAGGGATCATACTGGCATTGATTGAAGAGCGGTGGTGCTCAGCTCTCTGTGGATTATCATCACCCCCCTGCCCTCGACAGTGGTCCACTGACGGTGCTGACACAGTCCTAGCACCCAGGAGTGATGTGGGACATACACTGGGAGGGTGGGAAATGGGGGTGGGGAAGGTAGTGATGATAGACTAGGCCACGTCCTATTTGAAGCAGATGGGTATGAGGACCTCCCTGGCCCTCCGGGCGTGCAGGACCCACGCAGTGCTGCCTGTATTGTAGCCTCTGGCTGGTTCTCTTGTTCATCCCCGGGCTTGTCCTCCAGCCTCTGCTGGCCCGGCGTGTCCTCATCAGCGTTGTCCTCCTGCTCCTCATCCCCACCCTTCAGCACGTCGTCCCGCTCCTGTGCCAGGTTGTGGAGACAGAGCAGACCACCACAAAGTGGGTGTCAGACTACGCGCCGCATTGGGTGGACTTGCAAGTGGACTGGGGGAGGGGGGGCCCAGCTCCTGCAGTGGAGTTTGGACAGAGTGTTGCTGCGGATGGACAGGAGGTTTTCGGTGGCCCCAGAGGCAGGATTATTGAAGGAGAGGCAGAAGCTCCAGATGGAGTTCGAGCTGGTGTCCATAGGGAAGGCAGTTGGGCAATTGCAGAGGGCCAAAGGGGCAGTGTATGAGTACGGGGAAGGATGGCAGGACGCTGGCCCACCAACTCAGGAAGCAGAAGGCGACGAGGGTAATTGGAAAGGGTGACGAGTGATAGGGGTGGAGTGATACTGGAACTGGTGGGGGTAAACGGGGTATTTGAGAAGTTTTATGGGAGGCTTTATATATAGGAACACCCGACTGGGGGGGGGGGGGGGGGGGAATGCAGCGATTCCTGGATGGATTGGAGTTTCCCAAGGTGGAGGGGGTTGAGGTGTCGAGAACACCCCTCTGGTGGAGGAGATGGAGGGTATGGGGGCGATGCAGGCAGGAAAGGCCCCGGACCCAGATGGTTTTCCGGTGAAACTTTATAAAAAGATTTTGGGTGACCTGGGGCCCTTGCTGGTAAGGGCATTTAATGAGGCAAAGGATAAGGGGTAGCTCCCCCCCCCCAACGTTATTGAAGGCCTCAATATCTTTAATTTTGAAGAGGGATAAGGATCCGGAGCAGTGAGGGTCCTACTGTCCAATATCAATGCTGAATGTGGACGCCAAGTTATTGGCTAAGGTCTTGGCCTCGCAGATTGAGAACGGTGTCCCCGGGGTGATAGCAGAAGACCAGACGGGTTTGTTAAGGGGAGGCATCTGTCGGCTAACGTTAGGTGTTTGTTGAATGTTATAAAGATGCCCTGGGAAGGACGGAATGTGGAGGTGGCGGACGTTGTGGATGCGGAGAAGGCCTTTGATCGGGTGGAATGGGAATATCTGTTGGAGGTACTGAGACGGTTTATGTTCGGGCAGGGGTTTGTGGACTGGGTCCCATTGTTGTGTCAGCGCCGGCAGCGTGTGTAAGGAAAAATCGGGTGATCTTGGGGTATTTTAGGCTGTATCATTAGGCAGGCAGGGATTGATGTCTGGGGTGCTCAAGGTGAAGGTGGTCTCGAGTCCAGAAATGGGAATTTTTGGAGTGTCGGAAGATCCGGGAGTCCAGTGAGAGAGGCCGATATTGTGGTCTTTGCCTCTTTGTGTGTACAGAGACTGATCTTGTTGGAATGGAGGGACTCGGGGCCGCCGGGTGTGGGTAAGCAACCTCGCAGAGTTCCTCAGGGTGGAGAAAGTTTGCCTTCAGAAGGTCTGTGGAGAGGTTTTCCCGGAGATGGAAACCATTTATTGATTTCTTCCAGGATAGTTAAGCATGGGGGGGGGTGGTATTTTGGGGTTAAAAACAAAAGGAGGTTGAGTGGGTGGAGGGTAACAATAGGGAGGTGGGGAGAGGGGATGTTGATTATTTATTTGTTATAAGATTTCCTGTTTGTTCTCTTTTTGGTTTTGGTTGTGTTTGATGTGTATATATATATAATTGCCTTAATAAAAACATTTATTAAAAAATAAACGCATTGATGATTTATTTTCACGGTATGAATGATAGCTAGTCTTTCTTTGTCGATATGGAAATATTTCCTTTAGGTAGTGTTCGGGATGTGAAGGCGACCGGCCTTTCCACACCATCTTCCATTTTGTGTGAAAGTACCACACCGATACCGTATGGAGATGCATCTCAAGTAACAACAATGGGTTGAAATTGACCAGTAAGGTTGACGACTGCAGGCCTGCTTGACCTGATCAAAAGATGTCCTCTGAGTCTCCTCCCACTTCCAACACTGGTACTTATTGAAACGTTGATGCAGGGGTGCCAAAATGGTCGACAGGTTGGGCAAAATGCGGCTGTAATAATTGACCATCCCTAAAAACTTCAATTCCGATGCATTCTTTGGCTCCGGAACACCTTTTATTTATTTTATCTTATCTTCAAGCAGGTGTAACCCCTTTGCATCATCTCTGAAACCTAAATAAGTAACTTCACCAGTGTGAAATGTGCACTTTTCCCACTTTAACCAAATACCAGCTTCTTTAAATCTCTTCAGGACTTCTTCCAAATTTGCTTTGTGCTCCTCTGGTGCTATTAGAACATCATCTAGATACCGGACAATCTTCGGAATTTTCTGCAATAGGCTCTCCATTGTGCACTGGGATATTGCACAGGCTGGCGATATAATGAAAAGCAGTCTTGTATATTGGACCAACCCTTTGTGTTTTTTTTATAGGAACAAACAATCTTGACTCTTCTTTCAGCTCAAGCTGCTGGTACACATGGCTTAAATCTGACTTGGTGTAATTAAGACCTCCAGCCAACTTAGTAAATAAACCATCAATCCTGGATATAGCAATTTATCTACTTTCGCCACCTTGTTCACCGTTATCCTACAATCACCACAGATTCGGACTGTGCGGTCTGGCTTTAACACTGGGATGATGGGTGCTGCCCATTCTGAAAATTGTATTGGAGTAATTACCCTCAGGTCCTCCAGATGCTTCAGCTCCACTCTACTTTCTGGTGTAGAGTATAAGGTGGAAAAATGTTAGTGTTGCTTCTGGCTCTACATAAATCTTTGCCTTCAAACTTTTGATGCATCCTAATTCTCTCTGCAAGACCTCATGGTATTTTCATAGATGCTCCTGGGAAAACCCATCAGTGATACTGATTTCTAACCATTTCAATTTGATTTTCTTCAGCCAATCACGTCCTATGAGGGCCTGGCCTCTTTCACTCCATAATGATTAATGGTATCTGGGCTGACTGCTTCTGGTGCGATACTGGTATGGATGCCGTCCCTAATATCTTCAGTGCCCCTCCAGTATAGGTGGAAGTAATGCTGAGCTTCACAGGCTGCAGCCCTCCCTGCAGGTACTTAAATGCTATGATTGTAAGAAATTTTAAGACGGATTTACTAAAGGACAGGTACAGTTATGTCTGGAGTTGCGGTGAGGGGTGTTGGGGAAGTGGCATATTTTCAGTTACTCTCTTCCACAAGCAATATTGAAACCTTGGGATAAATATTTGTACCATTGCTCTGGAGACTTAAGCTCTGAAGCCCCTTTACTCATCTCTGGACTTCAAACTTGCTCACAGCATGGCGTGGACTATTCCCCAGCACAATCTCAAGAGCTGTTTCTAATGCCTTTCTAAAAAATTAATGTCTTTGTTTCATTTATGTGCAGAACAAATGCCTTTCAATCAGACCAAGCTGTTAGCGTTTGCTAAATTATTTATTCTCCACTCAACACTATCTGATACAAGCCACAAACTATGCCTGTGTCATGCACAATGTTGTATTTCTTTGCCTAGTGCAAGATAAAAGCTTACACTACGAGGGACTTCGATTTTGTTTTTCTTCTTCTGCCCTCTATAGTTCTGTGCTGCGGCATCACATCCTTGGGAAGACAGCATGTCCTTTGGGAAAAAGAACACACACAAATGGAAACCTTACTGGATGCCTGTTGCAGGTTACACAGCTGCTTCAGAAACTCTCTGGCTGTTGCTTTCCATGTTTACCGACCGCTGCCCCTCTCCTGTTATAACCTGCCTGCTTACCATTGGCTGGGGACTAATGACAATCCCACAATCCTGTGGGAGTATGAGCTTCCCCAATGAGGAGGGCGGAGAAATCATTAGCAGACTCCCTGTATAAATAAAGCTGGCCAGTTTGGAACCAGCAGGAAGGAGTGAGCAGCAAGCAAAGTTGCTGCTGCTGTTGTATATATATGTTATTGTAAATAAATATTATTTCTTTGTATCCTTAAAACTTGTGCTGGATTCTTCGTGGCCCTCACAAAACTGGCGACGAGGATGGGTTCCTTGGACTTTGGGGGGAGGGATGTTATAACCTGCCTGCTTACCATTGGCTGGGGACTAATGACAATCCCACAGTCCTGTGGGAGTATGAGCTTCCCCAATGAGGAGGGCGGAGAAATCATTAGCAGACTCCCTGTATAAATAAAGCTGGCCAGTTTGGAACCAGCAGGAAGGAGTGAGCAGCAAGCAAAGTTGCTGCTGCTGTTGTATATATATGTTATTGTAAATAAATGTTATTTCTTTGTATCCTTAAAACTTGTACTGGATTCTTCGTGGCCCTCACAAAATCTCCTTTCCTGAAAGCAATGACTCCAGCTTGGTGGTGTGGTTCCTTGGCCTCCAGCAGCACTCTGACATGTTATCCAGCTGGCCATTGTTGAGGTGTGGCAGTAGATGGTGAACTTAAAAAGTTACTGGAGGGCATCAAAATCAAATTTTGTTGACAATCTAATGTCAATTTAAAGAAGAAACCGTGGCTGATGTACTCCCTCCCTCATAATGTTGCTGAAGTTAAGATGAACTAATGCAACAAGGAAAAAGGGTCAAACTTGGTTTGATTCAAAGAATCAAATGCAGTTCATATGACTATCCTTTGCTGGATTTTCCCTTTTCCAAACTGCACCATCAGGAAAGCTCAGCTCTGCATACCAAAGTGGGTGACTATAATTTTAGTTTTTTCTTCTAAGATGTGACTATAAAATCAAACGCGCTACACAGTACAGTGGTTTCAGTATGCCAAAAGGTTGTAAAAATGCAAGGGTAATGATAACTGGCAGAGTATGCGTGCAACAATGTCATCTGAGCTGAAACGTTACAGCTAGCTGTTTTTGCTGCATATGTAATGCAGGTCGAAGATGTATTTGTCAACATAAGCTTTATGATAGCTCAATTCCCAGAAATAGTCGCGCCTCTGTTAGTTTTCTTTTACCTTTTCCTAGTTGTGGAACCATAAGATTTATGAAACAAGATGGCGAATGAGGACTGTCTGCATCAAACAGAAGGCGGAGGTTAAGCCAGGCCACGGACTCTCACAAATGACTTTTGAGTCTACTCCCAAAATTCAGCCAAAAAATGCCCCGCTGTCAATTAAAATGTGCAATTAATGCCCACTGAAGTGCCTCATCCAGCCATCATTGGTATTCAACCAGCTGCAGGCAGGGTAGTCACCACGTGGGAAGGCCAAAATGTAAACTCGGTTGGTGCTGCATGAATGCTGCATGTGGGCTCCCAGGCGGTGGGGGTGAGGTGGGGGGAGAGAGGCGTTGAGGGGATGCGGTATTGAGGGTGGTGGTGGTTGATGGGGGTGAAGATGTGAAAGGCATTTAGTGCCTGATCAAGTCCCACTCCCCCCCCCCCTCCACCAATGTGGTCGACTTCCCCCCTTTCTCTCTCATGCGGCCCTCACTCCTGCACACCCCCTCCTGATGTGGGTCTCTCAGTGACCCCAGGCCTTTCACTGGCTGCGTTACCAACAGCTACCACGGCTCAGACTGATACTATCAGTAATGCACAGCTGCCAGGATGTAATCTGGTTGGCCAGCAGCTCTTACAATATGGAATTTGTTGTACTGCATACAAAAATGAATACCCTTGTGCACTCCTTACATCCTGTCAACCTCTGGAAGGGGATCTGTTGTATTACCCTTGGTGGTAATATGTTGTGTTCTTTGTCTTGTGTTCCAGAATGGTCCGTTGAGTTGGTGACAAAGAGTCCACCAATCATTACATTGAAACAAAACTAATTTATTGTATAACGATTAATTAAATGAAGTTCACACACGCTACTGAGCTGTAGTTAATAATAAAGTAATATTGAATCTGTCTAGCAATAATCAATAATCTAAGTAGTCACTAATAATAACCTTGTGTAACCCTCTGCAACCTAATCTTCTAATGCTGTTCTCTTGCTTTCTCCTTCACTAACACTACCCAGCATTCCCTGAGGTCTGATTTATATACAGAGAAGTGGTGGTGCCCTCTAGTGTTTGAGTTACACAGAGATGTAATAATTAACTCTTCACTGACTTGCCTGTATACATATCATTACAGGTCCTCAGTTGAGGGAAAGTGAAGATATATCAGATGCACAGCTGTGGAAGGTGACATAATCAGAACAGATGTACTGGGCCGAGTAATTGCTTTGGAGTGGGAGGAAGAATAATCGCGGTACCTGTGGGAGTCAATGGGCCTATTGTAATTTTAAAATACATTACAAAAACTCCCCTCCCAACGAGAGAGATACAAGTAGGTACTTAAGCACACAGTATTGTGCACACAACCAGCATCTGAAGCCGTTTGAACCATGTTCCAGAAAATGAGAGAGGGAGCACTCATCCGCAAGAAATTTTTATGCCTAGCCCTCCTTAGAAAGGGTGTTTTCAAATATAAAACATAAATTTGGAGAATAAAACTGGAATAATCTGGTGAAATAATACAGGTAAAAACATTAGCAAAGTTTAAAATGCTGTTAGACACTTAAATGTTTAAGGCCACAGGGGCGAGGAACTTCAAGGATCTACTGACCTTTTCTTAATCTTGACTTTTATTATGTTCTAAACTGCGAGGCCTGAAATAATAAGCTCCTAATATGTTTCCTATTTTGCAATGTTAATTCTATCTCCTTAAAAATTTGAACAATTGTAGAAAAGATCGCTTTATAGAAACTCCCTTTCCAAAGAGAGGGATTTAAGTAGATTATTAATACAATATCCAGCATTTAACTCACGCCACTAACAATGTCATTTGGTCTGCATGATTTGGGAATATAGTGGGTAAAGCGAACAGAAGGGGGAAATGGAAATATTTCAGCATTAAACTTCCACTTAGTCATTGTCCAACATGCCTTTCTCTCTGGCTGCTGGACAAATGCATTTTCAACATGAAGAACAAAAATCTAAGGCCGCAGAAGGGCTTTACAAATATCTGGAACCAACCTCATACTGCTGTGGTTTTAGTCATAAACTAAAATTCAGTGCCTGCTATACAGTAACGGCTATAGAATGCACACTGGTGGTTTAATTGAACCTGGAGCAAACTGCTGCCAGGAGAAATTATGGTTCCCTTTTGGTGAAAGATATTCAACCTCCAAGCCAATGTTCTCCTTGCCGCAGCAACAGCAGGCATTCTTAACCCTCGGTAAAGCATTATATTTGTGAGGAACCTATTGAATATTGTCATTAAAAGAAAGCCCCAAACACAAATTGCCTTTTAATGACAGGTAACAAAGCAGTATATTTTTTAATGACACTATAATTCATATATAGTGCTTGATTTAGTTACTGGTGCAAACCAGCACTCTATCTGACACAGTCCAGGCATGCAGTCCTCAATCTGATTGCTGTAATGATGCTCGACCAGGCCAACCTTCAGAAATGACAAGAGAATACATAGTAAAGGCGTTCATTTCAAGTCTTATTCACACTGCAAGTCAGTGAGAGCCAATACATTTAATCAAGGGTCCAAGTTTGAGGTTGTAACTAAAAATGCTGAGCACTGTGTATGCAGCATGAAGCTCTTATCCTGAGCCACGTCCATTTAGAGTATTCTGGTTATCTGAGGCGCTGCAGTGAATGTCACACTGCAATACCCCTGGACTTTACTTTTTGATAGTGGTCGCCTCCCTCTATAAAATGAGGATAGCACTGGGAACCATCCTTGCCTATGTAATTGGCCCCCAACACAGGAAAATGGTTCAAGGTCACAGGGTTAAATTGCCTGATTGCTTTCCCAGAATTAGCCTTCCACTTGTGAGTGCAGGTGCCTCCTGAATCTCTTGGGAAGTGAGGTGAGGGAAGGGGGATATTTTAAGCAGTATCCAACTCCTAGTGGTATAACTGACCACAATAAGCAATAAAAAGGAGCGTCAATACATAATATTCAATGCAATGCAGCATTGAGATTTGGCAAAAGAAGCTAGGAATCAGAGCAGGAGCAATAATATTCATCCCTTCAATCACTTACCAACATTCTCTATCAAAGAGAGCCTGTACCTGGCACTCAGAGCTTCAACTCTCTCTTACACACTTTGCACTACAGCAAGCCTCACAACCACATTTCAGCTTGTGCCTACTGCTAACTATCCAAAGATAACAGGTGCATCTTTCAAACACTGTGCACCATGCTCCCGGACACAATTCCCTTCCTCTTGCAGGAAACAGTGGCGCGCAACCACATTGGGAGCATTTAACATGTGGGGAATGGCTTGACTTCATGGGCTGGATTCTCCGATTTTCAGGCTATGTCCTGATGCCGGCGTGGGAATGGTGGCTTTTTACGTCTGACAATTCGGCGCAAAACGGCCATCGATCCTCGGTTTGGTGTGGGGCTAGTAGACAGGCAGCGTAGAGCACCCGGCTCTAGTTGCCGATAAGGTCGGAGAATTGCCGGATCCTTGGCCGTGCATGCGCACGGTGGCGGCTTGCAGCGGCCGGTCGAGCAAAATGGCACCGGCCACGCTGATCAGGCCTGCCAAATAGTGCTCCTCCTTTGGCCGGCTCTCGACCCCCGGACCACCCCTCAACAGTGCCCCCAGCCCATGCCAAAGTTCCCCCAGTCCACGGATCGGCCCTCCCCTGACTGTGGCGCCACTGGATTGAGTCCGCAGCCGCCACAGCGAATTCCCGACAAGTAATGCCATGAGAGACCCACGCCGTCGGGAACTCGGCCGGTTGGGGGCGGAGCATCAGGAGGAGGTCCTCAGGCAATGTCCTGGGGCCATCGATACGGCGTGCAGCATACTCTTAGAGTACGCCGCTTTGGATGGGCGATGCATCGCGAAAGCAGCGCCGCCCCCGATTCCGGCGCAAACTTTGATTCTCTGGCTGATCGCCAAACGCAATTTCGGAGTCGGCGACCGGAGAATCCCGCTCCATGTGTGGGGATTTTCTGCACCCCCAACCGCCCGCGCATCGTCTTTCTTAGTGGCCAGGATGCGGGGTGGTGCGGCCCACCTTTTTGTTTTTCAATTTAGAGTACCCAATTCATTTTTTCCAAATAAGGGGCAATTTAGTGTGTACAATCCACCTACCTTGCACATCTTTGGGTTGTGGGGGCGAAACCCACGCAAACACGGGGAGAATGTGCAAACTCCACACGGACAGTGACCCAGAGCCGGGATTGAACCTGGGACCTTGGCGCCGTGAGACTGCAGTGCTACCACTGCGCCACCGTGCTGCCCTGTGCGGCCCACCTTTGGCAGGTGGCGGGATCTTTTGGTCTCCTGCTGTAAATAGAATTTCCCAATGATCCACACCCTGCCTTCGGGAAACCCACGGTGGGGGTTTGTCTTTGGCGGGATTGGAAATCCCGCTGGCAAGAACGGCCAGAAAATCCCCCCACCTTCCATGCCTTCACCCTCACGTGTGTGCTTTATCCAAATTGCTACAACTAGTGAAACTGGATCCCACTGTATTAATAAACTGAGGTGAAGTGCTGACGTTCATGAAACAAAATTGGAAATAGGAAGGGAGAAAGATCAAGTGGTGATTGGATGATGCCAGTTAATGTTCTGAAGTCGGATTGATAGCATGATGCAACTGACTGTATACATTTGCAAAACAAACACAAGGGTTGTGTATCAAATTTTGACTGTTGGGAAACCATTTTACAGATTTTGTCTTTGGAGTTCATTCAAAAGAGCTGATTAGAAATTGAGTGAGCCACAATTGATCATTTCCAGAGATTATAATTTTCCTGAAAAAGGGATTTGTGGTGTCCATTGGAATGTCTATATATTTATCTATAAATACTAGGTTACAACCTAAAGTGAATGAGAGCCAAACATGATATAGAATCTAATTAGCCACACACTTAAAAGGATCAACATTTGAGATCAAGGACAAATGAACCCCAAGAAGGTTTATTATTAAACAGCACGACAGGACATTAGGTCACCTTTTCCTCTATAAGAAAAGTTTTCTTTTTTAATTAAGAGTGGGATGTCAAAGGTAGATTTTGGTTGGAATCCTCCGCTCGTCGGGATTTTCTTATCCCGCCGGCAGCACACCCCCAACCGTAGGTTTCCCGGTGGCATGGGGTGACTTCAATTAGAAATCCCAGTGACAGGCAGCAGGAAGAGAGAATCCTGCTGCCAGTGAATGGCGCGTCACAGAGAAACAAGTGGCTGGTGACCGGAGAATCCAGCCTATATAAGATAGTGAGTGTCATAATGTACACCAGTATATTATGGTGCAGACACACACACACACACACTGATGGACATGCAGTGGGACCAATCAGCATACACAACACCGCAGCCAATCACCAGTGAGAGCACACGCACTATAAAGACAGGGGACAGGAGAGTTCCGCTTCATTCTAGTAGCAGCCAGCTCGGAGCACAGAGCTCACAGCCTGCAACACAGACATTCACCATGTGCTGAGTGCATCACCTGGTTAGGACTCGGCAAGGGTCAACAGTTAAAGCTGGTATTGCATTGACCCACAGTTCAAGTATGTTAATATAGTTAACCTTATAATAAAATAGAGTTGCACCACTTCCAGTGTTGGTGACCTGTTTGTGATCCAGAACACCCAACACATCAGTGAGGCTCTGAATAAATTATATTAATTACTGACACCAAACAACAGCAGCGATGGCCCAACTACACAGCGGTTAGCACTGTTGGTTCACAGCGCCAGGGTCCCAAGTTCAATTCCCGGCTTGGGTCACTGTATATGCAAAGTCTGCACATTCCCCCCGTGTCTGCGTGGGTTTCCTCCGGGTGTACCGGTTTCCTCCCACAAGTCCTGAAAGACGTGCTATTAGGTAAAATGACATTCTGAATTCTCCCTCGGTGTACCTGAACAGGCGCCGGAATGTGGCGACTAGGGGATTTTCACAGTAACTTCATTGCAGTGTTAATATAAGCCTACTTGTGACAATAAAGATATTATTAAACCACAGACTGAATATAGAATGAGACAAGTGCTGAATTAAGTGCATAGCCTGAAGTTACCCAAAGTGATCCATTCCAGATTCATTGAGGAATTACCCATTTTTTAATTGGGTTGTCAAAAAAAAACACAGCATCACCTTACGTTTCCTGATTATTTCCTTGCTGCCACAGTGGCAAGCAGTAAGTCACAGGGATTCATAGGTGGAATCACAGCCAAAAGGATTAATTGGTTCTTTTAAAAAAAATGTACTAATGGCCATCCCTTTCTCAACAAGAGGAGATATTCCCATGGTTTTGTATTTTACATTTAGTCAGTGAAGTATGTTCTCATCCAAACTTCAATCACATAATGCTTTGATCAGGCAAGTGGGGGTGGGGGTGGGGGGGGGGGGGTGGTAATTGGGCTGTGCTTAGTTTGTATATAGAAGCTTGACCTCATCGCTCATGAAAAATCCAAATATCTATTTTACAGCCAATACGTTAAAATAAACCCATACAGGTACAGTTAAGGCTATTTGTGTAGAATCGAATATAATTCCATTGTAAGATTATCATGGATTAATTTACTAATAATTGTTTTAGTGATTCATTTCTCCAGGTACTATTGGAAGGGTAGAACTCAGTGTCTGACAATGCAGTAACCGGAGTAAGTTTTAAAATGTAAACTGCATGTTTGAACAGACCGCTCTGTCCAAATAGGCTGGTGGTCTTAGGGAAGTGCTTGTGATTAATAAGTAACAGAAATTTGTGAGCTTCATCTATAATTGCTATTATCTGTAAACGATTTATAAGCTAAGCTAATAAGGTAAGCAAATGCTGCATCAGAATAATGCATGTGGAGAGCAGAGATCTGTGGACAACGATGATTGGACGTATGAAACTAGATAAACTTAAACTAGCACGGATGGAGAGGATTGGATGTCTGGAGTAGGATAATCAGTGGTGATCGATACGTTGAGGAATAAAGTGGACAAATTCCAAAAGCTTGTTGCGTAAGTAAAGAAGATGAAATCGTCTGACTTACGCAATTGGATGCAAATGTTAGCTCAAGGAGCCCAGCACCTGCATAATTAAAGTTGAAAGCTGCATGTTTTTCAGTATAAGGAATGCGACATAACACACCATGTGACTCCTGTACGTTGGCAGTGTGAAGAAAGTACCTGTATCGTGAAGATCTGTGTGCACATGCAGAACCATTTCTGAATGAAGAATTGATGTTACTCTGTTACTGATCCTGTTTGAGTGGTCAGTGCCTTGTGCATAATAGTAGCTGTCACAGAAGTTAAGAAAACACGACAAAAGAGACAGAGATTACCAGGAAGTTGCATACTTTTTTCCCCATTTACCAAATGGGTAATAACCTATTGGGACAGTAAATGGCTGTCATAATATAATATACTACATTGCATTGATATCTGCTGTGTATCTAGAAAGGCTTTCTGTCACAAATTGGTATTCGATTGAATCCTTAAGCATGAAATTAGTACCATAGAATTTGCCAAAGAGTAGAATTGAATGCCTTGTGCAATATTATCTCTTCCTGTTTCTATCATCTTTTTATAGTTTAAACCCAGTCATTTTGCTTCTGACCTCACTTTCACTCATGTTCCTTAGCGTCATGGCTTTATCATCCAACAGAGCAATGTGACAGAGAAATGTTCACAAACAGCTGACATTCAATGGCATTAATATTGCTGAATCACCCACTATCAATATGCTGGAGGTTACCATAGACCAAAAACTGAGCTGGATGAGCCATATAAATACTGTGGCTACGAGAGCAGGTCAAAGGCTAGGAATCTTGCGGCGAGTAACTCACCTCCTGACTCTCCAATGTCTGTACACCACCTACAAGACACAAGTCAGGAGTATCGTGGAATGCTCTCCACCTGACTGGATGAGCACAGCTCCAACAACACTCAAGAAGCTTGACACCACCCATGAACAAAGCAGCCTGCTTGATTGCTCCTCCTTCCACAAACATTCAATCCCTCCACCACCGATGAACAGTGGCGACAGTATGTACCACCTACAAGATGCACTGAAGGAAGTCAGCAAGGTTCCTTAGGCAGCACGTTCCAAATCCACAATCACTACCATCTAGAAGGACAAGAGCAGCTCATACCTGGGAACAGCACCACCTGGAGTTTCCCATCCAAGTCACTCACCATCCTGACTTGGAAATATGTGACCGTTCTTTTATTGTCGCTTGGTCAAAATCCTGGAACTCCCTCCCGAACAGCACTGTGGGTGTACCTACATCTCAGGGACTGAAACAGTTCAAGAAGGCCATGATCTTCTCAAGGACAACTATGAATGGGTAATAAATGCTGGTCTAGCCAGAGAAACCCACATCCCATAAATGAATTAAAAAACACAAATCTTGCCTCTTTTAGGGGAAAAACCCTGACACTCTCGGCCCGGAAGTAAGCAGAAATAGGTACAGGGTTTATGGAAAAGGCAGAGCATCCAAGAAGGTAAATGAGGGATTGAGAAAATTGAAGAAAAATCATGTAAAAGCACAGGAGGAATAATCTATTTTGCATTTTGGGGTAAAGATTGTGGTCCTCTTCCTGAAGTAGCAGGAGTCGAGAACAATGAGCTTTGCATTGGCTTAAGTTATGTTACACCAACTAGATTTTTCCCCCCTATTTCCTTCTTGGTAGTACACAGCGGTCTATATAATTCCAGATGGCATTGAGGCCAATGTTTACTAAGTGTTAAAAGATGTGTGGGTCAGAAATGTTGCTGCATAGATCGGACTTTAGATGTAGCTTCAGACTGCATGGGGACCTGCAATTGCATCATCCAAGCTGAATCTAAAATAGACACAAAAAACCCAGCTCTAAACATAGCATTCTGATCAGGGGAATAAGAATCGGCTGAGAAAAAATCCTGGTGTCTAAACGCACAGCAGTACGAGTAATGTAATTAACTGAATGACTTCACCGCTAGAGATTAGTTCCCATTCTAAAGAATGTGATTAATGAAGGTTTTAGAAAGAATTAATTGAATTGTTAAAACCTACAGTGATGAAGTAGTTAAATGGATTCGCCAGACCAGAAAAGGTGAGTGACAGAATTCATTACACAGTAACCTTTACAAACCACCATGAGGATGTAACTTTCTCGACCATTCTCTGGACTGGGATCAAAGTTGTATCCACAATGATTGAGTGGCAGTTTTGGAGAGAAAGGCTTATAACATTTGTTATTATTTCCTAGCTTTAAAGATTATAACACAAACCATTCCACCAACATTTTTCAGATAAGACAATTATATCTGATGAACGTCATATTTCCAAATTAAAGGTTACATAAAGTTACGTAGAATATATAGTCCTGTATATATAGGCTGTTTTTTTTTTGTAATTCTTTCACAGGACATGAGTATCACTGGCTAGGCCATTATTTTTATTGCCCATCCCCAATTGTTCTTGAGAAGGTGCTGGTAAGCGCCTTATTGAACCGCTACAGCCTATGTTACCCAATTCATCTGTACCGGTGTTTCTCCTCCACATGGCTCTTCTCCCTTCTCTCCAAATCTACATTGTCCAATGCATTCATAATTTAATTGGGTCACCTCTTTAAAAAAAAGAACCAAATCTGTTCAATCTTTCCTGATAGCTGTAATCTCTCAGTCCGGCACCTTCATTTTTGTATTTTCTCTAATGTTTCTATGTCCTTCTAGTGTAGAGACCAGAACACTGCATAATACCCTAAGTGTGTCCTAACCATGTCCAATAAAAGTTTATTATAACTTAACTATGCTTAAATTTCATATCCCAATTGTTTTTAGCACCTTTAATTGCTTTGCTCGCCTTAATGCTTTGTCAATTTGTATTCCTAAATCCCCCTGGTCTTCTACCTCATTAAATTTCTTATTTTCCAAGTTGTATTGGTGATGTTTTCACTTTTTCTTCCAAAGCGCATCACCTCAGATTTAGTTATGTAAATATTAATTCTCCACTTAATTGCTCAATCTGCAGGTTTTCTAATGCCTTCTAATAGTTTCCAACAGTATTAGTCATCCAAATGTAATCTGGGTCCCTTGCAACCCATAAGCCTCACCAACTTATCTTTGCCATTTCTTTTCATGTATTTTTTACCACCAGTTTCCACTTTCAGTTACCTCCTCAGCATGACAGACTCCATCCATCCACTTCATATCAGGCCATCGGAATGTGTGAGAATCACTTGGAGTCACAGCTCTTTTGACTTTTCCCTTTCCCTGTGAAGCACCAGTTGGTCATTCTTTGGTGTCTTCCAAAATTGAGATCAGGGACGCAGAAGACAATGCAGAAAATTGTAGACTCAGAGCTTTAACTTACCATTCAAATGACACAGTACCTCCCTAGATTGCATGTTGAAAAAATGAAATGAAAATCGCTTATTGTCACAAGTAGGCTTCAAATGAAGTTACTGTGAAAAGCCCCCAGTCGCCACATTCCAGCGTCTGTTCGGGGAGGCTGGTACGGGAATTGAACTGTGCTACTGGCCTGCCTTGGTCTGCTTTAAAAGCCAGCTATTTAGCCCTGTGCTAAACCAGCCCCATTATTCACAGAATTGTTACGGCCCCTTTATATCGGCTGCAAGTCTTTTCTCATAATCCCTCTTACATACTTCTTCTCCTCCCTTCTAAACCCCTGTATTTGGCTTGGTTCTCAATTGTTTTTCTTTCCTGACATCTTTTCTTTTCGATAAAGTATCATGATTTTGCAAAAGCCAGTTGTAACTATACTGGGCCAACAAATTTGGGATCAATAGTGGAGGAGGATGGGATAGTGGACATCCTGCAAGTTTTATCTTGTAATCTTTATAACAATTAGAAAAATCTATCTCTATGAGCGAGTAGGATCCATTTATTTTTTTGTCGTGAACATTTGCCTGAGGGGGGCATCACTTGTGAAGTATGTGGGTCACCGTTGGCATAGAAATGAATCACCTGTCACCTGCTCATTACGTTTGTTAGACTCCTGATACTCCTCCATATCTTTTCTCTCCACCTATAACACCGAAGGTGCGTTCCTATGGGCATAGTAAAGGTAATATATTAAAGACATTTCTCTGAAAATTCTGTGGTGCAATTTCAGGGTTCCTCCCCAAAAAGAAAGCAAAAATGATTTCTCAAAGCAGCTTTCCATTTGCTATGTGCATGACTTTAATTCCGTATGATACAGTCTTCTTTTTGGTAATCTACAAGAACAAAATGAGACCAATTTTAGGTAAACATCAATGCACCGTAATTTGAAAGTGGCGCTGTGAAGAAAATAATCACTCATTCCAATCTGCGGGGATATGTTCTCAAGAGTGAGAAAGGATGGAGCTGAAAAAATGCACTCTCCAGGAATTTGTAGTTACCTGGGAGTTGGTTATATGTATGTTTCTGCTTTGAAAAAAAACTAACATGTAGTACTTGACAAAGGAGTACAATGTTTCATGAAGCATGTTTACATCAAAGTAATAAACTAGAATTGACAGTACGTGAGCAGCTAATTTCATCCCTGTGCCCTGCTTTGTAATACGTTGCTAAAGAAGAACACAGCTATATCTGACCGGACCAGTAACCCATGTCGATTGACTCATTACGAAATATGCTGGCACTGAAATGTATTTTCGCTGAGCTGAAAATGGAATGGAAATTAACCCCATGTCTAGAAAAAGTGACTCAACACCCTGTATGCTGCAGTGCTGATAAATTAATATCACAAGTAAGTCCAATTAATTGGGCATTGTTTGCAATCAGAAATCAGCTAATTTTGCCCAGTTGCAATATAAGCCTTTATCCCTTTATCTCCCCTCCTGAAGGTACTGACTGATGCCTCGATAAGGGTCCGTGGGTGTGGGCAGCCTGCCTGCACTTCATCAAGTGGTTACTCATGGGAGTGCCATGTTTGTGTGCTCTCTCTGGAAGGGAAGATGATTTGGGCATCAGTACACACTCCTCAGAGAAAAAAGAGAAAGCCTGGCCTCTCTTGCATCCCATCACTGATTTGAAATTGCTACCATGTTGTCATTTTCCTCATGTTAGTGTTGAAAGTGCTAGTGACAACTGCTAGTGACAGCCCAACCATAGCATGAGCAACCTTTCCTCTGCGTGCAATGTGTCACAAAACAGTAAACCCATTCTTTATAAATATGTTTACCAGTGTGGGGCTCGCATAAAAAAAGGTGATCTCCCGTTTCTCCCCCAACTTCCTGGAGGTCGATTTATTTTGGCATAGTTGCAGTTGTCAGAGCATCCGACTGTGCTGGAATCTCAGGGGGCCTTTTTCCTCTCTTCGGTGTTCCACCCTTCTCTCAAATGTACTGACATTCCAGTGTAGTTCCATGGTACAGGCAGTCTTACTACCCCATTCTTCATGTAGGCAGTGACGGTGTTGGCAGGCTATTCAGCTGTGATGGCATCACATTTGAGCCTGATTCTATCCTCACCTGACAGCAATGCGCACACAGTCCAGAAAGAGACCCTTGTCTTAAGCCACTGAGGCCAATCACCGCTGCCAACGAACTGAGACCAGCTAATTTAGCACAGTCGACCCCGGAGCCTCTAGTCTAGCTGCCTGAGTTATATGCTCGCTTTACTAACAGAGCCATTGAGGGAGCTCTCAGGTGGCTTCTTGTAATACCAATTGTTTTCTGCTGATCGAAAAAAGCAACTGCCCTGTCAGCTCCATTCAGTTCAAATAAAAGCCAGCCAGAGTACAGCAAGCCAATACATTACATTTCATATGCCCATGCACAGAGCAGTTTCATTCCCATATAGTGAAGCAAGTGTCTAAGTATAGCTGAATACTACTGGTTCAGCCTCTACATAAATAGGCACCGCTTTGAAACTTATTCACAGAGGTATAAAAGTTTGAAATAAAAGCTTATCGGCAAAGGCAGGCAAGACTTATAAAAATAAAAGAGCGGCTGGTTGGAGAATCATTTCAAGTAGAATTAACACAAAGTCACTGAACTATACATGAATTAAACCACTTGCTAACACCAGTGAGAAGAAGGAATATGAATTAATAAGACCAATGTTACTGTACTTTGCATTTTTGCACTCGTGAATTGTAGTATCAGACACATGAAAATTAAAATTTGACTTATCTGCATTGAGTGCTGTTTATAAATGACAACATAATTTAGATAAGTCTTTATCAGGCACTAAATCCATAATTTTGTTAGTTATGCTGAAATATTGCAATGAGTGCTGCTAATCCATCTTTTTTTTACTTTTAAATTTAATTTTTGTTTAATGCTAGACTGTCAGTCACTGAAAGTCACTTTAAGATAAAGAGTGTTGAAAATGTGACATAAAGATACATTTTTCACCTTGAGGTGCAAATACACCTAACACTCATCACCGATATAGTGCAGGATGGCTGCAAACATATTGACGCCTCCCTCTTCCTCCTAATTCATGATGGTATTTTGCTTCACTCTCGTCCCACCACACCTCCACCTACCTGCTACCCTCTCACCTTCCAAATTTTCTCATTCGTTCCAGTTCACCTGCCTGCACTTGGTGCTATCTATAAATTGCAATCAAATTCAGATTAAGGAATCATCAGGCACTAAATCCATAATTTTGTCAATTGTAACAGGCTGAAAGTACGATAAGTGCTATCAATTCATTCCCGTGTTCCTACTTTTAGCTCTTTAAAATTAAGCTTTTGTTTTGTAATATTATTGTTCTCTTCCCACTTTCAGTTCCTGGTGGCACTCTGTCTGTCTAACAGTTCATCCTGCCACTCCACTGCTCCATTAATCAAACACTTTTTCTCCACATTCCCAGTCTGAAGTGACAGTCTCCTCCCCTCCTCACCTTTCCAGTTCATGCTGACACTTTGCACAATTGACACTGGCACTGTTCTTTCACTTTCTTCGTGCATGCTGGCACTCTCCTTCCCTCACAGTTCAGAGCGGAGGATCCCACCGACGGAGAGTCCCGCAGCCGATCCTTGATTTCCGTTTCTTGCCTTGTGCTGCTGCAGATGCACTTGGCTAATGAAGTATTCCCATCTATATCTTGCAGCACAGTCTTATCCACTGAGTAAAGCAGTACCAATGTTATCATGTAGGAACCACAAGACACAGGAAAGCATGAGACCAGGAATGGTTCTGCCAAAGCATTGAATGTGGATGAAAAATGCATGAGTTTTAAATGCATGAGTCTTCATATCACTGTGCCAATGTGCAGTGTTTTGAGGGTTCAGAATAATAATTTCAACGCTCATGTGACTCAAAGATTACCTTAAATTTACTTTGCTGTATTCAAAATATATTGCAATATACTTACTAGAAATGTAGAATACCAGTGAGGAGTCTTGCCAGTTGGGAGTGCATATCAGAAATGCATGGGCACACTTCCCACATTTCCCATTCATTCCATGTTAATGGATGGAAAGTCCCAGCATGTGTTCCAGGCGGATGGGACTCCCTGTGGGCAATGTAAGTTCTAAATTCCCATTGTGCACTGATAGATTTGGATTGCACCATCATTGTAGATAATGAATGACGGCCCAGTCTGGCACATCTATTTACCCTTAAAAGAAAGTTAACCAGGCATTACTAACCACTGCCCTTCATATTTAAACAGAGCCATGGATTGAAAGTGTGAGGTTTTAGTATGAAGATACAGGAAAACAAAATATCAAATTTCAGCAGTATTGTCAGATCCAAAATCCCCGCCCTCCCCATGGCAGTTCAATATGGAACAAACTTTACCCCAGGCAACACTTGACTGAAATTCAGTGTCGCACTTTAACATGTGATGGAAACATGTAGGAGCTGATTACAATTACCAGTGACAAACAGATGATAATCAAGTCTCAAAAGCAATTAGAGAAGCAATTTAGTCTGATAATGAAAACGGAATTACAACATTCTTGTATCCCTTTCTATTGTTTTGTAGAAAAAAGGAGTTTTAAAGCCCAGAGGAATGAATCAGGTTGGGACTTTTTTCTCTCTAAGCCATCCAGTTCTTTTAACCGAGTCCTGTTCATAGAATCATAGAATGATACAGCATAGGAGGCAGCCATTTAGTCCCACTCCGCTGCACCTTTCCCAAATGTTTCCTTTACAAGTTTACCAAATTCCCTTAAAAAAATTAATACTGAATCTGCTTCCACCGTCCGTTCAGGCAGTGCACTCCAGATCGCAACAACGCACGCAAGATATCATAAGAAATAGGACATTCAGCCCATCGGGCCTGCTGCACCATTCAATAAGATCATGACTGTGGCTCTTAACTCTCCACTTTCATGCAAAAACCTGTCTAACTCAGCCTTGACTATGTTCAATGATCCAGCCACCTCTGGTCTCTGAGGTAGAGGATTCTAAAGACTAATAGCCCCCGAGAGAATATAGGTGGCATTCTCCGTCGGCCGCCACCAGAATCAGGAAACACAATTAGGTGGAGATTCACGCATCAGCCGATGGCATATCTGCCGATCGTAGCGCACCTGGAATTGTGGGGGTATGGAAGAGGACACCCACTCCCGGTGGCCGTCAAGGATTCCACTCCATGAACATGCAGCTGGTGTGCGGCAATATGATACACATCATGCATGTCTGCGTCCGATACCTGGGAATTGTGCACAGCGCCTTCATCCAGCACACCTCCGGTTAAGGAGTTGACACCTGGGCGATACGGATTATCTCCTGTGGTCATGGCTGATGACGCTTATCTGGAAGTCACAGACCGATGCAGAGACCGGCTGAATGATTCCCATGGTGCGACCAGTGGTACATCCTGAGGATGTGGTTCAATTTTCTGGACTGCTCTGGAAGGGTCCTCCAGTATTGCGCCAGGAGAGTCTATCACATCATGGTAGCCTGCTGTGTCCCCCACAACATTGCGCAGCCGAGGGGCAACATGCTGGAGGAGGCCGATGAGCGCCAGATCTTTTCTGATGAGGAGGATGTAGGGGAGGGCCAAGGTGGCAGGGTATGGGGCCCATACAGGCATAGGTGTACGCACAATGTGTGCACCAGGGCCAGTGTACATGGGACACGCTAATCATCACCAGGTCCGCCGACTAGGGTGCCTGGCCAATGGAGGCATGAACATCCCATCCCACCCCCAGCTGACCATCCCCTCCCATGGCCACCTTCCCTGCACCAACCCACCCCGGCCCCTCCCCACACCTACCACCCCTTCCGTGATTCCTACCTGCCTAACAGGGGGCGGGCCCTGGGTTGTCAGAAACAGCGGGTCTGGTTCGTAGGTTGGAGGATGATGACGACTCGCTCTGCGATGAGCTCTGGTGCTCCGTATCGTTTGACAACGTCTGACTCCTGCCCACAGTAGCACTTTCCACCTTCCACCTGGGTCACCTGGGTGATCCCTGTGTGTGAGCTGGTCATTCCACCACACAGTCCAACCGAATCCTTGGGGTGGCGGAGATGAGGACGGGGTGCAGGGGTGACAGGATGAACATGTTTCTAAATGTTTGTGCCCTAGCCCCTAACGCTAGCCTGTGTGCTGCACCCATGCCAACTTAACTGGTGTCTAACTTCCTGGCCTTAGGGGCCTTAAAGCTACATCTAGGTGGATCCCCAGGTGGTACATCGGGGGCGGAGGTGTCTTGCTGTACTCCCGGCCTGCAACCTGGGTCCTCTTTGGCAGCCGTCCTCTGGATCTTCTGGGCCTGGATGGGCCTGGCAGTCTCTCGGATGTCCCAATTGGCATGTTGACATCCTGTTCTCCCCATTGCCCACCATGCGCCAGGGACAGGAGGAGGGGAATCCGAGGCGCTGTGTTGTTGCGGCACATTACCTGCGGGGGTCACCGGCACGGGCTTCATCACCTCTTCCTACCTTGGGATGCCCGATGGCCTATGGGCTTGGGATAGGGGTGTGGCTGGAGCAAGCTCCGGGGACACCCTTGCTTCATGGAACTGCCAGTCCTGGAAGCCCGCTATCGTCTCGACCAGAATTTCAATGCACGCGGCCATGGAGCACATGGACTGGGTCACCTCCCTCTGGGACTGTGCCATGTCACTCAGTAATCATGCCAGGTTCCTCTGTGACTGGCTCAGGCCAACCAGCGCCCGGGCAATACTGTTGATATCCGCAGCCATGAGCCGCTGTGACTGAGCCAAGCTCTGGAGCGCCGCTTCAATGTCCAGGTGGTCCTGGCGCATAGCTGCCTGTGACAGGACAGCACTGTCCTGTGCCTCAGCCAGTGCCCAGACAGAGTGCCCCAGGACTTGGAGTTCCTGACTCATGGCCAATACCTTCGCCCCTAAGGCCTCCACTGCGGACGCCACCCATGCGGTGTTGGCCTGGGTGGCTTGCATGATCACCACCGCCTCCTGCACCTGCAGGTGGTTGGACTCCTCCAACCGCACCTGCAGGTTCCGGCTGGTTGCTGACAACCCCTCATGTAGTCCCCGGCACTATGTCTGCATCCCCAGTATCGAAGGGACCATCATTTCCAGAAGCCTGAGACCCGTTTGGCCGGTAGCTAGTCCCTACTGCCGGGCTGCCCTCCGACCTTCCACCCCCTCGGAGATTCCTACCTTCACCTGATGTACCGCTGCCTATGTGTGGTGTACACCAGATAGTGCCCCAGGAGCCTCTTCACTAAGGTGGCCAACCGAGGTGAGTGCCTTTGGGATGGTGGAGGGTGTTGGAGGTAGCTGTGATGGTTAGTCGGTGTCATCCCCGGACTAGCATTCCGGGGTGTAGCGGGCTGGTGTTTGGGGCTTGTGTCGTTGTGCAGTGCCACCTCGTCGCTCATCGTGTCCTGGGGTTGTGTTTGGGGCAAGGGAACACCAGAAGAATGTCTTTGAGCCAGGTGATCCTGCAAGACATGGCGCATGGCTGGATCGCGGGTTAAGGTGATGGTGCGGGGGGGTGGGGTGTTGGAGTTGGGCTGGGGTGGGATGGGGAAGTGGAGTTGGGTGGTGGGGTGGGGTGGAGATGGTCGGTGGTATGGGCATGGTGGGGTGATGTGGGGATTGTACCACATGTGCCACCGCAAATCAACGGGGACTCACTTGGTTCTCCGATGTCGTCCTCCGCCTTGACGATCACCCTCTCCCCGGGACCGCCGATCAGGTCCAGTGCCTGCTGCTCAGCGACATTGTAGGGCTGCAGGTCCAGCGGGCCACCTGAAGTCTTTTCTCTATCTCTGAGGTTGTGCACCACCTTCACCTAGGGCAGGGGGAGGGGGTGGGGGAGGGGCGGGGCGGCAAGGGGGAGGGAGACAGAAAGTGCACAGTGTTGGGCAGTCAGTTGCGGGCAACACGGGGTGGGCAGCTGGTGGTCTTTGTGAACAGGGGACCCGGCCATGGTGAGCGGTGTGGGTGCTGGCATGTGGTGCAAGGTGGGTTGCAAGCAGGCTGCCGGCATGTGGGTTTCAGTCACCCTCTGGGTGGGAGATGCATTATGGGTGTGTGGGTCGGGGGTTGGGGCCAGGGGCACAGTGCTGGATACTCACCCTGGCCACCCTGAGGTCGTGCAGTTTTTTTTCCGGCACTGCTGGTTGACGTTGTTGTAGAGGCCCACGGTGTTCACGGCCTCTGCCACCTGCGCCCAGGCCCAGTGTATGATGGCAGCCTCCTTCCCACCCGGGGTACAGGTTGCCCACCTCTCCTCCATGGCATCCTGCAGGGTCTCGAGCTCTAAATCTGTAAAATGGGGTGTCGCTCTTCGGGTTCCCAACTTGTTGGCTGTGCGTGGGGAGTGGAGTGCTCATGTGGGGCTGCAGCTTGTCAGCCTCTCAAGTGCCAATCACGACCTTGGTGAATCGGACACCATTTTTCATTGGAATTGTTCTAGTTCCACATGGCGCCGGTACTAACCCATTAACTGACCCTGAATTGTTCCGGGACAGACGTCGCTTCCGTGGTCGTAGAACATCACCGATTCAGTCCCGGCCTCTGCACTCCAGTCTTTGTCTCTGAAACAGAGAATCCAGTCCTCTGTTCCTTCTCATCTCCATCTTTAATGGGAGGACCCTTAGTTTTAAATCTTCCCCCCTGGTATAGATTCCCCCCATGAGAGGAAGCATCCTCTCAGCATCCATCCTACCAAGCCCTTTAAGAATCTCTATGTTCCCAAAAGAGCCCGTCACATTCTTTTAAATTCCAATGAGTATCGGCTTCCCTATTCAACCTTGCTTCATAAGATAATCCCACCATCCCAGCAATCGGCTCAGTGAACCCTCTCTGAATTGCTTCTAATGCAAATATATTCTTCCCTAAGTAAGGAGACCAGGGGCAGGATTCTCCGTTGTGAGTCCGCCACGTTACCGCTGCCAGCGAGGACGGGGAATTTGGCGCTCAGCCAAATCTCCATTCACTGTTGCGGGAACAAAGAATCCTGCCAGTGTGAAGAAATGGAGAATCAAAGTCCAGAACTGTACACCGTACTCCAGGAGCAGTCTCACTTATGCTTTGTCCCGTTTTAACAAGATTTCTCTACTTTTGTACTGTATCCTCCTTGCAATAAAGGCCAATATTCCATTTGCCTTTGTAATTACTTGCTATAGCTGCTTGCTAACATCTGCAATTCATGTGCAAGGACACCCTTTTCACTGCAGCATTCTACACTCTCTCTCCATTTAAATAATACAATCCATTCTTCTATTCAAATTTCCATGACAAAATGGAAAATCTCACATTTTTCCACAGTATTCTCCATCTGCCAAATTTGTAACCACTCATTTAATGTATCTCTCTCTTATTGCAGACTCTTTGTATCCATTTTACAACTTACTTTCCTACCTATCTTTGTATCATCAGCAAATCTGGTTACAATAGTCTGCCCTTTTATCCAAGTCATTAATGTAGATTAAAAATAGTTGATTTCTCAACACATGTGGCATTCCACTAGTTACAGTTTGCCAACCTGGAAATGATCCATTTGTGATGAATGATATCTGTATACACATGTACCTTTAATGCGTAGGCCCCTTTGAGACCGGGTTTGGAACCCTGGGGAACTGTATATAAGGTTACGTTCAGTAGGCAGCGTGCAGTGAGCATATTTCTCGGCAGCTGTCTGGTTCTCTGGTAATTAAAGCCTATGAATTATCAATCTTCTCTCCTGAGTCGTAATTGAGGGTATCTCACCATTTATCCTGGCTGTGTTTATTGTTAGCCAGCCAATGTACCAATAAAAGAGTTAGCCAATCCTCTATCCATGCTAATATATCAGTCCCGAACTTGAACTATTGTCTTAAATAGTCATCTTTTATTTTGCACCTTATTAAATGCCATTTGGAAATCCAACTAGTTGGTTAGCTCAGTTGGCTGGACGACTGGTTCATCATGCGGAGCCACGGCAACAGTGCGGGTTCAATTCCTGTACCAGCTGAGGCTATTCATGAAGGCCCTGCCTTCTCAACCTTAACCTTCACCTGAGGTGTGGTGACTCTCAGGTTAAATCACCACCAGTCAGCTCTGAAAGGGGATAGCAGCATATGGGGCGGGATTCTTCGGAAACCGGCAGGGCGGGCAACTCCGGCGGGAAGGCGTGGCGTGAACCACTCCGGCGTCGGGTCGCTCCGAAGGTGCTGAATCCTCCGCACCTTCCGGGGCTAGGCCGGCGCTGGAGTGGTATGCGCCACGCTGGCCGGCGCGGAAGGGGCTTGACGCCACGCCAACCGACGCCGAAGGGCCTCCGCCGGCCGGCGGAGTTGGCGCATGCGCGGGAGCGCCAGCGTCTGCTGGCGCCATCCCAGCGCATGCGCAGGGGGGGGTTAATCTCCGCGCCGGCCATCGCGGACCGGTAAGCCAGCCGGCGCGGAGGAATAGAATGCCCCCACAACACAGGCCGGCCCGTGGATTGGTGGGCTCCGATCGCGGGCCTGGCCGCCATGGGGGCACCCCCCGGGGCCAGATCCCCCCGTGCCCCCTTGAGACCCCGGAGGCCGCCCGCGCAGCCACATCCCACCGGTAAGTACCTGTCATAACATATGCCAGAGGGACCCGCCGAAAACGGGCACCCACCTGGCCCATCGCGGGCAGGAGAATCGCCGGGGGGGTGCTGCTAGCGGCCGCCGACCGGCGGTTCATGATTCCCGCCCCCGCCAAATCCCCGGCACCGGAGCATTCGACAGCCGGCGGGGTTGGGATTCACGCCGGCCCCCGGTGATTCTCCGAGCCGGCGGGGGGTCGGAGAATCACGCCCATGGTCCTCTGTGACTGTGGCGACATTTACATTTTACACAATATCTCCTGATTACCCTTTATCCATCCTGATTGTTACATCCTCAATGAATTCAAATAAATTTGTCAAACATGATCTTCCTTCATAAAACCAAAACCATGTTGACTCTGCCTGACTGTATTATGAATCTCTAAACATCCTGCTACAACCTCCTAAATAATGATTTCCAGCATTTTCCTAATGACAGATGTTAGACAAACTGGCCTCAATTTCCACCTTCTTGTCTTCTTCCTTTCATGATCAATGCTTGTACATTTGCAGCTTTCTCATCTGCTGGCACCATTCCAGAATCCAGGGAATTTCGGAAGATGACAACCAATGCATTCATAAAAAAGGGCTTCTACATGTCACTCCTGATTTTTTTGCCAATCACCTTAAATCTGTGTCCTCAATCGTCCAGACATTGGAAAATGTTTCTTATTCCGTCTGTCAAAACCTGTCATGATTTTGAACACCTTTATCAAATCCCTTCTCTGCTGTTGCATTCCCATCTCTCTGGCTAACTAATTTTCTCAGCCCTGGTAGTGCTGGTGTGTTACAGTTCATTCAGGGAGTCCAGGCTACTCTGGCAAGATGGAGCTAGACTCAGTGATAGTAGAGGCTGCAACTTGTTTTCCATCACATGGCTGACTAGGAATCTCTCTCACACTTATCACCTGCCGCTGGCGTGTGTTGGGTGGATTTGCACGTTGAAACTCAACCTGTTTGGCCAGGTTATGAATGCACCTCCCTTGGCCATCAAGTCCTGGGTGGGACTCAAACATAGAGCTTCTGGCTTAGAGGCAGGGACTCCACCTTCTGCATCACAAGACTCATTTATCCCTGGTACCATTCTAAAACAATCAGCTGCACCCCCTCTCAAGCTTCAACATTCTTCCTGAAATGCAGTGCCTAAAGTTGAGCCCACTATTCCAGCTGAGGCCTAACCAATGTTTTATAAAGGATCAGCATAACTTCTTTGTATTTGACCCTGTGGTTTGGATGTTCGCCACGACAAAGAGCCTCTCCAGGGTGGCCAAGATGGCAAGTGTACCTGGAGGTCCCGTCCCTAAACACGGCACTTCCTATTTTTGCAGGGGCTGGATTGAAATCAGGCCAGGGTTTGTGCATACGTGGTTTACAGAGGCAGCTGGCCATTTAAATCATCAGCTGCATTCACTGAAGTGGGATTCTGGTGGGCCAGGAGGAGTGTGCAGGTTAGACCAGGTAAGGGCTGGTCTGAACTGTCATCATTCCTGTTAAAATAAACTGTCCAAACCATCAAGAGGACCTGTCAAAAGTAACTGTCAAAGGTAACTGTCAACCTGTAGATGTATCTAAAAGATCATAACCTGGAGGGTTATGAGGGGTGGATACAAGGGCATTGGTTGGCATGGTGGGTATGGGGTTGGTACAGGCTGAGGTGGCACATGTTGGCATGGATGGGGCATGGGGAGTGTGTGACGGTTGAGGGGGCCTGAGGGTTGAGGGGTTTCTTTTTTGTTTTTTCCTGTCTTTCACACAGTGCTAGCTGCGCAGAGGCAGGCCCATCCCGACAGCCTCTGCACATGTACCAGGGGTGATGGGTTCAACTTCCAATCCAGTCCTGGAGCAAGAATCCCAACTCCTGGGCCTCTAGTTCCCATGTCAGTTTTATTGGGCAGGAAATGTCCCAAGTATGCAGTGCAGACCCAGGAGCCACAATCCAGACCTGTGCCTCTATTAATAAAGCCAAATATCCCACATTTTTTCAACAGCCTTCTTAACTTGGCCTGTCACCTTCAAAGACTGTCCATGTAACCTAAGGCATCCTGTTTCTGCACAAACTTCAAAATTGCACC
This sequence comes from Scyliorhinus torazame, assembly GCF_047496885.1. NCBI lineage: Eukaryota > Metazoa > Chordata > Chondrichthyes > Carcharhiniformes > Scyliorhinidae > Scyliorhinus > Scyliorhinus torazame. Next base: position 53,103,614 of record NC_092723.1, on the reverse strand, counting down.
ATTTATACTGCTGTTCTTCATTCCTCTTCTCAAAATATATCAATTCCCACTCTTCTGTAATTACATCTATCATGTGTCTGCCGATTTCACCACTCTGTGTCCTCTTGAGTTTCTCCAATATTCCTGATTGTTTATTATATTCTGGGTTTCATGTCCTCTTACAAACAGTGAAATTATACTCTGTCCTCATAAGTCCAGGTCATGAACGTTTACCCAAATGTACAGTGCTCGGACCCAAGGAAAACATCACCATAAACTTTCCCCCTGTCTAAAAAGCAAATGTCCACATTAATCTCTACTTTCTGTTCCTTCGTCAATTTTGTATCCACTGAGGGCAGCATGGTGGCACATTGGTTAGTATTGCTGCCTACGGCGCTTAGGACCTGGGTTCGAATCCCGGCCCTAGGTCACTGTCCATGTGGAGTTTGCACATGACAAATGAAAATCGCCTACTGTCACAAGTAGGCTTCAAATGAAGTTACTGTGAAAAGCCCCTAGTCGCCACAGTCCGGCGCCTGTTCGGGGAGGTTGGTACGGGAATTGAACCGTGCTGCTGGCCTGCCTTGGTCTGCTTTAAAAGCCAGCGATTTAGCCCAGTGTGCTAAACCAACCCTCACCCTAACCCTAACATTCTCCCTGTGTCTGTGTGGATTTCACCCCCACAACCCAAAAGATGTGCAGGAAAGGTGGATTGGCCACACTAAAATTGCCCCTTAAGTGGGAAAAATAATTGGGTACTCTAAATTTTTTTTTAAAAATTGTATCCACTGTCATTTTAACCCCATGGGTGTTAATTTTGCTGACAAATCCATTATGTGACATGCTGCCAAATATCTTTTGAATGTTCATATATACAAAATTGCATTTTTTTAAATAAATTTAGATTACCCAATTATTTTTTCCAATTAAGGGGCAATTTAGCATGGCCAATCCACCTACTCTGCACATTTTTGAGTTGTGGGGGGCGAAACCCACGCAGACATGGGGAGAATGTGCAAACTCCACACGGACAGTGACCCAGAGCCGGGATCGGACCTGGGACCTCAGCGCCGTGAGGCAGCTGTGCTAACCACTAGGCCACCGTGCTGCCCTCACAAAATTGTATGTTGACCTGAGCAACAGAGGAGGACAATCATATTGTTGGGAGTATAATATGGACCATCCCCCCACAGAGTCAGACGTAGATGGAAGAATAAATATCTCGGAAAATTGCTGAAAAGTGCAGAAGGGGTCCAGCAATGATAGGGGATTTCAACTACCCTAATATGAACAGGGATAACCTTGGCCAGAATTCTCTGTTCCCGCTCACAGCGCACCCCGCCCATGGGTTTCCTGGTGGCATGGGCAGTCTTCAATAGGAAATCGCAGTGTCAACAGAGTCCCGCCATCAGCGAACAGCGTGCAGTCAAGGAACATGTGGCTGGGGGACTGGAGAATACAGCCCTTAGTGTAAAAGATAGAGGGCAGGATTTACCGACTGTTCACGCCGGCGGGAAATTCCAGTCCCACGCTGGCCGCACGGCTTTCCGGCGACGAGGGGTGTTGGCAACGTTAAATCCTATTGACAACAGCGGAACCGGTAAAGCCCGCTGGCGGGCTGCCACCTCCGCCGAAAAACACGTGGCGGGGTGGTCGGTAAATCCCGCCTAGAGGGTGCAGAACTCTTAAAATGTATTAAGGAGAACCTTTTTTTCAGGCCAACAAGGAAAGGGCAAGTTGTAGACTTAGGGTGGGCTTTTCCGGCCCTTCCCACTGGCAGAATCTTTCTGTCCCGCTGACGGCTAAGTGTGAGTGGCTTCTACCTTCAGAGAAACCACCGGGCTGGGGGGAGGGACTGGAAAATCTCAGCTATAGTTTTAGGGAATTAATCTAGGCAAGTAGAAGGAGTGTCCGTGGAACAGTACTGTAGTGGTATTATAATTCGATGAGATTTAGATTCATTGGGGAAACAAATACTGATAGACCAGAATAAAAGTTTTACATTGCACTAAGCTGAGATGTGATTTGGCTTTAACCAGCTATTTGAAGGTAAGAAGCAGTGTCAGAGCACTGGAAGGCATTCATCCCCGAAGGTAGCAGGACAGGAAGATAAGGTAGCCAAGAAGGTATCTAGGCCAAGAGATCAGGAGATTTGCTAGAACTTATAAAACACTTGTTACACTTCTGCTAGCAAGGTCTGGAACTTATCACCTGAAATGCTGGTAGATGCAAAAATCTTCACTTAATTTAATATAACACTTGGATTTGTCCTGTAAGTACTGTAACCAACAGGGTTACAGACCGAGAGCTGGAAGATGGAATGATACGCGATTACTCTTTTATTTCAACTCAAACACGAGACTCCCTTTGGTGCTGGGAACATTTCTATGCTTCTACCGACTACACTACACTATTCAAACCTCTTTGCTATTTCATCAAAGAACTGACTCAAATTAAACACAAGTTACCTTCAACATTCCATTTTGTCGTATCTTACATTTCTTATCTTACAATATCTTACAATTGCCGATAAATTTGCAAAGAATCATTGTCACTAAAAGCATTTCCACAACTGGCCACTGCATCATCCCTCACATCTAAGGAGACAGTGGCAGGTGCGTCTGCAATTTCCATGCTAGCTTCCCTCAGCAGCCAAGGATATATCTCATCCAGGCTGTGTGTTTTTTTTTTAAATTTGAGCGCGAGCAACCTGTTAAGTGCTTCATCTTTCTCTATTTCTGCCCTATACAATAGCAGCAACCTCTTCTGTGAAGAGGTGAAGTCAGATGCAAAGTACTCATTTCAGCCATGTTCTCACATTCCAAAGGAGATCTTTTTTTTCATCATGAATGACCCTAGCCTTTGTCGGACTGTTCTTTTATTATTTATATGTTTATAAAATACTTTTTGTTTCCATTTGCTTTACCCAGTAATTCATTCTCAAGATCTCTTTTTGCCTCCCTTGTTTCCTTTCTGTTCTTCCCTGCATTTTCTATATTCAGGTCAGTTCCTTATTGAATTACAAAACAATATTTATCATAAGTTTTCTCGATCAGTTTTATTATTCCTGTCAATTGATATCTTCCTACAGTCGACAACTTACTTCCTCATTATTAACCACGGGCTGGATTCTCCAATCCCCCAGTTGCACGTTTCTCGACCGCGTGCCGTTCATTGGCGACGGGATTCTCTGATTCCGCCGCTTGCTGCTCGATCAATAACTCCTGAGACGAGATTGGAGACAATTGAAGGCTTTATTGCACTAGATGATTCCCCCAGCAGAGCAGGTACAGAATGCAGCTGCTGGGGAGACACAGGCTCTTATACTCCGCCTTACTGGGCGGAACCAGCAGGCAGGCTTCACCAATGAAAATAGCAGTCTCAGGTTCCTCCCACACCAATGGTCTTACAGCATTATTCAGGGTACCGTAATACCCCTAATACCGACTACCACACCGCTGTCAATATGATTTCCAATTTAAGACATCCTACGCCATTGGGGAATCTGTTCCAACAGGAACAGTGAATCCCAACGGCCAAAGAACTCACGCCTATATCACAATTGTTTTGTGCCATCTCCGAACTTCTTAATCATGCCCTCTACATTTAAACATATTTAGTCATGCAGGAGCCCTAGCTTTGCATGCCCTTCTTTCTCCTCGTGGAAATGTGTTTACTCTGTACCCAAGCCATCTCTTCCTTGAAGGCCTTCCATTGTTAAAGGAACAGATTGCCTACTAATTTCTGAATCCAAACAATCAAGGTCAATTCTCTCTTGAATTCACTGCAGTTATCCCTCATCCAGTTGGATATTTTAAAATGTGCTTATTCTTGTTCTTTCCTGTAACTATTCCAAGTCGATGATATTATGATCACTGTTCCCCAATTCTCCCCTGCTGAAACATGTGAGACTCAGATTGCCAGTTGCAAAAATGTATGCCCATTGCCCAGTGGCAGCAAAACCCCTATGACCACAGCATTTCTACACTTTGCTGTGTCCCTTGGGTGCAGCTGTTTGCCCCAAGGTGCTATGGATGTACTCAAGACTGCACTCTCCTATCGTTTTCGTCATCCTCACTGGTATTCAATGCTGAAAACTGGTATGAGAATGCTCCACTCCCAACACTGATTGCCTCTTTCTACGCTGTGGATGGGCCACCCACTGACTATACTCTCAAACTCTCAGCAGCTGCAGGGTGAATACGTGTTCCAAGAAATTCTCAGTGAGAGTCCTTTATACAATGCCTCCGGATATTCGCCAAGAAATAAGGAGCTTGCGTGCGAGCAACTAGAGGCCCTTCCTGCATATGTGGCTTTCAGGACACATGGTATGGCCTGGAACTGCCACATGGGACAGGAATTGCAGACAATAGATCTCAGCAGTCCTATTGGTTAATTTAACACTTGGGTCTTCTGTATAAATTCACCCAAACACCTAAAAATGCAAAAGATTGGAGAACTTAATCACAAATTGAGTTCCTGTGTTCCTCTGCAGTCGTTTTTAAAAAATCACAATAGAATCGAACGTTGCCGACGAACTGGTCATACCCCTGATTAGATTAATCACCGCTGGGAGTTTCTATTCATTTTGTAGACCTTTGAAGAGGTTCTAAAAATTAAACTTGTTCTTTTGGGGCCAAGAACATTAATAAGCACATTTTAAAAGCTTTTGTAGCTCGTTTTCTCCGTTACTTTATGAAGAAACCGATCACAATGCAATTAGCACATGATTCTGTATATTTTTTAAAAAGGTAATTTTCAGTAACTGAAAACCACATTGCCAACGGATAATGGCGGATTGATATTGTGATTATAAATGCTTTCCTTTTCCTGATCAATATATTTTCTGCTGTCTTGATTAAACCTTGCCAAGTTATCACCCTTAAATATATCAGGGAAGATTCCTTGAAGCAAAATGTATTGAAAAAATTAAGCTTGACAAGTTTGCTTAACGACAGTAACTCAGGGGAGATTTTGGCTTGGATGCTCTGCCGCCTGCCACCAGAAGCAGAGTTCCCTATGTGGCGGAGAATCGGGCATTCGGGGTAAAAATGGGATTGGCGCACGTTTGCGATGCTCCAGACCCCCGCTTCCGGCTGGATCGGGGTTCGGCCCTTGCGTCAGCGGGAGAATGCGGTGGGTCAAGGGGGTAACTCCTTAAAGGAGATGCCCCCAAAGTTTATCTGAGGGCACCCTCCCCCTCCACAATGCAAGACCTGCCCCCCCACACCCACTAGATTCCCCCGAACACCCTCCCCAGAGACCCTGTAAATAGGGAGCCCCACTCCCGGAGACCCCCTAAAGAAACCCCCAAATAATGGGCACCCCGAGACCACCTAAATAGGGAGAACCCTCCAGAGACTCCCTAAAATAAGGGACCCCTCAGAGAACCACAAAATAAAGAGATTCCCTCCCAAGGCCCCCTCAATGTAGGGACCCTCCCAGAAACCCCTTAAATAAAGGGACCCCCCTCCCACCAGAGACCACCCGAAAAAGAGATATGTGTGTTTAAGCTAGAGAACAGTCCAGACAGGGGCAAGTGAAAAATATTACTGTTGTAACACCCACCTGGGCATACAGCTTCTGGCTCAGACAGAGGAAACACCATAGGCGGGATTCTCCGCAAACTGGCGCGATGTCTGCTACCCGGCGCCAAAAACGGCGTGGATCACTCCGGCGTCGGGCCGCCCCAAAGGTGCGGAGAATTCCGCACCTTTAGGGGCCAAGCCCTCACCTTGAGGGGCTAGGCCCGCGCCGGAGTGGTTTCCGCTCCGCCAGCTGGCGGGAAAGGCCTTTGGCACCATGCCAGCCGGCGGCGAAAGGTCTTCACCGGGCGACGCATGCGCGGGAGCATCAGCGGCCGCTCACGGCATCCCCGCGCATGCGCAGGGGAGGGGGTCTCTTCCGCCTCCCCCATAATGAAGACCATGGCGAATGCGGAAGAAAAAGAGTGCCCCCATGGCACAGGCCCGCCCGCGGATCGGTGGGCCCCGGTCGCGGGTCAGGCCAGCGTGGGGGCATCCCCCGGGGCCAGATCGCTCCGCGCCCCCCCCCCCCCCAGGACCCCGGAGCCTGCCCTCACCAGCTGGTGAGGGTTGACAGCGGCGGGACTTCGGCCCATCGCGGGCCGGAGAATCGCTGGGGGCCCGCCGACCGGCGCGATTCCCGCCGACCGGCGTGGCGCGATTCCCGCCCCCGCCGAATCTTTGGTGGCGGAGAATTCGGGACAAGGCGGGGGCGGGATTCACGCCAGTCCCCGGCGATTCTCCGACCCGGCGGGGGGTCCTTGAGGCGCAAGCCATTCATTCTTTCCAGAAATTGACACGTGGTGCTTCCTCTGCCTGAGCCTGAAGCTGTATGCCCAGGTGAGTGTTACAACAGGATGTTTTTCACTTGCCCCTGTCTGGACTTCTCTCTAGTTTCCAGACAGGGATCTCTTTTCTGAGGGGTCTGTGCGGGCCCCTTTATTTAGGAGGTCTCTGTGGGGTCCGCCTATTAAGGGAAGTTCTGAGGGGTCACCCTATTCAGAGAGTCTCTGTGGGGGCCCCTCTAGTCTGGGAGTCTCTGGGGGCATCTTGCTATTCAGGGGCTCTCTTTGGGGAGTCTCTGATGGATGTCCCCCTTCAAGAGTTTTTTGTGGGGGCATCCCCCTATTCAGGGGTTATCTGGGCGGTCGCTCTATTCAGCGGTCTCTGAGAGGCAGGCGGGTCGGGTCACCATCTTGGGGGAAAGGGGGTTGGACCAGAAAATCCAGGGGTGGGGGCTGATTTGTGATGTCGTGGTTTGGGGGGTAGTTGGGGGGTGGAGGGCTGCTTTGCGATGCGGGTGAGTGGGAGTTGCTTAATCAAGCCTTCCATTTCTTGACAAAGTTTAGTCTTTTCCAGATGGGAACGGCAAAACCGAGTTGGACTGTGCTTTGTGTACTGACACTAAACAAAGCCCATTTCGCCCCCTTGCAGAAACTGCAGTGGAAATGAGCCTGAACACAAAACCTCATTGGTAAGAGCACAGCAATAAGCCTAATTTGTATCTGAGTGATTAATAATTCAGCTTCTGATGTCTTAAGTGTGAATGGAAGGTTAACTAAGATCATTTAGTCCCATAATGTGGGTGCCCCTCCAAAAACACTCTGTCACATGTACCTATCATCCTTTCTCCTCCCAGATAACAGACTGTAACTCTGTTCTGTAAATAACACCCCTTTCATCAAGCTGGAATATACGCCTGAAATGCTGCTCATGCACATTCACTCGGTTTAACCTATTCTCCTGGTGTCACGCTTGACCGGTTCAGCTTTAGTAAATGTGTGGCAACAATCTCTAACATCAGTTGAATCCTATAACCCAAGGATCTTAACCTGTCCACAATAACAACAATGATTCGATACTTGTGTTACGGCTACCTACCTTGTGGAGCATGGAGCAGATGTTGCACTATCATCTTCCCCCTCACATTAGATTCTCTCTAATGTTGTCAAGTGCTGAGGGAAGACTCGTATGTACCTTCACGGAAGGTGTGGGGTGTCACACTGCTTTCTACTGCAACCCCACCCCCCTGATGCTACGCCCCCTTGTGGTTTTCCATTAAAGGTTGCCAAATTCAAGAAGGACAATCTTTTAGGTCTGTGTTCCTGTATTAATATCACCCAAGCACAGAGGCTCAGCCACTTTTTGTCTCATGTATTTCCTATTTATAATTTCAATAACGTCAGCAGAGGGAGTGTCAGGCACTTATTTCTACACTTAGTCCATACTTTTCTGGTGAGCTTGGCCTGACGGTTATCAGTGTGAAGTTTAGCAGCTTTAGTTAACCGGCTGTAAGTCAAGTGGTGGAACCGCTGTTTATTTGCAAGTGAACAGCAAAATAGAAAAAAATATACAATATCTAACTTAACTGGAGATAAATAGCAAAACAACTGGTAACAAGCTGATCTAATTAACTGTACATCATTAACTATATATTATTAAGTAGATAGAGTAAAATGGAATCACTTTCACTTCACCTAAATTCCAACATTTTGCCTCCATGCTCAGCATTCGCCTACTCCCAATCAAATTTATGTTTTTCATACAATATATTGTTCTGAATGGCTGCTGATGTGATACTAGTAAACGCACATGAACATATAAAATGTCTATAATCTTCTGTTTTTAAAAAATGCTAATCCAGATGTGAGAAATATAAAATTGCCACGTGAGATGTGAAATTGGAGAGCCCCTGTGAAAATCGATCATAATGTGCCATTGACCCACTCTCCTTAATAATAATCTTTTATTGTCACAAGTATCATAGATTATCATAGAATTTACAGTGCAGAAGGAGGCCATTCGGCCCATCGAGTCTGCACCGGCTCTTGGAAAGCGCATCCTACCCAAGGTCAACACCTACACCCTATCCCCATAACCTAGTAACCCCACCCAACACTAAGGGCAATTTTGGACACGAAGGGCAATTTATCATGGCCAATCCACCTAACCTGCACATCTTTGGACTGTGGGAGGAAACCGGAGCACCCGGAGGAAACCCACGCACACACGGGGAGGATGTGCAGACTCAGCACAGACAGTGACCCAAGCCAGAATCGAACCTGGGACCCGTGAGCTGTGAAGCAATTGTGCTATCCACAATACCACCGTGCTGCCCCTATGTATGAAGTTACTGTGAAAAGCCACACGTCGCCACATTCCGGCAACTGTTCGGGTAAGCTGGTACGGGAATTGAACCCGCGCTGATGGCCTTGTTCTGCATCACAAACCAGCTGTCTAGCCCACTGAGCTAAACCAGCCCTGTTCTTGATGTTGAAACAGACAGAATGCCAACTTCATGTTGCCTGCTCATTTCGATACTTTCAGCAATGTTGATTGACCAGCTCATTGGTTGCACAGGTCAGCTGACAATGTGTGTGCCCAGCACCATTTAAAGCTAACCTGCACTGCTCACCTGTCCCTTCTTAAGGGGAAATGTGTGATGTCTGGAGCAGGTGCTGGCAGTCGTGCAAGACGGGGGAGTGGATCTTTAACTGAACTGGCGAGGTTGTGCCGATGGGATGGGTGGTGAAAGCGTTCCTGATCGCGGACCGATCTTCCACCAGCTGACCAATTATAGCCAGCAGGTGGGGGTCACCAACAACTCTGCGTCCAGAGGCGGGCTTGAGGCAGCGGCCATTTCATCACCTCACATGGAGGGATGTGCTGGCGGTATGTTTAAAGGGCTGCCCGCACTTGAGACCTGAAGCCCAGTATGGTCAGCAGAAAGCCTGCAATGTGATATGAATCCCTTCAGTTTGAAATCAGACCCCTTCTGCCTCACACCAAGGGCCTCCCGTCAGCCTCACAACTGTAGCTGCCGATAATCCAGCCAAGTAGGATGCAGTTCAAACCTACTTGTGGGCAAGGTGGAAGCAAAACCCGGGTAGATCCACGGTTCAATGGTGACTCCCTGCATCTTCTCCTCCAAGCTACGCAGGCAAGGCCAGACATCCATATCACAGAGTCCCTAGAGTGCAGAAGGAGGCCAGTCGGCTCATCGAGTCTCCACCGACCATCTGAAAGAGCACCCTACCTAGGCCCAATCCCCTGCCTATCCCCATAACCCCACCTAGGGGATAGTTATCATGGCCAATCCACCTAACCCCATGGCCAATCACTTTTTCCCCAGGGAGAGATGGAGGAGACCTCCCCCACTAACCAAGCAAGCCTGGATGGAGGTCACAGAAGGGGTTCTGCAACCATGGGGCTGCCCAGGTGACCTGGCTGTAGTTTTGCTGGCATAGCAACAACATTCTCCACTCTGCCAGGGTGAGTGGCAAACCTTAGTCCGCTTTGGGGGTCAGCAAGTGGGTAAGTCTGATGGTGCAGATTCTGGGAAAGGAGAGCCCACCATGTCAGTGCCTAAAAGGTGGAGGCTGCAGCATCTCCTGGGAAAAGAATGGCTACAGTTACGGCAAAGGATGCAAGCCTGTTATTGCCAAACCACGTAATGGTGGTCCCCAGCCCTCCAATGCCATTAGTCACCAAAGCTGCAGCAAGTATGCAAAGCAATTAGGCATTGTGTTTGCTGTAGTTGAGCCATTAACATTATTCTCCTGTGTTTCGGCAGGCAAAACGGTCTAAAATACTAAGGAGAAGGCGTGGGCCAGTGGCAGCATTCTGCCCATCACAATCCTGAGACCAATGGAGGAGCAGAAACTGGAGCTGGCAGGTTACCAGGAGGGGGGCAGGGAGGAGCAGGGGACCCAATTGCAGCTGGTCAGGCTGGGGTTCAATCAGAGGGGACTGTGTTGTCTCAGAAATCGGCACATAGAATGTATTAGGTGGGCATGAGGGAAGCTTGTAGCTCTAATTAATCTGAGCTACAGCCAACTCTGTGAGCTTCTGTCTGGAATATTGGGGGTGGGGGGCTGAACATTCTGTCTTCTCATCCAGGTCAATCGCAGGACCAGAGAGTTGCCGTCTCTGGGAGACACTCAGTCACCTCTAAGTAGACACCCTCAGCGAATAGTGCAGGGCGTATGTTTGCGCTGCCCCCTCCACCAGCTCAGAAACTATCACCTCATTTGGTATGTGCTTGGAGGTACATTAGAATTCACAGCCTGATTTTGAGCACCACACGTGCACATGACTGCCGCCCAACTATGACAGCCAAGGCCACTGACACTCAGAACACTGTGGCAGATACCTCTGCTGAGCCCGAGGCTGATGATATACCTCTAGAGTTGTCCATGAGGCAGCAGCTGCTGGATTTACAACATGAGCTGAGTGAATACCTTACATAGATTCTGGAAGAAATCATCATCCTGACTGGTCCAGTGGAGTGTGGTGATATGCCTGTAAGCAATATCATAGATGGCTGGTGGTGGACCTCCAACAGCAGATGGCGGTATAGAGACACATGCCGTCTCAAGACAGTGGTCATGTGATAAAGCACTCCAATATTAGTGGGGACACATCTGGCCATAAGGAGATGGTTATAAGATGTAAAAGTGGACAGTTGTGCGAGGGGAGTTCCAGAGGAGTACAAAGAAACTCCATGATAACTTGCTCTGTAACAGGTCGCGATCTTACCACGTGTGATTCAATAAAGATCCTGGTTTGGACAAGTCAAGTCATTTGGTAGATTCCTTGCTGGACATCAAACGCCAAACATGGCATGAAGGAGGCCATCCAGGTCATGAGTGCTGTAATCTCCCTCTCATCTGCATGCATGGCCTCCTCCATTGGGAGATCAGTGACACAAATGGAGGGCCAAACCCAGCAGGCCAATCAGTGATTGGTGGAGGTGCTTGTAGATATGCCGCTTGTCATTCAGCTCAAGATCATGGACTTCAAATACTGATAGAATCAAAGAAACATCTCGAAGACATCAACTAGCAAGTAACCTGTATCTCGATCATCTCTTTCTGAAGTGCTGGCTGTGTCCTTCCTGCTGCTGAATATGTTTACTGTTGTGTGAGCTTACAGATGGGTATTAGCTCCAAATTGATGCTGCTGGTGTCAAACCAGCATTGCACACTGAATGAAGTTGTAGTCTGTCTACTCTCACTACACGCGTACTAATGCCATCATCAATATCGTGGCAAGCATAATTTGCCCCACATGTGTGAGCATGTGGCACAGATGCCATTTCGGAGTTCTTAGGGCGCTCATCGTGCCTGGAAAATGAGTACAAATGCTCCTAATTTTCCCCACATTATTTGAGCAATACTTTTCGTGCTTTGACAAGCTTCCAGCATTTAGCAAAGAAAAAGGGGCAGCACTGTGTCACAGTGGCGAGCACTGCTGTTTCATGCCAGGGATCCGGGTTTGATTCCAGCCTTGAGTGACTGCCTGTGTGGAGTCTGCATGTTCTCCTTGTGTATGCGTGGGTTTCCTCTGGGTGCTCCGGTTTCCTCCCACAGTTCAAAGATGTGCAGGTTAGGCGGATTGGCCATGCTAAAATTGCCCTTTAGTGTCCAAAAAAGATGTATAAGCTAGGTTAATGGGTTACGGGTATAGGGTGGGGGAGTGGGCATAGGTTGGGTGCCCATTTAGAGGGTCGGTGCAGACCCGATGGGCTGAATAGCCTCCTTCTGATCGTCAGGGATTCTGTGGCAGAAAGAAGGCTAATGGTGCTTTTAATGTTGGTCTGTAAATTGAGCTCCAGCAAGTTCTCTCTTTAGTAGGTTACTCACTAAACCTGATTTACAACTGAAATAAAAAGATACAACTTCTAAATATATAATCTTTCACATCTTCAGAACATGGCTTTGTGGCCATTTTATTAATGCAGGCAAACAAGGTAGGCAACTTACATACAAGTCTCTGAAATAGTAAATACGATAATACTTTCAGAATCAACAAACAAAGAACAAAGAAAGATACAGCACAGGAACAGGCCCTTCGGACCTCCAAGCCCGTGCCGACCATGCTACCCGACTAAACTAAAATCTTCTACACTTCCTGGGTTCGTATCCCTCTATTCCCATCCTATTCATGTATTTGTCAAAATATCACAAAACTATCTCAGAATGATCCACAGCGCAGGAGGCCATTTATCTCATCATACCTCTGCTGGATCTTTAAAAGGTTATCCAATTCACCTTACTTGATTGATAGCTCCCCTAGCCCTGCAAATATTTCCACTTACATAACAACAGACACATTAGGAGCTGGAATAGGACACTAGTCCCCTCTAGCCTGCTCCGCCATTCAATAAGATCATGGCTGATCTGATAGTGGCCTCAGGATCACCTTTCCCCCTGCACCCCCATAACCTTTCCACTTCTTTTGTCAAGAACCGATCAACTTTGCCTTAAAACTTCCCAATTGCCCTGGCTCCACAACTCTCTGGCGAAGAGAGCCCCAAAGACTCACGGCTCTCTGAGAGGAAACATTTCTTCTTCTTCATTTCCGTCTTTAAAATAAATCCCCTAATTGTAGTCCCTCCCTCAAGTGGAAACATCAAGCTGAATAATACAGGGGGCGGACAGCAAATCCCCAACCCCCACTTTCCTACCTATCTTTGTGTCATCAGCAAATTTAGCAACCATACATTCAGTCACCTCATCCAAGTCATTGATATGAATTGTAAATAGCTGGGGCTCCAGCACTGATCCCTGTGGCACTCCACTAATCACTTCAAACATTAATCTAATTGTCCATAGAAAGTTATTGTTGAATTTGCTTCGAACAGCCTTTCAGGCAGCGCATTCCAAATCACAACAATTTGCTGCATATGTTTTCCCCAATATTGCCTGTAGCTTTTTTGCCAATTATCTCAACTGCATCATCCCTCTCCTTTGCTGTAATAGTTTCTTTCATCAATGCTGCCAACCCTCCCAAGCTTTTTTAAAAAAACTGTCCTATCTTTCTTGCGTACCATGTAGCCAGGAATATTAAGTTATCAATCCTCCCCTTCTTTCAGCCGGATCTCTGTTACTGCCACAATATCAATAATCACCTGTGAGAACTGTGCCTGCAGCCCACTAATCTTATTTACCATGCTCTGTGCATTTATGCACATTAACTTTAAACCCATCTTGGTCTACCTCACAGTTACCCCTCTGCCTGATATCTCCTGCACCTGAACTAGTCTTTATTCTAAAGTTAGTTGTCCCTCCCAGTTCTCTGTGCACATTGCAGCTCCTCTCTAATTTTTCATTCTGGTGTTCCTTCCTCAGGCATGTTGGGTTTAACCCTCACCTACAGCATTAGTTCCGTTGTGTTTGATTGAGGAAGGAATGTTGACCTGTTAAGGAAGGAATGTTAGTCAGGTGAGGGAAGAATGCTGGCCAGGATACTAGCAAAGCTTCCTGCTTTTGTCCTTAGCAATCAATATTTACTTTAATTGACTCAGCTGGTTCTCAATCTTTATTTTCATTGTAACAGACCAAGTCTACTTCTAAGTGCAAGATCTTTGCAATTGAACGTGCGGCACCATCACTGATAAATTAATCTTGTCCATAATTTGTTGCCTTTTTCATTTGAGAAGTAATTCCCCATATAGTCCACATGGCAGTGAGAAAAGGATGTGTACATAGAGGGAAGTCCGATTTCAAAGCATGAAGCAGAGGTATAACTGATAGATTGAGTCACACCTTGACATGAACTGAAGTATTTCTGAAGTACCACTTGTTATTATTCATCTGAACTGCAAAAACTAACACTTAAAAACTCTGGGTAGGTGAGTATCTTAATTGATACATTGATAGGGAGAAAATCCATGTGATTTTCGGTTATTTTTCAATCCCTTCACCTTGCAAGCAATCTGACAACTACAACCTGTCCCTCGGAAAAATCAATTGCAAATTAATAACCCAGGCTACCCAGTACTTTCAGCTGACATTCTGTGCAGCACACAAGCAAAAGAATCAAAGCAAAGATATGGCATGTTATCCGAAAAAAAAGAATGTAATTTGTTTTTTAATCAGGTGAATGGTATCTTATTTGTTTACATGACAGCTCAATGTATTTAGCAGATAGTGCTCGTTTTTGATCTATACCTTTTGCAATCTCCATTAGGCGGATTATTCTCTACTGTGTTAGTGCTGTATCTGGGGAAATCAACATTACGCTACTTTGAATAATCCATTACCCTGATCCAAGACAATGTGCATATTTCACAGGCTCAGCTTGGTGTCAGAAATATGAAAGCTTTCCTGTTGTACAATGTGCCGAGAAACAGGCTATGCAACTTTGAATTTGATTTTTTGACTGTGAATCCAACTGGCACGTTTGACTGCTGAATGAAGAAGCTGCCAGATGTCGCAATTGCGCATTCTTACATTCAGCTTTCAATCCAGTAATGTAGCCTACTTGTTTGTTGTGGATGCGAAATTAAAGTCAATCCCTAGCAGTTTGCATAATCTAGATTCCAAATCAGCAGAGAAGAAGGAAAGGAGTTGCAGTGAAGGAGTGATTGATCATCTCTTAAAATGAGTCACTTCCTATTCGATACTTTGAAGTACATTGTGTAGGTAAACACTGCCACCATTTGTGGATAGCAAAATTACCAAATGGCTAAGAGGCGCATGATTAAGGAATAAATAATGGCCAGGGCACTTGGAGGAGTCTACTCTTCTTTGACTATTGCCCAATGAAGTAAATATTCATCTGAACAAGCTGGCAGAGCCTCGGTTTAACCAGCTCGTATTTCATCCTCAAGGCAGGAGTAGGAGTTGGGAAAATTCCAGGCTCTGCCTGCCCATATTGGGTGCAGTGGTGGAGTTGGGGATGTGGACTGCACACCGCGATGCAATCTCATCATGAGGGATCTCTCTGCTTACCAGCTCTTTATTTCAGCATTGTCTTGGCGCTGTACCTTCATAGCAAAGCTTATCCTCACTGTCACCACACTGACATTGGTGACATTGTGTTGGTGACATTCTCCAATGCCATGACTTTGCTGTGGTCTGACCAAAATGTCAAAGGTTGTCTGATGCCTAGAAATATGGGGCGAAATTCTCCTACCCGCCCCGCCACATTTCTGCCCCGACCGGCCGGCGGGAGTCTCCGTAACACCGGCCGGTCAATGGGGTTTCCCATTGTGGGGCAGCCCCACGCCGTCGGGAAACCCCCGGGCGCCGGCAAAACGGAGACTCCCGCCGGCGGAGAATGACGCCCATGATCTAAGATGGTTCACCGTGTTGAACCTATGCTTAATCTTGCTACCGCCCGTCATCCCACCACTGTCACCATGTAATGTTATGAAAATGCTATAAGACATCAATCATTAGGGATTGGGTAAACAGATTGTGAGTTCATTTATTAAGACTGAACACATTAGAACAATTATACATAGGTATAAAGCTTGAAGACATCAGAGCTGTATGTGTGCTGTGCTCAAAGTGGAGGTGAAATTAAGACGAGATTACTTGACACATTTCCCGCCTAGTGATGCCATGCTGAAATCCATTAAAGGCATGTTACAGCATGGCCTGCAGCCAATAATACATAATGAGGCTTAGCTGAGAGCCTGTAATCCATTACACTGTTAAAACACCTGAGCCCCAGGAGAAAACATTGCTTGACTGATAGCCATGCCTCTCTGATCTATGCTATGAATTTCAGAATGTTTTTTACACAATGTTAAGAGGTTTAAAGTACTTATATCAGTGGTGAACAACCTGTGGCCCAGGGGACACATGCGGCTCATCTGGATTCTGATTGCAGCCCACAAGACATTTTGTTGACCGTTTCCCACGTGCAGGCTTGCACATTCTGCTGATTTCCATCTGCATCGGTTTGTTCTCCTACCGGTATGCCTGAAGTGATATCCATATAAAGCAAAGGCAAGTGAAGTGAGGTGCACGCTGATTGCTCACAACATTGACCGTGAGAGTCGTGCGCTCCCTCTGTCTCCAAAATATCATTTTTTTTTTACCATTTGAAGTTGATGAGAGGTCAATTAGGTCTCTACAATTGTAGCACTATATTCCGTATGTTTCCCCCGATGCCTATGTTTATGTATTTACATGTGTACTTATCGTATATTCTATGTTTTCACGTATGGAGCGATCTGCCTGGACTATACGCAGAACAATACTTTTCACTGTACCTCGGTACACATGACAATAAAACTGAATCTCCTAATATATGAATGATTAAGCATTTTCTAGAACTCGTTCTGAAATATTTGGCGTGTATGAAATATATTTAATCTTATTCATGGGGTCATTGTTAGTGTACAAGCCCAATTTTAACTTTGCGGCCCACTGAGATAAAGGTGGGCCTAGGTTATCCATCGCTGGCTTATGGTTTCACCAATCGATAGCTTAAAGGGTCCAGATGATTGACACTTTTATTGGACTGTAGTAAACAGTCTTGTTGAAATAAATTGGAATGTTATCAATGATTAACTGTTTCAAACGCTTTCACTGTTGGGCCGATTGCTTCTTTCCAGTGTGTGGGAGAATGGGCATGTAAATGCCACACCATAGTAGTGGGAGCAAGAGGGGCTATAGCGTTTGTTGGGGGCATACCTTGGCATGGGGGTATAAGAGACTATTGGGGTTATTTAGGATGGGGGCATATCTTGGCATGGTAAGTTTGAGGGGCTTTGTTTTTTTAAAGAAATTGGAATTTTATAAATGAATGACAGCTTTGAAAGCTTTTTTTAAAAACACAGCCTATCATCACTGTAGGGATCATTGCTTCTCTCCAGTGTATAGTGGGAGAATGGGCATATAAGTGTGATAGCTTGGTATGAGGGCCCATAGGACTTCTTGGGGCACACCTTAGCATGGGTGCATGAGAGACCATTGGGGTTGTTTGAGGGGCATAGCTTGGCATGGGAGGTATGAGGGGCTTGGGGGTTGTTTCGGAAGCATAGCTTGACGTTGGAGCATGAGGGTCGTAATGGGTGGTGGTGGGTGGAGTGCATAAAGAGGACCTTTCTAACTTACTTTTCAAATGTTCCCTCATGCAGACTACTGATCATGTCACCTCTGAGATGCTACAAACCATGACCCCAAGAAAATTGTGGAGGGCTAGGACATGCCTGTCCGCGCAATGGAGCTAGCCAGATCAGGAGCATGTGATTCAGGCTCATGCCTCAAGCCAGCCTGCACCTTTAAAAGGCTCTCCCAAGTGTTGGAAAGCCTGTAAATGGAGTTGAAAATCGCAGAATCAGAACCCACTCGACATTTTCAAAGGGCCCCTGAGTCACCCCAACGCAGCGAAAATCCAGCCCAAAATCACATCCATAGGACAAGCAGTTCAGTTAATTAAACATTCGTTCAGTACTGCCCCACATTGGCAGTTTAAGTTAAATGTTCCACTGGGGCTAGAATGTGTCATATTATCCACGCATGTATATAATGAGATGCAGACAGGCAGTGATTGACACACAGGATGACCAGTAAGCACACAGCACAGTGCAGCCAATCACCAGACAGGACACCACCACTATAAAGCCAGAGGGCACTAGGCTTCCCGCTCTCTCGGGACCCAGCCACTGAGACAGTCAGAGTCCACGAGCTAGCAAGTGCAAACACCATGCGGTAGCTAGTAAGTCTGGTCAGGCTAGTACTAGGTCTCCAGTCAGTTCAGTATAGGGTCGACCCACAGTTAAAGATGCATGTTAGTTCTATCGTTCAATAAAACTGTGTTGGATCTTCGACAGTGTTAGAGGTCTGTTTCTCGCATCACTGCATCAAGTGCAGTCCACACCGAACCGACCTGCCTAACACATCAGAATGCACAATTAGCAGCTGAGCAAACTTGACAGACTCGACAAGTAGAGTTGTGTTGGGAGAATGCAAAGACACAATCATAGAATCCCTACAGTGCAGAAGGAGGCCTTTCGGCCTATCGGGTCTGCACCGACCATCTGAAAGGGCACCCTACCTAGGTTCACTCCCCTGCCCTATCCCCATAACTCCATCTAACCTGCACATCTTTGGACTGTGGGAAGAAACCTGGGCACCCAGAGGAAACCCACGCACACATGGGGAGAACATGCAAACTCCACACAGTCACCCAAGGCTGGAACTGAACCCAGGTCCCTGGCACTGTGAGGCAGCATTGCTAACCACTGTGTCACCATGTCGCACAGGATTATTTCTCACAGTCTTTTAACTTGCTTGAAATTTCTTGTGTGAAATCTCTTGCTCCATACTCACAATCTATTTTACATAGATGTATTCTAAGTCTCTTAGAATCCTAAAAGCATCCTAAAGTTCCACAGATGTTCCATTTGATGTAACTTCAGTGGGATTTCAATTTACAATCTCTGGGTTACTAGTGCGGTAACACAACCATTACTCTAGCACACCACTGCTGTCCCAGTCAACTGGAAGATGCTGGGCATAGTCTGATCTCATGAAACCCAATTACTTATTAATAATTAAACACCACCATCATGTGAAATATGTACTGATTCTGATATTATGATACTTGATTGATAACGAATGTAATCTTCATTTTGATTTTGCCATTTTAATTTAATTTTGTTATTTTGGTAACTTTTTATTCATTTATTTTGTTTGGGCGTTTCCATCCATTTTAGTGGTGCTACTCTTTATAGGTAGGCATTTTAAGTGATCAGTTGAGCTATAACTTTTTCCAATTCCACAATTTAAAGAGATCCCCATCAAATTCTGGAAATACTCAATGCTGGGATTCCCCAGAGTCCTCCGCCGGTGGATCAGGTGCCAGAGACCAAAAACGGGTTCCACACCAGTCATGAAACCCGATAGGAGTCTCCAGCCCATCCAACTGGTTCAGACGAGCTTTCAACGTACCTGAGAAGGTTCCCGCCCAGACCCGGCCGGAACATGCAAATAGCTCATTCAAGCTGATTTGAATGCAATTAACGGGCAGGACACTTGATTCACCTGCCTCATGGGATGCTCCGCCCCCCCCCCCCCCCCCCCCCCCACAGCTGAGAGTCTTGCTGGCATGAATTGGTGCAAGTCCTGAGAAAAGGAGACCTGGCGGCATGCACTCCTAGGGGTCGTAAGGGGGTGAGTACCCTCTGTACAAACTCCTTCAGGTTGCCTCAGGGGGGGCGGGGGGGGGGGGACTTTCATGGGAGGTGAGGGTCAAAGGGGCTTGTGCTGGGTTGGAGGGGCTGTGAAATGAATAAGCTGTGAACAAAGAGACAGCCTCCTAAGATAAACTGTGGTTAGCAAAACAGCTGCTCCTCTAAATTACTGGACCCCTGCAGAGCTATATAAATAACAATCTTAATCTTCCCTTTGAAACTGCCTGGACATGTCAATCAAAAGGCTGGTAAAAGGCAATACTCCATGAAATTGAATGTAAACAATGCAGTTCAAAACCTTTAGGCTTCTAAAAAAAAGGCCAGAAAAAGTTAAAGGGTAATGAAATTGACCATGGAATAAAAAACCTTGAATGTTTCCACTGCACCTTTACCTTCATCTCACAAATCTTTGAACTGGTCGTCACACAACACTGGGTTAATCATTATTTTAAAGTCACTACAGATTCTTACTGAACCATCTGGCTTGATAACTGGGACAATTCAGGTTGCCCAAACGCTCGTTGTCACACTTTTGATCACTCCATCTTTGATCAACAAGTTCCACTTTGACGTTTGGTTTGAAAGCATATGGCATAGTTCTTGCTTTTAAGCATTTAGGGATGCTATTAGACTTTATCTGGAGATGTGCCTCGACTCAGGTCATTTCCCCAAAAGTGTTTTGGGATGTTTGGATTTGTTTATTGTCACGTGTACTGAGGTACAGTGAAAAGTATTTTTCTGCGAGCATTAAGTACATGAAAATAAAATAAAATAAAAAGAAAATACATAATAGGGCAACACAAGGCACACAATGTAAATACATAGACACCGGCATCGGTTGAAACATACAGGAGTGTAGTATTAATCAGGTCAGTCCATAAGAGGGTCGTTTAGGAGTCTGGTAACAGTGGGGAAGAAGCTGTTTTTGAATATCTTCAAATATCTTCTTGTCCTTTTCTAAGACTTTCTGTAATGTGTTTTTTCCATCAACCAATTGATTCACAGCTTGCCAATTTAGTTTGATTTTTTTCAATCACACTCTTCCGAAAAGCGCAGGGAAATTTCATTTTACCACATGAAATGGCAATTTTTCAGATATACCATTCACTTGCGTCAAGATATAATCCTTCGCTGGAACCAGCTCTTCTGTGTAAATTCTCAAGATTTTATCAGGCAGTTTTAATGGTACGTTCTTGGGCTTCTCATAGAATCATAGAATCCCTACAGTGCAGAAGCAGGCCATTCAGCCCATCAAGTCTACACCGACCCTCTGAAAGAGCACCATCCTACAAGGTCCAATCCCCCCGCTCTATCCCCGCAATACCACCTAGGGGCAATTTAGCATAGCCAATCCATCTAACCTTCACAACTTCGGAATGTGGGAGGAAACCGGGAACCTGGAGGAAACCCATGTAAACACAGGAAGAATGTGCAAACTTCACACAGTCACCCAAGGTTAGAGTTGAACCCGGCTCTCTGGCGCGGTGAGGCAGCAGTGCAAACTGCGTCACAGTGCCCCCCTAATATATTGTTGATATAAATTTTCCGACATGAGAGATGTAGAGACTCCTGTATCTACTCCTACTTTACCTTTCTGTGTGTCGCCTTGCATTGATAATACACCCTAATCTCACTGGGCATCTTGCCTTCCTAAGAATTTTCATTGTCTTCGGTTATTCTTTTTGAGGATTTGAGTGTGTTCTTTCGTTTACACAGCATCAAGGTTTGAGGATTTTGTCTGGCCAAGCACACCTTTGTTACATGACCTTTCTTGCCACAATTAAGACATTTGTTTTTTTGACACCAATGGAGAATGCCCCATCTGGGCACACTATGGCATGCTCGTGTCACTACTCATCTTGTTTATTTCGGTGCCAGCTCTGATTTGGGGAGCTTTGTTTGCTGCCAACTCCAGCGACACTTCTTTTTCAACAGCAGGTTTGAATGTTAGAGAGCTGGCAGTCAGCAATTGTCTCTGGATTAACTAATTTCTCAATCCGGCACACAAGTCTGTCTCCCAATGTGTCCTCAAGGGTCAATCAAAACTCCCGGTTCGTGGCTAGTCTCTGGTAGTACAGCTACAAATTGTGTAATATTTTCACTCTCTTCTTGAGTGTGTCGATGGAATCTGAATCAGTGATCAATGATTTTGGCGGGAAGTGTTCTTCAAGGGTCTTAATCAATTCCTTGTAAGTTATTGTGCCAGGCTTTGCAGGACTGATAAGACTTTGTAATAGGTTGAAAGCTTTCCTTCCTATTACACTCAAGAAAGTTGCTACTTTGATTTAGTTCGGTATCCTGTTTGCAGCAAGGTAGTACTGGAATCTCTCTTCATATGAACTCTTATGATTCTGATTTCTCATCGAGTGGCTCTATAGCGCCACCTTTCCCAGCTTTACAGTTATCAGTTCTTAAGTTGCAGTACTTTCTTTAACCTTTCCTCCTCTCTAATTTTGTTCTCTCCCAATTTAATTTGTGCCATTTATTTTGATGTTGCTTTAAAAATATTATTTTCTTGGTTTGACTTTGAGAATTTTTTTTTGCAAAAATGAATCTGTTTAAAAATAAACAAATTTCAGCTGTAATTCTGCTAAATCTTGGTTTATATAACATTATTTTTCTTTTGGGGGCAATGGTTTTCCAAAAGCAGGTCTATCTCTCTCTCCAAGTTCAAGGATCTGCACTGCAGCTTGCCAGGTGCGAAAGTGCGCAGCTGGAAATATTCCCCAGCTCAAAAAGTAACTTGTGTTGTTTATTTTTTAACAGCTTACCCCATTATTTCCTGGCTTTCTCTTTTCTAGGAGGCTTTTTTTCGGAGCCCACCAATTGTGCAAATCGACTGGCACAACAGTCGGTGCTCTGGCTGAAAAAATGTTCTCTTTTCCCGCCTCCGACTCTCCGAGTGCTCCCGGGTTACGGTCGAATAGAAAAAATATAAACACCGTCCTGAGTGTTGACTGTCATGATATTCAAACACACACATCATGATAGACAGACCAACAGACAAATCAGCACACACAACACGACAGCCAATCACAGACAAGGACAGAGACAGTATAAGAGAAGAAACACGACACCTGGTGGCCAGTCCATCTAGAGACCAGGACAAGGACAGGACCTGATTAACAACACACTCAGGGAGTCACCACGTGTAGAGTATCAAGACAGAACTGTAAATAGCATGTTAGAATAAAACAGCGTTGTACCAAATACAACCGTGTTGGCTCATCTGTACATCAGAGCACCCAACACCACATTGACGTCACTTTTAAAATTAATATCCACCCTTAGCTTGGTTAAAACCCCCGTTCCTGATGGTCAGTTTTACTGCATATTCATGGATGGTGGAGTCCTCTCCCAAAAATCGATCTTCACCTCGCGGTATAGGTTTGAGTTGTTTTTATTTTTGGACTATTTCATTGGAAAAACAACCTTGTCACCGGATGTTTGTTTTAACTGTTACGTTTTGAGGGGTTTTACTTTTACTCACAGTAGAGACAAAGGATAACCAGGTCGCCACATTGTAGGCTACGTAACCAGTTGTCAGACTTTATTTATAGAGGTGTTACTTGTGTGGTAAACACTGTGTTCTGATATTAGGGGTTGTATGGTAGAACCTGCACTACAGGTTCACCTGTGGCCCCTGCATGCTAGCTCCGTCCAGAAGCCGGGTTATAAATATGCGTGGCCTCCAGCTCGCAGCCAATTCATCAGTTGCTGTGGGAGGCCACATCTCTGATACTAATAAAGCCTCAGTTTGGATTCAACTTCATCTCCAGTCAAATTGATCGTGCCTCAGCTTGCACATCGTCGAAGATGGAAGAGGCGGAAATCTCCCAAGTGCCTCTGATGATGTCACCACATAATCAGCTGACATACTATACAGAAAGGCATTAATTACAAAAACCTATTACATTTGTTACTTTTCTCAGTTCTGATGAAAGGTCACAGATACGATACATTGGACAGAATTTAATTCAGGCAGCGGGGAGCTCACCTGCCTGCTAGAAAGCTGGAGCGAGTTGCCTCCTTTGGAGAGGGCCGACTGTATTAAGTGCCAGTTAAGCATTTAAGTAGTCCCTTCCTCCATATCTACCTCAGGGGAGGGCAGTAGATTTTGCCCATTAATACCATTACTCTCTCCACAGATGTTGATAGACCACTGAGTATTTCTGGAATTCGCAGTTTTTATTTCAGATTTGCAGATTTGTTTTTTCACACCAAAATAGGTTTCAAGATCTCTCAGTCTGATGCATACCTGGCTTATGTGACCACCCGGCCTTTATCATTAACTGATTTCATATATATGTATAATGTGGCCAAATATGTAGGGTGAGATTCTCCACCCTGGGACGCCCGGATCGCATTCTCAGATGGGACGTAGAATCGTGCATCGGGGCAACATCGGGATAGGTGCCCATGCTCCGACCCCCCCACCCCCCCCACCCACACACCCTCCACTGGCAGAGGGAAGGAGGCCCACGTCGCATGCCAGCGGGAGCATGTCAATAAATGCAAGTGGGTGTTAATGACCCATTTGCATCTATTTAGAAGGCCCGGCGCCCTGTGTCCGGCCACCCACGATTCTCCGGTCTTCGCGGCCACGATTTACGTGGGCGACGATTGCTTCTGGTTTTTACCAGTGTGGCCCTGATGTGCTGAAACTCGTGGTGGGCTAAGGGGGCAACGGTTGCCCCCTTGGCCCATCCTGAGGTCCACCACACTAGGGCCACACTGTAAAACAACATCTGAGCTCATTCAAGGGCCAAACCCCACCCCAACAACGCCACCTCTACTAGACCCCCCCCCCACCCCCCCGCAAGCCCTCACTCACTACAGGGATTCCTGTCATTGAGGGACCCCTGATAGGTACCCCTCCACAGCTCTTGACCACATCAAAAGCAGTAAAGTGCCAATTCAACCTATTTGCTGGTGGTGGATGCAAACCTCAATGCTGCCACCAGCAGGGGATCGGAGCATTCCCTGACGTTGGACTCTCCCCTGCATCAGGAACCCTGCTACCAGTGGTGGAGAATCCAGCCAACAGGTCTTAAACCTTTGGATCCGTGATCCACAATACCCAGGGCCCTGCCCCCAGGGCCCCGTGCAAACTCCCTATTGGCCAGGGTTCACGCGCTGACGTGCGCTTGGCCCTGAGTCGGAAAGTGGCCCATGGAGCCCACCTGCTTAAAAGGGCCATGCAGTCACAAAATCCTCACAAAATCTTCCTGGTGGCAGGAAGGAAGAATTTCCTGTTCAGACATACTGCAGAAGGCAATGGCAAATCATTGCACTACGTAGCCAAGCATAATCATGGAGCAATTCAATGGAAGCACTTGGTCACCAATGCCCTGTTAGGGCGTGGTACCTAAAGGAGGAGGAGGTGGATTTCATATGTAAAATT
Organism: Scyliorhinus torazame; assembly: GCF_047496885.1. NCBI lineage: Eukaryota > Metazoa > Chordata > Chondrichthyes > Carcharhiniformes > Scyliorhinidae > Scyliorhinus > Scyliorhinus torazame. Next base: position 53,078,770 of record NC_092723.1, on the reverse strand, counting down.
AGTCCCCAACTTCCTTAGTGTAGCAATGAACGGAAAATGGAAAGCACCCGTCTTGCCCGATCTTCCTGATTCTGGCCAGGTGAGACTGAAGGAACGCAGCAGGTCAGTGGCTCCAGCGGCACTAGTTGCCATAAAGCAGGTTAGGGTGATTGAAAGGGTGAAGGAAAGTTTTTAAAGTTATTGAATGAGATGGGATGGGGTGGGGAGGATCTAGCCAATGACAGGAGTGGGGTGGCCGGGGATGTCAGGATATTGGCGGTGGGAAGGGGATGGGTGTTGAGTGGTTCTGAACATGGGGGTGATGTTGGCTCAGAAAAAGGGGATGCTCGGTCAGGACGGGATGGGTCGCATGGTGGGGGTGTTGGGTCCGAACAAGGGGGGATGTTTGTTCGGAGAGATGTGGTGTTGAGTCAGTGGGGCGGAGGTGTTGGATCAGGATGGATGTAGGATTGTCGGACATTGGGGCAGTGAGACGGTGGTATCGGGTCTTGACATGGAGGAGTGGACCAGGAGCAGGGGGTGGTCAGGCCAATGTGGGGTTCAGCCCGATTAGGCTGGGTATCAGGTCGGGGTTGGGGGATCCTCTCGTGGGTCGGGATGCAGGGGGTTGCGGGTATAGGGAATCCCCGGTGAGTCTGGGTGTAGGGGTTTTACTGCGTGTGGTTTGATCTGGCTGCTTAAAATACTTAATCTGGAGTTAGAAGTGTTTTTTTTTCCCTTCTAACTCTTTCAGAGTAATTACGAGGGTTAAATTGGCAGAATCATCTGAAATTAGTGATTTAAATTACATTGTCAGATGTTCCCAGCCCAGCACAATTGTTTAGGGGGCAACTGTTCAGGGGGGGCTGGTTCATCTCAGAGTGCTGGACAGCTGGTTTGTGATGCAGAACAAGGCCAGCAGCCCGGGTTCAATTCCCGTACCAGCTTACCCGAACAGGCGCCAGAATGTGGCGACTAGGGGCTTTTCACAATAACTTCATACTTGTGACAATAAGAGGTTATTATTATTATTATTGTTGTCCAGGGAATGTCAGCACTTCTGGACAATTGCTGCGCAAATCCTTATGTGGAAACTTCCAAGAGGGATTCCCCAGTGTATCTTTGGGGTAAAATGTCGCCACCATCCCCCAGGCTGCTTTCTCCTTTGAGAGATGACTGATGGTGATTCAACCTGAAGGTCACCACACCTCAGGCGAGGATCAAGGTTGAGAAGGCGGGGCCTTCGTGAATAACCTCAGCTAGTATGGGAATTGAACCCATGCTGTAGGCGTCGCTTCGCATCACAAAGTAGCCAACTGAGAAAACCGACCAAATCCGACACTGGGGAGCCAGGAGATTATGGCCAATTATATATAAAAATCTCATGTAGTGTAACTAAACTAGGTAATCACAATGATGTTAGATGCACCATGCATAAATGCAATAATAAGTCTAACAATCGTGTGTGATCCTTTTCTTATACAAATTGTAAATTAATATAAATAATTATAGGCATCCAAAAATATTAAATGTATATAGTACTCCATCATGTAAATTAAATGATCCCAGCTGCATTTGTTAGAAGTGAACAATGGGCATAGCAACAGATCCCCAGTTCACCTAACTGTGTATTCTTTAAGTGTGCTCCGTACTTAGGGCATGAGTTTCTGAATTTATCTTCATAATCCATTCACCTCTGCGTCCTTCATTTCTCCTTTCATGAATTTCTAATGAGAATTTTCAGAAATGCTAGAAGAAAATTCCGAGCCTTTCATGATTCAAAATTAGTCTGATTTCTAAGCCACTCTCATACCTTTAATAATGAGAGAAAAATCTGTGTTTTATATTCTGACTGAAGACAGGCCCAACTGTTTCATAATGTGGCATTTAAAATCTTTTGGCCGCACAAATGATGCCATCAGAATTGTGGCTTCAATTGAATGTGCAATTTATTTACTGAAATTTTTGGTAAGTATGGGGAAATAAGCATGATTTGATCTCGCAGAAGCTTTGCTCTGCTAGTTATTAAGGCAGCCCATGCCAGTAACCCATAGTCAGTTAAAAAAAAACTGCGGAAGCTTCGCTTAGAAAAATGTTGAATTGCTTCTCACCCAATTCTAAATTGTGTCTCTCCACATGGTTAAACATTTCCCTACGCCGCTTGTTTTTCAACATTGTTCAATAGATAGATTCAGAAGATGTAGTTATCGCTAACATGTCCTTCATCTTCACCAACTTCAATTTTTTTCTCAGACGGGCCCTTGAGGTCACATAACACTTTATCCATAAACTGTGTTTCAACTATGAGCAGCATGACAGTTCCTTCTTTCCGCAAGATGAAAATCCTGACATATGCGCAACAGAAGATCTTTCTGAATAATGGGATATATTACAATCCTGGAAAACAGACCCTGCTTCAACGATAACAGGGTCACAAATTAAATTAGAATGAGTAAGAAATGCAAGTCGTTTATCACTTTTGGTCAGTAAATGTGGAGCTGCTAGTCTCATTTGGGAAAATGTAACGGTTTCTATGGGCTGGATTCTCCGCCGTTCACTGCCGGTAACAGAGTTCCCAATGCAGTGGAGAATCCAGCGTCGGGCAAAAAACGGAGATCGGCGCCATTCTGATGCTCTGGTCCCCCACTGGCGGTGGCATTGAGGATGGCGCCCTGCGCCAGTGGGAGAATGCAAAGGGTCAGTAAGGTCAAATTACATCCTATTAATGGGCTGGGCACCATATTCTCCAGGCATGCGTGATTCTCCTGTCCCCTGGGCCAAGAATCACGTGGGTGAGAATTGGTGCAAGTCTTGGCAAACGTGACCCTCATGCGGTGGGCTTTGCGGTGTGCTAAGGCGGTAACTCTTTAAGGGAGTTGCCCCAAGATCCCTGTTCACAATACAAGCCTTGCCCACTACCCGCACCCCCCCTCCATCCCCCCACTAGAGATCCCTTAATTATGGAAACCCCCAGGAGACCCCTGGTCCTTTGATACAAATATTCAGCTTGCTTGCATTTCGGCTTCACCATCAGAATCTTGATTTGAATTTTCTTCTTACTGCCAAACAGAAAACTAGAGATCTTTGCTTGCTTTATAATAAGAATTTTTTTCTTCCTTTTTTTTACCAATTTAGAATTCCCAATTATTTTTTCTTCCAATTAATGGAAATTTAGTGTGGCCAATCCACCAACTTGCACATTTTTGGGTTGTGGAGGTGAAACTCACGCAGACAAGGGGAGAATGTGCAAACTGAACATGGACAGTGACCCGGGGCTGGGATTGAACCTGGGTCCTCAGTGCCGTAGGCAGCAGTGCTAATCACTGCACCACACGCCGCCCGCTTTATAATAATAATAAAAATAAGAATCTTTATTAGTGTCACAGGTAGGCTTACATTGGGCGTCATTCTCCGCCGGCGGGAGTCTCCGTTTTGCCGGCGCCCGGGGGTTTCCCGACGGCGTGGGGCTGCCCCACAATGGGAAACCCCATTGACCGGCCGGAGACTCCCGCCGGCCAGTCGGAGCAGAAATGTGGCGGGGCGGGTAGGAGAATTTCGCCCATGAACACTGCAATGAAGGTACTGGGAAATCCCTTAGTCGCCACACTCCGGCACCTGTTCGGGTACACTGAGGGAGAATTCAGAATGTCTAGATTACCTAACAACACGTCTTTCGGGACTTGTGAGAGGAAACCGGAGCATTCAGAGGAAACCCACGCAGACAGGGGCGAACGTGCAGACTCCACACAGACAGAGACCCAAGCCGTGAATCGAACCTGGGACCCTGGCGCTGTGAAGCAACAGTGCTAACCACTGTTCTACCATGCCTTCCTGCCACACAAGTCCTGTGGTCTAAATTGCAGGTTCTGAGACCACTGGGGCGAAATTCTCCAGTATCGGCGCGATGTCCGCCGACTGGCGCCCAATACGGCGCAAATCAGTCGGGCATCGCGTTGCCCCAAAGGTGCGGAATGCTCCGCATCTTGGGGGGGCCAAGCCCCAACCTTAAGGGGCTAGGCCCGCGCCGGACTAATTTCCGCCCCGCCAGCTGGCGGAAAAGGCCTTTGGTGGGCCCCGATTGCAGCCAGACCACCCTGCGGGGCACCCCCCTGGGCCAGATAGCCCCGTGCCCCCCCCCAGGACCCCGGAGCCCGCCCGCGCCGCCTTGTCCCGCCGGTAAGGTAGGTAGTTTAATCTACGCTGGCGGGACAGGCATTTTAACAGCGGGACTTCGGCCCATCCGGGCCGGAGAATCGCGGGGGGGGCCCACCAACCGGCGCGGCGCGATTCCCGCCCCTGCCGAATATCCGGTGCCGGAGAATTCGGCAAACGCCGGGGGCAGGGGGCGAAATTCTCCCCCAACGGCGGGATGCCCGCCGACTGGCGCCAAAGCCGGCGCAAATCAGACGGGCATCGCGCCGGCAAAAAGGTGCGGAAGTCTCCGCATCTTTGGCGGCCTAGCCCCAACATTGAGGGGCTAGGCCGACGGCGGAGGGACTTCCGCCCCGCCAGCTGGCGGAAATGGCGTTTGTTGCCCCGCCAGCTGGCGCGGAAATGCGGCACATGCGCGGGAGCGTCAGCGGCCGCTGTCAGTTTCCCAGCGCATGCGCGGGAGCGTCAGCGGCCGCTGTCAGTTTCCCGCGCATGCGCAGTGGGGAGAGTCACTTCCGCCTCCGCCATGGTGGAGGCCGTGGCGGAGGCGGAAGGGAAAGAGTGCCCCCACGGCACAGGCCCGCCCGCAGATCGGTGGGCCCCGATCGCGGGCCAGGCCACCGTGGGGGCACCCCCCGGGGTCAGATCGCCCCGCGCCCCCCCCCAGGACTCCGGAGCCCGCCCACGCCGCCTGGTCCCGCCGGTAAATACCAGGTTTGATTTACGCCGGCGGGACAGGCAATTCCTGGGCGGGACTTCGGCCCATCCGGGCCGGAGAATCCAGCGGGGGGTCCCGCCAACCGGCGCGGCCGGATTCCCGCCCCCGCCCAATCTCCGGGAGCGGAGACTTCGGCGGGGGCGGGATTCACGGTGGCCAACGGCCATTCTCCGACCCGGCGGGGGGTCGGAGAATGACGCCCAGGATTCATGCCAGCCCCCGGCGATTCTCCGACCCGGCGGGGTGTCGGAGAATCTCGCCCCAGGTGTAATTCAATCTTCAATTAGCTGTCTCCTTCAGCTTTTCAGTCTTCACCCCCAAAGCAATCTCAACGAATTTCTCAGAGATTTAATGACCTCACGCTCAGGAAAACGTTGTCCCCCTTTTTAGAAGTATCCTAATTTTATTTTGGTCTTAAAGAGACCTTTCTGAAAAAAAATGGGCGGGATTCTCTGTCCCGCCGCACCAGAAAACTGGTCCCGCTAGCCTACAAATGGGGTTCCCCATTGTGGACAGCCCCACACCATTAGAAATCAACGGACGTGGGTGTGCTGCCGGAGCAACGGAGAGTCCCGCCAGCGGAGAATCCGGACTACAGGTTTTGCCCAAAGCACAAATGTTTTCACAAAGTTAAAGGGAATATTTATTTTACATTGCAAAAATCATATACATTGTAGTCACTCAATGATTATTCATGTGTCGAACATCCCTATCACCTGCTATTCATTCATAGGTTTTTAACGGACGATATATGAATGGAACCAATTTTAGTGACCAGACAAAGGAAGACTTTTTGCCTGGTTGAAGATTATCCAGCTGATATACCCATGCATAAATGGGTGGGTATATCAGCTGGATATAATTTAGTGGGCAGCACGGTAGCATTGTGGATAGCTCAATTGCTTCACAGCTCCAAGGTCCCAGGTTCGATTCCAGCTTGGGTCACTGTCTGTGCGGAGACTGCGCATCCTCCCCGTGTGTGCGTGGGTTTCCTCCGGGTGCTCCGGTTTCCTCCCACAGTCCAAAGATGTGCAGGTTAGGTGGATTGGCCATGATAAATTGCCCTTTGTGTCCAAAATTGCCCTTAGTGTTGAGTGGGGTTACTGGGCTATGGGGATAGGGTGGAGGTGTTGACCTTGGGGAGGGTGCTCTTTCCAAGAGCCAGTGCAGACCCGATGGGCCGAATGGCCTCCTTCTGCATTGTAAATTCTATGATCTATGATAAATGTGCCCAGCTTGGTGTTTGTGATGACCATAATATGACTCCTTCATTATTGCTTGGACACCAAACAGTTGCAGTGTGTCCAGCGTGTGCAGCACCTGTTCTGATCTAACTCTACCTGAATATTGTGGGCCAGGAAATTTGACTAGCTAAGTTACATTCCCAATGCAGGCTGGCCTAAGACACCCCAAGTTGCTGTTTGAAAAGATTACGCAGAGGTCCTCAAGACCATAGGTTCCACAGGGATTGTTGAAGAGAAAGCTAGAAGTTGTTATCTTTTCAGATCCCCCTTGATTTCAGCCTACCTTTCTCAGGTCAGAGAAATGGAAAAAAATGAAATGGAAATAAAAGACTGAGGCCCGAGGCCTGGGACCAACCTCTCCCAAATAATATCTATGTCAAGTTGGGGCACTCGGGCACCCAAAGGACAAGGAACAGCAGCTGGACACCCCTGGGTCATCCAATCAGGTTTCGCAGCTTGTCCATTCCTCCGAATCCCCTCAGCCTGTGACCTCCTTAAACCTCATCCTCTTTCACCACAGAGGGAGTAGCTGGCCCACAGTGGGACAACCAAAATAAACCAGAGCCCCCATTCCTTAACACCCTCCAGGCCTCAGCTCTCTCCAGCTCTGCCCAAGTCATCAAAAGCAAGAGGGGCTGACAACTCCACAGGTTGCCCCACTCCTGCTGGGGACATCCCCGCACCACTGACATAGTAGTAGGCCGAGTAAAATAAAGAAGTTCTGAGCACAAGTGTTTGCACAGATTATCACTGTAACTGTATGAAATGTAAATATATTCACACTGTCACTAAATAATGTCTAGTGTTATCTTTCAGCACATTATATTAGCTTTGCGAGGCCTCCCCACTCCCATTATCTCTCCCACAACACAGTTCAGCTGCACACTGTCACACCATAAGTGATTCTGGAGGGAGACGTGTCTGTGTCAGAGTCTTTCAAACCCTCCTACAAGCACTGCCCCTGCAACACGCATCCTTCAACCATCACACTCATCTAACTGTCCTGGGCTTTGCAATGCTGCCTGCTGGGGCTGTCCATCTGAACTGACCAGCGTCTCCTCCCACCCACTTCCATGCAGCACCTGTGTCCATCCAATATGCGGCTGCGATTATTTTAATTTTTGGAAAGATGGCGATTGATAGATTTTCGATCAGTTACCCTCTCATTTCCCCAGCCCCGTCACCCATGCCCTTCCTTCCATTACCATTACCACCTCTGGCATCACCTTTGATGTCCCTTCTGTTACCATTCCATTCAGCTCCAAGCCTTCCCCATTAATAACGTTCAGGTGAATGGGTATGTTCCCTACCTCCCTGACCATCCCATCCTAATATCGAGGTCCTTCTCTGGCTGGCGAACTGTAACTCGCGGGGTGTCGCAGGGATCAGTCCTCAGCCTCAACTTTATATAAATGATCTGCAAGCAGGGACAGAGTGCAATATAGCAAAAAATTGCGGATGATACTGAAATAGGTGGGAAAGCACGCAGTGAAGAGCAGGGGCGAAATTCTCCGGAAACGGCGCGATGTCCGCCGACAGGCGCCCAAAACGGCGCCAATCAGACGGGCATCGCGCCGCCCCAAAGGTGCGGAATGCTCCGCATCTTTGGGGGCCGAGCCCCAACATTGAGGGGCTAGGCCGACGCCGGAGAAATTTCCGCCCCGCCAGCTGGCGGAAACGGCCTTTGTTGCCCCGCCAGCTGGCGCGGAAATGACATCTCCGGGCGGCGCATGCGCGGGAGCGTCAGCGGCCGCTGACAGTTTCCCACGCATGCGCAGTGGAGGGAGTCTCTTCCACCTCCGCCATGGTGGAGACCGTGGCGGAGGCGGAAGGGAAAGAGTGCCCCCACGGCACAGGCCCGCCCGCGGATCGGTGGGCCCCGATCGCGGGCCAGGCCACCGTGGGGGCACCCCCCGGGGTCAGATCGCCCCGCGCCCCCCCCAGGACCCCGGAGCCCGCCCATGCCGCCTTGTCCCGCCGGTAAGGTAGGTGATTTAATTTACGCCGGCGGGACGGGCAATTTATCGGCGGGACTTCGGCCCATCCGGGCCGGAGAATCGAGCGGGGGGGGCCCGCCAACCGGCACGGCGCGATTCCCGCCACGCCGAATATCCGGTGCCGGAGACTTCGGCAACCGGCGGGGGTGGGATTCACGCCAGCCCCCGGCGATTCTCCGACCCGGCGGGGGGTCAGAGAATGTCGCCCCAGATGAGGATTTTACAGACGGATGTAGATAGGCTAGGCGATTGGGCCAAAATTTGGCAGATGGAGTTTAATGTGGATAAGTGTGAGGTTATCCATTTAGGTCGAAAAAATAAAAGGCACGTTATTATCTGAATGGAAAGCAGATTCAAGATGCATCTAGGCAGAGGCACCTGGGTGTCTTTGTTCATGAATCGCAGAAAGTCCGTATGCAGGTACAACATGTCATTAAAAAGGCAAATGGAATGTTCGCGTTCATTGCAAAAGTACTGGAGTATAAAAGTAGAGAAGTGTTGTTGGAATTGTATAGGGTGTTGGTGAGACTACATCTGGAGTAGTGTGTTCTATTTTGGTCTCCTTATTTGAGGAAGGATGTGGTGGCCTCGGAGGCAGTTCAGAGGAGATTCACCAGATTGATTCCGCGGATGAAAGGGTTGACTTATGAGGAGAGATTAAATAGTTTGGGCTTATACTCGCTGGAGTTTAGAAGGATGAGAGGGGATCTGATCGAGGTATATAAAATACGAAATGGGATTGATAAGTAAACATAGACCAAATTAAATCTAGAACGAGGTCATGGATATAGGTTGCGAGGTGGTAGATTTAGAACTGAGATGAGGAGGAACTACTTCTTGCAGAGGGTGGTGAATTTGTGGAACTCGCTGCGCCATAGTGCGGTGGAATCTGAGTCATTAAATGGTTTCAAGAGATAGGTATATTTTTGATTAAAAAAACAGGTTAAAGGGATATGGGAAAGAGGTAGCGAGGTGGATTTGAGGCCAGAAAGAGATCAGCAACCATCTGATTGAATGGCAGAGCAGGCTCAAACGGCTGAATTGCCTACTTCTGCTCCTAATTCCTGTGTTACACATTGACCTCTCGAGCCTCCTCTTTCCCCTTCCCTATATCTGCCTTCAAGTCTCCACCAGTCACCTTCCAGCTAATGCTGCCGATGCATCCTCACCATCCCACCCAACCGGCTCCCTCTGCCCCCCTCACACTCACCATTCCTTCCTTCCATTCCTATCCTCAGTTTGCTCCCCTGGATGCAGACATTAACTCCCCAAATCCCTCCCTTGCACGTTCACTTGGTCATTCCCCTCTCTCCATCATCTTTCCTTTCCCTTTATTCTTAATTCCCCCTACTCCTTAATCCTCCCCCACTCCTCAATCCTTTCTTACTCCTTCCTCCCCTTTTACTCCTTTACTGTTTGTTACTCTTTCCCTTACTCCTTCCGCTATCCAGACACCTTCACCCCTCTTAACTCCCTCCCCAACTCCTTCCTTCCCATGACACCTTCCTCCAGTTGCATCCTTCTCTCCACTACCCCTCCCTACCACTAGACACCTACCCACCTACAAAATCCCTCTCAAACCCCTTCTGAGTCCATGAAACCTACTTCCACCCTTACTCGTTCACTCCTCCAAACTTCCTCTCCCCTTCTCAGCTTCATCTACACCCCACACCTTCATCTGCCCCGCTCCCAACTTCACAACCCTGACATTTCCATTGCCCTGCCTCCAGTTTCATCCCCTCTGACACCTACATCCCTCCCCACCACCTTCACTCCCCATCCCTAAGACCTCCCTCTCCCACCCACACCTAAACTTCCTTACCCTCACCCATTACCTGCATCCCTAACAGCGCTTGATGAAGATCCTGAAGTTCTGAATCAAGTAAGAGAAGTCAGCGAAGACCATGGAAGAGGCTGCCAGCACTTGGGAAAGATCTGGAAGTGCCAAAGTAAGTCCGACATCATCCAAGCCAAAGTTGCTGCATGGAAACCTCGAACTTTCTCAGAAGCGCCATGGACAGCATTCTCAACCAGTGTTTTTCAAACTTTTTCTCCGGGGACCCATTTTTACCAACCGGCCAACCTTCGAGACCCAACCCGGCCGACCTTTGCGGCCCACACCGGCCGACCTTTGCGACCCACGCCAGCCGACCTTTGCGGCCTACACCGGCTGACCTGCGCGACCCACCATTTTCTCTTACCTTGTTTGCTGCTGACAAAAATGGAGGAAATGGTTTTGGGTCCCTTTGGCCCTTGTATACGCTCCTCCAATGGAACCTGTTGGATGAAGGGAAGCCTTCCGGTGTCGGAAAGTATGGAGTCTCCATCTGTCCAAGTTCTGCATTTTTTCCTGTCAAATTTTATCAAATTAAACCCCCCCGAACTTGTAAAAAAAATAAAAATAAAATGAATAAAATAAATGAAAAAATAAAAATAAAATGAATATAATAAATGAATAAAATGAATAAAACCCCCCAAACTTGTAAAACAAAAAGCTGCGACCGTTTAAAAAAAAAGCGGCCACACTGTGCATGCGTGCCCGATCATCGGCATGTGTGCGCATAGTTTTGCGCATGCGCGCGATGATCTGGCATGCATGCGCAGTGTGGCCGCATTTTTTTTACACGTCCGCAGCCATTTTGAAGGCCGCTTGCAGCCGGCGTTGGTAACAGCCGGCTGCTGCGGCTGTTGCGCGCAGATTTGCTCGATCGGGTCCTCTGTGGTCCAGTAGCTTCAGGTCTCTTGTTTCCTCCTTGGATGCCGTGATCTGAGCAAGACCTTAAATGTATATCTGGACTTTTCCATGCCATTTTGATCCAGACCTGATAGGGCAAGCATGTTTTCCCACTGGTGTAATGGAGAATTGGGCATGGGGGCGGGGAAGATTCCAGTCGGGCCATCATCTGTATCCCATTAGTGGGATGCAAATCTGTTTCACGCTGGCCTCCAGCAGGATTCCTAATCTGCTATGATGGGCACCAGCAGAAGGTCCCGTGGGGAATTCAGTCTGATGTGAATCCGATTTTTGGACTCCTGTCTAATTCTTCCACCTCCCCCAACGCCCAACATTGAACCCCGCAGTGAGGGCATTGGAGAATTCTGCCCAATATTTTAAAAAGTTTGTTTATGATATTTATCTTCAGCCTTAATCTCATGAGTATGCCCCAATCATTAATTTGCTCTTTGAAATTATTAAAAAGTAAAGGATGATCTGTGCATTTTACTTCCTGTTTTGCTGTCTGTGAGAATTTGCCAAGTTGATTGGTTGCTTGATGACATCGTTATTGCTGGACATTGTGATCCCTATCGATGACAGCAGAATAAAATTAATATTGAAACATGGGCCACAGAACTCACAAGATCTTTATGGACAGCTATCTTTAAAATCAGCGGTGGGCGCAATCACCTTGCGCCTGATCGAGAATAAAGTATAGATTCACAGCTGATATCCCCGATCCAGTGGATCTATTGATGGAATTTTATGCACTGAAAAAAAAATGTGACAAGAATATTTCTTCACAGATTCCCAATAGCTTTATGCATCTCTCACCTTCATTCTTGAAGCAACAGAATATGTAACTGTATAAATATGTAAACTATAGGACAATCTCATCCCAAGTTAAAGATTTAATGAAATATTGATTTGAGTGGAAACTATTTGATAATTACTTCATTGTGACTGGGTCATTTTAGAATAAAATCTACATTTTGAAGAAAATTAAAAATCTTTTATCAGTATTACATCGAAATCCACAGCGAGAGACATGCCAACAGCTTAATTGTATTTGAATGCACGGGAAGCTTTTCAATGAGTATTTGTTTCACTCCCTGGTGAAGTGAGGCCTTTGGCCTCTTTTTCTATAGTAGCTACCTCTTCCGCATACTGAGATTTCTGCAGCAAATTTTAACCAATGATTTTTATACAAAACATTTTCACTTACTCGGTGCGAGAAACAAGAATGATCTTGCCTGCCTGCCTAACTTCATTCTCGGATCTAAACCATTTACTCTACTTCCTGAGTTCACAGAATAACTGGTTCACATGCATGAAATAGCGTACAGTGTTGATGCTTTTCTTTTTTATTAGCCATATACTCCACATGTAAAATTAATGCATAATATATGAGCTTCTTGCTATGTCACTGAAAATATCCTTAAAGGAACAAACCCCTCCAACGCACCTCTGCATTCTAATGATTTGACCCATGCTCCCTGACTCAGAGCTTCTCCTTCTCCATGATGTGTCAGTATGGTCATGTGTGTGTACCTTATATTCTCACTTTATATGTACTCACAGTTTTCCTGGTGTTTTCCCCTCCATTTTTCATTCCAATTTAATTATTGTAAATTCCAGCTGCGGGGTTTTCCATCAGCAGGATCCCCCGCTACACCGGCAGCACACCCAGGCTTGTGGGTTTCCCAACAGCGTGGGGTGGCCACAATGGGACACCCCATTGGCCAGCTGCGGCAACAGAGAATTCCACTGCTGGTGGGGGCACAGCATGCCGGAAAAAGAGGATTAGCGGGAGGGAGAATCCCACCCCAGATCTTTGTTCAGTGGGTGGCTCTGATATTGCATTGCATTTGTAAATGTCAAGTGGGATATATATTGTACATATGGATTTTGAATATGTAGGCCGGAATTCTCTGGCCGTCTGCTGATGGCTCTGGTCCTGCCAGCAGCGCATCCCCACCTGTGGGTTTTCCGAAGGCGTCAGGTGGCTTCACTGGGAATTCCCATTGACAGCACCAGGAGCAGGGAGTCCCGCCGCCAGTCAACGGCACGTTGCCCCCCACGCTGCCGAGAAACACTTGACTGGTAGGCTGGAAAATCCCACCCGTAAGCTCCACAAACCCACCAATCTAGTTTTATATGGTTTATTGTTTCATGAGTTGCCAAAACCCACAATTATCTTTTGTTAGATCACTGTTGGCCAAGCAGACGAGTCATCATCCCATTCTATAAAATTCAAGTCAACTAGTTTATTCAAAAAGATTAACCAGCTTCCTAGATGGTGATTTGTGCCCCTGTCATTCTCCGGTGAAGCACTGGCTCTGCTTTTTGTTATCAGCAGATGAACGTGCAAATTAGGAACAGGAGTAGGCCATTCGGCCCCTTGGGCCTGCCACACCATTCATTAAGATCAGGGCTGATCTGATTTTGGCCTCAACTTTACATTCTGCCTACTCCCGATAACCTTGAACTCATTTGTTAGGCAAGAAACTATCTACCCCTGCCTTTAAAAATTGACCCTGCCTCCACCGCTCTCTGGGGAAGGGAGTTCCAAAAACTCATGACCCTATGACAGGAATTAACATTAGCTAATATGGCCGGTAACACTCAGCTCTGCACATGTGGGACTAAAAATGTATTTGTGTGGCACTACTTCAAAGTAGTACTTCATAGATTGCATTGATGCACTGGGGACAAACATAGCTGTCAGCCGGCACTTGTAAACCCTCCTCAGTACCTCAATTGGGGGTCACGCAGGTCGCAGTTTGTGGTATTGTCTGTCCCCGGGGAATTGACGTAGTCCATGTAACCTTGCTTTGAAATAGTGCTATGCAAACAAATCTTTCGCCACATCATCCACTGTACATCTAAGGGTTACGTTGGTGAAATGGCACATAGGTACTAAATGGGTGCTATGCTGGAAAGGCACGCCTGTTTGAAAGTCTATTTTAACACATGGTTTGGTCTGAATTCTGGATTATAATAATTAGAAATTGCCTGAAGTTGCTAAAGACATCTGCAGAATTAACACACAATCCTGTTTGGAAGCAATTTTTGTGGAACAGTGCATGTGGGCTCCTTTCATCCATTTCCACTGAAGCTGCGGAAGGGCCTGGCTGACATGCAGCGGCCGTTTCCTAGGTTGCTCAGCCCTGAGGGAGAGGGTGGACTGTTTCTCTGACACAGAACCGATGGTACTGGTGGTGGAATGCTGACCTGTACTCAGGGCATTGAGTCCACTGAACCCCTCCATTCCTCTCTCCCACAGCAGTCAGTCTGTTCTGCTCATGTCCTCCCCTGATTCTTCTTCCAAGAGTGACCCCTAGCAAAATTCACTTGACCATTCCCTACCTTTCTCCTGGTGACTCAACTAATGTGGAGTAGCAAAGCACTCATTCTTTTCAAGGTGAAGCCCTTAGAAAATTTCCAGTATAAAGCGTTCCAGAATAAAATCTAAGAACACGAGGTACATTTCAGCCACCGCATGTCGCCTGGCACGATCGGGATCATGCCTACACTGGGTGTGATCCAAATCAACATGTGTAAATTAACCATTAGGGTAATTTAAATACCCAGATGCCATATTCACCTGCTGCCCGAAAGTCAATGGCCATGCCTGCAAGATCTTGACCAGGCAAGCTTCAGCATTGGTTTCCACAAACATGGATCAGGCATGATGGCACCTAGGCGTGTTGCAGGCCTTTAGAGAATCCCAGGTGGTCAGGGATAGGGCAGAGTAGTGTCCCAGCATTCCCCTTGGCATCCTGGCCCTGCCAGCCTGGTGCTTTGGCAGTGCTAGGCTGGGCACCCTGGCAGTGCCACCTGACATTGTCAGGGTGCCCAGGTGGCACTTCCAAAGTGCCAGACTGGCAGTGCCAAGGTGCCAGGTTGGCATTGCCAGATGTCGGGCCAGGTTGGCATTGCCAGATGTCGGGCCAGGGGGGCGTCTTGTCCACTCGAGAGGGGGTGGTTAGGGGGGGGTACCAAGGGCCACATGAAGGTTGGGTGGATGAAGAAGGGGTGGTCCAGTAAACAGGGGGGGGCTGGATGGAGGAGTGCAGAGATTGGGCCTGCCAGTCAAAATGGTTTTGCTGACAAGCTCAGCTCGCCAGCAGGAAATCGACTAAAGTGTTGGCTCGGCGGGAAGAACCTCCCCAAGGCCCCAGAAAAATGGCAAAGTGCTGTTGAATAGCAAGGTGAATCTCGGCGCTGCAGCTGCCGAGAAATACCCCACCAAACCCGTCCGAACCGGACTTGGCTTGAAGTCTGCTGAATCGCGCCCAGAGTGTTCATGAAATCTGGACAAAAATATCCCAGAAGCTCAAAAGTCCTTTTCAAACCTTTGGCAACAAATGAAGTGATCGATGATTACGCCTTTAAGTGGTACTCAGAAGCCTCAGCAACAACTTGCTTACTTCTGATCAGCTGGTCTTTGTTTGAGGACGATGTTAGTCAAACGTTATCCACCCAAATGCTGGCACCTTCATTAAAAAGCACGAGCCAGGAATTTAACTGACAATCAACTCCTTAATTACCTTATGAGCAGCTGTTTGCAAGCTTGCATTAAACATGGACTAAACTGTTGTTTCATTACAAGACTCCATTCTTACCTACCTTGGTGGCTCATTACCACCTGAAGGAGCTGTTGCAAATAAAGCCTCCATTATGTATTGTAAAGTGTGAAGCATTCAAGATTAAAGCAACAAATAAACTGGGATGGGAAACAGGAGGAAAAAAAGATAAGATTATGTTTAATAAAGCATTGTTTAAATTCATATTAGGCTCTCTTTATTGGTGGTTTATGCTGTTTATGAATGGTCACCACAGGACCCAGATTTTTCTGAAAAAATAACCGCCTCTGAATGATGCACATTGCAAATTGACCAGCAGATGGTGGTGAGGAAGGGACATACCCCACCAAGAGTACTCTGCGCGGCTGGGGGGCCCATTGCCAGAGGCCAGCCCAGCCATCCTCCGCTCCCAACCGGCTGAGTTCCCGATGGCGTGGTTATAACCACCTATTGCCGGTCGGGATGCTCGCTGACTGAGTCCGCAGCCGCCCTGGTGGGGGCCGGGGGGAATTGGACCCCAGGGGAGGCCTCATAGGTGGACAGGGGACAGATCGGAGTGGTCAGATCTTTGGGCGCGTGGCCGATCGGGGGGGGGATCTAATTTCTATGTCTGCCTCCGCGGTCTGAGCCCGCCATGGCGCTCGTCGCGGCTGCTGGAGGCCGCCGCCGTGCACATGTGCGGACTCAAAACTGGAAGTGTGGGGGAACGTATCCGCAGCTAAAGCTGCGTGAACTACTCTAGGTCCCTGCTAGAACCCTGCAGGCCATTGAATCGGCTGCACTTTTCCCCAGAAATCTCCAGAGTAAATCGCCTGCATTTTTACGTCGGCGTGGGGACACAGTCCCATTTTGGGAGAATCCAACCCCCGGTGGGGGATTGGGCCTAGATAGGGTGCTCTTTTTTAAAAAAAAATGTTTTGGTGCAGACTCAATGGGCCAAATGGCTTCCTTCTGCACTGTAGGGATTCTATGCTTCTATGTTCATGTCAAATCTTTGTCTCTGATATTTCAGTGATGCTGTTAAATGATTCTAAACCTTCTCATGAAAACATTAAGAATTAGCATGATAACATCGCTTATAGTAATTTCAGGTCTTTGCCTTGTAGAGTTCTAATGACATAATCTCTTTATCTTCATCGATGTTTTTCAACACAGAGTAGCTCATCGCAGCTGATACAATTTGAGATGTTCATCATTTCTGTTCGAATCCCTCCAGATTATATCACAATGTCCTCCATTACCTATTAGAATTGTAATTATACTTTATGTTTGCTGACTCACTTGCAGTTGGCATGGAATTAGCAAATGGAAAAAGTTGCAAAATAATTGAAGGTACATGAGTAAGAGTACTTTATTTCTCTTCAAAAATGTAATACAACAGCAACATATCAGAGTTAGAGATGGAAAAAGGTACAGAGAATGAACACAACTTTAATTGAGTAGCTTTTATTCAAAACTTTTAGTCCAAAGCCTATGATTCTAATACATCACCAGGTTTAGCGAAGTATTACTGACAATGTTTGTAGATGGATATTTAACATGTTCCTGAGATATTCCTTTGTCCATTAATTTTATATTAAGTTAAGTTCCTGTGCTCGAATAACAATGGAGTGTGATGATATGCATAAGGCAAGTTTGTACATAATGTTATGCACAACCTCCGACTACTAGGTGGCAGTGTAAACTCATCACATGACCCTGTCGTCTGGGAGTGGGGAGTAGGTTGCGCTGGAGGATAGATGTATTTTCCAGTAGTTCCATAATAGTTAATTACTGTTAGTAGTTTATTATTTTATTTATCCTAATTATCTTATCACGCAGTTGTTCTACAATAAATCATTTAAACCAAATGTTCTGTAGTTTATCATTCACTTTAGCCAGTCATCAGAACATGACAGAGGGCGTTTTATGAACATGCATTTCACCAGCAGTAAAATCTGGTTTACTATGGGTTTTTAAAAATATATAGTAAATGCAACAACAAAAAACATGCCAGTTTAAAACATCTTTTGAGTTTTACAAATAACAAAGAAACTGAAGGGCTAAAGAGAAGGCAGGGGAAGAAGATAGAAAAAGCATGAATGGAAAAGATAATGCCATAAGAGGAAAAAGGCAAATTGAGAATAAACCAATTATTCTCCTAATAATAATTCAAACATTTAATATTGAAAAAATATTAAGAATCATTCATTGACGTCTTTTGTGAATTTGCTTCTCCTTTTACCTCCTCCCTATTAGTTGCTCCTGGTCAACGCCAGTTCCTGTAATTATCATATTGTGATAAACTCTTCGTATATAACCAGCCTTCTGTCTCTCTGTTCAATCTGAGCTCCGACAGTTACCAATTTATATTTTGTTGCTTTTATCATTACTATTTTTCTCTTTTATTCTTTCAGCTGGTTCACTTTCTGCTGTTATCAGTTCAGTCAAATGAGAAATTTCAGCTTACATCACAAGAGCTGACGATGAGAAAAAAAGATCACTTTGGTATTTACGACAAAATACTTTATCTGCTGTAGTCAGGGTGTAAGAAGGTTCAGGTAAACATTCAGGCCTGCTCTTTGAGAAGCTCGTCATATTTACTGAGATATTCAAGGCAGGCTAAAAAAATTACCTCTTCAATTTGACAATAATGACTCAGTAGGGGAGGGCAAAGTGCAGGAGAGCGATAGTTATAGGGGACTCTATAGTAAGGGGCACAGATAGGCGCTTCTGTGGATGTGAAAGAGACTCCAGGAGGTATGTGCTGTGTTGTGTGCTCTGGATCCGTGGAACACATACAGGCCACCAACACTTAAAATAGTGCAACACTATTTTATTAAGTTAGAAACTGGTGAACATACTTTCACTGTGGGTTAACACGATGTTAGATTAAACTAAAGACCTATGCCTGTCCGAACCAGTCTATGCACTCAGCACATGGTGAGGATCTGTGCTGTAAGCTGTAAGCTCTGTCCTTGTAGGAGGCTGTATCCCGAATGAGCGGGAACTCTGATGCCCCCTGTCTTTATAGTGAGTGTGCTCTAACTGGTGATTGGCTGCGGTGTTGTGTGTGTTGATTGGTCTTGCTGTGTGTCCATCAGTGTGTGTGTATCTGCACCATGATATACTGGTGTATATTATGACATCCCCCCTTTTATAAAAGAATGTATGTGTGTGGCAATAAATAATGTATGGTGAGAATGTTCCTAACTATGTGTGGGGTGCGAAGACATAGTTACAGGACTACGTACATGAGAACTAAGCTATTTACATGGGAAGGTGCCTGGTGCAGAGAAGCAGTATGCAAGAATAACGAGATCAACACTATATACAAACCAGGGAAACGATCAAACAAAGCAACGAAACAATTCAGAGAGTCTCTAAGTCCGCAAAGTTCATAAATCAGGTCTCTGAGGTGGGCGACGGATTCTGTTTGACCGTAAAGGTGGCACACCACTTATCGTCCGAATCGATGCTGTAAACCGACAGAGGCTGGATTCTTTGCTTCGGGGACACCCTGTTTTTTGAAACGATACCGACTCGGAAAGGTGCCTTCGGGTCCTCGGTGTCAATATCGGGTAGTAGGTCCGCATCAGACTCGGTGACCGTGGGTTGAATGGCCCGGACATTCCTGCGAGGCTGGCTGGAGCGATACGAATTGGCAGGCTGAGCTGATCTGCATAAAGCAGCATAGTGGCCAAGTTTGCCACATCTCAGGCATTGTCGGGATTTGGCAAGGCATTGCCGCTTTAAGTGGGCGGAGCCACAGTTGCCGCACGTTGTAGCGTCAGCACGTTCGCTGCGCCACCGCGCATGCACGGTGCGGCCGTACGTGGTGTGCGCCTGCATAGTACATTCGTCGACGTCACCGTCCCCTTGTTCGGTGCGCACAAGCGCGGGAGATCCCGAAAAGCGTGCAAAATGGCCGCCCTCATCCAGGCTGAGGCCCTGGAGTTGCTCGATTGCTTGGACCCGTTCTGCCTCGTGGGGACCTTGCCACGCCGTTTCAGCCACTTGGATGTGGGAATACCGACTAGTGGCGTGGTCGTGTAGCACGCTGGTCTCGATGGCGGTCGCTAGGGTGAGCTGCTTCACCTTGAGGAGCTGCTGGCGTAGGGGGTCTGACTGAACACCGAAAACGACCATGGAGTCGGAGGTGGGCCCGTAATTACAGGACTGCGCAAGGATGCGGAGGTGGGTGAGAAAGGACTGGAAAGGTTCATACTTACCCCACAAACGCTGTTGAAATACATAGCGGTCGAAACTTTCATTCACCTCTATGCTGCAGTGAGTGTCAAACTTGCGGAGGACCGTCTTGAATTTTGATTTATCTTCATCATCAGCGAAGGTGAGAGAATTGAAAACGTGGATGGCATGTTCCCCGGCCGTGGATAGGAAGAGAGCGATCTTCCTTGTGTCCGAGGCATCTTCCCGGTCTGTGGCTTCAAGGTAGAGCTGGAAGCGTTGTTTGAATATTTTCCAGTTGGCCCCTAGGTTACCGGTGATGCGGAGCGGCGGCGGCGGGCGGACGCTGTCCATTTTGCAGGATGACTGTTTGCTGGTGGAAGGCAGATCACTTGCAGGTAGGTCAAAGAAGTTCTAATATCCCTCAACTCCTGGTATCATGATGTGTTGGGTGCTCTGGATCCGTGGAACACATACAGGCCACCAACTCTTAAAATAGTGCAACACTATTTTATTAAGTTAGAATCTGTTGAACATACTTTCACTGTGGGTTAACATGATGTTAGATTAAACTAAAGACCTATGCCTGTCCGAACCAGTCTATGCACTCAGCACATGGTGAGGATCTGTGCTGTAAGCTGTGTCCTTGTAGGAGGCTGTATCCCGAATGAGCGGGAACTCTGATGCCCCCTGTCTTTATAGTGAGTGTGCTCTAACTGGTGATTGGCTGCAGTGTTGTGTGTGTTGATTGGTTTTGCTGTGTGTCCATCAGTGTGTGTGTATCTGCACCATGATATACTGGTGTATATTATGACAGTATGTTGCCTCTATGGTGCCAGGGACAAGGATGTCTCTGAAAAAACACAGGACATCCTGAAGGGGGAGGGTGAACTGCCAGAATTTGTAGTACAAATAGGTATTAACGCCATAGGCAGGAAGAGTGATGAGGTCCTGCAGCAGGAGTTCAGGGAGTTAGGCAATAAGTTAAAAAGCAGGACCTCTAGGGTTGTAATCTCAGGATTACTCCCTGTGCCACGTGCCAGTGAGGCTAGAAATAGGAGAATAGTGCAGCTAAACACGTGGCTAAACTGGTGGTGTAGGAGGGAGGGTTTCAGGTTTTTGCACCATTGGGATCTCTTCCGGGGCAGGTGGGACCTGTACAAGAAGGACGGGTTGCATCTAAACTGGAGAGGCACTGATAACCTGGCTGGGAGGTTTGCTAAATTCACTCGGGAGGATTTAAACTAGTCTGGCAGGGGGGTGGGAACCAGAATGTGTGCTTAGAAGGTGTAATAACTGAAGGGGAAATAGAGAATCAAAATAAAAGAACATCACCCTCAGGCAGAGCAAAAAAGGTGACAAGTGTGAAAAGGGAGGTGGTCAATGCAGGATTGAGGGTGTTGTACCTAAGTGCGTGCAGTATACGGAACAAGGTAACTGAGCTTGTTGCGCACATTGAAATTGGCTGGTACGGTGTTATTGGCATCACAGAGACGTGGCTGCAAGGGGATCAGGGCTGGACTCCAAATATACAAGGATATGTGTCCTATCGAAAGGACAGGCAGCTGGGCAAAGGGGGCGGGGTTGCATTGTTCGTAAGGAATGAAGGGCAGAAAGACATCATAGTGGTTAGCACAGTTGCTTCACAGCTTCAGGGTTCCAGGATTGATTCCCAGCTTAGGTCACTGTCTGTGCGGAGTCTGCACGTTCTCCTTGTGTGTGCGTGGGTTTCCTCCGGTTGCTCCGGTTTCCTCCCACAGTCCAAAGATGTGCAGGTTAGGTGGATTGGCCATTCTAAATTGCCCTTAGTGTCCAAAAAGCTTAGGTGGAGCTACTGGGTTAGGGGGATAAAGGGGATAGGGTGGAGGCGGGGGGCTTAAGTAGGGTGCTCTTACCGGTGCAGACTCGATGGGCTGAATGGCCTCTTTCTGCACTGTAAATTCTATGATTCCAATTGATAGCAACGAGCGATATCGGATCAGAAGGCATAGAATCTCTGTGGGTAGAGTTGAGGAATCGCAAACGTAAAAAAACCCTGATGGGAGTTATGTACAGGCCCCCTAGCAGTAGTCAGGAGATGGGGCAGAAAATAAATCAGGAGATAGCAAAGGCATGTAAAAAAGGCAATATTACAATAATCATAGGGGACGTCAATATGCAAGTGGACTGGGAAAATCAGGTTGGTAGTGGATCCCAAGAAAAGGAATTTGTGGAATATCTAAGAGATGTTTTTTTGGAGCAGCTTGTGGCAGAGCCTACTAGGGAACAGGCAATTCTAGATTGAGTGATGTGTAATGAAGCTGACTTGATTAGGGAACTTAAGGTGAAGGAACCCAGAGGGAGCAGTGACCACAATATGATAGAATTTACCCTGCAGTTTGAGAGGGAGAAGCTGCAATCAGATGTAACGGTATTACAATTAAATAAGGGTAACTACAAAGACATGAGGGAGGAGCTGGCCAGAGTTGATTGGAAAAGGAGCCTGGCAGGGAAGACAGTGGAACAGTAATGGCAGGAGCTTTTGGGGGTTATTCAGGAGACACAACAGAAATTCATCCCAAGGAGGAAAAAACATGCTAAGGGGAGGACAAGGCATCCATGGCCGATGAGGGAAGTCAAAGACAGCATAAAGGCTAAGGAAAAAGCATACAAAGTGGTGAAGATTAGTGGGAAGCCAGAGGATTGGGAAGCCTTTAAAAGTGAGCAGAGGACAACAAAAAAGCAATAGGGGGAGAAGATGAAGTATGAGTGCAAACTAGCTAGTAATATAAAGGAAGATAGGAAGAGTTTTTTTCAATATATAAAAGGTAAGAGCGAGACAAAAATAGACTTTGGACCACTGGAAAATGTGGCTGGAGAAGTAATAATAGGAAACAAAGAAAAGGCAGACAAACTGAATAGTTACTTTGCATCAGTCTTCACGGTGGAAGACACCAGTGGGATACCAGAGCTCCAGGTGAACCAGGGGGCAGAGGTGAGTGCAGTGACCATTACTAAGGAGAAGGCTGTGGGGAAACTGAAAGGTCTGAAGGTGGATAAATCACCTGGACCGGATAGACTACACCCCAGGGTTCTAAAAAAGATAGCTGAGGAAATTGTGGAGGCATTGGTGATGATCATTAATCACTGGAGGCATGAAGGGTCCCAGAGGACTGGAAAGTGGCAATGTAACACCACTGTTTAAGAAGGGAGGGAGACAGAAGATGGGAAATTATAGGCCAGTTAGCCCGACTTCGGTCATTGGCAAGATTTTAGAGTCCATTATTAAAGATGAGATAGCGGAGTACCTGGAAGTGCATGATAAAATAGGACTGAGTCAGCATGGCTTCATCAAGGGGTGGTCATGTCTGACAAATCTGTTCAGAGTTCTTTGAGGAAGTAACAAGGAAGTTAGACAAAGAGAACCAGTGGACGTGATTTATTTAGATTTCCAGAAGGCCATTGACAAGGTGCCGCATAGGAGACTGTTAAATAAGTTAATAGCCCATGGTGTTCAAGGTAAGATCTTGGCATGGATAGAGGATTGGCTGACTGGCAGAAGGCAGAGAGTGGGGATAAAGGAGTCTTTTTCAGGATGGCAGCCAGTGACTAGTGGTGTGCCTCAGGGGTCTGTACTGGGACCACAACCTTTCACAATATACATTAATGATCTGGAAGAAGGTACTGAAGACACTGTTGCTAAGTTTGCAGGTGATACAAAGATCTGTAGAGGGGTAGGTAGTATTGAGGAAGCAGGCGGGCTTCAGAAGGACTTGGACAGGCCAGGAGAGTGGGCAAAGAAGTGGCAGATGGAATACAATGTGGAAAAGTATGAGGTTGTGCACTTTGGAAGGAGAAATGGAGGCATAGACGGTTTTCTAAATGGGAAGATGCTTACGAAATCAGAAGCACAAAGGGACTTGGGAATCCTTGTTCACGATTCTCTTCAGGTTAACATATAGGTTCGGTCGGCAGTAAGGAAGGCAAATGCAATGCTAGCATTCATGTCGAGAGGGCCAGAGTACAAGACCAGCGATGCACTTCTGAGGCTGTATAAGGCTCTGGTCAGACCCCATTTGGAGTGTTGTGAGCAGTTTTGGGCCCCGTATCTAAGGAAGGATGAGCTGGCCTTGGAAAGGGTCCAGAGGAGGTTCACAAAAATGATCCCTGGAATGTAGAGCTTGTCGTATTAGGAACGGTTGAGGACTCTGGGTCTGTACTCGTTGGAGTTCAGAAGGATGACGGAGGATCTTATTGAAACTTACAGTATATTGCGGCCTGGATAGAGTGGACGTGGAGAGAATGTTTCCATTTGTAGGTAAAACTAGAAGCAGGACACAATCTCAAACTAAAGGGACAATTCTTTAAAACAGAGATGAGGAGGAATTTCTTCAGCCAGAGGATAGTGAATCTGTGGAACTCTTTGCTGCAGAAGGCTTGGGAGTCCAAATCACTGAGTGTCTTTAAAACAGAGATAGATAGGTTTCTGATCAATAAGGGGATCAGGGGTTATGGGAAGAAGGCAGGAGAATGGGGATGAGAAAAATATCAGCCATGATTGAATGACGGAGCAGACTTGATGGGCCGAGTGGTCTAATTCTGCTCCTATGTCTTATAGTTTTATGGTCTTATGTCCTCTTCGAGGTAGTCCCAAAGAAGATAGCAGTTTGACCGTGCCAACAACACATCTCAGCACTTCCCGTCCAGTAAGAACACTCCTTTTCAAACTTAGCTGATAATGCAGAATCAATTCTTCCAGATAGTTTACATCTTTGAACGAACGCACACATAGTCTTAATATTAGCTTTGGAAGTTTCATGATCAGCAATATCTCTTCCGACGTTTCTCCAATTACAGTACCTGTCGATGAATACTTGCTTTCCCTTACGACGGTCAGAGAATAATTTGCAAACGTAACAGTAGTCTGCCTTTGAGGTCTCCAAAAAAATCATCCAATTTCTAATTTCCATCATCCCATTTCTCTTCACCCTCAGACACCTGAGACACCTGCTTTCGGTCTCCAATCTCAAAACTATTTTCTCAAATTTTGCATATTACCTATGTTTCCTAGTTTATTTAGGATGAAATATTCTATCATAAACAGTGGAACATATTTTGGTCAAAAGGAAATGTCTTCAGGGTCATTTTCTTCCATCACTTCAACAGAATCAGCAATATCTTTTCTTTTAATTTAGTGTACCCAATTCTTTTTTTCCAATAAAGGGGCAATCATCATGGCCAATCTACCTGTCCTGCACATCTTTGGGTTTGTAGGGGTGAGACCCACACAGACATGGGAGAATGTGCAAACTCCACACAGACAGTGACCCAGAGCCGGGACCGAACCTGGGACCTCGGCGCCGTGAGACAACAGTGCTACCACTGCGCCACCGTGCCACCCCTGAATCAGCAATATCTTGTCGTTTCATTGTCATTTGTCAGGGGCTGGTTTAGCACACTGGGCTAAATCGCTGGCTTGTAAAGCAGACCAAGGCAGGCCAGCAGCACGGTTCAATTCCCGTACCAGCCTCCCTGAACAGGCGCAGGAATGTGGTGACTAGGGGCTTTTCACAGTAACTTCATTGAAGCCTACTCGTGACAATAAGTGATTTTCATTTCATTTCATTTTCATTTCAGAGCCCACTTATTGTTCAGCTTTTTCAAGCAATGTGGTATCTCCAGAAATCAGCAAGTCTAAATCATCAGATAATTCACCCATGCTTTTGGATGAGGATGAATGCACACTGCTCAATATTTCAAACTTTTTAAAGTAAAATGACAAACTGTCTTTTTGCATAGTTTTATCCTCTTGCCTCACCTTCAATTTTCTGCATTTTTGACTGCCAACTTGATAGTGTTGCTTCATATTGCAGAAGAAACTGATCTTCATTTTAGGCAGTTAATAAAGTGTCCGAAGAGCGGGTGTTTGCACAGTCAATCCCACATTTTTAACAGGTTCAAGCTCTGCAGAAATGGGATTCGTCTTTTTATCTATGAAGCTGTGATTCTGATCATGAATTTCAAACAACAGTCACTCTACTCTCCTCCTGCACATTCCTCCCCACACAACATATAAGCTCTCCTTCCTCATAGATCTTGAAACCCCACCACACACTCTCCCTCCCTGCAAGTCTGCAACCCAACCACCTCACACACTCTCCCTCCCTCCACCCCTCACACTCTCCGATTTGTCGTGTTGGGTGTTCCGCTATACAGATGAACCAACACGGTTGTAGATGGTACAACTCAGTTTTATTACTTTTAATAACAACATCTGTAAACTTATGACCGTGGTTCGTAATTTACCCTTTAACCTGTGGACCCAGCCCTAACACTATCTAAGAGGCACTCAGCACATGGTGTATGTCTGAGTGGCACGCTGTGAGCTCTGTGCCCTGAGCTGTCTCCTGCTGGAATGAGCGGGAACTGTGGTGTTCCCCGTTTTATAGTGCATGTGCTCTCACTGGTGATTGGCTGTGATGTTGTGTGTGTGTTGATTGGTCCGTTGATCTGTCCATCAGTGTGTATGTGTGTTTGCACCATGATATGTTTATCTGAATATCATGACACGATTCTCACTTACCTCACTCGCCTGGGATCTTCAAGGTATCATCCATACGGTATATTTGTCGTGACCTTCGCATCTCTTCGTTGCCTCAAGCTGTCGTCACAAGCTTGTTGCTGGTTGGGGGTCTGTTCTTCTGCAGAACTTGTTGCAGGTTTTGGGGGGGGGGGTGGGGGGGGAGTCCGTTCCACTATACTGCCGGCATAAATCTGCTTCTGCCTGATTGGCTTTTCCTCTCGTGCTTTCGTGGGCCTCGTGGTCTCACGCATATGCGCCTGCTGCCCACAACTGTTACTTTTCCCGCTCTTGGAGACACACCCAGATCAGAATCTGATTTCACTCTCTCTGCATTTGTTGCTGATAGGCACATTTGTTTCAGCCAATCAGCAGCCAATGCAGCGTAATCAGCCTCTGATTGAATGCCCTGCTAATTGTCCGCTCTGGCCATGTCAAGCTGATGCTTACCGGATCTGGTGTGGGGCCCATCCGTTGGTCAGGGCCATGTGCCACCGCACGGTGTGTTTCATTGTAAATCTGCCTATGGGCTGAGATTAGGTTCGGGGTGGGGTTCACTTCCACCTGCTGGAGAACCAATGGGAACTCCACAATGAACATCTCCGGGAGGTCTGACACAATCTTGTATGCATTAGGCACTTACCAAGGCAGCATCAGGCCTCCTGTTGAATTAAGCCTGGTGCAGGACATATACCCCAACCCTGAGAACTGCTGGCCAATCAGAGGCTGGCAACGACTCAGCAATGGCAGTGCCACTGGAAGCCAGTACCACAGTGGGGCCCGCACCAGGGATCGAGGATGGAATCCATGAGTAAATGGGGCAGAATGAGGTACTGAGAGGAGGGAGGGGCATCAGCAATGAAGGAGAGGGTCGACAGCAGAGCCAGGTGCCTTCCTGTCAGTTCTCTCATCCATATTCAGAGTCACGTGATCGGGGCATAGGGCACCTGAGTATGAAAGTTCCTCCCAATGGCCCGCAGGCAACACCAACAGGGTTTGATGTGCAGTTGTCCCACATGGCGCATTTCTCGCCAGCTGCTGATAGTATTCCAGCAGTAGTGGAAAGAGACTCATCAGTGACGCATAGGTTGTTATTTAGGAGCCTTATGGGTAGGCCACCCTCCACTCTTCACACCTGCAGCTTGATTGGGGTGAGTTGTGAAGGTGGCGAGGTCACTAAAGAACAAAGAACAGTACAGCACAGGAACAGGCCTTTGGCCCTCCAAGCCTGTACCGGTCATGATACCAACCTTTGCCAAAACCCTCAGCACTTCCTTGTGTCGTTTCCCTCTATACCCATCCTATCCATGTATTTGTCAAGATGCCTTTTGAACGACATTAATGTATCTGCTTCTACCACCTCCCCTGGCAACACGTTCAAGGCACTCAACACCCTCTGTTGAAGCATTCCGTATGCTTCCTTGACTACCTTGTCCATTTGAGTTGCCACCTTCAAAGATCTGTGAACCTGCACATCCAGATCTCTCTGACTTTCTATATTCCTAAGAATTTTGCTATTTACGGTATATTTCCCTGTATGTTAGACCTATCAAAATGCATTACCTCACATTTGTCATGATTAAACTCCATTTTTCTTCCCAAGTCTCCAACCTATCTATGTCCTGCTGTATACTCTGACAATCCTCAACACTATCTGCCACTCCACCAACCTTGGTGTCATCTGTAAACTTACTAATCAGACCAGCTACATTTTCCAAATCGTTTATGTACAGTACAAACAACAGAGGCGCAAGCACAGATCCCTATGGAACACCACTAGTCACAACCTTTCATTCAGAAAAACACCCTTCCACTGCTACCCTTTACCTCTGTGACCGAGCCAGTTCTGTATCCATCTGATCATCTCTGATCCCATGTAACTTCACCTTTTGTACCAGTTTGCAATGAGGCACCTTATCAAAGGCTTTACTGAAGTCCATGTAAACAACATCCCCCGCCCGCCCCTCATCATTCATCTTTGTCACCTCCTCAAAAAACTCGATCAAGTTAGTGAGGCATGACCTCCCCTTCACAAAACCATGCTGTCTATCGCTAATGAGTCCATTTGTTTCCAAATGGATATAAATCCTGTCCCTGAGAATTCTCTCCAATAATTTACCTACTACCGATGTGGGGCTCACCGGCCTATAGTTTCCAGGATTATTCCTGCTACCTTTCTTAAACAGTGGTACCACATTAGCTATTCTCCAGTCCTCTGGGATCGCACCTGTAGCCAATGAGGATACAAAGATGGCAGTCAAGGCCCCAGCAATTTCCTCCCTTACTTCCTTCAGTATTCTGTGGTAAATCCCATCCGGCCCAGGAGGCCTATCTACCTTAATATCTTTTAAAAGACCCAATACTTCCTCCTTTTCGATGTTAACATGATCCAGACTGTCCACACCGCAAGAATTATCTTCCACAAAGTCCCTTTCTTTGGCGAACACTGATGCAAAGTACTCATTTAGTACCTCACCCATTTCCTTTGGCTCAACACATAGATTCCCCCCATTGTCCTCAAGTGGTCCAATCCTTTTCCTGGCCAGCCTCTTTCTTTTACATATGAATCAAAAGCTTTGGGATTCACCTTGATCCTACATGCCAAGGAATTTTCATGACCCCTCCTAGCCCTCCTAGTTTCCCGCTTAAATACCTTCCTAATTTCTTTATACTCCTCAAGGGTTTTGACTGTCCCCACCCTTCTAGACCGTACAAAAGTCTCCTTTTTCTTTTTGACAAGGTTCACAATATCCCTCGTTATCCAAGGCTCCCTAAACTTCCCATATTTAACCTTCATTTTCTCAGGAATGTGACTTTCCTGAATCCTAACCAACCTGCACCATCCCGCCTGATCAAATCTCCTTCACATCCTTCAAACTCATCTTTGGGGAGTATAAAATCCTGCCCTACGATCAACCTACAATACTCTGGCAGGTATTCTGATCAATGTAGAAAGACTGTACAGTTGGTAGCATCTGATAAGAAGCTGATATTTATTATAATAATAACCTTTATTGTCACAAGTAGGCTTACATTAACTCTGCAGTGAAGTTCCTGTGAAAAGCCCCTAGTCACCACATTCTGGCGCCTGTTCGAGTACACTGAGGGAGAATTCAGAATGCCCAAATTACCTAACAGTACGTATTTCGGGACTTGTGGGAGGAAACCGGAGCATCCGGAGGAAACCCATGCAGACGCGGAAAGAACGTGCAGACGCCGAACCGACAGTGACCCAAGCCGGGAATCAAACCTGGGACCCTGGAGCTGTGAAGCAACTGTGCTAACCATGTGCTACCGTGCCACCCTATTTTTGACAGTTCAATAAACAGTTCCATGGGAATTGGAGGAAATGACTGTGTCTGCACACCTTGAACATTATCATTTGCAGGGCAATGGTGGAAGAGGAGGGGAGTGGGCGTAATTGTTTGGCTCTTTCACAGACATGAATGGCTCCCCTTCGGCCATGTAGGGTTTTATGACTCTCCACGTTTTGAAGAAAATATGATGTATTAAAACATAGCATGCAAATAACGAATAAAAGGGTTGACTGACAGCCAAATTTAAATAGCGGTACTGTAGGGCCTGAATAATTTATAAATCAATGGATAATTGGATGGTGACTTATGTCAAGAAAATATATGCACATAGTATAAGCTTCCAGTTATACTTCAAACAATTTACTTTATGATTTGGCAGTCTCAGAGTTATAGCTCGTGGCATGGCAGCAAATGTAGTAAGTGGACGAAGCTTCTACCCGAGGCATGCTATAACCTGTCGACCGCGACAACGTCAGCTGATAGTGCTCCCATTTTCCTGAGTAGAAAGTGCTGACAATGGCTCTACTCTGGTCCACATCTCTTGAGTTCATTGTCCCATTAGAATCCCGCTTTGTCCTTCAGTCTCATCACTCCAGTCACTTTAATCACTTGTCCTCCCCTATCACAGGTCTTCTCTTTTGTTTTTTCGTCCCCTCCCCCACTCTCCTTTAGTTTTGTACTTACTTAAAATCTGGCAAATCTTGAACATCTTCCAATCCTGTTGCAAAATCATCAACCTGAAATGTCTCTGTCGCCTTAGATGCTGCCCGACTTGTTGAGGTTTCCAGTAATTTCTGTTGTGATTTAAGATTTCCAGCATCTGCAGTATTCTGCTTTAATACCTGAGGAGTTAGGTTCTAAAGGCTTTTTTGGGGCATTTTCTTGACCTCCTCTGATTTTTCTTCCCGGCTTATCTTCTCTTTAAAGTCTTGTGTTGGGTTATGGTTCAAATGGGTGTTGGTGATCCCTTTGAAATCTGGTCTACATTCCTCGTGTGAGCCTGAATAGTCAGTGTTATGGGCAGGAGAAGTTGTTTTGAATTTGTTTTTTTAAAAGGAGTAGCCGGTGGAGTGTTTTCCCAACTCCACGGGTTTTGTGATCCAATTTACTAATAAGCCACAGTAAACCCGAGTTAGGGTTGACTCGAAAGGTTAGTTAATTTTCACATTCAAAATCCGAAAAAGGAGTGTATGCCATTTCCCATCCACATACACACACAGTAAAAAAAGGGGGAGATGGAGAAAAGGAGTTTTACAGTATAAAGACCCAAAGAAAAATGAGTATTAGTTCATATAAGTGTCAGAGTCCAAAGTAGGTTTCCTTCATGGTGGGGTTCTGTTCTAATGAGTTTCTGGATGGTTAAACGGTGCAAAAATCTTTGAAACAAATGATGCTACTGCATGAGGGTTTTTTCTGTGTTCAGACCACTTGCCAGGCATTGATCAGAGAACTGGAGTTGAGACCATTTATCAAGTCTGGCTGCTGGAAATCTGTCTTTTTATTGTTAAACTGCAGCCTGGTTGTGAAGGCCAAAGCTATAATATTAAACTGTCCAAGAGGCCAGAGGCTAGGATCATGTCGCTTTCCATCTTCACAGTCACTTCAAAAAGGATGTTTATCCAGGTCGGAATTCTCTGGCTGTTGGGATTCTCTTTTCACTCTGGGAGAGCACCCCCGCCTGCGGGTTTCCCGGCAGCATGGGGTCGTTTCAATGGGAAATCCCATTGACAAGTGACGGGAAGAGAGAACCCTGCCTAAATGCGAATGGTATGCTGTCAAGAAACCCGCGGCTGGGGATCGGAGAATCCCACGCCCAATGTCTGGAATTGGCTTTGCTGTTGAAAGCTGTCTGTTGAAAGTCTGGCATTTGGGAAGGCCGTACCTCAGCAGGCGCACTGACTCCAAAAGCAAGGTTGGCTTATCAAATGCAAATGACATCACTTTGAAATTGGTCTGAACAGTCGGGGTGTGATGACTCTGTTAGTAACTCTATAGGCATAATGAGTTTGACATCCAGAAACTGAGAAAATAACTATTTTATCCTTGAAACTTCTATGGATAGCTCCCAGACAGAGGGTCAACCTTGTGATCAGGTGGCTTGTAGCAGCCATCTTATTTTTCTGTGCACAGCAGAAAAAGACCAGTATAAAAAATAAATAGCAAGAAGGATAATATTTTAAAATATATAGTGGTGGGCTTTTTCTGAGTCGTAGGATCCCAAAAAAGCCATTTAGTCATAATATCAAACCTGCTCATACCTATTATCAGGGCTAATTGGATTGATAAGAAGTCCAATTGACCGTTAACTGTTCATGTAAGTATGGGGTGTGGGTTACCAATAGAACATAGAACATAGAACATTACAGCGCAGTACAGGCCCTTCGGCTCTTGATGTTGCGCCGACTTGTGAAACCACTCTAAAGCCCATCTACACTATTCCCTTATTGTCCATATGTCTATCCAATGGCCATTTGAATGTCCTTAGTGTTGACGAGCTCACTACTGTTGCAGGCAGGGCATTCCAATCCCTTACTACTCTCTGAGTAAAGAACCTACCTCTGACATCTGTCTTATATCTATCTCCCCTCAATTTAAAGGTATGTCCCCTCGTGCTAGACATCACCATCCGAGGAAAAAGGCTCTCACTGTCTACCCTATCCAATCCTCTGATCATCTTGTATGCCTCAATTAAGTCACCTCTTAACCTTCTTCTCGCTAACGAAAACAGCCTCAAGTCCCTCAGCCTTTCCTCATAAGATCTTCCCTCCATACCAGGCAACATTCTTGTAAATCTCCTCTGCACCCTTTTCAATGCTTCCACATCCTTCCTATAATGCGGCGACCAGAATTGCACGCAATACTCCAAATGCGGCCGCACCAGAGTGTTGTATAGCTGCAACATGACCTCATGGCTCCTAAACTCAATCCCTCTACCAATAAAAGCTAACACACCGTACGCCTTCTTAACAACTCTCTCAACCTGGGTGGCAACTTTCAGGGATCTATGTACATGGACACCGAGATCTCTCTGCTCATCCACACTGCCAAGAATCTTACCATTAGCCCAGTACTCTGTCTTCCTGTTATTCCTTCCAAAATGAATCACCTCACACTTTTCTGCATTAAACTCCATTTGCCACCTCTCAGCCCAGCGCTGCAGTTTAGCTATGTCCCTCTGTAACTTGTAACATCCTTCCACACTGTCCACAACTCCACCGATTTTAGTGTCATCTGCAAATTTACTCACCCATCCTTCTACACCCTCCTCCAGGTCATTTATAAAAATGACAAACAGCAGTGGCCCCAAAACAGATCCTTTGAAATCTCGGCACCTATCCACCCCCTATATTTTGAGGGTGAGTTCAGGGATGAGTGTGTCGGTGGTGGGACAGTGCCTACCCCATTTTATGTTCCCCCCTCCCCCATGGGAAACGCACCAGCCGGCATGTAAAATTCAGCCCAACTAGCTCAAAACATTTTTGCTGAGTTATACAGTTAATAATTTTTTTCTCAAATGCCACGATTGCAGAGGGAATCCGCTGAATGTTACAAAGCACGCAGAGTTTGGAAGTAGAAGAAAAAATGGTATCGGCTGAGCCATTTTGAAGAAAATTAACAGTTCCTGAGCAGTGATTCTTAAACGGGTGATAACATTTAATTCTCCAACTGTTGAAAAGAATGAGGAAAGAAACGGTTACTGCACAGCCTTTCTTAAAAGGGCAACAATAGTTGAAGCTGTGATTGCAGGAGAAATATTAAATCACCATGAATCAAAAACCCAATTTAGCATACCGGTTTAGACTCAACCCAAGACGAAGCCAAAGGAAAAATTCAATGACCAAGAGAATGTAATTTTTAAATTACTGGAGATCATTCTGCCTCAGTAAGAAATCAAAAGAAGTCCAAATTAATACCTGTAATCCTCATTTGGTGAACTTGCTAACAATGTAATCTTTAATTTAAAAAAAATAAATTTAGCATACCCAATTATTATTTTTTTATTTTCCAATTAAGGGGCAATTTAGCAGGCCAATCCACCTAACCTGCACATCTTTGGGTTGTGGGAGTGAAACCCACGCAGACATGGGGAGAATGTGCAAATTCCACACGGACAGTGACCCAGGGCCGGGATTCGAACCCGGGTCCTCAGCCCCAGTGCTATCCACTGCGCCACATGCCGCAATGTAATCTTAATCCAATATATTGATGAGGCCTCAATCAGATTCGATGAAATATTAACAACCTTTGACAAATTTTTAATCTTCAAGTATAGAAGCATACAAAGTTTAAAAAGAGACAGAGGAAACCCCCTGCAAAACAATGAAAAAGGCAAAAGGCAACATCTGATCAAACCACACAAGGATGCCACACAGGCACAGAACTTTCAAGAAGCCTCACTAATCTTTTTGGAAGCCTGAGACAGAAGTACCAAATGATCTGCTTTTCGAAGACGTAGGCACATTTCCGGAACTATACCAAGAGCTGGCAGCAAATGATAAGAAAAAAGGCCCTGAGGTTGATGGATCAAGAAAAAGCAGAAGTGCAATCAGGAAATGTTCCTCTTAAAGCTGAGATGGATTAAGTCAACCAGAAGGACAGTCAGGCACAACAGCAGACAGGAAAGGCACTCACAGAAGTCATTGCCTTGAAATGAACACATGCTCTTGGAAAAACATAATGACTTGGAAAATATGTTGGATGCCACTTCAGGTAAAAGTAAAATTGAAGCTCTCAGTAGTGACAAAGCTATACACTGAAATGCAGAATAAGAAGATAAGAGTTGAACAGGAAAATAAATAATTGAAAGAAAAGCTAATTGTCCTGAAGGATCAGGTTCAAAGACAGTCCATTGCCCTTGTGCAACATGATGGAATGATGAAGAGCCCAATCAGCAAAATGACAGAACAACAGAAAAAACTTAATGAGACTCTGGTAAATTTCAAGAAAACGCAAGATGAAGTGCTTACGCTTCATAGTAAAGAGGTAAACCTGTTGAAGGACCATCGCCTGTTCCAAGAATCCTTCAGGTCCAAATTCTTACCCTCAGGAACATTACAAAATGAATTTAATGCCACTCTGAGGGAACTGGCAAACCAGTTTCCAGAGAAGACTCAGAAATGTTCAATATTCTGAGAGGAAGCCGAGAGATACAAGAGAGAGACTGCAGTGCCGAAAGAAACAGTTGCACATTTGGAAGGAACCTTGGAAAAACATTACATTCTCAAAGAGGTACATGATGAGATGAAAATCAAGAACATAGAATGGCAAGCAAATGTAAAGTTCTCACTAAAGAGCATGAGGTCATTCAAATTGGAAAAAGCACAACGACAGAATGTGAACTTGAAATGTAGCACAGGTGGTGCGCGCTTCAACGGCATTGCCGTGTCATTGGACAGCCTACCCGCAATGCTCCGCCTCCAATGGGCCGAGTTCCCAATGGCGCGGGACACGTGTGGTCCCAACCATGCAGGAACCTGGCGTGATGACTGCGGACTGTATCCAGTGCCGCCAAAATTGGCCGGGATCTGTGGCGCTAGTTGGGGGGGGCTTCTGCAAGGGCTGGGGGGACTGGTGGGGGATGTCTAGGGGTTGCGGTTTGTGGGTTAGGTTACGCGCACGGCCGTCACCATATTTTATGGTGCGACCGCTGCAGGTCATCAGCCATGCGCATGCGCAGCCCGGGACCCGGCCATTCTCCAGCCGTTTTCTGCACGATGCATAGCCGTTTCACCCGGCGCCGGTGCTAGCCCCTCACTGATATCGGAATCGGTGAGGACTTTGTGAAACACCATGGGTCCCACGACGGCGTCGGCACTTAGCCACAGGAACGGAGAATCCAGCCCTTGGTGTTAATATGCGGGAGACAAAAATATTTCCTTAACAGACACTGTTCTGGCACCAACACCATTATAGTAATAAACACTACTTAACAAGATGGAGTCAAGGGTGACCTCCCTCCTTGTCTGCAACTATATCTGGAAATGCACAAAGCTGGAAGTAGCTTGCTTGTCTGGACAGGACATTAAAATGTAAACAAGATTTTTGGGACATTTACTGGCAGAGAGATTGTTGTCTAAATGTCTACAGAAACTGTTGTACAATGACCACTCAGACTTACTGGTTGCAGATTGAAAGGAATGTGAAGGAATCACAAGAAGACGCAAATGGCTGAGATTCAAATCCCATTATGTGTCAATGCTAATGGCGTCAGGGTCTAATTGTATGGACAGTGGGAACATCAATACTATCGTCACCTGACAGAAAACAGCATATGTAAAGAAACATTAATTAGCAGACATCTTGAGAGCAGAGGTCAGTCAGTCTTGGAGACAAAGAGACCACAGTGCAAAGACAGCCTACCCAGCAGAGAAACGGCCTGGAATTCACCCAACAGGCAGAGAAATGGAGCTTTCCTTTTATCTGCAGAACCAAGCCATCCTTCACCACAGGGGCTCAACTGAACCTTCACCGGGCCAAAGCCAGAATTCTGGGCTGGATTCTCTGATCCTGAGGCTAAGTGTTGACGCCTTCGGAAATGCTGTCACGTTGCTCAACGGTGTTAACATGGCCTCAGGATCAGCAATTCTAGCCCCTACAGGGGGCCAGCACAGCACTGGAGCGCCCCACGCCTCTCAAGCTGCTGATCCCGGCATCAACTGGGCCCCACGGGGGCCACGCATGCGCAGTGGCACTGGCGCAAATGCATGCATGTGCAATGGCTCCCTTCTCCGCGCCGGCCCCAATGCAACATGGCGTAGGGCTACAGGGGTCAGTGACGAAAGGAGGCCCCCAGCCCGAGAGGCTGGCCCGCCGATCGGTGGGCCCCGATCGCGGGCCAGGTCACAACAGTGGCCCCCCCCTGGGGTTGATCCCCCCTCCCCCCCACAGGCCGCCCCCGGACCCTTCCACGCCGAGGTCCCGCCGGCTGAGAGCAGATTGGAACGGCGCCGGCAGGGCTTGGGTTTTCTTTTCCGGCCGCTCGGCCCATCCCGGGCCAAGAGTCACCGGGGGGGGCCGCGTAGAGCGGCCCCCGTCTGGCGCCGCGCCAACCACGCTGGCGACAATGACGCTGATTCTCCGCTCGATGTGGCGCGATTAACGCCGGTCAGGGCGATTCACCGGCCCCGCCCTGGGCTGCGAGAATCCCGCCCATTACTTTTGCAAGGTTGAAGCCACTGTAAATTCTTTACCAGAAGCTGGCAACCTCAATTTCCTTCAGGAAACCAAAAGATTAGATCACCCGACTGCAACATTCCCAGCTTCCACCTTGAAGGGCAATAGTATAGTGACTTTTTGGACTCTTTAAGACCTTAAAGTAAGTACTAACTCTTTTGTTGTCACCTGTTGTTTTATGCGTGTGTCGGAGTGTGAGTGGATGCTGTTGCGATTACATTTGGGTATTGAGAAAGTAACTTTTATTCTTTCTGTTTGCCTAAACGTACGAGAAAACCTCTCCTGTATCTGCTCTTGAGAGTTGCAGCACTCAAGGGGTGAGCCATTTCTTTAAAAGGCATCTTGATGCTGTAGGTCGGGAGGTGAGAAAAAGTAACAGATCTTTCATGTCCACCTGACGTCCAAAAGCTGGGACTTCTAACAGTGTCGCTGGAAACCTTCAAACAGCTGATGTAGAGCCGAGAGAGCCTCCACTGAGTCACACCCAGTAAAATTAATGATCTGAATATGTTACTCTAATGGACCCTATACGTTTGTATTCATCTTGCTGATGTAGTGATCTACATATCTGTATACAAGGAGTTAATGTATAGACATAACAGCTAAGTAATCACTAGATGGCAGCATTAGAGATGGGTATGAAAGACAGACTCAAGCCGAGTTCCCGCCTCTTCGTGTGTGTAGTGACTAGTGACCAGAGGTAGATGGAGATAGCTCAGAGTGCAAGTGTTCTTAATGATAGTTAATTCTTATTCAATCTTGTTCATTGAATATCTAGTATAAGTGTTGGAGAGAGAACAAACTCACAGTTTATTTGTTAATGCTACTCAATAAATTATTTGCTTTAATTGGGAGACTACGAGTGTTAATCTACATCGAGTAAAAGATCATCTTGGTAAGAAGCAAACGAGTAACATATATTACATAAGATTGCCACACCATTAGAATGACATGATCGCACTGGAGCGGGTGCACGGGCGGCAATGTGGTGCAGTGGTTGGCACTGTTGCTTCACGGCGCTGGGGTTCCTGGTTCGGTCCCCGGCTTGGGTCACTGGCAGTGTGGGGTCTGCACGTTCTTCCCATCTCTGCCAGGGTTTCCTCTGGGTGCTCCGGTTTCCTCCTACAAGTCCCGACAGACGTGCTTGTTAGGTGACTTGGACATTCTGAATTCTCCCTCAGTGTACCCAAACAGGCGCCGGAATGTGGCGACTAGGGGATTTTCACAGTAACTTCATTGCAGTGTTAATGTGAGCCTACTTGTGACAATAATTAAAGATTATATTATATTATATTATGTTATTGTTATAACCTGCCTGCTTACCATTGGCTGGGGACTAATGACAATCCCACAATCCTGTGAGAGTATGAGCTTCCCCAATGAGGGGGGGCGGAGAAATCATTAGCAGACTCCCTGCATAAATAAAGCTGGCCAGTTTGGAACCAGCCAGGAAGGAGTGAGGAGCAAGCGAAGTTGCTGCTGCTGTTGTATATATATGTTATTGTTAATAAATGTTATTTCTTTGTATCCTTAAAACTCGTGCTGGATTCTTCGTGGCCCTCACAAAACTGGCGAAGAGGGCAGGATGAAGACACAGGACGCCTCAGAGGGGGAATCCTCGGGCCCACGGGCCGTGGATGTACAACCGTTACGCCGTTCATCACGGAAACGCCGGTCTCCGTCTCATTACACACCGCCCGATCCAGCGCCCCGTGCAAATGGTGTCCGGCCTGCAGCAAAACGAGTCCGGCGTCCTCCTCCGCCAGGGTCTTCGGTGGATTCCTTGGACTTTGGGGGGGAGGGATGCTATAACCTGCCTGCTTACCATTGGCTGGGGACTAATGACAATCCCACAATCCTGTGGGAGTATGAGCTTCCCCAATGAGGGGGCGGAGAAATCATTAGCAGACTCCCTGCATAAATAAAGCTGGCCAGTTTGGAACCAGCCAGAAAGGAGTGAGCAGCAAGCGAAGTTGCTGCTGCTGTTGTATATATATGTTATTGTTAATAAATGTTATTTCTTTGTATCCTTAAAACTCGTGCTGGATTCTTCGTGGCCCTCACAAAAATTATATTATATTATATTATATTATAGAGGAGATTCACCAGAATGCTGCTTAGGATGGAAATGTTTCAGCTCTGAGGAGACTACTGGATAGGCTGGGTTTGTTTTCTCTGGAGCAGAGATAGCTGCTGGGGGGGGGGGGGGAAATCAGATCGAGGTATACAAAATTATGAGAGGCTTGTTTAGGGTGATAGAATCTTTTTTTCCATGGCAGAGGTGTCAAAGGCCAGAGGGCATAGGTTCAAATTGTGGAGTAAGAGGTTTAGAGGGGGACCTGAGGAAACATTTATCACCTAGAGGGTGGTGTAAATGTGGAGCGTGCTGTCTGAGAGGGTGGTGGAGGCAGGTACTCTTGTAACATTGAGGAAGCATCTGGACGAGCACTTAATCATCTAAGCTTAGTAAGCGATGGACCAAGTGCTGGTAAATGGGAATAGTATAGATTAGAATAGATTGGTATTTGATGGGGTCAGCATAGACATGGTGGACTGAAGGGCCTGTTTCTGTGCTGTATGACTTTCTGACTCTGACTCTAAAAAATATAACAGCTGACGATATTGCATTTTACTTTGGTAAAATAATTACTGGGCATAGAAAATAGTTGATTTCAAAGTGGACCAGAATAGAATTTAAATAAGAACATCATTCTTTGCAGTTTTAGCCTTTCTTCCTGCTGGATTGGAATGATTTGCATTTTGGCGAGAAGTTCAGAAAATGTTTTGTTTTTGTATTTATAGAGTAAGCTTTCTCCTATAATTATACACTCAAGGCTGTGTTAAAGGCTTTTCAATAATTGTAAATTTTGAAATAATTTCTAAGCCAGCAAGCATTGTGGCAGATCCTTTTAAAACTGCTGCAATTAACTGTCCTGTATTTTATTTTCTCTAATCTGAACAAAAAAGAAAGGTACGTAACACAGTAGCAGCTAAAAACACAGCTGTAACTAAAAGCTCTATGTTAGGTATCTGATGGTTTCCCATTGATCAAAGCCAATATTTCTGTTTTTAAATCATCTTCTCCATGATATCTTGAAATTCGCCACATAATAATTGGAAATCACAATGGAGTTCAGTATTCCTAATACACAGAAGGCAATGCTATGCAGTGCATCAGCAATGCCAAAGATGTGCCTTGAAGCATTGCTCCAGTTACTCTCCTTGAGAAAAACAATAAGTTTATGATCTGAATGTTGTAAGGGTTCATTCGGCATCTCACAAACAGGTCTGAATACTTGTCTGGTTAAATATAAACCATTAAAAAATTATTTTTGGAGGGCAGCACGGTGGCGCAGTGGGTTAGCACTGCGGCCTCACGGCGCCGAGGTCACAGGTTCGATTCTGGGTCACTGTCCGTGTGGAGTTTGCACATTCTCCCCGTGTTTGCGTGGGTTTCGCCCTCACAACGCAAAAGATGTGCAGGGTAGGTGGATTGGCCATGCCAAATTGCCCTTAATTGGAAGAAATGAATTGGGTATTCTAAATTAATAAAAATAAAATCTTTTTGATAAACTTAGAGTACCCAATTTTTTATCCCCAATTAAGGGGCAATTTAGCACGGCCAATCCACCTACCCTGCACATCTTTGGGTTGTGGGGGTAAGACCCACACAGACACAGGGGGAATGTGCAAACTCCACACGGGCAGTAATGCAGGCCGGGATCGAACCCAGGTCCTTAATGCCGTGAGGCAGCAGTTCTAACCACTGCGCCACCATGCCGCCCCAAATATAAACCATTTATTGTTAACCCAGAACTATGTACGTATCCGAGTTACTGCCATATGTGGGTGCTGTCGCTATGCTGGCCCCTTCTATACTCTGCACCACAGTCTATCAGGTGACCCACTACACCATTCTGTGGGCAGTGCTTTTCAATCTCACGTTTATTCCTGCTCTGCCAAGGACTTTAATACAATAATCGCATGCCGCTTTCTGTTAAAGGAACATACAACACTGGAATAGATTGGATGCGTTTGATTTTGCAACTCATTGCTTGATATTGAAGATTAGCCTCGGAATATTTACTCAGCTGTCGGAATATGTATTGAGGATTAGCCATCCTCATGGAAACTTTGCAACATTCATTTCCATTAAAATCATTGGTTTGGGCTACAAAGAAATCTTTTCTATCAGACGGTTGTATGACTTTGAACTCTCTGATTCAGGCTTCTGAAGGTGGTGGGGAGGTGTAACTGAATATTTTTAAGGTGACGGTAGATAAATTCTTGCTAGGCATGGGAATCGAAGGCTATCGGGGTCGATGGGAATGCACAACTTGAAACACAGGCAGATCAGGATGATTTTACCGAATGGTGGAGCAGGCTGGAGATGCTGCTCCTATTTCATATGTTCGTTCGATTATAATGTATATCAATCATTTTTATTTATCTCTTTCCAGCCCCTCTCCTCCCAGTGACAGTGAGGGCAGGGGGGGGGGGGGGGGGGGGGGGGGATCCTCGACAGCACTTTGAAATTGCACAGAGTGTTACTCAATCACGTGAGATACGGCATCTGTGAAGTCAGTGAGTTTCACACAGCTTTTCTCGCCTGATTCAACACTTGGGATTTGACTTTGTTGAGATACAGCAATGGAGGCTCCACGAAGATGCAGAGTTGTGGGTGATGATTGGATGCTGCCTTTTTTCAAAATAAATTTAGAGAACCCAATTATTTTTTTCCAAAAAAGTGGCAAGAATTCTGAATTCCCCCTCCGTGTACCCGAACAGGCGCCGGAATATGGCGACTGGGAGCTTTTCACAGTAACTTCATTGCAGTGTTAATGTAAGCCTACTTGTGACAATAAAGGATTATTATTATTAATTTAGCGTGACCAATCCACCTACCTGCCCATCTTTGGGTTATGGGGGTGAAATCCAAGCAGACACGGGGAGAATGTGCAAACTCCACACAGACAGTGACCTGGGGCCGCAATTGCACCCGGGTTCTCAGCGCCACAGGCAACAGTGCTAACCACTATGCCACCGAGCCATCCTGAAGCTGCCTTTAATCAAACTTAATTCCTGATTCATTAGCCCCTGGCGTCACATGGTATCGTGCCTTCAAACAAGTTACTGAGAGACAGCGCAGCAAAGGCCGATTAGGTTTGAGTTCCAGTTGTATTCATCAACAGCTTCTCTGTTTGATAATAGAGGAGAAAGGTAAATCTTTACCTTTCCCCAAAGGCGCAGCACCCATCAGAAAGGTCTTGTTACCTGAGTTACAAGATGATTTCATTCGACGTTGGCTGCTTACTTTTATTCAATCGTGAATTCTGTCAATCCAACCTCCCTGGCACAAGCCAAATTACAACAGCTTGCTAAGTAACCCGGCAGCACAACATACCTTTTTGGACTTCAGTTGATAGCTAATTCTTTTTTGTAATGGATATTTACGAAGAACCGAGTTTATCGGAAAGGACCAGCTCTGTCAACACTTTAGCAAATCAATCAGCCACCAAAAAGTGTTACTTTGCTTTTTGCCACGCAATCTTATTTTACGCTAGTGCTTTTTGTTAGTAGTCTTGATGCAAGCAATTTCCTTGCAAACAAATACAATTTGGCAAAGAAAATTAAATACCGTTTTGGAAGGTTTTGTACATTCTCGTTTTTTAAAAAAAAATGTTCCTGTTATTCTATTAAATTATGTTTCCATATTGAATATTTGGGATGCATTGTCAATCTCAATGCTGAAGTGTTCTCACTCCTTTGCCTTAACTAACATGATGCAGTAAGAATTGTTACACATTTAGCCCTCAAACAACTTGTTTGCTTATTAGATCGGCTACGAATGCATTAATTTGTGTACAACTGCCAAAGGCACAGGGTTAAGGGCAGAGTGCATCTTTCGGAAGACTAAATGGCACATAGGCTACCATGGAAACCATCACTGTAACAACATTTATATTGTTCATGACTCAGGACCTTTGCTCATCACTGCCAAGATTAAACAGCATAATTATATACTGCTGGAAGCAAAAGGAATGCTTGGTTTTGTGCTTCAGAGTTTTCTTTACTCTGGCTGGAAATGTAACTCATGTGTCCCAGTCATCATACATTACCGAATTAAGGTAACACAGCCTACTGCTCCTACTGGAAGCCTTGGCTGACATTTTCCACAAAACTTGATTTCGACTTCCACAAATCCAACAGGAGAGCATGGCGCCTACTACAGATCTCTGTGGTAAAGTAGCGCAGTGGGACCATGAACCGCGAGAGTACTCCGACAAGTCTGCAGTTGACAAAACGTCAATAATGCTGATGCATCAAGGAGATTTGTAACCTGTGTGATGCACGATCAATTACACAAAGACGAGAGTAGGATGTGATCGAGGCTTTATTACACTGAGATGTGTGGCCTCCTACAGCAGCTGACAAAATGGCTGCTGTACTGGGAGCACACATATTTATACTCCGCCTACTGGTCGGAACCAGCAGGCAGGGATCTAACCCCGCACCTGTAGTACAGGGGCCTTACCGTAAATCACCTATATCAACATCCTATATATACAATATATACATCAGTGATGACTACCACACTGTGCTCAAAGGTTGTAGTCACTGCTATGACTAGGATTTGAAGTCAAACTGCACATGTGGAATCAAGTTTCCACTCTGCTGCCTACTGGACACCTTGAGTGAAGCAAATGTAGCAGGTAGTAACATTTCCCCTGCGAATGAGTCGACATCACTAAAACTGCCCATAAAAAAAATCTAATTGGCATAAAAAGTCATAAGGTGCAATGTGCGTGGAAATAGCAATGTCGCCATTGGTAAAGTAAGACTGATCCACCACATCTGCCCATGTCAGAATGATTCACTATCAGAGACCAGCTAAAATCGTGCTGTCTTTAGTAAATAAACTGGCTTCCATATCTGTCAACATTTTAGAATGTGCTTCAGGCATCATGCTACTAATCCAGTCCTTGCTCCTATCGGCAGAAAACAGAATGCTGCACATGCTGGGAATCTGAGTGCAAAAACTGGAAACACTTACAGGTCCACAAATGAGGGGAATACAAAATGTCACGTCAGTAAATCCCAACTGCACAGAAGCATTTATAAAATTGGATGAAAATTATTTTGGCATATGGGTACATGGTACAACAAGAAAGCAAAAAAATAGACCCTGAATAAGATAAATCAGTTAAGCGCTATTCCTTTCAAAAGATTATTGGATCTCTGTCAATGTGAAAACAATTGTTCAAATGAAATATTTCTATCTGTACAATATTGTATTTTGATCACAACCTGAATGTGCAAGAAATAGGAAGAGGAACAACTTATATTGTTATATCTTTATGCGTGACTCAGAGTCGGGACACCTATTAACCTGTGAGTCATCTCCAACAACATCCATTGCATTTCTTCAAAATAGCACAAAATAGTAAATATTGATACATATTTTTAAAAATGCTTTTTAAACCCATTATCTGATTATGTCTTGTGGATCTCAGGGTAGGACTCCGGAGTTTAAGTAACAAACAATTAATGAATCAGAAGAGAATGGAATTCATAGTGGGTGAGCACACCAGATGGTTATGCAGATATGCCAATAACACAGTAGAAACAAATGTCATCATTTTACAGAAGAGTGGTTTGTGATTTAAAAAATGGAAAAATATGCAGGAATGCTCATGCTAGTGAGGTAGCATTCCGAACTGAAGTAATTAATCCCACAGCAACAACTTTCATTTATATAGCGCCTACCACTGAGTAATAAGTCCCAAAGTCGCAGAACTTTAGAGCACAGAAAAAGGCCCTGCAGCTCATTGTGTCTGCACCAGCTATCAAGCACCTATCTACTCTAATCCCATCTTTCAGCATTTGGTCCAAAGCCTTGTATGCTACGGCGTTTCAAATACTCATTTAAATGTTTCCTAAATGTTGTGAGAGTTC
Organism: Scyliorhinus torazame; assembly: GCF_047496885.1. Classification (NCBI taxonomy): domain Eukaryota; kingdom Metazoa; phylum Chordata; class Chondrichthyes; order Carcharhiniformes; family Scyliorhinidae; genus Scyliorhinus; species Scyliorhinus torazame. Next base: position 53,034,203 of record NC_092723.1, on the reverse strand, counting down.
CAACTTCTACCACTCTTCCAGGCAGTGAGTTCCAGATTCCCACTACCCTCTGGGTGAAAATATTTTTCCTCAAATCCCCTCTAAATCTCCTAGCCCCGAACTTAAATCTATGCCCCCTGATTATTGACTCCTCTACTAAAGTGAAATGTTTGTTCCTATCTGCCCTATCTCTGTCACTCATGATTTTTCACACATTCAGTTCGGTCGCCCCTCAACCTTCTTTGCTGCAAGGAAAACAACCCCAGCTGAACCAGCCTCTCCTCATCACTGAAATGCTGCAGCCCAGCCAACATCCTGGTGAATCTCCACAGCACCCTCTCCAGTGCAAACACTTCCTTCCTGTAGTGTGGCGACCAGAACTGCACACAATAATCTAATTGTGGCCTGACAAACCTTTTATGCAGTTCCATCTTAACCTCCTTCTTATATTCTATGCCTCAGCTAATAACTGCAAATATCTCAAATGCTTTCTCAACCACCTTATCTATCTATCCTGCTGCCTTCAGGGATCTTTGGAAAAGCACACCACCGAAGTGTTATCAAGTAAAAATTTAACATCAAGCCATGTAAAGAAATATCAGGATAGGTGAACAAAAACTTGCTCAAAGGGAAAGGTTTTCAGGAGCGTCTTAAAGGAGGGGGAGAGAGAGGTAAAGAGGTGGAAATGTTTATGGTGACGGGTGAATGGGACAGTGCAAGGTAGAATATAGGCAGTGAGGTTTTACAGGTCAGCAGGTTTGCGGAGGAGGTTGGAGGATGGCCAAGAGGGTAACTGGGATAGTTGAGTCCAGAGGCATGGATGAGGGTTTCGGTGGCAGATAAGCTGATGCAGTGGTAAAGAAGGGCGAAGATACAGAAGCGGGATTAGGTAGACTTGGTGATAGAGATCATATATGCTTGGCAGCTCAACTCAGGATCAAGGGCAATAACTAAAATTTCCACAACTAAAAATATCCAAAATTTACAATGCACATTTAACATGAGTCACAATTAACAATGTACTTTTTGAAAACCAAAACTCTGCTACCTGTTCTCTTTATGTTGAAAAACATCTATTTTTTAAAAATCAATAATTTCGCAATTGTCTACAGTTATATTGCAAAACTTGTCATAATCTCAATTCACACAATTACTATTAACTTTATCCTTAGTCCTCTGAACAATTGAACAAGTTAATAATTACACTAATAGTAGCTTTTTATAGAGAATCTAAATGGATGCAAGAATATATTTGTACTCTGGTACTTAAGGTGTAGGAGAGTGTATTAGAGCATGACTAATTCTTTGTATGACTAATCTACTTGTCAATCTGTCAGACCTGTAATTTTTCAAGGCGGGGATAAGGTGGAAGCTTGAAGGATAATGTGAATGGAAAATGAGTTGTTTTCCAGGGAGTTTATGGCAGGTAAGTAATGTAAATGAATGTATGTACAGACTGCATTATTGGAGTTCATCTTTCTTTCTGTAAAGTGCAAACAGTTGCTGAAATAGTGGAGAGTCCTCAACAATCAAAATGTGCCTTAATTCCAATTGGCCAAAAAGTGTCCCTGACCTGGCCAGCAAATTAAGTAATTAAAGTATTGCTTAAGATGGTTTTTATTAACGTTTGACAAGCATTGAGATTTATCCACTCAGGTTGCTAGCAACCGCTTTATTTGTGACAACAACAAAATAGAATTCAGGTTCCTGATTTGGGGGTTAAAAGGGGGAAAAAAATCCAAAAGAAATACCAAAACCTATAATGCTTTGCTGTAATAAAAAAATTACTTGTCCATTATTCAAGTTGCATAATCAGCTGTTAATCTAATTTACACTCGTCATGAACATAAGAGCAGAGAGGCAGAAGTAGGCCATTTGGCCCCTCAAGCCTATTCTGCCATTCAGTGACATAATGGCTGATATCCGCATTCCTGCCTTTGTCCCATATCCTTTACTACCTTTGCAACTTTAGTTGAATGACAACAAAAGTTACATTTTTATTTATTTTGTTTAATTTCATTTTTTAAAATAACAACTTGCATTTATGTTGTGCCTTTTATGCAGAAACATGTCCCAAGGTGATCCAAAGGAGCATCAAACAAATGTTGACACTTAACCACGTTAAGAATATATTTCTGACAGATGACCAAGGGCTTGGTCAATGAGTCCTAAATAAAGAGAGAGAGGTAGAGAGGCAGAAAGATTTCAGGAGAGAGTTGTAGAGTTGAAGGCCAAGGCAGCTGAAAGCATTGTGGCCATTGGTAGAAAGTTTAAAATAGGGGAGGCGCAAGCGATCCAAGTTGAAGGAGCAGAAATGACTCGGCGGAGCTTCAGGGTTGGAAGAGGTTACAGGGATGAGGCTATTGAAAACAAATGGAAATGTTTCAATGCTTTTTTTTGTCGCATTGGGGGACAATGCAAATGTGAGCACAGGGAATGGTCAGCACGGTGGCGCAGTGGTTAGCATTGCTGCCTCACGGTGCTGAGGTCCCAGGTTCGATCCCGGCTCTGGGTCACTGTCCGTGTGGAGTTTGCACATTCTCCCCGTGTTTGCGTGGGTTTCGCCCCCACAACCCAAAGGTGTGCAGGCTAGGTGGTTTGGCCACACTAAATTGCCCCTTAATTGGAAAAAATGAATTGGGTACTCTAAATTTACAAAAACAAATATGTGAGCATATGGGTGACGAATGACAATCAGAGGCAACAAAGATGTGGATGAGGATTTCAATAAGAGGTAAGCTGAGACGGGGTGAAGCTACAAATGTGAAAATTGTCAATCTTAATAATGGTATAGACAGGTGGTCGAAGACCCATCCCAAACTCAAATATAACACCAAGATTGTAAACAGTCTGGTTCAGCCTCAGGTAGCTGCCAGGGCGACCAATGAGGTCAATGGCTATGTAATGGATGTAGTGGCTAGGAATGGCTTTGGTCTTCACAATACCTAATTGGAGGAAATTGTTCATACAGTACTTAACATTGGACAAACAGATTAACAATCTAGAGACAGTGAAGGGTCTGAGAGAGGTAGTGGTGAGGTAAACTGTGTGTTATCAGTATATGCGTGGAACCTGATGTAGCCAAGAAGCAGCGTGTAGACGTGAATTAGGAAGGGGCAAGGATAGGTCCTGGGGGAACACTACGGGGAGTTGCGCAGGACTGGGAAGAGATGCCTTGAAATTGATACTCTGGCTATGACTGAATAGATAGGAATGCAACCCGGCAAGCACCCAGCCACCCAACATAAGAGAGATGCAGAGGAGAATGATGTGGGCAACTGTGTCAAAGGTCACAGGCATGTCGAGAAAGATGAGGAGGAACCATTTACCATGGTCTCGTAGGATATAGCTGTGAATCTAACAAAAGATCAGCACAATGCTAACAACTGTATTTATAAAGCTTTCACTCAGATAAGCCGACATATTTTCTGTTAAGAGTATTTTGACACTAAAACTGTGTGAGAAGATTCTCAACAGTTCGTACCCATTAACTGGCTTGTACTGATAACTCAAACCAATGTTACATATCTGAAGTTACAGATGAGTTATCAAATTTTCAAATAAACTTAAGTATTCTTATTCAGCTTAGAACAGTGGGGAGATGGGCTGTTTTGCTTTTCTATTTCTTCATGAGCCACCATCACGCCCACTAACAGCTTATTAGCAAAAAGGTCTAAATCAGCAAGTTGAATGCGATCTATTTTCCTCAACTTCACATTAAGAATGTGGTACTCCCTCTTGTGACCCAACTAAAAACTGATTGAACTCAACCAACAGATGGAAACCCAACATGTAGAAATAGAAAAGAGGAATAAGGTGCATAAAGGAGTGAGAGTACCAGAGATGGAGGTAGTACCATTTGATAGGAGCAGGCTAAAAAGAATTATGAGGAATGAAAAGGCAGGTTTACAATGAATGCTGAGCAGGATTTTCCAGCTCTTCCCGCCTTTGGGATTCGGACTTGGGGGTCGGACTTGGGGTGGGGGGCGGGGGGGGGGGGGGGGGGGGGGGGGCGGATCACAATATCCCAGACATAAAGTGTGAATAAGGCCGATGAACTGCAAACACAAATAACCTTTTGGGAATATGATGTGGAGGCAATAACAGGAAAACAACACATTCTGAATTTTCCCTCCATCTTCCCGAACAGACGCCGGAATGTGGCGACTCGAGGATTTTCACAGAAACTTAATTGCAGTGTTAATATAAGCCTACTTGCGACAACAAATATTATTATTGTTATAAAAAGTGAGGAAAAAGCAAAATAAATAGATGTTGGAGCTCTGAAATAAAAACACAAGTTCTGGAAAATATCAGCAGGTCTGGCAGCATCTATGGAGAGATAAAAACAGATAATGTTTCAACTACAATATGGCTCTTCGTCAGAATAGGAGTAGGCCGTTCAGCCCCTCAAGCCTGCTCCACCATTCGATAAGATCATAGCTGATCTGATTATGGATTAAACTGCGCTTCCCTGGCTGCCCCATAGCTCCTCGACTCCCATTTCAATCAAAACTCTTTAACCCAGCCTTGAATATATTCATGACCCAGCCTCCATGGCTCTCTGAGGATAGAATTCCACAGATTAATAAATGAGTGAAAAAAAACTCCTCATCTCAGTCTTAAACAGGGGATCCTTAATTTTGCACAATTTCCCCAGTTCTAGATTCTCCCACAAGGGGAAACACCCCTCACCTTCCCTAAAAGACTTGGGTTATCTTCTGCGGATGAGGAGGGGTACTCAGAGGGTGCACCGTCCCAACCTTGCTCCTTACCTAGCATCAGCCCAGCTGCTAGAACCTTGGTGTGTATGAGTGCATAGTCCAGGCCGATGAAACCCATTGGTTTGAGCATTGCATAATTGCCAGACCAGCTGCCAGAGGCTGTGACAGTCCAGGATATTGACACTCAGAACTGTGTGGGAGTCCAGCTCGATGTTGAGCCCCTGGCAGGTGACAAGCCTTTGGAGTTGTCCCTGAGGTGGCAGATGTTGACTGTCCTAAAGGAGATGTGTGAAGATCTGGCAGAGATTCCAGACAGTGTGTGCGCCCTGGCAAAGAGAGTTGAGGAGTCCACCTATGTCCTGAACACTGCTATCTCCCTCTGAATGTGTGGCTTCTTCTGTCAAGAGATTTGCGACTCTCCTGCCATACCAGACCTTGCAGCACAATCAAAAGATTCTGCACATACATTCAGACTTACAAACCATTGCAGAGTCAATGACCTTCAGTCGGCATTGCCAGTGAGAGATGCACAAAGCATTTGGAGTCAAAATTAGTTTCCTAGTCATCTTAGATAAACAAGGAGGAGCTGCAGCTGTCTACATCTGCGGTTCCTTGAGGGCACTGCTGATGGTGACAACGTCTCCTTCACCACCTCTGCCAGTGACACCAGTATCTCAGGATGTGTCAGTGAGCGAGGAGGCTCATGGCACCAGGTAAGAGTCCAAACAATGCCAGGGCCCTCCAGTGAACAGAAGACGCCCACCAAGCTCTTCCAAGACAAGAAGGCATTGAGAATAAAATATGGCAATATGGCAGAACCATGCGTAGCGCACATGAACTAAAGTCGCTGTAGATACTGAAGGGTCATCAGGAGGTGATTATGGGATGCGAATGGCTGATTATGTTGTTCTCATGCACTTCATTCAATGATAGATAACTCTTATGGCCATCTTTATAAGGGGTCTTCAGGCCACCTGATAGTGATTTAGGTGGCAACAGCATGACCTTTCCCGATGGAATTGAGCGGCACTCCAAAGAGAATTGTGTTGCCGTGAGCCATTCAGATGCAGCAAGTGTTTGGGTTGAAATCCTGGAACACCATACCGAACAGCACCGGGGAATGTCCCTGCACCACATGGACTGCAACAGTTCAAGAAGGCAGCTCAGCACCACCTTCTCAAGGGCACTTAGGGATGGGCAATGAGGCCAAGCCAGGGATGCCCACATCCCTTGAAAGGATAAACTAAAAATAGGGGTGGACAAGTTTCAGGTTTCAGATGGAGCCGGTGTGTACTGCAAGGAGACACGAGCCGGTGTGTACTGTATGGAGACACAAGCCTGTGCGTACTGGAAGGAGACACGTGCCAGTGCGTAAGGAGACATAAGGTGATGTGTACTGCAAGGTGCCAGCTTATCATTGGAGGCAGTGGAATCTCAATTATTGCAGACCAATTGTTCCTTCTATAGCCGTCCTGTTGGAAGCATGGCCCGCATTCTACCTCACCTTTGCCTCTGCATGTGGATGTCTGCTTTGTGTCAAAAGCCACTCTTTATCAGATCACTTTGTCTCCTATTAACCAACCATCTAGTTGTGCTGGGGGCGCCATCAGCTAAGGCACTTGAGACTGCCTGAGGATACAGGCCGAATGGTGATGCCCCGGGTACCGTATGCATCTACAGGATCCACAATGGCCCGCACATACTATCTGCATATTGAGAGAATTAAATCCTTTCTCATTCATAAATGCCACTCGCGAACCCTTGTTGGCTACATCCATGCAATCAATGGCCTCTTGCACTTTAGGAAATCCCAGGATGCCTGCAAGCCCCCTTGCTCTCTCCACTTGGTTGTTGCCCTGAATGGTAAATATTATAAAGTTGTCCACTCTCCTAAACATTGCATCTTGATATAATGATGAGCTGATAATTGCGGCACACTGGAGGGCTCACTTGCTCAGCTTTGAAACTATCCCATGGCATAGAAATTTATGATTACCATAATCTTTGGGGCCATAGGCATTGGATGGCCACCCATGCAATTAGGACAAATCTCCCCTGCAATCATCTTGTTAATAGATTTGACTACAACCCTGAAGAAATGTAGCCTTTTGCGACACTGTCATTCTGGCACCTGAAGGTAATTTGAACGCTGCCTGTATACCCCTCCGGCAGGGTAACATTTTCTCCTTGAGTGGCTCTGCCTACACTATGCTCTGGCCCTTCAGCATCACCATGCTGTGCAAGTGGCTGGCAAGCTGGCTGCTGCTGACTAGTTGAACTCTGCTCCTTCCTTTTCTGCTCCTTCTCACTCAAGGAGCTTCTGGAGGGTACTATCCCCTCCTGTTCCTCCTTTGTTTCTGCCTGCCCCCTGGCAATCTCCTCTTCCAAATGACTCTCTCACAGCTGAACTCTGCACTGACTCAGCATCACACATTTGTTCAGAGTGCTCAGTAAACAATTTCTCTCACCGCTCGTGCAGTCTCAGTTTCATCCTCCAACTCCTCATGGGTTTTACTGATGGAAACATGTATCCTGTTCTTGTGCTCCTTAGATGACCCTGCAGAGATTCTCTCCCGCTGTTGCAACTTGTGCGACCATCATGAAATCACCCAGGCAGGTGGAAAGTTGCAGTGAATTGGCAACTTAATTACCACGACTAGCTTTTAATTGGCCTGTATTGGAAGACGGATGGGCTTCTGACTTTTTGCCCTTTCGCCTTCCATGATATTCCAGCCAGAGTGTGTGGCCTAACGTCACCAAGCCCAATTTTATAGCAGATCGGAGAGGTCATCCGCCCTCTGTGCAAATGTAAAATTTTACCCAATCACTCAGGCAGAAAGAAACTTCAACATCAGTTAATCCTAGAGCTACGCATAAAGCTCTCTGGTTTGAAAACAATTGTCCAGCTATTTCAACTACTGGCCAATGATGGCTTATTACAGGCGAACAGTGGGCTTATTACAGCACTTAAGCTGCGCACCCCAAAAACCCTGTGGACTGCATGTTCACAACTTACCTGACATTTCAATTCAGTGTCAATACCGATATTGTTCTTACGTTCTTGGTCAGGCCATCTTGGTCAGCCAGATGCTGTACAGTCGCAAAATTAAATTGTGAATGTCTTTCAGCAAGCACATTGTAGAAAAGCAAAACTTCTTCAAATAAGAAAAATGATGTATCAAAAAACTCTTTGTTGTGCTAAGCTAGCATCCTCTGGCATGGTTCAGTTGAAGCAAAGGGTCTTCTTGTCTAAGTAATCCATCATGTACTGCTGTACTGAGTTTCCTCTTCTCCAATTTCATTGCAAATTGCCCAAGTGATTAGTCTCAAATAATGATCAATTCTTTATATATATATATAGAATGCAAGAAAAACAGCGCTGCTAATAATTTGTCACTATTTATTTAAAACATCTGACTTGACAATTTGTATTTATGCCCCCAGAAAATCCTAATATGAAAAAAATATTGTTTGATTATCTCGTCAATTTTCTTCACAAATTCTTTCCTCTCTTACTCTTGAAAGCTTCAATTTGTTGGGCTATGGCTCTTTGGGTGCCTGAGATCCTTGAGCAACATTTTCGACTAGCCATTGTCCATGTGTGTAAGTTCTGTCAATGAGAATCAGCAGGCTACTTAATTGCCGGGAGCATTACGACAATGCACAATAATGTCCTCACTCTCTTGCAATTCCAACAGACATTCGTTGGTTGAGATCAGGACTGACTAACCTCTGTCTTCTTCTCCTGCTTAACCCCAAGGGTGCTGAGGTCAATTATAAGATCCATATTCTTGCTAAGCCAAATCAGCACTGAGTGCAGATCAATATCCTCCAGTGACCACTTTCTGGACTGTCTGGCTCAACTACTCAATGACTAAGCTGGCAAAGCTACTGAGGACTCTTCAACAATTTATAATGTTCTCATTTGCCTACCTGCTTGAGGATCCTGCCGACCATGTCAAAAACAGTGACAGATAGATTAGTTATGCTCCAAGAATTTATTCATAATATATAACAATTAACAAATAGAATAAAGCTATATTGCAACTTTTTACAAATTTCCTCATCCATATTGTCTTCCAATTTCCATACTTTCTCCTTCAGGAAGGAGCATCAGCAAGGTTGTAACATGAGTTTCAAGGTTCATGTCAAATGATCTTTAAGATGATGCATTGCTATTGTTGCTCCAGCCTGATGATGGGGTTGTGGGGGGAGTGGAGGGAGGGGGTGGGGGGAGTGGAGGTAGGGGAGAGGGGGTGGGGGGAGTGGAGGGAGTTGGGAGGGGGTGGGGGGAGTGGAGAGAGGGGGGAGGGGGAAGCATGTTACTCAAAGCCAGTGTAGTCAGTGGTTGAATTCGATGGGCAGCAGAACCCTGAGGAGATGGTGAAGCTCAGGGCGTGCATAAACCGACTAAAGTCTTTGCCCTCCTACCAGCTAACTGATTGGGAACTAGATTATTTTGTTCATCATTGGAGTTTGATGCTGATATTTTTGCATTCTAATTCCACCTCATCAAGAAAATCAGTTATAAGTTGCAAGGAATTCGTAAAACACAGATGCCAAGATGGTTAAATCAAAAGTTTAATGACATCATTAAGCACTGGGCACATTTGAAAAGCATTATAGGGGAAACGGAGTGTGCAATTAACTATTTACAGGTACACAAGTGACACAATTTCAAAAACAACTAAATAAATCCTTGTGCATGTTCACACTCGGCAAAATAAGAATGGACTTTTTTCTCTTTAAACTATATCTATAAATCAAGTCTAACAACTGGTCAATATCTTCTCTGTCTGATCTGCTGGGAACTTCAGTGGTTAAATGGGGCGCGTCATGATATTCAGATGAACATCACAGCACATACATACACCCATAATGATGGACAGATCAACGGACCAATCAACACACAAAACACGACAGCCAATCACGGACAAGAGTATACACAGTACAAAGCAGGGAACATGACGCACTCATGCAGGAGAGGGCTCAGGGCACAGACCTCATTGCCAGCCACTCAGAGGTTCACCATGTGCTGAATACCAGAGTTTAATATGTTAATAGTTCATTGAAATAAAACTGCGTTGTACCATTCGCAACCGTGTTGGTTCGTCTGTGTATCAGAGTACCCAACACTTCATGATACCAGGAGTGATTTGACACCTACCCACAAATCTGCCATCCTGCGCCATGGACACCGTCGACACACCGCAGCCGCTGCAAGTCGCTGGGAACCTTGGCATAAGTTGGAAGTTGTTCAAGCAGCGCTTCCAGCTCTTTCTGGAAGCTAACGAAAGAGAGAGCGCCTCCGACACCAGAAATATCGCCATCCTCCTCACCACCGCAGTGCAGCACGCCATCCACGTCTACAACTCCCTGGTGTTCGCGGAAGGTGAGGACAAATCCAAATACAAGACGGTCCTTCTCAAGCTCGACCAACACTTCAACATCAAGGTCAACGAAAGCTTCGAGAGATATGTCTTCCAGCAGCGCCTGCAAGGTAAGGATGAGCTCTTTCAGTCATTCCTTACCCATCTCCACATCCTCGCGCAGTCCTGCGGTTACGAAACCACCTCAGACGCCAAGATTCGGGACCAGATCATTTTTGGGTTCGCCTCGGGCACCCTACGCCAGCAGCTTTTAAAAATAAAAGGCCTCACCTTAGCCTCCGCAATCGAAGCCTGTGTCTTGCACGAAAACGCGACTAGCCGCTATGCACAATTTCATGCGACCGAATCGGCGCGGGTCCTACGCGGCCGGATCGGCGAGCCAGGTGCCCCACGAGGCCGAACGGGTCCAGCTGATCGAGTTCCTCCCGGCCCGTGGCCCGGACGACGTTGGCCATTTTGCGCGCTTTTCGGGGCCTCCCGCGTTTGTGCGTGCCAAAACCCACGGCAACACTGAGGGACGTGATGCGCAGGCTCGCCCGACACAAGACAGAACTGCGCATGCACAGTGGCGCAACGAACGTCATGACGTCACGACGTGCGGCAACTGTGGAGCTGCACATTTAAAGCGGCAATGTCCCGCAAGAACCCGACAATGCCTATGCTGTGGCAAGGGGGGCCACTACGCTGCTTACTGTCGAGCAGCTCAACCTGTCAATCTTCCACAATTCCGACAATCTCGCAGGTACGTGCGGACCATTCAGCCTCCACATCACGAATCTTGCCCAGACGACATCCAGACCGGTGACACAGATGACCGAGACGCCCTCATTGATGGGAACCGAATTAACACGATCAATCCGGGTGATGAATGGTGTGCCACCCTGACGGTCAACCGATCGCTGATAACTTTCCGCCTGGACACTGGCGCCTCCGCCATCCTCATAGCATGGTCAGCCTTCTACGCCATGAAGGTCAGACCACCAATTCGGCCGTCCCGGTGCAAGATGGTCGACTACAACTGGAACGTTATCCCGGCTATGGAATCCTGCCAGCTCCAGGTGACACACAACACACACACGCCAACACTCTCATTCGAGATAGTCGGCTCATCGAAGGATTCCCTGCTAGGCGCACAGGCATGCAAGGCTCTCCACCTCGTGCAACGAGTCCACTCTCTTTCTCCAGACAGAACATCTGACTTCCCGGATGCAGAGTTTAACGCACAGCTCCAATCGCTCCTCGCCCACAACCAGGAGGCATTCGAGGGCATGGGAACACTGCCATACACCTATAGAATTCGGCTCAAACCAGATGCCACCCCGGTCATTCACGCACCTCGCAGGGTTCCTGCGCCACTCAAAGACCGACTCAAGCAGCAGCTGCAGGATCTCCAGGACCAAGGGGTCCTATCCAGGGTCACGGAGCCCACGCCGTGGGTCAGCGCCATGGTGTGTGTCAAGAAGCCCTCCGGCGAGCTCCGGATCTGTATTGACCCAAAAGACCTCAATAACAATATTATGAGGGAACATTACCCCAGACCCAAATGGGAAGAGATCACGAGTGAAATGGCCCAGCAGAAAATATTTACCAAACTGGATGCCTCGAAAAGCTTTTGGCAGATCCAACTAGATCCGTCCAGCCTAAAGCTGTGCACTTTCAACACCCCTTTCGGCAGGTTCTGCTACAACCGAATGCCATTTGGCATCATCTCGGCATCCGAGGTCTTTCATAGGATCATGGAGCAGATGATGGAAGGCATCGAAGGGGTGCGCGTCTACGTGGATGACGTCATCATCTGGTCCACCACACCACAGGAGCACATCTATCGTCTCCAACGCGTCTTTGCACGCATACGTGAAAACGGCCTGCGCCTCAACCGAGCCAAGTGCTCTTTCGGCCAAACCGAGCTGAAGTTCCTGGGGGACCACATTTCCCGGTCAGGGGTCCGTCCGGATGCAGAAAAGGTGAGTGCCATCACAGCCATGCCGCATCCGGCAGACAAGAAAGCAGTACTACGCTTCCTAGGCGTGGTCAACTTCCGGGGGAAGTTCATTCCCAACCTTGCCTCCCACACGACAGCTCTGCGCCACCTCGTCAAAAAGTCCACGGAGTTCCAGTGGCAGCACACACACCAGCAGGAATGGGAGGAGCTCAAACTCAAGCTCACCACTGCACCGGTACTGGCATTTTTCGACACGTATCGTGCCACTAAAATCTCGACTGATGCCAGCCAGTCTGGCATTGGGGCAGTGCTCCTGCAGCGGGATGACACTGCGTCATGGGCCCCGGTCGCCTATGCCTCGCGGGCTATGACCCCCACAGAGCAGCGCTACGTGCAGATCGAAAAGGAGTGCCTGGGCTTGCTAACTGGTTTAGACAAGTTCCATGTTTATGTGTATGGTCTTCCCCGGTTCACTGTTGAAACTGACTACCGCCCCCTGGTCAGCATCATAAACAAGGACCTGAACGAGATGACCCCTCGCCTCCAGCGCATTCTACTTAAACTCAGGAGGTATGACTTCCAACTAGTCTACACCTCAGGGAAGGACCTTATCATTGCGGATGCCCTATCGAGATCAGTGAGCACGCCGCCAGATTCGGAGGGTTTCGTATGTCAGGTCGAGGCGCAGGTGGCCTTCACATCGGCAAATCTGCCAGCTGACGACTCCAGTCTGGCCCGCATTCGCAGAGAGACTGTGGCCGACCCTTCTATAACATGTGATGCGCCACATGACGGGAGGGTGGCTCAAAGGGCAATGCCCGCAGTTCTACAATGTCCGAGACGACTTGGCCGTCATTGATGGTGTCCTTCTGAAGCTGGACCGGATTGTGATTCCGCACAGCATGCGCAAGCTGGTACTCGACCAACTACACGAAGGCCACCTGGGAGTCGAGAAGTGCAGAAGGAGGGCCCGAGAGGTGGTATACTGGCCGGGCATCAGTGACGATATTGGCAATATGGTGCTCAACTGTCCAACCTGCCAAAGGTTTCAGCCGGCGAAACCTCCTGAAACGCTTCTGCCCCATGAGCTGGTGACGTCCCCATGGGCAAAGGTGGGTGTGGACCTCTTTCACGCGCTCGGCAGGGACTATGTCATCGTCGTTGACTACTTCTCCAACTACCCAGAGGTCATACGCCTACACGATTTGACGTTGTCCGCTGTCATAAGGGCCTGCAAAGACACCTTCGCTTGCCACGGCATTCCGATGACGGTCATGTCGGACAATGGGCCCTGTTTCGCCAGCCAGGAATGGTCATCGTTTGCTGCCTCATATGGCTTCATACACGTGACGTCTAGCCCTCTGCGCCCCCAGTCCAACGGAAAGGCGGAGAAGCGTATTCACATTGTCAAGCGGCTCCTCTGTAAGGCTACTGCTGCCGGATCGGATTTCTGCCTCGCCCTGCTGGCCTATCGCTCAGCCGGACTAGCCACTGGTCTCTCACCAGCCCAGCTGTTGATGGGTCGCGCCCTCAGGACTACTGTGCCTTCCATTCTGGTGCCCACAATCGACCATGCTCCGGTACTGCACAGGATGCAACTACAGCGCGGTCGCCAGAAGAGGTCATATGACACACGGGCAACTGATCTTCCTGCCCTGGCCCCTGGAGATGAAGTCCGCACCCACCTACCAGAAGGTGGCTGGTCAGCACCCGCCGAAGTTCTCCCACGCGTGGCTCCCCGCTCGTTCCTGGTTCGCATGCCTGATGGATCCATTCGTAGGCGCAATCTCCGGGCTCTTCACCTGCTTCCACGCTCGCTACGAGACCTTACACCGACACCATGCCCTCCTGTTGTTCCTGGTTTCGACTTTGTGGAGCTGCCTGCTACCATGCCCCTTCCGTCATCGCCCGTGGCCAGGCCCGTTCCTCAGCCGGTGGTTCCAGACCTACCCCTGAGGTGGTCAACCCGAATTCGTCGCCCACCTACTAGACTGGACTTATGAGACTGTTTATACATTGAACTCATGCAACCACTTTGTTAATATGTTTATGTTCTTATCGTTACAGGAATTTGTTTTATCGTTCAACATTTCCCCGTTCTTTGTTTATGGTACAACCTCGTTGTTATGTCACACCCGACATCGCCCCTTGTATACAGTTAAGCCCCATGTATATGCTGTAAATATTGCACACACACACATTTAGCTACACTCAGTACACATCTCTATTTATAAACACGTAGGCACATAATCCTGTACAAAAAGGGGGGATGTCATGATATTCAGATGAACATCACAGCACATACATACACACATAATGATGGACAGATCAATGGACCAATCAACACACAAAACACAACAGCCAATCACGGACAAGAGCATACACAGTACAAAGCAGGGAACATGACACTTCCTGGGCACTCGAACAGGAGAGGGCTCAGGGCACAGACCTCATTGCCAGCCACTCAGAGGTTCACCATGTGCTGAATACCAGAGTTTAATATGTTATTAGTTCATTGAAATAAAACTGCGTTGTACCATTCGCAACCGTGTTGGTTTGTCTGTGTATCAGTGTACCCAACACTTCAGGGCGGGGTGGTGATTTCTTGGCAGTCTCACACTGTGCGATATGGGTACATTTTTGTTTTAGACCTCTCGGCCACACACACATTGTACCCAATTTGACACAATCTGCTGTACGACCGTGAAAACCCTGCACTCTCAACTAAAACCACTTTGTGCTTTCCAAGTACATGAAATTTTGAGTGTTACCTTAGTTACAACACCAAACAATTTTCCTTCATGCTGAATAGTTAGACAACATGATTGCACCTGCTCAGCATGGGGTAAGGCTGAATAGAAATGGCAATCAAGTTTGAAAATTGAACCAAGGTTTTCCAGCCAGTGAAGCCTCCTATGCTGCAATTTCTATTTCAGTGACAATATGAATTGACTTTGGACGTAAATCGAAGTAATGCCTCATCAAGGCTTTAATCCTATATTGAGCAAGAACTCGTAAGTCCAATGTATATGCACACAGCTCTGTTCAGACAATGGAATGTCTAGTATTTATCAATAAACAGAGTATAGCCCCAGGCTGACATATTGTTCTCAAAAACATGCCTGAGAAATGTTAGTTGACAGCCTTTCTCACCTGAAAAACAACAGCCCTCACCAGTTTGTAAATAAAATTAATATTTGTTTTATCTCTGATCATGGCTTCCTTCTCTGGCTTCTGATTCTCTGTTGCCTGTTGCTTTGTGCTTCCATGCTGCAAGCATATTTTATTCAGTTCCCTTCGGTTGAAATTTCTATTCCTTCTTTATATAAAACAACAAAGTCCCGTTCATCAAACAATCAATAATACAGAGAGAGCTTTTTTTTCAGACGTTACTGGTGCACTTGATGAAACTGCAATAAGCAAGCAATAATCCAACAAGGAGTGGTATTTATATTGAAGCAGAGACCTATGTTTGTCCAAACTCAGCAATTTTGGAAGTAATGGATATAGATAACTTGATGAAAATACAGTCATCTCTTAAGTGATATATTTATCACACCTATATAACATTGTTGATCAGGTCTTTCTATGATATTTGAAGTAAGTTTCTGACTGATTTTTTTCTTGCATGGTTTGATCCCAACACACTCAATTGAAGCTGTTTTTGCAATGTCCACTTGTCATTGCAGTGTCATACTTTTGAACAGAATGAATTCCCTTCCCATTTTTATCCCCCCACAAAAGTGTTATACCTTGTAAGATAAATGTTCTTGTGTCTAGTTGTGCAGGCGATATTTCTACCTCTTACCGAAATTCTGTTACTGTCCCTTTGAAACATCTGTGGGCAAGATCTCTACATCCTCTGACTAACATTTTATGAACAGATATTTAAAGAAAAAATGTACATCTTACAAAATAACAAGCACAGGGATAAAGTGCAAATATGTGTGGACTGGAACTTACTTATGCTTTCACCCTTACATACCATGCCAACAACCCAGTTAGCTAAATGTAGAATGTGTTAGGAAAACAAAAGGTAATAGTAAATTTATATTTGCATTGGTAAGCATTAGAAATAAGGCAGAGTTCAAGTGGGTTTGATTTAATGTTTCTGTGGAAGGAAGGATAAAGCCTATAGTTAGATTCATGCTGGATAGGTTTTAGTGAGGAGCTGAAGGAAATTAGTATTAGTAAAGAAATGGTTTTGGAGAATTTAATGGGATTGAAGGTGGACAAATTTTCAGGGCCTGATAATCTTCATTCCAGAGTACTTGATGAAGTGGCCTTAAAAATAGTAGATCCATTGGTGGCCATTTTCCAAAATTCTTTGTACTTTGGAATGGTTCTACAGATTGGAGGGTAGCGAGTGTAACCCCACTATTCAAAAAGGGAGGTAGAGAGAAAACAGTGAACTATAGAACAGTGAGCCTAATGTCGGGAGTGGGGACATTGCTGGTGTCCTTTATCAAGGATTCCATAGCACAGTATTTGGAAAGTAGTGGTGTAATCAGACAAAGTCAGCATGGATATACAAAAGGAAAATTATGCTAGACAAATCTACGAGAATTCTTTGAAGATATAACTAGTGGGGTTGACCAGGGAGAACAGATGGATGTGGTTTATTTAGACATTTGGAAAGCTTTCGACAAGGTCTCACATAGCAGATTAATATGTAAAGTTAAAGCGCATGGGATTACGGGTAGTGTCTTGCATTGGATAGAAAGCTGGTTAGCAGACAGGAAGCAAAAAATGGGTCTTTTTCTGATTGGCAGGAAGTGACTAGTGGGGTAGTAGGATTCCAAATGTTCACATTATATATTAATGATTTGGATGAGGGAACTAAATGCATTATCTCCAAATTTGCAGATGATACAAAGTTGGGTGGGAGGGTGAGCTGTGAGGAGGATACAGAGATGAATCAGCAGGATTTGGACAGGCTGAGTGAGTGGGCAGATGCAGTTTAATGTGAATAAATGTGAGATTATCCGTTTCGGTAGCAAAAATAGGAAGGCAGATTGTTATTTGAATGGGTGTGAATTGAGAGAGGTGGATACTCAGCGAGACATTGGGGTCCTTGTGCATCAGTCACTGAAAGTAAGTATGCAGGTACAGCAGGCAGTAAAGAAGGCAAATGGTATGTTGGCCTTCATAGCGAGAGGATTTGAGTATAGGATAGAGATGTTTTACTATAATTGTATAGGGCATTGGTGAGGCCACATTTGGAGTATTGTGTGCAGTTTTGGTGTCCTTATCTGAGGAAGGATGTTCTTACTATGGAGGGAGTGCAACAAAGGTTTACCACACTGATTCCTGGGATGGCGGGATTGTCATATGAGGAGAGACTAAGTCAGTTAGGGTTATAGTCATTGGGGTTTAGAAGAGTGAGAGGGGATCTCATAGAAACTTACAAAATTCTAACAGGAGTGGACAGGGTAGATTCAGAAACACTGTTTCCGATGGTGGGAGAAGTCCAGAACTAGGGGTCATAGTTCGAGAATAAGAGGTAAACCTTTTAGGACTGGGCAACACAGTAGCACAAGTGGATAGCACTGTGGCTTCACAGCGCCAGGGTCCCAGGTTCGATTCCCCACTGGGTCACTGTCTGTGCGGAGTCTGCACATTCTCCCCGTGTCTATGTGCGTTTCCTCCGGGTGCTCTGGTTTCCTCCCACAGTTCAAAGAAGTGCAGGTTAGGTGGATTGGCCATGATAAATTGCCCTTAGTGACCAAAAAGGTTCGGAGGGGTTATTGTGTTACGGGGATAGGGTGGAGGTGGTGCAGACTCGATGGGGGTAAGTGGGTTGGTGCAGACTCGATGGGCCGAATGGCCTCATTCTGCACTATATGTTCTATGACTGAGGTGAGGAGAAATTTCTTCACCTAGAGAGTGGTGAATCTGTGGAATTCGCTACCACAGAAAGTAGTTGAGGCCAAAGCATTGTAATTTCAAAAAGGAATTAGATATAGCTCTTGAGGTTAAAGGGATCAAGGAATATGGGGGAAGGTGGGGTCTGGGTATTAAACTTGATGATCAGCCATGATAATAATGAATGGTGGAGTAGGCTCAAAGGGCCGAATAACCTACCCCTGCTTCTATTTTCTGTGTTTCTATGGACAAATGTTTCGAGAGGGTTGGCTTCAAATTCAACTGTGCTTTTAGTGTGCATAGTGAGGGCTAAATCATGAAGAAAATCTAAAATAGCAGATGTTTGGGATGTTGCTTAGCAACTGGAGGCCCTTTTATTGCAGAAAGGCTTTTGAGTTTAGTTTTTAGCTGAATTTGTTGGCATAAGACGCCAGGGAGTGAACATCTCATAACTCTGCCAGAAGAGAGACTGGACAGGACAAGGGAGCTGTAAAGAAGCAGATTGCCCAAAGAACCAGATGCAGTCCAGATAACCAGGGAATTGGGACAAAGAGAATGTCTTAAGAAGATTGAAGTTAAGAAAACAGAGATTAAGGTATTGTTCAGAAGAATTGGAGGGAACGGTAAAAACCGTGTTCTGAGTTAAAGAGACAGTTGCAGTAACCAGAATTAAAGTAGGAAAGCAGACTTCAAAGGTAAATCAAACGTTTGATGTTATTTTAATAGCGCCTGGGAATTGAGAGGTAAAGTAGTTGTGAACAGTTTTACATCAGTCAATATAAATAAATCCTGAAGGGGGTGCAAAACCTGGATATTGGATTCATTGTTAAAGGCAGAATGAAATCTTGGTTTAAAGAGTAATTTGGAAAACTTGGACTCAATTTCGGAATGCAATCCGCTGATGGAAAGCATTGTAATGAAAGATTTTAAAGCATGTTTTTGGGGGGAGTAGAGTCTGGAAAGTCTCATCATTTTGGGGATTCTGAAAAGATATCCACAGATGCCAACTTGGGTTCAGAGTGGTGTGTGTGTTCTGACACAGCCAGTCTATGTGTTAAAGGAACTCTATGTTACTGAGACCATTGTAGCTTAAGATATACTTTGCAATCCATATTAGTTTTAAAATCTGTGTGTATGCGTTAAGATAAGGGAGGAGCAAAGGGGCATTGTAGCATAATCCAACCTTTTGTGTTTAATAAGTGCTTTTTTCTCCTTTTTGTTAAAACTAATTAGCAGCCATGTTCCCCCACATTTTCTAAAAGAAGGAACAAAGTTGCGGTCTTATGAGCCAGTGTTCCATTCTGGAATCTTACCGTTCAGTTATCAGTTATAACATCAACTGAGATCCAATACTCGTTTACAGTCAAATGAGACTCATAATCACATCTGATTCAATAAATAAAGAGCAAGGCATTGCAGTAATATTTTCAGAAAAAAACAATCTTTGCCTCTGTACATCAATTCTTTTTGTCTTACAATTCTGGCGGTAAAGATTTTACGCACAAAAAGAATCCCAGTCATTGATCAAAATTTAGAGAAATCTATCGCCTAACCCAAAAACCAATATTTCATGCATTTGTACATGTAACCTGATTTTCTTTTATATGAGATATGGAAAAATGCGAAGAAATACTTACACATTGCGGTGCTGGTCAAAGACGATTCTTTTCACTGATTCAGCTGAATGGAAAAATAAAAATGCCATTTACACCTTAATCAATAAAACTACTGAAGCTTAATATTTCAGATCCAATCTTACATTGCACTGTTTAGCTTTGATTGCAGAATAATTAGACAGTGCTAAAAATGAAAGAAATTGATGTCCCATTACCTTTCTACTGGCTATTGTTACACAGTCAAAAAAACCCACAGGATTGGATTAAATCAGATGAAATTGAAGGTGCTGAGATTTCCAATGCTTTTGCTGATTTTCTGTATTGAATTTGGAAACAATTTGTTCAGGAGTGCAGTTTTCTGAAGTTAGTTGATTCTGAGAGTCTGTCAGTGGGCCCATCCACTCTAATTCCAGAAGTGAATTGATTCACGATCAAGGTGGGTAGGAAGGAGAAGAACCTGAGGATTGTGTTTTAAAAGTTCAGAAGATGTCCCCGTGAGCGGATTGTATGGAAGATTGACAATATGGCCTTAGGAAAGAGGGGAATGCATTTACTGTTCCCTCTCCCTTCAAAAATGAATTGAACGGGTCTTGCTCTGCTGTCCCGGGTTCGACTGCCACACCTTTCCTTGTGCTCCTTGGGTAGGGGTAGGGAGGGAAATCAAGCAGGAATCCAGGTTCCACCTCTCCTTATCATTTACATTCAGTGGTGTGGAATGGGCTTGGGCGGCCTAGTTTCTTTTGTGGGAAAGGGAGAAGCACTCACCCATTATTTCTCCACGGCCCGCGATTGGGGGCCACCGATCGGCGGACGCGCGCGATCTGTGGGGGGGGGGGGGGGGGGGGTCCTACCTTCTTCCGCGCCGCCCCCCTGTGTGGCTCCGCCATGTTGCTGGCGTCAACACCTAGTCGCGTTTTTGGAGAATCCCGGTCGGTTACAGATAGTATTTAATTAGAGACTGTACGTCAATTATGATGTGAATACAGGTCACTGTTTTGTTCACTGTATGGATATTACTATTGAGAGCATGAAATGTATGGCAACGAAGATAACTTCCGATCTGACAAAACTGACCTATAAGGAAAGACAAAGGAAGTCAAGCCTAGTTTCTTTGGAAAAAAAAACCTGAGGTTTCCAGGTGACCTAGAAGATGCTTGATGCATCAATCCAAGATGTTCATATTGACAAATGGTCTAAGATCTAAAGGGGATTTTCTTTAAAAAGGAATGGAAAATCAATAAAACCACTTCACACAGATAGTGGGAGACATAGGGCTGTATTCTCTGCAGTCCCGAGCTGAAATCGCGTTCGGCGCGGGGGCGGACAATCGATGTTCCAGACCGAATCGGGCCTGGTGCCGCTCCGGCGATTCTCCGGCCCCCGGAGAATTGCTCGTCCACGAAATACGGCCCGAGGCTGGGGGGGCCATTGCCATTGACCCTCACAAAGATACTCCGATCCCGACAGGCCGAGTTCCCGATGGCGTGGAACTAATGTGGTATGGCCGGTCGGGACTCTCGCATGAGTCCGCAGCTGCCCTGGTGGGGGGCGGGGGGAATCAAGCACCAGTGGGGGGGCCTTATGGACGGACTGGGCAGCGATCGGGCCGATCCGATGCAGTGGCACCTGGACGATCGGGATGTCCTTGTTTCATGGTCTGGGTCTGCAGTCCGAGTCCGCCATGGCACTCGGCGCAGCTGCTGGAGGCCACCGCCGTGCACATGCGTGGACTTGGAACTGGAAGTGTGGGGGCCCGTATTCGCAGCCAAAGCTGCGTGAAGCTCCTCGGGTTCCTGCTAGCCCCTTGCAGGTAGGTGAATAGCCATTTATTTTTTTGCAGGAAACTGGGGAGTGAAATGCCAGTGTTTTTACGCTGGCGTGGGGCCATTGCTCCATTTTTGGAGAATCCAGCCCAAAATGTGCAGAACGTTCTGCTGAATCTCTCGATACCAGCTCCCTTGTACAACTGGCGATGACTTGGTGGATGACTGCATTAGGAATCAGTCTATTAACTTCACATTCTTTTGGGGATTTCCCAACTGTATATGGGTGTACACAATGGGGTAAATCTCCCAGTCCTGTCCCCCACAGGAATCGCCGTAGGTGGGACGTAAAACTTGAAGGACGATTGAAAGATCCATTGACCTTGGATGGGAATTGCCAGTCTCAGAGAGGGCAGGAAGTAATTCCCCGCCCTGTAACAATGCACAAGTAAAAGCATAGTATCTCAAAACCATCAGCCTCTGGTCTGGGGCCGTGCCAGATTTCAGGTCTCGCCGGATTCGAGCTCAGGCAGCAAGAGCCATAGTTGGTTTGGGTCAATTGGGGTTCGGTGGGTCAAGGGTTGCTTGGAGCATTGGAATAAACTGGCAAACAAGCAGTCAAATGGATTACTGGTCAGATGCCACAGGCGCCAATGCAGTGCTTAGCCAAATTGTCCAACTAAGATATTTTTTCAAATACTTTACACAATTAAAATTTATGCATGGCACATTCCAAAAATTTATGGTTTTCAGATAACTTTGGTTTTGGACAGCCGGATTTAAGATGCTGTACTGACTAATCATCTGACCAGTTTCCTGTTATTTGCATCATGGCAACAGTAGCACAATGGATGCTGCCTCAGTCTTGGAGTCCAGCAATTGAAGGGCTGGCACCAGGAGGAGAAAGAAATTGAATGGGGAAAAAAAACAATATAATCAATTGCAGAGGAATCAATGACAATCGCTTAGACTGGAAGTTCAATCAGCTGCTCAGAGGCAACATGGTACTGCCGCAGGCTTCCAAGACCTGCTAAAGCCATTCAGGACACTCATTGCAAGTGAGAGTTGGGCATCTAACCACAACCTCAAAGCTGAAACATTATCCAGGGTTAAAGCTGCACCTCTGTAGGTGTCGAAGCTCCCACCACCATGAAGATGCAACTTAATTCTGCTAAACAGCAACTTGCATTTAAATAACAACTTTAGTCCCAAAGCAACAGAAGTATTGTCAAAGAAAATTTGACATTGAGCCACATAAGTCAAAATTTGGACAGGCCACCAACAGCTAGGACAAACAGGTAGGTTGAAAGGACCACCTGAAAAAAGGGGCGAGAGAGAGAGAGAGAGATGCAGAATGGTTTAGGGAGAGAATTTCAGACCTCATGGCCCAGACAGCTGAAGGCATATTTGCTAATGTTGCAGTGGTTAAAATTGGGAATATCATAAATGGACAAACACAAAGAACTGGGGGACTGGGATTTCGGAGGAGATACAGAGATAAGAAGTGGTAATGCTATGTTGGGAAAAGTAAAGCATCTTGAGGATGGAGTGGTCAGAGTGGATATGGAGCCAGAAGCTCACTTCAAGACCAGAATTGTGCCAAATTTGCGAATAGTCTGGTTTAGCCTCCGGCAAGAGAGGAGTGGAGTCAGTAGCTAGGGAATGGAGACCATGGCAGAGACAGAAGACAATGGCTTCCATTTTCCCAATAGTTAGATGGAGGAAATTTGTGCTCATCCAGCACTGAATGTCGATAATGCAGACTAGCAAATCAGAGGCATCGGATCAGCACAAGGTGCCATCAGAATATGTGAGTAAACTGATCTTGTGCTTATAGCTGATATCAAAGAAGGACAGTGTGGGGGTCCTTTCTGTTTATTCCCTTATTTGCCCTTTCTTTTATTTTCCTGTTATCATTTTTGATCCATGGGTGATTAATGGACATGTGTCTTTAAGTCAAGCAGCAGAAAGAATGAGGAATTGAGAAGTTACAGGAGAGAACACTCTACTAATCTCTGCAAGTTTGAAAAGGAGTCTGGCACCAGAGAGAGAGATGGAGTGGCACTTGGTTTGATTGATTGGCTGGTGACCAATGAGTTGGCCAAAAGGCCATACTCTGCTCAGTAACAGGTGGTGATTAGGTCCTATCCCAGTGGGATGGTTCTCAGAGACTTCAGGGAGCAGTTGAGTCCTAGACACAGAAAGACGAGGACATGCTTTCTCTCTCTCTCCAGAAGGCTGTGAGTGCTGTATTCCTGAAACTTCAGAGAATGAATGAATAAATCTACAGGAAAACCACTTGAGGCTGCAAACAAAAGACAAGTGGCTGGGGATTCTCCATCCGCCAGATTTCTGGTTCAGCACGCCGGCGGGATGCTCCGTTTCGCCAGCTGGTCAATGGGGTTTCCCATTGTGAGGCAATCCCACGCCGTTCGGAAACCCGCGAACTGCCGGCAAAATGGAGCATCCTGACAGCGGAGAATCCACCCCACTGACTCTCACTTTCTCTCTCTCTCTCTCCAGAAAGGTCATGAGTGCTGTATTCATGAAACTACAGAGACCTGAAGGAATCTACAGTAAAACCTCAAACTGAAAGCAAAGTTTGAAGAGGAGTAATATTCTGCAAACACTCATTTGAAACAAATATTCTTTTTCTCTTTCACTTATTCTTTTAACCCCCTTTCTCCCCCTCTGTGTTTTTCTGTCTTGTGTATGTGTGTGTAGAGGGCCTGGTAAAGTTGAAGTGGGGAATTCAGAATTAGGCAATAGTTAACCAGCCGTTTTGCTGCATATTTCATTATAGTTCTTGTTATAAATAAACAGTAACTGTGTTTACATTTACAAACCTGGTGACTGTAATTATTGGGCAAACCAAGAGCCAAAAACTTTGGGTATTTTTCTAAGAATTATTAGTTAATTCACTTGTGTTGTGACTCTGGGTCAAGTGGGGCTGTAATTGACCGCACACTAGCCAAGGGTGTCGCAACAACAGCATGAACATAGAACATTACAGCGCAGTACAGGCGCTTCGGCCCTCGATGTTGCGCCGATCTGTGAAACCATTCTAAAGCCCATCTACACTATTCCCTTATCGTCCATATGTCTATCCAATGACCATTTGAATGCCCTTAGTGTTGGCGAGTCCACTACTGTTACAGGCAGGGGATTCCACGCCCTTACTACTCGCTGAGTTAAGATCCTACCTCTGACATCTGTCTTATATCTATCTCCCCTCAATTTAAAGCTATGTCCTCTCGTGCTCGACATCACCATCCAAGGAAAAAGGCTCTCACTGTCCACCCTATCCAATCCTCTGATCATCTTGTATGCCTCAATTAAGTCACCTCTTAACCTTCTTCTCTCCAACGAAAACAGCCTCAAGTCCCTCAGCCGAGAATGGAACAGGAGCGGAAAGGGTTGCCAGTGCAGTTCGGTCTCTAGGCTATGACTGAAAGATAAAAATGAAGCCCAGGGTAGTCCTGCCCTGCTGGTCGACAGTAGAGAGCATTGTAGGAACATTGTGTGCTCAACTGTGTAATGCGGAAAATCAATTTCCAAGGAAAGTTACAATGGAGAAATACTGAAATAATTAGCACTTTGGGAATGATAGCACACAATGTTTATGTAACTGGTGTAGCAACCTAAAAGCCTGGACTGTATGATCTGTAGACATGGTTCGTATCCCACTATGGCATCTGGGTTCTTTTAACTTCAGTTAATTTAAAAAGTCTAGAATTGGCAAAACCCCCCCACTATTATCAATAATGGAGAACATGGGTGGGATTCTCACCTACCCGGCGGAGCGGGGGGTTCCGGCGTAATGGAGTCATGGGAACCACTCCGGCGTCGGGCCGTCCTAAAGGTGCGGAAGTCTCCGCACCTTTAGGGGACAAGCCCTCACCTTGAGGGGCTAGGCCTGCGCCGGAGTGGTTTGTGCTCCACCGGCTGGCGGGAAAGGCCTTTGGCGCCATGCCAGCTGAGGCCGAAAGGTCTTCGCCGGGCGACGCGGGTCGGCGCACGCACGGGAGCGTCAGCGGCTGCTGACATCATCCCCACGCCGGCGCAGGGGAGGGGGTCTCTTCCGCCTCTGCCATAGTGAAGACCATGGCGAAGGCGGAAGAAAAAGAGTGCCCCCACAGCACAGGCCCGCCACGGATCGGTGAGCCCCAATTGCAGGCCAGGCCACTGTGGGGGAACCCCCCGGGGCCAGATCACCCCCCGCCCCCCCCGCAGGACCCCGGAGCCTGCCCATGCCGCCATGTCCCGCCGTTCAAAAGGTGATTTAATCCACGCTGGCGGGACAGGCATTCCAGCAGCGGGACTTCGGTCCATCGCGGGCCGGAGAATCGGTGAGGGTGGGCCCGCCGACCGGCACGGTGCGATTCCCACCCCCGCCGACCGGTGCGGCGCGATTCCTGCCCCCGCTGAATCTCTGGTGGCGGAGACTTCGGGACACGCCGGGGGCGGGATTCACGCCAGCCCCCGCCGATTCTCCTTCCCGGTGGTGGGTCGGAAAATTTCGGCCCATATAACTACCAGGTTGTCATTACAATCTCAGCTGGTTCACTATGTATTTTAGGGAAGGAAATCTGCCGTTCTTACGTGCTCTGGTCTACAGACTTCAGACCCACACCTATTTGATTAATGCTTAACTGTCTTTTGAAATTGCATAAATAACCCATTTAGTTGTTCGGAAGACAATTCAGTACAATATTCTCAAGGGCAATTTGGGTGATACAAAAATGTTGACTTGCCCATAAATAAGTATAAAGAAAAAAATGTAGGCTCAATAGACAATTAGATATGGTTTCTGGAGGAAGGAAACATTGAGGTACATGGAGATAAATGGCTGGGAAACAATAACAAGGAGCCAATTTGTTGAGGGCAGATAATTGTATCTCATTTTCTCAATAGATGATGTGGCTAAAGTATAGGTAGTAGTGGAGAATGTCAAAATTGGGTTTCAGATTTTCTTTCTCTTCTGATGTGTACAATTAGGTCAAAGAGATTGCTGTGTTTCTTAGAAAATATGATGCCTTTCCTTTCAAATCATTTTTTGTTTCATAAAATTATAAATAAATAAAATGTCATTTCCCAAAATAGCCATGTTGACTTTCATTACAGTAACTTGAAATATAGATAGGTCGCCATTTTACAGCTACATATATCAATATAACCTTCAAAATTGTTTGGAAGGAAAAGCAAATTTTACCTCAGAGCAAAAGGTGGTTTATGTTGAAATGTGTCTCTGTATTTCAAAGCAATTATTGTAATAGAAATGATGCAGACTGGTTGACTCTTTTTCTTGATCTTGATTCAAAACTGAGTGACACGGTGGCACAGTGGTTAGCACTGATGCCTCACAGCGCCAGAGACCCGGGTTTAAATCCGGCCTTGGGTGACTGTCTGTGTGGAATTTGCACGTTCTCCCTGTGTCTGCGTGGTTTTTCCTCTGGGTACTCTGGTCCCATAGTCCAAAGATATGCAGGTTAGGTGGATTGGCATGATCAATATGTGGGGTTGTGGGGATAGGGCTCGGGAGAGTGGATCTAGGCAGAGTGTTCTTTTGGAGGGTTGGTGCAGACTCGATGGGCTGAATGGCTTCCTTCTGCACTGTAGGGATTCTATGGATTCTTTGCACAAATGCCGCTGTCATAAAATTGTTGATTAGCAGATTTTTAAAAAGCAGGCAAATCCTTATTGATGCTCATTAATTTTCTACAATCATTATTTTTTTTCTTTCTACAATCACTATTGTACTTTTGATGGGTCTTGTCTCTTTTTCTTGAAGACTTTCAGGTTACTTTCTCCCTCTCCAGGGTTTAAGCACAAAGATCAAGGGCAGGATTTCTGCCATCTCCCACAGTGTGTTTTCTGGCAGCAGATGCAACTCATCATTGGCTGCCGGTGGCAACTTCTGATCCCGTTGATGCCTATGGCATTTTGTGTGGCTCTCCCGGTCCACTGCCGGGGAACCGACAGCGGGAAGGGGGCTTCCAATCCCGCTGCTGGGAAGGGCAAAAAAATCCCATCCCAAGACTGACACTCCACTGCAGTACTGAGGAAGTGCTGCATTGTCGGAAGTGCTGTCTTTCAGATGGGATGTTAATCAAAGGCCCCAACCGCCTGCTTGAGTGGATGTGGATGTGGATGATCCCCAGCACTATTTAAAGGAGATCAGGGGAGTTCTCCTTGATGTCTTGGCCAATATTTATTCCCTCCACTGAAAACCATAAAAACAGATTACCTGATCATTATCACATTGCTGATTGTGGTGTGTAAATTGGCTGCCACATTTCCTAGATTACAACAATGATTGCACTTCAAAAGTGTTTCATTGACTGTGAAGCACTGTGAGATGTGCAGAGCTCAGGGAAAGTGCTATATAAATGCAAGCTCATCTTTCTTTCACATGATAACTCTGTCTGGTTCAATGGTGTCTCACCCCCTGCCTGTTTGTTTTCTATTGTTCCTCCTTCTGCTGGTCTACTTAGCCTGTGATCACCTGTGCCTTAATCTCAGTCTATCTCCATCCCTTGTTCCCTTACTGCTATCAATTTTCTGACTACATAAAAGTTCTTGTCCATCATTGCAGTGTTTGCACCACAATACACTGCACAGGGAGAATGAATACAAAACAAAGTGATAAGGAAGTGTCCAGTAATACGGAACCGATTTGCATTTCAAAACAACAGAGTAAAAATATTCCACACCCACATGCAGAAGCAGTAATTGTTTCCAAACAACCAAAAACCTCTGCAGAATATCAATTTCCAATCTCCCACGCGACTGCATCACAGAAATGAAAAGACTCACTCTGCTTGAATTTACAAACACAAGAACAAAACAATTTTAAAGGAATGGTGGTGCCCAAGCTCATTTACCTTGATTAAAAAGAAGACTTGTGTTGTTTGAGGGAAAACAAAAGTCAGTAAGGGCATAAAAATTGCAACTTTCTGCATTTTTCTATTCATTTTAAATCCATTTATAATTGCTGAGTCTTTCTTTTGCAGTCCTTTTACTTTCCCTTCGATTCCAATTATTTCCTGGCCTCCTTTCTTCAGCAGCAACATTATCAGATTATGGCTTAATGTTATCTGCTTCATTGCAAAGCAACCACCTAGCGATTAAACATTGCAAATTACTTGAAAGTCAACCTTTATTTTGGATATAATTCCCAAAGCAGCGACAAGTATCTACTGCACCTGCATAAATGAGTTTACCAAGTTTGCAGAGAATAACGGTACCTGTGGATAAATGTATTGAGAGCACACAAATGAGTTACAAAACGTTGATTAAAAAGAGTGCGTATCATCTACGGTGTGGAATGTTTTAGGCATCAATGTTCACGTGAGCAAACCGTTATAGTTCTCATGATTTTTCTAACCCCACTTTTGCTCAAATGATCTGGCTCTAATGGAATACAATTTTTGTTACAATGGGAAATCTGCATCTTTCAACCTGCATCTTGTGCCGAATAATTCGGCGTATGTGTTATAAATTGCATGGAAGATTCTCACTCTCTAAATAAATAGAAAATAAAACTCACTACTGGTGTGTATTCATATTGTTCCAAGTTGGAACAAGGTAACTTTAACGTGACATATTGATGTCATTGACTGTTTGGGCGGGCAAACAGGCAGTCTATCCTAACAGATTGAAGAGTAAACACCTTTCCAAAAAACCTCTTGTTTGTAAGTACCTTTGTGGTCTGCAAGCATATCCTTTAAAAATGCCACAAAGGCAACTGGCGAGGAGGAGATCAGAACCACACTGGCAGATTTCCAGAGGAGTAACAAACAAATAGAAAAATTGTTGATTCATGCACAGACATTTGAATAGGATAAGGAAAGTAAAAGCTTCACCACCCCAAAGCTGGTGACTAGGGGGGAAGGAGGTGATGGCAGTTGGGGGTGGGGGGCAATATCGGTAGCAAAGCCAAACCAAAGTTTACATATAGATTTTGGAGGAAACAACATTGAAAAAAAGCTTGCTATGTGCTCTGTCCATAAGAGTCTGGGAAAATACAGGGAGAACTGCGCGTAGCAAGTACCCTGGGCGGAATTCTCCCCCCCCCCCACGCAGGGTGGGAGAATCGCCAGGGCGCGCACGTGTCCCGCCACACCTCCCCGACACCCGCATGCGATTCTCCCACCCCTCCCAAACCAGCGCTGCGAGAAACACGCCTGGCCGCTCGGGGATCACTGCTCGCCGTTTGCAAAAGGCGAGCGGTGATTCTCCGGCCCGGATGTGCTCAGCGGCCTTCCCAACACAACAGGTTCCCGCCGGCGCTATCTACACCTGGTCGCTGCCGGCGGGAACTGCGCGGGAACACTGAGGGGACGGCCTCAGTGGGGGGTTCCCGCTCCGGGGGGGCCCCCTCCGATGGGGTCTGGCCCGCGATCGGTGTCCATCGATTGGTGGGCTGACCTCTCTAAAGGAGGACCTCCTTTCCTCTGCCGCCCCTCAAGATCCATCCGCCATCTTCTTGCGGGGCGGCCTCAGGGAGGGTGGCAACCGCGCATGCGCGGGTGATGTCATTTATGCGACGGCGGCCGTGTCATTGATGCGGCGCCGCTTTTTAAGTGGTGGCAAGGCCCAGCGAGCATAAAATACGCGACGCCGCTCCTAGCCCCCGGGGGCAGGAGAATAGGGGACTGGGAGCAGGCTCCGACGCCGGAGTGAAACACTTCAGTTTTCACTCCGCGTCGGGACTTTGTCTCCATTTCAGAGAATTGTGCCCCCTGTGTACGTGTTTATTTCATGACTATTTCCTTATTTCCACTTTCTTTTATTTTTGCTGTTACATTTTTGATTCATGAGTGACTTATGGACATGTGTCTTTAAGGCAAGTAGCCTATGCTTTAATGGGCAGCACGGTGGCGCAGTGGTTAGCGTTGCTGCCTACGGCGCTGAGGACCCGGATTCGAATCCCGGCCCTGGGTCACTGTCCGTGTGGAGTTTGCGCATTCTGCCCGTGTCTGCGTGGGTTTCACCCCCACAACCCAAAGATGTGCAGGGTAGGTGGATTTGCCATGCTAAATTGCCCCTTAATTGGAAAAAATAATTGGGTACTCTAAATTTATAAAGAAAAAAAAAAAGAGGATTTTCGCAGCAAGAGAGAGATCACTGCGCTCATCTGTGTTGTTTCAAACTGTAACTGTAGACTCACTGGCAGGGATTGTCTGGGGCTCCGCCTGATTGATTTGGCTGGTGGTCAATGAATTGCCCCAAAATGCTGTGCTCTGTCCGGTAACAGATGGTGATTGGATCTGATCCCACTGGAATGTCTTTCAGAGCTTCAGAGGTTGAGTTTGGTTTGAGAGGATATGCTATCCTCTCCTCTCCATTTTTCTCTGGAAAGGCTGTGTCTCTGAACTGGCAGGAAGCTTGGATGAATCTACGTACAGGCAGAGTCCAGAACCGACTAACTCTCTCTTCTGAAAGGCAAAGGCAGAACCGGCCAACTTTTTATCTACAGAAAGATAGAGGCCTGAATGCGAACCTTGAGCTGAAGTTTGATGAGAAATAAAGTGTCCCTCCAGAAAGCTTGCTGCCTGTGAGTACTGCATTTTTCTAAACTACAGGAACCCTGAATGAATGACTCTACAAAGAAGACCATTACAAGCTGTAAATCAGAGACTTTAATCAGCGAGCTTGCTACAAAGAAAGTGTGTTAACGAACCACCATCTGAATCAAAGACTTATCTTTTGACCTTCATCATTATTATCTTATATCCCTTTCCACCCTCTGTGTTATTCAAAGGATGAATGATTTTCATTGTAGTGAATGCGCACTTGAAATGGCCTGAAGTCGCCATACGAAGACTATGTCCGCGGAGAAAACAATAGAAAGGCTGGGTGAGATTTTTGCAATATTTGGTTACTCTGAACAGCCTGTTAGCAACAATGGCCACAGTTAATTTCGCGAATATTCACAAATTATCTAAAGGAGAATGGAATCCATCACATCCGATCTGCTCCGAATCATCCTGCCACAAATGGGCTGCTTGAAAGGTTTGTTGAGACAATGAAGCATTCGTTGAAGGTATCTCATGAACAAGGATCATGGTCTAACGACCAAGCCAATTCCTGTTGACGTACAGGAATATATCATATTCAACAACTCAAAATTCTTCAGCATTACTCATAGATTATCGGTGGAAAGGTGCCCACGAGCAGCACAGTCCACTGTAAAAGGACACACAGGCACGGAGCATGACTGAGGAGAGAGATAGAGAACACCCCTCCCCTTCACCAGCAGGGGTGCAAACCCTAGCCCTCAGTGCACAGAAGCACGAGGGACTGCAATCATAGATTATCATAGATTATCATAGAATTTACAGTGCAGAAGGAGGCCATTCGGCCCATCGAGTCTGCACCAGCTCTTGGAAAGAGCACCCTACCCAAGGTCAACACCGCCACCCTATCCCCATAACCCAGTAACCCCACCCAACACTAAGGGCAATTTTGGACACTAAGGGCAATTTATCATGGCCAATCCATCCAACCTGCACATCTTTGGACTGTGGGAGGAAACCGGAGCACCCGGAGGAAACCCACGCTCACACGGGGAGGATGTGCAGACTCCGCACATACAGTGACCCAAGCCAGAATCGAACCTGGGACCCTGGAGCTGTGAAGCAATTGTGCTATCCACAAGGCTACCGTGCTGCCCCTAAGTGACTTATGGACATGTGTCTTTAAGGCAAGTAGCCTATGCTTTAATGGGCAGCACGGTGGCACAGTGGTTAGCGTTGCTGCCTACGGCGCTGAGGACCCGGATTCGAATCCCGGCCCTGGGTCACTGTCCGTGTGGAGTTTGCACATTCATGGTAAATTTAAAATTATTTTTGTTCCAATTTAGCGTGGCCAATTCACCTAAGCTGCACATCTTTGGGTTGTGGGGATGAAACCCATGCAGACACAGGGAGAATGGGCAAACTCCACACAGATAGTGACCCGGGGTCGAGATCTAAACGGGGTCCTCAGCGCCATAGACAGCAGTATTAACCACTGGGCCACCGAGCTGCCCTACTCATGGTAAATTATTATTTTATTTTTTTATTTTTATAAATTTAGAGTACCCAATTCATTTTTTCCAATTAAGGGGCAATTTAGTGTGGCCAATCCACTTACCCTGCACATCCTTGGATTGTGGGGGCGAAACCCACACAGACATGGGGAGAATGTGCAAACTCCACACGGTCAGTGACCCAGAACCAGAATCGAACCTGGGACCTCGGCGCCGTGAGGCAGCAGGGCTAACCCACTGCGCCACCGTGCTGCCCGTAAAACATCAATTATGCACAGTGTTGATTTGCTGAAGCCGCCTAAGTCAAGAGAAATTGTTGACAGAGAGCAGCAAAGTCAGGTTTTGCAACATGAGAACAGGGCTAAATGCTATGTTTTTCAGAAAGGTCAGGAATTATTGGCAAGGAACTATACCACCAGCGAGAAATGGATAGCTGCCATTGTCTTAGCACAGGCAGGACCGGTCTCCTACATGGTTTAAACTTGGGACGATGTAGTAGAACAAAGAACAAAGAAAAGTACAGCACAGGAACAGGCCCTTCGGCCCTCCAAGCCCGTGCCGACCATGCTGCCCGACTAAACTACAATCTTCTACCCTTCCTGGGTCCGTATCCCTATATTCCCATCCTATTCATGTATTTGTCAAGATGCCCCTTAAATGTCACTATCGTCCCTGCTTCCACCACCTCCTCCGGTAGCGAGATCCAGCCACCTACTACCATCTGTGTAAAAAACTTGCCTCGTACATCTACTCTAAACCTTGCCCCTCTCACCTGAAATCTATGCCCCCTAGTAATTGACCCCTCTACCCTGGGGAAAAGCCTCTGACTATCCACTCTGTCTATGCCCCTCATAATTTTGTAGACCTCTATCAGGTAGCCCCTCAACCTCCGTCATTCCAGTGAGAACAAACCGAGTTTATTCAACCGCTCCTCATAGCTAATGCCCTCCATACCAGGCAACATTCTGGTAAATCTCTTCTGCACCCTCTCTAAAGCCTCCACATCCTTCTGGTAGTGTGGCGACCAGAATTGAACACTATACTCCAAGTGTGGCCTAACTAAGGTTCTATACAGCTGCAACATGACTTGCCAATTCTTATACGCAATACCCCGGTCAATGAAGGCAAGCATGCCATATGCCTTCTTGACTACCTTCTCCACCTGTGTTGCCCCTTTCAGTGACCTGTGGACCTGTACACCTAGATCTCTCTGACTTTCAATACTCTTGAGGGTTCTACCATTCACTGTATATTCCCTACCTGCATTAGACCTTCCAAAATGCATTACCTCACATTTGTCCGGATTAAACTCCATCTGCCATCTCTCTGCCCAAGTCTCCAAACAATCTAAATCCTGCTGTATCCTCCGACAGTCCTCATCGCTATCCGCAATTCCACCAACCTTTGTGTCATCTGCAAACTTACTAATCAGACCAGTTACATTTTCCTCCAAATCATTTATGTATACTACGAGCAGTAGTAACAAAGAGATTTATTGATGATAGGCAGTTAGACAACAGGCATAGAACACTATATAATAGGTCTTTACTCTTCAGCTTTCTGCTCCATGCTGCCTGGGGTCCTGCTCCCAGGGCCCCGGGCGAACTCCCCATTGGCCTGGATTCACCTGCTCCAATGCGATTAACCCTGGGCAGGTCACGTGGTTAGTGGACCTCGCCCCCTTAAAGGGGGACAGGGGCAAGGACATTGCTGTGTATTCATATTCATTCCCAGTTGGAATAGGGTCACTTTAAGAGTCCGATCACATGATGACATTGGCTGTTTGTGCAGGCAAACGAGCAGTTATCATAAAGCCTGCAGAGTAAATGCCTTTCCAGTAAAACTCTTGTTTGTTTGTTTATTTAAAACTACCACACAAACCAGGGCCGGGATTCTCCCCTACCCGGCGGGGCGGGGGGGTCCCAGCGGGATGGAGTGGCGGGAACCACTCTGGCTTCGGGCTGCCACAAAGGTGCAGATTTCTCCGCACCTTTAGGGGCCAAGCCCTCACCTTGAGGGGCTTGGCCCGCACCAGAGTGGTTGGCGCACCGCCGGCTGGCGGGAAAGGCCTTTGGTGGCATGCCAGCCAGGGCCGAAAGGACTTCGCCGGCCGGCGGAAGTCCGCGCATGCGCGGGAGAGTCAGCGGCTGCTGACGTCATTCCCGCGCATGCGCAGGGGGGGGGTCTCTTACGCGTCGGCCATGGTGAAGGCTGTGGTCAGGGAGGGAAAAGAGTGTCCCCACGGCACAGACCCGCCCGCGGATCGGTGGGTCCCGATCGCGGGCCAGGCCACTGTGGGGGCACCCCCCGCGGCCAGATCGCCCTGTGCCCCCCCAGGACCTGGAGCCCGCCCGCACCGCCTTGTCCCGCCGGTAAGAGAGGTGCTTTGATTCTCGCCGGCGGGACAGGCATTCCAGCAGCGGGACTTTGGCCCATCGCGGGCCGGAGAATCGCCGTGGGGGGCCCGCCGACCAGCACAGTGCGATTCCCACCCCCATCGAATATCCGGTGCCGGAGAATTCGGCAACCGGCGGGGGCGGGATTCACGCCAAGCCCCGGCTATTCTCCAACTCAGCGGGGGGTCGGAGAATCCCGACCCCAGATTTTTGTAAGTGGAATAATGAATTGCAATTATTTGTTATAAAATCATTTACAGAAGAAAAGATGGTAGAAAAATATTGCAAAGTGGGATTAAAATGAGCAGCCAGCTTCTTTTTTTTTCTTTTTTGGCCACCGCAGACACAATGTGCTGAATGGCCTCTGTCTGCACTATATAATTTCCACGGTATATTGTGCAGTGAATTGAATCTGTACAGAAGGTTTAGAAAGTCATCAAGGATTTGAGCAAATGCCAAGAGGGGGCAGGTTAACTTGCTTCATTCACTGGGATATCAGCCCAGGTTTGCAAATGACTTTAACTCTCACCGATCTCACCTCCCCCAACCCCTTGGTTATTGTTTCTAAACCCTTACCGACCGCTGATGTCAAACTAACTGGCCTCTAGTTACTCGGACTGTTCTTACAAACCTTTTTCTCTAAGGCTGTCATATTTATCTCTCTTCAATCCTCCGGCATCTCCCCCATAACTTTAGTAGTATATAAAAGGATGGCAAGCCCTTCCACTATCTCCACCCCTACTGCCTTTCACAACCAAGGCTGCAAACCACCCAGATCAGGTGACATATCCATTCTAAGCATAACCAGATTTTCCAGGATCCACTCTCTCTCAATTTGCACCCCATGTATTAGACTACCATCTTTTTAAAAAAAATTATTTAAAAAATAAATTTAGAGTACAAAATTCATTTTTTCCAATTAAGGGGCAATTTAGCATGGCCAATCCACCTACCCTGCACATCTTTGGGTTGTGGGGATGAGACCCATGCAAGCACAAGGAGAATGTGCAAACTCCACTCGGACAGTGACCCAGAGCCGGGATCGAACCTGGGACCTCGCGCCGTGAGGCAGCAGTGCTAACTACTGTATACTGCCATCTTTACTTGTCCCAATATTTTGTCAGATTCATCTTCCTTGGAAAACACTGATACAAAGTACTTATTACGCATTGTAGCCTCACTAAGCATACATCACTTCGAAGGACATATCACCCCTTTTGTCCCTAATAGGACCCAATCTACCTCTTACATATGACGACTATTTAAATGCTGGTAGAAGAGGTTTGGGTTCCCTTTTATGTTAACTCCCATTCTATTCTGATATTCTCTCTTTGGCAGTCTTATTTTTCTTTTCACTTCCTACCTAGTTTTACCTAGTTCTCGCTTGGAAGAATTTACCTGACTTGCATCATATATCCTCCTTTTTTTTTGTTTCATCATATTCAGAGTGATAGTTTGGTCTGGTCAGGGTGGGGGGTGTGGTAGGGGGAAATCAGTGGTCTAGGATAGTCAGATGGTTGGAGATGGTTGGATGGTCGAGGTGGTAGTCAGGTGGTCAAGGGGTGGCCGTGTCTGGTCAAGCTTGTGGTTGGGTTTGATCAGGGTTGGTGGGTAGAGTCCAGTCTGGGCTGTTGTTGTGTAGTTAGTAATTGCCTTGCTGGGTGGTGGTTGGAAGGGTAGTTGGGTGGTCAGGGCTTTGGTGGAGGGGTTAGTCAGGGGTCAGAGTAAGTAACGGGGGGTTAGCTTTATAGTTATCCAGAAGTCTGACAATGTTTTAATCAATCTAACATTTCCTGGGCAACTATCCAGGTAAGCATATCAGAACTGTTCCAAGTCTCCAAGTCTAACTCAGAGTTAGAGCTCTTCATGGAGGGTCCCGAGTATTGCCCATCATAAGTTGAATTTTCCTGGGAAATTTCCACATAGGTCCATGTATCAGGACTTCCACAGGGTCCTGACCACATTTCAGTCACACGTTCGGCCTCTGATGGTCCAGATATTTGGTTCATAAAAATCTTTTAAACATCATAATTGTAACAAGGACTTAATTGGCTGTAAAAAGATTTGGAACAGCTTGAGATCATGATGTTCTTCTGTTCTTTCTTTAATGGTGGTTTGCCATTTATGGCTGATGCATTCTACAAGATAAACAGATGGAGGCCTCTTTAGATTGCTGAAGAATACAACTTGAAATCTATTTGCTAATATTACGATCCTGGACCATACCCCAACAGTGGCTTCGATACTGGACCGAAACCCCAATATTTTAGTTATTTGTAAGTCGGTGCGGAAAGAATGATTCACCCCAGGAGTGATTACATGAAGAAATAGGGCTTGGTTATTTTTAAAAACAAAACTTTATTATGAATAAAATATTAAACTTTTTAACTGCACACTCAAAATTAACAACGTACAATTGAAATGAAATGAAATGAAAATTGCTTATTGTCACGAGTAGGCTTCAAATGAACTTACCGTGAAAAGCCCCTAGTCGCCACATTCCAGCGCCTGTTTGGGGAGGCTGTTATGGGAATTGAACCATGCTGCTGGTTTGCCTTGGTCTGCTTTCAAAGCCAGCGATTTAGCCCCGCTACTACTCAATTTCCCATTAAACAACAAGAAAAGAAACATACAGCTCTCAATCTACCTTTCTGTGGGAGAATGGAGGACTCAGCATCAGGCAGATCAGAATTCAACTCCTCTCTCCAAAGCTATCTCCAAAAACTGCCTCACTAAAACTTTTCAAAAGAAATCTCTCTTCATTTCTTGGTTCCTCCCAGCAATGATCTCATCTCCCCAAGCTAAAAAAAATTCTCTCTGCAGGCTGCAAAGCGTAGCATGGTGGTCAGCACAATTGCTTCACAGCTCCAGGGTACCAGGGTCGATTCCCCGCTGCGCCATTGTCTGTGTGGAGTCTGCACGTTCTCCCCGTGTCTGCGTGGGTTTCCTCCGGGTGGTCCAGTTTCCTCCCACAGTCCAAAGATGTGCAGGTTAGGTGGATTGGCCAAGCTAAATTGCCCTTAGTGCTGGGTGGGGTTACTGGGTTATGGGGATAGGGTGGAGGTGTGGACTTGGGTATGGTGCTCTTTCCAAGAGCCGGTGCAGACTCGATGGGCCGAATGGCCTCCTTCTGCACTGTAAATTCTATGTAATTCTATGTATTAAGTCCCCAGGGACTTTCCCAGTCAAACTATGGCCCATTAGTCCAGACAGTAAAACACATTGCTTTGTCAATTTCACCTTCTGGCTGCTAAAAGCACACAGGCCATGCAAAACAGAATTATCTTTTTAAAAACGTGACCACTGAAGTCAAACGCATTCTAACCTCAGGGTTTTAGCCCTTAAAGTATCCAATACTTAGAAATCCAATATTCCTCAAGTCTTCCAGTCATCACACTAATTAGATCATCAATGTAATTTTGTAAAAATAAACTGCCGTGGAAGTGGGGCAAAATACAAATGTAATTCACATCTGTTCGTAAGCATAACTTTCTTTCATCCAATTTCCTCTGATAAAACTCACATCGCCAATGCAGCAGCTTCCATTATTTTTCACAATGAGAATTTATGATATTTTTTGCCATTTGACTTGAAAAAGTACAAAGTAAAAGTGCTTAATCTATGTTTTCATATTCATTCATCTCATCTTATAATGAGGCTTTACTTTTATTTAAAATGATTTCACAAATTCTGTATTATAGTAGGTTTTAGCCAAGTGAATGAAGGGAGAGGGATAATGGGTACAGAAGATGCATTTTTCTGTCCTATGATGCAATGTACCAGGGTGATATCTCCCTGTTACAAAATTTCCCCTCATGTGAAGGATATTGATCAGTCACAGTCATAGTTTTGTGAATGTCACCAATCCTCAGTTAGCTGACATTGATGGACATATATCATGCCATGATGCTATTGAACGATTGGAGGCACCATGGCCAAGCAGAATGTTGCCCTTATCTTACAGTTCCACACATCTAGTTCTCCAGTAGAAGTCAATGGATAGCAATATCAACAACCTGAACTGAGTTACCCTTCCCTTGCCCAGAGATCACGGTAGCACAGTGGTTAGCACTGTCACTTCACAGCGCCAGGGTCCCAGGATCGATTCCCGACTTGGGTCACTGTCTGTGCGGACTCTGCACGTTCTCCCCGTGGCTGCATGGGTTTCCTCCGGGTGCTCCGGTTTCCTCCCACATGTCCCGAAAGACGTAATTTGGACATTCTGAATTCTTCTTCCGTGTACCCGAACAGACACTGGAGTGTGGCGACTAGTGGCTTTTCACAGTAACTTCATTGCAGTGTTAACGTAAGTATACTTGTGCCAATAAAGATTATAATAGATGTGGGGGAAGATTTCCTCTGCTCACAAGATATAGCACAAATATAAAGTATTCTATTTAAACACACGTGAAAGTAGAATTCATCTCCTTCCCATACTATAAGGCAGCTGTCTACATTAGTGCTTTGGACAAGACTAACACATTCATTCCAGGCCAGAGATTGAAAATGGGACATTCCTGATTTAAATGGTTCAATGAATTTATTTGCCTGTTGGGTTCTCAAGGTGCACCTCTATCATTTTGACTTGTGTGATGTGTACAGAAATATAGATGAGGTAGACACTGTGTGGAAACATATCGCTGTTACGATTGGATTTGCAACTTCTTTGTTTAATTTCTCACATTTTCCACAAAGCATTTTAC
This sequence comes from Scyliorhinus torazame, assembly GCF_047496885.1. Lineage (NCBI taxonomy): Eukaryota > Metazoa > Chordata > Chondrichthyes > Carcharhiniformes > Scyliorhinidae > Scyliorhinus > Scyliorhinus torazame. The sequence goes on along the minus strand of NC_092723.1, from coordinate 52,994,790 downwards.
TTTTTTGGTTTCTCTATTTGTCCGCAAGGTTTGGGGGTGGGGTGGTGGTTGGCTCAGCCGGCTAGCGTGTGATTCACAATAACAACAACAGCACAGGTTCAATTCCTGCTCTGGTTGAGGTAGCCCTGGGACCAGCTCTCTGCTCTGCCGATGAGAATGGACAGACAATACTGCAAACCTCAAATGACAAAAACTACCATGGAACCAGCACAGGATGATGCAGTAGCAGACAATGTGCCAAGCGCCTATCTTCAGGCAGAAAACACAGGAATTAATGAATAACTTCACCAATTTTTATTTGAAGCAGGAGACAATTGCAACTTTTCTTTTTGAGGTATCATATAAAATGATTTTCAACCCAAAAGATATTATGGTTCACATTTTCACAATCATGGGCGTCATTCTCCGACCCCCCGCCGGGTTGGAGAATGGCCGTTGGCCGCCGTGAATCCCGCCCCCGCCGAAGTCTCCGGTACCGGAGATTGGGCGGGGGCGGGAATCGGGCCGCGCCGGTTGGCGGGACCCCCCGCTGGATTCTCCAGCCCGGATGGGCCGAAGTCCCGCCCAGAAATTGCCTGTCCCGCCGGCGTAAATCAAACCTGGTATTTACCGGCGGGACCAGGCGGCGTGGGCGGGCTCCGGGGTCCTGGGGGGGGTGCGGGGCGATCTGACCCCGGGGGGTGCCCCCACGGAGGCCTGGCCCGCGATCGGGGCCCACCGATCCGCGGGCGGGCCTGTGCCGTGGGGGCACTCTTTCCCTTCTGCCTCCGCCACGGTCTCCACCATGGCGGAGGAGGAAGTGACTCTCCCCACTGCGCATGCGTGGAAAACTGACAGCGGCCGCTGACGCTCCCGCGCATGCGCCGCATTTCCGCGCCAGCTGGCGGGGCAACAAACGCCATTTCCGCCGGCTGGCGGGGCGGAAATCCCTCCGGCGTTGGCCTAGCCCCGACATTGAGGGGCTAGGCCGCCAAAGATGCGGAGCATTCCGCACCTTTGGGCCGGCGCGATGCCCGTCTGATTGGCGCCGTTTTTGGCGCCAGTCGGCGGACATCGCGCCGTTGGGGGAGAATTTCGCTCCATCTGTCTGAAGTTTCACAACAGTAAGTTTATAATCCGAATATTACCAAGGCCAGTTCATCTCTTTTCTACATTCAGTAGCCCAGATTATTGGGCGCGATCTAACGGAAAAGTTTCTATGTGTCATTTCATGTGTGTCTGGCTGCACAAGAGTTCCAAGAAACCCAGTGTGACTGAATTAAATTCCCTATTAACAACTTACATTCAGAAGCCATGTAATAATTACATGGCGGAAACAGAGGTTTTCATAAAAGAGAAAAATCCTGTGTTTTGAAGGTAATCCAGTGTGAATTATATAGGGATTGTGTTCTAGTGATAGTTCATTATGGATTTTCTTCTGCATGGGAAAACCTATAAATCTGTGGTTGTACACTATGGCCTTTCATAAGAACAGCTTCTGTCAAGAAACATCTTTGGTGGGTTATTTTATTATCTCTGTGTATTAATTGTTAATATGGAATTGCCTTTGTGTATGGCAATTTCCTGCCCCAACTGACACCAGCCATCATTTTGTAGGCCTACTAAGATTGGTGCTAGTGTCTAAGTAGTGGTGAAAAACTAGCCAAAAGTGCATGGAGGTGGTGGGTTCAATCTTGTAGTGTGAACTTATCTGAAACTCAGTACAGCTTTGGACAGCTCTGCCAGCAAGCCTACTGAGCTCCAATTTAAAGTGACATGGTTATATAAAGTTTGAGTACGAACATTTATAAATGATTGGGGCCCTATGGTAGAACATATCAGGCAAAATGTAAGTGCAATTAAAATGGAGTGTTGCAGAATTTACACAGGGGCACAGTAATTAACCCACTGGTTGATGGCGAGCCAGAGTGGGCATATTGTTGCAGAGTGCTCGTCAAGTAATGGTGATCAGGTTAAACAGTACACAAGTGCTGACTACAATGTTCTGCCCGCTTGGCTAACCTATTACTCAGAAAAGGTTTAGCACTGAAGCAAGTGCTTCCTTTCAACAGGGAATGTGATATACTCTTTTCCCTTTGCAGAAAGGGCCTTACTAGATGATGGGTCTGCGCTGTATACATCTGACTGACTGATTGAGGAATGTTGACAATTTTGAAAGTTTGTAAATGTTTAATGCAGCAGTGACCTTCATCCCTTTTGGAAAAAAACTATCCCTTTAGTAAATGTTGCCTGCAGGTTGACTGCCTCCATTCTGAAGCAGAAATGCCAAATCTTCTTAGGAAGGACAATCTGGACTAGTAAGGTTGGGGGGCATACAGAAGGAATGAACAATAGTTGAACCTGTTGTACTTGGACTTACAGTGCACTGATGTCCCTACAGTGAAAACACTCTTTTTCTTTCACTGTTAAATATCGTAACAGTGTAGTCTCAGTAACAGTGGCTTGTCATGACATTACTGAATATGCATTCCTCTGTGTGCCGTTATAATAAAGTGTTGTGTGACAATGTACTTTATCCACATCTATCAAGCCTCATTTATTTGGAGTGATAATTGCCCATTTTGATGCCTGTTATTCACCAATAGATATTGCTCTGTAGAAATAGATTTATAATCAGTCTTGCTCTTTTGGATTGCAAAGTATAATTCCTGAAGATTCACAGTGTTCAATGCTCTACCTTTAATGTTTTTTTAAGAATGCTCCTTGCGGATCAAGCTGTTACACAGAGGGTAACAAGGAATTACTTCCCATATCTCAGCAATTAGCAGACAAAAGCAAAATGCAAAATTAATCCTAAAGCATCCACAACTTTGTGCATATTCATGAACATATATATTACCAGAAGCTGTAGTGAAAGGGTTACTATTAATGAGTTGATGCACCACCAGTTGTCAAATTGCCTGAATTATCACTGGCTGTAATTACTTTATATTCTGAGTATGTATTTGAGATTTTGTCAAGTCATTCATATTTGCAATGTCGCAGGTTTATTAGCTCAGAACATTGTTCAGAAACAAACCTTTTCCCTGGTTTTTTTTTGAACAAAACTACAACAGTGCCAAACCCTACATTTTGTCGAATTCGTGAATGTCCTGAATGACCATCTCTACTCAGATTACATCTCAATTCAAGAGAGGTTTCTCACTGTCAAGGCATTATGAGCATACTGTCTTTATCCTGACAGCTAGGAAATAATTCACCAGAAGATCTCATAACAGGGTCTTCAGGGAATTTATTGAATGATCAGACCATGAACCACAGATTACAACTTGGCCATTTCACATCCCAATCCTAAACGTTCACGCTGAGAAAGCAGCTAAAAGAAAAATATTAAATTCCAGGCCTCTGCTCTTACCTTTATTTCCTCTTTGTGACAAATTCTCTTGTCGTCTTCTTCTTTAAGTATTTTTCTTGATTCATGTCACTCACCCAAAGCATATTTCTTTATTAGAGGAATATATTCTACTTCTCAATTTACTTTGTTTAGTCTTCAGATTCACAGTTATTTTCCCCTCACTACTCACTATTGGTTAGTGAGTGGTTAGCACTGCTGCCTCACAGCACCAGAGACCCAGGTTCAATTCTGCCCTTGGGTGACTGTGTGGAATTTGCACGTTCTCCCTGTGTCTGCGTGGGTTTCCTCCAGGTGCTCCGGTTTCCTCCCACAGTCCACAGATGTGTAGGTTAGGTGGATTGGCCATGATACATTACCCCTTAGTGTCCAGGGATGTGCAGGTTTGGGGGGGTTATGGACTATGGGAGTGGCGTAGGTAGAGTGCACTTTCAGAGGGTCGGTGCAGACTTGAATGACCTCCTTCTGCACCCCCAGAGATTCGATGAACTCTGTGACTATTGATTTATTCGACTCACCCTAGTTTTGAGATTTTGTGACATTGTTTGCCATTATTGTATGACAACATTAGTTTGCTTTCACTGAAAAATTTAGAATTCACGCTTCAGGTAGCTTACGAACTTTACATGAACTAGATGGTATTTACTGTACAGAACTAGGCCATTCATCCAATGGCACTTATTCTCCACACCGGCCTCTATCCTTCTATTCTTTTCTCCCTCATGCACTTATCTAGCTTCCCTCTGAATGCATCTGTGTTATTCACTTCAATTACATCATGTGCTAATGAGTTCTGCATTCTCAGCTCTCTCAGAGAAAAGATATTTCTCCCGAGTTCTTAATTGGGTTTATTGTTGATTACACTTATTTAATTTAAGGATTCTAAAAAAAAACAACTGTCTTTTAATTTAGTTTCTTTGAAATGCTCAGAATTACCCTCCTCCTTTCCTGAAGTTATGGATCCAGAGGTGCCGGAGCCCGAAATCTATAAGTCCCAGCACTGAACCAAGCACCCACCAGTTTTGGTGAGTGGAGGAATGGGGGGCGGATAGTAGGCTGCACATCCATGGTTCACTGAGGAAGCTGCACATGTAAAATTGCAGCTGTCTTCAAACAGATCCAATTTCTTTGCGGTATGTTCAAAACATGACTCATGTACTTCAGTGGCCTGGATTCTCTGTTTTGGGACTATATAATATTTGTTTTGGTGCAACATCGTGGGCCGAAGGGCCTGTACTGCGCTGTATCGTTCTATGTTCTATATCCCCACGCTGTTGTGAAAACTGTGGCCTTTTACGACAGAAAAACTGGCGTCAAAAGGCCACAGGTTCATAGTCCTGCAAGGGGCTAGCAGGCAGCTGTCGTGGAGCTTGCAGGTCCAGCTCCTGATACATCTCCCCGAAGTTCCGGGTGAGAGGCCGCGCATGTGCATGGCGGCGACCTGCATCGCTGAAATAGTGCCCCGCATCGGCCGCTCGCCCGACTCGGACCGCCCGCAAACATAGTCCCCAGTCCCAAATGAGGTTCCGCCACACTGCCCTCTGATCGGCCCTCCCCTGACTGTAGTGGCACCAGACTGAGTCTGCAGCCGCCATGCGAGTATCACGGACAGTGGGACCATGAGTTGTCCACGCCGTCGGGAATTTGGCCGGTTGGGGACGGAGAATAGTGGGGTGGGTCACAGGCAATGGTCTGAGGCAGTGGATAAACGGCGTGGCGTACTCCCCAAGTATGCCGCTTTTCGTGGGGGTGGAGAATCGCGGAATCGCTGCCGGTCTGGATTTCGAATGCGATTTTGGCGTCGGGGTGAGGAGAATCCAGCCCCAGACCTTTGAGTAAAAGATCAGAGATTGTGGGTTATTTGGAGAGGAAGGGTTCTCCTTTGGAAGGATTCAGGTAGCCCTTTGGGACAGGTCAAGTGCCAGTTTGGGAGAGGTTGTGCGTCTTTGGGAGAGGTCAGCTGACCTTTGGGATTGTTAACGGTAGACGTAAATATAAATACAAGTGGACTCCGTGGAACTGCCAAGTTGACAAAGCATTTAATCCCCAAGCTCTAGAATTTAAAAAAAAAATCACTCTGCATTGTAATCAATCTTGCAATTTCAATGTATATATCTGTATATAAAAATCTAAGCACTATCATTACAGGATTAGTGCCCTATGCTTGAGTCCACAATGTACAATTATCACAGTGGAGGGCTTCTATGTACACAGTTTGATTGACAGCTCCAATTCTTTGATATGGGGCTATGAATACAAATGCGTGATTCCATATGGGATTAAGTGTTTGAAGAAATTTAAATGTATTGAATGGGTCTTTAACATCTAGCACATCTAAAAAAAATAAAGTCTGCATTAGTCACCTGGAATATTATTTTATTTCATCTCAGAATGGCTCCTGGCGTTTGCCTATGTTGGATTCTGGGTGAATTGGCATGGGAGCTTAAGAGCAAACAGTGTTAAGTGGGAGGGCATAGATCATAGACCATAGAATCCCTACAGTGCAGAAGGAGGCCATTCGGCCCATAGAGTCTGCAGCCCTTGGAAAGAGCATCCTACTTAGGCCCACACCTCCATCCTATCCCCGTAACCTCAGTAACCCCACCTAACCTTTTGGGCACTATACATGTGCTGGCATGAGCAGCATTAAGTTGTCACAGGGTCATAAAGGGCCATGGGGATGAATTTGGGACTGGGTCCCAGAGCACCAAAGCAGCCCTTTTAAACAATCTGCCTCAACACTGTTTCTGAGGCAGCAGGCTTTATCTCCAGCTATTACCCGCCTGCCAGGAATGAAATCTTGACTGTCTGGGGCACTTTCTCCAAAGTGGGGTTTATGGAGTTTGGAGTTTTCCCCACTTTGTGCTCCTGACTCGAGTGCAAAAGCTCAGCCTATCGTCTCTGGATGCTGAATGTTATCCTGTCCAAGTGGCCATTTTTCAAACATGAGGCTTGAGAGTGACTGTGAGAACAATCTAATCATGCCCTCAATCTCTTTGCACACCCAACTATGTCCCAACAGGGTTCACAAGAGAACAGAGTGGAAACCCTGACTGAACTTTTCTCTGGCGTTAACCTAAGAACACTGGGGCCAGTTATAATTCTCTAAATGTTATGTTGGCTGAAATCAACTGACTCAGTGTTTGAAAAAACCCTCTAATCTTCTGTTTTGCATCCTGTAGCATCCTAGGCGGACTCTTCATCCAGGAGAAATTTTTGATTTTAATTCACTCTTTCTGGCATACTATGATGCATGGTTAGTTAGTTAGAAGTATTTCACTGAGACACTCGGACTGCTGTTTGTTTTACTGACTATTTTGACCACTGACATACCGTTCGATTTCTGAACCTTTTAATGGGCTTCACTAAAGATTCTTAATCTTTGGAGAGAGAGCGGGTAAATGGAGTTGAAATCAGCCACGATTGAATGGTGGAGTGGACTCAATGGGCCGAATGGCCTTACTTCCGCTCCTATGTCTTATGGTCTTATGGTCTTAATCTGAAAAATAACCAAGTTAACCAAGTCTAATCAGGAGGATAGTAATAGAATTGAGCAATCCAGATATTAAATGTAATTTATTTTTATTCAAACAGGAAATGTTGTGTCGATTGCAGGCATTGTGTTTACCATGATTTTTAACTGAGTTAGTACAATTGTAAATCACAGCTGCCGCTGTATCTTGAAGCCCGGCTTTCCTAACCCATTGGGATATTTGTTCTATAATCCTTGCTGTGATCTTTGTCCTTACTGGTTTCACATACACAATCTTGTTTAACTTTGCCTTATCAAGACCAAAGCATTGAAGCTCTGGTTTGTGTTCCTGCATATTAAGTTGACATAAGAGAAGATGCAACTGGGAGTAACTGTATTGAGAATTTCTATCTCTTAAATTCGATCCTGATTGCTGCCATGAGCATGAAAGAACCTTCAGAAACTTCACAGCAACATCAATAGCTGGGCCAAAGGTTTGTTACTGTGTACCATACAGGTACCCAGCCCACTCTTCCACATCCTGACATTTTGTCCCTCAAAGACCAGGCAACTAAATCCTTTTTGTGCTCATACTTCGTATTGTCATTAGAATTTTGTAGACCAACTTTTATTCATCGATGCGGATATGCTGAATGAAAACGCTGAGATCTGTTATCAGCAACGTAGGCCGGGATTTTCAGCCTTGTTGCGGCAGGACCCATTGTGGGAGATTCAGCGGCCAAGGAAGAAGTCCATTGACTTTCGACAGGACCGGAAAGCCTAGGCACTCGGCCAAGCTGGAGAATCCCACCCTTACATTTTATGAAAATTGATGGAATCATTAGGAGTGGTTCTTCAGGCTCGATGATGCATATTTACATGACCAATAAAGCTTGAATATATCTGACCCAATAGTGTAATGTGATGTAAACTTCTTTAAGGAGCAGAATTCCAGTTGATAACACTGTCCCCGAGAAAGCTCCCCAGACAAAAGTAGAGATATATTTCCTCTGGTATTGCTTGTCAGTTTGATTGATCAAATAATAAAGGTGCTGCCACTGTATTGCTTGTTCTTCTGGCATAAACCTGTCGTCTGGGCAAAGCATTAGCAACTTCTGTCGTAACGCGTAAGATATGATCACATAAAATGGTTGGGCTACACCAATTTAATGTTGTTAAAGGTGAATAGAGTGAACCATCCTCATTGAGTTTATTGATGTCCATATCCACACCACATTGCTGTAGTAACTTACATTGCATGTTTCCTCTTACCTGGTATGACTTAGTTTTTTATGCAACTATGACTCATTACATTAGAAAAAACTAATTCATTCATTAATCTGCATGTGAAACTCAATTTGTCGATCTTGTGCATGTAGGTTAGAAGTTGCACTTGATGGAATGATCCTGCTAATGATAACTGAGAAGTTGGGACTTGCTGAACTCCCCAGCTGCTGCTTGTTTATACACTATGCTTTCTTAGATTTTTCCCAGCGGTCTTGTTGTGAGAGTCTTATATAGCATTCATATTCCCTGCTAATGAAGCCATTGCAATGCAGCACTTGATCTTCTGTGTTTCAGAACCAAGCTCTTCTTTGTCCAGTTAAAGTGGCTATTGAAGACCAGCAGCATTATTGGCTGCAGAGAAGCAAACTCTTAAAGGCACATTGCCCTTTTACATAAATAACCATTTCCAAAGCATTCCTTTAACAGGACTTCATTCTCAGGGACAGAAGGAGCAGCAGCAGGGAGGTAGCTACAGAGATATGACACATTTCATAGCTGGAATTACTGCCAACTTTCGTAATCGGGACAGCACTACCAAAGTGAACACAATCCTTAGCTTTAAGGACTCCAGTTCTTTGCGGGCCACCTAATGGCTATCTGCCATTTAACTTTCTGTCCTGTTATGGACAGGGGAGAGATGGGAGGGTGGTTCCCCCCTTTTAATTAACTCTTGACTAACTGCAACAAGATGGGTTTTAAAGATTAATTGTTTTAACCCCTTGAGTGCTGTGACTTTCAAGAACAGGTGCAAAACAGGATTTCAAATAAGTTTAAAAACAAGAAAGAATAAATGTTAATTTCTCAACACTGGAATGTAATAACAACACCCACTTATACACCCACACACACAAAAAAAGGTGATTACAAAAATAATTTTGCAGGCCTGATGATTTATTTAGCTCGCTGAACAAAAAGAAGGTTGGACATTTCTGGTGATTAGTTGACAGTGGCTTACTTTTTTATCTATTTTCCTAACAATGATATGTCAGGATAATTCACTGCAGGTTTTCCTAAAGAACAGTATCTAGTTGGGTCTTCCAATGCAGTAATGTACTATGAACAGAAAAGGTTTCAAGAGCCTCAACATACATAGATAGATACGTAGAGATACATAGAAGATAGGAGCAGGAGGAGGTCTTTTGGCCCTTCGGGCTTGCTCTGCCATTCATCACGATCATGGCTGATCATCCAACTCAATAGCCTAATCTTGCTTTCTCCCCATAGCCTTCGACCCATTCTCCCCAAGTGCTATATACAGCTGCTCAGTGATCGGGAAGACCAGAACATATAGCCTCCCTTTTAAATGGGCTTAGTTTCAAATAATTATTCAGATAAGCAGCTTTGCTCCAGTTTACGTTGTAGCCGAGGGCGGGATTCTCTAACCCCGTGGCAGAGTGTCCACGCCGTCGTAAACGCCGTCGCGTTTTACGACGGCGTGAAAGGGCCGCTGCAGGACTAATTCTGGCCCCTACAGGAGGCCAGCACGGCGCTGGAGCAGTTCGCGCCACTCCAGCTGCCGATTCCGGCACAAACTGTGCGCTGCGGGATCCGCGCATGCACAGTGGCGCCAACTGGCACATGCGCAGTGACCTCCTTCAACGCGCCGGCCCCGACGCAACATGGCGCAGGGCTACAGGGCCCGGCATGTAGGAAAGGAGGCCCCCAGCCATAGAGGGCGGCCCGCCGATCGGTGGGCTCTGATCTCGGGCCAGGCTACATCAAGACGCCCCCTGGGGTCGGATCCCCCCTCCTCCTCCACAGGCCGCCACCCGACCCTTCGACGCCGAGGAACCGCTGGCTCAGAGCAGGTCAGAACGGTGCCAGGGGGACTCGTTTTTTTTTACACCCGTTGGCCCATCGACCACGCCGGCGCCAATAGCGCCAATTCTCCACCCTGCAGAGAATCGCGTGCTGGCGTCGGGGCAGCATGGCCCGATCGCGGGGATTCTCTGGCCCGGCCCAGGGCTGGGAGAATCCTGCCCCGAGCTCCTGTGGCAAAGGTCAGGCTTGGTCCTGCAAATCTACAGGTAAAACGCTAGCCCTACTTCTTTGGGTGCTGGAGGGTTCTGGGCAGCATCGCTTCCTTTTGTGGTTCCCTTGCATTCCAGCCTGACTGACATCTGAGGCTACTCTCAAGATGTTCACTAATAAATGCCTCCTAACACAAGCGGTTTCTGTCAGATGACCATCATATCTTGTTCGCATTGTTAATATCAAATGTTGGCATATGATGGAGGAACAACACAGCCGCTTGTGATTTACCTTCAGCAAGTTAATTCTGCCCAAAGCCCGGCAGAGATACAGGGTGGGATTCTCCGTTGGCTGAGGCCGAAATCACGAAACGCGATTGGGCGTAGAATAGGTTCCGACGCTAAAATCGCGACGAGCACCAATTTGCTGCCAAATTGTTATTCTCCGTCACCTTGACAGCGGCATCAATGTGGTTCAGAACGCACATACAGTAGACACCGTTTGCATACGATTAGCAGGCCTCACCTGGTATTTGCCGGGGTCTCCACGATGCTCCGCCTCCGATAGGCCGAGTTCCCGTTGGCGCGGTTCACTTGTGCTTTTAAGAATCGTGAAACAGGTGTGGTGGCTACAGAGGGAGAAAGAGGGGGTACGGAAAGTGTCCAACTTCGCCACAGTTTGCTGACAGTTATGCCGCTGGACGGGGGGGTTTCTGTCATTGCTGGCGGAAGTAGCGTGGTGTGGCCAGGAGGTGGATTGTGGGGTCAGGGCGGGCGGACACGGAACACCATTGCAGCAGCCGGAAAAGCAGCCATGCAGCTACGCACACTGTGGACAGCTCGCTGTGAGCTTAGGGCGACGGGTTGTATAGGTGTCCCCGCAGGCCATCTCCCTATGCGCCCTCTGGCCTCAGCCAACCCATAAGCTGTATGGGCGTGCTCCAGCACAACCAGTGCCATCTTGTTGGCTGGGATGAGAGTCTGTAGGGATTGTAATGTGTATATGCGGCTGCAGCTTGTCAGCCTCCCGAGTGTCAATCACGGACCCGGCGAATCATGCACCATTTTTCATTGGAATTGATTGTGATCCACGTGAAGGTGTTAGCCCCTCCACAGTTGCTGAATCACGTGGGGTCTCTCTCTTCCGCCGTGCCCCGCATCGATGTGTCCTTTTCCGGTGGTCTGTGCTGCTCCTTTAGGTACCTTTCCACCGATGTGTGGCTACCATTGGAGCGGTGGTGGAGTGAGGAGGTGGGCATGTGCTGGTTTGAAAGCTGGTGGTTTTGCTTTCTTGATTATTCATTGGTTTTGGTTTGGTGTATTTTAGTGTATTGCTGATTGTTTTGTATTCAGCTGTAGTCTTTTGTATTATGGAGTTAATAAATTAAAATTTATGTGTTTCTCTGAGCTCCTGCTGTTTTAGCTTTAATACTGATTCCAGACTTGCTGTTTTGTATGCCGGCTGCCTTTTTCTGACAGCCTGGACTGAGGCAGGGCAGAACAAGCCTGCTACTGGTTTGATGAAGGGGAAGTGGAGCCTGCTGCTGGAAGTTGCTAACAGGGGAGGGAGAGAGAGGAGAGAACCTGTCTGTTGATGAACATGCTTGGGGCTGTCTATTTGCTTACGGCTGCCATTTTGCTTCTTGGCCTTGCAGTGAAGCAAGGGGCAGATTTTGGTTGGCCTGCTGCTGGGCTGAAGAGAGCATGCTCTTGTAGTTTTTGAACTGGATGGCGTCCGAAGACCGGATGCAAGTACTGTGGGAGCGGCAGGGCGGCAGCCCAATTGACTCTGTAACTCGGAGACCGTATCAGGGTATCTCCCGTGTTTTTTGTTTTTCTTTTGTCTTGATTTTGGTCTCTGTTTAACTGGGGGTGGGGGGGTGGGGGTGGGGGGTGATTGTATGTTTGTTATTGTGTTATTGTAGTTTTCGTTTTGTGCCTAACAGCTGGGTGCTCACCCGTGACGGGCAGCACGATAGCATTGTGGATAGCACAATTGCTTCACAGCTCCAGGGTCCCAGGTTCGATTCCGGCTTGGGTCACTGTCTGTGCAGAGTCTGCACATCCTCCCCGTGTGTGCGTAGGTTTCCTCCGGGTGCTCCGGTTTCCTCCCACAGTCCAAAGATGTGCAGGTTAGGTGGATTGGCCATGATAAATTGCCCTTAGTGTCCAAAATTGCCCATAGTGTTGGGTGGGGTTACTGGGTTATGGGGATGGGGTGGAGGTGTTGACCTTGGGTAGGGTGCTCTTTCCAAGAGCCGGTGCAGACTCGATGGGCCGAATTGCCTCCTTCTGCACTGTAAATTCTATGATAATCTATGATAATCTATGATTGCAGTCCCTCGTGCTTCTGTGCGCTGAGGGCTTGGGTTTGCACCCATGCTGGTGAAGGGGAGGGGTGTTCTCTATCTCTCTCCTCAGTCATGCTCCGTGCCTGTGTGTCCTTTTACAGTGGACTGTGCTGCTCGTGGGCACCTTTCCACCGATGTGGGACTGCTGCTGGAGCCAGATTGGGATGGGGCGGGGGGGGGTGAGCATTCGCTGGCTTCAGCTCTGGCGGTTGGTCTTGTTATTGACTGTTTATTGAGTTTTGTCTTTGGTGTATAGTTGATTTTTTTTTTTCGTATTGTGTCTGTTCTGTGGTTTTTGTGGTTACCCTGTATTTTAATCGCCTGTGTAATGGAACTGTTATTTGGGCTGAACTCAGCCCCCCCCCCCCCTCGTGCTTCTGTGCACTGGGGCCTTGGGTCTCCTCCTGTGCTGGTGAGGGGCGGGGTGTTCTCCCTCTCTCTCTTTCGCCATGGGGCATTTCACAGTAACTTCATTGAAGCCTACTTGTGACGATAAGCGATTATTATTATTATAATTATTATTATTATATCAGTGTGTCTTTTTCCAGTGGTCTTTGCTGCTCGTTTGGGCGCCATTTGTAGGGGCGGTGGCGGGATGGGGGGGGGGGGGGGGAGGCGGAGGGGGGGGGTGGGGGTGGAGGGGGGGTGGTGCTGGCTTGAATGCTGATGGTTTTGTTTTCTTGTTGATTATTTGGTGGTTACTGTTTTGGGGTATTGGGGGTACTTTCTACTGTATTACTGACTGTTTTGTATTCAGCTTTGTCTTTTTGTATTCTGGAAGTATCTGCATTTGCTGATTGTGGTGAATGTATTTCACCTAATGCATGAGCTGTCTGTACTGTCTGTATAATGATGTGACCCATGACTTGGAAGTGATGATACGGACTACTTCCAGGTACTGTACTGGAACCACGGTGGGCTCTGCCTCTGGCTCCGCCTCTGGCTCCACCCTAACCGGGGCCATATATAGTCCGGCCACCTGTGGGTGGCGCTCATTTGTACAGTCGACTCTGGCAGGCGAGTTCATGGATTTTAAAGCCTAATGCTCCCTCATTCTCACGGTCTCACAGTGAATTGACGGTATAACAATTTAATATCCATAGACAGCATCATGGAAGCCGCTCTAAAGCCAGATATGCTCTAACCGGACGCGCGCGCATCAGAAGCCAAGGAGATCTTCAAACAGTGGCTTTGCTGCTTCGAGGCCTACCTCGACTCCTCCACAACGCCTCCCACTGAAACCCTCAAGCTGTGACTCCTCCACGCTCGAGTGAGCCATCGAATTTCCGTGCTGATCGAGAAAGCGGCCACGTACGAGGCGGCGGTCGCAACCCTCAAGGCGCATTTCGTGAAGCCTGTAAACGAGGTGTACACCCGACATCTCCTCATGACTCGCCGTCAACGCACTGGGGAATCACTACCTGGAAAAACTGACCCTACTCGCGAGGAACTGCAGCGACCAGGATGTGACGGCAGAGGAACACATGAACCTACAGATCCGGAGCACCTACGTGGCTGGGGTCCGATCGAACTACATCAGGCAGCGCTTGCTGGAAAACGGGACACTGACCTGCGGGACACGGCATAGCTAGCTACCTCGTGGCCTACCAGAGCCTCAGTGCGTTGCCCGTGGACCCTGCGAACCCCTCATGGACGCCATCATCGTGACCCCTGTCGGACCTGACTATGTCACGGCCCTGGGCTGCGCGGCTGCCAGTCCAGCCCGGGGAACCGCAGTGCTACTTCTGCGGTCAAGGTCAACACCCCCGGCAGCGTTGACCAGTCTGCACAGCAACGTGCAGCAACTGTGGGAAAAAGGGATACTTCACCAGAGTCTGTCTGGGCCGACCTAAAGCCCAGAAATCGAACACTCACCAGGCCCGACCCGCGGACTCACAGGCCCGCAGACCCCGCAACTTGGTTGCGTGCCTGCCCGGAACACCCCCTTCAGACGCGCCATCAGCCTCGTGCGACTTGTGGGGGCCGCCATCTTGCCCGCCGGCTCCAACACCGACCGACACGTGCGACCGATGGAGACAGCCATCTTGCTCGCCATCTTCGACCCGGCCCAACACATGCGACTCGTGGGGGTGGCCATCTTGGTCGCCATCGTCCACCCAGCCCGACACGTGTGACTCATGGGGGCCGCCATTTGTGACCACGACACCGCCGACCACGCTGGCTACCCGCAGCTGGGCACAGTCACCCTCGACCAGTCGCAGCACTTGAAAAACTCAATGATGGTCGTCTGGGTCAACGGGCACGAGACCCCCTGTCTTTTTGACTCCGGGAGCACGGAGAGCTTTGTTCACCCTGACACGGTAAGGCACTGCTCCCTTCCCATATACCCCGCATCCCAAACCATCTCCCTTGCCTCCGGATCCCATTCAGTCCATATCCGGGGGTACTGTATCGCTAACCTCGCGATGCAGGGCGCCGAGTACGCCCGTTTTAAGTTGTACGTCCTCCCTCATCTCTACGCCCCCTACTGCTTGGATTAGACTTCCAATGCAGTCACCGAAGCCTGACCCTACATTTGGCAGACACTTACCCCCCCCTGACGGTATGCAGCCTCCCGACCCTCAAGGTCCCCCCCCCCCTTTGGTCTTTGCGATCCTCACTCCCGACTGTAAGCCCATCACCACCAGGAGCAGGCGGTACAGTTCCCAAGATATGGCTTTTATCAAGTCGGAGGTCCAGCGACTGTTGAGTGAAGGGATCATCGAGGCCAGCAACAGCCCCTGGAGAGCGCAAGTGGTGGTCGTCCAGACCGGGGAAAAGAACCGGATGGTTGTAGACGACAGCCAGACTATTAACCGGTTCACGCAACTGGATGCGTACCCCCTCCCCCGCATATCGGAGATGGTCAATCAGATCGCACAGTACCATGTGTTCTCAACAGTCGATCTGAAGTCGGCCGACCACCAGCTCCCAATCCGCCCGGAAGAACGCCACTACACTGCTTTTGAAGCAGCTGGCCGACTCTTCCACTTCCTCAGGGTCCCCTTCGGCGTCACTAACGGAGTCTCGGTCTTTCAGTGAACGATGGACCGAATGATGGACCAGTACGGTTTGCGGGCTACATACCTATACTTGGACAATGTCACCATCTGCGGCCATGGTCAGCAGTACCATGACGCCAACCTCCAGAGGTTCCTCCAGGCCGCCCAATCCCTCAAACTCATGTACAACAAAGATGAGTGCGTTTTCCGCACTACACGACTGGCCATCCTCAGCTACGTCGTGGAGAACGGAGTGCTAGGGCCCGACCCCGACCGTATGTGCCCTCTCACGGAACTCCCTCCTCCCCACAGACTCAAATGATGCCTGGGGCTGTTCTCCTACTATGCCCAGTGGGTCCCCAACTATGCGGACAAAGCCCGCCCACTTATTCAAACCACCACTTTTCTCCTGACGGCTGAGGCCCGCTCGGCCTTCAGCCGCATCAAGGCCGACATCACCAAGGCCGCTATGCACGCGGTGGACGAGTCCGTCCCCTTTCAGGTAGAGAGTGATGTGTCAGACATCGCACTGGCCGCCACACTCAACCAGGCGGGCAGGGCACTTCTACCGGCCAGACAAGGCCCACCTGGTAAAGGCCTCCCGGCCCTTTGAGCACCTAAGTATGGACTTCAAAGGTCCGCTTCCCTCTACCAAACGTAATATATACTTTCTAACCGTCGTCGACGAGTACTCCCGCTTCCCCTTCGCAGTCCTCTCTAGAACCCTCCACACTTCCGAAATCCGACACTCCTCAGTCGAGAAGGAAGCACAAGCCATATTGGAAGCCGTGCGGCACTGGAGGCACTACCTAGCCGGTAGGAGGTTCACCCTCGTCACCGACCAGCGGTCGGTCGCCTTCATGTTCGACAATGCACAACGGGGCAAAATAAAAAATGACAAAATCCTGAGGTGGAGGATCGAACTCTCCACCTACAATTACGATATCAAGTATCGTCCTGGGAAGCTCAGTGAGCCCCCAGATGCCCTGTCCCGCAGCACATGCGCCAGCGCGCAAGATGACCGTCTTCGGGCTATCCATGATGACCTCTGCCATCCGGGAGTCACCCGGCTTACCCACTTTATTAAGGCCCGCAATCTGCCTTTCTCCACCGAGGAGGTCAAGTCCATGACCAGGGACTGCCAGGTCTGCGCAGAGTGCAAACCGCACTTCTACCGGCCAGACAAGGCCCGCCTGGTAAAGGCCTCCCGGCCTTTTGAGCACCTAAGTATGGACTTCAAAGGTCCGCTTCCCTCTACCAACCGTAATATATACTTTCTAACCGTCGTCGACGAGTACTCCCGCTTCCCCTTCGCAGTCCCCTGCCCCGACATGACCTCGGTCACTGTGATAAAGGCACTGAACAGCATCTTCACACTGTTCAGTTTCCCTGCTTACGTCCACAGCGACCGGGGCACATCGTTCATGAGCGATGAGCGATGAGCTGCGTCAGTACCAGCTCAGCAAAGGCATCGCGTAGAGCAGGACCAAGAGTTATAACCTGCAGGGAAATGGGCAGGGGGAGAGGCAGAATGCGACGGTATGGAAGGCCGTCCTTCTGGCCCTCCGGTCTAGACATCTCCCAACCCCCCGCTGGCAGGAGGTCGTCCCCGACGCCCTCCACTCCATTAGATCACTCCTCGGCACAGCCACAAACGAGACCCCTCACGACCGCTTGTTTCTCTTCCCTAGGAAGTCCATCTCCGGGGTCTCGCTTCCACCTTGACTGACAACTCCGGAACCTTCCTTCTCTGGAGGCACATGAGGAGCCATAAGACCGACCCCCTGGTCGACAGGTTCCAGCTGCTGCACGCCAACCCCCAGTACGCCTACATCGCGAACCAGGACGGATGGCACGATACGGTCTCCCTACGAGATCTGGCGCCAGCTGGTTCCCCTGCCAACGCGCCCCCTTCCCTGCTGCCTACACCCACCCCCTGTGCCCTTTACACCCCCCTGGGTCTCCTGTCTTGGCCCGCGCTGGCACTGCCTCCACCCGCTACCCCCACCCCCAACCGTCTCCGACACGCCGGACTGAGGCTCAAGCTCCAGATACAACGCCCCCGGAGTCACCATCGGCAACGAACGTGCCCGCCGCATCGCCAGAGCTGAGGAGGTCTAAAAGAACGATCTGGCCTCCAGACAGACTGAATCTCTAATGACCCCATGTCACCCCTGCTGGACTTGATTTTTTTAACAGGGGGTGAATGTGGTGAATGTATTTCACCTAATGCATGAGCTGTCTGTACTGTCTGTATAATGATGTGACCCATGACATGGAAGTGATGATATGGACTACTTCCAGGTACTGTACTGGAACCCCAGCGGGCTCCGCCTCTAGCTCCGCCCTCACCGGGGCCATATATAGTCCGGCCACCTGTGGGTGGCACTCATTTGTACAGCCGACTATGGCAGGCGAGTTCATGGATATTAAAGCCAATGTTCGCTCGTTCTCATGGTCTCACAGTGAATTGACGGTATAACACTGATACAATGACACATATTGTCCACACAAATGATCACTGATAACTTTAGCATTGACACAGAATGGAGTTTGAATCTTGGCAATTTGCATCTCCTTGTGTTAGAACGGTTTTTCTTCATATGCATTCTGCAAAATTTTATTCTGCAGCCATTGAGTCACCATCGGCAACGACCGTGCCCGCCGCATCGCCAGAGCTGAGGAGGTCTAAAAGAACGATCTGGCCTCAAGACAGACTGAATCTCTAATGACCCCATGTCACCCCTGCTGGACTTGATTTTTTTAACAGGGGGTGAATGTGGTGAATGTATTTCACCTAATGCATGAGCTGTCTGTACTGTCTGTATAATGATGTGACCCATGACCTGGAAGTGATGATACGGACTACTTCCAGGTACTGTACTGGAACCCCAGCGGGCTCCGCCTCTGGCTCCGCCCTCACCGGGGCCATATATAGTCCGGCCACCTGTGGGTGGCACTCATTTGTACAGCCGACTCTGGCAGGCGAGTTCATGGATATTAAAGCCTAATTTTCGCTCGTTCTCATGGTCTCACAGTGAATTGACAGTATAACACTGATACAATGACACATATTGTCCACACAAATGATCACTGATAACTTTAGCATTGACACAGAATGGAGTTTGAATCTTGGCAATTTGCATCTCCTTGTGTTAGAACGGTTTTTCTTCAGATGCATTCTGCGAAATTTTATTCTGCAGCCATTGAGTCTGTGTTGTCATTCATTGTGAATCAGTGGCCGTGGGTATTGAGACAGTAGTAGCTGTTAAATCCACTGGAGAGAACTGTTGCATTTTTAATGTCTTCTCAAAGGAATGTTCCAAACGATCATTTACAATTAATGTCTTGACCAGATAAGTAGGGTACTTATAGGTTCATGGTTAGGTACATGTGTAATTGACAGACAAGGAGGGAGGTCACCTGACCCCTTCAACTCTGACCCCTTCATCCATCTTGTTACAATTTAGATTGTCCATTCTCCATTTTTTTTTAAAGTGGCATTATTCACACACCTTCAGATACAGGTGCATGGGCATTACAGTCCACAATTATTACATTGTTCAATAAAATCAAAATTTTTATCTGTTTTCCTAACAGTGATACGACAGGATACTTCATTGCACTGCAGAATATCCTAAAGCTGGGCCTTAAAGTACAATGCAGTAACTTACTTTGAAGAAAAAAGGCTTTAAAAGCCTCAACGTACAGCTGGTCAGTGACCAGGAAGTCCAGAGTGTACTGCAGTGACATTGCGTCCCTTTTGAATGGGCTGAGATGAAGGCAAACCAATGGGATTGGTCCTCAGAAATGAAGCGAGCACCTTCAAGTATGGGTGATGACATCCTTCCACCCATCATGGACAGAAAAAGATACAGCAAGATCTATCTGGATTAGCAGGACAGAACATTTCATCAGCATGTTGATCCACAGCCTGGCTGGCATCTCTCTGATATTTGTTTGCTGAATGTAATCCAGAGGCGTACCCATGCAGGATGGCAGATGTAAATTACGAAATATGGGCAGCGGAAGGTTATATTTTTCCCTGCTGGGATTTAGATTAATGTGATTCATTTTGTGCCAATTGCTCAAATAATTTTCTTTTTTGCCCTCAGGTACATTATGGCAACAATATGTTACCCAGCGGGAATCCTATTATTTGAGGCACTTGAAAGAGTAGGGCCACTGCTGGGATACATTGCAAATCAAACTGCATAAGAAGTATGTTCTGTATTCATGCGTGAAGAACATCAACTCTATCATGGCGCCGAGGTCCCACGCTCAATCCTGGCTCTGGGTCACTGTCCATGTGGAGTTTGCACATTCTCCCCGTGGTTGTGTGGGTTTCGCCCCCACAACCCAAAGATGTGCAGGATAGGTGGATTGGCCACGCTAAATTGCCTCTTAATTGGAAAAAATTAATTGGGTACTCTAAATTTATTTAAAAAAAGAACATCAACTCTGAACCTGTGAACAGAGGTGGCCAAACCTGACATGGTAGACAAATAGTGGGCATTGAATTTCCTCTTCGTAAAGGCTGCTGAGACACACCATAAAACATAGGAACAGAATTAGGCCATTTGACCTATCGGGTCTGCTCCATCATGCAATAATGGCTGATATTTTTCTCATCCCCATTCTCCTGCCTTCTCCCCATAACTCCTGATACTCTTATTAATCAAGTACCTATCTATCTCTGTCTTAAAGACACTCGGTGATTTGGCCTCCATAGCCTTCTGCGGCAATGCATTCCACAGATTCACCACTCTCTGGCTGAAGAAATGCCTCCTCATCTCTGTTTTAATGGATCGTCCCTTCAGTCTGAGGCTGTCCCCTCGGGTTCTAGTTTCTCCTGTTTGTGGAAACATCCTCTCCACGTTCACTTTATCGAGACCTCTCAGTATTCTGTAGGTTTCAATGAGATCCCCCCTCATCTTTCTAAACTCCAGCGAGTGCAGACCCAGAGTCCTCAACAACTCCTCATATGACAAATCCTTTATTCTGGAGATCATTCTTGTGAGCCTCCTCTGGACCCTATCTAAGGCCAGTACATCCTTCCTTGGATACGGGGTCCAAAACTGCATACGATATTCCAAATAGGGTGTGACCAGAGCCTTATAAAGCCTCAACTGTACATCCCTGCTTTTGTATTCTAACCCTCTCGACATGAATGATAACTTGCAATTGCCTTCCTAACTGCCAACTGAACCTGCACGTTAACCTTAAGAAACTCCTAAGTCCCTTTGTGCTTCTGATTTGCAAAGCCTTTTCCCATTTAGAAAATAGTCTTTGCCTTTATACTTCCTACCAAAGTGCACAACTTCACACTTTTTTACATTGTATTTCATCTGTCACTTCTTTGCCCACTGTCCTGGCCTGTTCAAGTCCTTCTGCAGCCTCTCTGCTTCTTCAACACAACCTGTCCCTCTACATATCTATGTATCATATGTAAACCTCGCAACAATGCCCTCAGTTCTTTCTTCCAGATCATTAATGTATACCGTGAATAGCTGTGGCCCCAACACTGGCCCCAGTGGAACACCACTAGTCACCAACTGTCTTCCTGACAAGGATCCCTTTATCCCCCCTCTCTGCCTTCTGCCAGGCAGCCAATCCTCTATCCATGCCAATACTTTCCCCCTAACACCATGCACTCTTACCTTATTTAGCAGCCTCCTTTACGGCACCTTGTCAAAAGCCTGCTGAAAATCCAAATAGATCACGTCCACTGATTCTTCTTTGTCTAACGTCTTCATTATCTCCTCAAAGAATTCTAACAGATTTGTCAAAATTAACTCCCCTTGACGAATCCATGATGACTCAGTCCTATTTTATCGTGTACTTCTAAGCACTTCGCAATCTCATGCTTAATAATACACTCTAAAATCTTACCAACAACCAAAGTCAAGCTAACCAGCCAATAATTTCCTGTCTTCTGCCTCCCTCCCTTCTTAAACAGGGGTGTTACATCAGCCATTTTCCAATCTTCTGGGACCCTCCCTGCCTCCAGTGATTCCTGAAAGATCACCGCCACGCCTCCACACTCTCCTCAGCTATCTGCTTCAGAACCCTCGGGCATAGCCCATCCGGTCCGGGTAATGTACCCACCTTCAGACCTTTCAGTTTTCTCAGCACCTTCTCCTTAATGATGGCCATTGCATTCACCTCTGCCTCCTGACTCTCTTGAAGTTCTGGTATGCTACTGGTGTCTTCCGCTGTGAAGACTGATGCAAAGTACATATTTAGTTCCTCTGCCATTCCTTTGTTCCCTATTACTACTTCTCCAGCATCTTTTTCCAGTGTTCCAATCATATATATTATTAATATATATATATAAGTTAAAAATAACTATTCCTATCTTTTTTTATTTTACATGCTAGCTTGTATTCATATTTCATCTTCTCCCCTCTTATTGCTTTTTTAGTTGGCCTCTGCTTGCTTTTAAAGGCTTCCCAATCCTCTGGCTTCCCACTAATCCTCGCTGCATTGTATTTTTCCTTTGCTTTTATGCTGTCCTTGACTTCCCTTGTTAGTCATGGTTGCCTCACCCTGGCTTCCGGTTGTGGCTATGCGGAGCTAAGTCGCACATTCGGCAGCTCCCGCTAAAAACGGACTTTTGGGCTCTTTTCAGGGCCCTCAACGGCACTTTTTCGACGTTTCCTGGTGTGGGAAGGAGATTGCAATAGTTCCCCAACAGTGTGTGGCTTGGACCAGAAGCGGGGCGACTAAATAAGTGGTGGTGAACCCAAAGAAGGTGCGAGGGACGAAGAGCAAAATGGCGGCGGGCGGGGACCAGGCAGCGTGGATGCAGTGGTCGCAGGAGCAGCAGGAGGTTATCCAGCGCTGCTTCAGGGAGATTAAAGCGGACCTGCTGGAGCCGATGAAGGCTTCTATAGACAAGCTGCTGGAGACCCAGACGTCCCAGGGGGTGGCAATCCGTGAGGTCCAACAAAAGGTCTCCGACAACGAGGACGAGATCTTAGGCCTTGCGATAAAGGTGGAGGCGCACGAGGCGCTCCACAAGAAATGGTAGGAACGGTTCGAGGAGATGGAGAATCGGTTGAGGCGGAAGAATTTGCGGATTCTGGGCCTCCCAGAGGGGCTGGAGGGGTCGGACGTGGGGGCCTATGTGGTCACCATGCTAAACTCGCTGGTGGGAGTGGGGTCCTTCTAGGGGCCCCTGGAGCTGGAAGGGGCCCATTGAGTGCTGGCGAGGAGGCCCAAGGCTAACGAGCCACCGCGGGTGGTGCTGGTGCCGTTTCATCGGTTTGCTGATCGGGAGTGTGTGCTCAGGTGGGCCAAGAAAGAGAGGAGCAGCAGGTGGGAGAACGCGGAGGTTCAGATGTACCAGGACTGGAGTGCGGAGGTGGCGAAGAGGAGGGCCGGGTACAATCGGGCGAAGGCAGTGCTGCACAGAAAGAGGGTGAAGTTTGGCGTGCTGCAGCCGGCGCGACTGTGGGTCACCTACAAGGACCAGCACCATTATTTTGAAAATCTGGAGGAGGCGTGGGCCTTTGTTCAGGCCGAGAAACGGGACACAAACTGAGGGTCGGGATGGGTGGTCGGGGATTGTTGTTGGGGTGTTACACTTTGAGGGGGGGTTCTTTGCCCTTATTTCTGTTTGGTTTGATGTGGGTGGTTAGGGTGGGTTGGGCACTGTTTTGGATGGGTCTGTCGGGAGGGCTCTGGGAGGGGGGGTAAGTAAATGGAGTAGGGGTGGATGGCTGGTAGGGGGGATGGGGCGCCGCGGGGGAGGGTGAGGCCCAAGTCGGGGGTGAGGGGACTGGGCCTATAAAATGAACAGCGACAGGGGTGGCGGGGCCGGGCAGGTGGAAAGTGCGGGCTTTTTCCCGCGCTGAAGGCTGGAGGGGGCGGGGAAGCGAGGGTTGTTTTCCGCGCCTGGGATGGAAGGGGGAGGCGTAGAGCCTGTGGATGGGTAATGGAGGAGGAGGATATGTCCCACAATGGGAGGAGTCGAAGGAGAGGCGGGAGTAGCCGGGGTCAGCAGGCGTCAGCTGACTTGCGGGAGTGCAATGGGCGGAGTAAAGCAGCTAGGAGGGATCGTAGCTGGGGGTGGGGACGGGGGTCTGCCGCCGTGGGGAACGGGCCGGGTGTGGGGTGCGGGCACGTGGCTGGCCAAGGAGGGGTTATGGCTAGTCGGCGGGGGAGGGCGGCGGGTGGCCCCCCGATCCGGCTGATAACCTGGAATGTAAGGGGACTGAACGGGCCGATCTAGCGGGCCCGGGTGTTCGAGCACCTGAAGGGGCTGAAGGCGGATTTGGTCATGCTCCAGGAGACACACCTGAAGGTGGCAGACCAGGTAAGATTGTGGATGGGGTGGGTAGGTCAGGTGTTTCACTCAGGGTTGGCTGCCAAAAATTAGGGGGTGGTGATCTTGGTGGGAAAGAGGGTGTCGTTCGAGGTGTCGAGCATTGTGACAGACAATGGCGGCAGGTACGTAATGGTAAGTGGTAAGCTGTAAGCATGCATGCAGGTGGCAGAAAGCGTCATAGATCGCAGTTATATAAATGTGGTCACACCCAAGGTGCAGGCAGAGAAATGGGTGACCACCAGAAAGGATAGGCAGTCAGTGCAGGAATCCCCTGTGGTTGTCCTCCTCTTGAACAGGTATACCCCTTTGGATACTGTCGGGGGGAATAGCCTATCAGGGGAAAACAGCAGCAGCCAGAGCAGTGGCACCACGGCTGGCTCTGATGTTCAGAAGGGAGGCACAAAGCGCAGAAGAGCAATAGTAATAGGGGACTCTATAGTCAGTGGCACAGATAGGCGCTTCTGTGGACGTGAAAGAGACTCCAGGATGGTATGTTGCCTCCCTGGTGCCAGGGTCCAGGATGTCTCCGAACGGGTAGAGGGCATCCTGAAGGGGGAGGGCAATCAGGCAGAGGTCGTTGCACATATTGGTACTAACGACATAGGCAGGAAGGGGCATGAGGTCCTGCAGCAGGAGTTCAGGGAGCTAGGCAGAAAGTTATAAGACAGGACCTCTAGGGTTGTAATCTCGGGATTACTCCCTGTGCCACGTGCCAGTGAGGCTAGAAATAGGAAGATAGAGCAGCTAAACAGCTGGTGTAGGAGGGAGGGTTTCCGTTATCTGGACCACTGGGAGCTCTTCCGGGGCAGGTGTGACCTATATAAAAAGGACGGGTTGCATCTAAACTGGAGAGGCATAAATATCCTGGCCGCGAGGTTTGCTAGTGTCACACGGGAGGGTTTAAACTAGTATGGCAGGGGGGTGGGCACGGGAGCAATAGGCCAGAAGGTGAGAGCATTGAGGGAGAACTAGGGAATAGGGACAGTGGGGCTCTGAGGCAGAGCAGACAGGGAGAAGTTGCTGAACACAGCGGGTCTGGTGGCCTGAAGTGCATATGTTTTAATGCAAGAAGTATTACGGGTAAGGCAGATGAACTTAGAGCTTGGATTAGTACTTGGAACTATGATGTTGTTGCCATTACAGAGACCTGGTTGAGGGAAGGGCAGGATTGGCAGCTAAATGTTCCAGGATTTAGATGTTTCAGGCAGGATAGAGGGGGATGTAAAAGGGGTGGCGGAGTTGCGCGACTGGTTAGGGAGAATATCACAGCTGTACTGCGGGAGGACACCTCGGAGGGCAGTGAGGCTATATGGGTAGAGATCAGGAATAAGAAGGGTGCAGTCACAATGTTGGGGGTTTACTACAGGCCTCCCAATAGCCAGCGGGAGATAGAGGAGCAGATAGGTAGACAGATTTTGGAAAAGAGTAAAAACAACAGGGTTGTGGTGATGGGAGACTTCAACTTCCCCAATATTGACTGGGACTTACTTAGTGCCAGGGGCTTAGACGGAGCAGAGTTTGTAAGGAGCATCCAGGAGGGCTTCTTAAAACAATATGTAGACAGTCCAACTAGGGAAGGGGCGGCACTGGACCTGGTATTGGGGAATGAGCCCGGCCAGGTGGTAGATGTTTCAGTAGGGGAGCATTTCGGGAACAGTGACCACAATTCAGTAAGTTTTAAAGTGCTGGTGGACAAGGATAAGAGTGGTCCTAGGATGAATGTGCTAAATTGGGGGAAGGCTAATTATAACAATATTAGGCGGGAACTGAAGAACATAGATTGGGGGCGGATGTTTGAGGGCAAATCAACATCTGACATGTGGGAGGCTTTCAAGTGTCAGTTGAAAGGAATTCAGGACCGGCATGTTCCTGTGAGGAAGAAGGATAAATATGGCAATTTTCGGGAACCTTGGATAACGAGAGATATTGCAGGCCTCGTCAAAAAGAAAAAGGAGGCATTTGTCAGGGCTAAAAGGCTGGGAACAGACAAAGCCTGTGTGGAATATAAGGAAAGTAGGAAGGAACTTAAGCAAGGAGTCAGGAGGGCTAGAAGGGGTCACGAAAAGTCATTGGCAAATAGGGTTAAGGAAAATCCCAAGGCTTTTTACACGTACATAAAAAGCAAGAGGGTAGCCAGGGAAATGGTTGGCCCACTGAAGGATAGGCAAGGGAATCTATGTGTGGAGCCAGAGGAAATGGGAGAGGTACTAAATGAATTCAGTATTCACCAAAGAGAAGAAATTGGTAGATGTTGAGTCTGGAGAAGGGTGTGTAGATAGCCTGGGTCACATTGAGATCCAAAAAGACGAGGTGTTGGGTGTATTAAAAAATATTAAGGTAGATAAGTCCCCAGGGCCTGATGGGATCTACCCCAGAATACTGAAGGAGGCTGGAGAGGAAATTGCTGAGGCCTTGACAGAAAACTTTGGATCCTTACTGTCTTCAGGTGATGTCCCGGAGGACTGGAGAATAGCCAATGTTGTTCCTCTGTTTAAGAAGGGTAGCAAGGATAATCCAGGGAACTATACAGGCCGGTGAGCCTTACTTCAGTGGTAGGGAAATTACTGGAGAGAATTCTTCGAGACAGGATCTACTCCCATTTGGAAGCAAATGGACATATTAGTGAGAGGCAGCATGGTTTTGTGAAGGGGAGGTCGTGTCTCACTAACTTGATAGAGTTTTTCGAGGAGGTCACTAAGATGATTGATGCAGGTAGGGCAGTGGATGTTGTCTATATGGACTTCAGTAAGGCCTTTGACAAGGTCCCTCATGGTAGTCACATGGGATCAGGGGTGAGCTGGCAAGGTGGATACAGAACTGGCTAGGTCATAGACGGCAGAGAGTAGCAATGGAAGGATGCTTTTCTAATTGGATGGCTGTGACCAGTGGTGTTCCACAGGGATCGGTGCTGGGACCTTTGCTGTTTGTAGTATATATAAATGATTTGGAGGAAAATGTAACTGGTCTGATTAGTAAGTTTGCAGACGGCACAAAGGTTGGTGGAATTGCAGATAGCGATGAGGACTGTCAGAGGATACAGCAGGATTTAGATTGTTTGGAGACTTGGGCGGAGAGATGGCAGATGGAGTTTAATCCGGACAAATGTGAAGTAATGCATTTTGGAAGGTCTAATGCAGGTAGGGAATGTACAGTGAATGGTAGAACCCTCAAGAGTATTGAAAGTCAGAGAGATCTAGGTGTACAGTTCCACAGGTCACTGAAAGAGGCAACACAGGTGGAGAAGGTAGTCAAGAAGGCATACTGCATGCTTGCCTTCATTGACCGGGGTATTGAATATAAGAATTGGCAAGTCATGTTGCAGCTGTATAGAACCTTAGTTAGGCCACACTTGGAGTATAGTGTTGAATTCTGGTCGCCACACTACCAGAAGGATGTGGAGGCTTTAGAGAGGGTGCAGAAGAAATTTACCAGAATGTTGCCTGGTATGGAGGGCATTAGCTATGAGGAGCGGTTGAATAAACTTGATTTGTTCTCACTGGAACGAAGGAGGTTGAGGGGCGACCTGATAGAGGTCTACAAAATTATGAGGGGCATAGACAGAGTGGATAGTCAGAGGCTTTTCCCCGGGGTAGAGGGGTCAATTACTAGGGGGCATAGGTTTAAGGTGAGAGGGGCAAGGTTTAGAGTAGATGTACGTGGCAAGTTTTTTACGCAGAGGGTAGTGGGTGCTTGGAACTCGCTACCGGAGGAGGTGGTGGAAGCAGGGACGATAGTGACATTTATGGGGCATCTTGACAAATACATGAATAGGATGGGAATAAAGGGATACGGACCCAGGAAATGTCGAAGATTGTAGTTTAGTTTGGCAGCATGGTCGGCACGGGCTTGGAGGGCCGAAGGGCCTGTTCCTGTGCTGTACATTTCTTTGTTCTTTGTTCTTGTAAGGGGAGAGGGTGGTGCTGGTCAATGTGTATGCCCCGAACTGGGATGATGCGGGTTTTATGTGGTGCATGGTGGGTCGGATCCCGGACTTGGAAGTGGGGGGCCTGATCATGGGGGGGGGACTTTAACACGGTGTTGGATCCGGCACTGGATCGCTCCAGGTCTAGGAGGGGTAGGAAGCCGGCGGCGGCTAAGGTGCTGAGGGGGTTTATGGACCAGATGGGAGGGGTGGACCCTTGTAGATTTGCAAGGCCGGGGGCTAGGGAATTTTTATTCTTCTCGCATGTCCATAAGGCTCACTCTCGGATCGACTTCTTTATTATGAGTAGGGCGCTGATAGCGAGAGTAGAGGATACCGAGTACTCGGCGATAGCCATTTCGGATCACGCCCCGCATTGGGTAGACCGAGAGCTGGTGGAAGAGAGGGACCAGCACCCGCTGTGGCGCTTGGAGGTGGGGTTGTTGGCAGACGAGGAGGTGAGTGAGCGGGTCCGAGGAAGCTGAGATACCTGGAGGCCAATGATAACGGGGAGGTCCGAGTGGGGATGGTATGGGAGGCGCTGAAGGTGGTGGTTAGGGGAGAGCTGATTTCCATTAGGGCCCACAAGGAGAGGAGAGAGCAGAGGGAGAGGGAGAGGCTGGTGGGGGAGATGGTGAGGGTAGACAGGAGGTATGCGGAGGTGCCAGAGGAGGGACTGCTGAGGAAGAGGCGTAGCCTCCAGGCCGAATTCGACCTGTTGACCACCAGGAAGGCGGAGGTGCAGTGGAGGAAGGCCCAGGGGGCGATTTATGAGTATGGGGAAAAGGCAAGCCGGATGCTGGCGCATCAACTTCGGAAGCGGGATGCAGCTAGGGAGATCGGGGGAGTTAAGGACAGGGGAGGGAGTGTGGTACAGAGTGGGGTTGACATCAATGGGGTCTTCAAGGACTTTTATGAGGAATTGTATCGGTCTGAGCCCCCGCGGGAGGAGGGAGGGATGGGCCGCTTTCTGGACCAAGTGAGGTTTCCGAAGATGGATGAGGGACTGGTAGCGGGATTGGGGGCCCCGATTGGGCTGGAGGAGCTGGCCAAAGGGATAGGGAGCATGCAGGCGAGGAAGGCACTGGAGCCGGATGGTTTCCCGGTCGAATTCTACAAGAAATATGTGGACCTGTTGGGCCCGTTGCTAGTTAGGACCTTCAATGAGGCAAGGGAGGGGGGGCCTTTGCCCCCGATGATGTCCCGGGCACTTATCTCCTTGATCCTGAAATGGAACAAGGATCTCCTGCACTGTGGGACTTACAGGCCGATTTTGATGTTAAATGTAGATGCCAGGGTGCTGGCGAAGGTCTTAGCCACGAGAACTGAGGATTGTGTGCCGCAGGTGATCCACGAAGACCAGACGGGATTCGTGAAGGGGAGGCAGTTGAACGCGAATGTGCGGAGGCTCCTGAGCGTGATTATGATGCCGGCGAGGGAGGGGGAGGCGGAGATAGTGGTGGCGATGGACGCTGAGAAGGCCTTGGATAGGGTAGAGTGGGGGTAATTGTGGGAGGTGCTGAAGAGGTTCGGGTTTGGGGAGGGGTTTGCTAGGTGGGTTAGGTTGTTGTACGAGGTCCCGATGGCGAGTGTGGCCATGAACAAGAGGAGGTCTGAGTACTTTCGGTTGCATCAAGGGACGAGGCAGGGGTGTCCCCTGTCCCCCCTGCTCTTCGCACTAGCGATTGAACCCCTGGCTATGGTACTGAGGGAGTCGAGGAACTGGAGGGGGTTGGTGAGGGGCGGGGAGGAGCATAGGGTGTCGCTCTATGCGGACGACTTGCTGCTGTATGTGGCGGACCCGGTGGGGGGAATGCCGGAGGTAATGAGGATCCTCAGGGAGTTCGGGGATTTCTCAGGGTACAAGCTCAACATGGGGGAGAGCGAGTTGTTCGTGGTTCACCCAGGGGACCAGGAGAGGGGGATTGGCGAGCTCCCACTAAAAAGGGCGGAGAGGAGCTTCAGGTACTTGGGGGTTCAGGTGGCCAGGCGCTGGGGGGCCCTGCATAGACTTAATTTCACGAGGCTAGTGGAGCAAATGGAGGAGGTGTTCAAGAGGTGGGGCGCGCTGCCGCTGTCCCTGGCGGGTAGGGTGCAGTCAGTTAAGATGACGGTGCTCCCAAGAGTTTTGTTCCTGTTCCAGTCCCTCCCCATTTTTATCCCGTGGGCTTTCTTTGAGCGGGTCAACAGGAGCATAACGGGGTTTGTGTGGGCGCGAGGGACTCCGTGGGTGAGAAGAGTGTTCCTGGAGCGGAGTAGGGATGGGGGGGCTGGCGCTGCCCAACCTCTGTGGGTACTACTGGGCCACCAATGCGGCGATGGTGCGCAAGTGGGTGATGGAGGGGGAGGGAGCTGCATGGAAGAGGCTGGAGACGGCGTCTTGTGAGGGTACGAGTCTGGAGGCGCCGG
The DNA here is from genome assembly GCF_047496885.1 of Scyliorhinus torazame. Lineage (NCBI taxonomy): Eukaryota > Metazoa > Chordata > Chondrichthyes > Carcharhiniformes > Scyliorhinidae > Scyliorhinus > Scyliorhinus torazame. Next base: position 52,964,693 of record NC_092723.1, on the reverse strand, counting down.
CAACGGCGCCGCTGCCGTTCCCTCCAATGAGGTATACCACGAGCCCGGCGGTGGCGGCTACCCTCAAAATCTGGGTGCAGTGGAGGCGGCACAGGGGGTAAATTGGGGCCTTGGTGTGGACCCCAATACGGGGGAACCACCGGTTTGTCCCAGGGAAAATAGATGGAGGGTTTTCGGGGTGGCACAGGGCAGGGATAAGAAGGTTGGGGGACCTGTTTGTGGACGGGAAGTTCGCGAGCCTGGGTGAACTGGAGGAGAAGTATGGGCTCCCCCCCGGGGAACGCCTTCAGTTATTTACAGGTAAGGCCGTTTGCCAGGCGGCAAGTGGTGGACTTCCCGCGGCTGCTGCCATGCACAGTACAGGACAGGGTGCTTTCGGGGGTGGGGTGGGGTGGGGGGGGGGGGGGTGGGTGGTTGGAGTGGGGAAGATCTCGGAAACTTACCAGGTGATGCAGGAGGAGGAGGAGGCCTCGGTGGTAGAGTTGAAAGGTGTGTTGGGAGAGGAGATCGAAGAGGGGACGTGAGCAGATGCCCTAGTGAGGATGAACTCTTCCTCTTCGTGTGTGAGGCTCAACCTCAAACAGTTTAAGGTACTGCACAGGGCACACATGACCGGGACAAGGATGAGCCGGTTCTTTGAGGGAGAGGACAGGTATGTTAGGTGCTCAGGGAGCCCAGCGAATCACACCCATATGTTCTGGGCATGCCCAGCGCTGGAGGAATTTTGGAAGGGCGTAGCAAGGACGGTGTCGAGGCTGGTAGGATCCAGGATCAAACCGGGCTGGGGGCTCGCAATATTTGGGATTGCAGGGGAGCCGGGAGTGCAGGAGGCGAAAGAGGCCGGTATTCTGGCCTTTGCGTCCCTGGTAGCCCGGTGAAGGATTCTTCTTCAGTGGAGGGATGCGAGGCCCCCAAGCGTGGAATCCTGGATCAACGATATGGCGGGTTTTATTAAATTGGAGAGGGTGAAATTCACCTTAATGTGATCGGTTCAAGGGTTCTTTGGCGGTGGCAATCGTTCTTGGACTTCCTGGCAGAACGGTAGACAATGGTCAACAGCAGCAGCAACCCGGCCGGGGGGGGGGGGGGGGGGGGGGGGGTTCAATTATATTTTTGTTTATTTACCCTGGGGGATCTGAGGGGTGTATATATTTGCTATGTTTGCTTTGTGCTAAACTCGGGGTGTTAATATATTATTTATGTATAAGGGGGGGACACGGGGGTTCTTTTCCATTCTGTTGTTGATATTTTGAGAAAACTCTAATAAATATTATTTTTTAAAAATAAAAAAATGGTTCCCTCACCCTCCTCTGACCATGTTTCCTCCTCCTCTGGATGAATTTCTGTTGTGCCTCCCGAATAACCCCCCGAAACGCTTGCCATTGCTGTTCAACTGTCTTCCCTGCTAGGCTCCCCTTCCAATCAACTCTGGCCAGCTCCTCCCTCATATCTTTGTAGTTATCTTTATTCAATTGTAAAACTGTTACATCTAATTCCAGCTTCTCCCTATCAAACTGCAGAGTAAATTCTATCGTATTGTGGTCACTGTCCCCTAAGGGTACGATGCACCTTAAGTTCCCGCATCAGGTCTGCCTCATTACACATCACCAAATCCAGGATTGCTTGTTCCTTATTAGGCTCGACCACAAGCTGCTCCAAAAAAACATCTCTTAGACATTCCACAAATATCATTTCTTGGGATCCACTACCAACCTGACTTTCCAAGTCCACCTGCACTGTAAATTCTATTCTATTCTATGATTCTACACCTTCTGGCTCTATATCGCTTGTTGCTATCAATTTTAATTCATTTCTTACTAACAATGCAACCCTGACCCCTCTATCCACCTGCCTGTCCTTCATCCTTGGCTATTTAGATGCCAGTCCCGATCATCTTGCAGCCAAGCTCATTTACCTTGTTTTGTATATTGCGCACATTTAGGTCCAGCACACTCAGTTCTGCATTGACTGCCCCCTTCTCATCGTTGTCCATTTTTTTGCTGTGCCTGAAGTTGGATTCCTGCCGCTTTCTATACTCTCTTCTCTATTACTAACTTCTCCTGAGCCCTCAGCCCCTTTAACTCATTTAAAGTCCTCATGATTAATCTGCACTCTCAACTTCTTCTTTGCCTTTGGTTTTCTAATTTTCCATTCAAGTGAACCTTACCCCTCCCCTACTATTTAGATTGAAGCCCTATCTACAGCCTAGTTATGTGATTCGCCAGAACTTTGGTCCCAGATTGACTCAGGTGAAGACCGTCCCATTGGAACAGCTCCCTCCTTCCCCAATACTGGGGCCAATGTTCCATGAATTCAACCCATTTCTCCCAGACCAACCTTTGAGGCATGCATTTACCTCTTTAATTGTCTTGGCCCTGTGCCCTGTGCCAATTAGCTCGTGGCTCAGGTAGATTACTACCTTTTCGGTTCTGCTTTTTTATTTAGCACCTAGCTGCTCATATTCCTTCAGCAGAACCTTTATTCATGTTCTACCTATGTCGTTGCTACCTATGCGGATCACGACAACTGGATCTTTACCCTCCCACTCCAAGTTCCTCTGCAGCCAAGATGAGATATCCCGAACCCAAGCACCAGGCAGGCAACAAAACCTTCGGGACTCTCGATCCTGGTCACAGAAAACAGTGTCTATGCTCCTAACTGTACTATTCCTAATTACGACTATATTTCTTTTCTCTCACCCAAATTGAATGGCTCTCTGTACCATGGTGTTGTGGTCAGTTTGCTCATTCTCACTGTAGTCCCGTTCCTGTTCACACAGGGAGCAAGAGCCTCAAACCTGTTGGGCAAGGTCAAGGGCTGAGGCTCTTGCAACCCTACCTCCTGGATCCCTCTACCTGCCTCACTTGCAGCCACACCCTTCTATCCTTGACCGCTGGCCAAATTCAACTTAGTGAGTCTAAGGGGTGTGACTGTCTCCTGAAACAGTGTCCAGGTAACTCTCTCCCTCCCTGCTGTGTCGCAGTGTCCGAAGCTCACATTCCACCTCATCAACTCTGAGCCGGAGTTCCTCAAGCAACCAACACTCACTATAGATGTGGTCACTGGGAACCACAATGGGGTCCACCAACTCCCACATCATGCAGGAACAACATATCACCTGGCCCTACATTTCTATTTTATTTAATTAGATTTTTTTTTTTTTAATTGCCAGCTAGTTTTAGTCTTTCTAATCTGTAGAATATCTGTTTACCTTTAATCTGAAAGCAATTTAGAATAGGTCGTGCAAATTGACAGTTACTTACCAGCCAGTTAATTTACCGTTTTCCTATGACATCACACCAGGATTTTGTTTCTAACTCAGCCCGCTGCCCAGAGGTGTCCCTCTTAGCTCCTGCACTTTTAAAATCTCCACTCTGAACTCTCAACGTCCCCTCTTTTTAAATCACCATTCTGACTCACAGCTCCTGCTCTTTATAAATCTCCACTCTGGGGCAGCATGGTGGTGCAGTGGTTAGCACTGCTGCCTTAGGGCACCAAGGTCCCAGGTTCGATCCTGGCTCTGGGTCACTGTCCGTGAGGGGTTTGCACATTCTCCCCGTGTTTGCGTGGGTTTTGCCCCCACAACTCAAAGATGTGCAGGTAGGTGGATTGGCGACACTAAATTGCCCCTTAATTGGAAAAAATGAATTGGATACTCTAAATTTATAAAAAATAAATAAAAATATATATCTCCACTCTGACGCTCAGCTCCCGCTCTTTTTAAATCTCCGCTCTGACTCTCAGCTCCCTCTCTTTTTAAATCTCCACTCTGACTCTCAGCTCCCTCTCTTTTTAAATCTCCACTCTGACTCTCAGCTCCCTCTCTTTTTAAGTCTCCATTCTGACTCTCAGCTCCCTCTCTTTTTAAATCTCCACTCTGACGCTCAGCTCCCGCTCTTTTTATATCTCCGCTCTGACTCTCAGCTCCCGCTCTTTTTAAATTTCCGCGCTGACTCTTAGCTCCCGCTCTTTTTAAATCTTCGCTCTGACTCTCAGCTCCCGCTCTTTTTAAATCTCCGCTCTGACTCTCAGCTCCCGCTCTTTTTAAATCTCCGCTCTAACTCTCAGCTCCCACTCTTTTTCAATCTCTGCTCTGACTCTCAGCTTCCATTCTTTTTAAATCTCCGCTCTGACTCTCAGCTCCCGTTCTTTTTAAATCTCCGCTCTGACTCTCAGCTTCAGCTCTTTTTAAATCTCCGCTCTGACTCTCAGCTCCCGCTCTTTTTAAATCTCCACTCTGACTCTCAGCTCCCTCTCTTTTTAAATCTCCGCTCTGAATCTCAGCTCCCACTCTTTTTAAATGTCCACTCTGACTCTCAGCTCCCTCTCTTTTTAAATCTCCGCTCTGAATCTCAGCTCCCTCTCTTTTTAAATCTCCGCCCTGACTCTCAGCTCCCGCTCTTTTTAAATCTCCACTCTGACTCTCAGCTCCCGCTCTTTTTAAATCTCCGCTCTGACTCTTAGCCCCCGCTCTTTTTAAATCTCCACTCTGACTCTCAGCTCCCTCTCTTTTTAAATCTCCACTCTGAATCTCAGCTCCCTCTCTTTTTAAATCTCCGCTCTGACTCTCAGCTCCCTCTCTTTTTAAATCTCCGCTCTGACTCTCAGCTCCCGCTCTTTTTCATTCTCTGCTCTGACTCTCAGCTTCCATTCTTTTTAGATCTCCGCTCTGACTCTCAGCTCCCGCTCTTTTAAAATCTCCACTCTGCCTCTCAGCTTCCATTCTTTTTAAATCTCCGCTTTGACTCTCTGCTCCCGCTCTTTTTAAATCTCCGCTCTGACTCTCAGCTCCCGCTCTTTTTAAATCTCCTCTCTGACTCTCAGCTCCCTCTCTTTTTAAATCTCCGCTCTGACTCTCAGCTCCCGCTCTTTTTAAATCTCCACTCTGACTCTCAGCTCCCGCTATTTTTAAATCTCCACTCTGACTCTCAGCTCCCCCTCTTTTTAAATCTCCGCTCTGACTCTCAGCTCCCGCTCTTTTTAAATCTCCACTCTGACTCTCAGCTCCCTTCTCTTTTTAAATCTCCGCTATGAATCTCAGCTCCCTCTCTTTTTAAATCTCCGCTATGAATCTCAGCTCCCTCTCTATTTAAATCTCTGCTCCAACTCTCAGTTCCCGCTCTTTTTATATCTCCGCTCTGACTTTCAGCTCCCGCTCTTTTTATATCAGTATAGCTAATTGCACTAAGATGCATTCTTGGGATGTGAATATCGTTGGATAGCATTGATTTTCCATTCCAATTGTCCTTGAGATGGGTCCTCAGAATTATACGATGTTGTGCTGGAAGGCAGGAATGAAGGAAGAGGAGTAGGCCATTTAGCTCCTTGAAATTATTCTGCCATTCAATGTGATCATGGCTGTTCTGTGACCTAACTCCATATACTCACCTAATCCATATCCCTTAATATATTTCATGAACAAAAATCCATCATTCTCAGAATTAAAATGAGCACTTGTCTGAACATCAATTTCCATTTATTAGACAGTGTTCCAAAGTTCCATCGCCCTTTGCGTGTGGAGTATTTCCTAACTTTGCCCTTGGAAGGCTTGGCTGTAACCTTTAAACTATGTCCCATACTTCTGGACTCCCCAATGAGTGGAAATAGTTTCTACCCTATAAGTTTCACTTAAAAGCTTGAGACTTTGAACAAATTACCCTTTAACCTTCTAAGTTCTAGGGAATACAAACCTACTTTCCTTACTGTCTCCTTGGAATTTAACCCTTGAACTCCAGTGATCATGCTGGTAAATCTACACTGCCCTCTCTCCAAGGCTTTCCTAAGGCGTGATGCCCAGCGTTTCTGATGGCACTCCAGGTGTGATATGACCAGCACTGTGTTTAGATGAAGCATGCCTTTCCTTGTGTCTTAGTCCACCATTCCACCAGAATTTTTGATTATTTCCATTATCCATCCATTGCAGCTCCACTGATAAGAGCTTTGACCAGAAGATAAACTGGACCAGCCACATAAATACATGGTTACAAGACCAGGTAACAGTCTAGGAATTCTGCGGTGTGTAACTCATCTCCGGACTCCCCAAAGCGTGGCACAAGTCAGAAGTGTGATGGAATATTTTTTCCTTGCCTGGATGTATGCAACTCCAACAATATTTACGAAGCGCGATACCATTCAGGACAAAGCAGCTTGTTTGATAACATCTCGTTCACCACCTTTAACATTCATTCCCTCCATCACTGAGGTGCAGTGTAGTTGTGTTTACCATTTACAAGATGCACTGCAGGAACTCACAAAGGCTTCTTCAACAGCGCCTTCCAAACCCACGTCCTCCACTACCATTAAGGACAAGGGTAGCAGATGGAAATGCCACTACCTGCAAGCTCCCCTCCAAGCCACACACCATCCTGACTTGAAAATATATCGCCATTTCTTCACTGTTATTGGGTCAAATCCCTGGAACTCCCTCCCCAACAGCACCGTGGCTGTTTCTGCACCACATGCACTGAAGTGATACAAGAAGGCAGCTCACCACCACCGTCTCAAGGGCAATTAACGAAGCTCACATCCTGGGAATGAATATAAATCTTTGCGGCAATGACCAGCTTGGATCAGTGACTCTATCCCATCAGTGCTCTTTGCTACTTGCTATATGTTGCTCAGCCAATTTCTTATTCAGGTCAACAATTTATCTTCAATGTCATGAGATGAATATTTTATACTGATGTCAGCACGGCTTGGATACCATTATGCATCAAGGCATCAGGACATCACAAGATTCCTGTGATAACGTTTTCAACAGAAATGCTCCATAAAGACCCTCTGAGGGTCATCATCATTCTGAGAGCCCCTCTCCCTCTCCTCCTCTTTCCTCATCCAGTAACTTGTCCTTCTCTGCATAACCTCTGCTCATCGCCTAGTCATGCCCAATGCCTACTAGACCACGTATAGAACCTTAGAATTCCTATAGGACAGAAGGAGGCCATTCAGTCTATCGAGTCTGCACGACCCTCTGAAAGAGCACCCGCCCTATCCCCGTAACCCCACCTACCTACATACGTTTGGACTGTGGGAGGAAACTGGAGCACTGGGAGGAAACCCACACAGACATGGGAGAAAGTGCAAACGCCACACAGACAGTCAGCCAAGGCGGGAATTGAACCCGGGTCCTTGGCATTGTGAGGAAGCAGTGCTAAACCATTGTGTCATCGTGCCATCCTAGATGTAACTGTTGGAAGTAACTGGTTTACTGCTTATGGAAGAAACGTTCAACCGACCTTTGCATGCAGACTTGATTTCTAATTTCACTCCTGGAAGGTCAGGCTGTAGTTTTATGCTATGTCCCCTACTTCTAGACACCCAACCAGTGTAAATAGCTTCTCTCTTTCCCTAACAAACCATCACTTCAGCACTAGCCAGAATATTGAAATATTTTACAAGCGTTGAAATGTGTAGATTTACAGCAACAGCTAGAAGAAATAATCCAGCTACTGGATCCTACATCAGACTCCTATTTATTGACTACAGCTCCGCCTTCAACACCATAATCTCAGCTCAGCTCATATCAAAACTCCAAAACCTAGGACTTGGCTCCTCACTCTGCAACTGGATCCTCGACTTTCTGACACACAAACCACAATCTGTAAGAATAAACAACACCGCCTCCATGATAGTCCTCAATACCGGGGCCCCGCAAGGCTGCATACTTAGCCCCTTACTATACTCCCTATACTCACACGACTGCACGGCAGAATTTGGTTCCAACTCCATCTACAAGTTTGCTGATGACATGACCATAGTGGGTGGGATCTCGAATAACGATGAGTCAGAATACAGGAGGGAAATAGAGAACCTAGTGAAGTGGTGCAGCGACAACAATCTCTCCCTCAATGCCAGCAAAACTAAAGAGCTAGTCATTGACTTCAGGAAGCAAAGTAATCTACACACCCCTGTCTGCATCAACGGGGCCGAGGTGGAGATGGTTGATGTCATAAATATACATCTATGTATATAATGGAGTGCAGACAGGCAGTGATTGACATACAGGAAGACCAGTAAGCACACAGAACAGAGCAGCCAATCACCAGACAGGACACGACCACTATAAAGCCAGAGGGCACCAGTTTTCCCGTTCTCTCTCGGGACCCAACATTTGAGACAGTCAGAGTTAGTGAGCTGGCCAGTGCAAGCACCATGTGGTAGCTAGTAAGTCTGGTTAGGCTAGTATCAGGTCTCCAGTCAAGTCAGCATAGTGTCAACCCACAGTTGAACATGTATAATGGTTTAGATGTTAAATAAAATCGTGTTGCATCTTATCAAGTGTTGGAGGTCTTCATCAAGTGCAGTCCACATCGACCCAGCCTACCCAACACATCATGGTACCAGTGAGTGATGCTGAAAATTGACGGACCTACCTTGAGTGAATCAGCGTTGACCAGCAAACAGCCATCCGGTGACATGGAAAACGTCTGCCTTCCTCCGCAGCTCCGCATCGCCGGCAACCTCGGTGCAAATTGGAAAATCTTCAAACAAAAGTTCCAACTCTATCTAGAAGCCACCGACCTCGAGGCCGCATCGGAAGTCAGGAAGATCGCACTATTCCTCTCCACAGCCGGGGACCACGCCATCCACATCTACAACACCCTTACATTCGCTGAAGGTGAAGACAAGACGAAATTTAAAACAGTCCTACTGAAGTTCCACACCCACTGCGACATTGAGGTGAATGAGAACTTTGAACGGTACGTTTTCCAGCAGAGGCTTCAGGGTAAGGATGAACCTTTTCAATCCTTTCTGACCCATCTCCGCATCCCCGCGCAGATATGTAACTATGACCCGACCACTGATTCCATGATCCGGGATCAGATCGTTTTCGGGGTCCACTCCAATTCCCTTCGCGAGCAGCTCCCGAAGGTCAAGCAGCTCACCCACACCATCGCCATCAAAACGTGCGTTCTCCACGAACATGCTAACAAAAGGTACTCCCACATCAGGGCGGCAGAAACGGCAAAGCTAACCTCCCACGAGGCGGAACAGGTGCAGGCCATCGCACAAATGCAGGGCCTAAGTATCGACGAGAGTGGCCATTCTGCGTGCTTTTCCCGGGCCCCTGTGCATGCGCGCCACGACCGAGGGGACGGCGAGACCGATGACCAGACTGCGCAGGTGCGTACTTCGTTTGACCGCACTGCTCATGCGAGATGGCGCACGGAACGCGCTGACGTAGGCGCCATGACGTGTCCGAATTGTGGCTCCGCCCATTTAAAGCGGCAATGTCCGTCAAAATCACAACGGTGTCTACAGTGTGGCAAGCTTGGCCACTACGCAGCCCTTTGCAGATCTGCTCCACTGCCCAGCATCCGGCGATCCCAGCCGTGGTGCAGAAGCATCTGTTCAATACATCAGGCCATGCCAGGCTCCAACCCGACAGCCCAACAGATCCTGATGCTGCGTGCCTCAAATCTCCATACCGGGTAGGCATCATTACGAAGCATGCGCTGCCTTTCTCCAAGACAGCGAAGCACCTCCCGATCCTCAGCGTGGATCCTGACGATAAGTGGTATGCTGTCCTCACAGTCAACAAGGCTCGCATCCGGTTCAAACTGGACACCAGCGCATCGGCGAATCTCCTCTCCAAATCCGATCTCGATACCAACCGCGTCAGACCAAGCATTCTTCCACCGGCCTGCCAGCTCCTTGACTACAATGGCAATGCCATAGCTGCCAGTGGCTCATGCCAACTCGGAGTTTCCAATAAGTCATTTAAAGCGACACTGCAATTTGAGATCGTGGGACCTGACAGAGCCTCCCTGCTCGGTGCTCGGGCCTGCAAACTCCTGAACTTGGTTCAGCGAGTCCACACCATGTCATCCTCACAGGCGACGGCCTCACTTGATGAGAACTTCCTGGCTGAAATTGATGACATCATCACGCAGTACCACAGCATGTTCGATGGAATGGGCACACTCCCATACCAATACAACATCCTGCTCAAACCAAACGCCACCCCTGTGATCCACGCACCACGTCGGGTGCCAGCATCCCTCAAGGATCTCCTCAAGCAGCAGTTACAGGACCTCCAGGACCAGGGCATCATATCAAAGGTCACAGAACCCACAGACTGGGTCAGCTCCATGGTCTTGTCAAGAAGCCGTCAGGGGAGCTTCCAATCTGCATCGACCCCAAGGATTTAAACCACAACATCATGAGGGAACATTACCCGATACCAAAACGAGAAGAGTTGACCAGCGAGATGGCTCATGCCAAACTCTTTATGAAGCTGGACGCCTCCAAGGGGTTCTGGCAAATACAGCTGGATGCATCCAGTCGCAAGCTGTGCACATTCAATACCCCGTTCGGTCACTACTGCTACAACTGGATGTCTTTTAGCATCATCTCTGCCTCAGAGGTATTTCACCGCATCATGGAACAGATGATGGAGGGTATCGAGAGGATGCGCGTGTATGTTGACGATGTCATAATCTGGTCCACAACTCCTCACGAACACATCGATCGCCTAAGCAGGTATTCCACAGAATCCATGAGCATGGCCTCCGACTCAACAGAGCCAAGTGCTCGTTCGGTCAATCAGAAATCAAATTCCTTGGTGACCACATCTCGCAGCAAGGTGTGCGGACAGATGCTGACAAGGTCTCGGCGCTCAACGCCATGAAGACCCCAGAGGACAAGAAGGCGGTCCTCCGCTTTCTAGGGATGGTCAACTTCCTCAGGAAGTTCATTCCCAACATGGTGGCACACACCACACCTCGTCAAAAAGTCGACGGAATTCCAGTGACTGCCCACTCATGAGAACAAATGGCGTGAGCTGAGGGCAAAACTCACCACAGCCCCGGTTCTGGCATTCTTCGACACTATCAAAGAGACCAAAATTTCCACTGACGCGAGCCAGGACAGTATTGGGGCGGTGCTTCTCCAATGGGATGACTCCTCCTCATGGGCCCCAGTTGCGTCTGCCTCCAGAGCCATGACGCCCACTGAGCAACGGTACGCTCAGATCGAGAAGGAATGCCTGGGCCTCCTAACGTGAATCGACAAATTTCACGACTATGTGTGTGGTCTCCCAAAATTCACGGTTGAGACGGACAACAGGCCATTAGTCCACATAATCCAGAAGGATTTGAATGACATGACGCCTCGGTTACAACGAATCCTTCTCAAGGTACGCCGCTATGACTTTGGACTTGTCTACACGCCAGGCAAATAACTCATTGTTGCAGATGCCCTTTCCAGGTCTATCACCACACCGTGTGAACAAACTGACTTTGTCTGCCAAATCGATGCGCAGATGCAATTGTGTGCCTCCAACCTTCCGGCCACTGATGAGAGGGTCATCCAAATTCGTGAGGAAACTTCTGCTACAGCGTGTGATGCAGCACCTCACGAATGGCTGGCAGAAGGGACAGTGTCCCCAGTTTTACAACGTCAAGGACGACCTGAAGGTAGTGGACGGCATCCTCATGAAGCTCGATAGGATTGTGATTCCGCAGAGCGTGCGAGCTATGGTGCTCGGCCAACTCCATGAGGGTCACCTGGGGGTCGAGAAATATCGACGCAGAGCTCGAAAGGCAGTCTATTGGCTGGGCATCAGCCAGGATGTTGCCAACACGGTCCTCAACTGCCCCACATGTCAGAAATTTCAGCCAGCTCAACCCAAAGAAACTCTGCAGCAACATGAGATAGTGACCGCCCCATGGTCCAAAGTCGATGTCGACCTTTTCCACGCCAAGGGGCGTGACTATGTCCTCCTGGTCGACTACTTCTCCAATTACCCAGAAGTGGTGAAACTGTCCGACCTCATGACGAAGGCGGTGATTAAAGCATGCAAAGAACGTTTGCCAGGCATGGGATACCGCTCACGGTGATGAGTGACAACGGTCCCTGTTTTTACAGCCAGGAATGGTCTGATTTTGCCCGCCTATACAACTTTCGTCACGTAACCTCCAGCCCCCACTATCCGCAGTCAAACGGGAAGGCCGAAAAAGCGGTTCATATCATCAAGAGATTACTATGCAAGGCTGCAGATTCAGGCTCCGACTTCAACTTGGCGCTGCTGGCATACAGAGCATCCCCGCTGTCCACTGGGTTGTCTCCCGCGCAAATGCTGATGAATCGCACTCTGTGGATGATGGTTCCAGCCATCCATGTTCCAGACCTTGACCACCTCACGGTCATACAAAAGGTGCAGCAGTCTCGGGCCCAACAGAAATCAGTATACGACGCTCATGAAACGGATCTCCCCGAGCTTGTCCCAACTGATCGTGTTCTTGTGCAGGTGCCTGACGGCGGCTGGTCCGCCACAGCTGTGGTGGTCAAGCAAGTGGCCCCAAGATCGTTCCTTGTCCACATGGCTGGTGGCTCCTTCCTACGACGCAACAGACAGGCGCTGCGCAGAGTTCCACGCCCGCCACCTAACCATGATGTTCCGCCTCACACAATGCTTCCTCCGGACGTGCCCTACCACGAGGCCACCGATCTACCAGCAATCCTGCCGACCTCTGTGACCACCACATTGGTGGCGATCCCGCCTATCCAAGTGCAGGCGGCCCCTGATCCACCCTTGAGGCGGTCAACCAGAATTCGTCGCCCGCCGCAGAGACTAAACTTAAAGACTGAACTCTTGCACAACTGTGTTACCTTATCGTTTTGACCTCTGTAAATATCGTTTGTTACCGTTTCATCTGCTCTATATCTGCACTAGCGACACCTTTCTGTGTACATAAGTCCATTTTAGCACATTCTGTATATAGTCACGCACATATACACATCCACACGCACATGCACTTTAATATTTATTATCTCAACACACACAATACAAAAAAACGGGGGGTGAGATGTCATAATATACATCTATGTATATAATGGAGTGCAGACAGGCAGTGATTGACACACAGGATGACCAGTAAGCACACAGAACAGAGCAGCCAACCACCAGACAGGACACAACTACTATAAAGCCAGAGGGCACCAGTTTTCCCGCTCTCTCGGGACCTAGCCTCTGAGACAGTCAGAGTTAGTGAGCTGGCCAGTGCAAACACCATGTGGTAGCTAGTAAGTCTGGTTAGGCTAGTATCAGGTCTCCAGTCAAGTCACCATAGTGTCAACCCACAGTTGAACATGTATAATAGTTTAGATGTTAAATAAAATTGTGTTGCATCTTATCAAGTGTTGGAGGTCTGTCTCTCGTTTTACTGCATCAAGTGCAGTCCACATCGACCCAGCCTACCCAACATATCAGTTGAAAGCTTCAAATTCCTAGGGGTGCACATCACCAAATTGGTATGGCAACTGCTCGGCCCAAGACCGCAAGAAACTTCAGAAAGTCGTAAACACCGCCCAATCCATCACACGAACCTACCTCCCATCCATTGACTCTATCTCCACCTCCCGCTACCTGGGGAAAGTGGGCAGCATAATCAAAGACCCCTCCCACCCGGCTTACTCACTCTTTCAACTTCTTCCATCAGGCAGAAGATACAAAAGTCTGAGAACACGCACGAGCAGATGCAAAAACAGCTTCTTCCCCGCTGTTACCAGACTCCTATACGACCCTCTTATGGACTGACCTGATTAATACTACACTCCTGTATGCTTTATCCGATGCTGTTGCCCTATTATGTATTTTCCTTTTCTTTCATTTTGTTTTCATGTACTAAATGATCGTTTGAGCTCCTCACAGAAAAATACTTTTCATTGTACCTCGATACACGTGACAATAAATAAATCCATCCATCCATTCATCCATCCACTGACCTCCAAGTGATTGACAATCCTTTATCTGGCACAGTTGTTCATACTACTGAATCCAGGTTTATCTGTAAATTAAGAGAGGGCATATCCTGGAGAACGGACCTTCAAAATGGCAGCGCTGCCGTCAAACTAATGCAAAACATCATGCCTGCTCTGTCTGCTGCCTCCAGATGACAGGTGCACATGCACACAAACACCTTTGCAAAGATGAACAGCATTTGGTGATATTAAGGGGGCCTTCCAGCACCCAAAGAAGAGGCAATACTAAGCCCAATTTCACCACCAATATTTTCTTCCTCTTTACCTTTGCCTGTTAGTTCTTTATTTTTTAATGTACCCAATTCTTATTTTTTCTGATTAAGGGGAAATTTAGCGTGGCCAATTCACCTACCCTGTGCATCTTTTTGGTTTGTGGGGGTGAGACCCACGTAGACAAGGGGGGGATTGTGCAACCTCCAGAAGGATGGTGACCTGGGGCCGGGATCAAACTTGGGTCCTCAGTGCCGAGGTGCTAATCACTGCACCGCTCGAAACGTTAGCTCTTTTCTCTCCCTACAGACGCTGCTAGACCTGCTGAGATTTTCCAGCATTTTCTCTTTTGGTTTCAGGTTCCAGCATCCGCAGTAATTTGCTTTTATTTATTTGTTAGATCTTGATGCCCTCCTCCTCAGCCAGAATTGAAATACGTTCTGAGCTTTGTCAGACTTTGGAAAATGTTAACTCCTTGTTTTGATGTTTTCTTTTGATAATCTCTTTCTCTTTAAGTGTGGCTTTCACAATGTTTCTTGCTCCTGTCACTGGAGTGCAATCTACAGATGTTCAAGCCTGCACCTGAAGCTATGGAAATGAGTCAACGTTTAGCGTTCAAATATTGGGTGCAAATAGCATTTGGGTCTGCTCACAACTCAGCACTGGCACTTCACATCTAGACTACACCACTATCAGGAAATCTTGGGCCTCGCCATACTTTCACAGTGAGATTTCAGCACCAGACATGCTCCCTCTGAAAATGGTCACAGCTGCACTCAGAACCTCTGGTTCTATGAATGCCGGTTCCCTGAGGAGACTGCTGTATGGGTGCTTGTTTTCCACACTGAAATAAAGCTGGAAATCTAAAATGTAGGTGCAGAGCAGCTGTTCACAAACAATTGGCCAGATGAATGACAATACACGAGACTCACAAATTGGAATTTATACACCTCCAGGTGATCACAAAATGTTTGACTGTTCCTGATGCAGCAATTTCGGGTTTGTAAGGATAGTTTCATCTTCAGTGTTCATTAATGCTCCTTTGTACAGTACATTTATCTCAGGGACAAACTCAGGCACCTATTATAGTTTTGCCTCTGAGACGAATGTAATGCACAGGCAATTTTTCTCTTTTAGCATTTGACCTGCTTCTTTTGCAAAGCTGTCATTGCTTCAGCACTCATTCTTTTCAATTCCCTGGGGAATAGTATTATTGCACACGCTGGGGCTGATATGTGGGTCTTTCATTGCTTGAGTTTTTATCTGATTGGCTATGATTTGAAGAATCATTGAACATGTGGTATTTTACTCATTAGGTCAGACAGTTTGAAAAAAATGCATGATATTAAAGGAAGGTTAAATGAAAGCCAGGTTTGCATTAAAGCTGGTGTGTTTGTAGGGGTGAGGGTTATATTTTAATCAAACAGTTTTAAATTGTTCAATAATCTGCGGTACTTGTACTATTTAGTGGCATATAAAATACAGTGCAAGTTTCTTCCCAGGTCCAAATAGTGAATGATATTTTATTGTCAAATTTGAGAGGTAGCGCGGTGACACATTGGTTATCACTGCTGCTTCACAGCTCCAGGTTCAATTCCAGCCTCGGGTGTCTGTGTGGAGTTTGCACTTTCTCCCCATGTCTCCGGTTTCCTCCCACAGTCCAAAGGTGTGCAGGTTAGGTGAATTAGCCGTGATAAATTGCTCCTTAGTGTCCAAAGGATTAGGCGGGGTTACGTGGATATGGTGCGAGCATGGGATTAAGTGCTCAAGGGCCAGTGCAGACTCGATGGGCTGAATGGCCTCCTGCATTATAAACTCTATGATTGTATAATTCCATTCCACTGTAAAAATGGAATATGGAGTATTCCCATGAATGCACAAACCAAGTGCTCAGTAACTCTTCTCTCACAGGCAGAGATTGCGCTAGCATTGTGTTGCTTCCTCAATTACAGTAGCAGAATGGCTATTTTATTGGACCAGTAATCCAGACGCTTGGACGAATGATCTATAGCCATGAGTTCAACTCCCCCAAAATGGCAGCTGGGATATGTACATTCAGTTGTCATGGGAATGTTACTTTAAGAAATGTTTGTCTTCTCAAGTGGCTGCAGTGATGCCATTGTGTGGGTGGAGCTGGGCTCTGACTCTGCTTTTTATTTTCGTTTTGAGCTGGAAGCTGTTTTTGGTTCTGAGTTTTAGTTTCGTTTTCAGTTGGAGAGCTGCATTCAAACCAAGGAGGTGTATCTTGGTCTTTCTCTCTGCATGCTAAAGAATGTCTCCAGATCACTTAATGATTTCAAAGTAATACCTGTTTCTGTAAGGAATGCAAATCTACTGTCTTTGTTAAAAATAGTTTTTGGCTTATGGATGTTGTTAGGAAAGTTACTAAGGGTAACTATGTAGGGGTGAGGGTTATATTTTAATCAAACAGTTTTAAATTGTTCAATAATCTGCGGTACTTGTACTATTTAGTGGTATATAAAATACACTGCAAGTTTCTTCCCAGGTCTACAAGGTCTTACTATCTATAAAGTACTGTATCTTTGCGGCGGGGGAGGGAGGGGGGGGGGAGTATCAGGGTTGGTAGTTGATAAGGTGTTTACTGTGTGTTTATAAAATGCTAACTGGATTCATAGAATAAACATTGTTTTTGTTTATAAAATATATTTTAGATCTCTGTTGCATCACACCTGTAAAGTGGGCCCTTCTGCTCCCCATAACCAAAATCTATTCAAAGTTGTGGGTCAGGTGAACACCATGATATACTTTGGTGTTCTCTCAATCCTGGCCCATAATACAGTGAATTAAATAAATCATGAATAAAAAGTGAATATCAAGTAATTATGATCATGAAATCTCCATATAAACATTAAAAACCCACCTGATTTACGAATGTCTCTTTGGGAAGAAAATCTATCGCCCTTACTCTGTAGTCTGGCATATATGTGATTCCAGACACACAGCAATATGGTTGACCCTTAACTCACCCTTTAAAGTAGCCTAGCAAGTCAGAAAGTTGTATTAAACCGCTACAGAAAAGTTGAATGAGAATAAAATCAGCTAAACAACATGGTGTCAACCTGGGTTTCAGGCAAGACAGTTTTCCACTTTGCAAAGTCTTCACGAACGCCTTTGGACATGTGCTAAGATTGTGAGAGTTGTCCCAAAGACTGGTCAAGCAACAACCTGATAAAGTCATACTTACTGAATCATACCTTTCTGCTAATGTCCAAGACTCCTCAGTTACTGGGCGGGATTCTCCAGAGTATCCACGCCGTTGTAAACGCCGTCACGTTTTACGACGGCGTGAATGGACCACTCCCAGGACTAATTCCGGCCCCTATAGGGTGCCAGCACAGCGCTGGAGTGGTTTGCGCCGCTCCAGCTGCCAATCCCGGTGTGAATTGTGGGCCACGGGATCCGCGCATGCTCAGTTGCGCAGAGCCATCGAGGACATGCACAGTGGCCTCCTTCAATGCGCCGGCCCCGATGCAACACGGTGCAGGACTACAGGGGCCAGCGCATGGGAAAGGAGGCCCCCAGCCAGAGAGGCCCGGCCCGCCGATTGGTGGGCCGCGATCACGGTCCAGGCCACATGAGGCCCCCCCGGGGTGGGACCCCTCCTGCCCCCCCACAGGCCACCACCCGACCCATCAACGCTGAGGTCCCGCCGGCTCAGAGCAGGTTAGACTGGCGCTGGTGGGACTCGGCTTTTTTCTTACGGCCCGCTTGACCTATCTGGGCCGGAGAATCGGTGGGCCGGCCTTGGAGAGCGGCCCGCAACCGGCGCCACGCCAACCACGCCGGCGCCAATGGCGCCGATTCTCCGCTCTGTGGAGAATCGCGTGCCAGCATCGGGGCGGCGTGGCCCGTTCGCGGGGATTCTCCTGTCCGGCCCAGAGCTGAGCGAATCCCGCCCACTATATCTGCGTATGCCCTGTCCCAGTTGCAGAATGGATCCAGCAGCGTAGTGGCTGAGTGGTATACCGTCAGGAAGCAGTACACCTTGGAGTCCTCAACATTGGGTGGAATTTAATACAGCCTTTCACAGAGGGAACGATGGCAGTCTGATCCACTTAATAGTGGAAGAGGCCTTGCGACAGTCTCTCGGCATGTGCAAAGCCTCTCCCGAGTGGAGTTCCGCAGCGATCTGTGCTGGGGCCTCAACGTTTTACAATTTACATCAATGACTTCGATGAGGGGAGTGAAGGCATAGTTGATAACACAAAAATAGATGGAAAATTTGTTGTGAAATGAAATGAAATGAAAATCGCTTATTGTCACAAGTAGGCTTCAATGAAGTTACTGTGAAAAGCCCCTCGTCGCCACTTTCCAGCACCTGTTCGGGGAGTCTAGTACGGGAATTGAACCATGCTGCTGGCCTGCCTTTGTCTGCTTTAAAAGCCAGATATTTAGCCCAGTGTGCTAAACCAGCCCCTCGAATAAGACATAGTTTGCAGATTGATATCGATAGGTTGTGTGAGCGGGTAGAAGTTTGGCAGTTGGAGTATAATGTGAGAAAAAGTGTGAAGTTGTTCACTTTGGCAGGAAGGATAAAAAACATAGTATTACTTAAATGGAGAACAACTGCAGAACTGCAAGGTCGAGGAGGAGTTAAGTGCTCTCATGCATGAGTCACAAAAAGTTGGTTTGCAGGTGCAACATGTAATCAAGAAAGCTAATTGAATACTAACCTTCATTACATATAAAAATAGAAAATAGAAACAGGAGGAGGACATTCAGCCAGCCCTTCGAGCCTGCTCCGCCATTCATTATGATTATGGCGGATCATCCAACTAATAACCTAATCTCGCCTTCCCCCCCATATCCTTTGGCCCACGTGCTATATCTAATTGCTTCTTGAAAACATACAATGCTTTGGCCTCAACTACTTTTTGTGGTAACAAATTCTACATGCTCACCATTCTCTGGGTGAAAACATTTCTCCTCATTTCTGTCCTAAATGGTCTACCCCGTATCCTCAGACTTTGACCCCCTGGTTCTGGACACTCCCACCATCCGGAACATCTTTTCTGCATCTACCCTGCCTCACCCTGTTAGAATTTTATAGGTTTCTATGAGATTCCGCCTCATTCTTCTGTGCTTCAGTGAATACAATCCTAACTGACTCAATCTCTCCTCAAACCTCCATCCTTTCATCCCAGGAATCAGTCTGGTAAACCTTCGCTGCACTCCCTCTAGAACAGGAACTCCCCGCTGACAAGTATGACATGCAGTGGCATTCTCAGATAAGGAGATCAAAGCTGCACACAATATTTCAGGTGTGGCCTCACCAAGGCCCTGTATAATTGCAGCAAGATATCCCTGCTCCTGTGCTGGAATCCTCTCGCTATGAAGGAATTGAACATAAAAGTAAGGATTTCATGCTTCAGTCATACTGGGCATTGGTGAGACTCCATCTCAAATACTGTGTGCGGTTTTGGTCTCCATATTTAAGGAGGGATGTAAAAGTATTGGAGATGGTTCAGAGGAGGTTGACTAGATTGATACCTGAAATGAATGAGTTGTCTTATGAGGATAGCTTGGAAAGGCTGGGCTTGTTTCCACTAGAGTTTGGAAGAGTGAGGGTTGACTTTACTGAAGTAGGATCCAGGACGGTATTGACAAGGTGGTCGTTGAAAGAATTTTTCCTTTTGTGGGTGAGTCCGGACCTAGTGGGCACTATTTCAAAATTAGGGTGTGCCCTTTTAGAACAGAGATGAGGGGCTGGATTCGCTATATGGCGCACTGGTGTTATCCTGCCAGAGCTGAATTGCTTCTGGTTTGTGCCAGCGCTGGGAGTGGTGCCTAGAAGCAATTCATTCTCCCTTGCAATGCAAATTTATGCATGGCGTGGAGTGCAAGGGATTCCATTTTGAGGGAACGCCCAATCGCGAGGGCCAGAGGCTGGCCCCCATCCCCCCTGCAAAACATGACTCCCCGCTGACAAGTACAACACGTAGGGGAGTCCTCTACTGCCCATCACTAAAATTGCCTTGTCATCCCACCTCCACCAGCACGCATGCAAGAGGGTGACCTGATCCCCCCCCACCGAATCCCCATCAGAGACCCTCCCATCAGACCCCCCCCCATTAGAGACCACTACCAGACACCTCTACCAGAGAGCTCACCATAGACCCCCATCAGACCTCCCCATCAGGCTCTCCCACCAGACTCCACAATCAGAGGCCCCCTTGTACCTGAGACCCCCCCATCAGAAACCCCTGCACATCAGAGCCCGCCCCCTCACCCCGCCCATATCAGAGCAACTCCCCTCATCAACCACCTCTGCCTGGAAACTAAAGAGCAGTTCAGGAAGAAACAGTGAAACAGAAACAGTGTGTTCAAATAACCCATTTGCAACCTCCGTCTGGTGCAGTACATGAAGCTCATGGCCACTGCGAGTAGGGAACTGGAGTATTAGAAACGGATCAGTGTCGATCCCATTTCTTTGCCTGACATGATATTCTCTGCCTCATCAGGAACTCCGTGGTGGGGGGCAATTGGGGGGGGGGGGCAAAGAACCGCCCCGCCCCCCAGGAAAATGTTTGCGACTTTGGAATTCTCTGTCTCAGAAGACGGAGGAAGTTGGGTCACTGAATATTTTAAAGGCAGAGGCAGCTAGATTCTTATTTTGCAAGAAAAGCAAAGATTATTGGGGATAGAAGAGGAATCTGAAAATCAGAATGAACAGATCCACCATGGATTTATTGGATGCCGGAGCAGGCTCGAGGGGCAGAATGGCCTATTTCTGCTCCTATGTCGTATATTGGTCAGATTAATTCAGAGGTCGCAAGGGGCTGATGTGGGAATGCCAGCCGGATGTCGATCAGGCTCATTAGTTAATTATTTCTCACCTATTTTCCCTCAAACCATTGCTATTTAGTGAGATTGCTAATTACATCATTTGGGGACAATTTGGTTATTTGGTTTGCAAAAGTTCCCCCATTGAGGATCATAACACAGGCAATAATCATCTTCAAAAAGAGAACGTTTGACAATATCCATTCGATATTTAACAGCATTCCCATGTCTGAATCCTTTACCATCAACATGAAAATGAAAATCGCTTATTGTCACAAGTAGGCTTCAATGAAGTTACTGTGAAAAGCCCCTAGTCGCCACATTCCGGCGTCTGTTCGGGGAGGCTGGTACGGGAATTGAACCATGCTGCTGGTCTGCTTGGTCTGCTTTAAAAGCCAGTGATTTAGCCCAGTGTGCTAAACCAGCCCCTGGGGCATCACCATTGACCACAATCTTAACTGGACCATCCATATAAGGGAGGTGGTGGCATGGTGGTAATGTCATGGGGCCAGTACTCCAGAGGCCCAGCTGGTGGAAATTAAGTTCAATAAATAACATCTGGAATTGAAAATTAGTCTTAGGAACGGTGATCATGAAGCCATCATCAATTGTAATAAAAACCCATTTGGCACACTAATGTCCTTTAGGGAAGGAAATCTGCCGTCCTTACCTGGTTTGCCTACAAGTGACTCCAGACCCAGAGCTATGTGGTTGACTCTTAATTGTCCAGCAAGCCATTCATTTCAAAGACAATTAAAGATGGCCAAAAAATACTGGCCTTGCCAGTGATGCCCACACCCCATTAACAAATAAATAAAAAGGAAATACAGTGGTGTTGAAGTCAGATTTAGGAAGAAGATTTTTAGATAAAAGGTACCCATTGGCTTAGATGCCTGTTTAAGAGGCAATTTGTAGGAATAGATAGTGTATACACAATGCTTGTGATTTTATAAGCTAAGAATTACTAATATCAGAAAGGACACAAAATGGCTGTTAGCTGAACTAGTCACATTCCTGAACAATCATCAGCTGGCAAACTGGTATAAATAACATCATTTAATTACAGATAGCAGAGTTAGTCAGGGAGGCAGGATTGATTGATATCAAGGCATTGAATGGGACACAAACATGGGAGTTTCTAGGGAGTACTTTACCAGCCACTGATAACAGCTCCACAGGACAGAGAGCATTGTGTATCCTCACCAGCTCAAGATCTCCAGGTGCAGGGAGGAGTCATAACTTTAACAGTTAGTATGAGTGACTTCTTCATGAAGTTTGGGGCTGGTAAGATACCAATCCACTTTACGTAATGTAAATTTAACTGGATATATATATAATGTATGTAATCTATAATCAGTATTATTGGGCAAGGTCCAGCCGAAATGGGCTGTGTAGCTGTTTTGAAAAATATACGAATAGATGTTTTCCTTTGTTCGGTGGAGAGATGGTCTGCGACTTTAACAGACGCCATCTCCCCGCCGGCGAACGAAACCATTTGATGCGAGGACCAGTAGCCCTGGGCATTGAGTGATTTCTTTGAGATCCTCTCCCGCTAACAGTTGCTACAAGAATATACCAGACGCTTGGTATTTTTCAGACAGTAACTCGCCTCTTGACACCCCAAAGTTTTCTTCCTCTCCCCGCCATCTTCATGTCATAACTCAGGGATGTTATGGAACACTGTCCACTTGCCTGGATGAGAACAGCTCCAAACACTCCAGAAGTTTGACAGTATCCAGGACAAAGCAGCCTGCTTTAATCGACCATCCACCTTCACAAACCTTCACTTCCTCCACCACTGATGCATAGCGACAGCAGTGTGCGCCATCTACAAGACAGTGCGCTCGGTAAATCACGGCAGCAGAAACATGGAACAGCACTACCTCCAATTTCCACAAAGAATCGCTCATTGGTTTGGATAAATATCGCTGGGCCTTCATCGTCATGGGGTCATAACCCTGAAACTGCCTCCCTGGGACTGCAACAGATCTAGAAGGAAGCCCACCAGCACCTTCTCACAGATGACTAGGTATAAACAATAAATGCTTGCCTCATCCCAGGAACAACTGAAAATTTTTAAAAATACATGCAT
Source organism: Scyliorhinus torazame (assembly GCF_047496885.1). Lineage (NCBI taxonomy): Eukaryota > Metazoa > Chordata > Chondrichthyes > Carcharhiniformes > Scyliorhinidae > Scyliorhinus > Scyliorhinus torazame. The sequence goes on along the minus strand of NC_092723.1, from coordinate 52,941,823 downwards.
CTATTGGTTTGCCCTGGAATAGTTTTTTTTAACAATGTTCAGCTGAGCACAACTTGTAAGTGTTGAGTGCCACCATCAGTCCCAGAGTTCGTTCTGTATTCAAATCAACCTACATACAACCAAAATTCAGAATTATTTGGGTAATTTGGAATTTAAAAGGCATCCCTTTTAAAAGGAAATAGCACAAACACTCTTTTATATGTAATGCTCAAATCCCCACTGTCTGGTTTACCAAATACTACTGAGAGCAGTACTGTTATGAATATTAAGAAATACTATTTGTAGTAGTTGCTTTTATTTAAAAAGAACCCATTTAGCTTGACTTCAGATGTTCTAAATTGTAAGATCTGAATGCAAACTGAAGTTATCTGCTCATATCCCAATAATCTATTCCCCAATACCTGCAAATGACTTGTACCTTTTAAACAATTCATTGCAAAACAGTTTACTTCTTCAGCTGTAGACTTTACGAAATGGAAGGCAACATTTATTATGGTGTGCTCAACATCTTAATTTGGATGTGTGGTATTATCAAGCATGTAAGAACTGCAAGGGCGAATGAAATGTTTAGATCAGCCACGAGAGGGAGTTAGAGTTACAAGTATATAAGACATTGATGCTAAGACTTGTGGGGAAGAGAAGTTAAGGAAAGAGCTAGAGTACAGACTGAAGGAAAGGTAGTGTGAGTGAGAGCAGATCATAGTTTATTATAGTGTAGAGATTAATAGTAGATGTGCAGATTATATGTTAATTATCAACTGTATATTATATAGGAGTGTCCACATTAGTAGTATTAATACATTTATAGCTTTGTTCAATTTAAAACTATTTTGTGTTTTTTGTGAACACAATGCCAACCATCCTGAATTTAGCAACACACAGAACACCACATGGTACCAGGAGTTTATTTCTACAAATAAGAAGCAGTTAGATTACAAACGTTAGCTTTAAAAAAAATTGAAGAAAACAATCACCCCATTCCACTGATCAGAAAATCTAGACAAAAGAAGGATCATAACATGGAAAGTTTAAAGAGGCCTGACTACTTCAGAACAAATGGTAAACTATGTCAAAACTGGGCATCCTTTAAACAGCATTTGAAGTTTTGCTATCTGCCTCCGAGTTTGAAAATGTTTCTAATCTAGGAAAAATAGCACTTCTTCTTAATTTGGCTGGAACGCAAGCATTGGAGCTTTATAACTCCTTTGAATATGCTGCTGATGAGGATAAAACAAAATAAAACATAGTGCTGCAGAAGTTCGATACACACTGCAAGAAGCAGGTGACTGAGACCTATGAGCGCTACATGTTCAGTAAAAGGTTGCAGCTAAAAGGGGAATCAGTAGAATCTTTCATTACAGCTTTAAATTTAAGACCACAATCGTGTAACTTCTCCTCCACTGCCGATTCAATGCTTTGCGATCAAGTTGTATTTGGGATAAATGACGAACATTTGCGTGAAAAAATGCTAAGATGACTGATTTTTTTTTTTTAAATTTAGAGTATCCAATTAATTTTTTCCAATTAAGGGGCAATTTAGTGTGCTCAAATCACCGACCTTGCACATCTTTGGGTTGTGTGGCCGAAACCCACGCAAACACGGGGAGAATGTGCAAACTCCACACGGACAGTGACCCAGAGCCGGGATCGAACCTGGGACCTCGGTGCCGTGAGACTGCAGTGCTACCACTGTGCCACTGTGCAGCCCACAAGATGACTGATTTTGCCACTAGAAGATTCAATTAATATGCGCAAAGCCAGTGAACAACCATCCTCCGAATATGCGGCGTTCAGGGCAAAAGAGTACGGAGTCGGGAAACATGGCTAGCGCCATTAATGCTGTGTCGCAGCACAGAAAACTGCGTACAATGGCTGGCGACCATTTTGAGAGTGACAACGTGAGCGTGATGACGTGAACAAGCTGTGACCACGCCCACAGCAAAAACAAATTGTCCGGCATAAGGCAAAAAATGTTCCAAATAAATGGAAAGTGAAGCAGCAGGTTATTACATGAAGGTATGGGTTCAACGATAAGGAAAATTAGGAGAAATGTTAAAAGGAAAAATAGCTTAGGAGAGGTTACTGATAGAGGTGTTAAGATTAAAACTGGAGGTATAAAAATGGAGGTATAAAAGCCAACATAAGGGTGCTTTATCTGAATGCTCGTAGGATTCGGAATAAGTGAGTTGATGGTGCAAATCATCATGAATGACTATGAATTAGTGGCCATTACTGAAACATGGGTAAAGGATGGTCACAACTGGGAATTAAATATCCAAGGGTATCAAACTATTTGGAAGGACAGAGTGGACGGTAAGGGAGGTGGTATAGCTCTGTTATTTAAGGATGACATTCGGGCAATAGTGAGGGATGTCATCGGTGCTATGGAGGATAAGGTTGAATCGGTTTGGGTGGAAATCAGGAATAGTAAGGCGAAAAAGTCACTGATGGGGTAGTCTATAGGCCACCAAATAGTAACATTATGGTGGGGTGGGCAATACACAAAGAAATAACTGATGCATGTAAAAATGGTACAGCAGTTATCATGGGGGATTTTAATCTACATGTCGATTGGTTTAATCAGGTCGGTCAAGGCAGCCTTGAGGAGGAGTTTATAGAATGTATCCACGATAATTTCCTTGAACAGTATGTAATGGAACCTATGAGGGAACAAGCAATCCTAGATCTGGTCCTGTGTAATGAGACAGGATTGATTAATGATCTCATAGTTAGGGATCCTCTCGGAAGGAGTGATCATAATATGGTGGAATTTAAAATACAGATGGAGAGTGAGAAGGTAAAATCAAACACTAGTGTTTTGTGCTTAATGATCTCATAGTTAGGGATCCTCTCGGAAGGAGTGATCATAATATGGTGGAATTTAAAATACAGATGGAGAGTGAGAAGGTAAAATCAAACACTAGTGTTTTGTGCTTAAACAAAGGAGATTACAATGGGATGAGAGAAGAGCTGTCTAAGGTAGACTGGGAGCAAAGACTTTATGGTGAAACAGTTGAGGAACAGTGGAGAACCTTCCAAGCGACTTTCCACAGTGCTCAGCAAAAGTTTATACCAACAAGAAGGAAGGACTGTAGAAAGAGGGAAAATAGACCGTGGATATCTAAGGAAATAAGGAAGAGTATCAAATTGAAGGAAAAAACATACAAAGTGGCAAAGATTAGTGGGAGACTAGAGGATTGGGAAATCTTTAGGGGGCAACAGAAAGCTACTAAAAAAGCTATAAAGAAGAGTAAGATAGATTATGAGAGTAAACTTGCTCAGAATATAAAAACAGATAGTAAAAGTTTCTACAAATATATAAAACAAAAAAGAGTGGCTAAGCTAAATATTGGCCCTTTAGAGGATGAGAAGGGAGATTTAATAATGGGAGATGAGGAAATGGCTGAGGAACTGAACAGGTTTTTTGGGCCGGTCTTCACAGTAGAAGAAACAAATAACATGCCAGTGACTGATGGAAATAAGGCTTTGGCAGGTGAGGACCTTGAGATGATTGTTATCACTAAGGAGGCAGTGATGGGCAAGCTAATGGGGCTAAAGGTAGACAAGCCTCCTGGTCCTGATGGATTGTATCCCAGGGTATTAAAAGAGATGGCTAGGGAAATTGCAAATGCACTAGTAATAATTTACCAAAATTCACTAGACTCTGGGATGGTCCCAGCGGATTGGAAAATAGCAAATGTGACATGACTGTTTAAAAAAGTAGGTAGGCAGAAAGCGGGTAATTATAGGCCAGTTAGCTCAACTTCGCCTTGATGATGCTGGAACCTATCATCAAGGAAGAAATAGTGAGGCATCTGCATGGAAATTGTCCCATTACACAGACGCAGCATGGGTTCATAAAGGGCAGGTCGTGCCTAACTAATTTAGTGGAATTTTTCGAGGACATTATCAGTGCGGTAGATAACAGCGAGCCAATGGATGTGGTACATCTGGAATTCCAGAAAGCTTTTGACAAGGTGCCACACAAAAGGTTGCTGCATAAGATAAGGATGCATGGCGTTAAGGGTAAAGTACTGGCATGGATAGAGGATTGGTTAATTAATAGAAAGCAAAGAGTGAGGATTAATGGATGTTTCTCTGGTTAGCAATCAGTAGTCAGGGATCAGTGTTGGGCCCACAATTGTTCACAATTTACATAGATGATTTGGAGTTGGGGAGCAAGTGAAATGTGTCCAGGTTTGCAGACGACACTAAGATGAGTGGTAAAGCAAAAAGTGCCGAGGATACTGTAAGTCTTCAGAGGGATTTGGAATGGGCTAGGGTCTGGCAGATGGAATACAATGTTGACAAATGTGAGGTTATCCATTTTGATAGGAATAACAGCAAAAGGGTTATTATCTAAATGATAAAATATTAAAACATGCTGCTGTACAGAGGGACCTGGGTATCCTAGTGCATGAGTCACAAAAGTTTGTTTACAGGTGCAGCAGGTGATTAAGAAGGCAAATGGAGTTTTGGCCTTCATTGCTAGAGGGATGGAGTTTAAGACTAGGGAGGTTAAGGCTGCATAAAGTGTTAGTGAGGCCACACCTGGAATATTGTGTTCAGTTTTGGTCTCCTTACCTGAGAAAAGACGTACTGGCTCTGGAGGGTGTGCAGAGGAGTTTCACTAGGTTAATCCCAGAGCTGAGGGAGTTGGATTCTGAGGAGAGTTTGAGTAGACTGGGACTATACTCGTTGGAATTTAGAAGGATGCGGAGGGATCTTACAGAAACATATAAAATTATGAAGGGAATAGATAGGATAGATGCGGGGAGGCTGTTTCCACTGGCGAGTGAAAGCAGAACTAGGGGGCATAGCCTCAAAATAAGGGGAAGTAGATTTAGGACTGAGCTTAAGAGGAACTTCTTCACCCAAAGGGTTGTGTATCTATGGAATTCCTTGCCCAGTGAAGCAGTTGAGGCTCCTTAATTGAATGCTTTCAAGGTAAAGATAGATAGTTTTTTGAAGAATAAAGGAATAAAGGGTTATAGTGTTCGGGTGGGAAAGTGGAGCTGAGTCCACAAAAGATCAGCCATGACCTCATTGAATGGCGGAGCAGGCTCGAAGGGCCAGATGGCCTACTCCTGCTTCTAGTTCTTATGTTCTTATTGCCGAGATGCTCCCAGTGTTGACCAAAAACTATGAATCATCAAGGAAGAAACAGAAAAGGATTTGGATGTCCAAAGGGTAATCAAATACCTCAAACAAGGATGGCCCAATGGATGTTCCTCAGCCTTTCGCAGTATCAACGGAATAGATGGATTCCTACTCAAAGGAGAAAGGATAGTTATTCCTGCATGCCTCCGACAAGGAATTCTGGAACAGATACAACAGGGTCATCAGGATACTGAAACATGTCGTAGACGAGCAAGACAATCTCTGTACTGGCCTGGAATCAACAAGGATGTGGACAATCATGTACAGGAATGCACAATCTGCCAAATACATCAATCTGTGCAGTGCAAAGAAAGTATGAAAGAAAATGAACTCATCATCAATCCATGGATCAAAATTGGTATGGATTTGTTCTACTTTAAATGTCGTGACTATCTAGTCATCAGCGACAATTATTCCCACTATCCCAAGGTGATGATGCTGAATGATCCAACGACAAGTTCTGTAATACGGGCAGCCAAATCCATATTTGCTCGCCAAGGGATACCATTGCGTGTTGTCTCTGACAATGGTCCTTGCTTCACGAGTTGGGAGTGGACACAATTTGCAGAAAAGTACAATTTTAATCACAATTTTAATCACATCACTTGAGCCCATTGTATCCTCAATCAAATGGCGTGTTTTTCATGTTCATGGGGAAGGATTGTAAACTCTTCTGGTGGGAAATTAAAGGGTGGAATCCACGATTGGAGAAATTGCACATGGTTTGTTTAAGAATTGAAGTGGATAGGCCAATATTATGTTGTCATCATTCACCTGAGGTTTGTTTTGAAGATATCCTGCTCAGAACCAAAAGCAAAGCAGCTTGATAGTGATGCTATCAGGGCTGGTAAAAATATTTCACGTTTAGAAGCTTTAACTGCACCGTCGTTTGTGGTAAAATTGGATTGCAGTTTGCCACCTTCTTCTTTGGAATAAGTTGGGTTCCACTAATGCACTACAATTTTTGCATGGTGTCTGGAAATTCTTAACTGAATACTCTTCAAAGAAAAACAAGCATTCTTTAGCATTTCACAAAGAGATGCCAACATGTTGTTATGCAGATTTTGACTCTGCAAAATTTCAGCAGCAATACTTCATAAGGCTCCAGAATGCTCCTCCAGTCCTTGGATCCTGAACAGTACCATGTCCATGTTGCTGCTCTAGCCCTGGAATAGGTGAGAAGCATGCATCTGACAACCTTGGCAAACTGAAAGGATAAATTAGAGTTTTATCAGGTTTATACCGTTTGACACTGGGAGTCTCTTCACACTGCAGAACCTGCAGCTGTCATAAACTGACCTTGTTGACCACATTTGAAAGATACTTGGGCATGCACTTTGCGTGCCGTAACCTAGAGGGCTACTGTTATAACCCACATGGGTCTTACAGGGTGGCAACAATTAATGTCCCCGTGAACCTTGCAGTATACGAGTTCCTCCGTTAAGGGGGCAGGGGTCCTCTAAGCAATGTATAGTTGTACTGTATATAAAGCCGGCCATTTTGGCACTGGCAAGACAGACCCAGTTGGGATCTACTGTGTGGTTATACAATACATATTGTAAATAAACTAGGTTTCTTTTGAGCTACTTGGTGTGGATTCCTTCGTGGCCTTATAAAAACTACAGACCAAGCTCTGGAAAAATGAGATTAGGCCGGATAACTCTTTTCTGACCAGTACTAAAATGAAGCACTGAATAGCCTCGTTCTGCGCTTTAAGTGTTCTATATTTCTATATTTTTGAGTTACATTTCATGTTTTAAAGTTGCCTATTATGTACAGTTCTTAATTTATGATTTTCCTGTTTGAAAATTGCATCAATTATCGCCAAATCGTAACTATCTTTAAACTAGCTTTCTGATTAATTTCTGATTAATTTTTCGGGATTTCTAACGGAAGGTCAGACATAGAACAGCTCAAAAGATATTGTTAAACCGTACGCAGACCCTGACTATGCATAAAGTAGTATTGTGATGTGTTCCACTGGCTGTTTTTAGTTCCAAGTTGGATTGGTGTGACAGTTAAATCGTCATTTAAATATCGGGAGAAATTCCCCATTTGGGAGATGATCAGCGGGATTCTCCGTCCCGCCATATCCGTTTTCTGGTGCGGCTCGCCCCCGGAGGCAGCGGAATCCTGCGTCTCGGCAGCCGGCCAATGGCGTTTCCATTGTGGGCACCCCCACGCCGTCGGGAAATCAGTGAGCGTGAGTGCGCTGCCGGTTAAATGGAGGATCCCACCAACAAAGAATCCAGCTGGAAATTGATGGCACTTAACTCTGTTTGGTGGTTGATGTTGATAAATATTGTGATTAAAGCACTTCAGAGTTACTCAAGCATGAAGGAAGCTGAATGGAGCAAAGATAACAGTTGTGTGTGTGTGTGTGTGTGTGTGTGTGTGTGTGTGTGTGGAAGCTGTCAATCACAGCCTAGTAACGAAAATGAATGAATGGCTTGCAGCTCACGGATCTGAGTGGTTTAAACACAGCTGACTGCTTTTCTCTTTGCAGAAATTGCAATGATGTGGTGCTTCCTATGTCTGGGCCAGTGTATTGCCCACGAGAGTGCTACAACTGTCATTTTTTCCCCTGCCTGTTTGGACTGCACTCTAGCTTCCTGACAGGGGACTCTTTCTGGGGGCTTCTTGAGAATGTGGTGCCCGGTCCCCTAAGTGGGTGCAAATGAGTCTTAATGACCTATCTTCATCCTCCCGCTGATGCGGGGCATGCACTCGATCCCGACACCAGGGGGGTGGTGCAGAGCATTGGAAACAGATCAGCCCCGATCCCGTTCCCGTTTTCTTCACGAACGCAAGATTCTCAGCCTCACCGGTAACTCTGCAACCGGCGGTGCAAGATGGAGAATTGTGCCCATAACATGGGCGCGATTCTCCGACCCCCCCACCGGGTCGGAGAATCCCCGGGGGGCGGCGTGAATCCCACCCCCGCCGTGTCGCGAATTCTCCGGCACCGGATATTCGGCGGGGGCGGGAATCGCGCCGGTCGGCGGGAATCCCCCAGCGATTCTCCGGTCTGCGATGGGCCGAAGTCCCGCCATGTCAACCCACGCCAGCCGGCGTGGTTTGAACCACCTTTGGGACGGCGGGACACGGCGGCGCAGGCAGGCTCCGGGGTCCTGGGGGGGGGGGTGCGGGGCGATCTGGCCCCAGGGGGTGCCCCCACGGTGGCCTGGCCCGTGATCGGGGCCCACCGATCCACAGGCGGGCCTGTGCCGTGGGGCACTCTTTTCCTTCCGCCGTCGCCATGGTCTCCACCATGGCGGAGGTGGAAGAGACCCCCTCCACTGCGCATGCGCGGGGATGCCGTGAGCGGCCGCTGACACTCCCGCGCATGCGCCACCCGGCAAAGTCATTTCTGCGCCAGCTGGCGGGGCAGCAAAGGCCTTTCCCGCCGGCTGGCGGGGCGGAAATCAGTCCGGCGCAGTCCTAGCCCCTCAAGGTAAGGGCTCGGCCCCTCAAGATGTGGAGAATTCCGCACCTTTGGGGCGGCGCGATGCCGGACTGATTTGCGCCGTTTTTGGCGCCAGTCGGCGAACATCGCGTCGATTACGGAGAATCCCGCCCCTGATTCCCGTGGAGTCTTCGCTAAGTAAAGCTACCGGTGGTCTGACTTAAGATCCATCAAGAAAATGCCCCCAAATTTGTATGTATAATTTAAGTTTAATTGTTAGACTTTATGCATATATTTGTTTGATATATAGCAGCTAAACTTACACAAACATTCTTTAAGCTACTAGAAAGGATTACTTTCTCATTTCCCTAATTGCATATGAAAATTAGGTCTAATTACCATGATTCATTAATGTTTTGTGCAAACAGTAGAAGCACTTGCACTCTAAGTTTCAGAAGGAATGTGGCTTTTAATTTATAGTGAAAAGACCAGCTTCCAATTAATCCTAAATCAGATTTGTAAAAGTAGGTCAAATTAGCATAATTCATTAATCCTCATCCCTTAAAGAATAATCAGACACCAAATTCGATTAAAAATAGGACCTAGGTTTTTGAAATAAAATGGTAGATGAAATGAAAATCATTTTCATAAACCTTCATGTTGAATAATATGAACTGGCAGAGATGTGAAACTATAAGATACATTTTCAGTGCCTTTAATGATATCGCTGATTGAAATAGAAAGAGAGAGAAAACTATGTCTTTAATTTCTAAATATTTTGTTCGCTAATATTATTATAAACCATAGCCAGATGAACATTGACTCAAAATATGAGTATTATCTTGTCTGGATCAGCCATTTAGGGCACTGCAATATATAAAAAAGTGAGAGTATTGATACTAGTGCAATGCCCAAATGATTAAAGTCAAGAAGTCAATTATTCTCCTTTTGTTGAAAAAAGTGCTGCTGCATTTTCAGAGCCCCCAGCCCTGGCGAGCAGAATGTTCTGCAGATTCTCTCGCAATTCCTCGTCCCTCTGCTCACTGCTGATTATCTCAGAGGAGGATTTGCTTTCAGTTGCAGTGGGTGGGGTACCGCAGGCAGAAGACGGAGGGAGAACTAATAAAAGGCATTTTGCATAGCAGCAGCTATCAGTTCTCACTGACCTTGAACAGTAAGAATGAAGGAATCTGAATTAACCCAATATGAAATACAATGTAGATCCCTAAAGGGCTCAGATCTGCAGTGCAGTAAATTTGAGTCAATTCGATTGGGACATTTGTATTCATTCTCTAATCTGTGGAATGTTTAAGCTTCTGAAAAATACGTTTCCCCACAGAAACTTTCTGGGGCACAATCCAATAGCCCACTGAAATCAAGCATGGTATTGCAATGCGTGATTAACCCCTTTGCTTCCGGTGCAGGGGTCATACTGTCTGCTAATTTGCATGACTGCTGCATGTAGCTATTGCTAAATCCGCTACTGAGTGGGGGTATGCCTCAGCAAGTGAGCTAACATTTGTGGGGGGCTTAAAGATAACAGGTACTACATAAAGACAGCCTGCACCTTGTAGTGATCTCTGTATTTAATAATACATGATCAGGCTATGTTGAACAAGTACAGGCAAATGAACACTAGATGGCCTCACTATCAGGACCTACATAAATGTTTTCCCGCTCTTTCTTAGAGGAGTGTGTGTCAGGATTGCAGAGAGAACAGAAGTGCGAAAGCTGGAGAGAAGTTATTAGTTATCAGAGTTTTATATCAACTTATTTAATAGTTAATATCCTACAGCTGTTTATTTGTTTTACTAGTTTAGTATTAAGTAAAAAGAACTCACAAGATTAGTTTGTATTACTCAATAAATTGCTCAATTATTACTGGAAGATTACGGCTATCATTTAACAACTCAGTTTGATTGAGAGAGTAATAAATATATTACATATCGCAATATAACACACCTCTTAAAGGGGAGGTACATTCAGCTTGGAATGGGTACACAAACTGTTTATGCAAACGAGTCTGAGCAGGAAGAAGATTACGGCACCACGCTGTAGAGGTTCTCTGCTGCTGCGCTGGATGCCGAGATGGAGGAGGAGGAGAGGTGTGATTTACACACAGATCCCTACAGGGCTCGGATCTGCAGTGCAGTAAATTTGAGTCAATTTGATTGGGACATTTGTATTCATTCCCTAATCTGCACTTTGTAGTGATCTCTGTATTTAATAATCAAACTATGTTAATCAGAAAGCTCCTCGGGCAAATTTTGTAAAAGCAGCGGAATCCTGGCAATCAATACCAGAGGTCAAGTCCCGATGTAGGGGGTTACAAAATTTCAATGAGTGGTCAAGGTGAGCAAATGTATCTTCAAATACATATTCCACCAAATGCCCCACTGGACCCAGACACAGCTCAATAAATCATGACCCTCCCATTATTGGCCTCTCTATAAAATGCTCCCTTAACCTACTGATGCTAATTGAATCTAAATACTGATTAAGTTAATGTTTTTGATCTATTTGTTGATAGGAAGTATGCATTGCTGGCAAGGCTAGTATTTATTCCAATCCAATTCTCTTCTCGCTCCGAGTGTTGCGCTAAGACAGACTTCCGTCTTCTCCATCGGTAATTATTCCTGGAACAGTCACCAGGGGTCTATAGCTTGAGGGGCACCACTCCATATCAAGTGTGATTGACCAGGAGTCTCTCCATTGCTGGCAAGGCTAGTATTTATTCCAATCCAATTCTCTTCTCGCTCCGGGTGTTGCGCTAAGACAGACTTCCGTCTGTCTCCATCGGTAATTATTCCTGGAACAGTCACCAGGGGTCTATAGCTTGAGGGGCACCACTCCATATCAAGTGTGATTGACCAGGAGTCTCTCCCGCTCTTACCATTGGCATGTTCGGAAGGATTTGCAGGTTGGCATACTCAACCTATTTGAGCACGTTATGAACATCTCTTCCTTGACCATCCAGCCATGTGGCAGGGGAACTCAAACCCGGAGTTTCTGGCTCAGAGGCAGGTTGCTACTCACAGTGCCACAAGACCTCCCCCCAGTATTTATTGCCTGTCTCTAATTGCCCTTTAGAAAGCACTGGTGGCTTCTTGAACCGCAGCAGTTTATGCCGCACCCACATTGCTGTGAGAGAGGGCGCCCCAGAATTTTGACCCAGCGCCAGTTCCAAAGCGGGATGGTTATGATTTGGAGGGAACTTGCAGGTCCCTGCCATCCTGGTCCTTCTAGATGGTAGAGATTGTGGTTATGGAAGGCGCTGATGAAAAAGCCTTGACAAATTGTGATGTGGAAATGCCGGCGTTGGACTGGGGTGAGCACAGTAAGAAGTCTTACAACACCAGGTTAAAGTCCAACAGATTTGTTTCAAATCACTAGCTTTTGGAGCACTGCTCCTTCTTCAGGTGAATGAGCCTGAGGAAGGAGCAGTGCACCGAAAGCTAGTGATTTGAAACAAACCTGTTGGACTTTAACCTGGTGTTGTAAGACTTCTTACTTGACAAATTGTCACAGTGCATCCTGTAGATAATGCAATATAACCACATTGCATCATTGGGGAATATATAAGGTGGTGGATGGTTATCTAAAATTTGACCTTAATTGGATTGGATTTGTTTATTGGATTTGTTTTTTGTCAACAAATGGTATCTCAGCTTTGCAGAGCCACAAGGCCAAACCATTAAAATCCAAAGATCTCCTGTGCTTGTTTCATTCAACAGCAGAGATCAAAGTTCAAATGTACAAGTTTGCTTTTAATTGACATTACTTCCAACTATGCAGCCACCATGGGCGATATTCTCCGACCCCCCGCCGGGTCGGAGAATCGCCGGGGGCTGGCGTGAATCCCGCCCCGCCGGTTGCCCAAGTCTCCACCACCGGATATTCGGCGGGGGCACAAATCGCGGCGCGCCGGTTGGCGGGCCCCCCCGCTCGATTCTCCGGCCCGGATGGGCTGAAGTCCTGCCGATAAATTGCCTGTCCCGCCGGCGTAAATTAAATCACCTACCTTACCGGCGGGACAAGGCGGCGTGGGTGGGCTCCGGGGTCCTGGGGGTGGCCGCGGGGCGATCTGACTCCGGGGGGTGCCCCCACGGTGGCCTGGCCCGCGATCGGGGCCCACCGATCCGTGGGCGGGCCTGTGCCGTGGGGGCACTCTTTCCCTTCCGCCTCCGCCACGGTCTCCACCATGGCGGAGGCAGAAGAGACTCCCTCCACTGCGCATGCACGGGAATGCCGTCAGCGGCCGCTGACGCTCCCGCGCATGCGCCGCCCGGAGATGTCGTTTCCGCGCCAGCTGGCGGGGCACCAAAGGCCGTTTCCGCCAGCTGGCGGGGCGGAAATTCCTCCGGCGTCGGCCTAGCCCCTCAATGTTGGGGCTCGGCCCCCAAAGATGCGGAGCATTCCGCACCTTTGGGGCGGCGCGATGCCCGTCTGATTGGCGCCGTTTTGGGCGCCAGTCGGCGGACATCGCGCCATTTCCGGAGAATTTCGCCCAAGGTCTTCATTAAATGCATAGTTATGCATTAACGCAGTGAGTAATTTTTGCTTTATTTGCGACTCATTGCAACAATTAGTTTATTTTCACTGCTTGGTAAAGCATTTCCAAATACAAGGTCATTAAACCAGATTTGCACATTTCTGCATAAAATCCATGTGGTATTTAATGGGAATATGTAATGCCTGATTACAAGCCATACTCTGAATTTTTAACAGCAGTGTTCCATTGATTCTGAAATTATTTGCATTCTAAGCTGTGTCTTCTAGAAAAAAGATAGTTAATTTACTGTCTTGCTCTTTTGACAAAGAGCTTTGACAAAGAATCATCCAGACTCAAAACGTTAGCTCCCTTCTCTCTCTGCAGATGCTGTCAGTATTTTCTGTTCTTGTTTCAGATTCCAGCATCCACAGTAATTTGCTTTTACCAATATACAACACTCCCGCTGCAAGCAGGTTGACCTGTTCTGAGCTTATTTTCCGTGCCATTCTGTAACCCATGAGAAATGGATAATCCTCCAGCCTTGGCTTGAAGCAAGTGCGTTATGCAAAATCCTTAAAGCCAGGACAAAGTGCTTCAGAATGTGTCACATGATGTCCTGTCGATATTAAGCCATAGATTCACAGTTCCTCAGGCTTGGATTGAAGTGGTTCCACAAAGCAATGCCGGGAATCCCTCTCAGAATGATACAGGTAGGCATTAGCACGGTAATATCCCACGGGGCAGCATAGTAGCACAGTGGCTAGCACTGTGGATTCACAGCGCCAGTGTCCCAGGTTCGATTTCCCGCTGGGTCACAGTCTGTGCGGAATCTGCACATTCTCCCTGTGTCTGCGTGGGTTTCCTCCAGGTGCTCCATACCCATTCTCGGACTCCCCATGGGATTTCCCCCCCCCCCCCCCCCCACCTGCACAGGACTTCCCCAACCCTCCGTGAGCTTGATTCTTGCCCCCTGACCAGACCCCCTATCATCCCACCTAACCCCTCCCCCCCCCTGACATAACTGGACCCCAGTCCAGCAGGTGACCATCCCACCCTCCAAACTCAGATCACCCTCATCTGAGATTACGGTTGCACAGTGGTTAGCACTATAGCTTCACAGCGTCCGGGTCCCAGGTTTGATTCCCGGCTTGGACCAGTGTCTGTGCGGAGTCTGCATGTTCTCCCCGTGTCTGCGTGAGTTTCCTCCGGGTACTCCGGTTTCCTCCCAAATGTCCCAAAAGACATGCTTGTTACGTGAATTGGACATTCTGAATACTCGCTCGGTGTACCTGAACAGGCGCCGATGTGGCGACTAAGGAATTTTCGCAGTAACTTCATTGCAGTGTTAATGTAAGCCTACATGTGACAATAATAAAGATTATTAATATTAGATCCGACCCCGGACCCCCACCAACCTCCCTGATGTCCGGCCATGCAGCTCCCCCCCCCCCACCTCCCCCCCCCCCCCCCCCCCACCCCCACCCCCGCCCCCCCCACCCCCTACCACCTCCCTGGCCCCCGATCCCCCTACCCATCAAATCCTATCCATTTACCTTTGGCACTTAGCTTCTCCCTGGCCTGTTAACTTAATGGACCTTTAAACCTACCTGTTTTTTGGCAGCTGGTATGTAAAAAAAGGGGTGTATCCTCCTTCAGTCTGATTCTGTTGGACTGTGAAGCTGGACTTTGGAGACAGCTGCATTTTCTGAATCTTGCCGCTTGAGTCTGAGAGCCGGGCGAGACAGGCACAGAGGAATTGTGGCACAGGTAAGTGGGCATGGAGTGGCAATCTGACGCTGATTGCCACTTTGAGGAAGTTACGACCCATGAGCAATTTTAACAAACTACCAAATACTTTTAAAATTACAGTAATAGCCAATAGAGATCAACCAACCTGAAAGTGGTTCATGATCCCTTAAAGAGTATTAGCAGGTCATCCTTCCCGCTGCTCAACATATGATCAGCTGGATGATATTAAGAGAAGGCATTAGCTGGGACATTGAGCTCCAACATGGCACTGCAGGCATTTAATCAATGCACTACCCTGATTAGTGTCACAATCTGCCTCCATACGTCCAGTGGACGTTCCCCACTAATTTCTTCACCAAAACGATGATTGCAGCAGCTCATCCTAGAATGTCACCACGTGACACAGATTCTGCAGTAAAAAAATCAGATATCTGGGAGTAAGATTTTGTGGCCATTAGAGTGAGGATAGAGATTGAGAATTTGTGATAGTTACTGTGAAAAATGCAGAGAAAAGGAATTATTTTACATTTTTATAATCTAATGTTAGAATCAAATATTCCATGGTCTGTTATAGCATAGATAAGATGTATAATGATGCCCCTATACCCCAGAACAGTCGCACCTATTGAATCACTGTGCCATCTATTTTTCTTACAACAACCATTCATAGACTCTTTCTAAGTCAGCCGAGCAACATATTTCCAGATTTGGTGAATTTTATACTATGACATACATGTAATCTTTCCATTAGGAACTGGAAAAGGACTAATTCAAATTAGTTTTGCTACCTTTACCATTTTTGCTCAGGGAAAGACACGGTGAGCAGTATATCAAACTTGCTTAGCACAGCTCAACTTCTGCATTTTTGAAACATAAATTCTTAAAATCACAGTTATGAGCCCCAAGTGTATTATTGATGCTGGTTTGATTTGGCTGCCCTTCACCCTGGATAATCAACTGACAGACTGGCGGTGTAGTACGTTAGAACACAGAACCACGTGTCTGCACAAAATAGGGTGACTAAATGTTACTCTACTCAGTGCTCTAATTCCCAGGTTGTATTACTCAGGCACCTATCTTGGGGCCATTCACTTTACTTAATAATGACTGAGATGATGGGATGGGATAGAATGCCAGATATCCAAATCTGTGGATAACGCAGAGGCAGGTTGTATTGTAAGCAGCATCAATTGAATACGCAAAACTGTGCCAATTTGGATTCCAATGGAGGCAAATGTGGGACCATCCACTTTGGACATAAAAAGGGTTGAGAAAGGTTCTTTTAAACGGTGAAAAATTAGAAATAGTGGAAATCCATAGAGACTTGGGGATCTAGATACATTGATCATTAAAATATCATGTACAGGTAATAATTAAAAATGCTAATGGAATGCTTTATTGTTTAAGAGAATAAAACATACAGACAGAAGTCATGTTTCAGCTATCCCCTGTTTAGGCAACAGTGGGAGGATTGTGAGCAGTTCTAGGCACTGCACCTTAGGAAGAATATATTGACCTTGTGGAGGGAGCGCAGTATAGATTCATTAGAATGATGACTTCAAGGGTTAATCTACAAGGAGAGGTTAAACAAATTCAATTAGTATTCTCTGGAATTTAGAAGTATAAGGGGTGACATGATCAAAGTTTTCAAGATATTCAGGTGAACAGCTATGGTAGATTGGGCAAAACTATTTCCACTCGTTGAGGATTAATGGGTGTAGTCAAAAAATTAGAGCCACAGTTTTCAGGAAATTAGGAAACACTTCCACATGCAGAGGGTGGCGCGAGTTTCAATCTCTCTTCTGATAACTGCAATTGACTCGAGATCAATTGTAAATTTTTAAACTGAGATTGATACATTTTTGTTAGGTATTAAGGGGTATCGTGCAAAGGTGCGTTTATGGAGTTAGGCTGCAGATTTGCCATGATCTCACTGAATGGTGAGGCAGGCTGGAAGTGCTAATTGCCCACTCCTGTTCCTAAGCTCCCACAGCCAACTGATTTCAGATCCCAATATCAGGAATTGCTGGCCTCCGATTTGCTACCTGAGTTTGAAAAAAGCATTAAAAATAGTACTAGACGCGGGCAACGGTTAGCACTAGGATCCGGGTTTGAATCCTGGCCCTGGGTCACTGTCCATGTGGAGTTTGCACATTCTCCCCGTGTCTGCGTGGGTTTCACCTCCACAACCCAAAGATGTGCTGGTTAGGTGGATTGGCCACGCTAAATTGCCCCTTAATTGGAAAAAAAAAAAATTGGGTACTCAAAAGATACAAAAAAAATAGCACCAGGCAATAGGAACGGATGGATGATGGGTGGGGAGGGGGGGGAGGGAGGGAGGGGGGGGGAGGGGGGGGAGGGAGGGAGGGGGGGGAGGGGGCGGGGGGGGGGGAGGGGGGAGGGGGCGGGGGGGGAGGGGGAGGGGGAGGGGGAGGGGGAGGGGGGGGGCTCAATCCCAAGAAGCCATGTCACCTGTGCACAGAATAACATTAATAGAGGTTGTGGAGATGTTTGCAATTCTTGTTTGAGCTTTCCCAAAAAAACCTTGAGCTGGATTTCCACCCCCTGCAACCCCCCCTCCCCTGCTGCCCCCCTTCCCCCCACCACCCCATGTGGCATGCTTTGCGGTAGCAAAGGCAGCCTGCCATTGGCCAGCAGTTGGAATCCTCCAGTCCCGCCGATGTCAACAGCTTTTCCATTGCTCGCAACATCAGCCACCAGGAAATCCACAGGAGGTGGGGGGTGGGGGGGGGGTTCGCCATCGTCAGGACCGGAAGATTGTGCCGGCGGGAAGAGCTGGAAAATTTCAGCCATTTTGTGTAGGTTGGGTATGACTGCTTATTTTGTGCTACTGCACTCCCATTTGGAAACCTTCAAAACTATTTGATAGATGTAAAGCTTCTGATACAATTTCAACTACATTTCCAGTAAATCCAGGAAGAGTATGTATAATTAATTACCATTGTTACATTGTTGTGCGTTTTGTTTCATTGATGCAAAACACGCATTTCTTAATAATAATAATAGCTTATTGTCACAAGTAGGCTTCATAGAACATAGAACATACAGTGCAGAGGAGGCCATTCGGTCCATCGAGTCTGCACCGACCCACTTAAGCCCTCACTTCCACCCTATCCCCGTAACCCAATAACTCTTCTTCACCTTTTTGGTCACTAAGGGCAATTTAACATGGCCAATCCACTTAACCTGCACATCTTTGGACTGTGGGAGGAAACCGGAGCACCCGGAGGAAACCCACGCAGACACGGGGAGAACGTGCAGACTCCGCACAGCCAGTGACCCAGCGGGGAATCAAACCTGGGGCCCTGGCGCTGTGAAGCCACAATGCTCTCCACTTGTGCTACCGTGCTGCCCGCTTCAATGAAGCTACTGTAAAAAGCCCCTAGTCGCCACAATTGTTGAAATCTTTCGCATTAATAATTTCATTCCCCACATCCAGATTTTCATAGAATTTACAGTGCAGAAGGAGGCCATTCGGCCCATCGAGTCTGCACCGGCTCTTGGAAAGAGCACCCTACCCAAGGTCAACACCGCCACCCAATTTTGAAGTTGAAGGGTTATTAATTTAGAATTTTCTCTACAAAAAGGGGAGACTGATCAAGGGGACAATTCTTTCCACAGGAGGTTGTTTGCTAATGGATTCTTTGCTGTAGGTAATGGTTGAAGTAAAGACCAAATCATTTTTTAAAGAAACAAATTGACAAATATCTGAAGCGCTTTAAGATTCAGAGGGTACAGCCTGAGAGTGGAGTGGTGGAATTAGTTTGAAAAACAGACACGACGGACAAAATTATTTCCTTCTGTGCTGTAAGCAACTATTGTTCCATTTAAGTTTCACTGTATTGGATTTCAAATATTAAGTTGCTTTTCCAGCACTTTTTCGGTGAAGTGAACCCTTCTCTTAAAATAGCATTGGTGTAGTATAGATACAAGTGAGAAGAAATAATCCTTTGAAGGCGTTTGATATCATTGCTCAAGGTTATTATGACAAAACATATTGCATTGTAAGAAATCTCAAGCCTGACAATCTTTCCAAAACATAAAGGAGTATGTCACCTATGCCACTCTCAGTAGACCATGTTTCCTTCAGCTTTCATACTTGAAAATGATACAAAATCTAATATCAGCAAAATTACTGGTTTAGCTTTCTTACCTTCTCTCTGTACCTTTGGGAGGAAGTGGGGTAGGGTAAAGAAATAAATGTTAGCAGGGAGATTGAGAAGTCGTTTCACTCTAAAGTTGCAACCTTATTTTGTCACTGCTAATGTAGTGGATGAATAAAACATCAGAATAGCTTACTTGAACATGAGTATTTAACTAAAAAGATGCCAGCCTTCAGACTTGAGCACAAGGATTAAATACCAAGCATTTTTCATCATATCATTGACGACATGCAAAATTATAGAGTTTTTTGTGAACTGCATTTTAAGCCATTTGGGTGATAGTTTCAGAGTGCATGAGGAATACATAAATGGAGCCAATATTGATTAACATGAGGCTACCATCCAAAATGTTTAATTAAAGTGCTCTAGCCATTTATTGTAGAGCAATCGTGACAGAGAGACGTTTCCAATCAATATTTTAGTATGAGTTTGTCGGATCGTTCACAAGTGTCTATGGTTTGATTTTATTGGGAAGTATAACTCCAATATGTGATGAAATATCAATCTTATATTTTGCTTCATTTAATTTACAAAAGTCTGAGAGGCAATTTTTTTAAAAAAGGATGTAAAGAAATTAAACTGTCTCTTTGAGTCGAGTCTTGTTGGGGAGGGAGAAGGTTGAACTAAAGCTATTTGTACAAAAATCTGAAACGTAGCAGAAAAAAAGATTCATCTTTGTAATATATCATTGAGTGCTAACTCAGTAAATCATCACCACGTTTAGTTGCTTTAAAAGATAAATCTAAGAAAAACGTAAAAATGAATTACTCATTTCCCAGGACCCTCAAATAAAGATGAAAACCTTGCAATTCCTGAGATGTTAGAACTCAAAGCCACTGTTATCTGGACATGCAAGATTGAAGTTTGCAATGGGACCATTTATTTTCGCCCAAAGTGGGTGTAGGTGTTTGTTGTGGGCTCTCATAGAATCCCTACAGAAGGAGGCCATTCGGTCCATCAAGTCTTCACCAACCCTCTCAACGAGTGCCCTACCCCCATAACTCCACCTAACCTGCACATCTTTGGACTGTGGGAGGAGATCGGAATGCCCAGAAAAAAAATCCACGAAGACACGGGGAGAAAATGCAAACTCTACACAGTTACCCAAGGGTGGAATTGAACCTGGGTCCCTGATGCTAGGAGGCTAACCACTGTGCCACCACGCCGCACCTTATGTGGGCATTCTTTACAGAAATGAGACTGGCAGCATGACTTCAATAGCTATAAATGCTGCCATTTTCACTGCATGCTCCTTCGCATAATGCAGAGCAATATTGTGCTAGGATCGCATTTCAGAGGAGTTTGACCCATTTTTATTTCAAAGGCCTAGCGTGATTCTCCACTCCAACGCTGGTTGGGAGAATCGCCTGGGCCGCCAAAATTCCCTGGGACGCCGGTCCGGCGCCCTCCCACGATTCTCCCAAGCGGCTGGAACGGCCCGGTCGGGTTTCGTGGGCCGCAGGCCGGAGAATCGCCGGAGACACCGAAAATGGCGATTCTCCGGCACCCCCGCTATTCTGAGGCCCGGATGGGCCGAGCGGCCAAGCCAAAACGGCGGGTTCCCCCCGGTGCCATCCACACCTGGTCGCTGCAGTCGTGAGCGGTGTGTGAACGCTGTGGGGGTGGCCTGCGGGGGGGGGCGAGGGGGGATCCTGCACCGGGGGTACCTCAGATGTGGGGTGGCCCGCGATCGGTGCCCACCGATCGTCGGGCCGTCCTCTCTGAAGGAGGACCTCCTTCCTTCCGCGGCCCCGCAAGATCCGTCCGCCACCTTCTTGCGGAGCGGACTTAGAGAGGACGGCAACCACGCATGCGCGGATGACGCCTGTTATGCGGCGCTGGCCGCGTCATCTATGCGGCGCCGCCTTTACGCGGGCGACAAGGCCTGGCGCGTGTAGATGACGCGGTCGTGATCCTGGCCCATTGTCAGGGCCTGAATCGGTCGGGACCGGGGCCTTTTCGCGCCGTCGTGAACCTCGACGGCGTTCACGACGGCGCGGCCACTTCGGCGTGGGAGTGGAGAATTCCGCAGATTCCCCATGGCAGTGGATTGCCTGTTAGCTTGAGAAAGCAGAACATTCAAAACCTGACTCTTCAAATAAAAGTAAATATTCAGTTGGCACAGCCGGCACTTCTTATGGTGTAGCAAGGTGCCCGTCTGCTGAAGCTGGTATCCTGCTGGCACCAAATGTGGCCCACTTACATCATGCCAGCACCACAGCTGCTGGGACCTGGACGATTTGGGAGCACATCAATGCCCTGCCCCATTTTATTCCACATTCCAATAATCCCTAATGATCAGCAGATAATTCTGGTGTTTTACATATATAATCGTCATTCATTTCAAAAATCTTCATATATATATATAACTCTTTCTTCTCTTACGCTTGTTCTTTCACTGCAATTATTTTTCATAGGATATGCAGCTTAGAAACAGGCCACTTGGTCCAACCAGTCCTTGTCAGCTTTATGTTCAACTCAAAAGAAGCTTCCTTGCATTCTTTGTCACCTAACCCTATCAGCATAACTGTTTATTCCCTTCTCCCTCATACACTTATTAGCTTTCCCTTGAATGCATTGAGACTATTTGCCTCAACAACTCTCTGTGGTAATGAGTTCCATATTCTCACTGCTCTCTCTCTATTGCAATTTCACTCTATCCTGTTCTTATGGCAACAGTAGCTCTGAGTCTCTCTCGGACATTATAGAACTCTTTGATGTCGGCCTCAGGAGGGAGACTGCAGTCTTAAAAACAATTCCCTCTGTAGATGTTGTAAAATTCATACAAATCACTGTTGTGCCTATGGTGGGAGGCATTGCCATCAGTAGAGCTGGTAAAGAAACTAGCTGAATGTTTTATTCCTTATGTATGTACAGCACCTTTGAATTGCTAGGCAACAAAGTACACGTTAATGACACTGAAACTCTGATTTGTTTTAGCTAGGATGCTTTCAGAAATTGAGCCCTGTATTTCATTGTGGCAAGTTCATCCCTTGTTGCTTAAATCTCTCATAATGTGGCAAATTTGATAGAATTTCCTTGAACTAAAATACATTCAACATGATATACGTCAACGGAATCGAGATTAGGTGAGTATTTTGATCTTTGGTTTTATGTTAGAAATTCAGATATAAAAATGTCAAGACTTTTTATACTTTCTTTCTGGAATCTTCCAATTTGTTATGCACTAAACTGACTCTTCTACATATTGATTCCGAATATTTTGAGAGATGTTTAAAATTCTAATGATAATGTGCACCATCAGAGACTGACATGAAAACATTTATACCTTGAGTTACATGTTAATTTCTTGAAGGCGAATCTTCCGCCTCTATCTCACAGGAAGTCCCACCTTACAGAGCTGCTAGCCAATTAGATGCTTGGAAGCTCTGTTGTCCCAGAAACACCAAACAGGAGTGATGGATGTTGCTAAGATTATAGGCAGCCTCCCACACAGAAAAATCCATGTATCTGGGGTCAGGGGTCTCAGTGGTGGGGGAATGAGGTGGATGAAGGGCTAGGTTCAAGAGTCCAGGTTTTAAAGGGGGGGTAGGGATTACCTTTAGAAGGGGGGGGGGTGAAGAGTGGAAAGGTACTTCAGGGAAACATTAAAAGGAGACCCTTATCCCAACAACCCACATTCCCAACCCACACAGATAAAGCAAATGCATGTTTCACATAGTGTGGATACCCCTCACCACAAGTAAAATACCAGGAGTAAAATATCCATTCCCTTGCTTTTCAGGTTGAGCAGATGGCAGAGATCTTTGATTGACAGCTCAAACATCTGTTCCCACACTCAAAGGTTGAACAGATAGCTTAGCTCTTTTAATGACTAAAGGTTTTCATATATTCAGGTTAGATGTTTTGTTTATGTGGCTGTACATTATAAGTGCTCGGCTGAGTTCCAAGCCCCAATAATGGATTCATCTCAGCAGGGGTTGTTAACATAGCCATTCAAGATAATTTAATTATGTATGTTCAGCTGAACTCTAATGCATACTAAATATTCAGCTCAGCAGCTGTCAAGACTTCATTTATTTATGTTGACAGTTTTATGACCATTTAAAAGGATAATATTTTTTAAAGGTGTGTTTTGAATCACTGTATTTTGATAGTTTCATGAGCATCTCATGTTCCAATGTTATTGTAGGGCTAATTTCCAATGTTATTATAGGGCTAAAGAGGTCCGTACGTAGTAGATTCTGGATGGGTGGGCATTGGACTGAAAGGGAGTATGAGGGAATGGGGATGAGGGGCCAAGGTGGTGAGGGGTATGAGGTGATGATCTCACACTCACTCTGCGCCAATGTTCCAGGGCACTGAAGCAGGCCTTCTATCTGAGCAATTCAGTATCTGCATGCCTCCGTTTCTGTTTTTGGCCTGCTTCCAAAGGCTGCACTGTTGACTGCAGCCCACTCCCACCATCTCATGATGAAAATAGCATTGATCGCCATTGCCAAGCAGGATCGCAATTTCAGGAAATGGTCTGACTAATGATTATCACGTCAAAGATAAAAATCCATGTGATTGGGAGGAAATTTGGCCCAAAGTCCACGTTAGGCCGCAGCTAAAGTATTGCAACCAGTTCTGATCATCATAATTTAGGAAGCATGTGAGGATTCCTGAATGGTTGCAGAGCACCCTGGAACTCGCTGCCTATGAGGGTGGTGAAAGCAGAGATGATCAATGATTTTAGAAGGCATTAGATGGGCACATGAAGGAAACAAACTTACAAGGCTGTGACCTGATGAGAGTTCCATTTCAATAATACTTCCGTCCTTTTGTACTCAATACCCATAATTATGAAGCCCAAGATCCCAGATGCTGTACTAATTTGTCCTAACATCGACAAAAGAGCTCTACTCAAGATGGGAGGTGAGAGTGACATCAAGGCGGCATTTGACTGAGCATGACATCAAGAAACCTTGGCAAAATTGAGAGCAGGACATGTCCCGCAGAACCTCATCAAGGTCAGCCTGGTACTGGGTGACATCCCTCAGTGAGTCTGACATTTTCTGGGGCCTTAACCATGGCCTTGTACACCTTCACTCACGATGCCGATGTCATGCACCAGGCTCTCCACTGCGGTCGCCAACCTTGCAGTGTTGACCTCGGTGTGACTCATTGCTGGCGCTATCTCCTACACCTCGAGCCTCATGGACTCTTCCAAGCGGTTATGGATCTGCTGGAGTGATGCTGACATTTCCCTCTGAACTTTCAAGGTGGTCCATAATGTCTTCATCAGCACCAGGTACCTCTGTACCACAGGCTCAGCATCAGGCTGGGACCCAGCTGGGTCCTGGCATCCAGTAGCTGTCTCACCTGGGGGTTCCTGCCTCCACCCGATGTGCATCATCAGCGTAGTGGTTCTCATCAGATTGTGCCCAGATTGTCCACTAACATATCACACCAATGTGTGTGTATCTACGCTGGTGGGGGGGAGTGAAGATGACAGCCGTGCCATGACTACGGTGGCATCCTCGGAGCTCTCCTCCGAGGTGTTCACCTCGGAGTCAGAAGAGGGTTGCACCCGGATGGGCCGGCACCATCGGCTGGAGGACCTGCGTGAGAATGGACATGTGGTCAGTGGGAGGGATGAGTCAGTCAGTAAGGCAGTCACTACTCACATTTGACAGGTCTTCCGGGTGGAGCACGGTGGTTCCTCACCTCTGCGGCGTCCACCGACCTCGGTGTGACTGACCAATCTGTCCTTGGCCACCCCAATGACCTTCAGGGAATGTTCCTCGAAGGAGGTGAGGATCCTTATGTCCGACACCCAACTGCCGATCTGGGCCCTCTCCCGCCGATTATGGGAAAGCTTTTCCTGAGGGGAGACAGAGAGGGCATCGTTAGCAACAAGCATGGTTCTCAGTAGTGGGAAGGGGCTGTGAAGGAGGTTTTGGGAGGGGTGGGGGGTGAGGGCCGGTGAAAGGGCTGGGGGCCACATGAGGATTTGGGGGTGGATGCTCCTGGTGGGGGGGTGGGGGGGGGTGGTTGGTGTCTACTCACTCTTGCTGCCCAGTGTAGGCTGTTGACCTTCCTGCACTGAAGGCCAGTCCTCCTGGTCACACTCCCCGAGCTGACAACTGCCGCCACCTCATCCCAGGCAGCAATGGCTGCCTTGTGGCTCACCCTCTGGCACCCTCGGAGGAACAGGACATCCCTCCTGGCCTCCACACAGTCTAGCAGCCTCCCCAGGTCAGTATCCCCGAATCCAGGGGCCGTTAATCCTGGGTGCCATTATTGCGAGCTGTTTGGGGTTGGCTGAGCTAGTGCAGCTTATGTGCTGCTCGACCTTGTTAGCGGGGGAGGCTGGTGAGCTCGGTCCCGGCAAATCAGGTGGCGACTCTTCATTTGCGACGAGAAGCTCTTGAGGTCTCCTGAAATCGACCAATTGATGTTGATTTGCGTTGCCAGCCTCGTAGGGCCGAGCGCCGGGAAGCTCGCGACAATTCCCGCTCTCTACCACTCTTACAAATTCTTCCGGAGAATTGCACCTCTAGTTTATCTAGCGCATTCCAATTTTCTATTCAAGTTTGAGTTAAGTGTTAAAGAATATAAGCCATAAATTAATTGTGAGCTTGTAACTATGCCCATCATAATATGCTGTTGCAGTGTTAAAGATAGCAGCCAATTTGTTTTGACTCTAGTTGTTGCCCAAGAACAAATCTCCCTAACAGTCAGTTCATAATGAATACTTGAAACTAAAAATGTATCATATTTCAAACATTTAAAGTTGACGCAAAGTTGAGAATGAAATTAAAGTACAAATAATGCGTGACCGAGTAGTGACAATTTTTTCAAACGCTGTGTTGAAACACTTGGGAGTGTTATTTTCCTGCGTTTTTACCCTTGAGGACTATTTTAACTCTTGTCCATTTTTCAGGTGGTAACACCATGGATCTCAATTTTACTAGGCCTTTGCTGATGAACTTAAATGTGGCAAGACTGGAAAAAGAGCTCGGAAAGGGTCGCGGGGCATGCTTGATATCGTCCTGCTGCTATGCCATTTTGCCAGTGGCTGCAAAAATGGTAGATTAGGTCCTTGACTGAAACTCAATTGAGCATTCAAGTGGCCAGTTAAGGGCAACTTTCCAACTCTATGGGCATTTTTCCCTTGTCAGGGAGGAGGCCTGCTACCAGGGGAGGATAAAATCAAGTGAAGCCCAGCAGATTCCCAGTGGTCTCTGGGGGAAAGCGGCTTCTTTTTGAGCGGCACATGTCCCAAGAGGATGCTGACACAACTCCCCCCCTCCACCCCAACCCTTACCACCCATCCAACCACCACAATAGCAACAGCCCCGCCTGTCCATTGAGGCCTTAAAGCCCTGTCACTGGGCTTGGTGGTGTGGCCTCGACGTCCCCAGATTCTAAATTCTACTCCTTAAAGGAGGCCTGACCATTGAGGAGCTCTCTCACTGCTGCTGCAGTCTCAGAAAGGGCCATCACTCGTGGTGACTGTTGAGGCTGCAGAGATGGCCGCCCTCTGATTGGGCAGGCCGCTCTTGGAGGCCAAACACCATCCTTCATAGAAACAGGAGCCCCAGCAAACGCCATGTCATTGAACATTGCCAGGAAGATGCCTCTCTTGGACCTACCACTCATTTAAAGCAGGGTTACCGCCAGCTTTCAGCCACAGTGGAGGGAACTCAGCCATTTTAGTCAAATTCAACATGACTTCCCAAATGACCAACTATTCCTTTAAAACTTCATCAGCGGATTGAAAACTGAACATCCACATAAATTAAAGGGAAATTTTTCCATTGATTAAGGATCACCTGTAAATTTTCCATTCCAATTTCAATTACTACTACTACAAGAGGTACCCAAATTTACTTTTACTCTCCTGTCAACCCTTCATATGCCAGAGAGGGATTTTCCAGAGTTTTTTTCTTATTGACCTATGGGTCTTTCTGATTTTTTTTCTCCCATGGTTACAGGAATTGGGGATGGGTGGGGTTTAAGAAATAACTGGTCATTTGTGTGCCACTAAAAGCTTCCATGCAGGCGCAACAATCAATAAGGAAGGCAAATGGTATGTTGGCCTTCATTGCAAGGGTATTTGAGTTCAGGAGTAAGGACATCTTGTTGCAATTGTTTTGAGCTTTGGTGAGATTGTGGTTTTAGCTTCCTTATTGGAGGAAGGACATGCTTTCCATAGAAAGAGTGCAACAGAGGTTCACTCGACAAATCGCTGGGATGACAAGATTGGCTTAAGAGGAGAGATCGAGGAAGCTTGGCCTATATTCTCCAGAGTTTCAAAGAATGAGTGGTGGCCTCATAGAATCCTAGAATCTGTACAGTGCAGAAGGAGGCCATTCGACCCCTTGAGTTTGCACCGACCCTTCGAAAGAGCACCCTACCTAGGTCCAATCCCCCACCCTATCCACGTAACCACACTTAACCTTTGCACACCAAGGGACAATTTATCATGGCCAATCCACCAAACATGCACATCTTGGGACTGTGAAAGGAAACTGGAGCACCCGGAGGAAACCCACGCAGACACAGGGAGAACGCGCAAACTCCACACAGTCACCTGAGGTCGGAATCAAATCCGGGACCCTGGCGCTGTGAGGCAGCAGTGCTAACCACTGTGACACCATGTCTCCCCGTTGAAAGTTATGAATTTTTTACAGGGTGTGACAAGCTGTATGTGGATAGGAAATATTTTTTCCCCTGGCTGGTGAGTCTAGAACCTGGGGACACAGTCTCATAATGAGGGGCGGGCCATTTTAGACTGAGATGAGGAGAAATCTCTTCACCCTGAGCGTGGCAAATCTTTGGAATTCTCTACCCCAGAAGGGCCATGGAAGCTCAATCATTGAGCATATTCACGACAGAAATAGATAGATTTCTGGAGACAAATGGCAACAAGGAAAATGGAGATGGCGCAAGAAAGTGGCATTGAGGTGGATGGTCTGACATGTTTGAGTTGAATGGTGGAGCAGGCTTGTTGGGCTGACTGACGTTCTCCTGTCCCGAAGATGTTACTGGCATCAGGAGGCTGGGGCAGGCTTGATGAACCAGGTCGGGCTTTCCTGCCCATCATTCCTGTATGCTCATATTTGTTTCTTGTCAGAAGTTTATTTCTTTTTTTAAAAACAAAGAATAAGGGTGGTGTCACAAAATATTGTAGCAGAAGCCACTGATCTGACTCCTCAAGATATTCTGAAATCATAATCAGTTAGTAGTTTTATAAGTAAAATGCATGCAGGGTAGAAGCTTGTCTTGAATGTAGTATGAAACAGGTAATTTGGCATCAGGTGCCTGATGTACTCCTCACTTAATAATCAGTTCTAAAGAAGTTAACAGAACTGCAGACAATGGGTGGCAGATTGGATACCACCTGTTTAGTGTGTGACCAATTTCTATCCCACTTGCCTATTTAAAAGAGCCCATGACATTGTTAAAACTATTGAAGAGGTATACAGAGTGAGGAATGTTTGGAAAAATTACACAGAATGTTGTGAAGGTCACAGACAGCCCAGGACAAATGTCAATCTGAGCATGAATGGGCCCTTTAGATGTTAGTAAGAGTAAAACACTGGAGGCTTCCAGTAGTTAACAAAGGGGTTGATTGATGAAAGGCAATGGCAGTTAGATAACCGGCACAGAACACGATACAGCAGGTCCTTACACTTCAGTTCCTGGTCCACACTATCTGGGGTCCTGTTCACAGGGCCCCGCGCAAACTCCCCATTGGTCAGGGTTTGCATGTTCCTGCACGATTGTCCTCTCGCCAGTCCCATGTTCAGTGCAGTTCACCCCCTTAAAGGGACCATGTTACCACATCCGTACCCCCTTAAGACCCTTAATACACAATCCAAAAAAGTTACAGTTGTTAACAGGGACAACTGAGGAAAGAGAATCCTTCTAAAAATTCAAAAAAATTGGTCCAGGTCCTCTTGTGCCTCTGTTGCCCAGCCATAGGTTCTGCACTCTTTTCGGTAATCGATTGGTGCACAGTCGATGCCTCCTCAGGCTGAACTATTTCAAAGACAGGCAAACGAGCCTCACTGGCTTCGACAGATGCAGCTGATTGAAAAGAAACGGGAGTCTTTTGCTCCTCTTGGCTGGACCGAGTTACAGAAGTATTCACAATGCCCGCTGGACTCATTGACTCCGTGCTGGGGATCGCCACCCATGGATTCCACAATATGCTTCTTATCTGTCTTCCCATTAACATCAACCACATAAGACACTGGCCCTCACTTGGTTAAAACCTGTCCTTCTAACCAAGGCAAACTGCTACAAACTTACAGACCAAAACCGGGTCTTCCACCCGGAACAACCGGTCACCTCTCTGCTCTGACCGCTGACTCTTCTGGGAGGCCTGAGGTGCTTCTACCCTTCCCACCAAATATGGAAACACAATCAGGTTCTCAACCAATAGCTCATGAGCCTCTCAGCTGGCATGACCCCTGCGGGTGAATGAAGGGTTGAGTTGTACAATAACAAAAAAATTAGCCAACCTCTGGTGAAGTGGTTTATTTGACTGCTTTACATGGCGTTATTGAATGTTTGAATGGCCCACGCAGCCAGACCATTTGATGCTGGGTGGTAGGGGGTTGTACTCATGTGAGCCGAATGCCATTTGTTCTCACATAATGCTGGAAAACAATTGGCTCGGTAAGCCCCTGAATGACAAACACTCTATGCAGGGCATCTACTGTGGCTGACAAAGTAGTGGTCCCCATCTCAAGGGCTGATAACCACTTTGAATGGGTAGTGGGCATCTACTAGCGCCAAAAACATCTTGCCCCAAAACGGGGCCGAATAATCAACAAGGTTATTGATCCACAGGCGACCTGGCTATTCCCAAAGGCAAAGGGTGGAATAAGATGGTAAAGATAGATGTATTTGGCAAGGAAGGCACTGTTGGACTAATTCTTCAATGCTGTGTCTATGTCTGGCCATCAGATGTAACTGTGCACCAATATCTTCATTTTGTCAGCCCTGACTGGGTGCTGTGTAATTCTTGAAGCTCGGGCCTCCTAGCCTGAGGCTGCATGACCACCTGTGATCCCCAGAAAATCACACCATCTTCACATGTCAACTCATCCTGATGAGTGAAGTAAGACCTCATCTGTTCAGGCTTCTCGTAACGCTAGCCAGACTGTATCATTCATTTAAACATTGAAAGAATAGGCTGCGGGTTTATGACGGCATTGGTTGGCCACAATGGGGAAACCCCACTGGCCGGCTGTCGGAACGGAGGATCCCACTGCAGGCAGGGGTGCGCTGCACCAGAAAGCGGAGCTGGCTGGATGGAGAATCCTGCCCAGGGTATCTTTGGGTCTAGTTGTGGATATACTCCGCTGACACTGGCAGGGTGCCGAGGAAGTTCAGGGCGAGAATGATCTCCTGGGGTACCAGTGGTGGCTGAATGCTGTTGGGTAGGAGTAAGCGACTTAATGCATCTGCATTCGCAATTTGCATCCCAGGTCGGTGCTGAAAAGCACAGTTGCAAGCTGCCAACAGCAGGGCCCAACTCTGCACCCTTGCTGAGGCTATGGGTGGTATGGGTTTACCTTCCCTTAACAACCCAGTATTTGCTTGTGGTCAGTCACTATGTTAATTCACCTACCATATACATACTGGAATTTCTTAACACTGAATATAACCGCCAAGCCCTTCTTGTTAATCTGGGCATAGTTTCTTTCTGCTTAGAAAGTGTCCTTGAGGCTAAGGCAATAGGTCGTTCCGAACCATCTCTCATTTTGTGGAATAAAACAGTTCCCATACCTTAAGGGATGCATCACATGTTAGCACGATTGATTTTCCCGAATCAAAATGCACCAAGAGGTTTGATGATTGTAACGCTTGCTGCACGACGTGGAAAGATTCTTTTTGAGGCTCCTTCCATTGCCACCGCTGATTCATTCTTCCATAGAATCTCTAAGTTGCAGAATGAGGCTATTCGGCCCATCTAGTCTGCACCTAGCCTCTGAAAGTCACTCTACCCAGGCCCACTCCCATGCCCTATCTCCGCAACCCCGCACATTGATCATGGCCAATCCACCTAAATTGCACATCTTTAGACACTAAGGAGCAATTTAGCATGGCCAATCCACTTAACCTGCACATATTTGAACTGTGGAAGGAAACCAGAGCATTCATAATAGTTGGTGTAATGTTGTGGCTCGATTCAAAATAAACCTTCCATTGTAATTGGCCACACCAATGAAGGACTTAAGCTTGCTGACATTTTTGGGTGTGGGAACATCTTGTATGGCTTTGACGTTTTCTTGCAAAGGGTGCAACCATATCACATCAACGGGAAATCCTAGGTACGCTATTGCACTGGCCTGAAAAGAACATTTTTCATGTTTTAGGTGGACCCCAGCATCACAAAGCCTCTTTAATACATCCTCTCTGCTGGCCATGTGTTATTCTGGTGTACTGCCGGTGACAAACACATCATCAAGGAAAACCGTCATCTTGGGAATCCCCTAGAGGAAGTTCTCCATCGTGCGCTGGATGATAGCGCAGGCGAAAGTAATGCCAAATGGCAGCCTGGTATACTGGAAGAGGCCTTTGTGAGTATTGATTGTAGCAAATCTCTGAGACTCCTCATCCAACTCTAGTTGCAGGTAGCCGTGATTGATGTCCAATTTCAAATAGGTGAGGCCTCCTGCCAGCTTGGCGTTGGGGCCTTCAATTTGGGGAATCAGATACCAATTGGCCTGGGCATCTTGATTTATGGTCAGCTTATATTCCCCACAAATCATCATCAGCCGATCAGGTTTGAGGAGAGGGACTACCGGCACCGTCAACTCTGAAAACTGAACTGGCTTGATTATTCCCAGCTCTTCCAATCTCTTGAACTCTGCTTCAACCTTCTGATGAAACGTGCATGGCACTGGCCTGGCTCCGAAGAACTTGGGGTGTCAAAACTGGATTGACATATTACACCCTTCGCATTTACACCCTAAATTCGGCCAATTCTTTGTGGAAGAAGTCTTCATATCGCCTTAAGATGCCATGGAGGACGCTATCAGATATTTTGACGATTTCAGCCAATTGTGGCTAATCTTCAACAACCAGTCTCTTCCCAACAAACTGGATCTATGTCCGTCCATTACAAACAAAGTCAGATTGGACTCCTGTCCTCTATAGGGGCTGGTTTAACACAGCGGGCTAAACAGCTGGCTTGTAATGCAGAACAAGGCCAGCAGCGCAGGTTCAATTCCTGTACCAGCTGAGAATTCTGAATTCTCCCTCTGTGTACCCGAACAGGCACCGGAATGTGGTGACTAGGGATTTTTCACAGTAACTTCATTGCGATTATTATTTGGCAGCACGGTAGCATTGTGGATAGCACAATTGCTTCACAGCTCCAGGGTCCCAGGTTCGATTCTGGCTTGGGTCACTGTCTGTGCGGAGTCTGCACATCCTCCCCGTGTGTGTGTGGGTTTCCTCCGGGTGCTCCGGTTTCTTCCCACAGTCCAAAGATGTGCAGGTTAGGTGGATTGGCCATGATAAATTGCCCTTAGTGTCCAAAATTGCCCATAGTGTTGGGTGGGGTTACTGGGTTATGGGGATTGGATGGAGATGTTGACCTTGGGTGCTCTTTCCAAGAGCCGGTGCAGACTCGATGGGCCGAATGGCCTCCTTCTGCACTGTAAATTCTATGATAATCTATGATAGGCCTCTGAGGTATTGGCTGTTCCCAGGATCTTCAAGATCTTCCCGATGGATGTTGAAACCTTGGCTGCAGTACTCTTTAAGCTTAAAGACTGTGTTTCTGCACATAGATATTGGAAGGTCTGCTTACCCACTATGGTCACCAAAACCTGGTGTCAACTTCCATTTTAAGGGGGTTTGCTATTTGCTCTTAAGACAGTATAAATCGGAGCCATTTTATTCAATTGGATTGCATTCAACTGGTACAGTACATTCTCTTCTCTAGAACTCTTCTCCACTATGTTCAGGAGCACTGTGGACATCTGCTGCTGTTTTTTTTCCCATTGGCACTCTTTGCCTCACGGGGTAACATTCTTGAAAGTTCCCCCTTTGGTTGCAACAGAAGGACACAAACTCCCACACATGGCATGACTCCTGTTGATGGTCCCCCCGCAAAAATGCAATCCATATTTGCTACTTGGGTTCCGGTCGTTTCCCAAGGACTGTCTAGATCTGAGCTGTTTTTGTTGATCCCATCGCAGACCTTGTGGCCATACCGCCCCATACTTGGTTAACCCCCCCCTTCAGGCCTGCTTTGAAGCTCAATGGCGCGTTTTTCGGCGCACTTCATCGCCTAAGCTATCCCGATCGCTTTTTCCAATGTAATTGTGGTCTCTGCCAGAAACATCTTCTGGATATTAAGGTTACGGTTCCCACAAACCTGACGGTCATACAACATGTCACTAAGCATGGTCCCAAACTCTCAGTGCTCAGCAAGCTGGCGAAGGTTGGCTATGAAAGTTGAGACAGACTCTTCATGATCCCTCACTGCAGAGTTAAACTTATAACGTTGGAGGACAATCGAGGGCCTTGGGTTGTATTGTTCTTTAACCAATTTCACAATCTGGTCGAAGTCTTTGAGTCAGGTGTGGCCGGGGAAGTGAGGATCCTAATCAAATTATAGGTCTGGGGCCTGCAAACTGTCAGAAGTATCACTTTCTACTTGTCCTAGCCTGTGACCTTTTCACAGTAAAGAAGAAATGGAGTCTTTTGATGTACCCCTTGGGCAAATGGGTCCAGTTTACCAATGATAGGCATTTCCACTCACTTTTTAAATGACTCCAACTCTTGCTGGAGCTTCTCTGCTTTCTCAACTGTTCCTTTCTTCTCTCCTCAATTCACGATGATCAAACATTTTTACCTCGTCGCCAATGAAGTAGCTTGAGTCATGCACTGGAGGCTTCCAAAGAACAAAGAACAAAAAACAAAGAAAAGTACAGCATAGCAACAGGCCCTTCGGCCCTCCAAGCCTGTGCCGACCATGCTGCCCATCTAAACTAAAATATTCTACACTTCCTGGGTCCGTATCCCTCTATTCCCATCCTATTCATGTATTTGCCAAGATGCCCCTTAAATGTCACTATCGTCCCTGCTTCTACCATCTCCTCGGCAGCGAGTTCCAGGCACCCACTACCCTCTGTGTAAAAAACGTGCCTCGTACATCTCCTCTAAACCTTGCCCCTCGCACCTTAAGCCTATGCCTCCTAGCAATTGACTCATTAGAAAGCTCTTTCAAAGAGCTAGCATGGGGATGATGGGACAAAAGACCTTCTCAGCTATTAGTCACTTTCAGTCAATCTTTATCTTGAAAGCTTAGAGGACAAGAATGCTGCATTCGGTTCATGTTTGAATAGAGCTAACTCGTTTAGGTTTTAGATGCTTTAAGGTTGTTTTTTTTGGCATTATTGCCAGGACTGAGTGCTGAACATAGCTGAACATTGAATCGCACTGGGTTCTCAGGCGCCTGTTCTTTTACAAAGCAGCTGTTTTCATCTTGTGCCATTTTTCCACAGATATGCAGGAAACTAATTTACTCTTCTGTACATGGATATTGTTTCCTGTACTGCATTTAGTTTGTGTCTGCCCTTGTGGATAGTGAGAAAGCAATTATATTGGGTCCGAAACCACCAAAACAAAGATAATTTATTTTCCCCCTTGGCCATGTATCGTGTTTCAGGATTTTAAAAAAATTTGTCTTCAGAATGTTACAATTAAACGTAGCTATCAGTGTGTTGAATTCACACAAAAACAGAACTGGGAAATGTAGATCAGTATTCACATGAAACACATGAGCGAGGGCTCACATGAGCCTAAGCACATGAAAGTTTGTTTTGAGGTTGCTGTGAATGTTCATGATAAATCAGTCACCAGTTGTAGTACAAATATTTATAGTTCCATTTGTGTCCTAGCCAACATTCATTACTCAATCTTCTCTCACAAAGTAAATTATTTGGTTCTTTGTGACAGCTTACTGTGCACAAATCATTGCCATTTTCCATTAATTAGACCGTGATTACATTTCAATAGTGTTTAATTAGCTAGGAACATTTTGAGACACCCTGACATTGTTAAAAACATGGTACAAGTGCAAGTTCAATTTGGTTGGCAGGTGTAACTGCTCAATCCTCAAATGGCACTGGAGTCAGAAAGTTTAATCTTTCATTTATTGTAAATACAAAGAGAATGTAGGTGACAGAAGGTGAAACACAAACTAAAAAGTCACCCCGTGAGCGATATCAAACTTTATTTCCACTCTGAAGAAGGAATTCAATTTACTGATACAGCAATAGATAATGTATGCAAATTTAACAAGATTACCATCACACTGAGAATTAGCTGTGGCATTAGCACACAGGGAGTTAAGCAATGGAAATTCATTACTGACAACAACATGTTTAAGGGATTGGAGATAGGGTGGCCAGAAAGGTTTTAATCAATGTTACGCCCTCCCCCCCACCCCTCAGGGGCCAAACCCTATATTTGTATGTGGTTCCCCTCCGACACCTGTGGTATTATCATAACTATCAGCATTCCAAGGGTCAATGTAGTACCATGAATAGCCACTGGAGGGAGCTGCAGATACTACTATATAAAGCAGTGATTCTAGACCTCAGGGAGGGAGGGGTGTATGCAGAAGACAGTTAGTGAAGGTCATAAGAACAGTTAGTGTGAGAAGGTTAGATTATAGTTTATGCCAGTTAGTGAGATTAGCAGTAGATGAGTGTAGCTCAATGTTATTGATCAATTCTGTATTCTAAAAGGACTAAGTGTTGAAACCCAGTTTAGTAGTGTAAATAAAACTATAGAACATTGAACATAGAACATTACAGCGCAGTACAGGCCCTTCGGCCTTCGATGCTGTGCCGACCTGTGAAATCACTCTAAAGCCCATCAACACTATTCCCTTATCGTCCATATGTCTATCCAATGACCATTTGAATGCCCTTAGTGTTGGCGAGTCCACTACTATTGCAGGCAGGGCATTCCACGCCCTTACTACTCTCTGAGTAAAGAACCTACCTCTGACATCTGTCCTATATCCATCTCCCCTCAGTTTAAAGCTATGTCCCCTCGTGCTAGACATCACCATCCGAGGAAAAAGGCTCTCACTGTCCACCCTATCCAATCCTCTGATCATCTTGTATGCCTTAATTAAGTCACCTCTTAACCTTCTTCTCTCTAACGATAACAGCCTCAAGTCCCTCAGCCTTTCCTCAGAAGATCTTCCCTCCATAGCAGGCAACATTCTGGTAAATCTCCTCTGCACCCTTGCCATAGCTTTGTTTACGTAAATGCTGTACTGTGGTCTTTGTGGAACACTACGCAATCCATCCTGAATAAGCAACACAAAGGAACGCCACAACACCTTTGAGTACAAACTCTCCAGGTGATGGGGAAGGGGTGCAGAGCCCCACCCTTAATTGGGAGGAACTTCACAGGATACAAACCCCAATCTGGGAGCAGGTCGGGGAGGATGATCCTGCGAGGTGGGGAGTAGTGTAGTTGTAATATTGTGTGTAGAGTAAATAAACCTAGTTGTTATCCTGCCTACCTGGCGTTGCATGAAGTCCTTACCTTCGGATATCACAATCAAAAAAGCAGGAAGTGCAGGCCTGGATCCTAAGCTGTTAGCTGAAAAGTAGACAGTCAGTCAGTCATTCATTGCAATTAGAAGCTGTCTATAAAATAAAATACCAAAAGCAACCAGGTCAGCCATGAACCAGACAAGGTTCAAGATGTAACTGGATCATGTGAGGTTGGTGAGATTTGCATTGACTTAATTTCATTCAGCATCTTTTCTTGCGTCTGCAACTTAAAGCACTTTAATGATTTGCATCACACTGTATCCTTCGAAAATGTTTCTTAGCTTGCCTACAGACAAATTAGGTAAGCACATGAGGACACTGAGTAAAGATACAATATTGAGGTTAGACGACAAGGGGCGGGATTTTCTGGCACTGTCGCAGCGGGATCCATTGTGGGAGATTCGCCTAGCCGCAAGTCCATTGACTTTCAGCGGGACTGGATGCTCCCAGAGGTGAGCATTGTTGGAAATTCACACCAAGGAGTCACACCCTTAAGTTATGCCACCATGTAATCAGATATTGGACAGCATGGGCACCCTCTTGAGCGTAAAATACTTGAACTATTTAGCTCACTGAGCTAAATCGCTGGCTTTTAAAGCAGACCAAGGCAGGCCAGCAGCACGGTTCAATTCC
This sequence comes from Scyliorhinus torazame, assembly GCF_047496885.1. Classification (NCBI taxonomy): domain Eukaryota; kingdom Metazoa; phylum Chordata; class Chondrichthyes; order Carcharhiniformes; family Scyliorhinidae; genus Scyliorhinus; species Scyliorhinus torazame. The sequence continues at coordinate 52,904,641 of NC_092723.1, read as the reverse complement.
CGTACCAGCCTCCCCGAACAGGTGCCGGAATGTGGCGACTAGGGGCTTTTCACAGTAACTTCATTGAAGCCTACTCGTGCCAATAAGCGATTTTCATTTAATTTCATTTCATTTTTCAAAAGTGATCAAAACCACTGTGACCCCCAAAAAACGAAGGCAGATTTAAAGCACACTTCTTTTAGTTTTATGGGAAGCAGTGACTCTTTGATATCCCATGTACACTACTGCTCCTCAAGTGAAGCAGACAGTGAATGCCATCAAATAAAAACTCTTGTGCATTCTTTGATAATCACAGCAACCATTTCACCTCCCATGCTGCCCAAGCATGTGCAAGGGATTCAACTTTCCCACCCCATCCCCTTTCATCTCTTCCCTTACCATGGCCCAGAACCCCAAGCAGTCCTTCCAGATGAAACTGCGATTACTTGTACTTCCTTCAAATTAATATACCATATTCGCTGCTCACGATACTGTCTCCTCTATACCAGGGTGACGAAATGCTGATTGACAGATCACTTTGCTGAACTCCTCCGTTCAGTCCATAAGAATGATTCTGAGGTTTGGGTTACTTGTCATTTTAATTATCAGTCCGACCCCAACTCTGACTTTCCTATTCCCAGTCTCCTACACTATTTCAAAAAACCTCAATGGATGCAACATTGAGTTCACCGATTTTAGATCATAAATACTACTCTCATTTTTTCAGACCGGGGCACTACAAATTATTCTGCTATTATCATTAACACCTCCTCTAGACCCATCTTTAATTACTTTCCTGTCCTTTTACCATCCTATTTGCCTTACCCCATCATCCCTTTTTTCACTTTATCTCTCCTATCACCCACCTGATCACAGAATTTTCCTTTTGTTCTTCCCTCCCCTCCTCCACCTCCTGAAGACCTGTTACACCTCTACCTTTTACCAGTTCTCATCCTGAAATGCAAGCTGGTTCTCACTTGACAGACGCTGCCTAACCTGAATGTTTCCAGCATCTTCAGTTATTTATTCTGACCTTCAGCATTTTGGTTTTGCATTAGCCAAACCTAGTCCATTTCCACAATTTCCACCAGGATTCAATAGATAACAAATAGATAAATGTTCTCAATTTAGAAGACTTTTCTGAACATTCGAGATAGATCAGTGGCTATGAAAGCCATTATGAAGCCCCCACTTCTGGTGGCGGCTATGAAGGAGTAGGTCGCACATTTGGTGGCTCCGGCTCGGGTCGGAACTTGGGACCTATTTCCCCGATTATTTGTTGGATCTGAAGTGGAAAATTGATGTTGGATGCAATTGTGCAGAGGAATCCTACATCAGTGCATGGAGAAGCGGACCAGGAGTGCTCGCAAAGGAAGAAATAGGTGAATGGAGAAGGCTTGGGCTGAGGCTGCAACAGGAGAAAGCATGGCAGAGGACCAGAGTTCTGGCTTGATGACCCAGCGGTCGACGGAGCAGTTGATGCAGTTTATACAGGAGGATTTTGCCAAGCAGAAACAGCAATGCTTAGATCTGATTAAGGAGTCGATTGCGGGACTGGAACTCAGACTGGATGCTCAAGATCGGGCAATCCAGAAAGTGGAGAAGGCATTGACTGAGCAGCTGGAGCACCAAGCTGCAGTGGAGTTGGAGGTGGGAATGTTGAGAGACCAACAGAAAAGGCTCCGGGAGACGGTGGAGGATCTAGAGAACAGGTCCCGCCGGCAGAACCTGAGAATTGTGGGTCTCCCGGAGAGATCCAAAGGAACGGATGCAGGGGCATACATAGCGGCTATGTTTGAGAAGCTATTGGGAGAGGGGACATTCTCCCGACCCTTGAAGGTGGACAGGGCGCACAGAGCGCTAGCAAGGAAGCCGCGTGTGGGTGACCCCCCCCCCCCCCCCCCCGCCCCCCCCGCGAGCAATGATGGTGAGATTCCACAGGTACCTGGACAAGGAGTGCATTCTACGGTGGGCCAGGCAGACGCAGAGCTGCAAATGGGAGAACAGTGTCCTGCGTATATATCAGGATCTGAGCACGGACGTGGCCAGGAGAAGAGCAGGGTTCAACCAGATAAAATTGACCCTTTTTAAGAAGAAGGTAAAGTTTGGACTACTGTACCCGGCCTGTCTTTGGGTTACGCACGAAGAGCAACATTTCTACTTCGAGTAGCCCGAGGTAGCGATGGACTTCGCAAGAAGGAAAGGACTGGTATCGGACTGAGATGTTGGACTGAACTTTTCTGCAGTGCTCATGTGGTTTTTTTTCTCTTCTCTTCAGTTATATTGTTTTAAAAAAAGAAACGTTTTTGTCTTTGGATGTTACTTGTAATGCCTTTTGTATTGAGTTGGGGTCTGAGGACGAGCTGCTTGAGTTAAAATTTACATTTGCACTGATGGGGGATGCAGGTGTGAATGTTAGATGTTAGGTGTTTGATGTTTGATTTTCTTTGCGTGTTTCTTTTGGGAAATTGGGTTCGGATTGTTTACGTTTGCATATGTGTGTCTGAGTGTGGGGGAGTGGGGGAGGAAACAATAGGTGGGAAAATATCTGGTGCCATGGGTGGGAGCCACCAAGCTAGCAGGGCAGGCTAGCTCACGGAAGCACAGTGGTGGGTGAGCAGATGTTATGCTTGTTGGAGGGGGCTGTGTGTATAGTGCTGTTACTAGGGGCGGGGGGAAATGTTCTACTGATGGGGGAGGAACTTTTGCTGTGGGACAATAGGGAGGTTGGGGACGGAGGCTGTCGGGGGGGAGGGCCTACGGATGCGTGGGGCGCGGGCTGGAGACTGGCCCAAGAAAGGTGATGGCTGATCGGCGGAGGGGGAGGGGGGGGCGAGAAGCCCCCCAACCAGGCTAATCACATGGAATGTAAGAGGGCTAAATGGGCCGGCTAAATGCCGTATTCGCGCATTTGAGGGGACTGAAGGCGGACGTGGCAATGTTGCAGGAGACGCACCTCAGAGTAACTGATCAGATTAGATTAAGGAAGGGATGGGTTGGACAGGTTTTCCACTCAGGGCTGGACTCTAAGACTAGAGGGGTCGCAATCCTGATTAATAAGCGAGTGTCATTCGAAGCGGGAAGAATAGTTACGGACGTGGGGGGTCTGTACATAATGGACAGTGGAAAGCTGGAGGGACTGCTGATGGTACTCGTGAATGTGTATGTGTCGAATTGGAGTGATGTGGAGTTCATGAGGAGGATGTTGGAGAAGATCCCGGACCTGGATTCGCATAAGCTGGTTATGGGGGGCGGGGGGAACTTCAACACAGTCATTAACCCAGGGCTAGACCGATCCAGCTCAAGGACTGGCAGTGTGCCAGCAATGGCAAAGGGGCTAAAGGGGTTTATGGAGCAGATGGGGTGGGGGTGGACCCAAGGAGATTTGGGCGGCCGAGTGTGAAGGAGTTTTCCTTCTACTCGCACGTGCATAAAGTGTACTCCCGGATTGACTTTTTTATCCTGAACAGGGCTTTACTGACGGGGGTAGTGGATACGATCTCGGATCATGCCCCGCACTGGGTTGACCTTCAGGTGAGCAAGGAGAGTAGCCAGCGCCCGCACTGGAGGCTGGGCGTGGGACTTTTAGCTGATGAGGAGGTGTGTGGATGGCTGATGAAATGTATCCAGAACTATCTGGAACTCAATGACACAGGGGAAGTTTTTAGCTGCAGTGGTCTGGGAGGCGCTGAAGGCGGTGGTTAGAGGGGAGCTGATCTCGATATGGGCCAACAGGGAGAAGGCAGACAGAGCAGTAACGGACCGACTGATAAAGGAAATACTGATAAAGGAGGTATGTGGAGACCCCAGAGGCAGGGCTTCGAAGGGAACGACGGAGGCTACAGATGGAGTTTGGCTTGTTAACTACAGGGAAGGCAGTAGAGCAGCTGAGGAAGGCGAGGGGGGGCGATCTATGAATATGGAGAGAAGGCCAGTAGAATGCTTGCACAGCAGCTTAGAAAGCGGGAGGCGGCCAGGGAGATTGGGAAAGTAAGGGACAGAAATGGGAACCTGGTCGGAGATTCAGCTGGGGCCATTAAGGCGTTCGAGGAATTTTACAGCAGGCTGGATGAGTCGGAACCCCCAGCTGGGCCGGAGGGGATCAAGCAATTCTTAGGGGGGCTGAAGTTCCCGAAGGTTGATGAAGACTTGGTAGAAGGGCTGGGGTCCCTGATCGGGTTGGAAGAGATAGCAGATGGGCTGAAGGCCATGCAGTCGGGTAAAGTACCGGGACCGGGTGGGTACCCCGTGGAGTTCTCCAAAACGTTCTCTGGGATGCTGGGGCCGCTGCTGATGAGGACATTTAATGAGGCAAGGGAGAGAGGGGTGCTTCCCCCGATGATGTGATTGGGGAGGACCAGACGGGATTTGTTAAGGGGAGGCAGTTGGCGGCCAACATCGGAAGGCTGTTGAATGTTATCATGATGCCCCCAGAGGGTAGGCACGTAGAGGTAGTGGTCGCAATGGACGCAGAGAAGGCATTTGACCGGGTGGAATGGGATTACCTGTGGGAGGTATTGGGGCGATTTAGATTTGGGCGGGTCTTCATCGACTGGGACAGGCTGCTGTATCAGGCGCCCATGGCAAGTGTTCGGACGAACAGGCTGACGTCGGGCTATTTTAGGCTGCACCAAGGGACGAGGCAGGGATGCCCCCTCTCCCCGTTGTTGTTCGCACTGGCCATAGAACCACTGGCAATTGTGTTGAGAGCCTCAAAGGGCTGGAAGGGACTGGTCCGGGGTAGGGTGGGGGTTGCGGGGGTGGGGGGGGAGGGGTGCGTGGAACACAGAGTCTCGCTATACGTGGACGATCTGCTCTTATATGTGTCGTACCCATTGGAAGGGATGGAAGAAATTATGGGGATTCTGGGGGATTTTGGCCCGTTTTCGGGTTATAAATTGAACATGGGGAAAAGCGATCCAGGCAAGGGGGCAGGAGAGGTGAGTGGGGGAGCTGCCGTTTAGAGTGGTAGGGAGAAGCTTTCGGTACCTTGCCATCCAGGTGGCGTGGGAATGGGAACGGCTGCACAAGCTTAATCTGCCCGACTAGTAGACCAAATAAAGGAGGATTTTCGGAGGTGGGACGTGCTCCCGTTGTCACTGGCTGGGAGGGTACAGACAGTGAAAATGACGGTTCTCCCGAGATTCCTGTTTGTATTTCAGTGTCTCCCCATCTTTATCCCTTGGCCCTTTTTTAAACGGGTCTACAAGGTGATCTCGGGCTTTGTATGGGCGGGTAAGACCCCATGAGCTAAAAAGGGATGTTGGAGCGCAGCTGGGGTTAGGGCGGGCTGGCACTCCCGAACTTTAGTAATTATTACTGGGCGGCGAATATAGCCATGATTAGGAAGTGGATGGTTGGGGTGGGGGGGTGAGGGCGGGTGGGGGGGGGGGGGGGGGCATCGGTGTGGGAGCGAGTAGAGGCGGCATCTTGTAAGGGCAGCTAGTTTGGAGGCATTGGTAACGGTGCCTCTGCCGTTCCCGCCGGCACGCTACTCCACCAGCCCCGTGGTGGTGGTAGCCCTGAGAGTCTGGGGGCAATGGAGGAGACATGTGGGAGCATTGGGAGCATCGGTCTGGGCCCTAATTTGTAATAATCACCAGTTTGCCCCGGGGAAGTTCGATGGAGGGTTCCGGAGGTGGCAGAGAGCAGGGATCGAGAGGATGCGTGATATATTTATAGAAAGGAGCTTTCCCAGCTTGAGGGAACTGGAGGTGAAATTTGAACTGACGGGAGGGAATGAATTTAGGTACCTGCAGGCGCGAGACTTCCTATGCAGGCAGGTCTCAACCTTCCCGCTCCTACCACCAAGGAGGATACAGGTTACTGTCGTTTCCAGAGTGTGGGTGGGAGAAGAGAGGGTTTCAGACATTTATAAGGAGCTTATGGGGTCAGAGGAAACACAGACCGAGGAGCTGAAACTCAAATGGGAAGAGGGGTTAGGTGGAGAGTTAGAGGATGGTCTCTGGGCGGATGCGTTGAGCAAAGTCAACGCGTCCACAACATGTGTCAGGCTTAGCCTGATACAGTTTCAGGTCGTCCATCAGGCTCATATGATAGTGGCCTGGATGAGCAGGTTCTTTGGGGTGGAAGACAGGTGCGCAAGGTGTGCGGGAGGACCAGCGAACCATGTTCACATGTTCTGGACATACCCGAAGCTTAGGGGATTCTGGCAGGGGTTTGCGGATGTCAAAGTATTGAAAACAAGTGTGGCACTAAGTCCAGAGGTGGTGATTTTTGGAGTGTTGGAAGACCCAGGAATCCAGGAGCAGAAAGAGGCAGACATTCTGGCCTTTGCCTCTCTGGCAGCCCGGAGACGGATATTATTAGGTTGGAGGGACTCAAAGCCCCCGAAGTTGGAGACCTGGCTATCTGACATGGCGAGCTTTCTCTGTTTGGAGCAAATCAAGTTCGCCCTGAGAGGGTCAATGTTAGGGTTCGCCCGGAGGTGGCAGCCGTTCGTCGACTTCTTTAGGGAAAATTAACCATCAGCAGAATGGGGGCGGGGGGGAGGTCCGTGAGGGTAGTTCAGTGTGGAGTAGGAGACTAGAGAAGGTGGGACCTGTGAGAGAGAAAGACGGCTTTTGCATTATATTTATATTTGTATGTACACGGTTTCTTCTGTTACTGTTATAAAACCATAAATACCTCAATAAAATGTTTATAAATAAATAAAATGTTGAAAGCCCGCCTTCTCAACCTTGTCCCTCGCCTGAGGTGCGGTGATGCTCAGGTTGAACCCACCAGTTTCACTCTCCTCCTCAAAGGTGAAAGCAGCCTATGGTCATCTGGGGCTATGATGATTCTACCTAATTCGCGAAAGAGGTAAACCCCAAGGGATGATCATAAATGAATATGCACATAAATTAATTTTAAGAGAACAATATGGGATTAAAACTGTGTCTGATATACATGCACTGCCTCTTGGCAGGTATTGGTCTTCAATCGCTAACTTTCAATTATTTTTTCTCGTTTACACTTGTGGTATCTGCATTATGACCTTAAATAATAAATACAGCATGTTTAATAGTCTTAACTACTTTGTTGCAAACATGTATCTTCACAGTATGAATTTCCCTATTTTCAACGCTACCCATTATGATGTCCTGTTCTAGGGAGAGCGCCAATTCGACAACTCTTTGTTCCTAATTGTGGGCAGTCCTGTGCAGTAGGCACTTGATATTTGGCAGGAATAGGCAAACTCCACACCATCTGTCCAGTCTGGATTGAAGCTAATATCCCAGAGGTACAAGAGCTCTTTGCTAACCCATTGCATTACACAGAACGCAATATCCATCACAACATGAATATTTATCATTGGTATTCATTTCATTTACACATTATGCTAGCAGGGATAGGTTGGGCAGAATGGCATGTTTAATACTATATATACATGTATATATTACATATCTTATGTAATTTGTTGCGTAGTTATGCAAAACTTAAACTGTTAAAACCATTCCTTTTCATCTACATCTTGGTCAATTAGAATATTCGGGAATGAAATAGATTGTTCTTATTATTTGCTGAGTGCCTAAGGATGATTTATCATCTCAACCAATAATTTGTACACCCCTTGTTTCCTTAAATAAAATTAATCTCATCGGTTTTGCTGCAAGCCTTGCATGTGGTTGTATTTCTGATCACTGTAAACTCACTGCCTTATTGCTTAACAGGATGAAGACTAATTGTACTTCCTAAAAATGTGGGGCTGGATTCTCTGTTCCTGAGCCGAAGTTTTGATGCTGGAGCAGGATTCATGGATTCGAGGGTTCAACAGCAAAAGTGGCACCACACCTGGACCAATTCAGCGACTGTTGAGGGGCTAGCACCGGTGCCATGTGGAACACAATCGATTCCAATGAGAAACAGTGCCAGATCGCGATTGACACTCCGGAGGTTGGCAAGCTGCAGTCGCATATACACACTTCACTCCCCACACCCACCATCCCAGCCAAGAAGATGGCAGCGAGGTGAGCAGCTCCACAATTTATGGACGCCGATCTGGAGACCCTCCTGGATGCGGTGGAGGAGAGGCAGTTGGCCCTGTATCCCAGCCCGGAAAGGAGGCTGCTACCCGCCGCCATTCACTGTGTCTGGGCGCAGGTGGCAGAGGCAGTGAACGCCGTGAGAAACACAGTCCGGACCGGCCAGTAATGCCGGAAAAAAACTGCATGACCTGTTCAGGGCGGCCAGGGTAGGTAGGCAGCACTGTGACCCTGGCACTAAGCCCCTTTCCACACACTCGTGTGCCGGGGTACCATCGGCTGGTGCTGCCCTTGCTGGCCAAAAGCTCCCGACCTAGTCCGATGCCCTCAGAGGGGCTAATGTGAGCGTTGCCCATGATTGGGCCGCGTGGTTCCCCGCCACTGGGTGTTGGCTGGGTGGGTGGTGGGAGGTGTGGCTGAGGGTGGGAGCTGGGGTGTGGTGGGGGGGGGTGGGGGCACCCATACGGCCGATATCACTCTGCAGAACCAGGGGCCAAGGTGGATTGTCAGTAGGGTGCACGGCAAGATGGCTGCCTTGCAGGCCGTGGCAATGACGGTCCGTGCATGGACACCATTCCAGTCCTGCCGGGCGTCAACCCGGCGACCGAGAATTGCGATTTGTCATCAAATCGGCACCTGCCGCAATTTCGCCGTTGGAAATGATTCTCCGCCCAATCACATTTCACGATTTTGGCATCGGCCAACTGAGAATCCCACTCGTGAACTATTTTGAGACTAAGTGTGGAGGCAGGTGGCTCCAGCGGCACTTGTCATGCAGGCCAGAATGGCTGGATCTTGCACTTGGAACTTCGTTAATTATGCACAAGCGAGTTTCCCTCCAAATCACCTGGTGGGCCAGGAGGTGATTTGTCTGCCTGCCCTCAGCTGAAGGTTTGAAGATCTCGGCGCCATATTTAAACCCCAGTCCCGGCAAACTCATATCACTCTCTCCAGCCCACCTGTCTTCACCAGACTGTGCAGTATGTCGGCAACCCAAAAGGAAAGGCTAGCAGCCTCAAGAAGAAGTCTTTTTTTCAATTCAATCACCTTCCCCCAAACCCATCACCGGGCCCATGCCCCACTTGGACCACTACCCACCACCTCGGGAGTCTTCATCCATCCCCTTCTAGTAAATGATGTGGTATCCCTTTGACCCTCTTGTTTGTGAGCATTAAACGCAGGCTTGTCAGGGTCCAGCTTCCCTCGCCTTAGTCTTCCCTCTGCCTTCCATTGTTTGTCTTCTTCATCCTTGTCCCTCTGTCTGCCATCATAAGCCTTCGCCCTTTCCCCAACCCTCCTCCTTACCCAGCCCTCCTTCCACATTGCCCCCGTTGTTCTTTGTTGCACTCACATTGAAGTCTCTTGCCAACAGAGCACGCCACTCTTTAACAATTGGCTTTGATGCAACGTGATTTCCTGCCAGCGTGACGCACAATTGAAAGGTCTGACAGGGAATCAATGGGCAGCTGTTTTAACAAGCTCATGAGAGGCAAATGAATGGAAATGGTGTTCATGCCACCAGCCAGCGGCAAGCCCAACCTACCATTAACCCGTTGTTGGGAGAACTGCAACCTGAATTTATGTCGCCGGGTTTTTGACTCTTTGAGTCCCACTAGATGCTCCAAACCTGCCCACCAGCAAACCCGCTGTGGGCGGTGAAGGGGGTGTCCAGAGATGAGACCTCTTAAAACTGAATAGCTAGGATAATACTAGGATAGTTCTACATAAGTTAGTTTATTAAGGATTGAGATTATTATTATTATTATTATTATTAATCATAGAAAATATACCCAGTAATCATGATTAACCATTAAACCTGTATTTTAGGACATAGCAGTGATAATCATTTAAACTCTAGCTAGAAGGAGTGGCCACAATGCATGATGGGATTTAGGCTAGCTAACTTGCCCATGTTTTTGAGACACAAGAGATGTGTGGTCAGCAGTTTACATGGTGGATTTAGTAAACAATTTTTATCAGTGCCCCAATATCCTGCCTGAAACAATCCATGGAGTAAAGAGGAAGCCAGTTCTGGTATCCTGCTCCTGGATGGACAATGAATTGGACATGAATTGACTGCGATGTCAGGATGGGAATGTCCAAAAAACAGCTTTAGAATGGACACGAGATCCTGGTAAACAACAGGTGACAGGATGGGGTTAAATCATGGGCTGATCACAATTTTACTGGAAAATATGGATATGATAGCTCCAAGGATTGGATCAAGTCCAACTGGGGTGGGCTACTGATTTTTGGAAAATCATAAATTGATGTGTTTTTGTCAGTGTTTAGCAGGTCGATCTTGGCATTTATCCAGATCCATCTCTCGTGTACACAAAAGTAAGCTTAGTATAATAAACCCGTCTTAACCAGGTTGTGTGTCTGCTCTGTTTATTAAGCTCAGCCATAACAATGAGGGAGCAACCCCACGTAAAGGCTGGCTCAATACTCAGGCCTTGGAAACGCTCCTACAGGCGGGATAGGACAATTCCACCTGCTGTTTTTCACTACTAATTTCACTGGCTATCCTGTCACAATATCATAGCTAATCTCAAACAATCACCAATATATTGAAAAGCTTGATTAAATTGAATCAGTTAGCAAATACAAATGATTAATGGGGTTTGGTTAATCTCTTGCGCTTTACGATCAATAGGAATATCGTGTACAGACTTGGTGGTAATTAATGCCAACAATACACAGCAAATCTGCCATACCATTTAGATGCTATTACCATCTTTCCACAGACCAATTTATTGCAAAAGCTAAATTAGAGCATCTGATAGTAAAATAATGAAATTATAATAACTTGTTATCCTAACAACTGCTAATGAGCTATCTGACATTTAATGCACACAGCCCTTAGCATATGGATGCTCTGTGAGGAAGTGGCACCAAACCTAAAGGCACAGGAATGAAAGTTGTTGCATTTCGTAAAGGAAAGCTACATATATTGGTCCAAAAATAGCTAAAAATACAAACTTGATTTTTACATTTCCAACACTAGGTCACACCAACTATTTGCAATGTTATCAAAATACCGGAGAGTTTGAGATTAGCTATGGTATTGTGACAGGATAGCCATTGAAATTAGTAGTGAAAATAACAGGTGGAATTCTCCTATCCCGTCTGTAGGAGCATTTCCAAGGCCTGATTTTTACATTTCCAACAATCTATTTCCGTGCCTAAAATGGGAGGCTCTAATGCAAGCAATTTACAGGGATTGAGGTGGATGATATATATATTCTTCAGATCTTCAACACCAGGATACATGGATGAAGTATATCACCTTCTATCAAACTTCTACAGATGTGCGATAGAGAGCATCCTATCCAGCTGCATCACAGCCTGGTATGACAACTGCTCGGTCCAAGATCGCAAGAAACTGCAGAGTGTGGTGAACTCAGCCCAACGCATCACACAAGCTTGCCACCCCCACATTGCTTCTGTATACACCTCCCGCTGCCTCAGGAAGGCAGACAGCATCATCAGAGACCCCTCCCACCCAGGCATTGCCTTCTTCCAGACCCTTCCATCAAACAGAAGTTACAGAAGTCTGAAGACCCGCACATCCAGACATAGGAACAGCTTCTTCCCCACAGCTACAAGACTTCTCAACGACTCCTCCGGACTGATCTGTTCCCTGTAAGAACTATTCATGACACCCTATGCTGCTCTTGCTCATGTATTTGCTTTGTTTGGCCCCTTGTTCCGCACTGTAACCAATCACTGATTGTCGATGTACCATTTGTCAATGTTCTCTAATGATTATTCTCTTTGTCTACTATGTATGTACGGTGTACGTTTCCTCGGCCGCAGAAAAATACTTTTCACTGTACTTCGGTACATGTGACAATATATCAAATCAAATCAAATCAAAGCCAATCTTTTAAGGGATTAGACCTGCATAATCAGTACCATATCCCTGAAACAAGTGACAGTTTAAATCATTCAGGGGAAGACACTTTCAAAACAGCAGCTACCAGAGCATCCATAATTTGTCAGAGTGTCAGGCTCGAGGCTCTGACTGAAGACTGGCTTGCATCTCTCCAGGTTTTCAGACCAGCGAGTGGATACTCCGCTGCCCGCCACCGGTAGTTGGTTTCCCCATCGAGCGTCAGCCAACCAAAACGGGCTCTGCGCGCTTCATGCTTGAATGCATCTCCATTACACTGCTTTGATGATAACCACAATGCTTACAAACACTTGTATTATGATTGACAGGTCCTCACCACACCAAAGCAGCTAAATGCTCTCTGCTGTGAAAAATGGGAGGGCAAAGCACTAATCTGGAGAACCTGAGCCACTCTGGCAAAGAAAGATCTGGGGGCGTGATAGAGACAGCAAGGCTGTCTCCACCAAGATCAGGGCGCCATCTTTAAAGCAAACCCCGATCAGAACTCACCTTAAACCCCCCCACCCCAAAACTCACCTACCCCCCCCCCCCCCACCCACACTCACCTACATCACAAATGTATAACCCTGCATGGGACTCATCCAGCTGGGGATGTTTGTTCCCTACTGTTGATTGGGTTATGAGTTAACCAGCATTAGCATAATAGGTCAGCTACTGTAGTGGCTGACAAGAGAGAGTGAGGACCCTGAGATGTGTGATTGGGTCCTGTGTAAATACTGCTGTTATGCTGAATAAATGTCTTTTTAAGGAACTCCTTGGACTCCCCTTTGTTGTTTACTTCCCCGGTGACCAGGATGAATTGGAGCGGTCGGCAAACTTCCCACAAATGTTTGTTTAAAATGTGGACTGAGGTACAGGCGTTTTTTGCTGTGAGGCCTTTTTTTTGGAACCTGTGTTGAAAGAGCAGATGAGTGCCTGGCTGAGGATTGATGCCAGCTTGTGGAGCACGTGTGCTGGGATAGTTCCGGGGTCTGTTGCATCCGGTAGTACTGGAGGCAACATTAACAGGGTGATGTCTGGTGATATTGCACAACATTTTCGTCCGTTTTCTATTTGTGATCTTTTGTGATGCTGGCCTGCTGTGGCAGGTTCACTGGGGAGTTCTTATTACAGATGGCTGCCTCCCTTTGGACTGTCATTAGGGTTTGTGAGGCGGTGTGGATTTTGAAAGACTGTTCCATGATGGTTGGGAGTATGAGATGGACTACAGCGGTATTTTACATGGCAATTGATATTTCTGCATGGCTACAGGTTTGTTCTGCAGACACTGTTGGTGTGTGTGGAGTATGGGATATTGTTTTTTGTGTGATGTGCCTGATTGAATTGGTACAATATAGATTCTGCGGTGACAGCTCCCTGGGTGTTTGTTGGGTGCCATTAGTTCCCCTTTGTTTTTTCTGTATGCTGAGGCGGGTGTTTTGGGGTATATGGGGTGTATCGTTGGGTGTTGTCTGATGGTTTCCTCCCCCCCACCCCCCTCACCTGGTCCCGTTGTGGCTAGAAGTAGTACCGGTAAGCCCTTCGATTGATGAGTCAGATGCGATGGTGTGCACCGTCCCCAGGCTCAACTGTGAGCGGCTTCGTCCTTTGTGTGGTTGCTGGGGGTGTTGGTCCAGGTGTAATGTTCAGTGGGGTGTATGTCGGTGTGCCCTGTTCCCCGGTTTTTGTGGCACCTTGTTGGGACTGTGATGTTGTTGTCGTCTCACCATTACAGTTTTGACGTCCGTGTTCTCTTCAAATTTTTTTGAGCCTCTCCATGGTCATTTTTGTGAGTTTTGGACTTTTTTGGGGGGAAATGTGTGTTATAACCCTTGTCATGTGAGAGTACCTTTAAGAAATGGGTGTTTATAAATGGGTGTTTTTATAGAATAACTGTAGTGGGTGTACCTTTAAGAAATGGGTGTTTATTACTGCAGTGATGTCAGAGAGTGCATGGAGCTGGGCTGTCTGTCAGCTTTTTACTTTCACTTTAGGCTTTTTGCTGCATGGTTGGTTTGGTTTCATTTTAGTTTTGGAGTAGCTGCAATCACAGCAGGATGGGTATGAATCTCTGCAAGCTTATGATTTGCTGATTTCAACGTGGTAACTGTTCTCAGTAGTGAAGTTAAGCCTGATGTCTTTCTGTAAATAGGTGTTTTTAAGTCTTATGGATGTTAAAAGGAAAGCTTAAAGGATTACTTAGTGTTGTATTCTTTGGGGATTGTATTGAATTAATGGTTGCTAAGATGTTCACTGTATATTTTAAGAATATACTTGAGTTAACTTGAGTTCATAGAATAAACATTGGTTTGCTTTAAAAAATACTTGTCCATTTCTGCTGTACCACACCTGTAGAGTGGGCCGTGTGCTCCCCATACCACAATCTATTAAAAGTTGTGGGTCAGGTGAACTCCATGATACACTTTGGGGTTCTCTAAACCCTGGCCCATAACACCCTTCATAGGACTCATCCAGCGAGGGATGATTGTTCCCTTGTGCTGATTGGGTTGTGAGTTAACCAGCATTAGTGTAACAGCTGATAGGATGTAGTGAGGACCCCGAGGTGCGTGACCGGGCCCTGTGTAAATACTGCTGTTATGCTGAATAAATGGGCGCGATTCTCCGAAATGGAGACAAAGTCCCGACACCGGAGTGAAAACCGGAGTGTTTCACTCCGGCATCGGAGCCCGCTCCCAGCCCCCTATTCTCCCACCCCCGGGGCACTAGTGCGGCGTCACGTATTTTACGTGCGCGGGGCCTTGGCGCCGCGTAAAAAGTGACGCCGTGTCAATAACGCGGATGGCGTCGCGTAAATGATGTCACCCACGCATGCGCGGGTTGCCGTCCTCCCCGAGGCCGCCCCGCAAGAAGATGGCAGATGGATCTTGCGGGGCGGCGGAGGAAAGGAGGTCCTCCTTTAGAGAGGCCGGCCCGCCGATCGGTGGGCACCGATTGCGGGCCAGACCCCATCGGAGGCCCCCCCCGGTGCAGGAAACCCCCCCCCCCCACAGGCCGCCCCACCAGCATTCCCGCGCAGTTCCCGCCGGCAGCGACGGGAACCTGTCGTGTTGGGGGCGGCCGCTCAGCCCATCCGGGCCGGAGAATCGGGGCTCGCCTTTTGCAAACGGCGAGCGGCGATTCTCCGAGCAGCCAGGCGTGATTCTCGTGGCGCTGGTTTGGGGGGGGGGGCAGAATCACGTGCGGGTGTCAGGGCGGCGTAGTGGGACTTGCACAGCGCCCCGGCGATTCTCCCACCCGGCGTCGGGGGGGGACAATGTCTTTCATCGGAACTCCTTGGAGTCCCCTTTTCTGCTTACTTCACAGGGTCTTTCGCCCCCCTGCCCTTCCCCCCCCCCACCCCCTCACGCCACGATCGGGGGCTCTCCACCCCCTTACCCCACTGCACAACTATCAGGGGCTCTCTCCCCCACAACCACTGCAGCAGTATTGCACTGTTCCATCCAATGCATGTTCCCCTCCGCAATGGCTAACTCCCTCACTGCCAAGTCTCCCTCTCAAAGGCCCTCCCCCCACATAATGCGAATCCCCCTGAATTGGGCTCCCCAGTGGTCCCGCCCTGGCACAGGTTATCACTGGCAGATTGGCAATGCCAACCTGTGGCTGGGGGCAATGCCCAGGCATGTCTTCTTCTCCCAGGGTTATAGTGACCTTGGCGCCCTCGCAAAATCCCAACTGATTCCTGTCTTCTGAACTTTTATGAACTTAACCGACGTGAAGTCACATTGGCAATGTTTGAATATTCAGTGAGGTGGCATGTGGGCCCTTTAGTAATATGTAAATTAATCAAAATGTATTTAAATGCGATTCCCGGAATCTCGCCGGCAAGAACCTCGCTTCCAGACTTCCGTGAGATTTTGCAACCACCGTTCTCAGTGATGGCGAATGTGGGCACAAAGCCACCCCCATTAAATCCACAAACACTTTTGAGACCACTACTTCCCCAGTATTGTAGGTTTTAACCAGTTAAAATCAGTCCCCACAGCACTCCAAAGTTTTACTTGAAGTTTGGGATTTCACGCCAACCACTTTAGGGTTTCCCTGAACACCCCATTTGTGTCATTTATGCCCATTATAACCTGGGCCATTGTTGCAAAATCAATCTCATACAGGATGCTGACACTCTGCGGGCAGTATAACTTGCTCTTTTTGTGGTACAACTATAGTATTTGAGCTATTCACAAGGGAGGTTTTAGGTAACTGTGGTGACGTCCCTTCGGGAGGAGAGAGCAGCGGACCTACGAGGGACAGCCTTCTCGGGAGCTGTTCAAACAGTGTGCTGGGGTTCAAGGCAGTAACATCACAGAAAAGCGGTGAGCTGATTTGTTGGTGAGATATTAGGGACTGCGTCTAAATAGCTGTTATGCTCTATGTTGTGGCCATTGTAAAGATGCACAAAGAACATCTAGTTCTTTACTAGATGGTTTTGTGATGTGTTGGGTGCTCTGGATCTGTGGAACACATACAGGCCACCAACACTTAAAATAATGCAACACTATTTTATTAAGTTAGAAACTGTTGAACATACTTTCACTGTGGGTTAACACGATGTTGGATTAAACTAAGGACCTATGCCTGTCCAACCCAATCTATGCACTCAGCACATGGTGAGGATCTGTGCTGTAAGGTCTAAGCTCTGTCCTTGTAGGAGGCTGCATCCCGAATGAGCGGGAACTCTGATGCCCCCTGTCTTGATAGTGCGTGTGCTCTAACTGGTGATTGGGTGCGGTGTTGTGTGTGTTGATTGGTCTTGCTGTGTGTCCATCAGTGTGTGTGTATCTGCACCATGATATACTGGTGTATATTATGACAGTTTGTTAACAAAATAAAAATGTGGAACGATAACTAAAGAACTATAATACAAAAGGTAACGATAAGTGAATTCTCCTGGAGCTACTTCTAATGCAATTGTCCTCTAGTACAACTTACTTCCAACTGCCCGATCTATGGAGTCATGTGGTGGATCACCTTTACCCCCCCACTCCTGGTTGGAGATTGTGCATCCAACTATACACATTGCTGTGCATATGCATATCATCACAGCTCTAACTGAAAAAAATAACAGCTAGAGAACCAAGCTTGGAGAATAAAGGAGAAATGACTCTGAAAATAGAACCAGGAAATCAAAAAGAGCTAATTGGTGAGTGCAGTTATAAATTATTTAATAGCAAGAGCAGAGAAGAAGGGGTAAGAGTGAGAGGAGCTGGGAGTTTGAAAGAGTGGGAGGAGCTGGGAGTTTGAAAGAGCGAGAGGAGCGAGAATTTGAAAGAACAAGAGGAGCTGGAAGTTTGAAAGAGTGGGAGAGGAGAATAATAAATAAAAACGCTGGTTCAGAAAGTGGCATGGGACCAACCAAAGCAGCTGATTTGGTGAGCAGTCTGTCATAATATTATGGTGCAGACACACACACACACACACACTGATGGACATGCAGTGGGACCAATCAGCATACACAACACCGCAGCCAATCACCAGTGAGAGCACACGCACTATAAAGACAGGGGACAGGAGAGTTCCCGCTCATTCTAGTAGCAGCCAGCTTGGAGCACAGAGCTCACAGCCTGCAACACAGACATTCACCATGTGCTGAGTGCATCACCTGGTTAGGACTAGGCAAGGGTCAACAGTTAAAGCTGGTATTGCATTTATCCACAGTTCAAGTATGTTAATATAGTTAACCTTGTACTAAAATAGAGTTGCACCACTTCCAGTGTTGGTGACCTGTTTGTGATCCAGAACACCCAACACATCATGGTACAAGGAGTGGTTGCATACTAGCACTTCTGAGACCCACCTGCAACTAATCAGCATTCCGGCATCCTGAAGTATGGAGAACATCAACCCGCCGCCACCGCTCTGCATCGCTGGCAATCTCGGGGTCAATTGGAAGATTTTTAAACAGCGGTTCCAGCTCTTCCTCAAAGCCACGGACAGGGAGAACGCCTCGGACACCAGGAAGATTGCTCTGCTCCTCTCCACGGCCGGGAAACAAACGCCATCCACATCTTCAACTCCCTCACATTCGCAGATGACGAGGACAAGACAAAGTACAAGATGGTTCTCCTCAAATTCGATACCCACTTCAGCATAGAGGTCAATGAAAGCTTCGAACGATACCTGTTCCAGCAGCACGTGCAGGGTAAGGACGAGCCTTTCCAATCCTTTTTAACACACCTCCGCTTCCTTGCGCAGTCCTGCGGCTACGGGCCCATCTCTGACTCCATGATACGTGACCAGATCGTATTTGGTGTTCTGTCGGACCCCCTGCGTCAGCAGCTCCTCAAACTTAAGCAACTCACCCTAGCGACTGCCATTGAGACCTGTGTCCTCCATGAAAATGCCACCAGCCAGTACTCCCACATACAGGCGGCTGAAACGGCGAGGCAAGGTCCCCACGAGGCGGAACGGGTCCAAACAATTGAACACCTCCAAAGGCTGCAGCCTGGCTAAGGGCGGCCATTTCGCGCGCTTTTCGCGGCCTCCCGCGCTTGTACGCATCAAACGAGGGGACGGTGATGTGGAGGAACGTAATGCGCAGGCACGCACCACGCAGGACCGCACCGCGCATGCGCAGTGGCGCAATGAGCGTACTGACGTCACGACATGCGGCAACTGTGACTCCGCCCATTTAAAGCGGCAATGTCCTGAAAAATCACGACAATGCCTACGATGTGGCAGACTTGGCCACTATGCTGCCTGCTGTCGAGCAGCTCAGCCTGCCAATTCGCATCGCTTCAGCCAGCCTCGCAGGAACGTTCGAGCAATTCTACCCACGTTCACCGAGTCCGAATCCGACTTCCCGCAGATCAGTGACACTGAGGACCCGAGGGAGCCTTTTCGAGTCGCTGTTATAACAAAGAACAGGCTGTCCCCGAATCAAAACCACCAGCTGCTGTCGGTGCACAGCATTGTCTTGCCTAGTCCTAACCAGGTGATGCCACCCTGACGGTCAACAAGAATTAATCGCCCACCTCAGAGACTTGACTTATGAGGTTTACAATGTTGGACTCTTTGATCTATTCTGTTATCCTGTTTCACCGTTCCAGTAGTTTGTATATAATGTTAATTTCGTTGTTGGTGTGACACCCTATTTCTCTGCACCAGGCACCTTCCCGTGTAAATAGATTAGCCTCATGTACATAGTCATGTAAATAACACGCACACACATAGTCAGGTACATTCACTACATGATATTTATTGTCACGCAGGCACATGTTCTTTGTATAAAAGGGGGGATGTCATAATATACACCAGTGTATTATGGTGCAGACACACACACACACACACACTGATGGACATGCAGTGGGACCAATCAGCATACACAACACCGCAGCCAATCACCAGTGAGAGCACACGCACTATAAAGACAGGGGACAGGAGAGTTCCCGCTCATTCTAGTAGCAGCCAGCTTGGAGCACAGAGCTCATAGCCTGCAACACAGACATTCACCATGTGTTGAGTGCATCACCTGGTTAGGACTAGGCAAGGGTCAACAGTTAAAGCTGGTATTGCATTTACCCACAGTTCAAGTATGTTAATATAGTTAACCTTGTAATAAAATAGAGTTGCACCACTTCCAGTGTTGGTGACCTGTTTGTGATCCAGAACACCCAACACATCATAGTCCAAGTGAGTTTTTTTTTCAATCTTTTAATCCAATTAATTGCTTAACTTAGTTGGGACTAAAACTAAATAAATAAAAGAGTATAGATTCATAGCGTACAATCACAATAGAAGAGTAAAATAAGACAAGGCTCCTAGCTAACGTAAATAAGGCCCCTAGCTAATGTAATTTTTCTTCTCTGGGGGTAACTAGCTTAATCCAGAAGGACATCATGGCAGGATGAGCAGTTGTTTATTTGTTATGAGATTTCCTGTTAGTTCTCTTGTTGATTTTTATATATGTTTATAAGAAGTGTGAGGTCATGCATTTAGGGGGTCGAACAGTTGTAAGGAGTACACAATAAATGGGAATATATGAAGAGGGATAGATTAAGTGAGCGATCTTGTCATACAGGTAGATAGGTCCCTAAAGGCAACAGTTCAAGTAGACAAAATTGTCACGAAAGCATATGGAATGCTGTCCTTCATTGGCAGAGGTATAGAATATGAAAGTAAGGATATAATGTTGGAATTGTATAAAACTTTGAAGCCGCAACTGGAATATTGTGCACAGTTCTGGTCGCCACATGACAGGAAGGACTTTATTGCTCTGAAGAGAGTGCAGAGGAAGTTTACAAGAATGTTGCCAGGGCTAGAAAAGTGTGGCTATGAGGAGAGGTTGGATAGGCTGGGGTTATTTTCCTTGGAACAAAGAAAGCTGAGGGGCGACTTAATTGAGCTGTACAAAATTATGAGGGGAAGAGATAGGGTGCACAGGATAAAATTATTTCGCCTGGTGGAGAATTCTAGAACCAGGGACATAGATTCAAGATTAGTGGCAGAAGGTGGAGAGGGGACATGAGGAAAAACCTTTTTATGCAGAGGGTAGTGGGAGTCCGGAATTTGCTGCCCCAGTTGATGGTGGAAGCAGAGACCCTGAAGTGTTTTAAAACTACTGGATCGGCATCTTAAGTGCTCAAAGCTACAGGGCTATGG
Organism: Scyliorhinus torazame; assembly: GCF_047496885.1. Taxonomy (NCBI): domain Eukaryota; kingdom Metazoa; phylum Chordata; class Chondrichthyes; order Carcharhiniformes; family Scyliorhinidae; genus Scyliorhinus; species Scyliorhinus torazame. The sequence continues at coordinate 52,884,163 of NC_092723.1, read as the reverse complement.
ACCGGGTGCAGGAAGTGGGATTAGAAAAGGCACCTGGATGTCCTTGAGCTGGCATGGACAAGATAGGTCGACTGGCTTCCTCTGTACTGTAATTTTTCTATGACACAATTGGTAGAAGTGTAGGATTCTTTTTTTATTTTTTTATTTTAATAAATTCAGAATACCCAATTCTTTCTTTTCCAATTAAGGGGCAATTTAATGTGGCCAATTCACCCACCCTGAACATCTTTTTGGGTTGTGGGGGTGAGACCCACGCAGACATGGAGAGAATGTGTAAACTCCCCACAGACCGAGATCCAGGGTTGGGATCGAACCTGGGTCCTGAGGCAGCGGTGCTAACTACTGTGCCACCGTGCTGTCCCCATATCGGATGGGTTTTAGAGGGTATTTTATTCCAAACACAATCAACAAAATAACACAAGCTTAACATCCAATCAAAGTGTACAGTTTCTACCTTTTCCCCTTTTAATGCCCCCCCCCCCACCAAAATCCCCATCCTAGCTCCCTCCCAAATTCCTCTTCCCAATTCCACTTTATCGTTTTCACTACTGTCTTGCGCCCCTCTCCCAACCACCTATATATATCTCCAATCATGCCATCCCTCATCTGGGAGTTGCAATTTCTCTAGAAGCGTACACTCCGGTACCTGAGGGATTAAAGGCAGCTCCTTACCTGCCAGTACCTAAACTCACTTCCCCTTGGTAACTCAAACCTCTCCCATAGCTCCCCTAGACCAACGAACCTCAACTCTGAAAACATGTCCCTGTCCTGCTCCAACCCCTCCCACCACCACCATATATCCCATCCATCACCCCCAGGCTTGAACGTATGATTCCCACACAATGGCATCAGTCCGCCCTCTCTCACCATCGTCTCACCTTCTCCACATTCGCTACCCAATAGTAATGCAACAAGTTCAGGAGTCCCGACGCCTTCCCCTTGCCTCCTCTGCATTTGCAACAAAGCCCTCTTCACCTTTGACACCTTCCCTGCCCACACAAATTCCAAAACTAGCACACCCACCCTCCGGATAAAGGCCTTGGGGAAAAAGGTCGGGAGGGACTGGAACACAAAAAGAAACCTTAGCAGCAAGTTCACCTTCACCACCTGCACCCACTCCGCCAATATCAGGTACAGTGTATCCCACCTTTTAAGGTCCCCCTTGATCTCCTCCAGTAACCCTGTAAGGTTCCACCTATGGCTCACTCATGGATCCCCAGGTACCAAAATTGCTTTCTCGTCACATTGAATGGCAGAGTCCCCAGAATCGCACCCCCCCCCCACCCCCCCCCCCCAGCAGTGACAGAAGACACCCCTGCCTCGTCCCCGTATACAACCCAGTTTGTCTCATATGTTCGCACACTTGCCATGGGGGACGCAAACAACAACCGGAGCCGTGCCACAAATCTCGGCCCAAAACCAAACCTCCCCAAAATCTCAAACAGATACCTCCACACTACCTGATCAAAGGCCTTTTCTGCGTCCATGGACACTATCACCTCTGGCACTCGCCACCCCCTGGTGGGGTCATAATTACACTCAGCAACCTCCTAATATTACTAAAGAGCTGCTTCCACTTCACAAAGCCCGTTTGGTCCTCCGAAACCACCTCTGGCACACACCCTTCCAACCTTCTTGTCAGTACCTTTGCCAAGACTTTCATGTTCGTGTTTAGCAGTGAGATGGATCTATAGGACCCACACTCCAATGGATCCTTCCCCTTTTTTTGGAACAGCGAAATCGACGCCTGCACCAAAGTCGTTAGCAGCTCTCCCTTTTCCACCACTTCACTATGTACCGGTATGTACCGGTATGTACCGGTCAGGCAGGGAGGAAGGCGTCGAGCGAAGGAACCGTGGTTTACCAAAGAAGTGGAATCTCTTCTTAAGAGGAAGAAGGAGGCCTATGTGAAGATGAGGTGTGAAGTTTCAGTATGATCAGGGATAGTCAGCATGGCTTTGTGAAGGGTAGGTCATGCCTCACAAACCTTATCGAGTTCTTTGAGAAGGTGACTGAACAGGTAGATGAGGGTAGAGCAGTTGATGTGGTGTATATGGATTTCAGCAAAGCGTTTGATAAGGTTCCCCATGGTAGGCTATTGCAGAAAATACGGAGGCTGGGGATTGAGGGTGATTTAGAGATGTGGATCAGAAATTGGCTAGCTGAAAGAAGACAGAGGGTGGTGGTTGATGGGAAATATTCAGAATGGAGTTCAGTTACAAGTGGAGTACCACAAGGATCTGTTCTGGGGCTGTTGCTGTTTGTCATTTTTATCAATGACCTAGAGGAAGGCGCAGAAGGGTGGGTGAGTAAATTTGTAGATGATACTAAAGTCGGTGGTGTTGTCGATAGTGTGGAAGGATGTAGCAGGTTACAGAGGGATATAGATAAGCTGCAGAGCTGGGCTGAGAGGTGGCAAATGGAGTTTAATGTAGAGAAGTGTGAGGTGATTCACTTTGGAAGGAATAACATGAATGCGGAATATTTGGCTAATGGTAAAGTTCTTGGAAGTGTGGATGAGCAGAGGGATCTAGGTGTCCATGTACATAGATCCCTGAAAGTTGCCACACAGGTTGATAGGGTTGTGAAGAAGGCCTATGGAGTGTTGGCCTTTATTGGTAGAGGGATTGAGTTCCGGAGTCAGGAGGTCATGTTGCAGCTGTACAGAACTCTGGTACGGCCGCATTTGGAGTATCGCGTACAGTTCTGGTCACCGCATTATAGGAAGGGCGTGGAGGCTTTGGAGCGGGTGCAGAGGAGATTTTCCAGGATGTTGCCTGGTATGGAGGGAAAATCTTATGAGGAAAGGCTGATGGACTTGAGGTTGTTTTCGTTGGAGAGAAGAAGGTTAAGAGGAGACTTAATAGAGGCATACAAAATGATCAGGGGGTTGGATAGGGTGGACAGTGAGAGCCTTCTCCCGCGGATGGAAATGGCTGGCACGAGGGGACATAGCTTTAAACTGAGGGGTAATAGATATAGGACAGAGGTCAGTGGTAGGTTCTTTACGCAAAGAGGAGTGAGGCCGTGGAATGCCCTACCTGCTACAGTAGTGAACTCGCCAACATTGAGGGCATTTAAAAGTTTATTGGATAAATATATGGATGATAATGGCATAGTGTAGGTTAGATGGCTTTTGTTTCGGTGCAACATCGTGGGCCGAAGGGCCTGTACTGCGCTGTATCGTTCTATGTTCTATGTTCTATGTTCACTGAACATGCCCAAAATCTCCATCATGAACTGGTTATAAAATTCCACCAGGAAGCCATCCGGCCCGGTGCCTTAACCGACTGCATCATGCCAATACACTCTATCACCTCCTTTGGCCCTCACGGCTCCTCCAGCCCCTGCCTCTTCCCTTCCTCCTGCTCCAGGAGATCCAGCACATCCAAAAACCAGAAGTGTTGGATGTTTGATTGTGAATATGCGAGTTGAGGCTGAAACGTGTGGACTCAATAGTTCTATATCTGAAGCCACCAATGAAGGGAGAAACAATTGTTGAGTGCACATTGATTTCTGTCAGTGCTGGGGAAAGTACACTGTGTGGTTATCTGGTATCCACACCCCATGGTGATCAGAGCTACACCTCCCAGGCATGTCTAATGATTTTCATGATGGAATGTTCATATTTGTTAGAAACAGAATGATATGAAAAATTAAACCCCAAATAAAAGCATTGTGTAAAGAAAGAAGTCAATGCAGTGTTTGAAACAAAAGCAAAACTTTAAACTCACTTTTACATCCAGACGGCATCAGTTTAATCTCCAATAAAATTGTTCTAATTTCTTCTGATTAAGGCCGCATGTTAAATGAATTTTTTCTGGTATGAGACATAGGTACAACCAACCATCTGCATATAAAACAGGCTGTTTACTGTTCATTACTGTGCACAGTACAGCTTGTCCTAAATTATATAAAATCTTATTAATCAAGTGATGCTCATTATTGAGTTTATGATGCTCAACAAATTGCAACATATTTGGCGTAATGTTCAACAAATTACTTAATTGATATCATATTTTTTTAAAAATAAATCTTTGCAGTTATCGCAGAATTTGTGGTTTTAATTTTGTGTCGCTTTTGGATAAAGGTGCAATGTAGGTTCATAAAGATGATACCAGGGTTAGTGGGCAAAGCTGTGTTTAGATGTTATAACAAAAAAACCCAAGTCTGTATTAACTGAAGAAAATGTGGTTCGGAGAAGGGAACAAAGAGAAATGTATCACAAAGCGTTGAGAACTTATTCCCATTGGTCAGTGTTTCCGAAACAATGGGAGATACACCCAGGATCAGTAACTTTAAAGTCTGAGGAGCTAATGGCATCTAAATAAAGTATTAGAGTTAAATATTAAAGTCCAGACATCACAATATTGAACAATGGATTAGGCTAATGTTGGAGAAAGAGTTGTGGGATGGAATTAGAGGTTTAGGGTTCCTTCATGGAGCAATCATTGGCCTCGGCACAATTCTCAAATTCTATGACTCGAAATGCACTAAACCGATTCAATTAATTGGCTTGCTTGCATTATGACATCAAATTGCATTATTTAAAATGGACATCAGATTGATGAAGCAATAAAACGTCTGCATGGGGCCTGCAGTTTCTATTACATTAAAGCTAATTTCAAATATAATAAGCAGAGGTCATTTAGCTCCTTGAGTTGATGTTACTCTATTGGCTGATCTATACCTCAATTTCATGTACCCATCATTGATCCATAACCCTCGACACCCTCAACTAATAAATTTGTCAATCTCAGCCGTGCAAACTTTAATTGAATTTGGCAGAGCACATTCCAGATTTGCTGCACCCTTAAAAAGTAAAAAATGTGCATCCTGAATTGACCTCTGAATGGCTTAATCAAATGAATTCCTTTATCATTTTATACACACCAATGAAATCACGCTCAAACTTCAAAACTTAGTTTCTCTATAATTTACCCCTCTGAACCCTGGTATAATTCTGGTGAATCGGTACAGCACCCTCTCCAAAGGGCCCCTAACTTCCTGGTGCCCCAGTGTCGGACTTGGGGGTAATGGCACCTGGGAATTGTCTAGGAGCGCTAACTTCCCCAGGAAAATTGCGCTGGGCTAGGCTTAATCCGACAAAGCGATTTAAATTGCCAACTTCGCCATTGATACGCTAATAGTTACTCGAAAAGATTTAGAAGAAAAAAAAGCACTTCTATTTAAATACTCAGGCTGACCCTGTATGGAACACCCCCACACCGCAGATCTCCCATGGGACGCCCTGTCCCCTCAGCTATGCACCCCACTCCCCATGGTATTCAGCCCCCACCTGCAGTTGATTCACCCCCCCCCCCCACCCCGTCAACCTGACTGATCGACCCAACTGGACCCGAGCTCCATCCCCCCACATGACCCCCAATCCCCGACCCGTACCCCCAACCGGGCCCCCAAACCACCCATCCCCTGACCCGAATTCCCAGCCTGAGACACCCCCCCAGCCAAATCCCACACAATGTCTGGACATCATGACCTGATCCCCCCCCCCCCCCCACCCCCCAGCCCTTTGTCCGAAACCCCCAGACCTCTCAAGTTCAAATCGAACCCCTGATGCCTGAGCTGCTACTGATGTCCGAAACCCCACCCCTTCCACTGTCCAACTCCCTGCCCAAATGTTCGACTCCTGCCCGCCCAATGTCTCAACCCCCACATTCCATTTATTTACCTTAGACACATATCTTCTGCCTGGCCTGTTATTTTCAATGGGACACTAGAACATACCTGCTGTACGACAGCTAGTTCTGTAAAAGGAGACATTTCCTCCTTTGTTTTGTTTCTTTGGCACTTCATCACTGGAGCCGGGGACACATTCTGCTGCCTGAATCTCACCCGGCCTGAGTCAGAAAGGGTGACTGAGATAGGCACTTAAGAATTCAAGTCACCGTCTGTGCAGAGCCTGCATGTTCTCCCCGTGTCTGCGTGGGTTTCCTCCGGGTGCCCCAGTTTCCTCCCACAAGTCCCGAAAGACGTGCTGTTAGGTAATTTGGACATTCTGAATTCTACCTCTGTGTACCCGAACAGGCGCCGGGAAGTTGCAACTGGGGGATTTTCACAGTAACTTCATTGCAGTGTTAATGTAAGCCTACTTGTGACATTAAATATTATTATTATTATGGCCCAATACTCATTCTGGGTGTGATGTTTAAATATTTAAATATTTTTATTTTATAAATTTAGAGTACCCAATTCATTTTTTTTTCAATTAAGGGGCAATTTAGTGTGGCCAATCCACCTAACCTGCACATCTTTAGATTGTGGGGGCGAAACCCACGTAAACACGGGGAGAATGTGCAACTCCACATGGATTGTGACCCAGAGTCGGGATCGAACCTGGGACCTCAGCGTCGTGAGGCATCAATGCTAACCACTGCGCCACCGTGTCGCCCTGGGTGTGGTGTTAAAACTGAATGTAGTTTTCCAGGTGGGGGTCTGATCAAGCCTCGGTACAAGTGAAGAATAACTTCCCAGTCTTTGTATTTCTGCCCCTTGAGATAATGGTGAATATTGCATTAGTCTCTTGGATTGCTTTTTGTACTTGTCTACTAGCTTTTAATGATTTGTGTACTTCGACTCTGATATCACCTTGCTCTGTTTTTCCTAGTTTCTTATCATTTAGAACATACTCTGATTTATTTTCTGTGTGTTAAAGTGGAAGATCTCACTTTCCCACATGGCATTGAATTTGCCATAGATTTGTCCACTCGCTATCTCTCATTGCCGCTTATTGCTCGCTCTGCACCACTTACCAATCATCTGAACCTAGTGCACAATTTCGCTCCCGGATTGCTGCACAGATTCTGGAAAATTTCTGACTCCACAAACCCAACTGGAGAAAAACTACCCAATGGTAAAATTTGCATTCCAGTAAGGGGGTCGGTGCCAATGGGAGTCGGGCCTGCCACCCTGGAAAGAGTTTGGAGGCAGCCATAGATGTTGTTGAGACTTCGTCCCAGTTATTTATAAAAGAAATGTAACCGAAAGCAGCCCTAACACTTCACACCACTCACCCCCACACACTTCCCATGCTCATCCACGGCAAATCATTTCACATCATGCCTCCATTGACCACATGGCCCCCATATGCTCCATGCCAACCAATGCCCCTCTACTTGCCTCAATATTCTTTATGCCAACTTAGTGCCAACTCATGCCCCCCCATCAACCATCCTCAGACCTTACACCCTCCATGCCAACATACCCAGTATTCACAATGACTAGACTTCAGGAGCTATGGTGAGATGAAGTAGCATAAACGTTCCAAGTATCAATTACAGATTTCATTATATTTAAAAAACACTAATTAATAAAAATCCAATCAGTACATTACATCCCTTATAAAAACGAACATTTAATTCAAGTACTTGGTCACATTACAAAATGAACACTTCCTTCAAGTACTTAATCCCTTGACAATTTGACAGTTCCACAGAGCTTATCCACTTTACATGCACATTCATGTCTATTCTCAATAATGCCAGGGTACCTGGCTTTCTCAAAGGGGTATCTGACCTCTCCTAAAGGGGTCAGTATCTCTCCAAAAATAGTACATTACCTCTCCAAAAAGGGTATCTTACCTCTCCAAATAAACCTGTAGGTTCCGACATTTTCATCAAATGCCTAAGTACATGAATTGTACTTATGAAATTTTGATGACCAAAATTGTTTCTGGTTGAATGCAGTTTCACTTTTAAATCTGCAGCTTTCTCTGGGAACCGTAGATGTGTGAAATACCTCACACCCCCTCGCTCCGTCCCTTCGCCACCACTCCCCACCAATCCCTACACCCCAGTGGAAATGCCGGATTGGAGGTGGGTGCCTGCCTCATTCCTGGTTCTGCCACCATTTTGGGTAAGGGATGAAACTCTTCTGACTTTACAAAAATTCAGGACTTAATGCCATCTGCAAAATTGGATGCAAAATGAGGGCAATTTACTGAGCTCATCCCTTCAGAAATGGTGGTCTTGTAGCACCTTGTAGATGGTACACACTTCTGCCACTGCGCATTGGCAGGAGTGAATGTTAAAGGTGGTTGATGAGGTGCCAGTCATGTGATTGCTTTGTCTTGGATGGTGTCAAGCCTCTTGAGTTTGATGAAGCTGCACTCATCCAAGCAAGTGGGGAGTATTCCATTACTCTTCTAAATTGTGCCTTGCAGATGTGAATGGTCTCTGGGGAGTCAGGAGGGTATATATATAACTTACCACTTATTAAGTCCAAGCATTGTCCAGGGCATGCTTCATGCAGGTACTAACAGCTTCAGAAGCTGAGGAGTTGCTTTTGGTACTGAACACTGTGCAATCATCAGTGAACATACCCAATTCAGACCTTATGATGAAGAGAAGGGACGACATTCTCCCTTACCCGGCGAGGCGGGGTGTCTCGGCGGGATGGAGTGGATGGAACCACTCCGGCGTCGGGCCGCCCCAAAGATGCGGATTTCTCCGCACCTGTAGGGGCCAAGTCCTCACCTTGAGGGGCTAGGCCCGCGCCGGAGTGGTTGGCGCGCCACCAGCCGGTGGGAAAGTCCTTTGGCGCCACGCCATCCGGGGCCAAAGGGTCTGCGCCGGCCGGCGGAAGTCCGCGCATGCGCGGGAGCGTCAGCAGCTGCTGACATCATCCCTGCGCATGCGCAGGGGGGGGTCACTTCTTCATCGGCCATCGCGGAGGCCCCCCAGGGCGAGATCACCCCGCCCCCCCACCCCCCCCCCCCCAGGACCCCGGAGCCCGCCCGCGCCGCCAGTCCTGCCGGGAAGGTAGATGGTTTGATTCACGCCGGCGGGAGTGGCATGACAGCAGCGGGACTTCGGCCCATCGCGGGTCGGAGAATCACCGGGGGGGGGGGGGGCGCGCCAACCGGCGCGGCGCGATTCCTGCCCCCGCCGAACATTTTCGGTGCCGGAGGATTCGGTGGCCGGCGGGGGTGGGCTTCACGCCGCCCCCCGGCGATTCTCCGACCCAGCGGGAGGTCGGAGAATCCCGCCCAAGGTCACTGCCGAAATAGCTGAAAATGGTTGGGCCAAGACACTACCCTGTGGAACTCCTGCAGCAATGTCCTGGGGCTAAGATGATTGGGACTCATTCACACAAACAGTATTTTAATCAAAGCTTTCTGGAAAAAAGTGTCATGGTGAGTGAGGTTTTATTTTGAATGGCATGATTTGAATAAAACTGTGGATGGTGCCACTGGTGAAATACACAGGTACAAGGCTAAACTTCTGAATGAACAGCCCATGCATGGAGTCCTGTTTGGCAAATCAAGGAGGAATGGATTCCCTCCCATGATTGCAACAATTAAAATCAGCTTTCAGACATTACTAAGCACTTAACATGCTCAAGTAGACTTCCATTAAAAGTGCTTTAAAAATTCTGTAACCACATAGAATTATGATTAATTCTTTAATGAAACTAGTATGTTTTTCGCTACTTCTGCTTATTCACAAATTGCTTTAATGGTGAGTCTTGATGAAATCAATTACAGGAACTGGCTTGGATAAATTACTGTACCATTTAATGTGTGGGTGCAGTATTGACACACTCAAGACTGCTGATTCTCCCTGGGTTAATGATTCGACATTCATTGATATTAAATCACAAGGTCAACTCAATAACTCCTCCTGACGGATTAACTCGTTGATGAGATCAGTATAATTAAATGCGATTCAGTGTAAATATTCAGAAAAAGACATTTCGACAGAGAGCAATTGGGATATTCAGACTTGTCGCTTTTTTTTACAGCTACTTGCAAATCTCTCATGATATTGATCATTTATAAGCCGTGAAAGGCACCATATAAATGTAACTGGATAAACCAGACCTGCTGAGATTTTCCAGCATTTTCTCTTTGGTCAGCTTTGACAAAAGGTCATCTGGACTCGAAACGGTAGCTCTTTTCTCTCCCTACAGATGCTGCCAGACCTGCTGAGATTTTCCAGCATTTTCTCTTTGGATATAAATGTAACTGTTTCTTTCAGAGGCATACCTGAATCCTGAAGGGAAGCGGTCTCAGGAGGCAAAACACCGTGGATTCCTTTCCCACTGAAGTTAGGCCCATTTGTGGACAATGTGAAATATTGTTGATAAATATCAAATTTATCAAGTGTTTATTGTGTTGTTTAAGTTGCTTTTTTATTACCTGGGTGTAGTTGGTTGGCTGACGACTTGAAATTCTCAGCAAACGACATTTTGAAAAGTAATTTGTGATTTTTATTTTTGACTGACCTCCTATTCAAGAGATGCAATATTTTGAATGCCATGGTTGTTGGCTTTCAAACTTTCTTGCAAATTGGTGCAATGCCTACCCGTAAAGTTGTGATTTGTGGCTATTTTATGAATCTGACATTATGGTCACCCACAACCTGTCGAACGATTCAGAAAAATGTTGATGCAGCAAAGTGAAATGGGAAATGTAAACACAATAATTAACGAAAGCAAATACTGACAGCAAAACCAGAAATCTTAATAACAGGAAGTCTGACACTTGGACAGGTAAAGCACAACCGACAGAAGATTTTTAATAATCTACCATTACTAAATTGCAACAGAATCAGTACCACATAATCCATTTCCAGCTAGCTTCCTGTCTAAAGGTAATTGCATTCAAATACACATGTTTCATGCCTGCTTTAAAGCGAGACTGAGAGCATGGAGGGAATTTTAGGTGCAAGATTAATGAATAGGAACAGTGATACAGGTCACAAATACAGTTAAGCAAATTGTGCTATGTGTGCTTTCAACAGAGTTTATTTTAAAGATTAACTTTATAAATCAATATGTGTGAGTGGCACTATTAATGCACAAGTCCCGGCAGATTTGTCTCATGGATTGAAGCACAGTGAGGCTGCACAGCAGTTGTTCTATTCATTGGAAACTAGAACAGTGATAAAGAGTAAATCCCTCACTGTGCTCAGCAGGAAATGGCATCTGCATCTACTGTCACTTTTATACAAACCACAGCAACTACTGAATGTTTCATAAATCAATGCATCATAACTATGTAGCTAAGGTTTATGTGCAATATAAGTTCTTGAAGAACTGCTACTCTTCCCATACTAATCGTACACTGCAGTTATAGAAAAGCTTATCATTGGAATTTGACTTATATTTCTGAATTAAAGGAATACGGAATCTTGCAAGAGTCACCCTGAATTATAGGCTACTCAAAATATAGATCCTTAAATGGTACAAGCATAGGGAAGACTTAGCAGATATTTTTGTCAGGAAAAAGAAGGATGAAGAGGTTGGATGCGGTAGACATGGCAAAGATATTTTCCACTTGTAGGGGAGTCAAATGCTTAGGTGGGAAGTAATAAATCCAATGAAGAATTTAGAAGGAATGTCTTTACCGAGAGAATGTTAGAATATGGAACGCACCACGGATTGGTTGAAATGAATTGTGAGGATGCCTTGAAGGGGAATCGTGTAAGCCTACTTGTGACAATAAAGATTATTATTAATATATTATAAGATAAATAAATGAGAGAGAATGGAAAGGAAACATATGCTAATTGAGTGAGATGAAGTAAGATGGGAAGAAAGGTCATGTAGAACATAAGCAAGGATATAGGTCAGTTGAGCTGAATGGCCTGTTTCAGTCCTGTAAATTCTATGTAACTTGCAACCGCATCTATACACTACCAAGGACTGCAAAATGCTATCCCAACTCAGACTGATCAACGCATTGCTTGCAACCTTGTTCCCAACATCAACAAGTTCGACACCACATGGGCATGCATGATTTTGTGCCAACATGGTGACGGATCCTAATTGGGTAATAGAATCCCACTGTTCATCTATTCATGAGGCCCTAATGGGCTGTGTAGGTACTTCAGTTGATTCTGAAAACTGTGTGGTTAAAATGGTGATTGGTTGGGAACACAGCTTGAAGAGAGTGGCAAGTACACAGCAACAATTTCAACCGCCCACCCATCTGCACTCTTCCCGACCAGAAATGGTGTAATTTATTGTTTTACAAAACAAATGAAACAGTTCCTATTGTATCTTTACCGAGAATGTCACCTGAACAAAATGTGTCCTGCAAAGCGCTGTGTATAACAAAGGAGTTTAGTTGACAGCTGTCTTGTATTGATCTGACTGCAGTGTTGAACCACACTAATGAGACTGAATGGCAGAGGGAATGGAAGTGTGCAATTCATTATTACAAAAGCCTCAAGTATTGACCTGTATTATAATATAACCTGCTACAGCTGGCTGATCTTTGAATGCAGGCAGACAGCGGCTAACACACACTGAGCCAGGAGAGTTATAATGTGTGAAAGGTCTCTCTCTGTGCTGTGGCCCCTTATCTTCAGGGAACCTTTTGTTTAAATGCATTTCATCATTACTTTGCAACACAACAGTTGTGTTTATTGGGATAAGACTATCAGGCAAAAGAAATTACAGGCATTGTGGGGCTGAATTTATTCATAAGATGCATCATCCTTCACACCTGCAGTCTACCACCATTTGCGCGCTGAAGTTCATGAGCTCAGCTTTCCAATCATTTTTAATGGAAAACTGTATTTTTATGTCAAGTGTGATTAGTAATTTAAATTGGTGCCAAAGCTTAAATCCAGGATTCAAAACCTATCGCTATCTGTGTGCAGCTTAAATGTCCAATAAAATTGTCAACCTTTTTATTGTTTATGGAATGGTACAGTCAGAAATTGAAAGTGTGCCGGTTTTAATAAGCTTTGAAGTATCTTCTGTATGTGAAATACTGTGCCATCAAACTGTTGCTTAAAGTGTTGAAATTCTGATGAAAAATGCATTAAGCAGAAAATAACAATGGAATGAAACTGAAATTAGAAGAATAAATGTCACTGATTCGGCTGGTAGCTCTGCATAGAATCAAATCATAATCTCTTAACTTTCCTTCTTACAAGAGCAGCAGAAATCAGCAGGGAAATTCGCTCATTCCCCGACTCATTCCTTCTGCCATTATACAAAGGAAACTTCAGACCAATTTTTTCAGAGGTATGCAGGTGCACAGAAAAGTGCCTGTGAAATGCTGTGTTTACCAACTCACTTATATAACCGAGTGCCTGCCAGCAGTGCCTGGAGCTACTGTTACAGGAGGTAAAATGTATTTAAGTGCCTCCACACCGACTAATAGTCTGGTCGGTAGTGCATTAGGAAAAGGAAGGTCTATTTTATCATTCAATAGATGGAGAAGATCTAATTTGTGAGTGGTTTAGTGCAAAATACAGTAGTGGTACCCATTAGTGCATACAATAAATGACACACAAATTAAAAACCAAGCAGGACACATTCAATTAGATCGAAACGCAAGGGTAGGGATGGCAACGTGTGACTGATATGCACCTGTTCCAGTGCAGGCAGCTGGCAAACTTTGTGCTTCCTGATTATTTATATAATTGTAGCATGCAGCCAACATTAAACACCCTGTTGGTGCACGCTGTGGACACATGCCTGAATGGGGGTGCAAAATAATGAATGCATTAGTTCAAGTCAACTTACGCTACTTTAAAGCTGGTTTGCACCTTTTAAAGGGGAGGCACATTCTGGCCAGAGCAAATGCTTAAATTCATTGCACAAGGAACTTTGACCTGTAAAAAACACTGGAAGGGCAAAGCATGTCACAGAGCTGGCTCCAAGGTTCTCCAATCCAACACTGGATGTTAAGGTCCAAAGGCAACTCAACAATACGAACTAGGAAGCAATTCTTGATTTCTTCGATTACAAGTTTATCGTGTTCAATAATCACTTCAACAACAAAACAGTGCCACCTGTATCCCCCTTTATGTATTGGAGCAATCTATTAAACAACTAATACCCCAAGTCAAACTTAAGAACTGGAGAATATTAACTCTTTCCTAACAGATTCCCCCTTTTAAAAAAATCTTTAATTTTTACAATATACCATATCACAAACATATTTATGTATTTCTCCAATAAATGCATCCTATTCCTCCTTTTTTCACTCACATATCTCTCCCTTATAGGAAAAGATGCCCCTTTAATAATTTATAATAACTTCTTCAAGCTCGCTCCTCTTTTCGCCAGTCAGATAATTGGTAATTGTTATCAATCCATCTAATCTTGTGAATCACCCTGTTCTCCAGCATCTGTTTTAGGCTCGCTATGTCAATCTGTAGTCTCTTTTCATTGACAAATTTTGTCCGTGGACATTTTCTCAAAAGGACTTATTGTCTATGTGGCATTCTAAGTACTGCTCCCGAATACCCTATTCCATTTAAAATTTCAGTCATGGTCCTGGATATAAAAAATGCCATATTTACTGCCTCCACTAGAGGAAGTGTCCCCGCTGCCAATGTACCCTTTACCACTTATGTTTTTTAGTTTCACATGGCGAAGGACAACACTTATCTTTCGCCCCAAGAAGTAAAATGATAAATCTTCCTGCACAGGGCAGCACGGTGGCGCAGTGGGTTAGCCCTGCTGCCTCACGGTGCCAAGGTCCCAGGTTCGATCCCGGCTCTGGGTCACTGTCCGTGTGGAGTTTGCACATTCTCCCGTGTTTGTGTGGATTTCGCCCCCACAACCCAAAGATGTACAGGATAGGTGGATTGGCCACACTAAATTGCCCCTTAATTGGAAAAAATGAATTGGGTACGCTAAATTTAAAAAATAAATAAATAAATCCTCCTGCACTTGAAAAGCCATCAAAGAGATCAACCAAAGATGGGAATTTCAAAACAGAATTTTCAAATTTTAATTTTGCCAATTTACTTGTAAATGCGTTGGGGGGAGGGGCATTGGTTAGCTCAGTTGGCTTGACGGTTGGCTCATGATGTGGAGCAATCCCAATTCCTGAACCGGCTGAGGTTATCCATGAAGGCCCCAGCTTCTCAACCTAACCCCTCACCTGAGGTGTGGTGACTAGTCACCACCAGTCAGCCCTTTCTCTAAAGGAGAGAGCAGCCTATGGTCCTCTGGGATTGTAGTAACTTTCACTTTCGTACTTGCATTGAAAGCAGCGCAACCAGGTTGATTGTCTTACGAGGAAGCGTTGAGCATGTGATGCCTATACTCACTGGAGTACAGAGGAATGGGAGGTGATTGAGCCACATAAGATTGTGAAGGAGTAGAAGCTAAAAGGAGGTTTTCCCTTGTGGAGGATTCTGGAATTGAGGGTCAAATTAAGGAGTCTCCTAATTAAGATTGAGATGGGGAGGAATGAATGTCATTCGTCTTTGGAATTCTCTTCCACAGGGAACAGTGGAGGCTGGTATACATTTAAGGCCGAGTCAGACAGTTTTTGACCTACATGGGTGAAAAGAATTATAGTGGACAGGCACAAAAGTGGAGTTAAGGCCACAATCAGGGATGCAAATAGAGTTTAGTCAGTGTAATTTAATTTAGACAGAAGCCAAAGAATTACAGTCAGAAACACAGTCAATAATTAATAACACTTTTTCACCAGTTCCCTCTTTCCATAATATTTTATTCCTTGATGATACATTCAACAGGAGCATCTTGATTTGACATCAATTAATTTGCTGTACTGCAGTAATCATACACAATCTATTTATGTGCGTGTTTACAGCCGTTGCCTTCTAGCCAGTGGGCAATATTCTATTTTGTATACAACAGCCTTGTTGAAAATTTCAGCGAATAGCTAAGTTGATTTTGCACTGCAATAATGTCCAATGCTTTTGAAGGAACAACATTAAAGTAATGAGCAAAGTGAATTCATTTTGCATTTGCCAGAAATCGTTAAACATTTAGTTCAGATTTTTTTGTTTCAGAACATTTTGAATTATTTTATTAGTAAGTCAGCCTATTTTAAGCACGTCAAAACATCATGGGCGGAATTCTCCCCACCCCCCACGCCGGGTGGGACAATCGCCCGGGCGCCGTGCTTGTTTGCTCTACCAATTTCTTCCACTTTAAGATTGTTCATCAAAACAGGCATAGAATCTTCCAATTCAGTTGCCCAACTAAACTTCGGAGTTCCTCTTTTTCCATTTTAGAAGCTGTCATAATTGCGTTGGGGTTAATATTCTCCAAGTAAGGCTGCTGATGTAGAGTGACCTGCGAACCACTCTGTCCGATTTCTGACCCAATGTATTTGAATGCTCCAGAGGTCTGACTTCCAATCTTGAAATCCGTTCCAAGCCTGTTAATAAAGTATTTCCAAATTCATTACTACCACCCCACAAAAAAAATCGACATGCGTCATGAAGATGCCCGTATGTTTCCCTCAATGGTGCCAATAAAACATCACAGGGCCTGCTTTCAGCTGAAGACAGACCAACCTCAATGAGAAATACCAAACTCTGGAGGCACCATTCAACCCATATTCACATTTATTTAACTTCCAGAGTACCCTTTCTTTGTTTGGCACATCTCTCAGAGGGCAAAGAAAAATTTATCTTTCATGCTGATCTTCCTGTAATAAAGCAGCTTTAATATCTATCAAGTTCCATTCCCAAGCATTTGTGACGACCAGAGCCAAAAAGATCTTCAAAATAACCTTTCCTGCCGTTGGTGATTTTTTTTTTTATTCGTTCATGGGACTGTCCCAGCATTTATTGCCCATCCTTAATTACCCTTGAGGGGGCAGTTAAGAGTCAACCACTTTGATGTGGGTCTGGAGTCACTTGGAGGCCAGACCAGGTAAGGATGGCAGACTTCCTTCCCTAAAGGAGATTAGTAAACCAATGGGTTTTTACAACAATCGACAATGGTTTCACGGTCATTATTGGACTTTTTAAAATTCCAAATATTTTATTGAGTTTAAATTCCATCCACCTGCCGTGGTGGATTTCAAACCCAGGTCCCCAATTATTATCCTGGGTCTCTGGATTACTAGTCCATTAATAATACCACGATGCCACCGCCTCTCCTTACATAATGTTCACTCAAACATTCTTCAAAACCTCATGCCACTAGCCTTGCTTTAGCCTTATAAGTACCATCAGGAAGCACCTTATCCGTGCATATCTATGTGGTAGAACACCTTGATCTCTATCTGGGACCTCTGCGTACACCCAAATTCTTTCCAACTTTGCATTTTCTTCTGTTTTGTATCTTTTATTAATTTATCATCTAATTTGTTGGGAGCCACCAAGACCTCCCAATCATATGGGCTTCTGCTCCTTGTAGCATTCCTGGCCTGTACCATATTTCTTGACCTATTAAAATGTGCCCTTTATCCTGTCTTATATCTTGTTCTGGACAGGTGGTGCACGATCTCTCCTTCCTATTATGAGATGTTCTTTCCCCAGTTCTTGACCTCATCCGAAGGGAATATTCACTGCCAGACCTAATTTCCAAACTGACTATATTTCTGTGCTCTCCATTCTTGTACTTCATGTTCCCAATCTATGGGTCTAACCTCCTTCCCTTTATCTTGTACATTCAACCAGTTTTTTGTAGTTTCCGGTGGCCTTAACTTTTCTACCAATTATAGTTACCATCTTCCACTGACTGTCCTTTTCTGGAAAATATGTCACTTACAGTGCCAATTTTTGGCAGTTTCCCTTTGGGACAAATAGCCTTATCTGGGTAATCAGAATTACTATGTCCCTCTTCAAATACTCTGTCAATTTCCACAATCTGGACTTACATGCATATGAGAAGTATCTGGTTCCTCAGCATGTTCAATAACCCTTTTTAATGTGCAAATTTGCAATCAAGGCCCACTAATCTTGACGAATATTCCCAAACATTCTGGTTGCCATGCTGCAGAATGATTGTTTTGCTATTTGTACCTATAACCTTTCCTGGATCTTTCCACTCCTTAAATCCATCTCTTTTACATCATGCCATGTCTCCCTGTTTGAAAATAGTTTCCAGTGGCCATACATTGTGCCTCAAAGCTCTCTGAATTCTTTGAGATTTCTGCTTTAAGGAATGCTCTTCTGACTGCGTGCAGTGCATTCAAACACTCAGAAAAGGTAGAACTAATCATAGTCTCCTCCCAAGCTGGAGGATGATCATTCATGACTGAAGGAATTTGGGGATTTCTCCCTCAAACAGCTGTCGACTGTAGCCCCCAACTATCTGTAGTTGCATGGATGCATGGATGGCCCATGCTAAAGCCAAATTTAATTTACAATTTGACACAATTTGACCTATCTGCCAAAATTTTACGAATCATTTCATCTATCACACCATGATTCCTCTTGCACACTCCGTTACTAAATGGGCTTTCTTTTTTAAAAATTTAAAATACCCAGTTCTTTTTTTTCCAATGAAGGGGCAATTTAGCATGGCCAATTCACCTATCTTGCACATCTTGGGGTTGTGGGGGTGAGATCCACACAAACACTGGGACAATGTGCAAATTCCACACGACCAGTGATCTGGGGCTGGGATTGAACCCGGTGCCTTAGCAATGTGAGGCAGCATGCTAACCACTGTGTCGCCCCTAACCGGGCTTTCTGCAGCTGTATTTACAAATTCCCCCCATTATCAGTGAGAACTTTGCCGGTGGCCCCAGTTTGGACGCTTTTCATTTCCTATTTTCTGTTCCAGATATTTTCTTTTCTTTACTATGTTTAATCGTCAACTCACTATACCGTGTTTAAAAGTGTAAAATAACAATGTTCTTTTCTTTAACCCACAGCTTATGATCCATAGCCACAACTTAATTAAAATCTGTCACTAAGAGTCACGATGGTATTTTTTTAATATTCCTTACATATATCACACCTATCGCTTATCTGTTTCTTAAGTATGGTGTGTTCTTCATCTCCTTTTCCACATTCCTGAGCAAACTTGTTATTTTCTAGATTCCTTTTCTCTGCTGCTAACTGTACTTCATTAATTTATTTGCAAGAAAATTAAGCATTAATTAATGGGATACAATTTTATTGTAAGTCCACAGTTTTTCCAAATATGATGGCTTTGTCGTTTTTCATGTCAAGTTTCATATGTGCTTTCTTCATCGATGGTCAGCTCAATAATAAAGGTATTTCGCTGAATATGCATCCGTGCTAATAAAATTATTCCTTTTTTAAAAATGTTTTCTTACTTTTTTTAAATATAAATTTAGAGTATCCAATTATTTTTTCAAATTAAGAGGCAATTTAGAGTAGCCAATCCACCACCCTTGCGCCTCTTTGGGTTGTGGGGGTGAGACCCACACAGACACGGGGAGAATATGCAAACTCCACACGGAAAATAAAATGATTCTTTCCGGCGATTTTACAAGGAACACGATTCTTTTCGGCGATTTAAGGGTATTATCATCTCCACATCTGAAACCTGTGGAATTTCCAAATTCCTTAACTTTGTTCCAATTTTTTTCACTTAAGAGTCCAGGTAACATTTCAACCAGTCCATTCCACATATTGTAGATATAGATGTATAGAACTTTGGTGAGACCTCAGCTGGAGTACTGTGTGCAATTCTGGTCACCACATTATAGAAAGAGTGTTATTGCACTAGAGGGGGTGCAGAGGCAATTCACCAGGATGTTGTCTAGGATGGAACATTTAAGTTATGAAGAAAGGTTGGATAGGCTTGGGTTGTTTTTCGCTGGAGCAGAGAAGACTGAGGGGCGACCTGATCGATGTGTCCAAGTTTATGAGAGGCAAGGACAGGGTGGATAGCGAGCTGCTGTTCCCTTTAGTTGAAGATCTTGTTACAAGGGGACACAAGTTCAAGGTGAGGTGCAGGAGATTTAGGGGGGATATGAGGAAAACCTTTTTACCCAGAGAGTGGTGACGTTCTGAATGCACTGCCTGGGAGGGTGGTAGAAGCGGGTTGTTTCACATCCTTTAAAATGTATCTGAATGAGCACTTGGCATGTCATAACATTCAAGGCTATGGGCCAAGTGCTGGCAAATGGGATTAGGTAGGCTGGTCAGGTGTCTTTCATGTGTCGGTGCAGACCCACTTGATGTGTCGAAGGGCCTCTTCTGCACTGTATTATTCTGTGATACATCCACTGTCTAATAAAGCACAATTGAAGGACTTGCGACCAGCACTTTCATCATCAGACTAAAACCTTTTATTACTAAAACAATGCCTTCACTGTATCTTCCTCTTCTTTTTCCGAGTCTTCTATCTCGTGTTTGGTTTCAAACACCATTATATTGCTTAGGACAGTTTATTGAGTAATGGAACTTTGAACCACACCTAAAACACCAATTGACCGCACCCTGGGCATTTCTAGAGTTCATTTTTCGATTGAAATTTCCCATTGCATTACTCCTGCCACAATTGTTAAAGGTGTTCCTGTCCTCACTATTTTTAAGTTGTAAATCCTATTTCGTATTGATGCTGGTGACCTGTTTCTAGACCACCTCACCATCCCATTAACATTGTGCCTTCCATAGTCTGTTCAATTGCTGATCGGCCTATTTGTGGTCATGAATGCTGCCGGGGGGGAAATATTTGCCCAAAGACTTTGTTTTTTTAGAGCTCTGACAGTTGTTCTAGCAGGGTGTGGCTCTGAAATCTAACTCCTGTCAAAACCAGAAGTCAGTTTTGTAACTTTAGCACAGCCCAGTAACTTGAACTCCAGCACAGATTGAGAAATCTCTGGCAAGAATTTTGCAGCCTTGTATAGTCTTCTAATTTCCAATGTGCACTCTTCCATGGAGGTCTCCTCCGACTTTCTACATTTGTCAAAATCTGACCAAGCCTCAGAAACACTTAAGTCACTCTTTTTGTAAATCTTATTTGTGAAAGGTAATAATGTATCCAAACTTTCATCTGACTATAAATGTACTCCGGTTCCAATTCTGAAAAAACCTTGCATCTTATTTTGCTTTTGTACACTGGCAAAAGTGCCAGGGCCATTCCTTGTTGTTTCTTGGGTAAGTACATAACCCATTTCCACATGGTAACTTCATTCTTCCATTGGTCATAGGATTGATGCTCAGAAAACAATGGTGGGTAGAGTCATAGCCTGACACTTTATACTTGTTTCAGCCATTTATTTCCTAGTTTACTCTAAATCACTCTTTCAGTTAGAATTCAGAATACGTTTTTTCATCTGAAGATATCTTAGTTTGCAATCCTTTTTTCTTACAGGCAGTAAGCATTCTCTGCTACCATTGTTTAGCCCCAATTGTAACTCAAAACAAAGAACTGGGAGAAAGTCTTGACTTCTTCAAATTCAAATCTATTGTGTTCAATAATAACTTCTCCAACAACAAAACAGTGCTTCCTGTATCCCCTTTATATATTGGTGCAGCCTATTAAACAATAAGTGCAATCTATTAGACAATTAAAACCCCAATTCTATCTTAAGAACGAGTGAACATTAACTCTTTCCTAGCACTGGAGATCTTAATGCAGGAGGCCAACAGGAGGATGAGGGAGGTCTTCTTTGCACAGGGGCTTGGAAACCCTCAAGACAAATATTGAGGAGGCAATGGGAGCATTTAGCCATCCTAGGCTAATGTTAGCAGAATAGCCCGGAGGACCTGCATGATGTAATTAGTTGAATGAGCTCACACAAGTGATCAAGCTTCGTTGATACATCTTCAAATGACAAAAGCCATGAAATGCATCACTCATCTCGCACACTGCTCTGTGTTCCACACTCATATCTCTCACCTCCCAACACTTTCAATTAATCACAACTGAGGGTGAGGGGGGCAGGCATGATTGCATGCCCTCACCTTGATGATGAAAATGGTGAGCTTCATTATTGGAGCTTTGGGGCTGTGGCTATAGGCAGACTTGAAAGAATCAAAGCTGAAGGACTGCCCATACCTAATCGTTCTCCTTACATCGCACTTCACATATTGCAAAATCTCTTCAGAACCCCAAGTTGCACGTGGTTTAAGTGTGCATCTCTTTCTTTCTCCCCATCCACTCACCAGAACCCGATAGTTGCTAGGTAATGGTGCAGGAGTGTGAAATGGAAGAAGATGATCAATGATGATGAAACACTGTCACTCCATCCCACACTAAGAGCCAACAATTTAGATACTGGCACTGCATGTAATGGAGGGCCAACAAAAGAAGGTTGCTGAGAATGCACAACATGTGTAGAATTTTCTGGCCCTTTCTGCTGGTGGGATGTTCTGGCCAAGCAATCAGTGTGTGCAAGCCATGTAAAATGCCAAAGACTTCGGCGGGACCTTAAGATGCCAATGGCAAGCTGCTTCCGCCGCGCAAAAACCCATCACTGGGGATTTGGGGGGTCGGTGGGGAGGGAACTACAGCGAATCACTTGTGTATTGGGAATGCTTAGATCTGATCCATTGGTTGTGTGTCACAGGCTTTTGGACACAGCTTTCACCAATTGTGTTGCTAGCACATTTGAATGTTTGCTGCGGGCAGCCAGTGTTCATCACAGTGTTCATTAGTTGCACACATCAGTGGAGGGTCCAAATTTGTAACTTGGTAGAACCATTTAGCAGGTGCTGGGAGTTGTGGTTGAAGCAAATCTGTACCGGGATAAGTGAGGAATGGTGCAACAGGAGAGGGTGGTCTCCAAGATTTTTGAATGATGCACTGGAGGTCTTGCTAGAGGAGGTGAGTTTTCTGATCATTATTTTACAGGGCCAGAAAGGTATTGTGCTGGATTTAATGGCTGTGGCATGGCTCTGACCACCCATTGGCGAGCTAGTGGAAATTCTGCTATGGCCATTCCCAGCCACGATGAGCTTTAAAGCCTAACAAACACCTACCTTTCTAGCATCAGGGTTCCTGGGGCCTAAGTGATAGAAGGCCCAATTCCAAAGCTGCTGACCAATCAGAAGTTGGTAGCTCTTCAGCATTAACAGCACCACAGGAGCAGTGGCCACTGCCAGTACTGCAGGAGGCTTAAGCGAATAAATATCACTGGAGTACCCAGATAAGTAGAACAGGAGAAGGGGGCTTACGGGAGATGGGAGTCTTCCAGTAGCCTGCCGGACTGACCCCAGGAAGGGGATAAGGCAGTGAGTCAGTTTACAGGCGGCAGGAGGAGGACTTACTGGAAGACAGCCCTTGCTGCTGAAGAGCCCCTCTATTGGGAACAGGGTATGCAAGGAGAAAGCAACCCCCACAACCCCAAGGCCATGGACAGGTTTGCCAGGATATACCTTGTGGCCTGCCCACATGCTGTGGCTTCCCTGGTGCGAGTAGAATACCAGTGGCAGTGGCCTTCATTGGCCACTTAAGGGCCTCACTCAGCATTGGGGATGGAAGGCGGACCTCAACCTTTCCAGCCTTGGATTTCATTGGAGGAGGAGTCAACAAGATGGCGGGTTCACCACCTGGTGCCATTGGGACCCATGAAATGTGAAAATCTCCACCTCACGTCCTGTTCCCGTGAAAGGGAATTCCGCTCATTGCATGCAGCTATCACCTAAATTCCCAATATGGAAAACGAGGGTACACATTGAAAAGTCTTTGGGCATACATTTATATCAATGGCTCTGTAAATTATCAGCTTTGGACAGTAGTGAATTTGCCAGTTGAATATTAATATAAGACCCACCTAGAAATAAATATGCACAAATTTTCAACATATATGGGGCGCAATTCCCCCATCGGGAGACAAAGTCCCGATGCCGGAGGGAAAACCGGAGTGTTGCACTCCGGCGTCGGAGGCCGTTCCCAGCTCCCTATTCTCCCACCCCCGGGGGGGGCTAGGAGCGGCGCCGCATCATTTACACACGGCGGGCCTTGGCGCCGCGTAAAAGCGGCGGCGCGTAAATGACGCGACCGGCGCCGTGTAAATGACGTCACCCGCGCATGCGCGGATTGACCGGCACCAACCCGCGCATGTGCAGTTGCCGTCCTCCCCGTGGCCGCCCCGCAAGAAGATGGCGGATCGATCTTGCGGGGCAGGGAGGAAAGGAGGTCCTCCTTCAGAGAGGCCGGCCCGCCGATCGGTGGGCACCGATCGCGGACCAGACCCCTTTTGAGCCCCCCCAGTGCAGGAACTCCCCTCGCCCCCCACAGGCCCCCCCCAGCATTCCCGCGCTGTTCCCGCCAGCAGCGACCAGGTGTGGATGGCGCCAGTGGGAACCTGTCGTGTTGGGCAGGCCGCTCGGCCCATCCGGGCCGGAGAATCGCCGCTCGCCCGTTACCAACGGCAAGCGTCGATCCTCCAGCAGCCAGCCGTGATTTGCGTCACGCCGGTTTGGGGGGGCGAGAATCGCGTGCGGGCGTCGGGGGGGCGTGGTGGTACAATCTTAAAGTGGAAGAAATTGGTAGAGCAAACAAGCACGGCGCCCGGGCGATTGTCCCACCCGGCGTGGGGGGTGGGGAGAATTCCGCCCATGATGTTTTGACGTGCTTAAAATAGGCTGACTTACTAATAAAATAATTCAAAATGTTCTGAAACAAAAAAATCTGAACTAAATGTTTAACGATTTCTGGCAAATGCAAAATGAATTCACTTTGCTCATTACTTTAATGTTGTTCCTTCAAAAGCATTGGACATTATTGCAGTGCAAAATCAACTTAGCTATTCGCTGAAATTTTCAACAAGGCTGTTGTATACAAAATAGAATATTGCCCACTGGCTAGAAGGCAACGGCTGTAAACACGCACATAAATAGATTGTGTATGATTACTGCAGTACAGCAAATTAATTGATGTCAAATCAAGATGCTTCTGTTGAATGTATCATCAAGGAATAAAATATTATGGAAAGAGGGAACTGGTGAAAAAGTGTTATTAATTATTGACTGTGTTTCTGACTGTAATTCTTTGGCTTCTGTCTAAATTAAATTACACTGACTAAACTCTATTTGCATCCCTCTCAGGACTCACTTATTCTCAGCATTATGTTAAACTAATGAAGACTGTTGCTTGTTAAACCACTTTATCATTAGCTTGGTGTCCATGAGACGAATATCCTGTGATCGTTACATGACAAACTACATGAAAATAAAATTAACTTTAAAAAAGCTAATCCTCAATAAAGCTCTTAAATCATTTCTGTATAAATATGGTTACTGGTGTCTCTTATTCTATGGTCATTACTGAAGATATTGCATAAGCTAAAGACACAAGGTGTCAAATGTCGTATTCTTTTCCCACAAGTATACAACTAAGAAGTACACTTTTACAGTCAAAAGACAAAATCTTATTTTATGTTATGTAATTATGTAATTAAAGGGTACTTTCACTCATGAACACGAGATTTGGAAGAAACATCTGGCAACATTGCAAAAAGATGCATATTATTTAACACACAACTGTGATGAAATATTATATTATTTTTAAATCTATTTTTGGTGTTTATTGTATTATTCTGTGAAGCAAGCTTGTTTGTTTGTGTGTGTGACTAATTTATTTCAACTGAAGACAGTGTGCTGCAAGCTTTAGGAGATCAAAAGGTTTAGATACAAATGGCATGCACTTGAAGTAAATATGGCCAAGTTAAATTCTCGCCATGCAATTCAACTATGGGTAGAAATTTGCATTCGGAGATAAGGGATGATAAGGACACTCTAAATAAGGGCCTTACAATCTTCTGTATTGCAGACCACCTAACTTGGGAAAACACTGCAGCCAACTGGTCTATGTGACTGAAATTGACATCTACACCAAACCTACAACATCTGACATGATCATAGGTGGAGCTGTTGAGGTTTCGGCAAGAACCACCAATGACAACATAAACTGCCGATCTTGCATCTGGTTCTGCAGTTATGAGAGGGCATAAGAAATAGGAGCAGGAGTAAGCCATTTGGCCTCTTAAGCCTTTTCTACTATTCAGTAAGATTAAGGTTGATCTGATTGTGGCCTTAACTCCACTTTTGTGCCTGTCCACTATAATTCTTTTCACCCATGTAGGTCAAAAACTGTCTGACTCGGCCTTAAATGTATACCAGCCTCCACTGTTCCCTGTGGAAGAGAATTCCAAAGACGAATGACATTCATTCCTCCCCATCTCAATCTTAATTAGGAGACTCCTTAATTTGACCCTCAATTCCAGAATCCTCCACAAGGGAAAACCTCCTTTTAGCTTCTACTCCTTCACAATCTTATGTGGCTCAATCACCTCCCATTCCTCTGTACTCCAGTGAGTATAGGCATCACATGCTCAACGCTTCCTCGTAAGACAATCAACCTGGTTGCGCTGCTTTCAATGCAAGTACGAAAGTGAAAGTTACTACAATCCCAGAGGACCATAGGCTGCTCTCTCCTTTAGAGAAAGGGCTGACTGGTGGTGACTAGTCACCACACCTCAGGTGAGGGGTTAGGTTGAGAAGCTGGGGCCTTCATGGATAACCTCAGCCGGTTCAGGAATTGGGATTGCTCCACATCATGAGCCAACCGTCAAGCCAACTGAGCTAACCAATGCCCCTCCCCCCAACGCATTTACAAGTAAATTTCTCCTTAAGTAAGGAGGTCAAAAATGCACATAACATTCTAGGTGAGGTCCTGCCAATGTCCTGCTCTACTATAGTGAGACTTCCCTACTATTCTATTCTACCTCCCTTATAATAAAGGCCAACATTCCATTCCTCGCCCTAATTACTTGCTGTGCCTTCATGCTAATATTTTTGACAGTTAGTGACAAGGACACATATAATTTCATGTACTGCAACATTCTGCTATCTCCATCCATTGGGGCTGGTTTAGCTCAGTGGGCTAGACAGATAGTTTGTGATGCAGAAAGCGTGGGTTCAATTCCTGTACCAGCTGAGGTTATTCATGAAGACCTGCCTTCTCAACCTGTGGTGATCCTCAGGTCAAGCCGCCATCAGTCAGCTCTCCCCTTCAAAGGGAACAGCAGCCTACGGTCATCTGGGAAAATGGCTACCTTACCTTTAAATAATGTATGCTTTTCTATTCTTCCTGCCGAAGTGGACAGCCTTGCACCTCCCCAAATAATATTATACCTGGCAAATCTGACTAAACCTCTCAATATCCTTTTGCTGAATCTTTGTTTCCTTCTCACAGGAGGACCCAGAGAAGATGATGAGGTCTCTTAACTGCTTGGACATTGTCAAACAGCACAGAGTCTCCTACTCCCTCAGTTATTCCCGTACCAGCCTCCCCGAACAGGCGCCGGAATGTGGTGACTAGGGGCTTTTCACAGTAACTTCATTTGAAGCCTACTTGTGACAATAAGTGATTTTCATTTTCATTTTCATTTAATGACTAAAACAATTCTGTGTACTCTTTATCAATTTCAATTCCAATTCCCTTCACTTTCATGTCTTCCCTGTTTATTCAAGGATTTCACCTGAAATCGATTCTTTGTTTCTTAATAAAGTTCTTGCTGTTTCTACATCCATGATTTCTCTGTTTTACCTGACTTCTATCATGGCTTCTGTTCTACTCTCTTTCTTCTTGCTCTGTTTTGTTTATTTAGTTTATATTTTCCAGATTCAGCTCTTCACAGGACTTCCTACCTTCATGAGAACAGAGGGACGCAGGTTCCTGTGTTCATTTAAAACTATCTTTGCAGTCTTCTGAAAGAATAATTCCATATGGGATAAAAAGAAAAAAAAAATGTTACTCATTAAAATGTGAAATAAAAACAGGAACCCCTGGAAGTACAGAACAAATCCATTGACATTTGAGTAAAGAACCATCGGTTAATTTCTCATTAAAAGAATTTCAAAGGGTCTGTCCCAAAGAGATCTTTGGCGGGATTCTCCGCAATCAGCGCGATGTACGCCGACCGGTGCCAAAAACGGCACGAATCTGTCCGGCATCGCGCCGCCCCAAAGGTGCGGAATTCTCTGCATCTTGAGGGGCCGAGCCCTCACCTTGAGGGGCTCGGCCCGCGCCGGACTGATTTCCGCCCCGCCAGCTGCTGGGAAAGGCCTTTGGTGCCCCGCCGGCTGGCACGGAAATGACTTTGCCGGGCGGCGCATGCGCGGGAGCGTCAACGGGCACTCACGGCATCCCCGCGCATGCGCAGTGGAGAGGGTCTCTTCCGCCTCCGCCATAGTGGAGACCATGGCGAAGGTGGAAAGAAAAGAGTGCCCCCACGGCACAGGCCCACCTGCGGATCGGTGGGCCCCGATCGCGGGCCAGGCCACCGTGGGGGCACCCCCCGGGGCCAGATCACCCCGCGCACCCCCCCAGGACCCCGGAGGCCGCTCGCGCCTCCTTGTCCCGCCGTTCGAAAGGTGGTTCAATCCACGCCGGCTGGCGTGGGTTGACAGCAGCGGGACTTCGGCCTATCGCAGACCGGAGAATTGCCGGGGGATTTCCGCCGACTGGCGCGGCGCGATTCACGTCCCCGCTGAATCTCCGGTGGCGGAGGATTCAGGACACGGCGGGGGCGGGATTCATGCCGGCCCCCGGCAATTCCCCGACCCGGTGGGGGGTCCTTGTTCTGTTGTATTTCTTCGCCCCGTCCTCCTAGTTACGGGTGGGGCATAAGACCACTGTTGTATTTAATTTTTCCATTTTCTTATTTCATGGGACATTAATTTCCCTTGAACTGAGTGGCTTGCTAGGCCATTTCAAGAGGTCATTTCAGAGTTAACTATATTGCTGTGGGTCTGGAGTCACGTGTAGGCCAGACTTGAGAAGAAAGGAAGATTTCCTACCCCAAATAACATTCGTGAACTAGATGGGTTTTATTAGACAATCAATGATAGTTTCTTGGTCACCGTTGCGAGACAAGCTTTATAATTTCAGATGCATTAATTGAATTAAACTTTATTAAGTTGTATTATGGGGCGTCATTCTCCGACCCCCCGCCGGGTTGGAGAATGGCCGCTGGCCGCCGTGAATCCCGCCCCCGCCCCCGCCGAAGTCTCCGGTACCGGAGGTTGGGCGGGGGCGGGAATCGGGCCGCACCGGTTGGCGGGACCCCCCGCTCAATTCTCCGGCCCTTATGGGCCGAAATCCCGCCCAGAAATTGCCTGTCCCGCCGGCGTAAATCAAACCTGGTATTTACCGGCGGGACCAGGCGGAGTGGGTGGGCTCCGGGGTCCTGGGGGTGGCGCGGGGCGATCTGACCATGGGGGGTGCCCCCACGGTGGCCTGACCCGCGATCGGGGCCCACCGATCCGCGGGCGGGCCTGTGCCGTGGGGGCACTCTTTCCCTTCCGCCTCCGCCACCGCCTCCATCATGGAGACTCTCCCCACTGCGCATGCGCGGGAAACTGTCGGCGCCCGCCGACGCTCCCGCGCATGCGCCGGGAAACTGTCAGCGGCCGCTGACGCTCCCACGCATGCACCGCATTTCCGCGCCAGCTGGCGGGGCAACAAACGACATTTCCGCCAGCTGGCGGGGCGGAAATCCCTCCGGCGTCGGCCTAGCCCCTCAATGTCGGGGCTAGGCCCCCAAAGATGTGGAGCATTCCGCACCTTTGGGGCGGCGCGATGCCCGTCTGATTGGCGCCGTTTTTGGCGCCTGTCGGCGGACATCGCGCCGTTGGTGGAGAATTTTGCCCATGATCTCTGTAGAGATTGATAACGTTTCAAAAGAAGATTTAAACTTCCAGTCACCAGCTGAAAGAAGAACATGGCAAGAGTTCACAATTTAAATTTTTTTCTGTAACACATGACTAATAGTACCATTGAATAAAACATTTTTTTTGTAGGCAACTTAGGAGAGAAAAAAATCCCTTTTTGTACTCATCACATATCTTACGGAATTACAGTCCTTTTAGCAAATAGTTCATCATTGCTTCCAGCTTCCAGTGGGTGTCTGTAACCGCATTCTGGCCAAGAAGCAACTTTAAGTGACCACCTCCAGGTGCTTTCCTTAGTTTTTAGAGAGCATCGACTAGAATCCATTTCCCTCCTGTTTCAGGCTGTGGCAACTTGCAATTTCAAGCAGCCTATTGTCTCTGCTGACCACACAAAACCCATTGTCTGTGATGCACATTAATTTGTAGGGTAGTCTAGAACTGATTTCAAAAATAGCTTCCTCTGGAATGTAAAACACATTGGGGTGGATTCTTTGCCCCCCAAAGGCAAAAATGCGTTCGGTGACGAGGCGGAGAATTCGTTTTGGTGCCGACATCTAGAGCGGCGCCAGTTTTTAAACTCTCCGCCCCCCGAAAATCGGCGTACTCATGGAGTACGCCGCACCGAGTATCCACCGCGTCAGGCCATTGCCTTAGGCCCACCCCACGATGCTCCATTGCCAACCGGCCGAATTCCCGACGGCGTGGGACTGGTGTGGTCTCACCATCTGGGATCCTCGCGTGGCGGCTGCGGATTAAGTCTGAGGCCGCCACAGTCGGGAGAGGGCCGAACTGCGGGCGGGGGGGGGGGGGGGGGGAGGGGGCTTCATTTGGGGCTGGGGGTAATATGGGTGAGTGGTCCGGGGCGCACAAGCGGCCGATGTGGGGCATTATTTTGCCGGTCCAGGTCCACGGGCTGAGTCCTCCATCAAGCACGGCGCGGCCGCTGTAGACCGCCGCCTTGCGCATGCGCAGCTTCTGAAGTGATGGAGGCCGTATCGGCAGCTCGAGCTGCGAGCTCTATGATGGCTGCCTGCTAGCCCCCAGCAAAACGGTGAATCTGTGGCCTTTTGACACCAGTTCTCCAGGCGTAAAAGACCACAGTTTTCACAACGGTGTGGGCACTTAGTCGAAAAAACGGAGAATCCAGCCCGTTAACTTTGTATTAAGGTGGAAATGCTAATTACCCAACCTTGATCCCAACTGCTTTTCAACATAGGAGTAGATTAATAGTTTACAACACAATTGCTTACAATCTGATATCAACAATGCTTTCCGGGACTTTGGGAGAACTAGATCTAGATTTCTGTTTCCAGTAGGGAAATCACCCAGCTCACCACACCCACCTCAGGAAAAAAATGCCCCGAATGACAAGATCGGTGGGCACAGGGACTGCTGAGTGCCAAGGCAGCCTGGTTAAAAGGCCAGCCTTGGTACTATGTGACATCCTCCCTACTGTGTTTTAAAATATCAGACCTTCTAGTTCACATGCCTCACACGCCTTCACACACTCCCCACACATCCACTATGCCCCATTCATGGCAAATTTTTCCAACCTTTATTCTCCACCCTCCTCAACGGCCCTTCATACCTTCCCTGTCAACTCATGGTCCCCACTCATCCCCAAAGCCCCTTATACCTACTTAGTGCCAACTCATGATTCCCTACTCATCCCCATAGTCTTTTATAGCCCCATGTTAACCTAGTACGAACAAATGCCAGCCTTTGAAACCAACCCATCCATTTGGCCCCTTATATCCCATGTCAACCCCATTCCCCTACCTACCTGTTGCCCTTTACACCCTTTGCTGCCAACTCACCCAATATTCACCAGGGCAGACATCAGGAGGTGTTCTGAGATTAAATAAAATGAAGTTTGAAGCATTTATGACTGACATCACTATGTAAAACAACACTTGCAGTCATAACAAAATTCAATATTTTTAATGTTCTTAATCCACCACAGAAACAAACATTTGTATTCATGACCCCACAAAGAAAGACAATTGTTGAATAACATTTTAGAGCTATCAAGCAAACTGAATTTATAGCCCCTCTCCTGTAATAAAAAGACACTGTTGAAAGCAGTAAAGAAGCAATAATACTGGCACTTAGGGCTCTGTCAACAAACATCAATGGAAACGGCAAGCACAGATTTTTTAAAATCACATACACAGACATGTTGGGCTGGATTCTCCGTTTCAGCGGCTAAACGGAGAATTCACGGGTGTTTACGACTGCAAAATCGGCGTCAAACCCTCACTGATTCTGGACTGGTGAGGGGCTAGCAGCGGCGCTGGGTGAAACAGCGTGCAGTGCGTGATGCAATGGCGCCATTTCAGAACGGGAGGAGAGGCAAAAACCGGCATCAATCCCCCCCCCCCCCCCGGATTTGGCCGTCTGAAGGGATTTTCCACCCAATTGCCGATTATGATATCAGCGTAGGGCAACGGAGAATCCCTGCCCCTCCTTTTTCTTTTTTTAAATTTGAAGGATGGGAGATTTAAATAATTTGGCAGCTTGATAGTTTCACTGACATTATCCACCTTTTACGGACATGCAGGCCCATTCCAAAGATGTGTAACTCAGAAATGACGTGATAATACCCTCATTCCAGGAAAAAATAGGTCTGATTGAACTCAGCAGTCATTTCAAGCCTCCCTCATATATGAGTCACGGTCTGTCCTAGATCTCCTACAGGTGAAAATAGTATCTCTTGGAAATGGGATGGAACTTATAGATTTGGGTTCCGAAATACATCCTGGGGATATGACGTGGAATCTCCACAACGCCACAAAAACCTAGATCTCAGAGTCTACTCACTATAAACTCAGACACTGCTGCCTTTACCTCAAAGCATAAATGCCTTCTTCTCAGTAAAACAATCTAAACCTTCCTTTGATCTCTGACAATCAAACCACCCAGGTTGACCATCAGGCAGGTGACAGAACAGATCACATGACCTTTCTCTATTTACTGTAAATTTTCAAATACAGCCCTAAAATATAGTAATCTTACAAACCTTACAATTGTAACAGTTGTTATATGTATGGTCATTTCCTGATTATTGTAAAAATGCAAAACTGTCAAGAATGAAGCTATTTTAAAAGAAGCATTCACACACTTGGAAAAAAAAAGCTATCAGCAAACCAGCTGAGCCGAGCCTTTCTGTTTCTCAAAGATAGCAGCATGCTTATTTTCCATTTCAAAAATACCTGAACACCTGCCTTGCACCTTAGTACAAGCCAACTTCTTCACAACCACTCTATTACATCCAAAACTTGTCGCTGCCACATGTGTGAGTTTGCATGTACATCTGTACAGCAAATCCTCTAAATAGGGAATAAATGGCTCTTTAATGCTTTGGTCACGCTGATTGAGAGAACGTTGTTGGCCAGTATTCCACAAAAACTCCAAATACTCTTCTTTGAAAGGTGCCTTCCCGTCACTTACATTAAAATAGAAGCAAAATACTGTGGATGATGGAAGTCTGAAATTCAAAGAGAAAATGCTGGATAAACTCAGAAAGTCTGGCAGCATCTACAGAGAGAGAAGCAGAGGGTGAGATTCTCTGGTCTCCCCGTGGCGTGTTTCGCGGCAGTGTGAGGCAGGCCACCATTGGCCGGCGGAGGGTACTTCTGTTCCCGCCACAATCAAGGGCGGGCCTGCATCGTGACCCGCCGGAAGATCTTACCCATGTTTTGAGTCCATATGACACTTCTTCAAGGTCCCACAGATACTGCCACATCTTTATTGTCACAAGTAGGCTTACATTAACCCTGCAATGAAGTTACTGTGAAAAGTCCCTGGTCGGCACATTCCGGCGTCTGTTCGGGTACGCGGTGGGAGAATTCAGAATGTCCAAATTACCCAATAGCACGTGTTTCGGGATTTGTGGGAGGAAACCGGAGCACCCAGAGTATACCCACGCAGACACGGGGAGAATGTGCAGACTCCTCACAGACAGTGACCCAAGCCGGGAATCGAACCTGGGACCCTGGCGCTGTGAAGCAACTGTGCTAACCATTGTGCTACTGTGAGATCTGCTGAGTTTTATGTTTTTAACCTGCATTCACCCGGATAGTTTAGTGTCCATAGTTTCAAATTCACAACCAAAGATGCCCTCTTTCACAGTGTTGGACTTGTTGCGTACTGAAGTGTCACCCTAGATTATATAATCAAATCTAGGGAGTGCGGTTTGAACCAGAATTTTGTAGTCCAGAAGTGAGTGTACTACTAAATAACCCACTTGACACTTATTTAAAAGTTAAACTAGTCACTCAATCTCAATGATAAAGAGACACTAAATTTACCTACGATAGAATCAGGTTGCACAGAGTTCCAGTCAATTTTTATTTTTATTTTGGAGGTTATTCAAAATTTGTGATGCAACACCATGACTGCCATATGCCATAAAGGTTTGGTTTCTTATTTTTTTCTAAAGGACACACATCAACCTCAGTTGCCAGCATGAGAGGAGGGCCGCAATCTACCGACCTCATCACGCCCGACTCGGGACGCAAAGAGGCCGGTAACTTTACCAACCTCGTCACGCCTCATGAAATCTAACGAGATCTCGCAAGGTGCCACGACCGCAGAACCAAATTTGCACATATACAGTCAGTCTGACTTGAATGTGCTCTCGCCAGAGTTACCCAAGGTGTGGGTTCTAACCCCATGCCTCAGAGACCCTAAGTGAGTGCCAATGTGGACCAGGCAACTGGCACTTGGGGGAGGGGGTGTTCGCCAAGCAATTAGGAGCCCCTGGGTGGTTGGACTCTGTGCAGGGTGGTGCCCTGATGCCACCTGGGCACTGTGGCACTGCCAGGGTGCCCAGTTGGCATTTTGCCCAAGCTGGGGAACGGGCCCAGGGGTGCTCTGCCCTTATGAGATGAGGTGCGGGGGGCTTGATGACTCCCTTGTAGGTAGGTTGGTGGGTTGGGGCTGTCCAGAGGCCGCGGTGGGGTTCTAGAGATCGGGTGCCATTTTTTTCTCTTCCTGCGCTGGTGAGCAGAGCTTGTTAGTGCAGGAAAGGGGACAAAGTGCTGCCTTGGCAGATCACTCCTCAGCGAGGCCTAGAAATGAAGCCTAGAAACACCCGGCTAAATGCGCCCAACACAGGGCTCTGTTTTATTGCCATTAAGTTGCTGAAATCTCTCTCAGTACAGTGATGGTCAGGACTGGTTGACAGGATATAACGAGTGCTGTGCCAGAGGGATCAATGTTGGGGCCTCAACTTTTTACAATTTATCTAAATGACTTGGATGAAGGGACCGAAGGTATGGTTGCTAAATTTGCTGATGACACACAGATAGGCAGGAAAGCAAGTTGCGAAGAGGACATAAGGGACATTGATAGGTTAACTGAGTGGGAAAAAATCTGGCAAATGGAGTGTAATGTGGGCAAGTGTGAAATTCTCCATTTTGGCAAGAACAATAAAAATGGAAACAGAGAAACATAGAAAATACGAGCAGGAGGAGGCCATTCAGCCCATCGGGTCTGCTCCACTATTTAATATCATGGCTGATCCTCTATCTCATCACCATACCCCACAGTCTCCCCATACCCGTGGACATCTTTAGAGTCTTGAAATCACGTTTCCTTAAATTTATTCAGTGACCTGGCCTCCACAGCCTTCTGTAGTAGAGAATTCCACTGGTTCACTATCCTCTGAGTGAAGATATTTCTCCTCATCTCAGTTCTATATGGCCTACCCCCTATTCTGAGATTGTGACCCCTTGTGCTGGATTTCCCAGCCAGAGGAAACAATATCACTGCATACTTGCCAGAATTGTATATAGTTCAACGCGCTCTCCCCTCATTCTTCGAAACTCCAGTGAACACAGGTGCAGACGGCCCAACCTCTCCGCATACGACAATTCTGCCATCCCAGCATTCAGTCTGATAAACCTTCGCTGCACTCTCTCTATGGAAAGTATTCCATTTCTTAGAGGAGGAGACTAAAACTGCACATTATTGAGAGATTGCAGAGCTTGGAGATTCAGAGAGATCTGGGTGTCCTCGTGCGTGAAGCGCAAAAGTTAGCACGTAGGCACATAAAGTAATTAGGAAAACTAATGGAAAGATATTGTTTATAGTGAGGGGAATTGAATATAAAAGTTGTGATGTTACGCTTCATTACGATAAAAGCAAATTACTGTGGATGCGAGAGTCTGAAACAAAGGCAGAAAATGCTGAACAATCTCAGCAGGTCTGCCAGAACAGTTCTCTCTTCACAGATGCTGTCAGACCGGCTGAGATTGTCCAACATTTTCTGTTGAGTTTATGCTTCAGTTGTACAAGGCACTCAGGAGACCACTTCTGGAGTATTCCTTATTTAGGGAAGAATGTAACTGTGTTAGAAACGGTTCAGAAAAGGTTGACTAGGCTAATACCAGGAATGGGTGGGTTGTGTTATAAGGAAAGGGTGAACAGGTTAGGTTTATATCCAATGGAGTTTAGATGAGAAAGAGGTGACCTGATTGAAATCTTTAAGACCCTGAGAGGTCTTGATAGGGTGAATGTGGAGAGGATGTTTCTTCTTGGGGGAAAATCTAGAACTAAGGATCGATCGCTGTTTAAAAAAAGGGGTCGCCAATTGAAGACTGAGATGAGAAGACATTCGGTGGAAGCAAAGTCTCTGAATGTTTTTAAGGCAGAGCTAGATAGATTCTCGATTCATAAGGTTATTAACAAGGTGCAAGGTTACCGAGGGTGGATTGAGGTAACAATCAGATCAGCTATAATCTTATTGAATGCCGCTGCAGGCTCGAGGATCTAAGTGTTCTTGCTCCAAATTTGTATATATGAAAATCTCATGTTCTTTGTGGCTGCTGTTGAATATTAAGTTTCCCCATGGAAGTTTGCGTGGGGAAATGGTGTGCTGGAAATAGATTGCCAATTTAAGCACTGCTCTGGAATGGTTTCTTGTGAGGGGTGCAAATACAAACTTCAAGACAATTCACACACAAACCACTCCTTGTGAGGTAGATATTTTCTTCCACTCCCCAATCTCCACAGCTCAGTGCAAAGGCAGACACCTGAATCACTCCAAGGGTCCATGGCTCTATGAATCCTGGCCAATAGATATCCTTATTATCTGGTCATTATCACATTGCTGTTTGTGCAAGAGCTTATATGCAAATTGGCTGCCACGGTTCCGACATTATAGCTGTGACTGCACCTTCATTGGCTGTTTGTGCTTTGAGATGTCCAGTGGTCATGAAACGCACAAAATAAAATGCAAGCCTTCCTTTTTTATGGGGAAGGGTACGGACAGCTGTGAATAACTGTGCCAAATGATGCTCTCTCCTCTCCTCACTCATACAATGGGCGAGATTTTATTTTTGCCTCCTTTGTGGGGTCAGGAATAGATTGAATGTTCCCCTATCAAGGACTTAGGCTCCATCTTGATTGCAAGACACCTAAATGATGGTCCCTTGCAGTCAGTCCGGTCTCTTGCCTGGCCTTGGTAGGCAGTATCTGGGATGGACATTTTTTCACCCATTCCCATCAACCACCCGCCTGGAATTGTATAGATTTTTTTGGCATATTATATAGATACTGTACAAATATATAAGGCATGCATATATAGACTTCTATTTGGTGCATTAAATAATTGCTCTCCTGCTGAATAAGGTTTTGTCCTATGTAGCTGAAAACAGAAGTTATACAACATGATAAAGATTTTGCAGAATCAGCCCCCTTGGCAGCAGTAATGTGGGTGCTGTATTTTTCTGGTTACTGGTGAGGATCGAGCTGCCCACGATGCAGTGTGTGCTACACCTCCTACTGGCTGAATTGTGGAACGGCAAATACACGACTGAAAAGACTTGTTTATAAAAAGTGAAAGTTCCCATATCCTCCCTAACGGCATCGTTCTATGATTTTAACTTAATTCTATTGGTATCTGTTTTCTGTCTGAGGTATTTTTTATTCAGTTTACACTACATCTGTTTACAAATTATTGGGCGATATTCTCCGCTTCGTGACACCGCAAACGCGAACCACGTTCGGGCCAAAACTGACGCTGCATCCGGCTTCGCTTCGGGCGCCACACTCCGGTCCCTCGCTGGTTTACGCCCCACGCTGATGAGCGGCATACAAAACTGGCAATTGCATGAATCTCATGGGTTGGACATAATATGCCCCGCCCCTCCACGATGCTCTGCTCCTCTCAGGTGGATGGCTTGTGGGCATGAATTGTTGCAAGTATTTGCAAACGTGGACTGGGCTGCATGGCTGGGGTGGGGAGGCGGGAGGCTAAATAAAACATTAAATAACTGTTGAAAACTCTCGGGCTTGCTGGGGTGGGGGTGGGGTGGTGGCTGCCCAGACCAGGGGCAGTAGCAGGTAATGACTTGGTGCCATATCCATGGACTTGGGGTGTCCCCCTCGGGATCAGGGTGGCCTGGCTCAAACCCCTCAAACTTGCTACAGTCTGACTTTTAAACACACCCCTTTGGTGTTACTTACAAGCACCTGGCTGCTCACACTGCTGAGTGCTGCCTATGTCCATTAAATACTCAGAAGGCCTCCGGTCGTCTGAGAGCCCACCCAGACCATCCCTCTGGACATCCTCATACCCCAGCTGTGTCACCAAGGGCCAAGCCTAATCAGTTGCCCACCAAGTGTTTGCACCCCTCAGAAGCGCTGTCCCATTGCAGAGGACGCGGGGGATCATAAGAGCTCTCCCCAACCAGTGGAGCTCTGCATCATAGCCTTTGGAACCCTTCCTGGTTCTCTGCCCCTTTCAGGGTAGAGGATTCATCAGTGAACCTCAGCCCTCCGGATCACCAGTTGTCTCCTCTTGGTGAGACTGGCAGCGGTGACTGCCTCTCCCACCACCTCACAGGCAGTGTTTTGGAGGGCAGGCTACCCAGGTGGCATTGCCAGTTGGCAGGGGCACTGCCAGGGTGCCAAGCTGGCATTTTCACAGCACTGCAGATCGGACCTGGGGGCTACCATGTGGGGGAGTTGTAGGGGAGGGGGTTTGGGGGAGGCCTGAGTACCCCCCTTATAGGTGATTTGGGCTTGGGAGGTTCAGGGGTCACGTCAGGGGGTTGAAATGGCGTCCCGATCTCATCTTGCACTTAAACCAGCAGGGGCTGGTTTAGCATACTCGGCTAAATCGCTGGCTTTTAAAGCAGACCAAGGCAGGCCAGCAGCATGGTTCGATTCCCGTACCAGCCTCCCCGAACAGGTGCCGGAATGTGGCAACTAGGGGCTTTTCACAGTAACTTCATTGAAGCCTACTTGTGACAATAAGCGATTTTCATTTCATCAGGAGGTCCAGTGAGCAGAGCTCCTCAGAGCAGAAAACGGAACTAAGTGCGCTCTTGGCCGCATGTACCCTGCTGGAATGGCAGTTTGATAGCGTGGTGTTTCTCTGAGTGCTGGGACACACCCGGCTAATCGCATGCATTACTGGACTCTGTTTCCATTTCTCCCCTAAGACCCATTGTCTTTTTTTCTGTCCTTTTACAAATCTAATGCATTGAGGCCAATTGTTCACTACTGCAATGCAATA
Source organism: Scyliorhinus torazame (assembly GCF_047496885.1). Lineage (NCBI taxonomy): Eukaryota > Metazoa > Chordata > Chondrichthyes > Carcharhiniformes > Scyliorhinidae > Scyliorhinus > Scyliorhinus torazame. The sequence goes on along the minus strand of NC_092723.1, from coordinate 52,845,331 downwards.
TTTATTGACATTTTAATACAGATTATTTGTAGTATTCCCACGAACAACACCTGGGTGGTTATATTTTCAGAACCATCAGTTTGATACAACCCGGTCTCCAGCAACTTTGATATAAACATGCTGAAGCCACTTATCTTGACTATTCTTTTCATTGCTCTGTCTTTATTATATGCTGTTCCCTCCAGGAAAGCCGGCTCCTCTCCAATGAAATGAAATGAAATGAAAATCACTTATTGTCACAAGTAGGCTTCAAATTAAGTTACTGTGAAAAGCCCCTCGTCGCCACATTCCGGCACCTGTTCGGGGAGGCTTGTACGGGAATTGAACCGTGCTGCTGGCCTGCCTTGGTCTGCTTTCAATGCCAGCGATTTAGCCCTGTGCTAAACAGCCACAATGCATCCCAACTCTAGGTCTGCTCCCGGTTCAGGATAATTCTAACTCGGATCAATAATCCTGGTAATATTTTCAACAAATGTGCTATCCAATTTGTTTTACATTTTTAAACTTGCCTCAAAATCACCCATTCCCATTGCAAAATTAGTATACTTAGCAGACATGATAGATAATTTTGATATCATCCATTTCATAATGGTAAGTGAAATTGAGGTTTTTTTCACCTGTTTTCTTTTCCTGTGTTATTAAAATGCCAAGTTGTTCTTTTTTCAAATGTAATAAGTTATTGAGGAAACAAAACAACTTCAAATATAAAAGACAGCTTCACCTGGGAATGCCCAAATGAGCACTTGAACAGCTCTTCAATAATGTTCAACACATCTCCTTTTGTAGTCCCATTGCTCAATAGCAGACAAATTAATTTTATCAAGATTTTCATTTATTACAACTCTACATTTGTTGGCCCTTGACTTGTCAACCGCTTCTTTGTGCTGTTGCCCCAATGAGACCTCAGTAACATTGACAAACCAAAGTGTACAAAACATACCAGAAGAGTATCATGTTATCTGTGTGTTTTACTGACAAAGGCAAATACAATGATGACTGATTTACAAATGACATTTGTACTGGTTGAGTGTCAAGATCTGTACACATGCTGCTTATGTTGTACAGGCAACTTGAGTGTGGAAGATAAGATATTGCTTCATATCCGCTACACCTCAATTGCTGACACCCAAATTTATGCACCAAACATTATTGACGGTATTAGCCCACTAGCTGTTGAATTAGAGTGGATCAGTCAATTGAATGTCAGTGTATCCTTACTGGATATGCTTGGCTGCCAGGACTACAGGAAGAGACTCTGGAGTGGGTTATGGCTAAGATGGATAGGGCATTAACAACAAATATATGCTCACAGGTTTGTTTGAAACTCTGCTATTTGAACTAAAGGCCTAAGCTCTTCACTTCGAATGCATTAACAATTCTGTCAGGCCGTGCACAACATGTTTTTGCACATAGACATACTGGTTCATTTTGAACTCACTTGTTCATATGTCTCCGGTTAAATAATTTCAATTTGCACCTTTACTCAGAACATTATATTTGGTCTGAAACTTTATCAACTCAATACAGAACTACACTCAATATTGGGTGGATTATCTCATATTTTTACAGTGTGGCAGCAAGTGGTAATAACACGTGGAAGTTGCGGCCCCAATGCTGGCTTCCTCTGCCGCATTATTAGGCACATTTGAAAAAAGATTCCAAGAGGCGAGTCTCACGCTGGTGGGACGGGCTCTTAATGAATGTCCCCATAGCAACTCAGGTTCTAAAAGATCGGGATGCCGTTTTCAAAGGGTGATACAAAATATTAAAATAGAACCCCCCTCCAATCATCACTCCACTGAGCACCCCCCCTCCCACAGAACCTACTCCACAATACACACCCCTGCATGGAACACCCCCGTCGCAACATCCACCAACGTAACACCTCCACCCGCTCAACCCCAAGGAACACCCCCTCGGCACTGCGCCCGTCAGTGACCCCTTGCACTGTCTGTGCATGATCCTCAGCACTGCCAAGGCAGTGCCAGAGACAGTGACTGGGCATGACCCCGTGAACTCCTCTGACAGGTTCTGCGCACCAGGTGCACATCCTGGGAGACCTGTTGCGATTCATTTTGGGGAGGGAGGGGGTGGAGAATGGGGGAGAGGATTATCAGGTGCAAAGGCCTGATAATAAGTTAAATGTATTCAAATGGAGGACACGACATTGAACGTCAGGATTTCCATCACTTCATTGGCCGGGGGCAGGGACTGCCACCACAGGAAATCCTGCCAACGTAAACAGTGTCTTGGGACTCCCTTGGGATTTCCCGCTCCCGCCATTGATCCTGTCCTCCGGAAACAGGAGCAGGAAGTCCCCCCCAGTGTCTTCAATTCAACAGTTTAATGTTGGAACTTTCCTGTGGGTTATGGCAGATATTGTAAAACAATTTTTGTACCTCATGCATCACTCAAGGAGTGAATAGGAGAGTTAATGGTTCACAAACATTATCAACTGGCAGCATCAGTAAGATGCATGTTATAATGAAGGTGATAGCCAAGAACATCAGTAAATAGAGGTGGTCTTCCTTTCATGGATGTTGCAGAATGTGGGCAGGAGTTGCAATAGGTTGAGTTGTTTTTTCAGTGCCATTTTCCCCAAATTGGCTAAACCTGTGTCAAAGATTGAGGAGATTCCAGAACAAATTAAACCCAGTACAAATTATGTCTGCAGGATCTGTTTCAGCAGTTTTAAAATGACATGCTAGAATATAGTGATGCATACAAAACTGGCCACATACCAGACGGAATAACCAACTTTGGCTCTTTATGGGCCTTCGACAAGGCTCTATAAATTAGGCGTTTGTCTTATGTACAAGGACACCATTAGGAGTATTTTAAAAGACCCGAATACTTTGTTTCTTTAATTTTCTAAGAAGCTGGCAACTGGACACCAATGCATCTAATAAGTGATGCTGGATAGCTTTTTTTCTTAATAAGCCCATTTCAGTTATTTAGATCAGGTCACCCTGATGGTGGACTAGACAATTGCCAAAATGTTAATTCTTTGTGATAAAGGTATTCTCAGCTGTATTACTAAAACTGAACAATGTTCACTCATAAATAAATTAAGGAGGTAAAAATATGTTCTATAATGCTGCCGATATGCAACAGTTAATGGAAGATTTTACGTTTGGCAATATGGAAATGAATTTGAACAAAAACGTGAGCAAAATAAAAGACTTCTTGAAAACGAGTGCAATTTCGAGCACAGATCACAAACTGAGCTCAAAGTAGAAATTCTCAATTCTTACGTTTCGGGGTCATTTTCACTAGAGTAATCTGATTGATCCTGGAGGGTTCAATTACGGAAATTAAAGAGGGGGATGAATTAAAAACTGCATGCTTTGATTTGGGCCTCCGGAAGACTCTGTTCTAGCTCAGAAATGCAAATACAACCAGGTCACAGTGCTCAATGCTGCCGCAGGCTCTGGCTGCTCAAATCAGTCTGTGTCCTGAAAAAGCCTCAGGAAAGGACAGGAATTGGTTCCACTCTGCTGCACCAATATTGGCAGATAGAGCACCATGAACTTCCAGGCACTATTTCTACAACTCAGAACGCCATTTATCTTTTGTATTTTATGGTTTCTATCAAGAGCGGTACCACAAAAACTGATAAGTTTTACTCTGAAGGTGCAAAGAAATTGTAGCTACTTTCAATTCAACAAGGATTTGTTTCTAAGCCTGTCACATTTGCGACTTCAATCCCACACTGAACCTCCAATACTCTTCCAGAATCAAAATTGTGATTTTTCTGGTTATTAGGGCTAGTAAAGTAGTCACCTTATTTTGGATGTGGAGCTCACATGTCTGAGTGCCTCTGGTACTGCCGAGACAGTTCTGCGGAAGTATCCAGCTCCGCCACCAGACTTAAGCATATAACGTAGGCTGGCATTTCAGTGCATACTAAAATCAAAAGTGCTTTTTCTTTGCGATGTTAAACCAGGTCTGTATTTCCTTGGTGAAAAAAATCCATTGTTTTTTCCACTGAAATTGTTATCACTGGTCATCGATCTCCTTGCTGTTTGTGCAGTAAAGTGAAAAGATGGCTGCCACATATGCACACGTTATAACTGGGACAACACTTCCAACGTGTTGTGAAAAACTTTGCAGTGTCTTAAGGGCCCTGTTCTCTTGTTCCCTTCATTCCAACGTTTCTAATGAAATTTCAATCCATAAAGTAAATATCAAAAATGGAAGCATTTTGTTTTCCTCTAGTCTATATTGACCTTATACTACACCTCCTGTCTAGTTTAGGAAACTCTATCCACAAGATTTGTATGTAAAGAAATCTCCAGTTTCACTGACATATTTGGCTACAGACTAGGGTACTTGGAAATCACTTTAAAAGTTAGTGTACAAGTTAATGGCCAAAATTGTACGGTAATAATAACACTGATTCTGAGGCTATCAGAGACCATCTCTACTTGGAGTAAATCAGACGTTAATTTTGGTGTCCCTATGTGAGCAGTTACTCATGGAAATTGGGACGTTGCTATTTGAATTGCCCTGTTTGTCCACAAGCTTCGTTAAATTGGCACCTCGCCAAGAGGTTCAACATTGAAATATATGCAAAGGCATGAGGTTACTGTACCTACTCTCAAATTACCCCCTTAAACAGAAAAGGTTAGAGCATGTTCATTCAGGTATAAGTTCATTTTTAATGACATAAGTTAATTACCAAGAAGTAACCTTTCTGGTAATCCTACAGGGCGGCATGGTGGCACAGTGGTTAGCACTGTTGCCTCACAGCACGAGGGATCCAGGTTCAATCCCCGCCTCGGATGTCTGTCTGTGTGGAGTTTGCTCTTTTTCCCCGTGTCTGCTTTGGTTTTCTCCAGGTGCTCCAGTTTCCTTCCACAGTCCAAAGATGTGCAGGTTAGGTAAATTGGCCTTAGTGCCCAAAGACATACAGGTTAGTTGGGTTACGGGGATAGAGCGGGGGAGTGGGCCTAGGTAGGGTGCTCTTTCAGAGGGGCGGTGCAGACTCGATGGGCTGAATGGCCTCCTTCTACACTGTAGGAATACTATGGTACTAAAAATTATCTTTTCTAGGTGTGTCCTATTTTTCAGATTTTATTTATTGTTGGAGATTCAAAAGTACATATTTTTTAACTTTTTCTTTCTATCTCTTTATCTCTTAATTCCACCTCTCCCTTTCTTTATTTTTCTATCTGTATATGATTTTACATTGAATTAAATATTCTATCTTACATTTACTGATTTCGAATTGATGGGGCAGTTTTTTTAAATATAATTTTTATTAGGTTTTCCCCATTTTTTTAAACAATAAACACAGCAAATAACAGAAAAAATGGTGCAAAACGTGTGTAGACAGAACAAGAATTATTGGCAGCATAAATACAAGCAAACAGTACAGAATAGATTCAGAATAGGACAATTGAGGGACCAGAGCCTCTATCTTAAATGGGGGCAGCACGGTAGCACAGTGGTTAGCATGGTTGCTTCAGAGCGCCAGGGTCCCGGGTTCAATTCCCGGCTTGGATCACTGTCTGTGCGGAGTCTGCACGTTCTCCCCGTGTCTGCGTGGGTTTCCTCCGGGTGTTCCGGTTTCCTCCCACAGTCCAAAGATGTGCAGGTTAGGTGGATTGGCCATGATAAATTGCCCTTAGTGTCCAAGAAAGGCTAGACTGGGTCACGGGGATAGGGTGGGGGTGTGGGGCTTAAGTGGGGTTCTCTTTCCATGGGCCGGTGCAGACTCGATGGGCCGAATGACCTCCTTCTGCACTGTAAATTCTATGTTCTATGTTCTGAATGCCGGGTCAATCCAACAATGAGATATCAAAGTGAGTGGTGAAAAGAGGGCAAGAGGGGTGGCATGGTAGCACAGTGGGTAGCACAGTTGCTTCACAGCTCCAAGGTCCCAGGTTCTATTCTCGGCTTGGGCCACTGTCTGTGTGGAGTTTGCATGTTTTCCCTGTGTCTGCGTGGGTTTCCTGTGGGTGCTCAGGTTTCCTCCCAAAAGACGTGCTGTCAGGTGAATTGGATATTCTGAATTCTCCCTCTGTGTACCCGAACAGGTGCTGGAATGTAGCGACTAGGGGCTTTTCACAGTAACTTCATTGCAGTGTTAATGTAAGCCTACTTCCGACAATAAAGGTTATTAATTATTAAGATTAAATTAATACTGACAGATAATAATACTGGTCGCACACCCCAAAGTATAGCGATTCAAACTAACAACCTGAGATCAATTAAATTTAATTCCCTTGTGGAAAGCCCACCAGAAGCAATTCAGCCAAAGTGGAGCCTATAAATTTAAGATAAGGGTCACAATACTTTACGCATCAGATTTACAGCAGAGAGCGGATGTCAAAAAGTCCATGGGGTCCCATTCCATAATCAGCCCATGCCAGTTTGGATAGAAGGATATTTGTCAATAATCCAGGAACATAGGATATTCTTGTAAGTGGCAAAAGTCAGAATATTATGAAACCTTTTTTCATTAGAATCCGTGATTCTCCCGCCTGGGCGACCCAGAATCAGAAATACAGGATTAGACTCTAAGGCTCTGTCCAAAAATCCTCTCCAGCTCTCTCATCACACCTGACCTATAGGATTTAATCTTGACACAGACCCTTGGACAATGTACTCAATCGCCCTCGACTACCTGTCACTTCAGGCACAACCGGGATAAGTCAGGATCGAACCTGTGTCTAAGACTAGGTGTAATATGCATGCGGCGTAGAATCTTGAACTGGATC